>NW_023416284.1:16550992-17993492 GCF_014176215.1 Rousettus aegyptiacus | reverse complement strand
GCTGCTGGTGGTCTCAGAGGTGATGGTCTGAGCTGTCAGCAAGACTCCTGGGTCCAAGTCCCCATTGCTGTCCTCAGTCTACGGAATGGAAGGAAACACAACGTATTATCATGCCTCCCAGGAAGGCTTGGGAGGAAATGCTGCAGGACCCAGCTTTGCTCTTAGCTGTATTCTAAAGCGAAAACCTGATTCTCTTACAGTGATCTCTTAATTAATAAATAAATAGCCTGGCAACAAGGCTCCTTCTTAAAAGCTGAATGGATCCAGTTTCCCTCAGCACTGGGTCAGTGACAGCAGTAGATTAGAAAGAGCAGGCAGAGTATAAGCCATAGATTCAACAAGAGTGACAATAACTATGCATACGTGTACAGCATCTTACAGTTCACAAATGGCTTTGTAACATTATCATTTTTGATGCTCACACAGCCCTGTTAAATATATAGAAAGGGCAGAGATTTACTAGCACTCTCACGTAAGAAAACTCAGGCTCAGAGAAGATAAATGATTTGCCCAAGGACTCAAAACTAATGAGTGGCAATTGTCCTCTCTACAGATCTGGGGCTCTTTACTACCACTGGAGGCAGGAAAGGTATAAACTCTTGGTTGGGTTCTGAACCATAAAGTGAACTTTCTAGAAAAGATTGAGAAAGGTCCTTATGGGAGCTTAAGGGGCCAAGGAACTTCTGGCTACCTTCTTTGAAGATAGAGATGGGAGATTGGAGCAAATGAGCGAGGAAATGTCCCTTTAAGGCAAAATAGAAGGGAATATCTATAATACCTCAGTGACATTTCTGACAAAATTATTATTAAAATGGATCCTCGTTATAGGAGGGGTTGAAAAGTATTTTAAATGCTGAGCTACATAGCTAATCTATACAAAGAACAAGGGCCAGGGCTACTTCTTGTTCCTCTGGAGCTCACCATATTATGACCAAAATAAACATACTATGATCAAGCTGAGTAATGACATTAGCAGAAAGGAAGAGAGATGGTTGCCAAGGGCCGAACTCAGCTTGATGAATGGTTATCAGTACCTGTTTGGGCCATTAGCCTCAGAGCTGCTGATAACCCCATAATCAAGATGGAAGAATAGGACGATGTCATGCTTTTCAGATAACAATGACCTAAAATGGTTGTTACTGGTATTGTATACCATCTCACAGGGGGAGTTAGAGAATTGCAATGATTTTCATAAAGAATCTTGCAGCAAAAAATGTGTTAGGTTGCTATCTTTCTCTGCTTCTCTATATAAGTCATTCGTATTATAAGCAGAGGCCTCCAACCATTTTTTAAGTAGGATTCCATGTCATTAAGGCAAAACTTTGAGATATTGGTGGTGGGTGGGTGGTGGTGGTGGGAGGGCGGAAGGAAGAGAAGAGAATGTGGAAGGAGGAGAGGCCCCACCTGGATTCCCTTCCAGGTAGGAATCCAGGCAAAACAAAGAGAGGGAACATGGTTGTGTCACCTTAAGTCTTACACACTTGCCACCATCATACCAGGTACACTATTACCTAGTTCGCTGAAACTTTCTTCAGCTCAGACCCACTTATTTACCTTAGATTCAGACTTAATATTTATTGCACGCTTACATATGCCAAGCCCCTAATGCAACCGTTACTTCAATTACAATTCTCAATATCTGAAGTAGGTCCTATTTTTGATTATAGATTTTTTTATTTTTCAGTTACGGTTGACATTCAGTATTATTTCTATTAGCTTCGGGTGCACAGCATACTGGTTAGACAGTTATATAATTTACAGATCAGTCTAGTGCGCCCCTGACACCACACATCGTTATCACAACACGACTGACTATATTCCCTGTGCTGTGCTTCGCATCGCCGTGAGTAGGTCCTGTTATTATGCTCACTGTACAGTTAAGAGAACTGAGGTCCAGAGAGGTTAATAATTTGTCAAGTTTCTATAGTTAGAATCTGAACTAGGGCTTAGGGCAAGCAACTTCTTGTCCAAAGCCTGGGGTTTGGGTCCCAGCTCAAATAACTGGGCAAGTTATTCTGGCTTTTCTGAACTTTAGTTTTCTCATTTGTAACAGGCATTACTGTAGTATGTGCTCTGCCTCCATCAGAGCATTGTTCTGAAGCTCCAAAAAATTATAGAAATAAAAGTACTTTATAAATTGTTATGAGAATATACATTTGAGTGCCAGGAGGGCTAAACCTTTTTAAAGAGCTACTCTGCTACTAAACCTGTGACTCTTTTTCTACCTTCCATCCACCTTTCTCCTCCCTTTCTGTCCCCAAAGAAGGTGGAAGATGGAAGAGATGTTGTTATGATTTCTAACTTATACTCTTCCCATATCAGGCTTCTTTTCTCTGACCCTCCTGCCAACGTTTCCTCAAAATGGTTGTGCAGCCTTGACAGTTGCTTATAAAGTTAAACATCCATTTATCTTGTGACACAGCAATTTCACTCTTAGGTGTTTACCCATCGTAAGTGAAAACATATGTCCACAGAAAGACTTGAACTAAATGTTTACATACATGTTTATAGCAGTTTTATTCACATTTATCCCATCAGAATAAATTCAAATATCCATCAAAAAATGAAAGGATAAACAAACTGTGGTATATTCACATGGCGGAATACTATTCGACAATTAAAAACAGTGAACTATGGATTCATGTAACATGGATGAATCTGAAAAACATCTTCAGACACAAAAGTGTACTACTATATATTTCTATTTATATGAAGTCCAAGAACAGGCAAAACTAAGCTATGGTGATAGGAATCAGAGTAGTAGCTGCCTGGAGGGGTAGGGATTGACTGGAAAAAGCTATAATAAAGGAGTAATGGAAATGTTCTGTGTCCCAAATGTGTCTTGGTTACACAGGTATACACATTTGTCAAACCAATCAAATCGAACACTTAACATCTGTGCATTTCACTGTATGTAAATTTCACCTCAAGCACACATTCGCATACATATATACAAACGGTAAAACCCAATTCTGGCTCCCCATCTCCTGGGCTTGTCTGGCAAGATAATAAAAACAGAAATAGAAATACTTATAGCAAATAAATAATAATAACAGCAAATAATTATCTGGGTCTTATTATGTATGTGCCAGGTACTTTTTTCTACATATTATTTACACCATATTACACTATACTTTTTTATTTACCAATTTATCATGTAGATTACTCTCATCAGAAGTTTTGTTAATAGCTGCACAGAATTACCTTATTGGATATACCATAATTTATTTAACCTGTTCCCTAAAGATGGTCATTTAGGTTGTTTCCATGGTAGTGACAACTTAAAGGGCTCCTTCTCTTAAGAAAGTAATTCTTTCCTACATCCTCTGGCAAATAGTGTGCCCAATTTTAAAGTAATTTCCTATTCCTTCCTTTCAGGCCCCTCAACTGCCAAATCCTATTCATTCATTTCTCTCTCTCTTGACACAGCTCTTTCTTCTCATTTCCTCAGGCTACACTTCAGTTCTTTACAAGCATCTTCCCAGACCTACTCTCGCCAGGCATTTCCCTATTTTAATATATTCAGCACAAAACTTTTGGAATCACCTTCCAAAATTATTGCTTTAATTATGTCACTTTATCACCACTACTAAAAAACTTCAAGGCACTTCTCTCATTATTTACCAAACTCAAATTCCCATACTCTAGACCACACAAGAGAGAAGGGGAAGCATTCTAACATTAATCAAATGTCTAAGAATGCACCAAGCACTTTGTAGACATCATTTCACTTAATCCTCTCCCAAATCTTGCAGTGGAAGGTAGTATTATCCCCATTTTGCAGGTGAGGAAGCAGAGGCTTAGAGAAATTAATGATCTGTTTAAAGTTATCCAGTTAATCATCCGGCAGGCCTCGGCTAAAATGTCACCTCCTGAGAGAGGATCTCCTGACTATTCTAGCCCCAAAGTGGGAAGATTTCATGTAATTCAATATCATCTAACTCTATTTTATCTTAGTTTCTTTATAGCATTATTACTGTTTGAAATTTATACATTGATTTATGTGTTTTATTGCTTGTCTCTCTTGACTAGAATGTAAGTTCCAGAGGATAGGACCTAGGTCTCTACCTTGTACACTGCTTTGGCCTAACATATGAATACTCAAGAAATATTTGTCGCAGGAATGAATTAACATCTCAGTTTATAGAGGGAAAAGTTTTCCTTCTCTTTGACTTCCGTGAATTAAAAAAAAAAAGAGAGAAACAATTCAACATAAGCAACTCTAGCTCATTCAAATTACCAAAAATGAAGGAGAAATTTTACTGAAAGTAGAAGGTAAACAAAAATTTTAAATACTTAAATTCTTATGTAATTTTAAATTTAATTTAATTGAACGAAACTGATGATTATTACAGCTCTTATTTATGTTTTCAGGCATGTTGCTCAAGTCGATTCCATACAGTACTATGTCTTGCATAATCTTCACAACAAAATCATGAGATAGATACAGGTACTAATATCATTTGGGATGGAGGTCAAGGGTGGAATGCGGCATCAAGAATCAAAGATATTCCTTTACTTGGCTTAAGTTAATTAATGGAGAAGACAAGCCCTGAACTCAGGTCTGTTTGACAAAGCCCATGTTTTTAACCATTAAACTAGACTGCTTTCCCTAAGTGAATTGGGTAGATATAAGCAATCAGATCCAACATAATTTTGCTTTTAATAAAGTATTTAGAGACATCCTTAGATCACTTAGAAGTGATGTCTTCTAAAATGAACTGCTCCAGAAAAGCCCAACATTATTTGCAGCGAATGAGTAGAAACCCTGTGAAGAAAGGTTGTTTATTCATCTTTGGTTCTAGAACATCAAACCGTGTCCTACCTGAGCAGCCTCGTAAGTGATGGTCTTGGTCTCAGTGTGGACAATAGGAACGTCTTTGGTTGGGATTTCACTTTTCACAGCATTGGCAGTGTCTGAGATGGTGACAGTCTGAGTCTTCACCAGGGGAGGCTGTGGAGCGGTAGAGAAAGTTACCGGAATTTTCTGAAGGCTGTGGCGAACTAATCTTCTGACATTGATTTGACCAAAGTGAAAGCTCTAATCAAGCAAAGGGCTAGCTCAATCTCTGTCCAAGACCTGGACACTACTCCAAAGTAGCCCTTACAAGGTATCAAATCATGAGGGATATTAAAGAACAGCATCACTGTAATCACTTTCATATGCTTAATGGAAAGCTATAAGATCAGACAATTATGACTGGTGATATGAAACACTTGGGACTGACCTTCAGCATCTGAATATAAAACTATTTTCTAAATAGCAGTCACTTTTGTTTGTCCTTGTGAATGTACCATTAAGAAAACCGGCCACATTTCCTCCACGGCAGTGGCAATGAAATGCATTACCCTGGAATACATTAACTTCTTTCAAATCAATGTCAGATATTCACTTTAGAGTTACTGAGAAGAAATAGTATTTGGAAAACTGGAAATAAAATAATCAGTTCTACCACCACCTGGTGATTAATCTCAGAATTTCAGAAGAATGAACATTAGTGGAATAGCAAAGGTTTTTTGATTAAAGGTTCATTAGTTCACCTTTCCCCAAGACTATAAATCACCCTAAAACTACCATTTGATTGTGATAAAGTGACCATCCACCTTAGCGTAGGAGTTTAGTGCTTATGATCACGGAAGCCCCTGTGAGTAGGGTCAGTGGAAGTGGTGGGCTGTACTCTGTGATTGCAATACATAAACAATTATTTGGGGCCTGAAATCTCGTAATAAAATCAGTTACCCCTCTTAAGAGTATTTAAACTTTTTGAGTGTAGTCTCAGATCACCGCAGGATCCTCATCACGAGTGTCTCACAAATCCGCCTCTTTACGTAGCTCATAGTTGAGCGAGGAAAAGAAGAACACACACCAGCTTCATAAACAGCTGGAGTTTACCCCCCAAGAGTCTTGTTAAGCCATCAGGGGAGAAAGCATTTCTAAGCCATAGAGTTAATTACTCTGCATAAATTTCTTTAAAATAATCAAGGGCTTCAATTTTATTCTGTGATTTTGAATAAAACCCTCATCATCACCATCGCCACCACCACTACCACCACCACCACCATTACCATCACCTCCTCCTCCACAGAACAGATTCTGGCCCTCTCCCAAAGTGAATCATTAGACCTGCATCACTGAATCAGTTACTACCTGGAAACTTCGAATGAGGGTGGGGAACTGGTTACCCACAGGAGAGTCAAGAAATGATCCATTTTGCTTTCCAAGCGGCTCTCCTGGTGTAATATGTTCTTCACTACTCTCTGCCTTTTTTTCACCAAGTTGCAGCTGAGAGGAAGCTGGTGATACTGAGAACTTTAAGACACTGGCCTGTTCCTCCACTCCTATACATTCCTCACTTGGGCCTCTTGGCATTTCCTTAATATCAAGATAGCCAGCTGCTCCCTGCTCCTTCTCTTCTGTCTCCTTGCTGCTTATGGAGAGGGAGCCAAAGTCAAAGCTTTGCGGAGACTCCGACGGGGTGGTCATTTGACTCTTACTAGGAATTACTGAATGCTTGGAGCCCTCCCATTCAGAGTCAGGTTTGGCAGATGGCCCCTTTGTCACGGCAGCCATCTCCTCTGTGCGAATGCCATTTGTATTCTACAAATGAATGAACACATACAAAAGCAAGAAGATTAGGAATAAGTGGGGAATATGGTAAACTTTGAGAATTAACAGTGATTTTTAAGAGGCCTCAAAAATATTAATACTAATATAAAAACAGTTAAAAGGAAGAACTATTGTTCACTAAACATCAGCAGCTTAAGCAGTTCCAACCTTTGTTTTGGTCATATTTCTAGAACTTTGTTAACCCAGGAAGTAATTTCGATGTTCCTAACCTAGTATCAAGCACTTTGTATTACTATGGACTTCCCTGTATAATAATACTCTTCATACTTGAAGGAGTTATTTTGCTATGTTCCTCAATACCCAACTTATTACTATACACAGGGCACAACGTAATTTATGACTCAGTCCAAACACGTTCTTGAGCCTGATCGGGTTGAAAGCCATATGGCTCATATCTACAAGCCATATGTATCATCGTACTAGCCGTCAGGGAGAAGCTAAAATCTAGACTTCGGTTGGCGGGGATATAGAAGTTGAGTACACCTAGCACAGAGTTAATCCAATTATTGCCATGAAATTAAATATAATATCAAAAATAGTGAAACTTTCTTTGTAAACAATAAAAGTGACCCAGCAGCTGAGATGTATTTCTTTGCAGATGAAGGATACAACATCTCCAACCCCGAAGGAAAATAAATCCTGAAAACACAGAGTCCCTCCTGGGCTAAATGCCTCACATCACAGTAATAACAGATCTAAAATAAGCACTTCCAAGAGAACATGGATGAGAGGATAACATGACACTATGTGGACCTATTTCTAAAGTTTAAATAAAAGTGCTATAGGTGGAAGACAACAAGGAATTCGCATCGCTAGGGAAAGGATATGAGCCATTTGAAAAATGAACACTCTAACAGAAGCCAAATGTCATGAAAAGTAACATCTGCAAGCGCTCACCAGAAGGCTGTAAATACACCACCTACGCCTGAAATTTTGGTGAGGTCCATTTACCACGTTACCTACCACATAGGAACTTAATAATGGAAAGTGACTCTTTAAAAAGGTGTTCCTGGAGTAAATGACATATGCTTGGACCAGCTTACACATTTAAGTCCTTAAATCATGTTATATGTATAATATTTTTAAAAAATCACTGCTGCTCCTTAGCTTGTAAACCAGCTTACAATGTGATGAATATAAACTGGTGCTCTATTGAAACAAGAAAAGATGCAGTGTACTCAAGAACTTCAAGCCAACTTTTCTTCTAAGCCATCTTCAAATTGGCTTAGAAGAAAAGTTGGCTTGAAGTTCTTGAGTACACTGCAGTACAAGGTGAATTTATATTAGGCAGGTGTTTCATTGACTGATTATGAATATTACTTAGGACATGAAAAATGGAAGTGAGAAATGATGACAGAAACTGTCTGTTTGCAGATGTATCAGAAATATGTAAAATATTCTTGCAAAGGGTATATGAATTTTTTCATACTTAAAGCAAGAATAATAACTTGGTTTGACTCATAAGGTTCTGAAGGTCAAATACAATAACATATATAAAAGCACTTTGTAAATTCTAATGTACCATATAGACTCACTTAATTTAATCAACATTATCTGAGTATAATATGCTAGGGCCTGGGGGACACTAGAATGAATTTGTTATAATATTATTAACACAGTGTACTTCCTAGGGTACTTATCTCATCATTTCTTTTGCATTAGACAAGCTGTAATAGAGCTATCCAAAAATAGATCAGCTGGTAATAAACAAACAGGCTTTATCAAATTGCTATATGCTAGATCTAGCACTGTGAATGGCATATCCAAACTCATTCACATGTAGAGGAATTTGATGGCGTCTCCATATATATATTCACAACCAAGAAGCCTAATTAGTAAACCAGAAAAATACTGAAGATAATCAATCAAATAAAAGCCAATTTTGTACCAGTCTACTCAAGAGATAAGTGGTGGCCTGTCATCAAGAAACCACCACCTGGCCCAAAGTTGCCTACTGCTGAGTAAAATGAGATCAATCAATCATTTTTTTTTTTAAGTATGTACAGAGGAGATCAACGGTAAAAGCTGTAGCCACAGCAATATCAATTCAAATATTTACCGATCACCTGTGTTAGTAATTGGAAATAAAAGGAAAATTGATAACAGTTGTGTTAAATTATTACCATTTATAGCATTCTCACAATGGTCAAATCAACCTCTTCAGTTGGCTCTGTTGTCCAGGCAATGACTTACTGGACATCCTCCCAGGCATATGAAACACTAATATGACCATTTACATTTCTGCGGCTGCCTGGACCTGCCGCCCCAACCTCCTCCATCATTTCTATTACATTGGTAAATGGCACCATCCAGTCTCCATGCCAGAATCCTGAGAATCATCATCAATGCCTTCCTTACACTCATCCACTACCACCCACAGATTATATCAAGGTCTTTTTATATTTAATATCTCCCTTATCTATCTGCTTTTATTTTTTTATTTTTAAATACAGTTGACATTCAATATTATTTTTCATTAGTTTCAGGCATATAGCATAGTGATTATACATTTATATAATTTACAAGTGATCCCCCCAATAAGTCTTCATCTGACGCCATAGTTATTACAACATTACTGACTATATTCCCTATGCTGTACTTTATATCTCCATATCTGCTTATTTCTATCTCCACATTTATTATCTCCATTCGCACTCTTAAAATGCCCCACCCATCTTACTACTAATGCCCCAAACAGTTTTTCTTTCTTTCCTACCTTCTTTCTCCTCTCAAACCTTCCTTGAATACATCCTCTATTTTGCTGCTACAGTGTTTTATTTCTAAAGCAAAACATTGAAAATTTCATTTTTCAGCTTAAAATGCTTTCGTGGTTCATCACTGCTTTCTAGCTAAAGTCCGGACCCTTTAGTAAGACACAGAAAATACTTTAAAATATAACTTTTACTTCTCTCTCCAGCTTCACCTTGCTACACCTCCACACCAACCTTTCTCTCCATTAATTCAAAACTATCTGCAGGTCCTAGATCAGAGCATGCTTTCTTTTGTCTCCCTGCCTAAATATTGCCAATATTATTCCTTCTGCCTGGAAGTCCATGCTCAGCTTGTTTTAGTTCTTCTGGAAGTGTCCCCCTGGCTGCTGAAAGTATGTTTGGATACCATTCCTCTTTCGTTCCTATTGCACTCTGTCATTGGTTTAGTCTCAGTCTCTTCCATTAGACTGTGAGCTCCTTGGGGGCTAAGCATTTACCATGTTCCTTAGCTGTGTTACTATGTACTCTCTTGCACTTTTTTGGCACATAATAAAAGTTCAGTAAAAACTTGCTGAAAAGTGTACTAGGCAACTTGAGAACTGCTTTGTCTTGTGCCATTCAAAAACTGAAAAGAACATAAAAAGTGGCTCACTTGACCAGACTCATTGTCTAGTCCAGTATTTTATCTCCTGTTATTAGGAAATAAGAGGAAAACTAACATTATTACATGTTCACCATGTGCCAGGTGCTGTGCTAGTCACTTTAATGTTTTTTCATTTAATTTTTCACAACCTCACTTTGAGGCAGTCACTATCCCTTTTTATAGATGAACAAACCACGAGGTTAAATAACAGAACTAGTAAGTGATGGAGAAAAGATTTAAACTCAAGTCAGTCTCTTATTCTAAAGCCCATTTCTTCCCATGGCAGCAGAAAGTGTTTCAAGTTGGACCAAAGGATGTGTCCTCCAAACCTGATCATACTTTTGAGAAGTACAAAGATTGTCCAAAGTCCTCTTAGCAGAGTCTGATTTTAGTGGCCAATATTATACTTTTAAATATAAGGAGAAGGCTGCAAAAGCCAGAAAAGATTGAGGCAAAAAGAAGTTATATAATCTTTATGACATAAGACACCTCAAATTTGGCACATGATATCAGTGAGAAATTTTAACTGACAATGTTGTGCTTTTGGCTGTGACCATCAGCAAGGACCGATGAATTATGTAAGACTTCAAAACTGCATATACCAAAATGGCCTGGAAACTTTAAAGGGATCTTCTCAAGGATACGAATAAATATATGACTGGGTATGAACCATCCACCATGACAGACAAAATTAAGACTTAATGTGATTCAAAGGTGATAATTCAGATGTTACTTATCCAGGCTCATAGGGGGTCTATAAGAAGAAAGATGCTACAATAGAAAGACGAGGTGACTGTATAAAGTCCTACAAAGCTATCTAGTTGGTTTTAAGAATATGAGAAGAAAGAATGTTAGGCAAATATTTAACTGAGCAGGAACACTATTTGTTTAAAAATTCTCAATTTTGCTGAAAGAGTCAATAGTTCCTGCTACATATTATAATTAAATATTTTCTCTTGGGAAGAGAAACAAGGGATTTTTTTTCCCTAAAGGCTTTCTTTTGAAAACTATTTATTCAAAAGGATTATGGTGATTATGTCTCAGGATTATCAAACTCTGTGTATGTATGTGCCTTGGTGAATTATAAATTACCTCTCCCTTGACTTAAAGATTCCAGATATCATTAAGAGGAGTGAGTATTTTATAGATATTTTGCTGCCATTGCATTAAATGCAATCCAGAGTACTTTTCAGGTTATTTTTGAAGGAAAAGATATACATATTTAAAGAGACTATTGAAAGAAGCACAGTTATGCTTACTGAACTATCTTATCCTATTAGCATTACAATGGAAATAAATTCTGAAAATCTTTCTAAAGTTTGCTCTCTGTGTGTGTGTGTGTGTGTGTGTGTGTGTGTGTGTGTATCCGCCCCCCCCCCCTTAACATTTGCTCATTTGTTCCCTGCTTAGCGAAGAACAATTTTACCTTTGGGTAACAATACAAAAACAAATCCTTTGTCTGTTAAAAGGAATACAATAAGCTGCCATTGTCTCCTTTTTACCTTTCTATATATTTTATGATATAGTAAAATCCTAGGGAAGCAAATAAGGACCAAGTGAACAACAGCAGTATCACTACCAACCTTGTCATGTGATTTCAGGGAAGTACTTTCAGAGGTTGGAATGAGGAAAGAATGCAAAAATGCTAACTTCAAAGACTAAACTCTTCTTTTGATAATATGCTATGTTTTATTTCTTATCCATTAAAATTATATTTTCCAGTGTGTATAATTATACAAATGAAAAAGACCTTAAGGTACACTAAAATATCACTAGTGGTAGGATTGTAAATAATTTGATTTCTTTGTGTTTTTCTACACTTTCTAACCTTTATAAAATAAATATGCATTACTTTTTAAATCAAAAATGTTATTAAATTATATTTTATGCAAGCGTTTTTACCTGGTTTCACAAAGAAATGATCTGTAAAACCTGAAGAGTCTGGTAAACAATTTATGAAGGAAGTGTTGATAAATCCTTCATGTCTTCCAAGCCTTTAAACACAATTAAAAATAAACCTTAAAAGTTTAGTTTCCTTTAGTTTACTTTTTAGTTTCTTAAAAGAATGAGTAGTTAATAGAATTAGTTACTAACAAATGTCAGTAACTGGTAGAGAATATAATGGGAGGGAGGGAGCAATTGGGGGATCGTTTTTTGAACTATATAATGTCTAACCAATGTACCGTTTACTTGAAACTAAATAAATTTAAAGAACAAGAAAAAATGTTTTTTTTAAGGCAAATATAAGACGTTAATAATTTAGCAAGTGAATTTTGAAAGACAAAGTCAAAGATGATGTACAATATATTTGGGTAGAAAAGAAACAGTTAAACTTTAAGGTGTAGCTTCATTAGGTTTTGTTTAATGTTTTCTAATCTAGAGATGGCAGGGATATTCTTAGGAATGTGAATAAAAATATCTTTCTATCTGTGATTTAATTCCTTAGTAAATTTTCTTATTAGATACCTGCCTCTAAAATAGTAAAGACACTCAAAGAAAAGATCACTCTTGACAAGGTCATGATAGCAACTGGGAATATAAAATATTAAAGACCCAGTATCCCAAAACTTGATCTGAATAATAATTCTAGATTAGAAATGTATATTATAGATCAACAATATAATACTTCACATCAGAATAATGTATATTTCTTTTTGGCTAAGTGCCCTGCACCTCAGGCTGAAAGATTTTGTTTTATTAAAATCAAGTATGAGTCTTCAAAATAATTGACCAAATTCAATAAACAGTTCTATAATTGCCATCTCATGGTAAAAACCACTACTAAATAAAAGAAAGAAGTTATCCAATCTCCAGGGTACTTAAATTTAGTTGAATGAAGTGATTGACAATGATATGTACAGATGGCAGTTAAATACATTTATATAATAAACTCAGTGACATGTGGTGGCTGTGGCAATGGTGGAACCTTGGGGAGAAGGCAACCTTTTATCAGAGCTGGTCTCTATGCTTAATTACAGTATCTTGTTATTTTTTGTGCATTCTCAAGTATTATATACAATGTTACACTAAGCACTTATATAAACCAGTCAGCAATGTTATTGAGTCCACCACAAGCAGAATTAGGTGACAAAAATTTTGAAAGAAGAAAACAGTCATGCCAATTATAAAACTAAGTTCTAATGAGAGCCTTGGAATCAATTTCTGTTTAATTTTTAGTTTTCAAAAAACAAACAAACAAAAAAACACTTTTCCCTCATATTCTTTTCAATGTTTTCAAAGCTCTATCCTTAGAATTAACATGCTAAAGTGACTTTTTTTTTAAATCAAATTGAACAGATTGAGAAGTAGGAAACACAAATATGATTGCAAAAAGAATTTTCATAGTCCAATCAGACCAAAATACAAATTCTTTCACTAAACTGCACAAATATCCTGGCCTACCTCACTTTGCCAACGCCATCCTTAAGGTTCTCAAATGCTCTATTCCAAAATAAGAGTTTCACATTTACATAAATATACTTAGGGGCTCAAGCACAGAATACCAAAAATACTTTCTTTGATGATGAACGAATAATTAATTATTAGAATTACAATATGTCATTTAGTTTGATGATGGTGTTTTTGGTTTGTTTGCTTTTGGATACCAATCTAATTTTCTTCTGACCTTGTGCTTGATGGTCGATTTAATTAACGGGAATTTAAACTATTGATCTACCTAAATGGTCCCCAATAAGTATGAAAGGAAATGACTATCTTCTTCTAAAAAATTCAAATCTTTTTACTGAATGATTTTAATACCAGAAACCAGGTTATCTCCAAGGCCAAATGAAAGACCTAAGACCTCCTGTCTCAACAGGCAAGGCCTCATTTCTCATGTTCGTCTTCTAGTACCTACTGACCGAAAGAGATTCTACTTCAGGTTCTGGGACACTCTGCATGACTCAGTCTGGAGGACTTAAAGCAAGATAAAGAGAGTCCAGCATAATAAGTCAATTCATTAGCAGCTTCGGGATCTGAGAATCATTTTTATTACCCAGTTTTATTAAAAATTAGTGCCTCAGAAATTTCAAACTTCTCTTTAATAATCACTCTCTGTAACTTTCACATTTTCATTTGGGGACTAAGTGACTTTGGAGATATCTGTGGCATAAAAGAATGTCAATGAACTAAAACATCGAATACCTAGATTCTAGTTTCACTTCTCTCATTTAAGAGCTACTCGCTTTTGCGCAGGTCTCTGAACCTCTCTGAGACTCAATTTTATCATTTAAAGCAAGAACATCACTATCAACCTGATACAGCCATTGTGAGGGTTGTGTGGAGTGTTAAAGTGAAGTACTAGGCAAATACTAAATATTACTTACCTTTGCACTATATTTCTTAAAATGTTATTATTATTATTATTATTTGCAAAGAAACACGAATCAGGGCAAGAAAAACATCTACTCCCTATGTGGAAGCAACTGTTTCTTGAATATCCAACATGGGTCAAGCCTATGGATTAACTAAAGCTGGACTTCCTTTTGGCTTTTTTGGCCAGGTTCTCATTTTATTTTAGAGATGTCACCAGGCAGAACTTTGAAGAAAGAAATTTGATAGAAGAATTAAAATAGGTACACTATGGGGATATTTAATAAACATTCCTGAGCCAAGATCCTCATGAAGAACACTGCGGTAGGCAGTTTTTAATAGTTTTGCAATATATACTGTCTGTTAAAGAAAACAGGAAGAAAATTTCTGATTTGTCACAAAATTTACAACCATTTTAAAGCTTAATAGACTTATTGCTGTTTCTAAGTCCAGAGCATATTTTCACGTTACTACCTACAGATTTTGCTTCCTGGAATTACTAAATTTTGCATAAAAGGGAGTCAGAGATTGAGCATACTACCTCTGTAGTCACTTTACACAACGGAACCCTAAATGTACCATATCTATTAAACTACAACTGATTTTCATATTCTCTTCACTCTATTTTGCCATTCCATCAAGTAAAAAGAGTTAGGACTCGCCTTGTAAATACTGCTTAATGATATGATCAGCTCCATAATGTCACCATCATCTTTGCAATGACTCTGTGGCCTGACGAAATGTAAATACCTCAGAGAAAGTTAAATACATTTTTATCAGTGTCTGCATCGCAGAAAAACAGGGTTTGGGGATTCATTAGATTTTTAAATAAAATTTGTATAACTAAAATAAATTATTTTAAATAAAAAAATAAGTTTTGATAAGAAAAAGTGAGCAGAAGGTGGCAGTGGGGTTGGGGGGTAGGGGTGTGCACAGACACACACGCACCCACAGAGCCATTACCCTTGTTCTGCAAACCCAGTAAGAAATGCTCTGCACTGCGAATGCCCACAAAACCAGCAGGAATCGAGGTTATCTTGCTAAGCACAGAAGGAAGATACCCAGCAGAAGAGTCCAGCTTCTGGTTCTTAACTAAAGTAAACAATAAATATTACAGTCACTTAAATTATTAACAATGTATTTAAATAATACCCCCAAATGGTCTGCAACATGCAAACTAAAAAATGTACAATCCAATCCTGATAAGATCAGTTAATTGCGAGTGCTTTGTTTCTTCTACATTCTTCTCTTTAACAGAATAAGGCAAGTTTATGTCGCAGCAAAGAATGGCTTTAAATGCCTTGGAAGACAGCTCTAAAAAACAAAACTTGTGTCATATCCATATTTGTAATCTTGTTCCTATTTTGAAAACGTAATTATATCACATAATAAAACATAATAATATCAGTGTTTCCTTTTGTTGCATGATAATCACTAGGGACATTAACCTGGTGATTTTTTTTGATTTAAGTTAAAACAAATGCTTTTAAATGGGCACTTGCAATAAAAGATAAATCAGATGTGGTAATGGCTTCTTTTGTAAAATCCACGTGTAAACAGCACATAAAGATGACAAGTCAAGCAGCAGTAGCCCATTCTTCAGCCAAAAAAGGAAAGAAATGAAGAACAAAAATTACCAAAAAGAAAAACATCCCCTGGCCCCCTGCTCCCAAAAGCCTCATAAATAATAGTTTTAGTACACTTTCGGTGGAAAACTCAGGCCAACTGGTAGTGTAAAAAGGACATTAGAATCACAAATACTCAAAATGGGGATAAACTAACAACAGAGTAATCATGTGGCCAGGAGAAGATGGTTTAAAAATTCTGTCTTTCCTCTAGTGTGATGCTCTTTATCACGCAATACATTTCTCTTCATTCTAAGTTTTCTCTCTTGGCTATACCCTCCTTTACTTTTTTTCTTTTAAATTGAGTTTGCATGCTATTGGTCCCTAGCTAGAAATACATCCTTATAAAGCTCACGAGCTTCTCCATGAAACTTGAGTCACTTTCATGGTCCATTGCTATTCTCTGGCATAGAAAGATTACATCTGGATAAAGGAACTTATTTAGGAAGATGTTGACCTTAATTAAATCACAGTTAGTAAAATTGCTTATTATAGGAAAGTCACTTCATAATGTAGCCTTTCACAAAATCCAGCAAATGAATTTTGGCAGTGACAATTATCCTTCAAGCACCATTTTTATAATTTCCTAAATAGTGCTGTTATTAGATTATCCCCAGAATATGTGAATGTAAAAGCGAACAGCTTCAAAATCAGTGCCTGATGCAAAATTTTAACTATTAAGTAATAGAAAATTTTGCCTTAACACTGCACTCACCAGTAAGGACTCCACAGATCAAATGAGTGTTCTCAGACTTGAATAAAGCTATAGAAGTCAAAGTGATTCAGCAAATATTAAAGGTTATACTAAACATATCTAGGAGACCAGAAGCCTTTGGTTGGTCAATTTTATTTCATTATGCTAAGAAAGGTTGAGGTGGACAGATGGAGAGAGAAAGGAAAGGCTATACCCAGTACAAAAAACTCTGATCATTTAGTATATAACACAATTAAATATATTTGGCAGGATTTCTCAGAAGTCCCAATTCCAAAAATGATTAAAGCCATAATAAGCATTTAAGAAAAATATTATGCCCTGATTTGATATCTAGAATAAAGCATTGTGATTCTACAGAATTAAATACAACGGAACTATTATTAGTTTTATAATAGTTTTAAAACTATTTTAACTAGCTATGGCTTCTCCTCCTGAAAAATTCTATAATAATGAAAATGGCTTCCCATGTTAACATTTTCAACAAATTCCTAAAAGGAATGTGGCTTTGGAGAAACACTACACCATTTTTATATTATTTAGACATGGCCACAGGTACATACTTTGAGCTAGTCAATAGGCCACTTCAAAATATAGAGTGTTAGTTTTAAGTAATCACCTGGATAGTACAATAGAATCTAAAATTATGAGAGTAAGATAAGAGATAAAGTTTACCCAAGTGAGGTAAGAGATCAAGTAGAATATCTTCTGTTAATTCCACATTATATGAGCAAGCTCTCCCTACACCCACAAATCCACACCCACTCCATTCTTCACTCTTCAGTATGATCAGAGTGGCAGTATTGGATGGTTAATAACTACTAATTTGTAGAGTGCTTACAAAAAACAATCAAAAGACAAATTTAGCATATTAAAAATGCTTTTAACAGATGTGGCAATTACGTATGTTATAGCGACTGATTAAATTGATTTTATTTTTAAAACTTGGTATAAATAAGTCAAATAAGTTCCAAGCTGATTTAAAATATTAATATTCTGAGAACTGAACACATGCCAATAGGTTTTCTCTGTTTTAGGACTGACCAAAAGACAATTACTGGGCCATAGAGAAGAGTAAAAGCATGGAAAAACAAGAGAACTTTTTTAGAAAGACTGGCTGACAGTACGTCTTGATCATCCACTGGAAGATGTTCTTCTTTTTTTTTTTTAATTTGTAGTGGGTCTGTCTATGTACAGCACTACTGGCTCCTATTTCTGGTTGACTAGTATCAACCAGAATCAGATTTGCGATAAGATTTATTCATGGTAAATTTACATATTAAGAGCAAATAAAGAAAAATATCAAAGAATCTGTTCCTACAGTAAAGTTCTTAACAGATTTCTTTAGGCTTAAATATCCTGCTGACCTGCTAAACAGATAAACAATTTATTCAACCAAGTATCAGAGCTAAAGAATCCTGGACCAGGGAACTGAAAGGAACATAGTTTTAGAGATTGATTAGAAAGCACTTCCCAAAGCTGATTACAGAGGAATCCTTCAGAACACAGCCGTGTCAACCAGGGAGCAAAGACACTTACGAAAGAACATAACTTAATTTTACTCTGACTTATTGGTAAATACTGCCCAATTAGGCCCTGAATTAGAGAAGTCCTCTCAGAGAAATCTCTTTATTTTGAAAAAAGAGCCTTTCTAAAACGTTTTCTTTAGATACTCAAGTTTACATGTATACAACTGTTCAAAAGACTAAGATGTATCAAAAGCTGAGTGAAAATCATTTCACTTTCTTTACCATGTTTGTTAGACAGCTCTAAAACTTGGTTAAAGAGAAAGTGAATTTGGGAATTGGAGGTAGACCCTTAAAAAACAAAACAAAACAAAGGAGTTAGCTGGATTCATTGATGATTACATTAAAAACACAATTAACATGAAACAGTTTGAAAAACTGAGAAAGGCAGAGGTGCTGTGGTGGTTACAGATATTCTAGATTACAATTCAGGTGTTCCCTGACTGCCAGTAAACGGAAATAATTGCCTGTCCTTTGTTTTCCATTTCTAATCATAAACAAGATAAAAAAAAAAAAAAAAACCTTCGACATTGAATGAAGATGGTAAGATTGCAATTATAGCTCTTCAAAAACAGTACAAAGGCAGAAAATGTAATTAATCAGTTCTCTGGTTCTCTGGACCTTTATCAGGGGTCAGCAAACAACAACCGGCAGGCCAAACCCAGCCTTCTTGATTTTGTATGGCTGTGAACTAAGAATAGTTCTATAATTTTAAATGGTTGGAAAAAAATAGAATAATATTTAGTGGCACATAAAATTATATAAAATTCAAATGTCAGTGTCCACAAGTAAAGTTTGTTTGGAATACATTTATGTTCATTTGTTTGCTTATTGTCTATGCTTGTTTCACTATACAATGGCAAAGCTGAATAACTATGACAGAGACTATATGACCTGCAAACCCTAAAATATTTATTATCTGGGCCTTTACAGAAAAAGTTCGTCAACCTCTGATCTATTTGATATATAAAACTCTTGATATCACAAGAGTTTGATACATTTAGTGTTTTTATGTCATGTAAAACACAAGATAGATATATCAAACTGCTTTCTGCAATGGAACTTAGGTAAACATAAATTGTCAAATAACTGGTTCTCTTTATGATACCATACCCCAAGATGAACTTATACATACAGACAAGCACCCCAGTCTCAATAATACGTTTTATAGCGAAAACAATTACCTGTGGATAAGAGCTTTTAATTGAACCAAATTACAAGAGAGACTGACACCTATCATAGATGGATACATAGATTCCTTGAATAAACCAGGGACCATACTACAGGTAACGAGAGAGAGTGGCTGCTAGGTCATATATACAGCTTTTTGGGCTACCCGCATATACTGACTGGGCATATGGGGATTAATTTAGCATACATTTGTGTCCCAATATAAGAGATTATAAGTGAAAAGCTAAGAGTTTATCCATTATCATCTGTCTAATCATTTAATTCAATTTAGTAATTATTACTATATATCTGAGATATAGAGGTGACAGACTAGCAAACAGAGCTGAATAAAACAAGGTCTCTCACCTTTGAGAATCTCACAGTTTTGAGGAGACAGGTACAAACTAAAAGAGATGGATTAACAACATTTCAAATTTTTAATATCATTTTTTTCTGGTGGGGGTCTAAATCATAGTCAGAATGTTAGAATGTTTCCGTAATTTTATCATATCACACTGGTATAAATCAAATCACTTGGGGGTGCTGAAGTATGTAAAGGTTAATCAGACTGTCAGAGAGGGCAAGCAAACTTAGAATGCAGGCTCTGGTGGTATACTTCTTCAAAATATAATAATGATACTATCTTGTCAACAGATTCTGGACTATAGGAGGTTCCCAAAGCTACAAAATTATCCCGCCCCCATTCTTTAATCTAAAAAATAATATCTCAAGTACTTCTGTTATCTATGATGAAGCTGAAATATCCAGGAATTTCAAAATGTGCTTTAAGAGAGGACAAGTCAATGGGTAGGGACATAAAGCTAAATGAACCATAGGGAAACAAAATTTGGGCAAGAGAGCCGGAAAGAAAAAGAGTTCATAAAACAAGGAAAGCTAGAAAAAGAAACGAAGAAAGCAGAAGGATAACATGCTAGGAGAAAGACTGGGACAGATCTGTAAAGTTATCTGAAGGCAAGGACTGTGACTAATTCTAACACGAGGATTACATTTAACTATGCAAAAAGCTTATAATATGGGAGATAGAAAAATTCTTCAGAATGCCTACATTCAGGATCAAGAAGTGAAAGGTCTAAGGAAATAGATTTTGGCTTAATATAAGAATGACTTATATACAAAAGCCATATGTCCAAAGATGTAATGTGCTATATCTTGGGAGATATTTAATCACAAGCTGGGAGACCACCTAGTCTCTAAATCTCTAAACGATATTGTACAGAAGAGCTGAGCATTGTAGGGGATTTTGGATCCTAAAATTCTGATAATGCTGCCTCTTTGCAACCCTGCAATTCAGTGGGCAATGAATAAATTAATGGATAGCAGTAACCATATTTTTCCCTTAATTTTTATTCTCTATGTTTTGTTGATAGGGTCCCATATACACGGAAGACTCTTCTTTAAAGAGACGGTAGAGGAGAAAAGGAGACTAAACTACAACCTTTATTGATTTTGGGAGACTTGAAGAGACAGTTGGGACTCTATGCCTCCTACCCCCTTAATCTTTGAAATGTTAGATTTATTCTATTATTTATCCCCAAATAGAATTCTGAATATTATAAAGGGGAGGTCTGCCCACTAGGATATCAATCACAAAATATTAGAAAAGTATTCCTAAAGCAAACATTTCCTTAACAATATGTCATCTATACATTTAGTTATGCTATTATTAAAGTTTTTTAGCTTTTAGTATATTTTCGATCTATGGGAGTAATAAACTACTTTCTCTTTTTGTCTTTCAAATTCTAGTATGATAGGAATTTCATTTACAAAATGAAATACTCCATGATTTTGTGATTGTTGATCACAGCCATCCATCCCTCCTCCTCTTCCAGCCTAACTTTATATGGCTTCTTTGCTTTAGTAACCATACCTTCTTGATTATTTCAGGTACCCATTCCTAGATCTGCACCAATGTGTTTCTTTTTGCATCATGGTCTATTGCAGTAAAAAGGAGATCCGAAGGCATGAGGGGTTTAACAGCCACAGAAATTAGAGCAGACTTATTGAAACTATCCACTACAGTGTAGAGAAAGCAGATAGTTATCCCACATGCCATGCATAATAGAGAATAAGAATGAGTTGTAATTTTGGTACTAGCAACGGAGACAACAGCAGTAGTTTGAGTGCAAAAGAAAAGGGCAAAATTTCTATTTATAATAGAAACAACATAATAGTCTTTCTCAATGTGGTAGAGAATGCTGTAAAGAAGTTTGGGATTTTATAATTCCTAAGAAGTAGAATAAAAGGGAAGGAAACACTATAGAGAAGTTCTGTATATCTTTACTATACCCAATACCATTAGCATAAAAAAAAGCAACAATGAAAATGTGTCTCATATTATTTTTGAATTTTCTGTCTTCCTTTGGAAAATATGTGATTACAGGGTAAAGCCGAATATAAATTTTGATTGGTACTGCCTTCTAAAAATAACCAAACCTCTAATGCCTAGTATGCCCTATATTCTTATCTGTAGGAAGTATTACAGAAGTGATTTAGGAATGTAAGAGAAAGTGAATTGGCTTATATCCACAGAAATTTCAGAGCAAAATTTATGATAGTATTTAATAGAAAGAAATATACTAGGCTCTAGGATGACAACTGGAAATCTAATCCACAGATTAACCCAGTCTAACCTTAGTCAACAGTCAATATCTTCTTCCTTCAAAATTTTTACCAAAAATTGTAAATAAGTAGTAAAACTGATTCATGGAAACTGAATATCCTTCATATTTGAAGTATTAGTATAAGAAAATGGCTAAAAGATAGGTTCCAAATATTACTGCTGGCTTTATTTTCAAGTATGGTCCATACTATACCATGTGGATAAGATGAATTGCTTAAGAGTATAATGAATTTGGAAAGACATTTTTCACTTTAGTAGTTTTAAATGCTTGTTCAAATACCAATAAGGAGTAGATGGAAATGAATGGGAGATTTAATTGCTTACTTTCATATAAAAAATTACAAGTTAATGTGTGTTTGTTTTTTAGTTTCCATCTTCCCAGTCTCTGAAAGACCCAGAATCGAATGATAACCAGAGCTTCTCATTCCTGGAACGTGATACAGATTTGTTCTCATGAGGTAGGTTTGTCTCTATGTTACTAGGTAAAAATCTGGGCACCAAGTAAGTTAAATAAATTTCTCAGAGTCATCCTAGAAATGATTAATAGTAAAACTAAGGAAAAAACCCAAGGCTTTTTACTGGTCTGTATTAATAATTAGTCCAAATTGCTTTTTACTTATCAACCTGCCATTAAGAAACTGAACCAGCATAAAACCAATACACAGTTATTTGGATCTGTCTCTGGTATTGAGGATGGAATGAGGTGTGAGAAGGAAACCAAGACCACTTACAGCTATATGTTACAAATATTGGCAGTATCAACTTCAGGTAATACAAGGCTGTAATGTCCAGTATTTTTCCTCTGATAACTGTGATGGGCATATCTTTTGAGCCTGTACTGGCCAGCTTAGTTGAATACAAAGGCTTGGCTCTTCTCATCAGACCATTAGTAAGAATCTCTGAGGACTCCTGCTGCACTTCAGAAAACTGAAAACTATTGTTGACTTAATATACTAAACGTCTAATGGACTAGGAATAACTCCAATACAAAGGGAAACCACATTCAAGGTAAAGTTTACAGTAATAATAAAAAGCTGTGTACAGAGATGAAAACTATATTCTAAAACAGTTATAAAAATACCAATGAAATTCTAAGATTATTTCCTTTTTAGTTCCTTGAAAAAAGAATCTAACCAATGCTCTATAGTTTTGTTTGTTATTTCATAAGGAAAACTCTTTTATCTATTTCACAGATAAAGGGAAGCTTATGATGGTCATTTTCTGTGTTAGAGAATAGCTTTGCAATATTTATGGTTGACTTGAGGTCTCTTTTTTCCTATGAGTGAATCAATAAATATGCTTAATTACAAAATATTTACTGTAAACAGACATAGCTTGTGACATGAAAGATACATGCTCATACTAGATTTTTAAATTTAACCCACCCTTGCGTCTTTTCCCATTTGGGGAGAAAGCCTATTATGACAGAATAGCAGTTTTCAGGAATACCAGGAAATTATTTCTACTTGTCTACAGAGACAATAAAAAAATAATGGTGAATGTTAAAGGATAAAAATTCTAGGTTTTACTTTTCTCTCTCTTTTTTGATATAAAAAGCCATCATCTTAAAAACAAAAAAGTCTTGTTTAGAAGTTTTATCAACTGAAAAGCATTGAGAAGTAAAACAAAGTGCAATAATCTCAATTTGATAACTCTATGAACTCAAATTTCAAAACAAATATTTGAAACAACATTAACCAAATCATCCATATTGGTACATTTGAGTGCCATAAAAAGCAAGCTACATGCAAGATTTCATTAATACTGAGGTAAAAAGTAACAGGTTAGGCATCTGAGTTGTGTTGTGAAAAAGAGCACGCTCATATTACTTCAGGAAAGCCTTAAAAATCAACATGCAAACAGAGGACATATATTTGTCACGATAGAATATTAGCTCACAAGGCCAAAAATTAAAAACAATTGATTTCAACACGAATGTGAGAATAAACATGTCTAAAGTCTATTAGGAAGATGAAATATATTAATATATATATTACGCTTACCATAAAGGCTAAATATTGCTTCTAGTCATATAATTACATAAAGAACACAGTATTTTAATTCAGAGACGGGTACGCTTACGTACAGATTTTGAATAAATCTGTATTCCAAGACTTGTAAAGATGGGTAGTCTGGGAAATTCAGCCTTGTCTGGAGGCTAAGGGGCACCAGCACCATTTTCCTTAAACCATCAACATCCTACTTGTGAAAGATGGCTTTAACCTTTGCAAATCTCTTCTATACACCAGGCAGGATAAAATTGTTTGTCCCTGTATATATCAGAAACATACATAAGAAGGCCACGGAAGTCAAAAGCCTTTTCCAAAAAAAGGCCTTTGTATATACTGCTTTGCTACCTCAAGAAAAGGAGTGGTTTTGGATTCATAGATTAAAATGTATCATTTTAAGGCTTTAGAAAGGTTCGCAAATTGAAATTTTTTCTTAAACAACAGAACCCATGCCACATAAATGACTATAGAGAATAAGGAAAAAATTTCATCAAATGTTTCTACAGAGTATCCTGCTTTGTGTGAAACATTGGAGAGGAGGATATAGCAACAATAAATGATAAGAACATGCAGGTAAGAGTTAAAGCTTTGGGGGAAAGTATGAACCTGCCATATGCTTAAATTTGATTTGTCTAAACCATTCCTACTCCTTTGTACCCATGATACATATTCTACAAATAGTAACATTTTATTGACAGAAAAATGATCACAAGATCTCCCCTAGGACAATGAACTATCAAGATCAAAGTGCATCATACAGGAGATAACATAGTAGAAGCCAACAACAAAAGTTCAATGGTTTTGGTCTTGACATTTCAGATGAGCACCCTGTTTTCTGATCACAGAAAGACCAACCACCAAACAGCCAATGCAAGAACCATGAGAAAAGACATCATGAAAGGAATACGAGGAGATGAAAAAGTACTAGAGTAGAGGTGGCACTTTTTGAAAGACTTGTGATCCTCAGGGATTGGAATAGAAACCTTGGGAAGAATTTCTTCATTTTCTTGCTGGGGCAAGGCTCTTTCAGTAGATCTCTCTTGCTTTTTAATTTTCTCTTCATCCTGCACTAACAGAGCACGTTCCTGTGTCTGCTTTCACGGTAGAAGATCAAGAAAGACAGAGAAAGATGAACAAAATGACAGATGAAAAATGCTCAAAAATGATACTTGGGGATGTGCAAAGGATTTGGGATGATCTTTTGGACACTATTTTGCTTTACTTTGGCAATTTATCCTGACAAAGTAGGGTCCACAGTAGGGTACTCAATTTATAATTTTTTGTATGAATAAACACTAGACATCCAGAAAGTTCAAGAAATCACTTGGCTTCCTTCTTTTTTCTTCCTTCGAGGATATTCAAATGTGAATTAGGGTCACTGTTTCATTATTTTGGTGCTGCTAATTTTTCTTAGATCAGTTGGGCAAAGCCAATAATGAAGCATTCTTGTTGCCATCAGAAAAGTTCCTTTTATTACAAATAGAATGGCAGAATATAAAAGTTATCCTCATATCTCTTCATATAGATTTTAAAAATTGTAACAGTTCATTCAATACGGCAATTAGCTTTTGCTCAAGAGAATAAAAATCTTAATCCTATACATTTTCAAGACTGCAAAGAAAAAAAGTATAAAAGTTTATATATGCCTCCAAAGTCTACCAAGACAACAAAACCCCAAAACCCACAAACCTTAATAATTGTAAATTCGCTTCCCCTCTCAGAATCATGATTAAAAACAATAACAATCATCATGAAGGTTTATATATCACATTAAGCAAATACTTTTGACATTTTTAAGGAAAACTATGTTTTTTTCCAATTGTCCAATTGTGAAGTCCCTGCCAAACCCTACCCACACACACAATTTTAGTCCTCTGCCATCCAGTCAAGACAGATGTTATCTATGAAAGGAAAAACTTGGCTCTAAGTTCTCTCAGTTGAGCCAGCCTTCTCGGATCAGTTTGGAAGTTTGACACTGGTTCTTTGCACACCCCTAAGTGATATGTATCAGGGAGAAAGTAGCTGGGGGACTGGTCAGCAAAAAAGAAAAAAGAAAAAGGATGCAAAATCATAATGATTTAAAAAAAAATAAATAATGGGGAGAAGAAAGACAACATAAAAAGAATAGGGTACAATTAAATTCATTTTCTCTCTGAATACATATTGACATCTTCATGCAGCTTTTTAACCAGCCATGCGCCGAAATAAGCAAATTGAAAGCTGCAAAAGCTGCAGCAGTGGAAATGTTATGTGTTAGGTCAAAAGGTGGTGAGTGTGAATTTATTAGGATAGCCAAAAGAAAAAAAAAATTACTCAGCAGCTGCTGTTCGATTCTGGGGGTGGGGTTATCTGCTTAGTGCCATGACAAGAGCAAATTCTGATTGAAAAGCACAAGTCATAACAGCAGCTTTACCTCTGGCCCACCAACCTTTTTTTCCGAGGGAAGGATAGAAGTTTTCTTCACCTGGTCATACACAAATTATATAAAATTCAGTTGCTTTGCAATGCAACAACAATGCTGTCAAAGGTGGGAAAGTTATTCCCAAAGAACAGAAATATTGTCCTAGTTATTAAAGAAAGAGTAAGGTATGCCAGAAAGTAGAATTATCCTATATAAAAAGTTATCACAGTACAGTTCTTATTTATTCCAATATTCATTTAGAGGGGTAATATACACAAGCATAGAACTAAAATTGCTCAAGTACTCAAATGTAATTTATAAAGAATCATTTCTTTAAAGTACACAGAATGACATAACCATTTTCAAAACCAGCCCTGAAGGGTTTCTATTAAGACATGAAGTATTTTCTGGAAATGGAGACAGATTCGAATTTACCAAAATTCATCCAAGAGAATATTAAGTTACTTTTTCAAAGCAGTTGAGCATCTCTTATTATTTGCACAGAGTAAAAAAGAAAACTTCTAGAAAATATGCAATTACCACGTGAGATAGCAATAGGGCATTTTCTCCATGAGAAAAAAGTCACCGTCTCAGTTCAGAGGACAATCTCTAGATTTAGAATATAAAACTAATGTCCACACATATCAGGGCATGGAGGCTGAGAGGACACTGACTAGGAATAACTTTATCCTATCATTCCTGGTAACTCTATTTAGCTGCCCATCATTCAGGAATTCTCCATCCTCACGCAGTGAAACTGCTTTAAATCTATTTGGAGAACTGCTGCCCAATATTAATCACATTTTGAAAAACATAAAAGTACTCTTTGTGAACCAACTTTTATTTTCTTCTCCAGTTCCAGAACTAAACAATAAGTTGGATAGTTTACTATAAGTTTTGAATATAAAAACAAGTTTTGTTAAATTATTAAGACATCACTTTACCTTTCTTAACTAGAACTGCTATTGCTTTGAGGGGGGGGTGGAGCATATAATTTAAAAATCATCATAATCACTCATTGGGTCATTGTGACTATTTATATAAATATTTTACCTAATAGGCTAAGGCTAAAGACTAAGTAAAGAATTTTTGAATATATGCTCAAGGTAACTTTTAAGATATTCTCATTACATAGATTCATTTTTTTGGGTGTAGAACTTATATAATAGGTAATGACAACAATAACAGAAAAAGAACAGCCTGTGAAAGGTATCTTTGGTTTCTTCTAGCTGTGACTATGTTATAAAACAGTGTATTAAAAGTTTGATATTACTCATAAAGATAAAAATAAATTAATAGTTTTCCTAAAATTGAAATACAGTAATACTTGGTATTCTGTATTCATTGGCTTACAGGCTTCCTGGGTTTATTATATAATTGTGGTCAACCATTCCAGACATTTCTAAGTCGTGCAAATGTTCAGATAAAGTTTTAAAAAAATGCTTATCCCTTTCCAATTTTGATCTTACTAAATTTAGCAAACTCTCTGGTCCTTGAAGGCACAGTTTGAACATAAAGTTCCACTGGCTTGTGGTCAATCTGTAAACACATACTAGCCAGAAGCATGCAGCTGCAGAAAGAGTTCTCAGACCCTAATCATCTACTAGTAGCTCTAAGTGGCTCCTGTAATTAGAGTAGGTAGTCTATATGACTTAAAAAAACGAGTGTTGATTATGAATGCCTTAAAGATGCAATTATTGGTGAGGCACCGAAGCTAAATATCAGCTCTAAACTTTCTCTCAGATACAGAACATTAATATACAAAAACATTTATTTCACTCATTCTCACAACTGGTCACGTGAACAAAGTACTCACTCCTTCTCCTGTGGGGATTTGGCCATTGATGTTAAGTGTTCGAAAAGGGGAGTGAGTGGATAAGCGTTTATCCCATTCACTAGGCCGTGGTTCTGGTACAGATTCCATGAAGTTCTTTTTCAGCTCACTGATGCTGGCATGATGTTTTTTGATCTCTTCTTGACTTTTGTCTAAATCCTACAGTTCAAAGGATAAAGATGCAAAACAATAAATACTCAGGGAAAAAAAACACACACACACACACCAAGGGAAGCCCATCATAGACTATGGGCACTGGTAGAAAACACGCCACATCCAGGATAGATTTAGTAATTCATAAACTGCATTCAAATTGTAAATATACAATATGGTATATTAGCTTGCCTTTTTTTTTTTTTTTAAACAAGGTGCTTTTCTTGGAAGCAGTGAAGCTTTATAACCCCATAGCTCTTAGCAGTTATATAACCATTAAGGAACTCACTCTTTAATTTTACAATTCTTCTTCCCATTATGACACATTGCTAGATCTCCAACTCCTCATCCCAAAAAAGGTAATCCCACAACTCAGTTAGCCTCAGCTTGATGTGAACTGACTTAGGCTCAGCTAAGGCAGGATGGAGATAGCAACGGATAAGGAGAAACTGTTAAATAAAGGACACGGTGAAAGATTCAACTTCCACCACTGGCTGCCTTGTGTTGGTGAGCTGCAACTGTACAGTATCCTTCTTTTTCTACTTGGAGATTATTTTGCTTCCACATTACTAGGTGGCTATTGTTGGTTTTTGGTAAACAGGAATAGCCCTTTCTTGATATAAGAATCTGTTACTGGTATATAAATGTTGAATCATGTTGTACACTTGAAACTAATATAATATTGTATGTCAACTACAATTTTTTAAAAAAAGACTTATTCCTCTGAGAGAAAGTGATCGGCTCCAAGATTACAAAAAGATATATATATATCTATATTACCAAAATTCTTGGCTCAAGCCTCCAGAACAGATTGTTACTATCTCTGAATAATTACTCAGGGATATGTAATACAATGACTTTTTTTTTTTCCTTTGCCAACACTATTCACACAAACTAAAAGCCTTATGTTTCATATCTCCTCACAGCTTCATTTTATTCCTTAGTACAATCCAAAATAAGGACTTTCTTCTAGTAATCTTGAATGAATCAGGAGTGATTTAACAAGAGTTCATCAAATACCTTATATATCTCCTTGATGATTTAAAATAACTGTTCTGGCAGATTTGCATACTGGACAACTAGGGGTAAGCTCTTAAAGGGGTTATCTGATGGAGAAATGATCAAAACTAAGGTTAATAAAGCTAGAAATAATATGAGAATAGTAAGATTTATGTAACATGAGGTATATAACAACTTTCAAAAGGGAAACTTGGCGAGAAATAATCTGGGAAATATAACTTAAAGACAAAAACTCAAATGTTCTTTGTCCAACATACTTCTCTGAAAAAATGTGAATGATCTATACTTGAGATCAAAATATGTAAGATCCCGTCAGTTGATGACTACTAAAAATTCTGTGTTTATTATATATCAAGGCAGCTCTGTATCCAAGAAAAGCATAATACTAAATATATCACCTAATATGCTATGTGAATTTTGGGATTTGTTTTTTTTTTCTTTATTTTCTTTATCATTTTTTTTTGGGGGGAGGGCTCTGTGGGAAATAGCCTCATTTTGAAAAGAAAAACCTGTAAATCATTTAAGTAAAAATTTGTTTAAAAAGATTTTTTTCTAGAGCAATTTAGGCCTCAATTAACTTAAATTTTTTCAAAAGCAACAACAAGGGAAAATAGAATAGGAAAAAGAATCAGTGAGGCACATGACAAAATTTTGATTCTGGAGATACTCAGAAAATTTATTTAATAGTCTATTCTTTTTATTTCTACAAGAATGAACCATGTATATTTGCTTTGCAATTATTCAAAGAGAAAACTAAGCCCAAAAGAGCAATCCTGTAGCTCCCTCATAAGAGTATCTCTTGCTTGCTGGAATGAAATGTGAGTATAGCTCATGAATATGGGCTTCGCCATGGGGAAACAACAGTCTGCACTTCTGCTCTAGCTGAAAGCAAGAAAAGCATATTTACTAGCTACAGAAAAAGCATGAACAAGCTCAGTTAAAGACTCAATAATAGGCTGAGCAACTGAGACCCACCTGTCACCCAGCTCCTGACTGGAAATTAAATCTGCTTGGGCCAAAAACTACTTAACATTTTTGGGAGAGTTAAAAGTGTGAATAGAACACAACATAAACAAGCAAGAGATACTATGGTAAAACCATAACTCTCTACATTAGCCTCTTAACATGAGAGACTGGTGAGTTATTACTCTTCTTGCCTAGCTTTTGTTTGGCTTTGAACCTGAGAAAATAAATGTTTCAATAACATCAGTATTCTGAGGGAGCTTTCTCCATCCTTCTTAGCTGGCTCTTTTGGAAACCTGTGGGGGCACAGAGTAAAATTAAGATCTCAAAGGGACCTGTTCCAAATAGAATTTGTCATAGACACTTGCTACAGGTTCCCTCTGGGAGATGGAGGAGGAGGCGGTAGATCTAAAAATGAACTCGACCTTATTTGTGCCAGAACAAAGCATTAGTGGGGGTGGGGTGGGAGTAGGGGGAGGAGGGATGCTTAAAAAAAAAACCTGCTGGAGTGACAGATAACTTGAGAGAACTTCCTCAGGAGGAAAAATAAAACCCAAACTTTTATAATAACTAGGGAATGATGATTAGCCAAATTTCTTTTGCTGTTTTCAGGTTAGACGCTTTGATGCCTATCATATAATTTTAGTAACAATCAAACCAAACACTTCATTAAACATAAAATATTCTCAAAAGGTAGTTAGTAGTTTTAATTTTAAAACACACACTTATTAGAAATCCCCTCTCATGTCTGTCAGTGAAATGCTGGGGAAAACACATCACACACAGGGACTTTGAGTCTCAGAAGCCATAACACACCTCATGAAACAAATTGTCAAATATATGATTGGTACTGCAGGTTCCAGTTAAGAGGAAGCACTAAAGATGGACTAAATAGGCATGTTTGGAATCGGGAGATATTACATTGCTGAGTACAATAAGAACAACTGACGTCTGTTATTCTTCCTAATCTCAGAAGTGGAACCATTCAGGTCTAGTTTCATTTACGGGCTAAAGCAAAGAGATCTAGTTGCTAAGTTTGAAATATCCAAGGGTCCAGCCTTGGAGAACCTCACGTTACATGAGATAAATCTATGTAAAGCACTTGGTATTGAGCCCACCTGAGTATGTGATTAATGAAGGCTGGCCATAATTTGTATCTCTTATTAGAGTACCTTATACAAAGCAGGCATTTAAAATATATGTTTTGGTAAAGAATAAGATAAGGTTAAGTAATTAGTAGAGGCCATTATATTAAACCAGATATCTATCTAAAAAAAGTTTCTTCAAACTTCCAGTCTAATAACATTTACCACATTTAATATATATTCATCTTTCAGGTCTCAGATAAAATATTATCTCTTCAGAGAGAACTTCCCTCTCCATCTTGTTCAGAGTAGATCCCTTTTATTAGAACAGCATGGGGTTTATTTCCTTCATTGTTTTTATAACAACTTGTAATCATTTCAGTGCTACTTGTTTACTGTTTCTCTCCTCCCCATTTCCCCACATTGTAAGCTTCCTAAAGGAAGGAACCATGTTTATCATCTTCCTATATATTTATATTTCCTTTAAATCCCTGATATCAGTCTGTGCTCATTTCTTTTGGCTTTGTCTTGAGTGGAATTGTAAAATAATATGGTCATCAACTAACATAGCCTCAGTGTTTTCCATACAGAATTCCAGTTTCCTTAATTTTTCCTCATAGAGTTCCCTAAATCTTCTAGTTCTATATTTCCCTATCCAATGTGGAGCCCAAAGCTAGATAGAGCATACAATATGACACTGGTAAAATCTCACCAACGTTGAATATAATGGGAAAATGACCTTACAATTCCTATAGCAGACAGTATGTTGCTACTTCTGAATGAAAAAAAATACAATTTAATAGAGTTATACAGACCCTAACTCAAATCTTACTTTACCAATTTACCAGCTCTGTGACCATAGAGAAATTAATTTCTCTTAACCTCAATTTTCTTTAAAATAATAATTTCATACCCGCATACCTATTTTTATGATTACACTATCTTATATCATACTACCTACTCATTCATGTTAGGCTCCCTTCTTTCCTTCCTGTATTTTTTCCCTCCCTGACCATCCTTCTGTCATATTCTGGTATTCCCAATATTTTAAAACCATTTTGAACTGTGATCATTTTTCTTACTTTTCCACACTCTCATCAGAAAATGAAAATTTTGATGCTTGGGACATAAAGGAGTTTATACTCTTGGAAAATTCTTTTTAACAGTGATGTAGAATTTTCAAAAAGTGAGTAAGACAAAGGAACCACGAGAGGCAGAGGTAGTCCCAATCATATATTTTTTAGATAAGTATGAGAGATGGAAACTAAAAAGAGTCAGAAGGAGAGATGGTTGCATATCTTCATGTTTACCAACATGCAAAAGCATTTTAAACCTAAAATTCTCCCATGCAATGGCATGCAAAACCAAATGCAGCACAGAAAGAAGAAAAGGGGGATCAGCAAAGAACGCAGGTTACAGGCAACCAACTTAAATAAGCTTCAAGTTCATACAAACCTCCAACATTAAATTGCTATGTCTGATATAAATGTTTTCACCATCTAGTCTCTCTCTCTTTTTCTGTGAAAATGAAAGAGGAAAAAACAGAAAAGCATAAAAAATTAAAATGTTGTTCTTGCGGGAAAAACTGCAAATTGGCAAACCAAAAAAAAATATTTAAAATTAAATGTCCACAGCGCAGCATATGCCAACATGAAATGGTGACAGAACACAAGGAGACAGAGAGGACACAATTATCACTGGAAAATAGATGACCTTGTTCATGAACGATGAAAGAATGTGATGATGTTATTTAAATAGACAGTGCTCCTGGCTTCATTGGCTTCTTACATAACAAGCTGTTTTACGTTCATTTTTGAAACTGAGCTGTTTGAGGGTTCTCTTAAAATGCATGACTTTAAGAAGCTTTGAATCTCCATGTTCCATGGAATAGAGAAATATTTTAAAACAGTAGTTAGCTTTTTGGAAGTATTTCATACTTAATAATACTGCAGTCTATATATCTCTAATACCTTCATAAGAAAGATCTATGGGCATTTTATACATGATCAGTCAATATTCTAGTTAGTAAGAACTGATTTGTCTTTATTTGGGAAGAATGAGGCACAGAGCAGCCAAACCCATAGTTATTAACAATACTGGGAGTTGCTGTTATGATGGTTTCCATAATAAATATGTATAAAATGGTTGTCAATGATTTCAAAAATATGGTGCCATTATGAAATATTTCTTATAAAGTTTAAATGTAAAGGACAGGTTTGACCTTTACTAATTATTTCACTGTGTTTCAAAAGTTATTTTCCTACTGAAAAGTTTATTTTAATGAAAATGCTTAATATATAGCGTAGGATTATAATTTCTTTTGTGTACACATATGTGTGCATATATGCATATATATACACATATATCTGCTATTTGAAAGTAATTTATGATTAAGGGAAATCAATGAAAAGAATGGATCACTGTCTTTTTAATGCACTGTAAACGTCAGCATGGAAGATGCTAATGCAGTTTTGTGAAAGTGAAAAATGGCTAACCTTCCTCATTCTTATCAGATCTTCAGTTTTTCCTGCAAGCTTCTGTTTTGCCATTATTAAAAAAAGAAAGAAAAATGATAAAATATTGGTTCATTGTTTGCTTGAACCTTCATTTTATAATTTTTTTTTTTTTTTTTTTTTTTTTAAGGAGAGGGGAGTGAAGGAGAATAAAAAATTAAGGAAGGAGGGGAAAAGGAACAAGTGGCCTACTGGCACAAACCTGTGTTTGGTCACCGTTTGAGGTGGGTACTGTGACCTCGATGTGGGTTTTTTCCACCTACATTTAAGAAATAAAGTGGTAAAATACTTTAGGTTAGTAGGTTTCTATGAAGAGCACTATTTCCAAATAAGCTACATCTTAAAGCTGATATGTAGTCATCATGATGCAGCCTTTAGGGGGTGTTACAGGGAAGGACAATTACTCTCAAGAGCAGTCTGTTAGTTGACCATCACATTTTCAAAGCTGAAGAGGTAATATGGACAGCCAAATAATCAAAAAAGAAAATTAAGGTAATTATTACATTGATAAAGAAAACATTTTTATACTTATTCATATAAAAAAGTATTTATTAAAAATAATAATTAGGCTTAAATAAGCCATGTTTTTGCTTTGCTTTTTTATGATCTAGAATTACTTTAAATAACTTTTAAACACAAATTTACAAATGAAGATATCAATGTATGACATGCAAGATAGACACAAAGAGAAAATCTTTACAGTTAAAGTACACAAATAATAAACCACATATAACACCAAGCAGGTAAATATAAAACATTTTGTTAGTTGATCAATATATTTAAGGAGGCAGTTTCCCCCTTCAGTTTATTAGACAACAAAACATCAAAATAAACTTAATCCAAATTGTTACTGATGCATGCAATTATTTCCAAGGCTGATTTATAAATAATGATTTTAAATAAGCACACACGGGGCTCAGCTGCAACACTCAACACACTGTGATTTCCTCTCTAGGGAGTTGGAGCCCATGTGTTTGGTGGATGGGTAAGATTCATTTTTAATACTAAGAAGAGAATAAGGCCTCCTGCTGAGCTTTGAAATACCTTTAGTAATAGTCATTTTATATACTCAAAATGGAGTATATATGTATAAAAACAAAACAAAACCTAGACAGACTATTAAGAGGAAGCACAATAAAGTGAGCAAGTCTAAAGCACCAGATATTTCAAAACCAGATAATTGTTTTTAAGGGTCAATTCATTTTGTATCATTAAGTTCTTTACAGAACCCCATCAATCAATCAGTGTATTTGACATATTATTCTTTTTAATTGCCCTTGGCAGCATTACCTCAGAGTACAATGTCATTGTGCTATTTTCTCTAGGACTGAATGTGAAGAATATAACATCAAACCTTGTGACACACAAATCAGAAGCACATCCAGCAATAGCACTTTTAACTACTGGGGTAATTAATTCACAATTTGGGTCATTTCCACTCCGAAAACCAGTATACCTGCTATGTGGACATTAGTCAGTTATTTCACCTCTCTGAGTTTAGGTTTTTTATTGATAAAAAAACCTATCTTCATAGAGTTGTCAATGCTTAACAAATGGTAGTTTTTAATTTTTTGCAAAGCTTTAAATGATTTGTATAAATGAATAATGACTTTTTGCTTTGGGTTCTTAGCGATCCAACAGCAAAAAAACTTGAGAGCCTTTACCTCAGTTTGAGAATGAAGGCCAAGTAGCAACAGTAGTTTTGTGTATGACCCTACAAAGAACATTAAATGAGATAAAGATGTACATAGGTAAGAGGTATTATCTCCACATCTGCAAAATGGCTCAAGATGCCAAAAAGCTAACTCTATCAGGCATCAAACTGGCGTTAGATAATGAAAGTTACAGTGACAAGACTACTTATTACTACTGTTGCTTTATATAATAAATATGACTTCAGGTAAATTCCATAATTATTTTATAACCACTACAAATAATAAAATCAACTCAGAGTCACCCTTAATTCTGTTACTACTATTATAGTAATAGGTTATCAGTGGTAGCTTTCAGTCTGATCTCAACACAAGTATATCAAAACACATTACATAGAATTAATTGGCAAGAAGACCCCTGCTGGCACTTAAATAGAAAGTGTATACCAGAAAGTGATCTCTCCACTCTGCTAAGGTCCCAAGAGCAAATGGAACCTATTCTTAAAGATAATTGTGTCTATTTACAGACAAAAGAGAAGTTAACAAAAAGCCAAATAATTCTTAGCCATTCAAAAAGATTCTCTTGCCAACTCCAATAATCCAACACTCTCCAGTTAGCCTGACAGTCAAAAGTGCCAGTGAGATATCCTAACATTAAAAACTGAGGTAGTGTAACATTACAAAGACACTGTTGACACTGAACTTGATGTCCAATGTCATGCACATCTGGCTGGGTACAAAAATGGAAACACGCACCATTCACTTAATTTTTTTCTCTCTCTAGACTCAAGTTGGTCTCAGGGATAGTAAAAACTGCTTGTCATATTAAATAGGGGTTTTTTTTTTTTTCATTTTTTTTTTTTAATATAGTCAAAACAGAGCCCGATTGGCCTCTGCTCTACAGATAAACTAGATATTGAACTGGCTCCAAAACATGAGATTAATCCATCTGCCAAGTTGAGAGTACTTACTAAGGTTTTACATAGTTTAAAGTTTCTTAACAGACATATAAAAATGTCATTTTTTCTTAGACTGTGTCTATTAATTCATCTTGTCAACAGAGAGACTTGTATTTACTTCAATAAATTTAAACTACCACCTCAACTTCATCACTGCTTAAATATGTTTAAAAAGCTTATCAACACATAAATGATCAGTCCCGTTACTGTTACTCCTGGGAAATCTGCTAATTAAATTGGTAGTCTTTCAACAAGGTTCACTGACTGTGGGAACAATCAACTCAGAACTGTAAGCAACTAAGCAGAATAACGTCTCCTACACAGTAGATTCTCCCCGTTTTTTAAAGCTTCTCGAAGTTTGAAAAACCACATAGATGGATATGTTGCACATATATTCATCTTATGAAATCAAATTATATTTTAATCATACTAGCATAGCGTAGTCTTAAAAAGGAATGTGCAGATTCCTTCTGGATGAGTAAAAATTATTTTTAAAAGCAGAGGATCACAGTGCTGCTGTGTCTTATACACCCATTCTTTTTAGATATAAGTTAGGTGAAGGTGTGGTAAATGTGAAAACTTCTGGTATAGTTTACAGTCTTCATGACATACTTCTATGAAAGCATTTTATAGGTTCATGAGAAATACCTTCTTTCAAAAAGAGCGAGGAAGAAATAACTTTGTTAGAATTCTACAAGAATCAATGCCTTGAAAATCTTCCTGGTCAAGGAGTTAACACCTCTAGATTAGAAAGTGAATTAGCTAGATACTTGGACTTGACATACCTTCCACACTTCTGCAGGCTCGGGCTCAGCTTGCTCAGGTGGCCCTTCTTCCGTTTTCACTTCAACCTCCACTGTTTCCTTCTGTGCTTTAGAAGCCACTGTTTTTTTGACAGATGCACCTGGGACACTGCCTTCTGTGACCTGACTCTGAGCAATAGCTGGTGCAGAGGTGGGCCGAGGACTTCGGTCTGTTGAATCAACAGCTGCTGTTAAATGAGAAAAGGAAAAGAGAAGAATGAGTGAAGGCAAGAGTCACTGTTCTACTTCAAAGTCACCAGGTGAAATAATTGTGAATCTAGGATACATAAGGATGTTACAGTGTCCAGTAGGTTATCATACAGGAGGTAAAAAAAATATATATCATTAGCAGTGCACTGCCAGGTAACTGATGGCAACAAGAAAGCTAAAAGTACCCTCAATAGAAAAGCTGAAATGTGCTGGTGATCATGTTCCATAAAAAGGGGAAAGGGTTGAGACACTGACATCAAAATAAGAAACTGAAAACTCATTTTATTAAAAATTTAGCAAGACTGTTTAACTTTGTAATCTGTTAGTTTCAAGAATGTATAATGTAGTAATGGAGGGGGAAAAAGGGATTAAGTCTGATTTCTTCCATGAAGATTTTTTGATATAAAGATCTATTAATTTATAGGTGACTTCGGGAACCTAAAAATATATTCTAGAAAAAAAGAATTAAGTCTGATTTCTTCTGTGAAGCCTTCTTGGAATGATTATAAATTAACTTGATAAATGGATCTTTTGATGCTTGTTTAAAGGTAAATCTTTGAACCAAGCAATTTCCTTTTTAAGAAGTCATTTGATCCCTAAAATAAACAAACAAGCAAACAAACAACTACCTTTTGAGTTCATTCTTACCATCTCCTAGACCTTATCAATTTGTATTACAACTCCTATTCTCTAATATGTTTAGGACAGTGGTTCTCAATGCGGGAGGGGGGGGTAGCTTTTGCCCCCTAGAGAACTTACAGCAACGTGTGGAGACATTTCTGGTTGTCATAACGGGGGAGAGAAAGGGGGGTGGATACTGGCATCCAGTGCATATACAGGCCAAGGTTGCTGGGGCTAGGAAACTCTGATTTTGGGAAAAGGTTATATATAGACTGTTTTGGAAAGAATATTCAATACAGGCTTATGACAAAAGGTTGATCTTTTCAGAGTTCATAGTTGTTTTGGTTTGACTATTGGGCATATAAGTTTCAGACTGATTACTTCGAAATAATCACTCACACTCTTTTATGATTTTTATCTTCTTTCTTCCAGAGACTAAAAGAAAACATCTATACACCTTCTAGTAAAACCTCACTTATCTGGTAGGGTTTAGGACTGCAAGTGTGTTTCTACATGATTTAATAATTCTAATAACAAATCATCCTTCCCTCTACTGACACTTATAAATTTTAATTATTTTGCATGGAAGGCTTTACAATTTTTATTACATACTTTCTTGCCTTCTTAAACTGAGTATAGAGAATTTAATTTATCCTGATAAATTTAGATTTATAAACAGTAAGAATTAGATAAAACAAAGAAATTCCATGAATCAGGACAGATAAAAATTGAAATTCACAACTACTTCATACACATAACACCAAGAAGGAAATGCTTGTTACCTTATAATGATCTCCAGTGAAAGAAATCATTTCTTAGAGGCTACATAAGAAAAACAGCAGAAACACAAGTATCTATTTTTCAATGAAAACTCTGTGCCCTGTTGCAAGTCCCTGTTACTCAAGGGTGCTCTAAGCCAGTCGATGCAAGAATGGCAGATGGCAGACCAAATCTAACAACACAGGGGAATGTGACAAAATATTTTGCTCACAGTTGTGTTAAAGTATCATTATACATGTGTATTCACACCTCCTCAAAGAATTAATTCAACTCTGTCTGGCATCATAGAAACATAGCCCATGCTTTCACCATGTGTTATTTTGCTGCTTGCATTTGGTTTTAATCCAATACTAATATTGCAGAGCCAAATGATTTATGTCTTTAGCATTCCTAGCCCTGGCAATCTGTACTATATGTGGAAAAGTAGGTATAATTGTGGAAACTGGCAGTTAGAAACAGAGGCAGAAAGTTTCGTCATTTGCAAAATGTGAAAGATATTAATTTGATAGGCTAGCTAAGAAGGCATACTCAGTAGATATAAAAATACTTTATAAACTCTAAATATTAATAACTTTTAATGTTATACCTAAGTCTTTGTATTTCTTTTGTTATGGGTTAATATTATTTCAAGAGCATGTTGGTAAAAAATTAATTATGTACACATGGATATGCAATTCAAGTGAAAGATATCACCTGGGAGCCTTGGAGAGAAGTAAATTTCTTTCCTTCTCTCAATAAGACCACAAACTATGAATCACAACAGAGAATCATGGTGGTGACTGTGGTGGTTGTTTTTTTAAACAGCTTTATTGAGATATAATTCAAATCCCAGCTGTTGTCATCTCTCACCCAGATCCTGCAACAGACCTCATCATGCTTCTATTTTATTCACCCTTCAGTGGAGTATTCACCAAGCAGTCAGAGTGATCTTTTAAAAATAGAAATCAGATCATATCACTCCCTCTAATAGTGTTCTACTGCAATTAAAATAAAACCTAAACTCTTTACTGTGGCCTGCTAGGCCCTACACAATCTGGCCCCTGCCTACTCCTCTGATCTCACTTATTTTTTACTTCTCTTCCCTTCATCCACTAAGACCTAGACCTGTGCTGTCTAATATGGAAGCTATTAGCCACATGTGGCTATTTAAATTTAAATTTAATTAAAATTCAGTTACATAACCACACTTCAAGTTCATAATGGCCACATGTGGCTACTGTCTACTAAACTGAATATTACAAAATAGAAGATTTCTATCAGCACAGAAAGTTCTGTGGGACAGCACTGATCTAGACACATGTCAAGTTCATTACTACCCCCAGTCTTTGTACTTGCTACTCCCTCTTTGAGAATGTTTTTCCCCTAGATTTTGGGACAGCTGGCTCCTTCTCATAATTCAGATCTCAGTTCAAACAAAACTCCTCAGAGGAATCTTCTAAATTTAGATCGGAGTACTCAATTTGAAACTTCCCCAATCTTTCCCATTCCCAGACATTCCTCTACCCCATTACTCTGCTTTATTTTAGCCTACAATCTGCCTTGTATCATTACTATTAAAACAGTCCTTTCAAACTCAAGTCAGTAGAGAAACACCAGGAAGATCATTCACAGTATGGAAGCACAAAAGTTGTACTGCTTGGTATTCTCTTTTCTAAACTGATCGATCCTGATTTTTCTAAACTAAGCTTGCCATTTATGATATATATTCCCATAATTTGACAAACCAAAATATTGTGGCAGTTTTAGATGATAAAAAACAAAATAACAATTCTGTGGTCAAACTTTTATCTTAATGATAGTTAATATTTTGGGGTTACTTATTAAGTGCCAGGCATTGTGCTAAGGACCATATATACATCATTTAATTTATTCCTTGTGAAAACTCTTTGAGGTATTATATTATGATAATACCCATTTTATGAAAAGAGAAAACTGAGGCACAGAGATTTAAGTAACTTGCCCAAGAAGACAGATCATAAATTCAGGGGTTGAGACTGAAACTAGGCCTGTCTGATTCTAGAATCCCAACCTTTAACTTCTGTAATATGAAATCTGACTTTTATAGTAGATAGCATAGAGCTGTACACTGGTGAGTCCTTAATAAATGTAATCAGCAATACTGTACTTTGGTTACTACCTTTTGAACTTTTATTTTTATTTATTTTTAATTTTTATTTTTAACATTTTATTTTTTTACTTTTTCCCCCTTCTTCCTCTTCATTAATAACCACTAGTCCACTGTCTATGTCCATGAACTTTTATTTATTAGCCACCTTTTTTTGAGTGGCATAAAGAACTAAATATGACTTGTTACTTCATTTCAGTAATGCTCTCAAATCCTTGAGACTAAACTTAGAAAAATTCAGACAGATCTTCTGTCAGTATATACAATCATAAATTCTATCAAAAATCTTTTAAACAAAATTTGGAGACTCCAATAATAGGATTGCTTTTTCTGTATATAATTGCCACATTACAAAAAAATATAAACTTTTGACATGATTGCTCTACTAAGGCAGACCTTTTCTTCTTTTCTACTTGGAAAAAAAAAACTGTTTAAAAACATTCAAGAGGGCTTTAACTCAGTATACTACATTAGGTTTTCACTCTGCAGTAGAGATTCTGAATTCTAGTTCTAGTGGTATTCAGTTCACTACTACCTAACAGTGGAAACTTAATCTAGTTACTACTCTCTCTGAACCTCAGTTCTCCTTTTCTTAAGATGATTCCACTGAATTAGACAATTAGTGAGATTCATTTCATTTACCACTAACATTCTTTAATTTGGCTCTCTTATAGATAACTGTACTTTCTTTATCTCTCTCTAAAGAATTAGATTAACGAGAAATCATCAATATTCAATACAAACCTCCATCAAGGCTCCGAGATGCCCGTTTGCTTGCTGTACGCTCAAAGTGTGGGGCAGGCCTGTCAATCAGAGCACTAGCTTGCCTGGTTTGAGCCTGAGTTCGGCCACTGTATCGAAATTTCGATCCCAGTGCAAGAAATTTGCTTTTAGGAATGGTGTCTGTAGATGTCAGTCTGGGAGGAGAAGAACATAATAATCATATATTACATATTTTATCTCACTCTGAGGCTGGGAGATCAAAAACAAAATCAAGATTTAAGGAAGTTTCAAAATTACCATAGTTTCCTTATAGTTATTAAGACATATTTCTAATCCAGCAATCATGATTTTAATTCTATGTCATTTCTCAAAGCAACATGCATAGTTTTCTTGTGGCCTATATTAATAATATCATCTTATAGCTCTACAGATAGGGCCTTAGGTTTTCAAAATGCTTTTATAGCACTGTAATATTTTTACTACATCCCATAATATCATTTTATGTATATAAGAAATTGAAACTCAAAAAAAGGTCATATAGCTGTTAAGAGGCTGAACAGTCCAAGCCCAGAGCTCTTTTTTTCACTCAACTAGAATAACAATTTTGTCAAATCATTTTCAACTCAGTCAGGAACCTCTTTTTATGCAGTATCCTGTGCTCTTTTGTCATGGCATTTACTACACTGAATTGAAACAATTTATGTGCTGGTCTCCACTACAAAACCGAACTCTTTAAGGGTAAAGGATAAAGACTATGACTTATTCATCTTTGTGTTTTCATTTCTGGTATAGCGCCTGCTGAATAAATACATAAATTATTATATCAAATACTATCAAAAAAGAGTATTTTTTCCCTTGGGGGTAGTTGAATTCATCAAATACTCACTTTCTTTTATGTAATGAAGCATTACATGTTAAGATATCCTCTTATCTTGATGCAATGGATTTAAATATGCTATCCTACAAGTAAATACATTGTCTGTAGTTGAAATCTATAACACCTATATATTAAATCTCTAACACATATATATTCAAAATAACTTTTTTTTACTCTTCCTAACTTTTTTTTTAAATTTTATTTTCTTGGTTTTATTTTAAAGAGGATGATGAAAGTATAAAGAAATATCTTAATGCAAATAATAAAGATTCTTTAACCAGGTATAAAATGTATCCTTATGTTTTATTTTGAAATGTGAATTGAAATAGTATTTTCCTTGCTACTTCTTCCTGTCCACTGTACTATAGTGCTAAGTATATTACAAAACTACAAGTAGAAGGAAAAGATATCATGGTTCTCTCTCCTGAGAGCCATTCATACAGAGTCAAGTTTATTTGTGAATGACGTAACATGAGGTCTCAGATTTGCTTCAAAATAATCTGGGGAGTAGTGGGTGGGGCTGTAGACAAAACAAGGCTGGCCTTGGCATGATAGTTATTGAAGCTGGGTGATAGGTATATGGTGAGTTCATTATACTATTCTCTTTATAGTTGCTATGTATACAATTTTCCAAAATAAAGAAATTTTCTTAAAAAGGCAAGCTGACAATAACTAGCTGGCTCTCCTTTTAATACAAGTAATATTGGAAAGGTCTATATTCTCTGCTAGATTGTATGTTCCATCAGGACAGGGACGAAAACTATCTCCTGGTTCATTCCCATGCCTAGTACAGTGACTACACAAAGGGTAAGCACACAGAAAATACTTGGTAAATAAATACAGAGGGTTAATGATATGACCTTTTGAAATGCAGAAATGAAACTTTCTTCTGTCTTCTGATTATCTGATACAATTGGGCTTCAGAGATGGTTCTCTGTGATCTCTTTCTGGGGCTGATTAGAGCCAAGGTAATGATCAGTTCTTATATTGAACCTTCTAGTTAAAAGCCTCACAGAAAGCAGTTAAGCGCAGCTTAGAGAAATGGCATGTGGAGGTAAGTCTGGGTACCTCCTCCTGATAGGACTGATTTCAGCTCCAGTTAGTGCAATCACAACCTAGTCAACAAAGGTTCGTATTCTTCACTTTTTTCCTCCTACCATACACAAAAAGGTGCTCTGAGAATGGTGAAGCATGTTTGTCAACCCAAAGGAGAACTGGATTTATTGTGTTTTGCTTAGGATGATCTTAAGCTAAATAAAAGAATACCAGTCATTCAAAGAAGGGAATTTCAATAGCAGGCTTAAAATAAAAACATGCATAAATAATTTATCCTTGAAAAATACTTAAGTGAGAACAATACCTGAAAAATGTGTGATGCTCTACACAGACTTTCCATAATTTCTTAGCTGCTCGGTAACTGGGAAGTTTGAATCCGATGGTACTTTCATACTGTTCTTGCTATAAAAACATAAATAAACATAGAACATAGAGTATTATTCAACTACAGTGATACAGGACAAGAGAAATATGGTGCTACAGAAGAGGTCATTGAGAATAAAAAGGATGTTCCTAACCTAAGGACATGAAATATTTGAAATTTTTTCCAACTTACCAAAAGAAATGTACTGAGGGTGGCTTTTTCCACAAAAAGAAGTCAGAGAATACATCTTATATTATTTATGCATCTTATTTTATTCATAAACACACAGAGTACATTTTCCTGAGTTATAATTAAGTTACCTTTGATTGTCCAGACACTGCTCTTCCTTGGTTACAGTTTGCACTTGGGATACTAGACTACTCAATGATCAGGGAATGGAACACGAGATGATTCCTCCAATCAATCAATATTATTATGCAATCCTTTTTAGTAAGAGGAGCTAAAGATTTTAGCTCAAACCAACTCGAATTGTTTTCTCTTTTCTTTTGATTGATCATTAATTTATTGAGATACCTCTTTGACTGTAGTACGCCCTATTTTGATAGGGCTACCAGAAACACTGTCCTTGCCTCTCTGTTTTTGCCTTAAGCATACTTTTTAAGATAAAAAGGAAACTGACATTTATGTCTAGTGCCTTTCATTATCAATAACACAATGATTAGACAGTATTACACATGAAAAATCTGAGGCCAGACAAGTTTTTGCTCAGTCTGAGCTATTAAGTGGCAGAAGCAGAACCTCATTGTTTCCACTAAACCACGCTACTTCTAAATCACCTACTATAGTCATAATACTATGCTTCTCAAAATCCTACTGTTGTTCCTGATTGCTTTCTTAAAGTAAGAATTCTACATCATAGCATATGTTATTTAGTTGACATTTAAAGAAACCAAGGACTTCAATTATCAGACTTACTAATATTTGTGTGTGTGTGTGTGTGCGTGTGTGTGCGCGCGCGCACGCACATGCATTTTTCCCCCTTGGCTTCCCACATTAAAAGGTAATATTGTTGAGGGATGGACTCTTTATTCACTGTTCCTAGCTCCTAGAATAGTGCCTGGCACAAAGAAAGCCCTAAGTAAACATCTATTGACTGAATGACTCTTGGATTTGAAACTCTCTGAGGGAAGAAACTGACTGCTCTGTGCTAGGCACAGGTAAATAATTATGGTTCTAAATAAATGTTTCAATGATAATCCTTCTGAGATTTTTAAGATGGCACATCCAGTATTTCCATGCTCAAATTATGAATCATGTCACCAGCAGATGGTGATATATACACAAAAAAGCCATGAGTATGGCTTTTATATCAGTATGATGCTTTCCTGTTCAGACGTTTTTTAGCTGTCATCTCATTTGATCTTCAAAATAACACTGACAGAGGAGGTATTATCCCCCTTGAATGATAAAGAAACTGAGCCTTAGATTTGTCCAAGGTCTTATTTTTAGAAGGTGGCAGAGTAGGAGCTAGAACTTATTTTTTAAATTTCTACTTAGACATTTTTCCACTGTATCATCACGGCTCTTCAATATAAAAGTTAAATTTGGCAAACATTAGGATATCTTGAAACTTGCCCACCAATTAATAACTAAATTATCTGGTACAAAGTTGAACATCCAACTCCATTAAAAATCTAGAACCACCTCAGAATTCATTCCCAGTAACTACTAGAAGCTATGCATACTAATAAATTTTAATTATATGAGGTAAGGAACTGGTGGTGCAAAACATGAGTAACTTAATCCCACTATTTAAAAATCTCGTGCTACTTAAAATATATTTTCCATCAAAATTTTACCTGGAGTAAAGGAGGGACAAGTTTATCAATCCAAGTTTCACTTTTGGGCATGGTATATATACTTACATAAAGAGAAATGCCCTGAAAACCAGCAGTAAGGAAGAAAAGAGGCATTAATAGGACTAAGTAATTTAGAAAACAGAATATCAGCTCCTGCACAGTTTGCTATAGAGAGACCTCTTAGATGACATAGTAAGGAAAACAGGAATGAAAAGAGGTTTTAGATATGATCAGTGTTGATTCAGGAGGAAAAAAACACAAATTCTGTACCTCTCCAGGTCGAATCTTGATGAAAAAGCTGCTACGTTTGTAAGAAATCTTCAGCACTTTGGGCCAAGGAAAGCGGTTAATTCTCAGCTTATCTTTGTAAACCAGAAGGCCACTAGAGCAGACACCTAGGATGATATCCACTCCCTCCAAGTCCTGAAAAAGAAAAGTGTCAGCATTTTTAGTCTTGAGCAAAATGTTCAACACGTTGTTGACTATTATTAGATAATCTAAAGATATCGACAACCAAAAACAGTTACAAAGCATTCAATGAAAAATAAAGCTTTTTCTAACAATCAAAACCCATGGGACTATTCGGTCTATATAAAAATGTCATTATTCTACCACATTTTTAAAAAAATCAATGTTATTACCTTTCACAAATGTCTTTAAAATGTCTAAATCAGACCTAGTAATCCTATTTCTGTAATCTGTTCCAAGGAAATAATTCAAATCACAGAAAAGGCTTTATACATGAAAATATTCAGAATGTTATATGCGTGAAAAACTAGATATAATCTAAGTATCCAAGCATCAGAGTTAGATTACTGACTATCCTTTAGTGAAACACAACGTGGCCATTAAAACAGTTATGTAGAATTAGGGAGATAAATAGAAAAATAATTATGTTGTAATGTGAAGGGAAATAAAGCAGGATGAAGTTGCATATATAATTTCTCTAAACAATATAAAAAATATACATAGAAGAAAGATGAATATACCAAAATGTTAATAATGCCATTCTTTAGGTGGTAAAATTATGAGCAATTTTTCATTTGTTTCTATACTTTCCAATTATAATAAATATGTATTCTTTTTAAAAAAACATTTAAATATCACAAAACTAATGTATGTATGTAAAAAAATCTAAACAATACAGAAATGTGTAAAATAAAAGTAAAATTCTATCTTCTCTTCCTTAATAGTAACCAATAATAATTTGATAATTTCCAGGATTACCATCCTATATTCTAGACACATACAAATATGTTTAGATAAGACATACATATATACATATTACTAATCATATATATTAATAATATATCACTAATCATATGTATATACCACCTTTATAATCAGAAAAACAACTAGAAAAAATTACAATCCAGCCCTTGAGGGTGGAAACTGTATCTTAATCATTTCTGTATCACCCCAAATACTGTCTGTCATTGACAACATGCTCAATAAATGTTTACATTGAATCTGTTACCTGCCCATATTCTTATTCATAATTTATTATGACAAATATCAATAAATTCTTTGCTTCTGATTTACAACAATTTTGATTCATTTAGGTCGATAAATTAAGGGACTTTAAGGTAACGATGTGCCTCAGGCTTAAACCCTCAACCACTAACATCAATCATTTTCTTATTAGTGACTCTGAGGGAACATCTGTTTTTCCCTTGTCCAAGAAGCATCGACATGCACACATCTTACCCACTGCAGGAAATAACTGCTATAACAAGCAATATAGCCACCATCACTACCTCTCAAAGCCACTGTGGAATATCATTGGGCTTGCATCTGCCTTCACAACACCTCTCCTATAAAACTGAGCCTCTTCGTCCTCCAAAAAGACTTTCCGAAGAACCCAAAAAGAGACACTTATTTACTTTTACCATATCTGTCTGTATATGAAACTTCTAGTAAGTATGTATGTTCTCATTTTGGTCTTCCAGTTCTAAAATATCTATTAACGTTATAATCAGCAAACAATTACTATAGTAGTTATGATATTAGCACGTCCTATACATATATGTTTAAGTCAGCAGACCACATGACTTCCTAAAGACTAGGGCTTAGGGCTATGTATACTACCAACCATCATCCACAATTATAATTTTTTTTGAAATGACAAAGTGGTCATCCATCCAAAAATCATGATAAATAAAAAAGTTAAGTTTATTCCTATATAAAGTCAGTGTGAGAGAATCTCAGATTTTCATAATTATTATGTTAAGTATATTAGATTATAAATATTATCCCTGAGTCAAGGAAAAACAGTAAGATATAGTAAGGTCATATTTAATATTTATATGCCTCTTAGAAAAAAAATTAAAAATTAAATGCTAATCATCTATGCCTGTAATTCAAGGATAATAAATGGCATCTGAATTAATGTCAACAGATGACTGCTTACTTAGATAAGTAATCAAAATCCAGAGTTAAATGCTTCTTGACTACTTCTTTTCCCAAAATGAGTATAGTGAAACATATTAGTGCCTAGATGTGTATGTACAAGCACAACTGAGAAGCAGAAATTATATACAGCTCCAATTCGATGACTATATAACAGAATTTCCTAGAAGATGCCCTCTTAAGTTCTTAAGGCTCGTGGGTACAACTGTATTTCTCAATTATATGTTCTGGAGAAACAATCTGCTTTATAACATCTGGGAAAGGAACATGCTGCCGGACTCCTTCATCCATTCCTGATACTACCATCCTCCAGCAGGAACTGAGAAGCAAGACCAAAACTATCTTAGTTCTGGAAATAAACCAGATCTGATGTACTAATCTTCCTACCATCTACTTCAGAGATTCATGAATTATATAGATTCAAGTTATAGTGCCCAGGCCAAAATAATCCAGAGCAACATCTTAACAAAAATCACTAACATGTAATAAAATTTTAATAGAATTAATGTAACTTAAATAAGGAAGAGACTTCAGAAGTCAGATATTCAAGTTGGGAGAAGGCTGAAAGGTCATTTTAGTGTAACGACCTGCCAGATATCTGAATGTCCTTTTCTAAATTCCTCCAAGGGGAAGTTTTCACTCTTTGAAAATGTAGAGTAAAATGGTAGACTATACTGTCTATTCTAGAATACCTCTAGTGATAGAGAACTTACTACCTTATGAGGTAGCTCATCCCATTTTTGAGGAGCTCTGACAGTTAATTTGTCAAATAAGCTGAACAGTAATTCCCTGCAGTTCCCATTTTTACTGGCTCTAGTTTTATCTTGGATCCATAGTAAAATCTCTACTTTACACATTAACCCTTTAAATATACTATGGCAGATATTATGCCTCCCCTTGCTTTCTCTTCCTTTGCTAAGTATCCCTATTCCTTTGCTTGTTTCTCATTGGACATGGTTTTGAGTCCTCTCTTCATGCATCCTTGTTAAGTTCCTCTAAATAAACCTCATTATACCTTGAGCCCTTTCCCTCATAAACTCCTCTAACTCCCTAGCCATGTCAGTAGCTGAAAATGAGAGAACTCAAGTGGCTTTTCTTAAGTATTCATCCTGTTAGGTTCTATGAGGCAGAACTAGGATTAGAGTGCAAGTTTCTAATTCCATAACTCAGTAGTTTTCAAATGAGCTACTGTGGTTCATGCCATTGCACTAGAATCACCTGTAGAGCTTGGTTAAGCAGACTGCTGGGTTTGACCCACGGTTTCTGATTCAGAAATTCTAGGATGGCGCCTGAAATGTGCATTTCTAACAAGTTCCTAGATGATGCTAAATGCTGGTTCAGAGACCACACTTTGAGAACTGCTACCTTAAGTCAATGGTTCTCAGCTTTAAGCACGAATGTAAATCATTTGAGATCTTCATTAAATCTGGAGATTTAGCCTCTCCTCCAAAGTAGTTCAAAAAATCTGGGAGGAGCTCAGGAACCTGATATTTAAGAAACACCCCAGGTGATTCTGAGATAGGTGATGTTGGCTGTGCAACATGCATTGCTGCCACTCTACATTTTTAAATTTATCTACATTTTAGGAAGATATTTCTTTTGCTTTAGATATTATATCTTTTGATCCTTAGAGTGGACTGGATCTGAAACTTCATTTTGATGGTGGAACTGCAAAGGGACAATTCAATTTATACACTTGATACACTTGATTGATTCACCTGATAGACTTAAAATTCTAACAAGAATTCCTATCTCTTTCCGATGTTTTATAATAGCCCAGATAAAGGCTGATGAGAAGTATTATATGACACAGATCTGATACATGCATATTAATGAAGGCTAAAGTTATCATTACCTTTGCTTTATGAAGGTCAACACCGTACATAGACAACTTTTTGGCATTCTCAAGAAATTCCAGGTCAGCTTGAGCTGGAGTCATAGACCTTTGATAGAAAAAAATTTTAAACTCTTTCAATGTCACAGTGGCAACATTTACAACAATAACATTTGGATATTAATTGTACTTTATATAGACATATATATATGCCAATATGTATGTAGATAAAGTTCATATTCCTGAAAGAATATTATAAAAAAGAACTCATCACTACCTGCGTCTAAATAATTGAAATACGCCTTAAAAAAAGAGATCTTAGAGAAACAAAAAATCCACCAAAAAGCTATCAGTAAAAGTTTAAAAAATCCTACTACACAATTTCCTTAAAGCAGCCACATCTGCCATCAGTTCTGCCCCTCCCTCTCCTCAGCTGTTTTCTCCAACACATAAACTCCTCCCACTAATTTTTCTTGCCAAAGGGTGACCGGATTAAATCCTCTGAGGGCATGGTAGAATTTACAATATCCTCTTAGCTGCCTTTTTCTCTCCATACCCCTGAATTGAGTTATTATGGAAATTAAACAGGAGGGCAGCTGAAGTTACTTAACTGGAGACTCTTAATGGGGACAGGCTTGATGAAAAGAAAATTTCATCTGGTAACAGATGGTGTTCTTGCCCATTAATATAAACAAAATAAATTGGTTAATAGAAGCATGAAGATAATGGGGCTGCTTTCACTGTTATTAAGATGTCTTCATTACAAGGCATATAATGAATTCGAGTTGTTTGGAAACAATCAGTCTCACTGTCTAAACACTTTGATGGTCTTTCCTTCTGCTTTATAACTTTCCTCTCATTTGAAAAGTGCTCATGAGCAGTTATGTTGAGCTTTGAAGAGAAAGATATCACTCCTAGTGCCGCACAATTTAGACCAATCAAATATAGCTTCATAGTAACAATAATGCACCCACATCCCCAAAGAAAAACCATGGAAATGCCTGTTTCCCATAAGACTTCCTCAAGTTATGCAAAGCAGCAGTGGCCTATTCATTTAACATAAGGAAAAAAATCACTTCCAAACCCATCTGTCTTTACCCTCATTAAAAAGAACAATGGGTTCCTTGGAACAACCAAAAAAAAAATCTCAGGAAAGAAGCAGCATATTTGTTAATGTTTCAGCCTCCCTGAACAAACTTTTCATAAGCCCTAAATCATCACCCCTGAGTTCTATGTATTATGGATCTGAAAGTGAACACACACAAAAAAAGGAGAATGAGAAAATTAACACATTTGCAAGTCTGTATATTCAAGTCATTAAAAACATCTCAGAAAAGTTTTGTAGTGTTTTTTTCCCCATGTAAGTTATATACTTTTAGACTTAAGCTTACTCCCAGTCATTTTGGTTTTTGTTGTTGTTACTATTATTGATTACTTGAATTTTAGGATTTTGAAGCTTGAAGATTACAGAGTCTAACACTCTGATTTTGCTGATGAAGAAACAGGCCTTTAGGAATCACAAAGTCATGGGCAAATTATTACTCCCTGTTTAAGGCAGCAGGCTTTAGTCAGGACTAAAGTTACCTCACTTGAGCTGGAATCCTGGGCTCCCGCACTTAAGAGTGGTAACCTGGTATCTCCTTCAATATTCCAACTATAAAGTAAGAATTACAGTAATACCTACTTTTAGAGACTAGGATAGGCAATGACTTCTGTGTCTTTGATAAATGAATGAATGAATGTGACTAGTGGGATAAAATGAAGTAATGATTGTGAAACTGCTTTGTAAAATATAAATGTTTATTATTATTGCAATCTCAGGTTTCTGATGGTGCAGTGGTACATCTTATGCAGCTCATATGAGAAATAATTTTGATCACTTGAATTTGATGACATATTTTAAAACATTAAATGAAACATGATAAAATCTTCCCTATACCCATTTCTCCAACTCTAAGGGACATTAATCATGTAAATTTGAATAGAAATTTACATTTCAAACTATGTGGTTAAGTGATTTTATAAGTAAGCATGCTTTAAAACTATATCATGAGCAGGAAGTAAGAAGAGCTCTCTAAAAATGTGACTTTATTAGTTGAAAATAATATTTATATTTGAAGTTTAGCTGATACTTTCATTTAAATTTTTTTACATAATTAAAAAATCTTTGCAACACACTCAAACTTAAAAGTTACCTACAATACAGGTAATTTTTCCTGAACAATTTGAAAGTAAATTGTCAGTCAACCTGATGACCCATCACTCCCAAATACCTGAGAGTGTAATTCCTACAAACGAGGACATTCTCCTACATAACCTCAATGAAACTGTCTAAACCAGGAAATAAATATCAATACACATTGCCATCTAATCTTCAGACTTCACTAAAGTTTAGCCAGTTGTCTGAAAAATGTTCTGTATAAAAAAAGGATTCAGTTTAGCATCACACGTTTCATTTAGTTCATGTCTCTTTAGTCTTCTTCAGTCTGGTACAGTTCCATAATCTTTCTTTACTTTCATAATCTTGATCTTTGGAAGATTATAAGCTGGTTTTTCTGTAGAATGCCCCTCATTTGGGGCCTGTCCATGAGTTGATTCAGATTATGAATCTTTGACAGGAATATCACAGAAGTGGCCCTGTGTTCTCACTATATCCTATCAGGCAGTAGGTTCAATTTGTCCCTTCATGGATGATGCTCATTTTATATCTGATCCTAGCCAAAAGGCAGAGAAGCAACGGAAGATGCTCATTTTGATCACTCATGTTTGCCAGGCATCTCCTCTGTGAAATTCCTCTTTATCTATTTGTAATTAATAAGCATTTTGTAGGAATGTATTTTAAAACCTTTCCCCCCTATTTTTTCTTTTTAATTTACTGAGGTAACATTGGTTTGAAATTTTTTGAATATCCTATCCTTTATCAAACTTTCAACTTACTCATTTATTTATATCAGTATGGACTCATGGATGCTCATTTTATTCAAGGCAATATAATCAATTATTTTCCTTATTTATTTTGTTTTGATTTTATTTTATTATTATTTTTTTAATTTATTTTTTTTATGGTGACATTGGTTAACAGAATCCAGTAAGTTTCAGGTGTACAATTTAACAGTAAGGCATATATATATATATAGCATTGTATTATTTTGTATGTAATTTTTCCCAGCTTTGGTCAGTGGGAGTCTCTCCAAGCTGCATTCTGTCTTTCTGAACATTTTCTATTATTTTTGAGCACCTCCTTCTGGCACAAAGTAGAGTTAAAGTATATAAATATACATGTGTATGAGTGCGCGCATGTGCGTGTGCATGTGTGTGTATCTATTTACATATCTATCTATCTACCTATATCACCTATTGGAAATTATGAGTTTACATTGAAATCTCCAGTTTTAATGTAATATATCACTGGTTTCATTTTAGTTTCTCCCTCTCCATAATTTATATCTCCTTTAATGACAGTGAGAATCCTGGTTCTATTACCCTTAATATACTGACGAATTTGATCAACCTCCTGTATATAACTAATCTTTCATCACTGCCATGAACTCCCCTACCCCATGTGGATGCACTTTTCACTGTCTTGGACTCTGAATTCCCCATGCTGGATACTCCCCACACATGGATGTCTCCTTACCTCTTTACATGACTCCTGGTGTTAGGCCACCCCTTCCATGGACACCTTCCTTACCCTACTTAGGCTTCAACATCCTGTACCAGATATCAACCATGATGCCCTCCACCCTATGCAGGCCTTATTCCTCTGCTCTGCCTCTGACAACCACCATCACGTGCCCACATTTGACAACCCTCTTCATCCTATTTGAGGTCTGACTTTTCATGCCAGGCTATCCCCCATCCACATGAAGACTCTCCCTACCCTGCTTATGCCCCAATATCCCCAGCCAGACTGCCCTTCTGCAAGGGTAACTATCTTGCTCTACCCTACCTAATGGATTTAGAACAAAATTGTTGGAGGAAGCTTTTTCTTATTATAAAAATCATATAAAATCATTTTATAAAATTTGGAAAAGAGCATTAAGTGCACAGGAAAAAAAATCTATAACCCCATCACCCACAAACATCTGTGCATCCAAATATAACATATATTTTATAAATACCACTTATTAAACTTAAATTATTTTCAACTTAAAATTTTAAAGATCATGGTTTTTCCTAAGTTTTCTAAGACTCTTAAAAGTAATAATAAATTAGCTAGCTCTAAATCATTAAGAGTACTGTCTTGAATTTATTAAGTACCACCTAATAATTTACTACTTGAAAGTACTGCACTTTACCAAAGTACCTAACCAGAGAGTTTTGGTACTGGTTAACACCTGCTCATTAAAAAGGAAAGTTATAATAAAGTTTCCCTGTATTTATTTTGAGCAAGTGCGGTCAGGATATAGAACCATTCAGTGAGTTTCAGTGTTATGTGCTAGCCTTTTAATAAAGTTTGTTGCATCTCTTAATTAAGGACTGTGATTTCAAATAATTAAGGGGGACAACTGACAAGTTTACATACCGTCCTAGTACCCATAAATGGAGAGCAATTAATTTTAAAGTTTGATTTGCTAGTGTAAATTTAAAGTGTTAATTATAACTTCTAAGTCTCTGGGCAAAGGGCCACTTCTAAGCGTCCCATGTACGCAGGCTATCTTCTATTTACGAAGAGCATTTGTTTGTACTTTTCAATGCATAGTAAAATACTTCTGCCTAAGCAGGAGTTTCTTTGGATTGGTTAAAAGGCTATTTTGTTGGACATAATTAAAACTTCCATTTGGCTTTGTGTTTGTGAGAGTTGCCAATCTTGCCAAAAATGCACAAGCAAATTCCAAGATGACAGACCTCTAAATTTCCTAGTCATAGAGATATTTTATCCATGTACCTAACAGAACGTCAGTCAACTGGTCCACATCTAACTGTCCTCTGAGATCATTTCAGCTTGTTGGCTTTAAATTCCATTAAGTTCCAAAGAGGGGTTCTCTAGACCCAGACTCACGTTCATCACTTATAAAATAGGGATAAGAATTATTATTATCCCAGCAAACATGTGAATTCTCATTACATACTAATCACTGTGCTAAGTACTTTACATGAATTTTCTGATTTAACAATCATAAAATTCACATTATCACTCTTACTTTTCAGATGATAGAACTGAAGCTTAGAGTGCTTAAGGAACTAAGAGTCACAAAGCTACTAAGGAATCGTGTCTAAATTCAAAGGCAGGCTGACTGCAGAGCCCATGCTTCTGTTTTATTTACCTAGCTCAGGGGTTCTCAAACTTTTTGACCTCAGGATCTTGTCACTCTCTAACCAATTACTGAGGACTCCAAAGAGTTTTTCTTTACTTCTATCAATATTTACTATATTAGAAATTAAAACTAAGAAAATTTTAAATATCTATTAAATCTTTAAATAATAAACTCATGTTTTAACATAACTTTTTATGTGAAAAATAATATCTTCCCAAAATATAGTAAAAAAAGGACATGGTTTTTTATATTCACAATTTTTTTAAATGTCTAGCTTGGAAGACAGCTGGATTTTTTTATCTGCTGCTGCATTCAATCCATTGCAATGTGTTGATTTAGTTGTACTGTGTGAATAAGTTTGACCTCACAAGAAAAGGGAGGATTGATAATTAAAAATATTCTTTTTTGATACTACACCAAAACTCGACAAAGGCCATTTCTTAAAGGTAGTTGCAATCTGAAAACATATCAATGAACATTCGTACTATGTTACATTAAAATCCATCGATCTTTCATTTTGAATCAACTCTTCTTACCCATGCATGATTTACATCATGCATTTCATATCTGAAAAATATTAGTTTGCCGAGTAATCCAAATCTTCCAAATGTTGACACATTTCATTGTACAATATAAGGGAAAAAAAATCACACCCATTAAAATCATCACAACTTCATCAGAAAAGTCTTTTAAGTATTTTGAACTTGTCGAGATGATGGTAGCAAATAAAAGCCTTGCAAAATTCTAATTTTCACTTGAAGCTTGAATTTTGTCATTAGCAACAAATACTGTCAGTTGTTAACTAACCCTAAAGTACTGCCTCACTTCGTTTTTGAGAAAATGTCTGCCAAATAATCAAGTCTGAAAAATCATAGTCATTTTTTCAAGTAAAAATGGTGTTTATATAATTCAGCTCACAACTCAAAACAATTATACAGGTGCTTTTCTCAACTGTTGTACTTAACTATGCAAAGTAACTACTTTATATGGATGTCCCATTTAATCACACAGAATATTAAATAAAAATGTATTTAAGATTTAATGACATTAATACTTTTTTACTGCTTCATCAAGAAAATTTCTAAGTTAACTGGCCCTTTTAATTTTTTTTTAACTGCAAGTTAAAAAATAAAAGAACATGTTGGTAAAGGATACAATGACTATTAGTACAGTTTGTGTCTTTGCCTTGACTTGTGCTCCACCCATTTTAACACAGTGAAAAAAGGCAAACAGCATCTTAGTTATTATTATGAAAATAATTCTGACCTCGTGAACTCCTCAAAAATAATCTTGAAGACCACGAGGGGTCTGTAAATCCCTTTGAGAACCACTGGCCTAACTTAAAGGGTAGTTACAAAGATTAAATGTGATATTGTACCTAAAGTGCTTAGCATAATAGTATCTGGCACATAATAATAGATACACAATAACTGGCTGTTTATAATTATTGTGATGATTGTGAACAGTGCTACAGAGGAAAGTCAAGTATTGGATATGAGTTAGACTCTAAAGTCCTCCAAACCTGAGATTCTATTATGATCAAATAACTATTAAAAGAATCATCAGACATAGATTTAAATACTGATCATAATCTGATACCACTATTGTCTGTTGCTTGGCTCCATAGCAGCAGTACAATATTGCCTTTTACTATTTTATGGATTGCCCAAAGATTATACTACTAATAATAAAAATTATTTTTAAATTATTAGAAAGTAAAAAACATTCCCCTACAATTCTGACATTCTAATAAATCATTTTAATTGTTTCTTTCCACTACTTGCTTTTGTATGTATACATGTGTATGTGAATATATATTTTATATACATATAAAAATTTCTAGAACATGGTCAGAATATAAATAAACGTATTAACAATGAATTTAAGGACAATGCAACATCCTTAAGTTACAATCATCAACAAGTTGAAAATGGTCTATTTAATGGTCCTAGGTATCAGTGCGCAGTTCTCTTTGGAAACAGTGTGACCCCACTAGAGTAGGGTGATTCTTATAAGACTATTGCTATGTAGGTTGTAGACTTTAAAGACCTTATGATTCTCATGACTGATGTACTGAAACCTACAGGGATAATAAGGCAACCAGAATTGGGGCACTTTGAGTTAAAGCTCTCTTATTGAAAGCATCTCAATCCATGCACTCCTACTGGAACCAGTCCAAGGAAAACAAGATTGCTCAGCTGCCAGACAGAATACTTGTTATTAACACATAAAGCCTACTAAGAACATTCCTGATTTCTCAGCAGTGTGACCCTTCAGAACATTGTAACCTAACTCGTGATAAGGTAATTCATAGTATTAACTCAAGGCCAAGATCAGACATTTACCTTAAGATGTTAGGGCAGCTTATAAAATTTAGCTATAGGAAGTCACTCAAATAACACTGGGATGTATGGTAGGAAGAAGCACAAATTATTCTGGCACTTCAATATTAGCTAACATTTATTGAATTTTTACTATGTGTAAGACATTGTATTAAATTTTTCCCACACATTACCTTTTCTAATCCTATCAATCACCCCATTTCCTCTGAGGTAAAGATTTCTATCAGACATAAAAAATCTGAGGTTCAGAGAGATTAAGTGAATTGCCCAGTATCACAAGGCCAGGATCAAGCAGAGCCAAGAATGCAACCCAGCTCAGTCTGACTATAAGCCCTTGTTCTGGATCACTGTGTTATGATACTTCCCAACATTACCAATTATATCCATAGGAAAAAAAACAGTGAATTCAATAAAGACTTTAAAAAAATACCTTCAGGGGTTTGATGGGCCCTCTGAAGTCTATCTGTGTACATAGACCCCTAGTTAAGAAACCCAGCACGAAGGATCTCAAGGCACCTGATATGGCATAAGTTTAAAATGTGAAAAAAAGGTAAGGCAATAATAATACTAATGATGGCTACCATTTCCTGAGCACTTATTATGTGCCAGACACTGCGATTAGTGCTTTACATATATTACCTCATTTAATTTTCGCCTACAGTGCAACACTCATTAATTACTCTGATGAGAAAACTGTGGTTCAGAGGGCTTAAATGATTTTTCCAAAGAATTGGGAGGGAATTGAGCTCATGTAGATTCTTTTTATGTCACCAGTTCCTACTAAGGCAAATAATGAATCAATTCAGGTAAAGGGTTTAAACGTATTGCCAAAACAAACAGAACAAACCTGAGAGACATATTTACCTGTATGACTTATGCAGTTCCATGACCTTCTCTTCAAGTTCCTTGGTCTGATTTGGGGCCAGTTTAAAATCACTAACATAATCTGCACCATGGAGTTCTGGGTCATAGTCTCCCAGCTCAGACTGTATGGTATAAGAACCTAATAACGCTAAAGTTGCAAAGGAACAGGGCAGGCGTCCTGCAATGATGTCCTGCCGAAGTTGAAGACATAAATAATATCTATAGCCAAAATAGAAAAGATGTTACCATGTCAGCAACGATAACAAAATACAGAGAGAAAAAGAAAGAGGGAGAGAGAGGAACATAGGGAGATAAAAAAAAAAGAGAATGATTAAGTAAATATGAGATAATATTAATTGTTCGATCTAGGTATTAGGTATATGGTTATTCATTGTACTATTATTTTTTCTTTTCTGTTTGAAATTTTTCCATATAAAAAGTTTTTTAAAAAACTATGTTGGACTTATGGTTGGAAAGCATTTAGAAAGAAAAGAGATAAAGTTGAGAAAACTTCGAAGGAGGTAAAGAGACCAGTATTTTGTTAAGTGCACTAAGAACCACATATACATACATATATTATCTCATCTCATTTTCACAAAAAACTTGTGAGGGGGATTACTGCCAGATAACAGATGAGGAGTCAGCCTCAAAGGGCAAGCTTGCTCAATGTTAGATAGCAATAAAGGCTGTTTGGCTCCAAAATTGACCCTTTCTTTTCTATCACACTGCTTTGCCAAATGTGTAGAGACTACCCTTCATATACGAAGATGACAATGTTGATAAATTTTCATTAGGATATGAACATTTTTTGGTGTAAGCCAAAGATGGGCGTAAGTTGCATATAGCTTCACACACTATCATCTTGTAAAACTGATTCCACCTGCTAGCTGTTGGGAATTCAGATTGGGATTAAAGCAGTTCAGTCCAACAAACCAACTAAATGTGTTAGATACTCCTCTCTGTCAGCATAACGTTCACACCTAAGATCTTGACCTCTGAGCGTTTGTTCTGACTGAGTTGACCAGTTTGAGACTGTTTTACCAAACAGGAAAGGTAGGAGGTATGATTAAATTGAAAATTCCTATGCTAATTAGAATCGTTATCCTTGCTTTGACCATAAAAAGATATTGAATAACATTGTTTTTGCTGTCTATAATTAGTCACTCTGTACATGTTTTAAAAAAAGAGTAATGCCAACCAAGTTACAAGAATTTTAATTAAGTTTCTCTAAAATGTAGATAATTAACAAAGATTTTTAGGGATTTGCTTTGTTGTATACATAATAAACACTGATGAAGAAAGATAAGTAAGTAGTAACTCTAAGAGACAAAACCTACTAGGCAGAGATATGGTATCTCAACTTCAAGAATGTACTAAGTATAACTAGACAAAGAATAATTTTTTAAAATGGTATAGACATTTCACAGTACTTAACAATCAGACTGTTAAAGAGTTTTAGGCTATTTTCTTATTTGAGAGAGATGACAACTGAAGCTCAGAAATATATATTTGTCAGAAATCAGATATTTGACAGCAAAAATGGAACTAGAAAGCAGTTTCTCAACAATCGACAGTTCAATTTAACAAACATTTGCCAAGAATCTACTATGTATAAGGCTCCAAGCAAGATGCTATGGCCATAAATGTGTGTAGTAGTACTCTCTACAATATACTGCTTTTCCATTTTCCCTTTTTCTTAATTTTCATATAGAATCTAACAAAGGTCATTTTCTTAGAAGAAATCAACAAGCTATTTTTAAAGAGTAAAAGATTTATTTCATAATGAAGTGGGCTCAAAAATTACTGAGGAAGACTTAATTCATGAGGATCACATACCTAATCACACACTTTAAAAGGGACCTAAGAAGAAATAATAACACTGAGACTTTAGCTTTTTTGAACTCTCTAAGAAAGAAGATGGTGTAAGAGGTGCATTAAAACAAACAAAAAGAGTGAAGCTATTTTATCACTATATTTATGTCTTGCCCTTTGGAGGGTGGTATGATTTATAGGTACTCTGTCCACGGCTTGGTGTGATATCCATGAAAAGCAAGGTTAATTCCCCAGCCAATTTCCTCCAGGCAAGTGACAGATATTTGAGGCTTTTTAGGCTCACTTATTTGTGAGCTTGCCTTCAGGTGATCAGAAATTATCTATCTTAGGAATAAAAGGGAAATTCCCAGAGCTTATTATAGTGAGAATTACTTATTACATATTAAACTATTAAAAAACTATTTACCTTGTTATATCTTCTGTTAACTGTGCTGGATCAGGTGGATAAAACTTTACATTAAAAGTAAAATTCCAAGGGACACCTGTAAAAACAAATACAAAAGAATTATATGCTTATATCTAAGTTTCTGATAGTTAGAAATGTCTAAAAGTAGTCAAATTTTTCTTTCTTTCCCTGTAGTTTTAATATTTTCATGCTTTGTGAATGAAATATTTTATTTTAAAAAGAAAAAAAAGTTCATTTAGATACCACTTAAGAGGTAGTTAGAGGATCTCATTTTTTTTACCTGACTTAATTCAATAATTTATTTGCAAAGGACTAAAACTATGTAGGCAAAATAACATGAAGGAAACCATCCTATAGGTCAATACATTTACAGCAACGATTTTCAAAATGTGATTTACATTCCAGTTTGGGTCTTCAGAGGTCATCTGAGTGATCCGTGAATGTTGTCTTTTGGTGTTGGCATTATTTATTTGTAATATCTCTCAGTACAGATATGCTTAATTTTATAGTGCTTCACTTTATAGCACTTAGCAGACACTATTTTTTTTTTTTGACATTGTGTTTTTTTTTACAAATGGGAGGTTTGTAGCAACCCCGCATTGGGCAAATCTTTTGGCACCATTTTTTCCAACACGCTTAGATGATGAATAGCATTTTTTAGCAATAAAGTATTTTTAAAGTAAGGTATGTACATTGTTTTCATAGACATAATGCTATTGCACACTTTATAGACTACAATGTAGTATAAACATAATTTTTATATGCACTGGGAAACCAAAAACATTGTGTGACTCACTTTATTGTGGTATTTGCTTTATTGTGATGGTCTGAAATCAGATGGGCAGTATCTCCAAGGTATGCCTGTATTATCTCAAATAACCAAAGAATTCTTCCATTAATATGGCTGAGATAGGATTATTTTAGAAATAAGAAGGAAGGAGTGATATAGGTAGCCCTTAGAAACTATAGCTCTAAAAAAAATATTTTAAGTATAAAAACTACAAGATATCAATCCTCATATAGTATGTGTGTGTCTTTTTTAATCTACAATGAAACTCAAAGTTAGGAGTAAAAGTTAATTGGAGAATGCTTTCCAATTTTTCCAGCTATGTGCTATCCTTCAGGGTTTTTCTAACACAACTGTTGGCTTCCCAAAGAATAGGGCCTGATCTCAGTCAGAAATAATATGATTGATTATGATGCTAAGAGCTGCCATTTTGTTCAGTACTTAACTGCATGCCAGGTACTAAGCTAGCCCTCTTATATACATTAACTCATTTAATTCACAGAAACCCAAGGAAGTCGGTACTATTGTTAATTCATTCTATATATGAAGAAACGGAAGCTTAGCAAAGTACATAGCTAATAAATGCAGGGTTCTTTTACTTCAAACCCCATGCTTTTAACCACTGAAGTCTACTATCCTAAAAACATCTATGTTTCAAACACTGTTGTGTTTTGCATCCACAGTGTTTCATCTTCAAATGTCACGTTTATTTCTAAAGTTGGTAACGGTACTATGCAAATTAAAAAATGAAACAGCTTGAATATCTTAATCAACATATAGTCTTAAGCATACTAAAATATTTAATATAGAATTCTCTTGGAAATGGTTGATAATTTCCATCAACTTTAGAACTGAAAGGCAAATTCCAGACAATATAACAATGTTGTCTCAGATCCTAGTATCTACCACCCATCCACTTCTAATTCTTCATACCAAAAACTTTAAATGGAACTTCGATCAGAAAAACAATCCAATAACTACCTCTAAAAAAGGGGGGGGGAGATGAGGAGGCAGTATTTACAGTTTAAATACTGTATATTAAAACACCATCTGTTGTTTTACTTTCTGATACAATAAAATCACATCGATCTAGCCACTATTAATTCATAACTCCCCATATAAACTTTTTAAAAAGGTGACTTCTTTATGATCTATAAAAATGTTTGGTTAAAGCAAATCTATATGGAAAACAAGATAGACAAGAGAAATGTTTAATATATGTGAATTCAGCATTTAAGAACTTTACACATAAATTTAGTTATTTCATAATATATATAAATGGCAATTTTTTAATTGAACAGGAAGAATAACATTAAGGAAATCAAATTAGCAATAATTTACGAAGTATAATATTTTTCATTTTGAGTTCTGTGTTAAGTAACTGATATAAAAAGCTTGATAACATCCAGAATTGGTGGGGGAAATAAGCATTTTCATCTATTGCAGATGTGAGTATAAACTGGTACAAAACTATAATTTGACAATAGCTATCAAAATGTAAAATGTATATATACTCTTTCACATAGCAATTCATTTCCAAAATGTATCTAAACATATACTTAAATGTGATTGAAATGATATATGTACAATAAATTGTTTATAATAGCAAATGTCTAGAAACAACCTAAATATATTTAGTAATAGAAGATACATCTCCCAGATATACCGTTAAGTGAAAAAAATCAAGGTGAAGAAAAGTACAAATAGAAAGCAACTGTGAATGTTGGAGGTAGAATAAAGTATGTATTATAGGTATGATTACATATGCATAGATTATCCCTGCAAGGACATACAACAAACTAGTTATAGTAGTTGTGGAGGGGAGGGGGATTGGAAAGGGGAACTCCTGGGAGGGAAACTGAGAGACTAGGGGAAAATGGATTGGACGGAGACCTGTTATTCCTACATACTCTTTTATAGCATTTGAACTTTGTACATGTACTACTTACTAAATATTTGTGTAGATACACAAATTTTTTAAGAGTAATCTTTACCTTCTCTCACTAAAATGCAAATACCCAAGGACAAGAATCTTTTGTTTTATTTGATGTGTATCCCTAGTCCCTAAAATAGTTCTTGGCTTATCATGAATGCTCAAGAAATATTTGAATGAATAAATGAATAAAATAACTGATCTCACATCATTGTTGTTAAGGTTATATGAGAATGTCACAGCAAAAAAAAAAAAAAGACTGTATAAAAGGATAGTTGGTACCAATACATAATAATTATATATTCATTAATCCAGACTCCCCAATGACCTCTAGTTACTAGACCAAATCAAATGAAAACATTTTTTTAAAGCAAACAAAAAACAACTCTATTTTTATTGGGCTTTTCCTCTCCATTTAACCCAAAATAAGGAAGTTTAACTGTATTAAAAACAATATCTAAGCAGAAATGTCCCCAAAATTAACTCTTACTTTTGTTAAAAGAAATTGTAAGAAAAAGAACCCAAACTTTCAGTTCCTATTCTTTTCCATATAAAAGATATAAATTTGAGATAATTCAAAGAAGATATCCAGTTTCACTGCACATAAGTTCAAGGTTAAATGTAATAGAAGCTAAAAAAGTTAATCACTAGGAATTAAAAAAATATTAAAGCAAAGTGTCAGTTAGCAATCATTTCTAGAATATGATGCATACAGTAAAGTAATACCTTATAGAGAATGTTTAGTGAAATTAAAAAATGGTGGCTAGAAAAGCTCTAAATTTTTTAACATTAAAATTTCTGCCTCTAAATAGACAACACTTCAATGATAATCCTGCTAAAAGTACATAACCTGAAGATTCATGTACCATGAGGTAACATCAGAAAAACTCAGTGACCTCGGCTCTTCAAAACTATCAATGTTATGAAACACTTTAAAGACTCAGTAACTGTTCCAAATTAAAGAAAACTAAAGGAATGTGACAACTAAATACAAAGTATCACCTTGGACTTTCTTTTTTATAAATGTTATTAATTGGGACAACTGATAAATAAGGTCTATAGGTTATAGTATTGTTTCAATGTTAATTTCTGGCTTTTAGTAATTGTATTATGGTTATGTAGAAACCATATGTAAAAAACCAATTCCTACTATTGGGATATGCAAACTCAATTATTTAGGGGTAGAAAGGTATCATGACTGCAACTTACTGTTTTTATTTTTTGACATGAAATTCACATACTAACCATTTTAAAGTCTACAATTCAGTACAGTTAGTGCTACAATTCAGTGGCATTGCATACATTCACAATGTTGTACAACCATCACCTTCATCTAATTTAAAACATTTTTATCACCCACAAAGAAGGCTCTGTATCCATTAAGTACCTCTATCCCTCAGTTCCCCAGCCTCTGGCAAGCTTTAATCTGCCTTCTGTGTCTATGAATCTACCTATTCTGGACATTTCAGATAAACGGCATCGAATAATACGTGGCCTTTTATGTCTGGCTTCTTTAATATGTTTCGAGGTTTATCTATGCTGTAGCAGTTATCAGCACTTCATTCCTTTTTAAAGCTGAATAATATTCCATTGTATGGATAAATCACATTTTGTTTATGCATTATCAATTGATAAACATTTGGGTTGTTTTCTCCTTTTGGTTATTCTAAATGGTGCTATGACACAACTTACTCTTAAACGGTTCAGAAAAAAGTCGTGCGTGTGTGTGTGTATGTGTAGATAAAAAGAAGATAAAACAAATGTAGTAAAATATTAACATTTGAAGAATCTGGATGCAAGGTATCCTTTGTTCCAGTTTTTCAACTTTTCTGTTGTCTGAATTACATCCAAAATTTTTTTCTAAATTAATAACTGAAAAAAAATCCTGCCTTCTGAGGATAGAGGAAACCAGGAACTTTCATATACCATTGGTGGGATGTAAACAGTTAAAATCTATTTTAAGGAGAGTAATTTGGCAATATCACTTGTATAATAAAAGACGTTTAAAAACCCTAAAGCCTTTGCAATAGATATATGACAGTCTTCTCTCTGGCTTACAGTGAAACGTTTACATTTTGATTCTCTTTTGATTAAAGTTTATGTCAGGGACACAGATTTTCATTCCTATGTCAAAGAAAAGGTTTTTCTAATTTTGTTAATTTTTTTTAAAATGACACTTAGGTTCTTTTTCTTAGCAAGATCTTTTTTTGTTTTTTTTGTTTGTTTGTTTGTTTTTTGTTTTTTTATAGTCAGGAAGATAATCTACTAAATATTCTTCTCCACTCCTCGTAAACTGTTTTAACTTTTCTTCCTAAAGACTCTTCTTGTATAATTTGTTCCTGAGTAATATTGAATATTAAAAGTATTTTCATTGAAAAGGGCTAAGAATTATAATTTTCTTGTCATGTCTCAAATATTTTGAATATTTTTTGCTGACTTGCATTTTGAAACAAGATTTTATAGGCAGGGTACAAATATGGAGAGTTGCCAGTCCAAAGGAATATTTTGTTTCTGTCTTAATAAATACAATTATAAATAGGGTCTAAAGGAAAACATTTCACCATAATGAAAGTGTTTTTAAGAAACAAATGAAAAACAACATTTATTTTCAGGTGATAAAGAGTTAAAACTTACTAATCATGATGAATAACATCTATTGCAGTTCCTAGAAGTTTCCTCAAAATAAACTAACAGGACATTTAGTCATAATTGGGAGGCAGGAAGTCTCTAACCTTCAGCTAGCCCATTGGGCCTGGGGCTGGAAAGTACTAATCTATACTTTTTTGACCTAGAAATATTTATCCCTCTACACTAGTTGGAGCAAGGCGTGCAGCAGTAATATATTCTAGAGGGTATGAAGCTAGAAGAAAGCCACAATGTCAGAAGGGACACTGGCAAAAATTCTCAGATTTGTATACTTCAATTTGGAAGAGGACTACTGAAAAGGGACAAAAAGAACAATAGAGAGGAAAATATGGAGAAGATTAGAATGCAATAGTCCAGAACAATTTTAAAGGAACAGAATCAGGCCGCACACTCCTAATTGAAGGCTACTATAGTTTCAACCACTACCCTTTTGAGAACTGACTCCCATATCCTTTTTCTCTTCTCATCTTTGTTCTAGTCTATCTTGTTTCTACTGTTCCTATTGTCTCCAACTTTGCCTAGTTGTAAAAAAAAAAAAAAAATCAAGATCTGACCTACATCTCAACAGTGTCCATCCCTCTCTATCTTTCTATTATGGAGCCTCCTCCTTCTAAGGGAAGGCTTTATCTCCATTTCAAAGTCATCTGCTATAGTCAGGATTCTAAGGTGACACACAGCCAGAAAATGGTTGGAAATCCTGTGACCTACTAAAAGAAAGAAGAATAAAAAAGGCAATGTTCACTTACCACGAACCTGCTTTTTTATTTCTTTGGCAGAGTCCAGCCATGTCTGTAAAAAGAAGAAAAGGCATTCACACAGCGCTCTAAAACATAAACAAGATGGTACGAGAAGCAGGATTATTGACCATTTAGGTTGACTTACACATCCAAATCAACCTAAATTTCAAAGATTTTTTGCATTAATTTCGCATAGCATAGTAACTGTGAGCAGAGAAACAGGGAGCCAGATGGTTGGGCTTAAGTCCTAGCTCCATTATTTCCCACCTGAATGACTTCAGGAATCTCGGTTTTTTCATTTACATAATAAGATATTAGTAGTATTGCCTCTCTCATAGTTATTGTGAAGATTTAAAAAATTAATATATTAAAGCTTTTAGTAAATAAGAAATTCTAAAAAAGCACTTATTACTTTTATTATACTATAAAGACTAGGACAGATTATTGACATCACCCAAATCTTATTTTTCCTTCTAACTCTGACCTCCGGTCTTGTTTAACTTTTCTATGTCAGCACAGCATTTGGCACATGATTCATGCTCAGTTAATGTTTACTGAATAAACAACTATTTTGTTTTCCTTCACTACTCTTGCCCACACTAATCTCTCCTTTCACTGTTCTCTAACCCCACTTAAAGTCTGCACACCAGTAGGGCAGAGCTTCTCAACCCATGGCAGACCATGCGAAATAATGTCACTAGAAAAGAGCCTCACAATTAACATCTTTCGTAGGCTCCTTGGGAAATATTTAAAGACAGAAATTTCTAAATTAAATAGTTTAAAACATTTTTACTGACATAAGATACATACAGAAAAGTACATAAAGCACAAATGTAGAGGTCAATAAAGTATCAATGTGAACATATAACACTGCGAGCACCCCAGGAACACTGTCACACCTACGCCTCTTTCCAATCCCTCCCCATTCTCTCCTCCAAGAGGTTTAAAATTGAATTTTAGAGGTATTTAGACAAGAGGAGTAAGCTGCCCCCTCTCCCCTCTACCAACAACGGCAAAGCACAGGCGACCACTGCATTTGCCCTACCCAAAGAATGCGCTGAAACCACAATCTTACATTTGATTGTATATCACTTTAACTGTTATATAAAGATAGTCACTACAACAGACAATAAGTATGAGAATAAATTCTAGTCTCCTTTTATTTCCCCTGCTTCCACAATTAACATAGATGATTAAGAAATATGTGTTAAAAAATACCAAATATAAAATTTTTCTATAATATAAAACTAGGTACGCATTTGTGTAAGTCCTGTCAGAAAGGCAGTAGTCTAGGTGTTTCTCCTTTGTCTCTCATTAAGATCAAAGAACTTTAAGTTGTTGTAGGTCCAAAGGCAAGGGATGACTTTAAAAGCGACTATTGATAAGTTTCGTGGAACTTCGAAGAACTATGTTTATATTATGTAACCCAGAATTCTTAACAAAGACTGATTGCTACCACGTTGGAGTGAACTCCTCCCCACCACAGTGAGACAATTCCACACTTTCTATTATTCTTAAGAGAAACCTCCCAAGGTAATTGAAAACTGCCAGGGTTTTTACAAGGATTCCATAAGCCATTCTATGACTTTGGGGCTAAAATTTCCACCGATTTGACAAAAAGAGGGCAAACCCAGATTTGAGTCAAACATGGGACCCCAAGGTATAAGCTACCTTACAGAACAAATTATTATTGTTTTAGTATCTAGACCTCCAAATCCAAATCAAAAAGTATGTACACGATAATAAAAATCAACATGCACAAGAATAGGTAATTTTATTCTCAATTTAAATTATTCAATTTAGCCAACAAATATTTGAGGAAGCCCTCTACATGCTAGGCACCATGGTTACAAAAAATGATTTAAAAATAGAGCTTGTCTTCAAGGAGTTGCCAGTCTAATGGAAGAGGTGAACAGTGAAAAATCTGTCTAGGTATGATAACTACTATGTTAGAAATATGTGGTAGTGTTAAGACAGAGCATGGAGTGCTCTTAAGAGCATAGAGAAGGTGCACCAAAATGGATTGGGGATAAGAGACAGTTAGGACATGTTTCTCCAAAGAATGTTTGGGAGATCTAAACTGAGGCTTGAAGGACAAACAAGAGTTAGCCAGGGAAATAAAAAGAGGAAGTAATTAGAAAGGCACAGTTATGAGAGAGAATATGATACACCTGAGCTGCTGCATGTAGTTCAACATACTTAGAGCACAGAGGTAGGGAAGAGAGATATAAAGTGGAGAAGAAGAGTAAGTGCCAGATCCTGGAGGACATAGTAGTCCATGCTAAGAAACTTGGACTTTATCAAGTTCTTGGCAAGGGGGTGCCATTGAAGGATTTTGAATAGAATGACATGAACTTGAGGAAACATGACTATAGACAGGGAGATCAAATAAGAGGTTGTGGCTGAGAATGATAATTGTGGTCCAGAAGAGAATGATGTTTATGGGTAATGGCTTTAAAGTCAAACAATCTTGAGTTCTAACCTGCCTCAATTTCTCCACCATTTACTAGCTGTGTAACCTTATACAAGACAATCTTTCTGAGTCTCAATTTCCTCATACATAAAATTGGAATAAAACTACCTCCCTTACAGTTATTGTAGATCAGATTATTTTATATATAAAAGCACATAGACAGTACTAAATATATTATCCTGATATCGATAATCAAAAGAGCCTAACAGGATAAAGTCTATGCGACAGACAAGAAAGATATTAAGGAGCTAAAGCAGTCAAAATTTGTAACTGAGCGTTGGTAAGGTATAATGGTAAAGAATAATTCCCAAGTTGTTGGCTTGGGCAACTGGGTGGATGTGGTACTACTTACTGAAATAGGGAATGTAGGAAAAGAAATATATTTTCAAGAATAAGAAAAAAGATAACAAAAAGCTAGAAATAACCCAAATGTCCATCAACAGCAGAATAAATAAATTATGGTATATTTATGGAGATATACATTTAAGGTATCTTTGGAAATCCAAGTGGACTATTTCAATAGATAGTGGATAAGCAGCTCTGGCACTGAGACAGAGGTTTGGATCAGAGATATAAATTTGGGTACCTTACCCACATAGATGGTAGAAGAAACCATGAAAGTAGATAAAAATCACCCAGGGAGCATACAGTAGAGTGAAAGGAAAGAAACTAAAACTAAACCTTTGGGGAACACATTTAAGGAAGGGAGAGAGGAAAAAGAGCTGAGAAGTGCAATGAGAAGGGGTGACCAAAGTGCTAGTAGGAAAAAAATAGGAGACTGGTATCACAGAATCCAAAAGAATAGAAAGTTTCAAGGAGGGGTAGTCAAGATCATCAACAGGGCAAAATGGACAAGTAACATAAGAATGAAAACTGCCAGATTTATCTTGGCAAGGTCAGTTTCAGCCGAGTGATAAGGGTAGAAATCAAACTACAATGAGTTATACCAAGTGCAAGTGAGGCTGTGGCACAGCTGGAACTCTCATTTTGTGCTGGTTGGAGTGTACACACCACCATGGAAAACCGTTTGATAATATCTACTAAAGCTGAACATAAAGGCATTCTCTACAACCTAGTGATTCCACTTCCAGAAATACGCCCAACAGAAACGTACGTAACAAAAGATGCACTAAAAGACATATATATACAAGGATGTTCCTAGCAGCAATATTCATTCATAAAAGCCCCAAACTATAAACAAGCCAAATGTCCATCAACAGTAGAATATATAAAGTGTGGTTTAGTCAAACAATGAACTATTTGTTATATGGCAACGAAAATGAACTACTGCTACTTACATGATGGATCTCAACAACATGATATTGTAAAAAAAAAAAACAAAAAAAGCCAGACCCAAGATGACATATGTATGATGACATTTATGTAAAGTTTAAAAACAGGTAAAACCGACTGATAATGATAGATGTCAGGAAGACATCTGTTATTTTGGACAGGGGGTGGGGTAGAAGTAATGACTATTAGGGGTTGGGGAGAGTGACTGGGAAGGGGACCAAAAGGGGATTCTCAAGTCCTGATAATGTTAATTTTTGCTCTTAGGGGTATATACACAGATGCATATCTCAAAGAATTTTTACAAAGTGAACATGTGTGATTTACACGCTTTCCTGTATTATATATGAATATATATTATGAATAATGCTGCTAGAAACATATACTAATAGATTAGCAGTGAGGAAATAGAGATAGTTATATGTAAACTAATTTCTCAAGGAGGATGATTGTGAGGAAAGGAGAAAGTTATAGTTAGAAGAAAACTGTAAGAATTTATAAAACAGCAAAATATTTAGAAGACAAAAGTTATAAAACTGTATTTTAGTACGGATCTTAAGATGCCCCCTAAAATAGCATTTTTGGATAATCTTCTAGTTTCTATCTGAATATTTTCAGTTGCAAGGATTCCCTTTCAAGTGTCCATCTTGCCAATAATATCTCGAGTAAATTAAATGAACATTTTAAACAGAACTTAAGTTTGTGCATTAAAAAAAATTGTTCTTTTTGAGCCTAAAAAAATGTTTCAAAATAATATAGAGATGAAGAGCAGCAATATCCTGATACAGATCTCTGTTCATTCAACTGAATAATTACAGGTCTCGCATGTCCTCTCTTATTTCAAGACACCTTCTCATATGTTGCTCCTTTCACTATCCACATTTCTTCATCTGAAAGATTCCTGACTATCTCTTATAATTCGGATCTTATGTTACGTTCTGCAAAAAACTCTTTCAATGTTGGTACTCATCTTACTGATGTCCCCTAGTCAGTCTGGGAGTTCCCTGAAGAAAGAGACTGTCTTTTATAGCTCTCTCCAGCACATAGCAGATGCTATCTACTCAATAAATGTTAGCCGAATGAATGAATGAATGAAGATTGAATGAAGAACTAAAATAAACCAGAATACTGATAATAAAGTTTAACTAAGGTGATGGCATTTCAGGAGGTAAAATGAATAGCACCTTTTCACATCTTTTGCAGCAATTATAATCTTAGGTCATGAAGTTCTAAGAAAAGAACCCTAATAAAGAATATGCTGAGTTAGCCATCAGCTACCCTTATCTGGAAGTCCAAAAACCTGATACATATACATAAGTGATTTATACACATCCTTGTCTTTTGAGGTAAAAAATTTATAAGTTCTACAAGCCTGTCTTCCTTAACTCAAGAAAAAGCCATTGTTTATGATTTGTTTATTGCTTTCAATTCACTGCTCCAAGATATGTTTATAGAAACTACTCTTTACGTGGTAACACACACACACACACACACACACACACACACACACACTTAAAATCTCTACTGACGTTAACCCAAATCTTCCTAGGAAAAGACAACATCTTCAAAACAACCTCCCTTCTCTGCAAGTATGTTTACAAAATTCATTTTAGTCTTTCTAATTTGCCAGACAATAAAGATATAATCATCACTGGCACTTGTCTTCAAAGCCAGTCATAAATCAATGGAAAACAACCCACCCTTTCAGGTAGCTATATATTAAATTTCTCACACTTTTGATTTAATATTCACTTCACTGATGTTTGCTATTTGCCTTTGCAAAGTGAAAGAAAGAATCTCCTGGCTATCTTTCCATAGTTTATTATCTGACTTCAAAGATAAGAAAATTCATCCATACAGAAAATGGAAGAAAGGAGAAAGAAGGCCACATACTATTGAACTGAATAAACCTCTAATTTAAAATTCTTATTATTTACTATAAGAGCCCTTTTTTCTTTCTCTTTTTTTTTTTTTTTTTTTTTTTTGCTTAGAGAGGGAATTGAGAGATAGGAAGGGGGTGCAAGGAGGAATTGATATGAATAACTTTTCTTCTAAGGAAAAAAATTCTTGAGTCATCATAAATAATTCTAAGCAGGAATAAAATATAGGAAGCAAGTACTTAACTCATATAACTGCTTCATAGTGGTAATAAATCCCTCACAGAGCTATAGAAGTTGGCTTCTGACTGCTTCTCCTCGTTTGGCAATAGGCCTATTATCATGTAGTCAGTAGGGAAAGAAACAAGAAAGCCATTTTACGAGAGGAAAAAGTCAATTCAATTAATCTTCCTTACTGATAAAACTATCTAATACTCTACAAACAAAACACAGATCCAGAAGCTCTTTTGGAGAGAAGTTGCATATACAAAGGACAAAGCTTTACGCACACGAAAGAAGACACCAGAGACTGGGAATGTAAAGAAGATAAAATATTTATATCTCCCTGTATTATGGTTGACATTTCCCCCACAATATTAGTAAATAATTCTGTAGGTAGGAAACAAACAAACAAAAAACAATAATAAAATGTAAAAATCAAGGAAAGAGGAATAAAAAGCTGAAGAAAATCACTTAGGAAGGGGCGGCAGGCAACGAATTTCAGGAGTAAACTGACTGTAGCTTGGAGGGAGCCAATCTGTCTCCATATGCTAGTTTTCTCATCTCTAAAATGAGGGAGATGAGCCCCAAGAGCCTTTGTGTTTTCAGAATGACACAAAATTTAAATGACTAACAAAGATTAATTGCTTCACAGATTTAATCATTTCATTAATATCTATATACTTTTAGTGAGAGTATCTGGAAATCTGGATTATTGACAGTAGATATATAGGGAATAACAACTAAAATGAAGTAAAATAATCTGACTAGACACACCAATTTTAAGTAAAACATATGCTGTCCTCCAGTGTACCTTATCTGGGAAAAGATCAGGTAGATTATTCAACCTGAAGAATGCTCTAGAATGCACCTACCTCTACATAATGGCACACAAATCTAATTTTTTAAAGCAAAGGCTTTGAGTATTTGGTAATTTTTTTAAAAATAATACTATCATAATAACAATAATGGGTAATTTTTATTGCCAGGCACCATTCTACATGCTTTTATAAAGATTATCTTATTATCATTGCCAATTTACCAATGATAAAAGAAAGGTATAAGTAATTTACCTAACTCACAACTTGGAAAGTAGCAAAGCAGCTCTCTAAAATGTAACAAGATGTCCTACTCTTTCAATAAACATTTACTGAATACCTACCACACTTGAGCCAGGCAATGTGCTAGACAAGGACATTTTTTAGGAAATCACAGTCTAGTAAAGAAAACAGACATGGGCCAAGAATTGGGATGATAATCAACCCACAAGATATACCATTGTATATCTCAGAACCTTAAAGACAGAAGGGTAAGAGAGGAGAGGGAAGGAGAGGGGAGCAGAAAAAAGAAAAGGAAAAAATTCTACTAGCTTAATTCTACAAAGGGCAGGAGAGAAGGAATGTCATACAAAGGATCAAAAATCAGAATGGCTTTGGACTTCTCAATAACATTGGAAACTAGAAGGCAATGGAGTAATGCCTTCGAATGAAGGAAAATAATTTCAAGCCTAAAATTCTATACCCAACCAAGCTAACAAATAAATGTGAAGGTAAAATAGATATTTTTCAGACATATAATGTCTGAAAAAGATTACATCCCATGTACCATTTCTCACCAGGAGTGCTCTATCAAAACACAAGAAAAAGCTAGGATAAAGGAACCAGGAGAAACATCACAGGAAAGAGGCAAAGCAAATCTCTAGAATGATGATGATAAGAAACACCAGGGACAGCTATATATATACAAGCCAGAAAAGAATAACCCATCCAGACTAGAGAAACATGACTCAAGAGACACCATAGTAAGGAAGAACCATCATCATCAAGATGGGTTTTGCTCCTGTGTTGGCCCTTTATCCTAACAATGCTAAGGAAGTCTTCCCCAGATTCATTTTTGTACAAGTTTGCTTGGACCATGTGCTAATGAAATTCCTGCTCTTTCTTCTATACCCTACTTACTGCATCAGCTAAAGACCCTCATTTTAACACAAAGAAAAATTCTGCATTGACCTATTTCTGAGAGCTGAAGGTTAGCCACAATGAATTTAGAAACAGAAAATATAGAACAGCCCAATACCCCTAACCATGTTCCTGCGGGATATCCTGTAAGAACCTGGCCCATACTACAGACCTGGCAGATGCCCTGAATATAAGCCTTATGTTTCTCAGGATTCACTTGCCCAATGACTTCCCCAGAAGGAGCTCTTATAAACTACCAGAAAAGTTAAAGCTAGATTATGATTCAAAGACATCAGCTTTTCTTTTCCAGCATTATTTTATCTAAGAAGGATAATGCCTTTTTTTTTTATTCAGAGCCAGGTTTGTATTGCTATTTAGCTTTTATATTAGGCACTTTTAACATCATTTTATTCATTAATATACAAATAAAGCAATTTAATAGTTGCTTATTAAAAATAAATAATATAGTAAAAAGTACTATAAAGAAAATAATATTTGCTGACAGGAAAGAGTACAGATAGCACCAAGAATACTGAAAAGTTTTCAATGCAACTAAGAAGTTTTATATCAATGTGGTCCCTAGAAGCTCAGCTGCAAGTGGAATTTCCTTTGCTGAACATCTTTAAATGAGCCAGTTTCCAGAAATTAGTTCATAGAAAAATTATTTCCAATTATAGTAAACAGGTTAAGTGCTCAGTGACTTTATTCATATGCCAAATTCAAGCATTCTCTTCCCTTCCTCAGAGTAGTTTCCTTGATTCATGGGAGAATTTTCCAGCTCACAGCTTCAGGAATACATAAAACTGTAATTTTATGAATACTGTTTTGTTTTTTAATTAACTTCAATCTTTCCTTACTAATGGAAATTAGAGGCTTCAGTACAAGTTGGCTTGCACCTTTAAGGAGACAAAATAAAAGTCCTTAAAGAACAATATTAATCTAGTGCTAGTGAACATAATTTTTCTGTTTGAATCATAGTCATTCATGGAAGGAACAAACTCTTGCAAACTGCTAGGTAACTACTAGTACTATATTCTACAAATATGTTTTATTTAGGCAAAGGGTAGTTCCATGTCCTCTAGTTTGTATTATGGAGCTCAAATAATCCAATCTATAGAGTTTGCAGTTGTTAAAGGCTGCTGCCCCTCAACCTCTCTTAATACATATAAATTATTTTGGAAAAAGAATCAACTAAAATGTCTTGAATACATTGTGCTGAAGACTGTCTCTCCATGACCTGGTCCCATGTAGCTTTTCAGATTCATCTATTACCCTATTACTCACTCTCTATGCTTAGCCAGGCTAGATGGCTCTTAGTTCCTCCAGTGTCACTTCCTCAACTCCAAGCCATCCTCTTACTTCATTTGCCCATTTTAACCTTCGGGTCTCAGCTTAGACATCATCTCCCCAGGAAAGACTTTACTTTCCTGGACATACCTCCCATGACACCTGTACTTCCTCTTGTATGACACTCATCACACTAAACTGTTAGATCCAGAGAGCAGAGACCATGTCTACCTTATTCACAGCTGTATCCATATCATCTAGTATAGTATCTGCAAATATTTGTGAAACTCAGCTACAGTTTTCATCATTCGATTTTAAGCTAAATATTTGTAATTTTAAGTTCATTGACCCAAGAAATAATTCAAGTTTTCTAAAGTAAATACCTTACTTTTAACCTTGCTTCCCTCTTCCATGTTCTCACACTTTCTCTCACTTCCTTCAAAGTTAACTACCAGTTTCTTTTAGGCTGGAAGAAAATATCAGATTCACTAAATGACTGTTTCAATAATATTGAGACTTTATTCTCTTTTATAATGTTACTCTCAAATTATAAGTATATATAATAATTATCCTATAATTATGTTAATAGAACTATCCATTCAACGAATATTTATTATGAAGCTCCTACATATTAGATATAATACTAATTGCATAATACATAAAGTTATTGGTATCTACTTGCTAATTAGGATATCATAGCTCTATACTTTCTCTGTCTTTTAAAAAATATATAGTAGATACTTTCAATGATGAAAGAACATACCAGCAATGGTCTTCTCTTTAAAATGTTCATTCTAGAGGGAAAATCTGAGATACAAGAATAGGCAAAAATAACTCTAAGTACACTGTGTCTTGGAGAGGCAGGAATAAACACATTAACAACAAAAACAAATTTTTGTCAGCTTCTTACATTACAAGCAATCTCCTCACCTTAGAGGTTTCATTATCCCAAATGGCTAGACCAAAGTAGTCTTCTTCCAAAAGATTGAGGTGCTCACACACTCGTTTAAGCAAATCTTGTCCCTTAGCATGTTTCTGCAAAGATATACATACTTTAGTTGAAGTTTCCTCTTATTCCTGTATTCAACACCAAATGAAATAAAGTATAATTTTCTAATTTCCTCTTTCATCCTTTGTAACTAACACTTTCAGATGGCCACACAGTGTAAGTAGAACAATATGAGTTATAAAAATCTTGTTTCATAATTTGTCAGCTAAAATATGCAACACATTTATAGCAGCTTAGAAATAGTGCTACAATTCAAAGCAAAATTCCACCTTCCCTCCATCTACCACCACCTTCCCACTTCCATTCTAAACATCACATTCTTTATTTTTGGTGCAATATTTCCTGAAGCTTGCTATGGGCTGCTGCCAGTCACTGTGACCACCTGAATTAACTAAATAAACTGCTGACATTGACAGTTATTAGTGGCTATGGAAATCATTAGGCTCTATCATTCTCAGACCAAATGTCCCAGAGAATGAACTATGTCTCAACTCCTTTCAATCTCTTTCAGAAAAATGAGTAAAGTATAAAATTCTAGATATCCTGCATATATTAACTATTGCAGTCACTATTTCAGTTGTGTTATGAATCATTTTCCTAATGTTTCTTTATCTAGGAAATTTGGGTACTTGTATTCCTGTTTATAGGGAGGAGACAACCTAACTTAGAGGCTAAGATTTAGAGTCAAAAGTCCTGGCTCTTTCTATGCTAGTTAAACAACTTGAGTCAATTCAATTAATATTTCTGAACATTAGCTTTCTCATCTGTAAAATGATAGAAATATTTACACCTGTCCTACCTATTAACTGGAATAGTTGAAAAAACAATGAAACATGCCAATTATGCCTTCTAAGAAAAATATTTTTTAAAACTTTTAAACAATTAGAAATAATTTTTTAGAATACGCACATAACATATCCTCCTCTCAGTAAGTTATTTTTAATGACGATTAGTAATTCGCATAGATGTTCATTCATTTTCAGACTTAACCCATTTATATTACATAAATTTCTTCATTTTTCTCACCAATGTTTTCATTCTAAATGAGAAATGATTTGAGAATTCTTCATGTATAGGTCCCTACTCCCTTATTTATAATTCCAAAGTTCTAAAAAGTAAAAGGTTAGGTGGGAGTTGTTTTGCCAAAGCTCATTTGAAGGCAAAAAATTCTGACCTGAACTGTTATGTGGCTATTTTTGTTCTTTATCCATCTTAGAATGAATCTTCATATATTTTACCACAAAAATAATATGTTTGACCAAATCATATGCTTGACTGCTACACATACTACTGGGTATATTATATTATATTACTTATTGCTTTTCTAAAACATGAAATATTCTGAATTCTGAAACACATTTGCTCCCAAATGTTTCAAATATAAGGGACTCATATCTGGATTTTGGAAGAATGAGTGTGGAATGCCTTTCCTCATCTCTAAATCAGCTAGTGGTAAGAAGCAGAAAAAGAAGACCCTAGGTCTCCTCTAGTTACCAGGTATAGTAGTTATTTTCGAAGTACAAGAGTGTATTTTTCTTGATTTATTTTTTAAAACTTAGAGAGGGGATATCTATTTATAAATACAGTATAATATTTTAGACTATTTATTTATGCTTTGATATATTTTCATTTTGCATATAAATAATTCAATTTGGAAATAATTTGTTACAAACCTAAGATATAAGTATATGTAAATTGTTTTATTAATTAAGGCTATTATTGGTAATAACCACAACAAGTGCTTTATATCAAGCACATAGTTGATAATAACTGCTTAGTTAAAAAAGTTAATGGACTTTTAACGATTTTTAAGGATTTTAACTTGTCTTTAAGGAGCAAAGAAAGTAACTGAATAACTGATACTTTTATAAATCTTGATTCAATTTCTTGTTCTTTCAGAGAATCATAGAGAATTTTAAGAAATGGCATTATTTGTTTCAAATTTTTTATATCGTCTTTCGTGGGGCTAAAGCATACATTAAGTAAACTAAAGCTTATTAAGGTTTAGAGAGTAGAGCAGAAATAAAGAGATAATAATTTTTTTTGACAAATACAATTATGGGGATAGCTGGATCTGATATCAAAAATTGAGGCTATCCTGAGAAATCTAGTCATGGAAGGTCACTCTATAAATACTTTTCTTAAAACAAAATTGTTTTGGATTATAAAAGTAACACATGCTCAATTCACAAGATTTAGCAGATGCAGAAAAAACTGGAGAAGCAAACAGGCCCACTTATAAGCCCTCCACACCTCTGCTTCCAGAAAATCACTATTAACATTTCAGCTCATAGAAGTAGTCAAACTGGGTTTTATCTCAGGCCATGGCACCACTTACCCAACCCTACATGAAATAATTTGTAAGCATTCTAATCATTGAAAATTAAAATGCACTCACCTCCACAACACATTCGTAAACCGTGTCATCCAACAAAGAAACCTTGCAATGCATGTTTCTGTGTCTTCTGATTGATTTCTGAGAAGCTTTCAATTCTCTTTCTGCTTTTGATTCAGGACTTTCTTCTTTCACTTCTATTTTAGAGCACTCTTCAAGTTCTCCTCCTTCCTTAGTTTCAAAATCTGGATCTTCTCTGCGTTCTTCCTGAGCAGGCTACATATCCATGACATCACCAAGTCAATAATAAAGACATTTCACAAAACATGCTGTACATACTTCTACCTATAATAATGCTACCAATAAAAACACTAACTGAAAAAAGAAAAACCGTAAAACTAATTTAAGCAATATTAAGATTAAATAATTACTTTTCTATAAAAAATATTATGATCTCCCAAACGATCTATAGACTCTGCTATTTTCAAAACTTCAAAGGTAGAATCTCATCTTTCAAATCAATAAAGGAAGGTTTCAGGTAAACTAGAGACACCAATCTGTTGCTCTCAGGATTATATATTCCTCCTGACTATGCCATTATATATTATTAAAGCCAACTGAAACTTTAACATCTCTGCCCCATGTTTCTCAACTTTAGCAAGATAGTCTTATGAATTACAAAATGAGATAGATTTGTCACATGTTCTAAATTTTATGAATGGTTAAGAGGGGTTCTTGGGACTAATTTTAGAGCATAAAACAACATACATAGTAGGCTAACAACTGCAACTACCAATTAACTTGTTTCTACTGGGTATCAAACAACATAAATGCACAGAAGATTCAAAAAAGTAAAAGATAGATTAAAATCTGCATCTCCTAGAGCCTAAACTGTTATGGGCTATTTTTTATACTTATCCGTCTTAGAATGAATCTTCATATATTTTACATTTACATCTCAAAGTAATACAGGTAAGTGGAACAACACTGTGGAACAGACTTTCTCACTTACAACGCAACAAAATTGCTGAAAGACTCTTAACTAAACTTCACTAATTCTTTTATTTCAAAAGGATATATAATTGATATTTAGAAAAAAGGATTTAGTTATTTGGCTCTGTATAAGATATTAGAAGAGATCTAAAAGGCTCCTTCCTGACTTTCAGAACCTCTTAAATGAAACTTCTTCAGACAAGCCTTCATTGGCTATCCTATCTATCCTACCTCCACTCTACTATTCTTCACATCAGTGCCCTGTGTATTGCCTTTGTAACATTTATTATGATAAATATTTCATTTATTTATAACTATTAAAATAAGTATTTACTACTCTTTATCTCCTCCATTAGACTATAAAGTCATCAAGAGGAGGAATCACGTTTGTTTTATAAAAATAAAGCAAATATTTACATAGTAATTACAATAAGCCAATTACTGTTCTAAAAGCATTATTTATGGGAACTCATTTTATCTTCATTATAACCCTCTGGGAAGGATACTATAATTATCCCCACTTGAGAGATAAAAAACTGAGGCCAGAAAAGTTCAAGTAACTTGCCTAGGATCATACAGTTAATAAGTCATATGACTATCTATCTGGCTCTAGAATCCATGATTTTAAACCTCTTCATTATATTGTAGTTTTTATTTACCAATGTATATCCAGCTTGGGCCTGGTAAACATAATAGTTTTTCAATAAATATTTCATGAATAAGTAAATAAATATTAAAAACTGACGCGTGGCTTCCAAAAAAATCCAAGGTATTCTAAATGAAGACTGTTACAGTCCTATAATGCAAACTCACTTTTTTAAAATCCTGGATAGAAAGGGACCACTCAGATGAAATTCTCCTACATATAATAAATACAGTTAAGCAAATAAATCTTTATCCATGAGGTTCTGATCCACAGGTTTTAATTGTAAATACTAGCTTCCAAAAAGCCCAAAATAGTTTGCTCCTTTAAACCAGGGATCCCCAACCCCTAGTCCACAGACTGGTACCTCCACACAGCAGGAGGTGAGCAGCAGGTAAGCAAAGCTTCATCTGTATTTGCAGCTGCTCTCCAACTCTAGCATCACTGCCTCAGCTGCACCTCAGATCATGAGGCATTAGATTCTCGTAGGAGCACCAGTCCCTGGTGTCAAAAAGGTGGGGGACCACTCCTTTAAACAATATCCCCTTAAAATTTCATTATTTATTTAGTTTCTTTTTCTCCATACGTAGACAAATACCTGCACACAATTGATCCCAATTCTGAATTAATGAAATGTCAATGAATGAGATTTTAAATTTTGAATTAACTTTTTCTGTCATCCATCAACTTCAGTACAAATGCTATAATCTTCAGATAAAATAAGCTTACCCTGATTCAAATGCTAACTAAAATGAGATGTAGATTTTTCTCTTCATAAAGCAGAGGATGAAAAAAAGCAGTTAAAAGCCTGTTGAAAGTACCAGGCTTCCTTAAAGGTAACGCAATTTAACTCTTGTGGTATTCTTAAAATAAAATTAATGATACTAAGATATGTATGGTTTCTTTGCCTTTACTGTTCATGTTTATTAAGTGAGTAACAATAACTAACATTGATTGAGTGCTTATTATATGTCAGGCAATCACTCTCTTAAGAGCTTTACATGTTTCATCTCTTTTAATTTTCAAAATTGCCAAATGAGGTGCATATTCTTATCCTTGTACAGAGGAGGAAAATGATAAAGAACAAGTGTCACTTCTCTATGATTTAAACACTGATTCCATAACCTGCATTCTTAACTATTACACTAAATAGTAAATCTTGTTTTCAATCTTGTTTCACTAATTGCAGGTATATAATTACAACTTTATCCTAAATTTTACTCTTAGCACCTTTAATATGTATTTGTAGAAATATATGTAATAATTTTAGAAAATTCTAAGAAAACTGTATAGTCCACATCTGAGACTCATAATAGAAATACATGACTAATACTTTTAACAATGCTGATAATGCTCACATGCTTCAAAAATAAAAAGACTTTTTGAAAATTTCCCTATGTTGTTTGGGCAGTGAACAAATTCTCAGCTCATTTTTAGTTTAACTACAGTGTGACACAATTAGGACCCCCAATTTCTATACATTATAAAGGCAACATAAAGAACTGGACTTCCTCATCTATATCTTACACTGTGGTAATATGATCTAGTTGGAGAAGACAAAAATAAGGCAGGCATGGATCAAATCTATCACATACCTCTGGATGGCTTGAATCTATCACATGGCTTTTATGAAGACTTCCATAAAAGAATTATGTCTGCTGATAACAATCCCATTCCTATCAAGTCCACCAAAATGAACTCTAAAGACCTGAATTCCTTTTTCCCTTTTATTAAAAATTGCGGACTTTGTCCATTACTATAGCAAAATTATATATAAGCTCATTTGATAAATTCTTTTCTTTTATTTCATTTTCTTTGATTTATACAGCATATTTATCTTTTTAAAAAAATCAAGTTTCTATTGACTACATTCATTTCTTTAGGGCAGAAACTCCAAAGCTTCATGTTACTTATTACTATCAACACCAAGTCCAACTGGCTAGAAGAAAATCAAATGTTCTTAAATGAAAAATAAAATGTCTAACCTACCTTCCATTACACCCATCTCTCACACATTAACACATCCTTACCTGTGTTTCTGCACTGCTTAATGAATGGAGATCCAAGGACGGGTCTGTTTTGAGTTCAGGTTCAGGAGCTGCAATCGGGGCCTTTAAAATGATCTCTTCATCAAGATTGCCTGCAAATTCTATCTCTGCCTGACCTCCTTCACCTTTGTCTTTCGCTGACTCTACTTCTTTGCCTTCTTCCTCAGAGACCTGAGATTTAGGCCTTTTGAGAAATGAGGAGAACAGCCGTGACAGGCCCCTGTTTTCTGAAGTCCGCTCCTTGTTCTTGGTCAAGTCTTCATGTGTAGGAGTGTCTCCATTAGATGTTTTCAGCTTCTGCTCACACTGATTATCGCCCTCAGCTGCTGCTTGAGAAGCCTCTCCCAACTGAGTTCCTTGTTGGCCTGAATTTGTAGTCCCCTCACCCTCTTCCTTCTGTTGCTGGTGTGAATTTTCAGCCTCAGCCACTAAACTCTTCTCTGTTGTCATGATGTTGCTATTAAAAGAAGTTGGAAAGGGGGATGTCTTATAAGCAAAACACATTACTGCTGTAGGCAAAACCCTAAATCAGGTCAAGTGTGTCAAAATATATTTAGGTATTTAATCATCAACAGACAGTACTCCAGTCCATTAAACATGAGGCCTTCCATAAAAGCACAAAAATATTTACCTATACATCCTGAATAAATTCTTAATGCCTGGACTTGCTAAAAATATGCACATAGAGAAATCAGCTTAAAATAATACCCCCTGAGGTCACCTTGGTGAAATGCATCATATTTAAAATCCAGTGCTCAGAAATGTCCATATCTAATACAGTTTTATCCTGCCTATAAAAGGATCTTATTTGTATACTGTCCTTTGAAGGTATCTGAAGGTGTAATGTTTGTAGGAATTATTCTTTGCAAAATTATCTACATCCCAGGAGATGATATTAAAAATTTTGCCAACTCTCTATTCTTTTTCCTTATATTTCTTAGAATGCATGGACTTTTCTAACAAATGTAGAATTATGATGATTTATCAGACTTGACAAAAGCAATGACAAGTATACCAGTAAAAGAATCACAAAAAAATTCCTTAGGTTTTCATGTTATGATACTAAATTACAGGCTCTTGCACAAGTATCCCACTTTAAGTTCTTTATGACCTTTTTTCTTTCTGACAAATATGATCTTGAATACTCAGCATTTTTAAGGGTAGACAGTTAAACTATTACCATAGAGAAAAAAAGAGAAATAATAGAGAAAAATAAACAAAATAGAAAAAAATTTAGAAAGCAAACGATTCAACTGAAGGAGAGAAGACAGGCTGTAGACATCACATATTTCAAACTCATTGACTTATAGCTTCTTGACCTCTAAATCCCAGTATTATCAGTCAAGCCTCATAATAATAGCCAAAGACCATTTTCACATCTTGTTTACTGAGGAATAACTAACATACTAGGGAACATTTGAGACACCAGGCAATGAAGTTTACTATTGATCTTAGGGTTTGATTCACTGCTATACCTAAAAGTACTCCACTCAAAAAGTAGCATTTACATTGTCTTTGCATTCTGCTCCATATAATTTAGATGAAGTAATTTTATTTGGATGTTAACAATCAGAATTAATGAACTATAATTTGCTCATTCCTTCCTCAGACCCTTCACACTTGCTACTTATGATGTTCTCTCTACTTACAATGTTCTCCTGGCTATTTGAAAGCGGGTTCCCTTCTCATCATTACCGTTTGTGCTCAGATGTCACCTTAGAAAGGCCTCCTGCACACATCCTCTCTAAAGTAGTGTCCCTCACTCTTCCAAATGGCCTCACAGCACTATTTATTATCTACAATTAACTTATTTGCTTTTCCCTCCTCCCAGCTAAAATGTAAGTTCCATAAAAACAGAATAATATCTGGCACATTATAGGTATTCATAAAAGTTTGATGAATTAATTAATTTCAACTGAATATCTCTCACAAATAAAAACTGCAAAGGCTTTCTTTAAATTTATTCAAGTAAATTTATTTCAATGACATTCATTCAACAAATACTTATCAAGCGCCTAGCACCAGGTCCTATGTTAGGTGCTAGGAATACAACAGTAAACAAAACAAAACAAATAAGGTCTATGGCATTATGGAGTTTATATTCTCGATTCGACTTTAACCAGCAAGATGAAAAAGTTAGAGAAATCTTATTTACAATATGAGCAAAATATAAATGGCTGTGTCTAAATAGAACAAAGCAGTGAAAAGGGAAGGGAGCTAAGGGTATTGAGCACTGTTTCTGTGTCAGGCCCCTTGTCAGAAGCCTTATCTACATTATGTCAACTAAGCCTTTCAACAACCCTGAAAGAGGAATCACCTGATCTTACAGTTGAAGAAATTGAAAAACTCAGAAAGTAACTTGTCCAAGGCCACACTGCTAGTAGGTGACAAGCCACTTTAAGTGGTATTGAACTAAATAGAGGTATATTAATAGAAAGAAAAGCCTTTATAGGGGCTCTTACTGATAATCTACTCAAATTATTTTAAGCATTAAAAATATTTTAAACAAAAATATTTACAGAAGCACATTTTCTAATTTCATTTACTAAAGCCATCAAAATTACTCTGCATTAATAAAATTTGCAAACTGGTCTTTTTTAATTTGTTACCCCTAATTGAGGTGCACTTCCACTTAAATAAAAGAAAAAAACTTGTTTTTAATTCCTCCTTATATTATGAGAAAGCAATTGATTTTTCCAAAAATACTTTTTCTTTAATCTCTAAGTAATCAAACTTGACTCAGAAAGAAAATCTGGATATCAAATCATCACTTATTCTGAAGAGCAATGATTTGATTTGAGAGCACCAATTTACCTCATACTTCATTTGCAAAATAAACAGAAGACAAGCTGAGGATTTTGGCATGATTTCCATGGATTTCAGATATGACTTTATCATTTACCTTACTGAAAAGACACAGAAACCACTTTTATATTAAAATTTTCCTATACCACAGAGAGTTTACAAGATCTCTCATAAAGAGCTATAAAAAAATTACACATCTTTTGTGAAAATTTTAGAAGATATGAAAATCACTTATAGCCCACTTCTAACAACTTTCTACTTACATTTTTCAGTAAATAGAGTATTCTTGTTTTACCAATTTTTTATGATTTTAAAAATAGAAAAGATCTTCTAAGAATACTCCTATAATTGCTTTCACATAAAAGGGCATCTTATCTCTAAGAAACAGAAACTAGCTGAAAGAGTATAAGTGTTCAATCATTAAAAACAAAAACACAGATAGTAACAATCCATATGCTCTAGGTGTGCTTGTAAATTTTAATGTGCATCTAACCACCTAGCAATCTTGTTAAAACACAGATTTTGATTCAGTAGGTCTGGAATGGAGCCTGACGTTGTATTTCCAACAAACTCCTGATGTTGCCAATGCTGCTGGCCCACTGACCGCAGTTTCAGTACCAAGGCAGAGAAGACCACTAATACTTTAGGAACATACTCAAAATGCCTAAGATACAAAGATAGGAAAAAGTTACTTTTAAAAAGTGGAATGCGAACACTGAGAAATACTTGACACAATAAATGCTCAACAAGTGATTGCTGAAATAATGAAGGAGCAAAGAAAGCAAAATATTATTAAATGTGGAAGCTGAATCATTAACACTTTATAGAACTCATCTGGCACTTAATCAAAAGTTAATCAAAATTTTTAACCACAGAGCTATAGCAATTCCAAGTTGACCGTGTAGCCATGACACTTGCCCAGTCAGTGGTCTTGCTATCCGCATTGATACAATCTCTTTGCCACCTTTAGGAAGGAATGAATGGTCAAGACATATGAATAAAGAATTATAGAATAACATAAACAAAAAACAAGTTCAACACAAGCACAGATGAGAACACAATACAAGCAACAGGCATACAAGCATTAGAGCAAAAGAATTATTTTGGAACATAATGAAACCAACTTCAGGTACTATAATAAATGCAAGAAAACAATCAAGAATCAGACAATGCAATGTTCAGAAGAGATGCTACAATTCAGTCTATGCAAAGAAATGTAGATAAAAATAAATGATTAAGCATAGTTTTTATGCATGTTCTTTCCAGCTATGCAAAAATGGGTGGCAATGCTATTAGGAAGAGCCACAAAAGCAAAGGTGGGAGTGAGGAGAGAAAATATAAAATGAAACCAATAAATCGGGCAAGTACCTCCAGATGGCTCTGAGGCTAATCAGAATTAAATAAAAAATAGCAAAAAGAAAAAAATCTTAGAGGACCATTTACTAAAAGCTCAAACAAACTCATCCTGACAAATCTGTTATATATATATATACGCAACCAAATTCTTCACATTACAAATGATAGGATAGGTAACCAGAGAAAAAGATACAAAGCCAAGCAGTAAAAACAGGATAATGCTCTACAAACAGGCCCTTCCTGTGTAAATAATTCTCTTTCAGACAGATACAAACAGGCCGTTCCTGTGTAAATAATACTCTTTCATTCCGGATACAAAATCCAAAAGGAGGTATGTATTTACATAATGTCGGAAAGAGATTTTTTGACTAAAAAAGTCACAGCACTGAAGACAAAGTAATGAGTTCCCATTCTATCGCCATCCTAACTCTCAAACCCTATGAATTATACCCCACCTGGTATCGAAAATACATTTGTTTTAACAGTGTGTATCTGTTGACTTCAGGCAAATCAGATCTTTAAAAACCTGATCCTGAGCAGATTGCAAGTGCCACACAATATCTTTCATCTTTTTTGTACCTTTTTCTCACATTAGTATAGTCACTGCTCCATTAATGCTTTTAAGTAGAAAACTTCATAAAAACACTACAGTTTGGAACCACTAAGAAAATCCCCCTTATAATAGCCATTTAGGTATGTCATTTAATAATTTAATTATTGGTAATATGTTTCAAATTAGCTCAGTAAACACTTATCAATGTTTAGTGGGTGCTAATCATGTATATGATTTTGGCTCAGCTCTTTGAGAGGTATTTTAAAAAGATAATACACAATTCTTAAGGAGATAAGACATACAAATAACTAAAGTGCAAGGCAGTACCTGGTGCTTAATCAGAAAAGGCCTCATGAGTGGAACCAGTTAACATTAAAGAAGCATAAAATAAGAACTTTCAACTAAAGTGATCAGTAAAGGCCATATGGAAAAGATGGTTTTAAAGTTATGCTTTGAAGGATAAGTATAAGATATTAATAGAAACTTGACGTGCAAAGGGCAAAAAAAATTCCAGATAAGGCCATTGGAATTAGTAAAATTACTGTAGCTATTCGGGAACTAGTAAATAGTCCAGGCTGGTTGCAATAGTGCTACAAAAGGGAAGCAGAGCAGGTAAGGTTAGAATAGAGTTACTATTTAAAATTAATTCTAAATGAAATAATAATAGTAGCTACCGTTAATTGAGCACCTACTAAATACCACACACTATTCTACATACTTCACATGTTATCTTACAACCATTCTAGAAGGTAAGTGTTTTCATCTCCCAGATAAACAGAAGGAGGTTAAAATTCTTTCTTTGGATCATAAAACTAAGCCATGCTCTAATGAAACTATTAATATACTACAGGGTAGTGATTCTATTGTAAATTTCCAGGATAGTATTTGTCTTTCTGAAACTTGGTACTTCAGATGCTTCTTTCTACCTCACGGTTCTCTGCTAAAGAAGCCCCTACCATTAAGAATTCATGAACAAGCTATTTAATCTAGCCAAGACCACTTCTGTTCCCACCAGTTTCAAGTCCCCCACTCATTTAGTTGTTTCTCTTTCCATACAGTATATATGAAGATGGAATGGGGAGACAGGGACAGACAGGCAAAGAGGACAGATTATGAAAGGACTTGAATAAGATACTAAATAGTTTGGACTGTATCCTAAAGGCAGTGGAGAACCACTGGAGGTTTTTAAACAAGGAAGAAGGTAAACAAAGTGAAGGCAGGACAGGCTGGAGGCAGAGAGAAACTCAACAAATGATTGGGTAAATTCAGGTTATCAGTGAATAAATTTACAATGGGAATCCCTAGGGAAGCTGAAACAAATACTGGGCAGAGAAATTTGAAAAGCCTTTGCAGTCACAACTAGTCACCCTTAGTTTCTCTAGTTTATTCTCATTAGCATGTATCTCAGTCCAGGCAGTTTCACATCTGAGCCTGAAGGCATTTTTATAATACAGTTTCCTTGATCCGCTCTGATAAATGACTTAATAAAAGAAGTATAAAAATAGAATCAAAATAGAAAAGAGAAGGGAAGAGAGACGAATATCTCACAGGCATTTCAATATACATGTCCAAAATTAAATTCTTGATTCTCTCTCTTTCCCATCTCAGTAAATGGCTCAATCATAACCAGGAACTCAGACCAGAAACCTAATTCTCATCCTTCTCCATTTCCCTTCCCAATCAAATCTACCTTTTATAGTCCCACAGAGTCTACCTCGAAAATTCATTTAGAATCAGTCCACTTTTCCCATTCTCTACTACTACCATGTTTGTGCAAGCTTCTTTCACTTCTCACCTGAACTACATATCCTTGAATGATCCCAACAACCTCACCTTGTTCCACTTTCCTCCTAGCCTCTATACTCTAGTCACCAAAGCCAAGTGCTTGCCTGACTTAAGACATTTGTACATGCCATTTCCTTATACTAGAAAGCATCCAATCCCCTTCAACAAGTCTGGTTTCTTTTTATACTTCAAGTTTCAGCTTGAATAATTCCTCCTCAATACAACCTTCTTTGACGGCCCTAATACCTACATAACTCTCCCTATAAGTCAGTTTCCCAGTTCTCTATCCTAGAACCTATTCATTCCCTTCACAGAACTTCTCTTAAAATGTGTAAGAACATACTTGTTGTTTACCTGAGTAATGTCTGTCTTCCACACTCGGCCGGTACAAACTACACTGTGATATCTATGACAGAAGAGCTGTTTCCCCTTCCACAGTATACCTAATTAATACCTAGCACAGAACTTGTGCTACCTAACACAGAACGTAGTACTAGCACAGAACCTAGCATCTAGCATAGAACACACTACTCAATAAACATTTGTTCAGTAAGTAAATATAAGGGAAAAAATAATTTAGGTTTAGCCATATCAATTACACATATACAGAATGGAGGTTATACAATTTGACAATAGTCCACAAGAAAAGGATATTAAGGTTTTGATTGAACATGCTCCATCGATAAAATTCTAAAATAGCTAACAATCTTTAGCTGCATTTCTAGATTTACAGTGACTAGAGCACTCATTTAACTCTTCAACATGTATTTTCTGAAACATTTTGATGTCTTATGCAATATGGTAAGTAGTAAGGCTACAACAGTGAGAATGAGAAACAGTCAATTCTTGGGCTTCACTCCCCATGTAGAAGATGATGAAAAGTAACAATCTCTCAGTTCTCACTATTTATATTCATCTTAGAACTTACATTCTGGTCAGTTTATTTAAAAGAAACCAGAATCTGTCTGAAGAAGAGATAAAGATGATAGAATTTGAAACCATGTCATTAGGTAAATCATTGAAAGTTATTAGAATGTTTAGCCCAGAAAAAGAGAATCCGTAGCAGGGAACTGACTGTTGCCCTCGCAAATTTCAAGAGTTGCCAAATTCTATGTGATTCCTAAGGGCAGAACTCAAATTAGTCTGTGGAAATTACAAAGACACGATTTTCATCACAATAAAGTAAAAGAAAGAAATTCTCAATAATTAGAGATATCCAATAATTGAATGGGCTGCTTAAGAATAGTGGGCTTACCATCAATGGAAATATTCACTTAGAGGCTGAAGGACCATCATCTGTTATGGCTGCCAAAGAAAGGGTTCTTCCATTAAGTGAGTCCTTATATTAACTGACCTCTAAGGTCCCATCCAATGCTAAGATTTTACAGATAGAAAGGAAAGTAAGGAATAATGCAATTGGGACATTAGGCTAGTGATACAATTGAATTATTTTTTAAAAGGCTATATTTAAAAGTCAGAATTACCATTTAGGTTAGAACAGTAAGGGAGGGAAAAAAGAAAAATAAAGGATAAATGACCCTTTAACTTCTCTAATCAGACAACAGAATCTAGTGGCATTCTTTCAAACGGAAAGAAAAAAATGTTCAAATACTCAAGTTTCAAAAAAAATGCTAAAAAAGTTTCTTCCTCAATAAAAATCAATCCCCTAAAAACCACAGGAAAGTGTGTCTTTCCTTTTTAATTCAATTTTGTATACTAATTAGCACTTCTACAAAAACAGGATAACCATGTATGTGGTTTTCAGAGAAAAGTGGTAATTAAAAACATACAAAAGTTTGTGATTCTCCCTTCATCCTCCCAAAATTATTTGGACTTTAAACTACTCCTTATGTAGACTTTTAAAGAATACTTGCAATACTAAGTAAATTAGGAATGTCACTCAGCATGAACATGCTGTTCTCAACAACTTGCTTTTTAATTTAAGTCATTTCTATGGTGACTAACACCCATCAACTCATTCAAAGATATTTTTAAACAAACAAACTCTTACTCATCTCCTTCTAAGAAGACCAAAAAATGCTCTTTATATCTCTATAGAATTCAAGCTTTGTACTTAGATGATGTCTAGACAAATTCTAAAAGTACACCACTCGGGCCCTCCCAGAAGAATACATTGAGGAAGAGGTGAGACCTATAATTACTAGGCTTAAATGAGGAAGATGTGAGACCAAAAAAAAAAAAAAAAAAAATTTATTTACCATAGAACTGAGTTTTAGTCCCTTTAAGTGTCAAAATGTGTTAGTTTAGTCATTCTGAATGGAAATCTTCACAAAATAGATTATATGCTTGTTTCATTTTAAAACCTATAGAACATAATTAAACCTTTATTGAGTTAGTCATCGTTATGAACCTCAATTACTATACAATGCTAATGTCCTCAAGGTCTACTAAAGTCTGTAGGGACAGTAAGCTCTGCCACAAGGATACGTGAGCACAGTATTTTTAAATTTTTTGCACCTGCCTTTAATAGTTTTCTGTCTGTTCATTTGCAGAATTAACTCATATTTCTTGCCGATTTCAAGTGGCCTGCCAACAAGTCGCTTCCAATGTCTCCTCTTCTAATCTGCTATTTGGTAATCTACCATTGACTAGAAAGCCAACAGCCAAGTATGTTAAAATTATGTCTAAAATAAGAATATGTGCTAAGGAAGAGCAAGATTAATGTTTCACATTACTGAAATAACTTCAACACATGAATTTTATGAAATCTATTTTAGCCCTTCAAATATCACATAATCCTACTTTGAGAGTCCCATTATATTGTGGCTGGTTGAGGCTATTATATAAGTGACTCTCATATAAATCACACCAATATAATGACCATTCTCTTTCTTTATAAGTAGAGATCAAAAGTCTTTAAAGCTGTTATTTACATAAGGTGTTGTATTCACGTAAGTATTCATATAAACTGCTCTGGAAAACAAAAAAAAAACAAAGTAATAGTTTAGTCTGGAAAGGTAATAGAAAGGGAGGAGCACTTAATAGCATTAAAAATCTCAAGGTAAATACAAATAAAAGCTGAAAATTTCTAGCTACAAACGGGTTTTAGCTAAGACTCTTATTTTTATTTTATCACCTTAGAGCCAATTCAATCTAACAATAGTAATATCTAAACTCAAGAAATTTTCTAAGATTTATTATACTGGTAAATTTTACTTTAACCAGAAAACAACAGTAAATTAACTGAATGATAAATGTGATCTAATTAGGGTACAAGTATGAATCAGAAACTTGCATTGGATCATGGCTTGTTTTAGCAGGTATTCTGAAGGTTGGAACAGATGCTGTAGTTGTCTCCCACTATTGTTAAATGTGAAAATATACTACTGACTACCAGAAGGCATAACGCTTTCTCACACAGTTTTAACACTGACACAGCGACAAGATTTAGTGATGGTGAGTATTTCAATTAACCTAACATTTGCTAAAAGCATTCAATAAAATTATTGACTAAGCCTAATGACATTTTCCTTTCTCCAAAGGGAAAACCCCTCTTTTTGTGTACTTAATTCTGAGCAAAAAAGAATAATTTGTTGTTGACATGAACATATCAGGAATTTTGGCAGAAAATAATTCCACAAATTTTTTATATTGAGAAAAGAGGTAGGTCATAGTCAAATATGTAAGAATATAAACAAATTTTTTAAAATTTTAAGAAAAGTAAGGCATAATTGCATGGTCAAGAATTCTATAAGAATATAAAACTCCTAAGGGTAAGGCAATTCTAAAAAGTGAAGTTCATTCAATACGTTTCACAGATACACATTAATAAGTGCCAGGTTCTTTTCTAGGCCCTGGGTATATGGCAGTAAAATTTTCTCTACACAATCAGAAATTTCTAGAAAAACATGAGGAAAGTACTAAAGACACAATCATGAACAGCGGGGAGATTATAAGAACATATGTATAATAGCCAAGTTTTTAAAATAGCATTCCAAAGAAATAAAAAAAATAATGGCCAAAAGGCTAAGGCACATCAAAGAAAGAAGCTATAAAAAAATTTTTTTTAATAAAAAACCTTTGAAAAATGGCAAAAAAGAAAAGGGGGTGGGAAGGAAAGTGAGAAAGAAAGGTCAAATTTAGACTACCACTTGAGAGAAAAAGAGAATAGTGTTAACATGCATCAGAGATAAAATTACCTGTGTTCTTTCAAACCAAACAATGTAAATGAGGATTTACAACCAAAGACAGTTCAAGCTATAGTATAAGTAACCTCACACGTTAAAATGTGTTTAGTTCTCCTGGCCCAGAAAAATCATATTTCAAAGTTCAGAAGTAGCTTTCAAAATTTGATCTCAGATTCACTAATATACCAAAAGTCCTTACCAAATTTACAGCTAGTTTGACTGAATCATGGTTCAAAAATATCTCAAGATGGAAAAATGAACCAAACCCAACAAGATAGAATTTAGAAGAAATGTAAGGTTTCTGCACTGAAGTTCAAAAAATAATTACGAAAAAAAAAAATAGAAACAAATATCCATCAGTCAGAGAACAATTAATAACGAATACATAAGATAAAAACTACAACAGTGAAAATGAACAAGACCTACACAAACAAACGAATGTCATCTTTGATGAAAAAGGCACACTGGAGAAATATATTGTGTAATAGTGTTCATATAAAACTGAAAAACTGGTAAAAAAAAAAAAAAAGAGAGAGAGAGATAAACAAGTAATAAAAGAAGAAAAGAGATGCGTAATCATAGAATTCAGATTAGTGGTTACCTCCAGAGACAGGAAGAGAAATGAAATTGGAGAGAGACACCACAGGGACTCTCAACTATTATCAGTAATGCTCTATTTTGTAAATTAGGCAATGTTTATCTTTTTGATTTCTTAAATGTTTAACAATAAATTTTTAAAGAATAACATAATTATATTATGGGGAAGACTTAATTTGGTAACATTATATTTAAAAGATTTCATATGAGCCAAAAATCAAATGTGATTTCTAAAAAGATTAACATAATCTTGAGAGAAGTGCAGTATCCAGATTATGGGAAATAACAGAGCCACTACATTCTTCATAATTTAGCTCAGAATACTGTTCCATTTTGAGCACTACATTTTAAGTAGGACATTAACAAAACAGAGTATATTCAATGACCAGAATGATGAGTCCAGACACCAGGACTTCAGATAATCTACCAAAATAAGCCTACTTCTGCTTCTGTATAAATGGTTTTCCAAATCTTTGAGGACAGAATTAGTTTAAACCAGATGAAATTGTCAATATTCAACCATGTTTTACCTTTAAAAAAAAAAAAACCAGCTATTTCATATGGTTCAACTTGCCCCCTCTCCCTTGGTCTTTTCTAAGGCTATATATCTCCAGATTCTTAAACTGTTCTTCACGGAGAAAAGATTACCAGTTCCTCACTATGTAACAGGGTGACATGCTTGGCCTCTCTGACTCCATCTTGTTCAAGCCTGCTTTGTTCCCATGGCCTTCAAGCTAATAGTTTCTGCCCAGACTTGCATGTAGACATGCTAATCATCAGAGGAATTCTGTTTATGACTTGAGTTTTATGAAAGCAGCCCCTAACCAGAAGGTGCCTCTCTTGAAGAGATAAGGGAAATATGTATTGTTTATCAAAGATTTGCAGGAACCCATGACCAGACTCACATCAACTAGAGTCAACAGACTAAGCACAATCTTCCTTGAACTCCTGCTGGCACCTAGATGCCTGCAGTCGTCAACCACCTCTTGCCTTTCCTATTTCCCCCTTCCCTAGAAATAAAAGACACCTGAACTCTGTACTTTCTTAAGATGGATTTGAGGCACCACTAGGTCTCCCAGCCTCTTGGTGCCTTCTGATCAATACACCTTTCCTTACTCCAAACTCTGTTTTTAGTTCTGGCCTTTTGAAGTATCAGGCACGTGGACTTTGGACCAGTAACAACTAAACTCCTCCAAACAGATTCCAAAATATCAGTATCTTTCATTCAGACGTGGTACTTGGAATCAAATACATTTCCCTAAATGAATGAAATCAGGAAATTTCTAATATGAATCAGTGGTATATCTGATTCTGAACTGAAAACTGAATAGTCGGTTCTCAATAGAACTATAATGATCCTGCCAAAACATAAATCAGATTGTTCCACTGCCCCAAAACCCTCCAATGACATTTCATATCATTCAGAATAAAAGCCAAAGTCTTTTCCATTACCTCTCCTATGCTAGCCACACTGGTCGCCTTACTCTGACTTAAACATGCTAGGCACACTCTCAATCAGGGCCTTTGTATTTACTGTTCCCTCTGACTGAAAGCTGTTTCCCAGATAGATAGCCACAAGACTTGCTCCTTTTGGGTCTTTACTCAAAAATCACCCTCTTGGACACCCTACCTAAAATTGAAGCCCCCACTGTACTTCTTTTCCTTTTGCTGCTTTAATTCTCTTTGTAGCACTTATTTCTCTTTAATGACATACTATATAGTTTTTACTCATCTTGTTTATTGTCTGCCTATCCCACTAGAATGTAAACTTCATTGAAGCAAAAGATTTTGCCTGTTTTGTTCACTGCTTCATCTCTAATACCTAGAATACTGTACCAATAAATATCGGTTGAACAAATTAATGAGCAAATGAATGAAAGAAACTGATCTTAATATGTTCAAAGCCCCAAAACTATTTTCCTCATGATAAAAGATGTACACATTAATTAGTGAATGGTAAAGAGATTCACAGATTCCAGACATACTTAAGAAGACTACAAAAGGCTTATTTACGTATCTGAGGTACTCAGGTATTTCAGATGTGGATATTGTAACTCCTTTTAGAATAAATTGATGATGGGCAATAATCAATATCAGAAACTTTGTATTACTCTTCTGAAGTTTTTCTTTAACTTACAAATACTATTTTAAAGAGAAACATTCACTCATAGGAAAATGCTTTTGTAATTTAATTACAAAACAATTTTCTAAATTATGTTACGTAGCAAAAGGAAACTAATATGCCAAGATCTTAAAAATGCTCGTTTATTCCAAATATTTTCTTGTGTAGCCCAGATAGTCTCTAACAAATGTAACACTCAAAGGAAATCTGAGTGATGAAGATGAACACAAATGGCAACGACCTCAGATTCCCTAAGTGTGTCTGGTTCTGGGTCAGCTCCCAGGAGTCTGAGTCCAGAAAGAAGCAGGCCTAGCCATTCCTACCTAACCTTTAGGTCACTCTTCATTTATATGTGCTCTGAAAAAATGAGGCTGTGTTTCAATGCTGCCAAGAGAAACAAGCACCAAACTAGATACCTAGTAACGCTCTTAACTCATTCTATATCTACATCTGATTCATTCACTCTTTGATACAGTCCCAGACTAATGCCCATTATTTTAAGTAATAATACCCTAAAAGAGTTTCTTTCTATCAGGAAATAACTTTCAAAATATACTTTAAAAGTAATTATAAAATGCTTCCCCAAATTATTCAGATTACATAAAAGTTTTAAAGCAGTATAATAAAATTTGCATTGGAGGCCAATGAGAATTAGTGTGAAAAGCAGCTTTTCTTCCATAATTAAACAACGAAACACTTTTCTTTTTTCTCCTTTAAGGAAAGTAAAAAATTAAAACTTGATTATAATTACAAACAATATTAAAAAATTCATTCACTAACTCAAACTAACTCATGCACTAATTTTAAAATATGTGATTCTTATACGTTTGGTGATTCTTGTATGTTTACTGCCAAAAAAAGAATATCAGGATATCCACATGCAAAAGAATAAATCTGAACCCTTACCTCATATTATATACAAAAATTAACTCAAAATACATCAAATCTTAATATAGAAACTAAAATTATAAAACTCTTAGAAAAAAACACAGATGTAAATATTCATGATCTTGGACTAGGCAGGGGTTCCTTAGATATATGACAGCTAAAGGATGAGTAACCAAGGAGAAAATAGATAAATTAGACTTCCCCCCAATTTTTTCTCTTGGGCTTCCAAAGACACCATCAAACAAGTGAAAACACAACCCATAGAATGGAAGAAAATATTTGCAAATTGTATATCTGATCAAGGTCTAGTCTCCAGAATATACATAAAGAACTCTTACAACTCAACAATGAAAAGACAACCCAATTTTTAAATGGGCAAAGGATCTGAATAGTCATTTCTCCAAAGAAGATATACAAATGGACAATATGCACATAAAAAGATGTTCAACATCATTAGTCATTAAGGAAATGCAAACCAAAACCACAATGAGATATTACTTCATAACCACTAGGATGGTGCTAATAAAAATAATTAAACAAACAAACAGAATAGCAAATGCTGATGAGGATGTAGAGAAACTGGTATTCTCATGCACTGCTGGTGGGATGTTAAAAAGTAAAATCGCTGTGGAAAACAGTGTGGCAGTTCCTCAAAAAATTAAATGTAGTTATTATAACTTAGCAATTCCACTCTTAGGTATATACCTAAGAGAACTGAAAATATGTTCACACAAAAACTTATACATGAATGTTCGTAACAGCATTTCTCATAATAGCCAAAAAGTGGAAGCAACCCAAATGGCGAACAAGAAGACTGGATAAATAAAACACGGTCTGTATATACATAATAGAATATTAATCAGCAATACAAAGAAATGAAGTAGGGATACATGCCACACCACATGGGTGAACCTTGAAACATTATGCTAAGTGAAAGAAACCAGACACAAAAGGCCATATACTGTATAATTCCATTTATATGAAATGTCCAGAATATGCAAATATATAGAGAAGGAAAGTAGATTAGTGGCTACCAGGGGCTGTGGGAAGGAGAGAAGAGGGAGTGACTGCTGATGTGTACGAGTTTCTTGGTACATTTAATGAAAATGTACTGGAATTAGGTAGTAGTGATCATTGCACAACTTTTGAACATACTAAAACCCACAAATTATGCAGTTTAGTATATAATCAGTGTATAATTTATGATATGTGAATTATAGCTCAATATATAAATAAAGCGCTAATAGCAGTGAGAGAAATCTACTTAAGAGTAAAAACCAACTTAAAAATTTCTGTAGGTCTGGGAACTACAATATGTATACTAAAGTCATCATTACCAAAAAAGTTATAAAGCCATGATGGGTTTCTATACAGAGGTAGAATCAATCTGTTCCCACAAAAGAAGAGCAAATTGATGGGCATTTCTTCTAAAAGTGTAAAATACACTCTAAAGATTTATTACACTCCTGGATCTGGATCTAGAAAGGGAGAATCAAGCTTGAGTCATGATCATAATTTTAATAGTATAAAGTTGAATTTTTTTATATTTCCTTTGTGAAAGAACGAGAGTCTTAAGTGTTAATATACATATTCTTGAGAAAATTACATATTAACATACACATGGAAGGCGACAAGTTGGTTAACAGTGTTACCTTATTTCATCCCTATGAAGTAGATAGAACAGCTATTATACCCATTTTATCAAAAAAGATAAAAGAAAGAACATGATCTATTCAATATCCTAGGATGGTAGAGCTGGGATTATGAACCAGAAGTTCTGATTCCTAAGACTGGTTTACTTTCATTAAATCAATGTTCTCTAGCTTTAGTATGCTTTCTCCTTCATTCGACAAGTTTGTCACTCAAACACTTTAATGTATTGCTTATGGGAAAACAAAACTAATTTCCAAATTATGGTCTAATTAATTCTCAATAAAGTATAACCTATTTACGAAACAGGATACTCGTAAATATAGAAAATACTTCAAGCACACTTAACACCTTATTCACCCAAGGTCATTCATCTTAAAACCTAAAACATCACAGGAGTTAAACAGCACTACAAAACACATATTACTTATCATATAAGAAAGCCTCATATGTCTCTCACTCAGAATTCATTTACCTTTATTTTAGGCCTAATTCTAACAAGCTTATTTGTCTAATTTATCAACTAAATTAAAAGTATAAGAGGTTATGATTCTACCAGGTGTACATATTGAGAGTAAAGTAACAACAGGGAAGGAGACATACAAAAATCCAAAGACAGTAATCCTGATCATTTGTAGGGATAATAAATCCTACATAGCTCTAAGTCTTTATTATCGTTCATCACACTCTGCAATCACTAATATAAGGATGACAATTCCATATACCTTATTCAAGTAGGCAGGAAAGAATATAACTGCTATTTTCTCAAACTCAAAACCTTGGGTTCTTCTATGCCCCTTTTTGTTCCCAATCAGTTAAATCCAATCAGTTACCGAATTCTGTTGATTCTACCTCTGCATCTACCTACCTGTTTCTATTTTTACTGTGCCTGTTCTAATTCACTCAAGAATACTACATATGATCTGCCACTATTTCTAGACCCTCCTGCTACAAAAGTTACCTTTCTGAAATAAAGACCCTGCGTAGCCTGCAGCAGCTGCAACACTAAGAGACCCCGTTCTGAGAAAAACCCTCTAGGAAAGAAAAAAAAAAAAAAAAAGATTTAATCAGTTCACTCTTACCCATTCAGTTAACAAACATTTATTGAAAGATCAAATTTTTTAAGGCTTTGTAGTTGCTATAGTTTAAAATCCAAACTCCTCTTCCACATTACCTCAGCCTGGCTGTGATTTGCCCTCACCCCACCATTCAATTCTCTTTTCCCACTGGAACTACTACATTTCCTAAAAAGGCTGGCACTTCCCTGCTTCTGCCTTTCTACTCTCTGTAAGACCCTATGCCTGCACCTCCACCTATTGAAATTCTAACCCTCCTTCAAGGTCCAGCCTAAATACCATGTTTTCCATAAAACTTTCTCTAATCTTTTCAGCCATAATTAATTCTTCCACCTAAGTAACTTTATTTAATTAAGACATAGTGGACATTTTTTCATAAATATCCAGCTCATTATTTTTAATAGTTACATAGTATTCCACTGTATAAATGCCACAGATTTTATTCAAAGGTGATATATAATTTTTAAAAAAACATTAATTCTTTTATATAGAGAAGCAAAAATAATCCTGTAATTCCACCCATCAGATAATACCGTTGACCCTTAAAAAAAAAAGCCATAATGCTCCTGGTTAGAAAATTCACACAGTGCACAGTGCAGAAAGGTATTTGCTAGAATTATAATAATTAACTTCAACTAAATAAAAGGTAGAGAGACTCAAACTAGAGGAGTATGAAGATATGAAGAATTGAGGGAGCAGCACACAGCTGTAAATATTCACTAACTGCAAACATTCACTGAAGTTGATTTTTCCCCCAAAACAAAATGGGACATTTTTAAAGACCCATTCTTAAAAACAATGCCCATTATAAAAATAGTCTTGCTGTGTTTCTGTCGGGCAAACTGAGCATTCTTTTCTTTTTTTCTTTTTTATTCTGACAGGCTCTCCACATTGGGAAGGGAAATAGATTATCCAGATGCAATCAGTCATTAGCAAAATCAACAGATGTCCCCATGAAGATGACTAAAACTATTTCTAATGGTCTCTAACTTCCCCAGCATAGTATCCCTCATGGAAAAGGCTTTTGCTATATAGTGTGGTTCTATCCTGCCAAAAACAGATCTGGCAGATGTAAGCCATAAGTATGGATACAATGCCTCCCCAAATTTAATGTAAAAGCCTCCTATCTAAGGGGACTTACTCCAGAGTCAACCACACTTCTATCCATTCTTCACACTATGCACAATTTAGTCTTTCTTAAGCAATGCTTTCTTCATGTCTTGCCTACAGAATTCTTACTGCTGTTTGAAGGTCAAGCTCTTCCAGGAAGTATTCCCTTAACTCTAGCCCTCCACGATCTTTTTTCTCTCCTTGGAATTTAGAGAGTTTATTTCTATCACATTAACCAGCATTTCATTAAATGCTACTTTGCTCTCTATTATTTCATGTGTATTACTAAACTGCAAGCTCCTTGAAGGTACAGTTTATATTCTAAATGTCTTTATTTCCCATAGTGCCTAATCGAAGGAATTGCATAGTAGGTCCTCAATAAATAATATTTTTAGATGATTCCTACTGTGAATTACTGTATAGTAATGTAAATATTAAACCTTTACATGTAATTCTCTAATCATGGATTTCCTAAAGTTTATTTTTGGTTATGTGGTATATAAATACCATATTAGTAATACTGATTGCAACCCAACACAAAGATTAATCTGTCAAGCAACTTTCCAAGAGACAAATAGCTCACTCTGTGACAGTTCTCTAGTTTTGAGAAAAAAGTTCTTGTTCTTAGGGACCTATAGTGTAGATCTGCTGAATGAGCGGCAGTTATTTACTTTCAATTCTTTAAAACAAATTTTTCCATACAGCTGTGTTTACTCACACCATGTCTCATTTATACTAGAGGTGTAAATCAGCAAAGCCCAGATCTCTCCCTCTCTCCTCTATATTTTCCTTTGCCTTTGTTATTTGCCTTTCTGCAGCTTGCTAGCCAAAGCTGTAATTAGCACCCCACAGGGACCTATACTTTTCTAATAAAGAACAGCCTACAGCACAATGACATGTATACACACACAGCCATGTGTATTCTTAACAAATTAGGAATATTTTACACATGCAAACCTTCAATAGCTAAATGAGAGCACTTTATAAGGCAGCTGCAACTGGCTCAGAACCCTGACTGCAGATGGATTCATCCCTTTCTCTTACTACACACACAATCTGATTTCAAGAAGGGAAACAACCTAGTTAAGCCTGAGTAAAACTATGAATACAGGTCCTAAAGCAGACCTAAGTAAGTAAACCACATTTGTCAAGGAAAATTTTTTCACAAATTCCTACAAAAGCTGTAGTGTTTGTTATGTAACAGTTTACTGTGGTTTTTCTGTAAAGTCAGTTTTCAAACGAATTTATTAGTGCCTCTTAAGATAGCTAACTCAGACAGACAGTATATATATGAAGGCTCTGGATCCTGTTCTACATTCTCTTTACCATCCAGTCTCCTCTGACTCCCATCCAACATCATCTTTCACTTGATCTTCTCTACAACTTGTCATTAACCTTGTCAAGCTGTCACCCACACCCTTTCAGTAAATGGAGGAGAGGCAAGTAGAAAAATAAATTATCAATCGTTAAGAAAAAACCAACAACTCATTTGTTAAACATTTCATTTAAAAGTACAATTTAAGTAGAAAGAAGACTTCTCCCTTTCCCACTACAGCAACATGAATGAAAATTCCTTCACTCCTGTACAAACATCCATTGTAATTGGGCTATGCGCCTGCATTAGAAACTGTAATAACTTGTAACTATATTGACCAACTTACTTCATTAAAAGGGCTGTGGACCCTTGGAGGCTTTGGAATTTATAATAAAGAGTTCAAAGAGCCATATGCACCAATACTGCCTGTAGGCTAAATAATGGCTCCCACATATACTACTTTTCAAATGTATAGAGATACTGTTATGATTAATAAAATCAAACTACCTTTAAAAGATTCACTGGCTTATAATAGTTTTGTCATCTACTTTTTAATTAAGAATTACTAAAGTTAAAAAAAAATTACTAAAATTACAACTACTATCACATGAAGATCCACTAAAATATTTTACCTAAAAAGGAGTCTACATACTTGATGGTTATTAACTGAGGTTAAAAGTTAAGGGTGAATTAAGGTTAAATATGAAGGTTGAAAATCACTTCATGAAGCTGGGCTCTTTGAACTAGAACTATATATAACTCATCTTTTTGTTACTAGTGACGCATAGAAGTTAATAAATGGTGCTTTTGAACTAAAATGAACATGGCTTAAACATGGAGACTCTGAATCACTCTTTCACTTTTCCAAATTGGAAAAGGATTTGATATCCTAAAATCCTAAAATTTTTAAACCTATGAAGTGTTAAGTAGAAATATTAATATATTGTCTGAAGTTAGAAACTTTCCTTAGAAAATGTTACTCAAGAACTAAAAATTTCTTATGCTAATTGGCATGTCTAATCTGTAAGATTCTACTCTAAATGTGATTGAAATTTCATCACTCATCACTGGCTCACACACATAATAGTTAATGGAAAGTCCAGAATCTAATGCTAAACAAAAGGGTTCCTGCTTTGAGGTCCCTCAGACCAAGCTATTTTCAATCTCCCTTTGAGAAATATTAATAGCCTTGAAATAGCAATTATGCCTTGCAGCAAGCAAAAGCATCAATACTGATTTGTCGAGAATAGGTGACAACGGCTTTGTTTTCTTCTACTTTTGCCTTCTTTTACTTTGCCTTCTACAGTGATGTAAACAGCCCAATGTAAAACAATGAATCCTCCCTAATCATTTGCCTCATTTATATCAATATGAAAAGTCTGTAACATTTTTTAATGAAAAATAAATGAACATTTCTTGGTAAATAGAAAATATGGAGGGATAACAATTACTGCAATGGTTCTCAATCTGGGGTGCACATCATAATCACTGTGAAATATGTTAAAAATATAGTTGCCAAGGCCCCAGCAGAGCATCTTCGAGTGTTGCTCTAAAGTCTCCAAAGGTAATTCTAACACATACCTTTGGTTAAACTTGAACCTAAAGGTTCTCAAAGTGTGGTTACTTGACAAGTAGCATCAACATCACCTGGAAACTTGTTAGAAATGTAAATTCCTAGACTCCCCCCTGATATATTCAATCAGAAACTCTGCAGATGATGTCCACCAATCTGTTTTCACAAGACCTCCAAGTGACTTTGATGCGTGCTAAAGTTCTGCTTTAGACCATGGTGTACACCCACTCTTGAATAACTCTGTAAGATGAAAAAGAGATTTAACTAATACGAATATACTTAAGGTGCTTTTTTTTTAATTTAAAAAAATTTGTTTTGTCTTAATAAATCATTAAATTAATACTAATGTGACTTTCATTGGAAAACGGTTCAATTTGTCAAGTTCTTGGATCAGGCTTCCTCTTTCAACACAAATGTGCCCAGAATTAGATGCAAAGTTAGCATTCCATTTTGTCTGTTCTTCATATGGTCTTGAATAGCAGGAGATTCTCAAGTCAGTTGATTAATTGCAATTCTTGATGTAGGAAAAAAACACATGGTTTCCTTCCTGATTTTAGTTTTAAGACTAAATGATGTCTAGATTCAACTATCAATTTACAGAAAATACAAAGAATGAAAAACCTGTTAAACCCTACCATGGAACTGAAATCAGCAAAATCCAAATGAAGCAGAATTCTAGAAAATAAATGACCCTATTTCTTAAACCAAAAATTATAAGAAAAAGAGAGATAAGGAGGAACCTATGGATTAAAAGAAAGAGACATATCAATTACCTGTAATAAATTCTAACTCAAACAAATTACGAAAAATATGTATATTTCAGACAATTGAAAATTTGAACAGTAATGGATATTTGATATTAAATAATTGCTGCTAATTTATGGGTGCAACAATAGTATTATAATTATTTTTTAAAGTATACTTATCTTTATCTTTAAAGAAATACCAAATTATTACAGATTAAATGATATAACGTCTTGGATTTGCTTTAAAATAACACAAGAGGAAGAAAAGCAGGTTGATGATAGAGATGAAACAAGATTGTTGAAGCTGGGTGATGAGTCCCTGAGGTTCATTATAGTATACTGTCATCTACCCCATTATATATTTTTAAAGTTATCCAAAAGTTTTTAAAGATTTTAACTAAATGAAATTAAAAGCGATTGGCAAAGCTGTGTGACAGCAACGTCTGTCCCATGTATTGCTTGAAATATTGAAATCCTGAAAAGATTCAAAATAAGTCTGCTTAGGACTTTTAGGGCTTAAAAACACAAAGCTAAATACTGTACTTTGCAATTTAAGGAAAGATGGCTAAAGTATAACTTGTGTGCTACTCGGCTTTTCTAAACATTTTTAATTCTCTAAGAAAACAACTATATGACCAGTATTTTACCATCCCAGTGTCTGCATCCATACAGATAATTACGATGATGACCTCAGCCGCCCAAGGCATTATTAAATGGTCATAGCATGTATACATATGCTCATTCTTCCCTTGAGCCACTCTATCAACTGATTCCTAAATGGGGTGAGAGACAAACCACAGCTGAGGTCCTACAAGAAATCTGTCACAAAGTCTCCATGAAAAGGCAAGTTAAATCTTTACCTTCATCCTAATTTACACAAGAAATTTATAAAAAATAAGAAATGGTTAAAAGAAGAGAAAAAATTTAAGATAGCAGCCCTTGCCTGAAAAAACTTATCCTCCAAAAAGTACATAATACACATAATTTATAATCTTACACCACCATATGTATATAATGTATTTTAAAATATACTATTTAAGAAACATACCAAAGATAACAGTGGTTATTTTCCTATAGAGGGATTTTTTTCCTTTCTCCTTTTCTGTATTTTCCAGATTTACTACAGTGAACATGCATCACTTTGATAACTGGGAAAAAAAATAAAAGTGTCCTTCTACTCCAGAGACAGAAGAAAATTTATTTTATCACATTATGTAGTAAATTATAAGTTACATTACACAATTCAATTTGGTCCAATTTAATACAGGCTATAAGTCTATTTTTCTCCTAGCCCTACCCTTGCTTGTATCCCCAACATAAACTAGACATCTTTTTCTCAGTTCTCCTCATAAGTTAGGAGATAAAGTCACCTGTTTCTCTATAGATTGACTTTAAAGGGTAGGTAATACTAATCTTCAAAGCACTTCATAGTTTACAACTCTGTCTGCCTAGATCAAATCCCCTTAGAAGTTATCCTCTCATAAAGTTTTTTCTGATTTGTTTCTGCTCTACTATAGTACTTCTTTCAGTCTCCTACTTCAACTCCTCCAACATATATCAAATCACTTCATTTTGGGGTATATTTTTTGCTTAACCCTGCCCTACTTTTAAGCACCAATACATTGTGATAATGTAAAAATAAATTAAAATTTCATGTGATTCAACCTGATGTTGAACCAAATTATTAATTACATGTAGAGGTGGGTTTTTGTAAACATGTTTTCTCAATAATTTAAAGCCAACAACTACAAACCATCCTAGGTAAATTGAAAAGAGTTGTATTTCTTCATTTGGCCTTGATATACATGTGTAGAATCTGCTCAGTGCCTATCCAAGATGTTTCTTTTTCTTATTAACAAAATCCCCATATAATTAAGAGCAGAATGTGCCCGACTAATAGGCTACATTTCCCAGCTCTCCTGACAAATAGAGGCAGCCAACTGGATATAAATGGAAGTCATTGCCCTTTGGCCTTCTACCCTTCCCCCTATTGCTTTCTTGCCTAGAACACAGATGGCTGACTGAGAAGTAAGCAGTCATCTTATGACCTTCAGAATGGCAGTCATATTTTAAAGCTAGCAGAGCATAATTTAGAAGGAAACTAGTTACCTAACTTCATGGGACCAAGAAAGTTTTTTGTTTAATATACACATAGATTGTATTGTAAAATAGATCTATGACTTAAACACTGAGAAGCATCCCAGTTACTCTATATCTAAACTCTGGTTATAGACACTTAGCATAGAAAGGAGAAACAATTTACATATTAAGAATCTGGTTTTTAAAGTTAGACAAACTAAACCTCTTCAACCAACTTGTTACCTATGTGGCTTCTTGGACATATAACATCCCTAAGCCAGTTTATTAAACTGTTGATAAGGTTGGTTCTAATTATTAAATATTACCTTGCAAGGCTGAACATGTATACTTATACTCTATGACCCAGCAATTCTACTCCTAAGTATGTACCCTAGAGAAACTTTGAGGTGCTTATACATGCCTGCACATCCAACACGCATGCATGCACGCACACACACACACACACACGGAGACATCTCACACACATACAAGTAGACATGTACAAGAATGTAATGTTTGTTGCAGCATTTGTAATGTCTATCATCAGGAAAATGAACATATTAATTGTGGAACAGTTACACAGTAGAATAGTATACCACAGTAAAAGTGAATCAGCTACAATTAAATGCAGTACCATAAATTTCTCAGAAACAATGTAAAGTGAAAAAGCAAATAGAAGACTTCACAATATATCATTTTCATAAAGCTCAAAAACAAACAAAACTAAATTATGTTTTTAAAGATATATATAGTGAAATTATTTTTTAAATAAATGTAAAATACAAAATGCACAGCAATATTTGTCTCTGAGGGGAAGGCAAAAGAATGGATAGGGGAGGGGTACGTTATTAGATTTAACAGTATTGATAATGTACTAGCTCTTAAGTTGGAGAGTAGGTTTATAGGTATTCCTTTTATTATTATACTTCTTAAATTACGTTTTATGTTTCATATGTTCTTTTAATGTATCAGATGTCACATGATAAGCATATAAAAATAGTGTGTAAGGTTATTAGGTCCTAATTTGATAAATAAAAAAGAAATTTCATTCTTGCTACACTCAAATAATTGCTGCTTCAGTTTCAATAACCAATTCTCACCACTTAACACAAGTAAATATAGTATTATCCTTAGCAGCTTTCCAAGAATTGTTGATTTGCTTTATTTTCTTAGACTGTCAAATTTCTCTTAAAGAAACAAAATTTCTACATGACTTAAGACATATAAAATATAATTTCTACAGTTTAAATATTATAAAGGATAAAATGTGATCATTTCCACAAGTATGTCCTATAAGGAATCAGGGGAATATTTAAAGAGAACATAAAAAAATTTGTAATTATTCAATAACTTCAATATATAGCAAACCACAATGCATTTAATTCATTACACTAAAATAATTGAAACAATTTAGCAAGTTAACAAGACTTAATATGAAATACCCTAAAATTAAACAGTCCAACCTACTCTGTGGAATACCTAAAATAAGTATATTTTTAATGGCATCCAAACACTAGAAAAATCCCTAGCTGCATCTAACAAAGAGAAAGCCATTCATCCTTGAGGGAGTAAGAGGCCTATTTAAGATTCATAATTAAGCAAAGAATTTAAAGTTACACTTATCCATTAATTTGGCCTTCCCTTTACACACACCCACAGCTGCTCCATTCCTATTCCTGAATAATTATGTACCTGCCCTCATCTCACTTTTTGTTTTTCCACCACACTCTACACATTCTCTCCATAGACAGGATCTTTCCTTTTGGCCATAATGTAGGCTTCTCCACCTCTCCTTCTGTACGGGTTTACTTCATTCCACATTATAAATACAAACTACCTGAAATAGTCAGGAATACTCTGTTTACCCTAATAAATGTCTTTAATACATCAAAGAGCATGAACTAGGGCAGAGAATCCTAGGATAGCCCTTTGAGATTTAAACCACCTTGTCCTCTTCTTTATTACTTTATTGGTGAAAATTACATGCTGAATATTAGGGAGAGGAGGGAGTATAGGCATGAAACAAAATGTAGCTGCTATCTTAATGAAATGAAAAGTGGAGTCATTATTACAAGTAAACTTCTGATCAAGTATTATACAAGTTACGATTATTTACACATTACACAAATCCAAAATTTCATTTAACAGAAATCAACAAACTAAAAGTGGGCTCTAAAATATCAAATATCCAAAAAATGTTTTTTGAAATATCCAAAATTTTGACATCATGCCTAGTTTTCTAAACTGTTTATGTCTACATTTTGCCAAGTTCCAATCCAACTGGCTATGGATAGGTGGGATAGCAGAGGAGAGTACTGTTTTGAGTAAGAAGTTGAAATAAACTTTTATGGTTCTTTTCAATCATAAAAGTATTATATATATTTGCTACAAACATTTAAAAAAGGAATAAAATATTACACATTATCAACAACCATAATCTGGGTCAATGTCGTTTTTATTCTTACATTCATTCACAATATTTGAAAGATATAAACTCATCATTTTCAAAGACAGATTTTTCCATATACCACACCATGTCCATTCTCCTGTAACGGTCACAATGGACATTATGACTGATGCACAAGTAGAACACAGCCTGAGGTCATCTAGTAAAATGAGATTATATTAATCAACACTACTACAACATCTGTGGCAAATCTTGACTAATTTTAGTTGTCAATCTTATTTAGCCAACCCAAAAAGATTTATATCATTGAGATCAAATGTATTTTGTAATTTTGTTCGATTAGCTGTTAACATGTAGTATTCAAATGATAACCTCACAATGCACATCAATCCAATAACTTTAGCCCATTTTCTGACTTAAAGAAAATGAAAGAAAAGCAACATTAAGCACCTATACTTAATCCATTCTACTGGTCCACAACACCTTTCTTCCTTTAAAGTTATGAAAATTGTTTTTCTTTCCTTTATAGTGATGTTATGTTACAGTATAAAGGATACCTTCTTAGATCTATTCTCTTTACAATATCTTGGGTTGGTAATATAGCTACTTTAAAAACCATCAGTTTAAAAATAAGAAACTACAAATATCAAGTAGTCATCATCATAAGCAAATATTAACTGGGCTCCTATTCTGCAGCAGGCAATCCTTAATGCGACATATATACTATCTTTGTCAATATAACAACAACAAAAAAACTACTTATGTCCTAAAAAATGTGATTATTGCCAGATAACTAACCAAGTAACAAGAAGAGGCAGCATGGTCACAAAGTCAATTATAGCATAATCAGAGCCAATTCAGTTCATATCATCACTAATAGAACTATTTTTATTACCTCAAAACTTATAGACTTATAAATAGAATTGTATTATTTTTCAAATTAGTTTTGAGGAGATGGCCCAAATGATTTCTGGAGTCTCTTCTAGATTTAATTTCTAATTTTGACTATTAATTACCAAATATGATAAACATAAAAATTTATGTATCTAACAATTCAAAAACCTAAAGCACTCAAAGATAAGAATAAGGAAAATGGGAATTAGACTTGGAATGTTAGAGAAGAAAGGGCTAGTCATACCAAATTTACAATAGCATAAGAAGTAAATAAAAGATAAATAATGAGAAAAGTAAATTAAGTGAGGCCAAGAAAGTTAACCAAAGGATATTTGATCAGATAAGTAGTAATGAACTACAATAAGCTTAAGAATATGGCAGAATAAAGTAGAAAGGAAAAAGACTAAAGGCAAAAAAGATCAACTAAACAATTAATATGTAGGTCTTGGTTTCTAATACTATTCTCCCATAAAAGGAACCAGGGCTCTTTGGTTCTTGATTCTAGGACTGGGGCAGGAATAAGCATGGAGCATCCTCTAGTGCCAGAGAATAAGAAAGTGTGAACACACACACACACACACACACACACACACACACACACAATGATGAGGGTATGCAAAAGGACTCTAGAAGCCAACTAAAAGGGCTCTCAAAGGCCAAAGCTGGAACAATTTGAGCAACAGAACAAATAAGTAATATTGAATTATAACCCAAAGTATAAAATAAATACCCATATCAGTATGACTCTATAGTGATATATAAAAATGGTTAAATAAACGAGGGAGAACAAATAAATCTCCGGTACAGAATTCCGAATAATTGAGGTAAATACTCTTCCACCAAGCATAACTCTCCACTCCTTAAATATGAGCTATCCATAGTGACTTTCTTCCAAGTACAGTACAGAAAGGAAGGGGGAGGAAAAAAAAATTTACAATGGAGAAACCTGACCTACCTCAAGTCAAGATCAAAGTTAACATCAACAATGATAAGTCATACTGACAGTATGTACCTTTGTTAGGATGCAATGAGGACCACACTCTACCTCTGGTTTCCTCCCAAAACCCATTATGCAAGTTTAATCATGAGAAAAACATCAGACAAACCCAAACTGGTGTACATTCTACAAAACAGGGGACCAGTAATTCTCAAATTGCCATGGTTATCAAAAATAAGGAAAGTCTGAGAAACTATCACGACCAAGAGAAGTCTAGAGAGAACAGCTACTAAGGAAAATGAGGTGTCCTGGATGGGATCCTAGAACAGAAAGAAGGACATTAGGGAAAAAATTGGGGCAATCTGAACAAACTATAGACTTTAGCTAATGTATCAATCTTGATTTAATAATTTTAACAAATATACCACAGCAATATAAGATATTAATAATAGGGAAATCAATATACAAAAACATTCTGTATAACCTTCACAATAATCCTATGTATCTAAAAGTTCATATATTAAAAAATAATAATGTAACAATTTAGCCCTCATCTGAGCTAGTGCTGTCAGTGAGAATGCAAACATAAGGACAAATCCAAGACATATTGAAATGAAAGACATAACAGAACTTGATAACAAAGAAAATATGATGGGTGAAGGACATAAAAAAGAATTGGAATATCGAACAGGTTTCTAGTCTGGGAAAAGAAAAAATATTGTTGCCATTATTAAAAAAAAAAAAAAAGAACAATACAAAACAAACAAAAAACAATGAAACAGGAAAGATAAGAGTGGAAAAAGTGAGGCTGGCCTTAGAAATGCATACTGATTATCTACCCCTCCCTCCCTCCCTTGAACGGCTTCCTCCAGCTATATTTAACCTGTACTAGTTAAAAGCAGCACCATTATTTCTTCATTCACCCATTCACCCAGTACAAACTGGTCGCTAAGGATTTTTAAATGAGTAAACAGATATGGTCTTGCTCCCACAGTCTTATAGTCTATCAAGGAAGAGAAAAATTTTAAAAGAAATTATGAAGATACCGAGTATTACAGAGAAGTGCAGAATGCTAAGCTTATGTAACAAGCAAACCTAATCATAAGCCCTGTCCGTCAAAAAAAAAAAAAAAAAAAACCTAGTTGTCTTCACTTCACACAATTAATGCATCTTCAAGTGAAATTTAACCTAACTCCTAACTATCTCTTATTTCTCATCTCTTCCACTATCACTGTCTAGGTTCAAGCCCCAATAATCTTCGTTCTGATTTAATATAGTGGCTTTTTATTTAGTCTTCCTGACTCCAGTTTTAGTCCTCTCCCATTTGTCCTCCACAGACCTACCAGAATAACCTTTGGATAATATAACCTGCTCATGGCTCACCACTATGCTTCAGAATAATGTTTAAACCCATTAATAATGGCATCCATGATTCTTCGTGATCTGATTTCTCGCCACTTCATCTCTCTCTACATCATGTACTCTAGGGCAGAGAATTACTCAAAGTTCTCCAGACATGTTTCACCTTTTCATGCCTTTGTACTTACAGTCTGTCTGTCCGAAAAGTTCTTCATACACACTCCTTCCCAATCACACTGGCTAATTCCCATGTGTCCTTGAGAATCTACTCAGGAGTAACTCCCTCTGGTAAAACCTGCCCCCACCCCTTCCTCACCACTCCCTTGCCTTTAGTAGAATCTGATTTCCTTTAGTGCTTTTTCTCCATAATCCATAATATTCTGTACATATCTCCTTACAAAGCTATTCCCACTTTGGTAGTTTCCTTGGGGGTGGGAACTGTGTCTTGTTCATCTCTAAAATCCTCATTTCTAGTACAGCGACTAGCAAAGAATAAGATACCGGTTAGGCGAATGGTAGAGAGAGGTGATGACATAAAATATCCAAAGGAGTTATCTAACAATGAAAAGACAGAATTGGAACATGGGTGTCAGGGTTGGAAAACACAGATCATGGAGTCAACTGCTTCAAGTAATAGTTGAATCTCTAAAAATAGGTAAAATATTAGAGAAATAAAAGATGAAATACAGAGAAAAAGGCAGAGTTTCTCAATATGTAAAAGGGTTACTTTTTATACACTAAAGTGAAACCAGTCTGTCTTGGTAACAATTTTACCATAGAATATTGTCTCTGATGGGAATCATTAATTTATCCTTTGTCATACCTGCTTTCTAGATGGTTAAAAATAAAGTAGAATAGAAACATAAATGAGAAATCACTTGGACATTTTAAAGTTTAGTAATAATAAGAGCAAGGGAAACAAAAACAAACAAAAAAGATTTTTTTAACTGATCAGTCATCCATATTGACCATGTCTAAGATTTGCAGGTGCAATAAGGAATATGACAAGGTAGAAGACTAAGTCCCCACACTTAAATTTACAATACAGTGAGAAATATATACAGATAAAATGTATACAAGGCAGTGTAAGATATGTCACATACAACTATAAGTTTTTAGAAGAAAAAGCATACTTTCTTGATAAAAATCAATTCTCCCTAATTTATCTTTTTAAAAATTTGAATTTTTATGGGGTTGCAGGGCTGGGAGAAAGGGGTGAAGAGTTAAAGAAGTACAAATTCGTGATTGATAGATGGTACAGGGATGGGGAGTATGGCAAAGAGAATGCAGTCAGCATTAATGTAATAGGTATAGAGCCAGAGGAGAGAAAGAACAATCAGGGGGATCATTTTATAAACTATATAAATGTCTAACCAACGTACTGTATACTTAAAACTAATAATAAAATGTCTCTTAAATAAATAAATAAATTTGAATTTTCCTAAGTTGAGCTTTCCTAAAAAGAGATTCAGTATGCTCATAATGTAATTACATAAAAATCAAAACAGTGGTTGCCGCATGAAGAGGGTGGGTAGGCAGGGATTAACAGGGAAGGATGTGAGGGAACTTGCTGAGATTAAGATAATGTTCTATTATCAGTGGTTCTCAAGTCCCCAGACCAACTGGCATCATTGGGGACTAGTTAGAAATGCATTCTCAAACTCTGCTACACACCTACTGAATCCGAAACTCTAGGGATAGGGCCCAATAATTGGTTTTTTAAAGCCCTCCACAGTAATAACTGTTGCAGGCAAGATCCTTGTCGAAGATAAAAATTAGTCTGTAAAACTTTAAAGAAAGATGATAACTGCATAGCTTCAAAGTATCTCCTCCAAAATATTTATCAATTACTGTGGTGGTTTTAATATATATGCATAAATTTTTTCACACCGTCTTTTCTAGGAGATGAGGCTTAATTCTCTCCACCTTGAATGCAGACTGGTCTTAGTGACTTTCTTCTTAAGACAAAAGTATGAAAAGGAAAAAAATTAGTAACGTGGCAAATAACCCTTTTACCAATAATAATTATTGATATCACATATCCCATGAGGACATATCACCTCAATGGTATGCTTCTCCAAAATGCACAACCTATCTAATCATGAAAAAAATCAGACAGACTCAAATTGAGGGATATTCTACAAAATACCTGGCCAGTACTTTTCACAAGTATCAAGGTCATGAAAGGCCAAGGAGAGACTGAAAAACTCACAGATTAGAGGAGACTAAGAAAGACCTAACCATTAATCCAATGTGGTATCCTAGATTGAACCCTGGAACAGAAGAAAAAACAATAGTGGAAAAACTGGGGAAAGTAAAATAAAGTCTGTAGTTATTGATAGTATTGTACCAATGTTACATTTGATAGATGTTAACATAATGGAAAGCTGGGTAAAGGGTATGAGAACTTTCTGTGCTACCTTTGCAAGGCTTCAATATGGGTGATCCTAATGCAAACCAGAGTTTTAAAACCATTGCTCTATATCATGTTCTTCTACAGCTTGATAGATGTGCGTTACACAAACATATGCACTCATCAAAACTCACTGTTAACTTTAAGATTTGTGCATTTAATCATAAGTATATTATACCTCAAAATTAAATAACTGTAAAAATCTAATCATAGTGTTTCCCCTCCCTATCCCCTTGCCCCCAAGACACACCAAAAAGTCAACCCAAAAATAAAACTGCAAATGATCAATAATATTAATGATAAGATACCAGGGTCACACTGTCATGGAGCAAATTTACTTCTAAGTGATTTGCAGAGCATATGGTCTTTTAATACTGTATTTGGCTTACTCTAATACCAGAAGAAGAGATAAACAGAATTAAAGTTGACATAAAAGAGTAAATGTACTTAAGGGCCTGAAAAAAATAGACTAATCTGAAACTGAACAGAGGAGACATCTTGGGCTGAAAAATATATATAGCTCTATCAAATTTAGGTTTGGCCTGTTTTTTATCCCTACATTCACACTAATGCAAACTATTTGGGAAAGAAAATATCTGCATTTGGGGGTGGGGGATGTTTCTTTAAAAAGCTTTTGGCAGTCAACTATAACTATTACTGTACACTACTGGAAGAAAAGATATTACGGAAAAGTATACAAATAAATTTAAAATTGAACATTAAACACAAGAAAGTGATTCACAAGAAGTAACCTATAATAATAAACAACTACAATCAATAATTATTTACTATGCAAAAGTAAATTTGCTGTGAAACTAAAGAAGCAAGCTTCAGCACCTCATTTGTACTGGTCCCTGCCAAGGTCACAAGGTAAAGAAAAGATTGAATTATCTTTCTATTTTCTCTATAAAAAGAAGTGATATTACAGTCATAATACGAAAATCTTTAGAAGACAAAAAATATAGGAAAAAATTATAGCAGTGTAACAGGCAGTTATTTTAATGTTATGCTATTTTTCTGAATGTTATGACATTTGCGATATTTTTCAGCTTTTTAAAATATGTAATTTGTTGTAATTTGTCTCATTCTAAATATTTTTCATCTCTAATTTTATATTCATAATTTTGTATTCTTTTTCTTTCTATTAAGCATTTTGAATATTGATGGAATAATTTAACTTGCCTCTTACTTTTAATATCATTATATTAAAGACCTGCTTAAAGATTTCTCCCTCTATCAAAGATCTTGGGTATTATTCATAATCAAGTACAGTATACCAAGGCATAAATTGAATTTCAGTGGAGTTTTATTTAGAATTTTTATTCATTTATTTATTTATTAGAACTTTTATTTCTTAAAACTGGATTCAGCCAGAGAAAAATAACAGTGATGAAAAGGTGGTAAAATGGAAAAGAACATCTCATGGACTGATAGTGTTATCTATAGAAAAGAGATTCATTTGCAATGAGATTATCTATTTAAGCAGCTAAACAATAAGAACATAATCACAAATAGTTCAGCAGCTGTTGGTAAAAGTAGAGATAGCTGACAGAAAACAGAAGACCACGGAATCAAAGAGAAAAAAATGATTAAAAAATAACCAAGGAAATCATCAAAATGTTAATATAGAGATACCATATGACCCAACAATTTCACTCCTATTCATATACTCAGGAAAAATGAAAACATATGTTCACACAAAAACTGGTACATGAATGTTCACAGCAGCATTATTCATAAATCAAAAAGTAGAAGCAATGCAAATGTCCATCAGCTGATGAATAGATAAATAAAATGTGGTGTAACCATATAATGGAACGTTATTCAGCAATAAAAGGAAAGAGCTGTTGATACTTGCCACCATATAGATGAACCCTGGAAATTCTATCCCTAAGTGAAAGAAGCCAATCACAAAAGGCCATATATTATGTGATTCCATTTATATGAAATGTCCAGAACAGGCAAATCTATAAAGATACGAGGTAGTTAATGGTTGCCTAGTGCTGGGGTTGTAGGGTAGGAAATGGGGATTGACTGCTAATGGGTATGGAGTTTCTTTCGGAGTGACAAAAAATGTTCTAAAATTAGATTGAGGTGATGGCTGCACAACCCTGTGAACACTGTAGAAAACACTGATTTGTACATTTTAAATGAGTAAATTGTATGCTATGTTAATTGTATCTCAATAAAGTTTCTTTTTAAAAAAAAATAAAAAGCCAATGTCAGAACATATATAAATCAAGTACAAGATGGGTTTTAAAATAATAATAATTAGTTATTATTCAGTTAGTACCCACTATGTGCTAGGCACTATGTTAAGCGTATTATATGTTATTTTAATCTTTTCAGCAATTCTAAAAGGTAGGTCACCATGTTAAATGTTGTATAAATTAACAGATAAAGAAACTGAGAAATAGGGAGGATAAGTAACTTGCCTAAATGCACACAGTTAATCAGTATCAGAGCCAGGATTCTAAACCAGGGCTATCAATAGCACCTGATATGTATAGCTAGACTACAAAGTTCTTTGACCCTATTACTCTTTTCCTATCTTAGAAACGAGTCTAGGAACCTTGTATCAATAGCCTAGTTCTATATCCCCTTCCGGAATTAACAATCTGTGATAGCTCCTTTAACATTCAAACTCTGTCTGGTCAGGGCATCAGCTGTTCCACCTTGATCACACCAAGCTGTTTATCATCACTGTTCTCAGCCAAACTTTGGACCTGATTAAATGCTAGGGTCTCCTCAAACAAAACTCTGAGATAAAATTACAACAAACTAAAGTGTAGTTCCTTAGGTATCAAATGGTATTAAGAATCAAAGAATGGGGAGGAAATACTTATTGAGAGCTATTTTAAGACAAATTACTGAACTATTTTAAGACAAATTACTGATTAAAGATTGCATGATCTGGGGTAAATGATTAAAAGGGAGCCACCCTCCCATCTCTACCCCAAAACCCCTCTACTGTTTGTTTCTCTTCTGTGAATGGGAATTAGCCACTCAATTGGTAACCGTGGGCTCCCTTAAGGGTTGTGTAGACCTGGTGTTGATCACAAGCAAGAAGTGGGTCCTCTCTCAGACATAACCATAGGCTGGCAAGATAGAGAACCTCTTTTTTTCTGGGCCTTCTTTGGGTTGAGAGCAACGTGGACATGCTGGAGCCACTCCCAAGTATACAAGAGTTAGAGACGGTTTCTGCCACTGAAAAGTGTGGAGGTCGAGAAGAGATGTATCCCAATAGAAGACCACAAACTGAAGAGTTCTATCTTGTGGACCAGGTTATATAAAAACATACTAGTAACTCTGTGCTTATTTCCCTTTCGCATCTCTGAGACTTTAGTAAAGTACTAAATGTTCCAGTCCGGTCTCAGCTGTGTACTACATAAGTATTAAGAGAAGACTCACCTCTGGGACAGAAAATTGAAGAGAAAGCAACACCCCCGATGTCAGCAAGGGATTCCCCAGGGGAAGGTGAATCTTTGGGAACAACAGTCCTTGCTATGAGCTCCAATTATACCACCCCATGTGCGAAACCTCCTTCTATAGCCAATTCTGGAGGATCCTGACTTTTATTTATTAAGCTAGAAAGCAGTTTTATCCTATCGAAAATTAACCTTATTGTAAACCCAGGACTATCTGGTTCCAAAATCGATATTCTTATTGGCTGCTATATCACACTGCCTCTGAAATACTATTAATAGAAAACTAGTCAGCAAAAATATGGGAGAGAATCATTTACGAGAAGGAGGGCAAAGGAAGAAAGGGAGAGAGAAAGGGAGGGTGAGGGAAAGAGGAAGAGAAAGGAAAGGGAGGGATTTCGCCAAAGCATATAAACTCACTGTGGACTGAATATCAAAGATGGAAATATTTAAATTTAATATATGCACTTAGCATATGTGGAGAGTAGCACCTGATATATATAGCTAGCATTCGATATGTGTTAATTCCCTTCTTTAGGAACGAAGACAAGAGCCATGTTGAAAAATGAGGCTTAAGTTTTAGCTTTTGAAAAAGTTCAAGTATAAAATCAGAACAGCTATCCAACAACAACAAAGAACTCATTTCCTTATTGAAAAATTATTCCATAAGTAAAAAGAACCCAGAATTGTGATGACTATAAAGTTATACATCAGTTCTCTGTTTCAAACAAAAAGGGAACAAACTATCTCACTTCTCCAATATGTTTAAATGCAAAAAATATATGCAAATTTATGAATTTACAGTAAAATCATTTGATTTTCTTATTTACTTTGTGACAATTTATATCTTTTTGTATCTGCTGAATGTCACAAAGATCCAAGGCACTTCAGATTTCAGGTGGCTTATGTACAAGTTCTGCGAAAATATCCTCTCAACGAACATTAGCCAAACCCCTTCCTGTTTTTCAACTCTGTGTGTTTACTTTCACATCTGCTGCAAAAGATCAAAGCATCAATGGGGACATCAGCCACATGACTGTGTCCTACCAACCCGGAAATAAAGCAAGAAGACAGAGTTGCTGTGAAATGGGTCTTTAGACACACAGTCTTAAAAATGTCTGAATCAAATCCAAAGATCACCACTAGACAAAACCATATAGTATATTTCTATATAGCTATATTTATTTATATACAATAATCATATCAACACATACATATCCAATTTAAGTAGAAAAAGGTATGGGTCAAAATGCAAAAATTATTCTTAACCAAAGAATCTCCATCTCCATGAGGACAGATTTTATCAAAGGGAAGTAACATTTATTGAGTATCCATATCTGACAGGCATCCTGCAAAGTGTATTTTTATTTGTTATTCCATATATTTTGTGAAATGTGGGTATTATCCTCATTTTACGGAAGAGGAAACTGAGGCATAGAAAAGCACTTTAACGAGATCACAACCATTAAGAAATCTTTAGCTTTGACAGAGGTCTGCATCCACATCTCTCCTTCCCTACTTGCTCATGGACATATTAAGTAAAGATGTACCAGTAAAGAATGCAGTCTCAAAAGCCAATTTTCAGTTGCTAGTTGTGTGACTCTGAACAAGTTACTTAATTTTTAGCCTGCTACTTAAAATGTAAAATGAGATTAATCACACCTTCATACCTACTTCATAGGGTTGTGGTATGGCTTAAATGCAAAAATAATGGCCAGACAGTGTTCTAAATACTTCACATATATTAACTCATTTAATTGTCGTAACAACCTTAAAAGGTAAGTATCTTTTATCATCCCCATGTTATATAACAAGTAAATTAAGGTACAGAAATTAAGTAACTTGAATAAGGTCACCAGCTAAAGGGTGACACAACTAGAATTGAAAACAAGGAATTCTAGCCCTGGAGCCCACACCTTCAACACCTATGTCATACCTATAAAGCACACAGAACAGAGCTTGGCTCATAATAAGTCTTCAAGAAACAGTAGCATTCTTATTTTACCTGGCATATAATACCACCCAGCAAATAGTGGCTGAAATGTGTTAAACCAAGTAAAAGAGCCAGAATTTTAACCCAGGTTAAGTCTGCGCTTTCCCCAAACTTTATATCTTTCTATAACACGACACCTCTACTCCTAAGTTTTTTGTGCATGCCTAATCATTTCTACTAATACTAGATCATTAAACATCCCTGGGACAAAAGTCATGCCTTCTACATTTTTGTGATGACATACACTCAGAGTTCTGCTCATTGTGGATAATCAATTAACATGTATTAAATAAATGATCATGCCATTCCTCTGCACAAAATCCTCCCCAGAATTCTCGTCTTAGAAAAAAAATGCTGTAGAACAGCCAATAAGGCACTATATGAATTGCTCTTTTTCTAATCTACAAACTCTCTGAACTCGACTCCTACTATTTTCCCCTAGATCATTTTGATCCTGCCATACTGGCTTACTTAATGTTGCTCAAACACGCCAAACATGTTTAACCTTTGTGCATGTTGTTCTTCTGCCTGGAATTCTCTTCTCCAGATACCACTCAGGGCTCTGCTCAAGAATCACCTAAGCAGAGAAGTCATCTCTGACCACTCTATCTAACATATCCACCTCACCTCCCTCATTTGTCCTCTTAACTTGCTTTCTCTGATCTTCACTAAAATCTTATATTTTAATCCTGATTTGTATACTTGTTTATTATTTGTCCTCTTCCATTAAAAGGTAAGCTCCACAAAAAGACACTTTTATTCTACTTTATTCACTGTATGTCTCAATGCACTTAGGACAGTACCTGATAAATAGATGATTTATACATATTTATTAAATTAATAAATAGTAGATGTATTAGCTAGCTAGCTGTTGTACAAGTACCTCCAAAATTTGGTGGTTTAAAACAACAAACATTTATTATCTGTTTTGTGGGTCAGGAATTCAGGCATGGCTTAGCTGGGTGCCTTTGGCTCAGGATCTCTTATGAACTTACAGCCAAGCAGTCAATCAGGTTTGCACTCATCTCAAGGCTAAAATCTGTTTCCAAGCTCAAACAGCTATTATCAGGCCTCATATCTGCTCCCAAATTCACTCACATAGTTACTGACAGACCTTGGTTTCTCACCATGTGGGACTCTCCATAGGCTGCCTGAACATTCATAGGATATGGCAGCTGGTGATCTGAATGACAGGGAGAGGGCCAGAGTGTCCACGATGAGAGTGCCCAAGACAGAAGCCATAGCCTTTTGTAATCTAATCTTGAAAGTGATATTCTACCACTGGTATATTCTATTAATTAGAAATAAGTCACCAGGTCCAGGCTACGTTCAAGAGGAAGGGATTACACAAGGGTGTGAACACCAGGAGGCAGGGATCATCGGGGGCCATCTTAAGGCTGCCTACCATAGTAGGCATAATAAAAATCTTAAAAAAACAAAAATCACACCTTTTCCTTTGCCCACCTGATATATTCTTTAGTATATTTATTTAAATATTATGCTATGATCATTATGCAATCACTAACCCCAACGCTGGTCTTCTCAATCTTACAAAACACCAAAGGGAGTATATTAACTATTTAACTTTTTCTTGCTAACCAGCGTTCATTAACAGTTATATTAGAGATAATAAAATAGCAAGGACTGGTCAACAAAAATAGTATCTGGAGAAAAAAAGAACTATTAGATGAATCTTGCTAAGTAGAAGACATCGGCCTTTTTAAAATATGGATTAGATAATGCTGACATTATGGAAATACTAATTTTCTTAGGTATGACAATGGAATTGTGGTTATGTAGGATAATGTCTTTATTCTTAAGAAACACACACCGAAGTGTTTTAGGAATAAAGTGTCATGATATCTGCAACTTACTTTCCAAAACATGCAACATACACATATACAAAGAGGTAATCAGAAGCCAGTCAGAATTATAACCCAGGTCTTAAATCTTAATTATCTTGGAATTCACATTCCCTCTACATCTCTGTATGTCTAGTGTATCCCCCTATGCTATGTATCTAGCTACTGTACTAAGCACTATTTGTGTTTGGGGGAACAGGGAGGGCAATGAAAGACATGACAATGACCCCCTATCCTCCAGAAATTGATAATCTCATCAGGAAATACCAGTTTTATATGCAGCATAAAACAAGATATGACAAATCTGGTGTGGAACAAATAAATGCTGCAAGAATTCAGAAGAGGATATCCATAAACCTTCAGAGAATAAAATATCTTTAAAATGTCTTGCCTCTAACAGTTTTCTTATTCTTGGCCTTTCCCTTAAGTACTTCTTCTCCTTTACCTGGCAACAATTGACTTATTATTTCCTACCTAACAAAATTATCTGGAGACTATCTAAACATAAAATACACATTTTGCCTATTTGGAACACAGGGTATGATTTTTAAAATAAAATACTGTATATATTTTCACTGGAAAAAACACTAAATATAACTATGTGGATTTTCTTGCCTTCAAAAGTAATTATGTTATTTCAAGTGAGGATACCAGAAAGCTTGAAGATTTAAAAATAACCTCACAAAGAGCTCATTTCCAACACCAGATGGAAAGAAATTACTCTAAAGACACATGTGTGGGAGGACATATATACAACATCATATGACACCATGCAAAAGGTTCATATCATTACATAATACCGTCAGGATGAGCAGGATTCTGCAGGTAGTAAGTTAGCAACAGTATCAATTCTCTGAATCATTAAAAAAGATAAAAAGGCAAGAAACAGCAAGTGGGTGGTTAGCAAAAAAAAAAGCCTTCCATGTATCCCTGTTGCACAATGAAAGGGTTGGCAGGTAAAATTTGAGGGCTTAAATCCTTAGAGCTCTTGACAGATCTGCCTGTGTCCATATGGTCAAAACTGGAGGTGTGAAGGATGAATTTCAACAATCTGCACCAAGGTGAAACGCTTTCCACTTGAATATACGTAGAACTTCAAATTGGTAAATTAGACTACATGCCTGACATATAAATTAAAATAGTACTTCTTTATATCTGATTTTTGTACTCAAAGATATACTGTTAAAATCTCTTTGTGTTAAAATGATTCTAATATGGTTACTTAATTTATGTAAACATTTAATAATGGCTAAAGAGCAATCCCAAATGAAGCCTGGCATAGTACTATATATTCATAAATTACCAAAAGTATACATTTCTATTACACTTGTGGGTCACAGGCTTAAATTTAACCGATTCAAAATAACCCTATGCTTTAATGCTGTTAAATCACTGAGTTTCTCACTCAAAACTTTTATCATAACTTTTGTATGGTTTAATATAGACATTATCAAAATATAAAAGTTTTCTGAGTGACTATTAATGTAGAAAGTATCTAAACCTCAGTTTATGTTATATCCAGTTAGAGGGACTATCAAAGTTAATTTGGATTAAGATAATTTTTGTAGAGGATAGAAAGCACAAGGAGCAGCCAGGTTGTATTTATAAATCACAATTAACTACAGGGATACATATCATATCCTATTTTATCTTATTTCCACCTATTTCCAAAAATAAATTGAGGTGTTTCTGTCTCTATTAATAAACAGAATTATAGATATAAATACAGATAGAATGGAATTAAATAATATTAATAGAGCATCTTTTGCTTCTTCTAATCTTACTTATCAATATAAATATTTAGTAATGTTCCTATCCATTCCATCAGATAATCTTGCCTCTTCCTACCCACTATGCCAAGATTACTTTAACCCTACCCAAGCTCCACTCTGCATAGCCCAGACATAATTTTAATTCCTGCAAGCAGAGACTGCCCTCAGAGTTCAGAATGATAGAAAAGGACCTAGATTAATTGGGTAGAAATGACCCATAGAGCCATCAGCCATGGAAGGGAGAAAGTAGCAATTTAATAAACAATCATAGTTTAATCCATATGGATTTATCTTGGAGATAATCAAGAGATACCTGCAAAATGAGAATTAGTCTTAATAAATGCACTAACAAAATAACAAAAAAATAACTAAATAAATAATACAATAAACCTGATGTCAGAAAGGCTCTAGAATTTTTATATAGAAGGGACTTTTAGGGGTAGCATATTTACTTGGTGACTGGGGGAAAGCTGATGAGGATTAGTGGGTATTGTAAAGTCTCTACAATCAAGTCATTCCTTAAATTGTATTGGCCACATCCATGGTATGCTGCCTTTCTTTAAAGTTTGAAGAGCTAGTCAATTTATTTTAGAATACTCAAGAAGGGTACAATCCCATTTAAATAAAAATAATTAGCAAAAATAAGTGTAAACAGGCTTCAATCACATTCAAACTCTCCCAATAAACTTTCCTAAAACAGACATTTGAAGTAGTGTCAGTGAGATAGTTAATTCTAAATAAGATAAGCACTCAAAATAAATATCAACGTTCTCCTAAGGCCTTCAATTTCCGAATACTGTTCATTGCTATAGGTTTTTTCTTTATTCTTCTCACTGTGTATTCATTAATAGCAGCAGAACAAATCGAAATACTAATATAACCCAGTGTGTACACCAGAGTATTTGTTATACTGCATTTTACTGAACACATCATGAATCCACTCAAATAAGAGACACACGGTAAGCCACAACTGCCATACCAACAAACTTAAATAAATAACAACAACAAAAAAAGCATATATATTTGGAGCCTGGCTCTTCTCTAACTAAAAGCTATACAAATGCAATGATCAACTACCTTCCAATAATTCTAGATTGTCTACATAAATAAAGCCCATAACTGATCAATTCATTACGTTATTTTATAATTCTTAAAAAGTTGTTAAAGTTTCATCTTTGGGGGCTTTATTCAGAGAAAAAAGTTGTTAGAATTATTACTGCTTAGCTTGCAAATAAAATAAGGTGATTCCGTGCTCAAGCAATAGGGGAGAAAACAAGTCCTTTAGTGGTAGCATGAATCTGCATCTGAATATGCATGTGACCAATCACGGATTTGATGAGACTTGTGGAAAAACACACTGGCGGCACTTGGGCAGGCGTGCTTCTTAGATAACAAGGAAACAACAGACCATGGTATAAATGTACGCTCCTCTTGATTTCAGAACCAAATTAAGCTCCGGATGGCCATCGATATTCTAAAGTTATAAAATCAGATCGCCAATATTAAATTGTATTTGTACATTCAAAAAACAATAGAAGCAAGCCCTATCACTCACATCACAAATTAGAGACCACATATTTTAACTCACAATCTATCAGTAAGCAAATCAAAGTACTTGCAGAGAATTCAAGAATCCCTTGACTACTAGGCAATGCTTCTAACAAAGCTAACTTTTCAACTTTCTTAGGAACAGGAGGAAGGAAACCAAATAGCATTATAAGCATACTATCTCCCATTATATAAATTTGTTTAAAATTAAGACCATACACTAAGGAATGAGATGGAAGGCTAGCTCTGTAATTTCCAGAAATGCTAAACTCAAGCTGCTCGAAAGAAAACATCACACTGGTGAACTTTACATGTGAGGCATGAACCTGATAAAAGAGAATAACAGGAAAAATATAGAGACCATAAATGCCACAACCATTTTTTTAGAGGAGACAGGAACCATTTAAAATCATTTGTTAATTTAAATATTAGCTTAGAAGTGTTTCTTAAGGGAAAAAATCAAAGGAGATAAGATGAAAGCACTTTTAAATATACAAAGAGGAACATCTATGTATTATTTTAATATTATATAAATTATTATATCATGTTATTTTATACGTTATGTTGAGGATATACCTAGTTTAAAATATAGATTTATTCACCATATCTACTACTTGAACACAATAAATATATGAGTGTCTAACAAGCGTTAAGGAAATGCTGGCCCTTAGACCATCAAGACAGAGAAGATGCAGAAGGCAAGCAGAGGCCCACCTAAGAGATAAAAGTTTTTCTATTAACTTGGTCTATTTGCTGCCGGCCAGTTTCTGATCATTAAACTTATCAATGGTGGAGTTCTTAGCCCTGAGAAGAATGAAAGCCTAAGAGGTTTCTTAAACTACCATCAACCATCACCTACCACAGGGTTACACACATTGATGGGATACTTAGGACCTAAATCCTTTTAACACCAGTTAAATTCGACTAGCTCACCATACTAATGAAGCTCAAAGCAAATCAAAACAAAATGAAAAATTCCATCAAGTTCCTTCAACATGGAGAACTTTTCCCCACACCTCGAATCACTAATATATGAAACATTTTTAAGGTAGGAAAACTGAAAAGTCAGGAGGAATACATATGACAAGCATAAAAAGAGCCTCATGACCAAAGGTACAGAGATGCGATAATATGAGTAACTACAGAGTAGTTCTTTTTAGTTAGAAAATATAATAAGGAGAATAAAGGTGGAAAGGTAGAGTGGGGCCATTGTGCAAGGTTTTACCTATAAGACGTTTGGTATAAAACACTGGTATAAATGTTGGGAAAATTGTGATGAGGCCCAAAGATTTAAAATACTTATTTCTAAGGCTGAATTCAGTTATAAAAGAGAAAAAGTGCCATTTTGTTACTAGAAGAAAGAAATCAGGTTAGCATGCTGAGCTTGGGTCTATCAGTAAGTTTACTTTTAATAGTGGCAAAGATGAACTGTACTGCAGTTTCCAGAGGGATATAAATAATGCCTATCTTTACCTTAATTATAACCTTCCTGTAGAAAGCACTCTGCATAACACCTTGATTCCAAGGCAATTTCAGTTATTATACCTATTTTTTAAATCTCATTTACTGAGCACATACTGTGTGCCAGATATTCTGCTGTGTACTCTACTGGATCATTTTCATAACACCCCAAGAAACTACTTTATAAAACCAAAATTTGTACAGTTAACAAAGAAATTATTGTTTCCAATTTTCAGAAAAGGAAAATGAAAAGTGTGTCGTTTCCATAAAAAGTTAATGCTACACTTACAAAACTGGGATAAGAAGAATTATATAAAGGAAATATACATATCTGCTTGATTAAAAGGGTCAAACCAACTGAAGTTTTTGCCAGGACTGCGAATACAGAAAACAGTAATGAGCAACTGCACTGAATACAGTTTATCCTCAAAAGGGTATAAATCCACTATAATAAATTCTGAGATACAAGACAATCATTTCTTGCAATTTTCCCTAAAAACAAAAACAAAAAAAAAGAACAAAATAACAGCTGTGAAATCACCCAGACTACTAAAAAAAGCTCGGCATCTCTTAAAAAAAAAAATCACTATCTCTTAATCAGCAATACATGCCAAAACCCGACAAGTCTCCACAGACTAGTCATTTATGGTAGGGTACAGTTAGAGAAACAACAGGATGACAGTCACTATCATATGACCAGAAATCAATCCGTCAGCAATTTGTTTCACGTGAGATCGCTCTCTCTCTCTCCCAGAGCATCCCCGATCCCGGGAAGAATAATCCTGTTTTGGCGAACCCCCACCAGGAAGAAGAGCCTGCTGATGAATCTCGGAGGGCGAGCCTCCAACCAGTCCCTCCACAGGTAAAAGCAGCCCGGCGAGCAGGAGGAAATATTTCCAAGCCGACAGATGCGCGAACTGAAAAAGGAGGTCACGATGCTGAGAGAAAAGATTTAACCCTTTGGTCACGGAAACCGTGGAGACGAAGAGGAGTGCATTTGAGCCCTCGGGTTTGGGGAATTTTTTTAATGACACGGGTGACTATGGCGGGAAGGCCTTAAAGTCCTCGCGGGGCTCCCTCCGCCCCCCAGATTGTGCCCGACTTCTCCAGACGGCCCAGCTACCTCGTCACGAAGAAATCGCTCTGCGGCTGCACCCAATACCCTCACCGCCCCAAACCTGCAATTCTCCCCCATCTGGTTTCCTTCCAAGGTTTCTGCCCACGGTGCAATGATTAAAAGACCAGACGGTACCGATTTCACCGCGTCAGAAATATACCGCAAGCCTAACTTTGAAATGCTCCCCCAGATCAGCCCCCACCTCTTTCTCCTTTCTCAGGCCGGCCGCGTCCGGGCTCCAGCCCCTCAGCCTCCGGAGTGCGAAGGCCAGAGAACCCGCGAGCCCCGGGCCCGGGGCCTGCGGGGGGCTGGAGACAAAGAGGCTGTGGCGCCGCCGCGGCCGCCAGGACCGTCCCCTCGGGGACAGCTCCGCGCCTCCAACCCCGCTTGCGCGCCGCCTCTCCTCACCCGTGGCTCCGGGGCCCGGGCTCCCGCGCCCGCCGCTGCAGCCGCCGCACGAACAATGGCAGGAGGAGGCGCCGGCGTCCGGAGGCTCGGGCCCTCTGCGGCTCGCGGGCTCGCCGGCTGCAAGCGGATTGACTGACTGACTAACCCACCGGCGAAGGGAGGGTGCAAGTGAGCGAGCGAGCGGCCTCGGCGCGCGCCCTCCCGCCTTCCCTCCTTGAGGCGAGGCCGGCCCGGCCCGCAGCCAGCCCGCCCGCGCGCGCCCCTCCCGCTCTGGTCTCCACAACATTGTAGTAAATTTCTATTGGACAGCGCCGGAGGGAAGGAAGGGGCCGGGCCCGCGGCCCATCAGCCCATTGGCTGAGGCCAAGTTCTGGCTCCTCTGGTGTTCCCCCTCCTCTAGGCCGGTAAGAAATGGGGAGGGGAGGAAAAAGAGGGGAAAAGGCAAGGGGCTGACCGCGTGTGCGCACGCGCAAGTCTAACCCGCTCTGGAGTCCGGGTGTGCCCGGCCCCTGCAGCACCCACGTAGGGAATGAGGCAGTTGGTGCCCAGGTCGAAGGTGAGGCCCTTTCCACTGGGAGAAGGGCCAAGTAAGAGGCTGAGATTTGGACTCCTCAAGAAAGCTGAGGATGCTGCCAGTCAACCCCAGTTGACTGCCCCCTAATGCACCTAGTGACATTGGTTAAGTCATTGAGCTTTTCCGGTTCTCAGTTTCCCCATCTACAAACTTGACCATCTCTAGGCGCCATTCCAACTCTGACCTTCAATAAGACTTTACCTCTCCTGGCAGCTGTGTAAGATCTTAATTGAAAGTTGAATATTGTGGCCACACCAAGATTTCAGCTGTCTTCTGCATTTAAGGGTCTCCTAATTATGTCCTGGCACCATCAAAATCATAAAAACCTAGTTAAACTTGGGGTTGTTCTGACAATTGCCTTATGTGCCTTTACTTCCTTTCAAAAGTTTCAGAGGCCCCTTGACCCTTTGCATTTCCTGCCACATTGGTCTCTGAACAGGCAAAAAGAAGGCTCTGTTTTAAGCATGGTCCCTATAAGGTAAGACAGGTTCTGGTACTCCCATTTAAGAGACAAAGAAACCCAAGCAGAGGCTTAGACCTGCCAGGATAAGAAGCCAGGCAATCCGACATTAGAGCCTGTATTTGCCAGCTACACTGTCTCCTGATATCTAATCACAGCCCTCTCACTTCTCAGCTCAGCCTCTAGAAACAGACTACCTAGGTTCAATTCTCAAACTCCAGGTCTCCCTAATTGGCCTTTTATATGTCTGTTTCTGACTCCATAAAAGGGGATAATAATAATTCCTACCTCATAAGAGTTACTATAGAAATTAAATAAAAGAAAGTTTTAACTATTACTGTTATCTGGAGACTAAAATAGGGACTGAGAGGTGTGAAACTGGCTGACATAATGATAAATTTGTTAAATACCCAATTATTGTCGGCACTGAGCTGAGAATATTATATGAATTATCTGTTCGAAACATCTTGAGAACCCCTTGAGGACCACCTAACTATCTAAAACAGCTTCCATTCACATACCCTTGTCCTGCTTTAATTTTGCTTCATAGCACTTCCTTCTACCTGACTTTCTACTATATATGTATTTATTTGTTGTCCCTCTCAATAAATTGCTGCCATTTAGAACCACTAGGCTGCAGGCTCCAGGAGGGCAAGGACTTTGTCCCTCTTTTTCATCTCCTGGAACAATGCACACTTGACAAATATTTGTTGAATGAGTGAACAAATTATTTTATATATAAGAAAGCTGAGGCTTAAATGGTCAGGTGACTTGCCCAAGGTCATTCTGTGTACTGGGGTGAAGCACCTGTCCTTGAATACTTTGGTCCCCTGTCACAGATTCAGCCATGCTTTTGATTGGGGGAGCTCCAACCCTACCACGTCTGTGCTTCTGAGGCTTCCTTCACCTATCAGACCTGGAAATCTGCTACCATAAAGGATAAATCCCAAAGACCAGTCACAAGACAGCTCACTACTACCACCATTATGTTATGCGGCAAATTCAGATTCATTAAAACCAATATTCTCTGTGCCATGAAGTGCTAAGCAATGACACATCAGATTTAAAGAGGCTTGATTGGATGCATGGAGTATATGGTATTTATAAACATCACCCCGAACAAAGTAGGGGCCTCTGGCTAGCAGAAGATGGCTAAACACAAGGCAGGTGTAAACCGCTTTTAAATTCAGTGTGCCATGCAATATCACACCAAGAACTGTTGGCACAAGCTTTAGAATCTGAAAGACTTAAAATTCTAGTCCTAGCTTTTAATTCTTAGCCTGGAGATGAAAGGGCTTTGTAAACTATAAAGTACCATCCATACGGGGAGGCTTTTCTTATTAATTAGGTACACACCATCATCTGTTAGGTTAAATGCCCAATCCCTGACTGTAGCTAGGCCCAACGCATAGTAGGAGGTGGGGGGTGGGGTAAGTAATACCCAGTCTGAAGGCGGAGAAACTCCCCTTACTCATGCGCCCATCTGCCTTCTCAGAAGAGGCCTCTGCAAATCAAACATCAAGTCCCAGCTCACCCTACAGAGGCTGCTTTTGGGTACCAAGGGTAAAGGTCCCAAGCATCATCTTTAAAGCTAATCTCTTAGGCAGAAACTCAGTTCCTCCCTGCCTGCTCCATGCTCACATCTGGGTGGTGGTTGTGCCATGCTCCAGGCCCCAGAATAGGGTCTCTAGGGGCCATCTCTATCCCGCCTGCCAGCTGAGCCTGCCACTGCCTCCCCCACTACTCCTCCTGTTCTTTCCTAGGGAATACAGGCCTTGCTAGCTGCCTGTCAGCCCCTGGAGTGGTCAGGCCACTGAGGGGGAAAAAAAAAAAAAGACTGTATGAAAGGGTCCTAATCCTTCTCTATTGCAAACTGAGCTCCAGCAAAAGCAAACACCAGCTGCATGGAAGAGAGTGAAATTAGATGGTGAAATTAGATGGTGACCAGTGGGGAGACTCAGGAAGGGTAGATGGGGCCTCCAATGACCTGGAAGAGATAAGACTGAAAGAAAGTGAGGGTAGAGTAGGGGCACAGTTGGAGTCTGAGCCATTCCCAAATCTGGGACGTGGGTGGATTAGGGACACAGCTGGCCTGACACCCCAGTGATAGGGCTCATGGAAAACATTTGTCTGTTGGGGGGAGGGGGGACAAGAGAAGAAGAGGGCTTTGAAAAGCTGGGCCCACCAGCAAAGTGTTCTGAACGGTTACTATTGAATAAAAAACGATCCTAGTACCAAAAGTATACAAAGAATAGAGCTTTCCATCCTGCCAATGATCATAAAATCACAGACATTTTATATTTTTTAAATACAAATGATAAATCAAACAAGCTATAACAGGATAGGAAAATTACTGTTCATACAGTGGTATGCTTTCCTAGGGAATTCTTTTTGGTAGTAGTATTTGAATTGTTCATTGAAAATATATAGTTAAATTAGAAAAAAAAATTTACCATAAAGCCATCAATCAAAAATAACTACCATCAATATATTGATGAGACTTCCCTTCATATACCTTTTCTTACTGATACACTTTTTCATTCTTGTATATATTAATTTAAGTCACATGTAATTGATGATTTTATAGATTAAAATGGTCAAATATCAGCAACTGCAAATGATTCAAGCTTTCTTGAAATTTAGATCGTACTATTTTAGAACCAATTTTTTTAACCTAACAATATATTATGACATTTCTATCATAATTTTTAACAGTGCTCTCTCATATTTTAATAAGTAGATATACCATAATTCAGTCAAATCTAAATGTTGGACATTTAGGTTATTTTTCATTTTTTGCTCTTATATGGTACTTGACAAACATCCTTTTATCTAAATCATACCCATGATTATTTTTCTAGGATGCACTGGCTGCAGCATAATTTTTTTAATTATAGCATACAAAGTTGCTTGTTCTGGTCATTTTTGAGATCAAAGCAAAAGAAATCAGCAGATGAATGCTATGAATCATGCAATGAAAGACAATATTTGAAAACACAGAGCATGTTTTGACCTCATTGACACAATGCATTTTGCTTACAAAATTCCATTAAGCTCCATCTTAAAGAGTTTTCTGTGCACAGTAAAAGCAAAAAACTAAATGTAAGTAAAATACATATACTGGACTTAATGAGTTATATCCTTTCTGCTATGAAGAAAATAAAGGGGCAAAAGGGGAAAAAGGTGAAATTGTAAAAGACCACCTGGTGACCAAGTGCTAAGGTGTTCCTTTAGGCCTCTAGACTCATGAAATGTTGGAAGTGGAAAGGCCCTTAGAGATGCTCAAGCCTAAGCTGCTAAATTTTAAACAGTTTGGAAAATGGGTCCAGAAACTGGAAGGGACTTGCCCAAGGTCACACAACACTGGGGTGGCAGAGCCCAAACTTGAACCCAACTCTTCCAACCCCTACTACAGGATTCTGTTCATTGCTTTTTCTAAGTCCAGCTACATTTCCCATCCAAAGCTGGAGGACATGCTAAATTCTATAGCCATAAAACCTAGGAAAGTCTGAGCTGGAAGGGATCTTAGAGATAATTTACTATTAAAAATAATATTTATTATTATTAGGTGTTTACTATGTGCTGAGCACATACAAGTATTTTATATGTATTATTGTATTAAGCCTTATAGCAACCCTACTAAGTAACATGAGCTTCAAGTACAGTTCAAGAAACTACAGACTAGAAATGTTAGGTGATTTTCCCAAAGTCACACAACTTAAACTAGGTTTGAATGATGGCACCATCATCTGCACCACACTGCTTTCATATCGCTCTTGGGAAAGCAGTTTGGAAATGCTATGAATGAGCAACATCGACATCTGTCCCAAGCCCCCGGGGAAAGGCTGTTGTGGCTGCTTCTGACTGTAGCCCTGGGACATTCAAAGAGGGACTCAAAGATCTGGCCTCTCATGACCCTTCCCAACCCCCTTCTCTCGCCAGCTGGAGTAAGCCTAATGACTCTGATCCAGCAAAGCTTCCAGCTCACTCAAGCTTAACCCACTAATTCTCTCTCTAGGGCAGGGAACACTCTAAGCCTAGAGAGTTTCTCAAGAAACACAGGGACAGGCTCATTTTATAGCTGAGCCCCATTTTATAGCTTTGGGGACTGAAGTCAGAGGAATGAAGCAATTCATCAATGTGTCACACAGCTAGAAAAGGGTATAGTTGGGAAGCCAAGTATGTCTGATTCCAGAATTCTATCCTTTGCTCACTATACTATCCTGCCTCTCTTTCTCAATAAAGCCATGCAGGTGTCTTGACCTCTACTTGACAGGTGAGAAAGCTGAGGCCTAGCAAGAGGTGGTCGTGTGTGTGCCTAAGGTGACCCAACAACTCGCAACTAAACAGGAACTTGAACAAGGCTCCTGAATCTTAATCCCAGGGTTATTTCTTCCACCCACAGTACCTAAATCTTGAGCATCAAAAAAATGTCCCTCTCTGCTGGACCTTTACCTAGAGCCCCCAATGGCATAGGGAGCCCCCTCTATGTAGGATCCCCTAGATATATCAGTCCGGCATCAAGAGCCAAGGGTGTGAGGGGAAAACTTTGCAGAAAATTGCCTGGGGAAGACAGCAATTGAGCTGCTTACCCAGGTGCTTGTAGCTTTGGGCACCCCTGTCTTGGTCTTCCTAAGCCATGGACCCATAGCTGGGAAGAGGGGAGATACAGAATAAGCTGCTCAAGGCCTGGGCCCCAGTGGCTGGCACAGCTCTCTGCTGTGATTTCTGCTGAAAAACAAAAGCTCCATCCTCTGAGCCTAAGTGCTAATTAGCAATAATGACATAATAATCATTGTGGGCCCAACAGCTAAACAGCCCCAACTAGAAATTCTGCATGCTCAGGCTCAGGAACAAAAGATTTGGACACTCTAACTGAAACTGATGCCCTGGCGGAAAATGTCAGAAGCAAAAGGGCTTCAGAGTGGACCCAGCCAAAGTATTAGCTGACAAATGGAGAGGATGATACCCACTCATATAATTATTTATTGAGAATCTACTATGTTCTCAGCACAGTGCTAGACCTAGAGAGAAGAGGCTTTGTTTATTCACTAATTCAGCCCACAACTATTTATTGAGCACCTACTATGAACCACACACACTTCTAAGTACAGGGACTATATATCACTGAACAAGACAGACAAAAATCACTATTATCACAGAGCTTACATTCCTGCAGGGAGAGACAAACAATAAACAAATATTTAATAAAATACAATATATCAAAGAGTGATAAGTACTATGGAGAAAAATAAGCCAGGATGGTGGTGGGAAAGGTGTTATAAAACTAAATAGGCTGCTAGAAAAGGCCTGAGAAGGTGACATAAATAAAAATATTAAGGGGATGAAAGAAGGGTCATGAAAGTATTTGGGGGTAGAGTGTTCCAGGCCAAATGCAAAGGCCCGCAGGACCAGCAAATGCAAAGGCCCGCAGGTGGAAATATGCCTGGTGTATTCAAGGGCTTGCCTAAAATCACACCTCCAATCATTAACAGTTGAGAGAGGAAAGGAATCAGATAGACTGATCATCCACTGAGAATTTGAATTCTCTTAAACCCTAGGAAAATTCTGGAAGTAAGGATTATGCTCACTATTCTGACCATTTTACAGATGAGGGAGTGAGATCTGAAAAAGAGAAATAACTTATCCCCCATCACACAGGTAGACTAGGCAGGTCTGTCTATATGACTCCAGCTTCCTCCAGCCTCCCTGCTCCTCTTCTCTGTGTCCTGTCTATGCAAATCCTAAATATTTGCTGAGTGAATGAATGAACAAATGCTGCACCCTGCACATGTCTCAAGCCTTGCCCTCTCAATGAACTGTTTTCTTGCTGGCCTTGACTGATTTCTTCTTCCTGTCTCTACTTAATCATGAATAACAACAACAATAACTCCAATGTAGAATAGACTGAGAACTAGCTGGAGACTGAGAACATTCCACAAATTATCTAATTTAGCCCTTTAGTGATCCTATGAGAAGGTGCTAATATTTTTCCCATCTTAAAAAAGAGAAAACTAAAGTTCACTGAGGTAAAACAACTTGCTAGAGGCTCCCCAGCTGGCAAGTAAGTGGTGAGGCTGGGATTTAAACTGAGGTCTGTCAGCTCCCAAATCCCTTCTTTTAATCCTATAACATTAACAGAAACCTCTGACATCAATCCATCCCCTTCCTTTTATAAATCAGAAACCGGAGGCTCAGAGAGGACAGGAAGAGCTGGAAGCAGCCACTCAGAACCCAGTCTGGTGTTCCTTCCACTTTACCACATTACGGGTTGTGGACCAGGTTTTCTTTCCTAGGCCTACTTTATGGCTGCTGCGAAAGTCTTAGGGTTGTCCTAGCAACCTGAGGATAGTTTTGGGAAGCTCATAGTTCACCTTTTTCCCCTAGGTCTAGGTTGGGGTAACATAGGACTCTTTCGATTCTGCTATATCAAAGTGTTTGCAGTGGCATTTGATCAGAGAATGTTGCAGAAATGAAAACTGTCCTCTTTTGTGGCTCCTAGAAGAGAGACTGTGCAGGCTTGGCACCAGGAGGAGGTCAGAGATTGTCTGTGGCAGCCATCTCCAACCTTTTTGGCCCCAGGGACTGATGCTCCTATGAGAATCTAATGCCTGATAATCTGAGGTGGAGCTGAGGCATTGATGCTAGTTCTGGGGAGTGGCTGCAAACACAAAAGAAGCTTCACTCACTCACCTCTTGCCTCCTACTGTGCAGCCTGGTTCCCAACAGGCCACACACAAACCAGTACTCAGCCTGAGGGCTGGGGACCCCTAATCTGGGGGCAGGGGCCAAAATCAGGCAGAGGGTGAGACTAGAGTCTTCCAGCCAACCAGGAGAGGGGAAGGGGGTAGGGAGCAGAGGGCAGATGACGAATTTCTGGCTTTAAAACCTGTTTATTGGGTGCCATTTGTTCAATAAGAAATTATCAAAACTCCAAGTCCCTAGACTGGGAAGAGATAGGGCAGAGAGGGTTCTTAGAGGCAGCAATTATAATAGCAGTAACAGTAGCTGTCTACTATTAAAGATTCACAGTGCTGAGCACTAGACTGAGTGCTTTATCTATATTATTGCCAATCACCCCCGTTCTACAGCAGAGGAAAACTGAGGCTCAAAGAAGTAAAGTGACAGCCAAGATTAGTCACTGCATCACACCCATTCATAGGACAGTGACAATGCAGAAAAGGGTCCAGAGACCTAGGTTCCTGTTGCGTGACCTTGTACCATCAGCCATCTGCTCTGATTTGAGGTTCTCTCCTCTGTACCAAAAGGGACTTGGTCACCAGCCTCTGCTGTAAAATCCAGGAGGCTCAGGGATACAGTTCTGCCAAGACTATGGGGGCTCCCACAGATATAGGACATCACACTTGCTCTTCTCCCAGTCATCCAGGAAAAAGGGGCCTGATTACTAGCATCCAGGAAGGAAAAATAAAGCTACATATTTTAAAAATATTTGTCCCTTTTTCAGGGCTTCTGCAGGCTTTGGCCTCTAGCCAGGGAGGGGCCCCTAGGATGGGAAGTTAGGGGAAGCACAGGCCTCAAGACTGAGTATCCTTGGGACTGAGGCCAAAGGGAGAAAGGGGCAGGAGGGAGCAAGCTGGCGGTGGGCCAGGCCTCCTCTGGAGGTTTGGGCTGGTTTCTTAATCCTTTCCTTCCTTTGTTGGCCAGCTTGGGCTGCCAGGAGAGGCAAAGGAAGCAGTAGGTGGGACCAAGGAGACTCAGCAGTCTGAATCATGATGATATAATCTTTTTTGTAGGTGCGCATTACGTGTGCAGGGCCATTTGTAGGGATTATTTCACTGAAACCTCTGCCCTTCACTGTGAGGAAGGCCTGTCTCCATTTCACTGAGGTAGAAACTGAGGTTCAGAAAGGGCAAGTGACTGCAGGCCACACCACTTATAAGTGGCAGAGCTGGCAGGGAACCCAGGTTGTTGATTCCTCAGAGAAGCAGCCACTGGGTTTGACTAGAGCAGGGATGAGAAGGAGACAAGGAGAGATGAGAGAGGAGCAGGGCAGAAAGGGCCCTGGCAGTCTCAGTGAGGAGGACAGGCAGCTGTGAGGGTGTAGGAAGGAGAGGGAAGCAAGTGATCATCTCTAAAGGGACCATCTTCAAAGCCCTGCATGACGTAGGCCCTGCTTCCCTGTCCAGCCTCAGCTGCCATCACCACCTACTGCCATCACCACCTACCTCCCCATTTATGCTCCGGCCACACCAAACAGCTGTCCTTATGTACCCTGAGCACATGACATGAGTTCAAGCCTCCATACATGCTATTCCCTATGCCTAGAAATTTGTTCTCTCCACTGGCCACCTAGAGAGCTCTTATTTATCCTTCATATCCCAGCTTAGCTATCTCTTCCCCTGATGCCTAGAAAGAGTTAACCACCTGCTCAGCTGGGCTTGTTCTGAAGTGCTCCATGCTTCCTGAGAAGTAGGAACCCTATCGAAGTCATCTTTGTGTCCCCTGGAACATAGTACTCAGTCAGTGCTCAATAAATAATTATTATCTCTAATTGCATTTTATCACTGAATCTTTGAGGCAGGCAAAACAGGTTTTCTTATCCTCACTCTCAGGGCAAGGAAAAGGAACATAAGAGAGAAAGTGACTTCAGAGGTCACGCAGACATTCAGTGACACTGGTAGGGCCAGAATTCAGGCGTCTCTGTACCACACGGCCTCTGCCTGACCCCCACCCCAAAGAGCTATCCTCTCTGCCAGACCTACCAGAGCCGCCACAAGGGACTTCCAAGGCAGGAGTCGGGGGCATGGGCCCTGGTGGCCAGAGGCCTGGTCCCAGTGTCCAGCTCAGACATAGCTGCTGCCTGGGGGAACTAAGGCACAAGATAGCAAGGAGCAGACAAGTGGCTTTTACCCCTAAACCCAGCTCTGGTTCCTCCTCCCAGACGCACCCCCCAGCCAGAGGCCCCAGCAGACCCTATCATCCTCCCAGACCCCAAGATCTCACATCTCACCTCTCTACTCTCCTGCCTGCCCACTGCAGGCCAATGTCACATCCTGCTGGCTCTGCCTCCTAAACAGACTTCATATCCACACCACTGTTCCCATCCCACGGCTCAATGTCCCAGCATCTTTCACCTGGAAACTTGCCTCCTCTGCTCCTCCCCTCCCATTTGTCCTCCACAACAAGCAATCCTCCCAAAATACAAGCCTAACCATGTCATTCCCCTGCTTAATATCCGATGGCTCCCCACTGCCTCTGGGTCAATTTCCCCAACTCTCCTGAACCTGTCTCTCCAGCTGCCCTGAGTGCAGGTCATGGCTCTGTACCTTGGCAAAGCAGTTCCTTCAATTAGGAATGCCCTCTCACTTAGTCTTTGCCTGAGACGATATTCACAGTTCACATGTCAGTACATCTATCAAAAGTGGAGCTGGTAGTTTTGTGTCCTCCCCAAAACTAGACTGAGCTCCCAGGGAGGTAGGGGGCAGAGACACCACAGATTCATCCGTGTCCCATGCCCTGTCACAGAGTGGGTGTTAGTGAAAGCAGATGACTAGATGAGGTCTCCTTCTTCCTTTTACCTTATAGGTGCCTTTCAAAACCTGTCAGACTAGATTGCTACCTGCCTATCTCCAGCAGTCCCCTCCCAGACCTGGTCTTTGTCCCAAGATATCTTTGTAATCCCAAAATAATTCTCATAATTATAACTATAATAATAACAATAATAATTACTGTCATTGAGTACTTACCATGTACCTCATATGCATTATTTAATCCTCATAAGACCTCTCTAGGATCTAAGAGGCAAGTAGGTTCTTTTATTATACCCATTTTACAGGTAAGGAAACTAAGACTCCAAGAGGTTAAATATCTTGCCCAAGGTCACAAACCAAGTAAGCAATAGATACAGGATTCAAAGCCAGGTTTGTCTGACTCTCAACCACTATAGTATCTCACTTTCTCCTACTTTCTGTTGTTTCTCCTCTTCAAAACTCTTAGAGAACCAGTCCTGGGTGTGTGTGTGTGTGTGTGTGTGTGTGTGTGTGTGTGTGTGCCCGCGCATGCACACATATGTACATATGTACATGCATGTAAATCTATTCATTTAGCAAACAATACAGTAGCTCCCATCAGCCCTGTGCTGGGCATTAGAGATGGATAGAGATGACTCAAATACAGTCTCTGCCTCGTTAGGGGAGGTAAGAGAGTGTCACACTAAGAATTTGGGCCTTGGATTGAGCAGACTTAGATCTGATCCCCAGCTCCACACCTAAATAATGATATAACTGCATAATTCACTTGATTCAGCACCAGTTCCCTTATTCATAAAGTGGGGGCCATAATGCCAGGTAACTAGGGGGACTAGATGAGATAACATATCTAAAATAGCATAAACAATAAGCCCAGCATATGAGATATGCAATAAATGGCAAAAATACATAATATGACTAGAGATTCTCAAGATCCCTAGGTCAGCATGGGATATCATTCTCCAGGACCCACCTTGGAGCCTCTTCAGCCAGATGCAAATGGTAATAGCAATAATAATGCCTAATCCACCCATTTGCTCATTAAGTAATTCCTCAAGGGAAGTAGGTTTTATTAACTCTATTTAATAGGTGAGGTAACCTAGGCCCAGAGAAGATGGGTTACTTAATCAAGTCACACAGCAAAAAAAAAAAAAAAAAAAAAAAGAACAAGCTGGGACTTCCACTGAGCTATGTCTATACTGGGCAGAGCCCAGACCTTATCCCAGGGCCCTGACCAGCCTGCTAAAGAGTCTAAATTCCTGACTCCTAGATTCTAGTCCCAGCTGTGTGGAAAGTTAAAAGTAGGAAAAAGGAGCCAAAAGAGAGAGACACTTTATTTAGTCCCCTCCCAGAATGAACCCAGGGCTGGGAGGAAGCCAACAATTATATTGTGGGGCCCTGGGTTGGCATTTTTCCTTGGCTCCTTCCTGCACCCACCAGTGTGGACGAAGTGCTATGATATGCATGTCACAGATGAGGTCTCCAAGACTCAGAGAAGTTAATGACTTGTCCAAGCTCATACAGCTAGGACAATGGCAGTATTAGGAGGCAGAATCCCTCCTCACCCCTCCCACCTTCAGCCCCAGACCTCCTAAGCTGCCCCTCTCTTCTGATGAAACCTAGAGGCTCTTCCATTTTCTCCCCAGTTCTAAGCAGAGCCCCTAAGTCTCTCTGCTGATTGAAGGGCTTGGTACTTGGCCTCACACTCAGTTCAAAGGATGAAGAGCTCACTACAGAGCCCTGCCCTCCACCAAGGAACTCACAATTTAGTGAGAAAGAGGGAACCCAAATTCATCAGCCCCTGAGATGCTGAGCACTTTATACCCATTAGCCGCTTAATCCAGTACAAAGCACACTGATGGGGCATAGTGATGCCAAATAAATAAATATGTTCATTCGTTCACAAATATTTATTGAGTACCTATGACATGCCACTATATTCTAGGTGCTGGAGATACAACAGTGAACAGATGAACAAAAATTCCTGCCCTCAGGGGGCTTACATGAAGAAAAGAACAAACATACCTGTGTCAGGTAGGTGTTAATGTTTCCACTCTACAGATGAAATACTGAGATGCAAAGACCCACCCACGTACAAGTAGCAGAATAAGAAGGCCCACCCACATACAAGCAGCAGAATAAGGATTCTATTCCAGACCAGTCTGGCCCCAAAGACCTTTGCATTGCTTCACGTGATCCAAAAATCACATCAGTGTGTTAAGCATCAGGAGAGAAGTCAGCTGGTTGTGGTGGGATCCTAACTTCACAGAGTGCCCCCCCTCAGTTCTTCGACCCCCACCACTGAGCCTCCCGTTATACCTCCTAGTGGCCCCAGAGCCACAGGACATGTATTAGAATTGAGCCCATGTGGGCATTGTTTAACCAAGCCAGTACTCACCCAGAAGCAGCCATCATGGTCACACAGCCAGTCCGGGAGGAGCCATGAAGCCATCACCACGGTGGCACATAAAAGCAAAGGACAGCAGTGAGACACAAGCACAACCAACAAACAAGCTTTTTGGGGCCCCTCTTCAGCCTGGGCCTGGGCAAAGGGTGAAACCCTGGCTTCCTTCTGCCTCTGGGGTTCTGCTGGGGCAGATACCCATAGTCAGCAATCTGATAATCTGACAATCCACCCAGGCTCATGTGGCCTCCCAGGGCTCAGCCCACTAGAGGCAGTAGGATCCCTATGGACAAATATTAACTGAGCACCTACTGCGTGCCAGGTGTTGAGGATACAGTATGAAGAGACCAGTATGGTCCCTGCCTTCATGGAGCTTACAATGCAGTGAGGAGGCAACCACATAAATATTAACTGAATTACACTGTGATGAATGCTTCAAGGAGGAAACTTAAGAACTTGGGTTCAAACCCTGGCCCTACCATTCACTATCTTTGAGTCATTGGGCCCATTTCTTAACTTCTCTGTGTTTCAATTATTCCTCTGTAAAATGGAGACAGCATTAGTACCCACCTCCAAGGGTGTTGTGAGGATTCAATGAGCTAATATATGTAAAACATTTGCACAATGCTTAGCACAAAATAAACTGTCCATTGGTGTTAGCTACGGGGAATGACAGTAGGCATAGGTTTTAGAGGGACCTAGTGTCAGGCCACCACCTACCTGACAAGGTAGGGATTAAAGGAGACAATGAGAGATGAAGCTCTGAGCTTGGTGCCTGGTATATGGTAACTATTCAATAAGTGGTGGTGACATTCTTAGGGCTGTTCTCCAAACATCCCCAGGGTAAAGCAACTCAGCAGAGGGGCTGTCGGAGTGCCCTCTCCCGACAACACACACCCAGAACTGCAGCTATGGGCTGAAAATTAACCAGGACCCACATTCTCACCTGACTCTACAAATGCCTCATCTCCTTTGACCTTCACAATAACCCAGGAAGTGGACAAGGCGAAATTATTACCATTCCCATTTTACAGATGAAGACAGTGGGGTGAAGGGACTCCTCTCTGTACTCCTGGGCACCTTATTTCATATCTCCAAGCCTAGTTAAGTGGTGAGCCAAGACTACAATGGGCATCTGCCAGGATTTTGTTCTCCAGGTCTTCCCTTGCTTTTTTCCCTTCAGGCTCTGCAAGACTAGCTGCACAGCTCCAGACAAGCTTTTGAACCTCTCCAACCTCAGTTCTTTCATCTGAAATAGCTGTCAAACAGCCAGCCTGGGATCCAAGCTGCTCCTGACCCAAACTCAAACAGGCTCAGACACTGATATCCAGACCCCTGCCTCTAACCTTCTACCCCATCGCTGACTTCAGCCACAAACCCGTGGGCCAAGAAATGTTTGCCCTCAACTACTAAAATCCACGTTTTACAAATAAAGAAACTGAAGTCCAAAGTTAGCCACATAATTAAGGTTGCTTTCTAGTGCCCAGCTCTTGCACCTGGACAGTAGTCAGGTGGGGCAGGCCCTCTGGGGAAACTTCCAGTGGGGCTCTGACCCACAGTTTGTTCCCCTCGCTCCTTTCCCCCCTTCCTGGGGCCAGTGGGCACTGGCACAGCCTGTCCCCCAGCTCCTCTGCCTGAATATCCCAGAGGCCCAAGCTCACTCAGCAGGCGTCAGGCAGGATCCACAGGTAAGGGGTAGGCAATGTGGGCACAGGTAAGGGCCATTACCTGTTGGATGGAGGTTTCCCCTTTTAGTGTGTCTGGATTATGAAGTCAAATAGACCTAGTTTCAAGTCCCATTCCAGTCACTTTCGAGCTGTGTGACTTTGGTCGAGTTGATTCACCTCCCAGAACTCCTATGAAACAGGAATAATACCTATACCCTCATGAGGTTGTAAGAATGATATTAGTTAATGCTGCATATTAAAGGCTTATCACAGAGTTCCATGGACAGTAAGTGCAGCTCTAATTATGCTTATAGAACACAGGCCAAGAATAGGGCTTGGAGGCCCATAACACTAGACCTTATCTTTGTCCCCATTTTCTCCCCTTCTCCTCATGTGGGGTGAGGGTAGGAGGTAGACTAAGTCCCAATCCAGGTTCTGGAGACTATAGTAATGGATGCTGGAAGACCTTTAGAGACTCTAGGCTCATCTCCCCCTTTCATGTCACAGAAAAAGAAGCTGAGACCCAGGAAGAAAAAGTGGCCCACAGACTATCAGGGAGTGGAATCCTGCCCCCTTTAATAAACATCAGAATCTCAGGCTCTGGGGAAATTCGAGTGCCCACCCCCAGGGGACTATCACAAATATTCACTCTGCAAACCTCTAGCAAATCTCATCTATGGTGAGCCCTTCATGGGTGTCCTGTTTAGTTCTGTGGCTAGCAAACCTGTATATAACACACAGTACGTACTCAGGAAAGGCTTAGAGAGTAACCCCATGAAATTCTTCTCTGGTTTCACAGCTTTGCTCAGGGTTCCCCTCCAGAAGTCTCTCCTTATATCTCCCTTCCTCACTCCCACCCAGCCTCTGTCTCACCTGCAGCCCAGGTCCCATAAACTGGGCCTGACCCCAGCCAGCAGAGCTCTGGGCCTCCAGAGGCCTTTACAGCGTCAGCATCTTCCCAGCCAGGCTGGGATGTTCCTGCCCAGCACACCAGCCAGGCTCCTGGCCAGGGTCCACTCTGCAGAGGGGGTGCTGGACCTGCCCTGCTACTAGCCCCACCCCAACTGACTTAGGGGGTGGGGCAGCCTGAGAGCCCTGGGAGCTGCTATTGGCACCTGGGGCTTACATGAGGGAAGTCAGCCTGTTCTAGGCAGTGCAGGGATGGGTCGATCAGCAGACAGGCGGGTGTGGACCTCCTTGCCTCACTGAGTATCACTCACACACCCAGGCGCTCCACCTGCATCCCACATTGCTGGGACCTGGCAGGCCCTGCCTGACTCTCCTATATAAACAGAGGAAATCTCAGGGCTTCCCCACTCCGTTGCCTTCTTTAAATATCCCCATGGGTCTAGACCAGCTACCATTCTGGTCACTACATACTCATTATCTCATTTGATTCTGCTAAGGCCTGTAAGCTCTGGATTATTGACTAAGAAAGAACCTGGGACTCAGAGAGGTGAAATGACTCATGCAATAACATCATACAGCCAGGAATTGGCAGGATCAGGATCTGAACCTAGTTCTGTTGCATGCAAAGCCTACAGGACATGGAATGTCCCCTTCCCTCTCGCCTCTCTACTTTCTAGAGCTTCTGGATTCCCTTCTTCCCAAAGCTTCCATCTCCCTCTGCAAAGTCTCTCCTCCTTAATTCCTAGTCAGAATTAATTCCCACCTCATGATGACTGCTATAACACCTTGTTTACATGCACCCGACAGTAGCAGGGTACAGGAGTTATTTCCAAGGTGTCTGTCTTTATGACATGTAGAAAGGCCTTGAAGGCAGGGGGCGATCTCAGTAGGTGCTCCTTAAACCTGACAATCTGTCCCTTCTATTTCCACCTTCCCCCTCCCCCTCTCCCCATGCCAAAGTCCTCTGGATTCCCCCAGCTGATCTCCTCCCTACCCCAGCCTCCTGCCAAGACCAGCCCCCAGGCCTGTAACTGGGGTGAAGGTGGGAAGCTTGTTGAAACCTCATGAGTTCTGTGCCAGCACTCTGGCCCTTCCCTCTCCCCTTCGGTAGCTGAGGATCTGATCAGGCAGTTCTTAGAGGGTATCCAGGTGCCCTGAGCCCCAGGCCTTACCAGGGTCTCCCCAAGCCTCCTCCTTCTGGACAAAGGGCTCCAGAAGGAGAGAAGCAGAGAACAGGCTGCCTGCCTTCAGTCAGCCACTCCCTCCCAGGGGAAGCTGTGGGTCTTGGAATAACCAACCTCCCCCAACCCTCCCAAGATAGTCCTCCCCTCCCCCCTTACGCTGGGGGGTCGGTCGAGACAAGTCCCTGCCTCCAGTTTGCTGGAGGGGAGAACTCCGTTCCGGTTTTACCTTCAAGAGGTGGGGTCTGCCAGAAAGTGTAGGTGAGAGTGAGAAAACTCTAGGGGAAAGACAAGGATAGGGAGAGACTAGGCTACACAGGGACGAAAGATGAGAGGCACAGGGACTCAGGGATTGAGAGGAAGCAGGAACCTGAAACCGACAGAAAGACCGGGGAGACCAGAGGCAGAGGGAAGTCCCTAGACCAAACCTGGAAGGGAGCGTGTGGGGCAGAGCCGGGTCCCGCAGTCCGGAAACTCAAAGTCAGTTACGTAAGGGCCAGAACGGAGCGCGGGGCTCCGGGCCTGGGTGCCCCCTCCCGCTGAGCGCCGCCCGCCCTCCCGCCAGCTCGCTGCGGAGAGCCGGGCAGCAGCTTGCGGGGCAGACAGGGCGGGGTTGGGGGGTGGACCTTGGACTGCACCACTCCGCAAAAACCCGTCCCCCCACCCCCACCCCCACCCCCGCGGGAACCTAAGCCCGGACCCCTGCCCCAGACAGGCCCGGGACCGGCTGGGACCGCCAGCAGCAAGCGTCCAGCTCCAACCCCGAGCTCCCGGACCTCCTGTTGTCTATGCCCTTTCCCGCACCCTGAACTTTGAGACGCCCAGGACCCTCTGAACCCTCAGTTCGGACCTTGGAACCTGGGGCCCCTAGACTTCCCTCCCCCGACCCTTAGACCCTGGTCTCTCCCCTACCGGGACGGCCCGGATCCTTGGGAGTGGGTCCTTCTGTCCCTCACCCCGTCTCTCCTGGGGACCCGGGATCGCCCCCGAGGCGGTCCAGGCTCACCTGGGCCGGGCGGGGCGGGGACCTGGCCGGGCCGCGTTCTAGCTCTCCGCCGTTCTCGCCCTTTAAGAGGTTCCTGCCACTTTGCCCAGCCGGGGGCCTCCACCTGCACTGACAGGGCAACTCTGGCGTGAGGCCCCGCCCCTGACTCGGGAGGCCTTCTGATTGGTGCAGACAACTGCCAATCGGAGGGAGGACTTGGCCGAGAAGTGGGAGCGTCGCAGCTGGGAAGGGGCGGGGGCTGCAGGTGCGGCTGGACCCCTACGCTCAGCGCTAGGCAACCCGGCGCTGAGTGGAGGGGGTGAGGAGAGGGTTAAGCAGGGAGCTCCTGAATTGGCTGGTGTGGTCTCTGATGTCAAATGGCAAAAGTATGATGCAATTTGTCACGTGGTGCTGCCCCTAAGGGCAGGAAAGGAGTAGGAGGGGAGTTGCTCATAAGGGACCTAGGGAAGTGACCCTGACCAGACTCACCTAGATCACCTGCCCACCATTTTGTTCTGTGTGACCTTGAACAAGTCACTTCTCTTTTTAATTTTTATTTTTCAGTTAGAGTTGACATTCAGTATTATTTTATATTAGTTTCAGGTGTTCAGCATAGTGGTTAGACATTCATATAATTTATGAAGTGATTCCAGGATTAGTCTAGTACCCACCTAGCACTATATCCATAGTTATTACAATAATATTGACTATATTCCCTATGCTGTACTTCACATGCCCCATGAACAAGTCACTTCTCTGAAACTCAGTTTATTCAACCATAAATCTTACAGTGTCTTCCTGAGAATTAGCAATGTATGTTAAGTGCCAAAGACATCTGGCAAACAGTGGGTGACATTCAGTAAATGTGGGTTCTGGTTTCTCTTATCCTCAATCTTGCCACCCTTTGCAAAGACCCTCCTCCTGCTAGTTCATCCCATCAGTACTGGAAGGGGCTTACATGGTCACTTGTGTAAGTGCTCTCCCCTCCACTTCATTTCAGGCCTGTGCTCACATAACTCCAATGACACCATCCCAGGCTGATGTCATTTTAAAACCCTCCTGAAACTTCAAAAGCTCTAAAGTTAAGGCCAAATCTGCCATCTAGAATTTCTACCCACAGAGAACAAACCTAATATCTCTTTGATAAAGAGGAATCACAGAATCATAGAATTTTTCAGGTCAGAGAGCCATGGAGAGCTAATCCCTCTTTTATAGGGGGGGAGGGAATGGGGAAAACTGAGGCCCACAGTGAACAAGTGACTTCCCTTGAATACAGTGGTCTTCCTATTAGGTGGGGTCTGAAATCAGACTGCTTGGGTCTCAATCTCCAGTGTTTCCACTTCCTAATGGTACATTATTTTGGGTGAGCTACAAACCCTCCCCAAGCCAGTTTCCTTCTCAGTAAGTGGGGTTAGTAAAAGTATTTCTCTTAAGGGCTCTTGTAAAAATTAAATGAAATAATCCATGTGAAGTACTGAGAATAGTGCCAGTCACCAGGTAAGCATCCAAAAGTGTATTTATTGTGACCACTGAATCCTTCTCTGAGTCAGGTCTTGTTTTAGGTTTCAGGGCCCTGGTCCCTGCCTCTAAGAAGCTCACAGTCTCACAGAGGAGGGTGTCATTGAACCCCTGGGTCTGGGGGACACTTTCTGATATAGGTGGGTAGGCTCCAGAACACCAGGAAAACTTTAGTTCCTTTAACCAGAAATCTGGACACTTGAGATCCTTTCAGTCCCTAGCCCAGTGGACCCCACAGGAAAAGCTGACACACACCCCCAGGCTCTCAAGCATATTGACACATCTTTTACTTGTCCACATTCTCACCAGCCCACCAGGTAGTATTGCCCAGTGGTTAAGATTATGGGATTTGATGGCGATTGAGTCTAGGGCTCTGTATTTTAACAGCTTTTTGCCTTGGGGCAAGTCACTTTTCCTCTGGAGAAGAGTGGGACTAATAATAGCCCCAACTGTATACAGAGCTGTTGCAAAAATTAAATGAGAGTACATAAAAATACATATGCAAATACCCAGTAATGGATCTAGTATTATTTTTCACCTGTTCCCACATATATTCATGCCTTGATATAGCCTCTGCAAACGAGGTTTTCCTTTCCTGCTCCCTGCATTGACTCTCGTCTTCAATCCCCGCAGTGCTGGGATGATGCCGCAGGCCCCTCCCCCTCCTTGACTAGGGAGGGCACATGCCTCTGGCTAAGTTGGGCTGAGCTGCTAGGGGGTGACTCAGCATTGCCAGCGCCTGCCTGGCCTGATAAGAGTGTGTTCCTGTGAATGTGCGCATGTTGGGGGGTGACCAGGGAGGCCTCTATTTCTGAGTTTGTGCATGAGGAGTACTTCAGGAAGTGTATGATCTTGATCTTGTGTCTTTCATCTCTGTGTATTTGCGTATATGGGGGGTGATGCATCTGTGCGTATAAGGATGTGCCCACGTTGGTGAGTTTACATAGAGGGTATGACTGTTTGTGTCTGTCTCTCTGTGTCATATAAACAGGTTCCCCACCACCACCACCTCTGAGCTCCAGGCCCTGAGACCTAGAGAGCCTTTCCTGGCCCCAGGGACCTCTCTGTCCAGGCTGCCTGTGTTTCTTGTTGAGGAGATTTATGTACTCGTATGGGTGAACATGGCTTTGTTGGTCACCGTAGGGTTCTGTCACTGCTTGGACTTCAGGCCCCCATCCCTACTGCCTCTGCCTGTGAAGTCTCTACCTCCCTCCCCAGATTATAGGGAGCAGCTTGCTACCTGAGATGCTCCCTGTGAGAGAATACTTCCAGAGGAGACAACTCACATTTAGTAATTACTACTATTTTACATGCATTCTCTCATTTGATGTCATTTAATCCTCACAACCAAAAAAAAACGTTCTGAAGAGAGTGTGAGACTCAGAGAGTAGAAGTGACAGCCCAAGGTCACACAGCTCTTAAGCAATGAAGGGAATGAAAGTGACAAGCAAGAGGCAGGTCTTCCCCTTAGGCTGAGCACCCAGTTTGCCTGGGGCCTGTAGGAGAACTGATAAGCTTGGGGGCAGGAGAAGGAACCTGTTTGTGTCTCCCCCTCCTCCTCTGAGTTGCCTGGGCCTCCAGCCAAATTCTTATCCTTCCAGAGCCTGGACACTGCCACCAGCTTCGATTGGGTGACTGAGTCTTGAGTTACTGATAAACAGGCCCAGAGACCAGGTGGGGGGAAGGCAGGGAGGGCCAAAACTGTAACCTCTGCTCCTTCAACAAAACTTTATTGAGTGCACTATTAAAAACTAACCAATACCCTGCCTAGTCTAAGAAGGGAACAGAGTCACAAGACCAGGCCACAGGGAATGATAGACAGGGGCCTGAGGCAGGGGTGTGGCTGGAATCTGTTAAGGGTTTGAACCTTGATTCCACCATTTATAGGGCATGTGACCTGACCAGTCATATTTCTCTCCTAGCTTGTCTCCTCATCAGTTAAATGAAGTAATGGTACCTATCCTGCCTGCCTTTCCTGACTCCGGGATACTAGAAGAGAAAGACATTTGTAAACCTAGAGTTGCTCTCCATACATAATGGACATTCTTATTGTAAGATGGCCCTAAAGCAACTATATACCCAGAGCCTAGAGAGAGGAGAGGATCCCATCTGAGAAATTAGGGAAGACTGCCTGAAGGAGGTGACCTTCCAGCTAGACTTTTAAAGATGAACTTTCTATATGAAAATGGAAGAGAGCATTCCAGGTAGAGAAACAGCCTATATCAAAGTCCTGGAATTAGAATTGTGAAGGTGCGCTCTGGGAGCAGATAAGGATCTGGTATATTTGGAGCACAGTGTGGATCATGAGACCAAATTGTGGAAGGCTTTAAATGCCAAGTTAAGACCAGCACAGGTAGGCGGGGAAGAGATTGTGCTGGCTAGAAAATTACTGCTTGGCTATGTCCATGGGAACATAGACTGCCACCTATAGGAACATAACATTCTAACAATAAGCTTTCTGCTTCAGTACCCCCGCTTGCACACCCGACCTGTGGGTCGACAGGTAGTGAATAAAAGAAAAATAGACCTTTGTGTTTAGACAGAATGAAGAATGGGATTTGAGGCTTAAAAACCCTGTACCTCTACATTTCGGGGCTGCTTAATTTGGGGTCTGCGTATCCCTGGCAGACCCAGCTGGCTGAATAAAGAGTATGTTCCCTATAACTCACTGAGTTTTGGTAGTTCGTTGTCTTTCAGGGGCTGGCAGCTACAACAAGATACCAACATTTGGCGATAGCCAGGGAGTCTTTAAGGTAGAGACAGCCATGTTCTGGCTGGAGCTTAGTAGTCACCTGGGGGAGGGGGTTAAGAGGAGAGGGAGAATTGGTGGGCAGTGGTTAAGAGATCCTCTCCCCAGGAGGATCTATTCGAAGCCTGGGGCAGATCCCCAGGATGACACCAAGGTGGACAACAAGCTGCACATCCCCCTCCAAGGGAGAAATGGATGACGGCAGGGATGTAGGAAAAGCTGAGTCGGGTGCTCCAGGGAGGGACCCATGCATGGACACATAAGGTGCCCAACAGCGAACATTGCAAGGCTATGAAAGCCCCCACTGCCCAGGAATTCTTCTGGGTTTGCTGCAGTGTGGGGAGGGAGCCAGGGCCACCAGAAGAACTCTTTCCCAAGGAAGGTGTCATCTCCAGAAGTTTCTGTTGAAACAGCAACGGGTGCCAATGATTGGCTTATTATTTATCTGCCAGATACCACTAACCTGTTCCCATCAGATACCCCTATTTTATGGATGAGTAAAATGAAGCCGAGAGAGGCAAAGTGATCTGCTAGCAATCACACAGCCAGTAAATGGCAGAGCCAAGACTTGAAGGCTGCATTTCCTATTTCCTGAGAGGACAGGAAAGAGCTGATCACGGTGTTGGGAAGGCTAAGATTCTGGCTTTGCAGAACCAAGGAACCTGGGAGCTGCAGCCGCCAGGGAGAAGGGAAGAAGGTGTCTGCCGCCATCTTGTGGTCATAGAGCTGCTTTAGTGGCATCTCAGAGCCAGCTGCCTGAGGAAAGCTGTGCCAAGGGCTCTTCCCCAGGAAAGGGGGGTCATGGTTGCCAGTTTAGAGGCAGAGGGGTGTGGTAAAACGGTGAGCTCGCAAATGCAACTGTCCAGGATCGCAATTCCAGCTCACCACAACTTGTGAGACCCCAGGCAATCTCTTATCCTTGCTCTTCATCTCTCAGGGCCTTGGAGAGGATTAACAGAGATAGTCTTCACTCCTGCCAAGACCCTTTATGCAATCTTTGCAGTTGGGAAAACCAAGGACTCAATGGGAAAATCCAGAATTTGGGGCACAAAGCTTATTCGGGAGCCTCTTTAAGAAAAAGAATGCAAAGCTAGGAATACGAAATGCCTGCAGTCACTGGAGCTGAAGGACACAAGTGAGAAGAAGAAGTCAGAGTGGGAAGAGACAGTGGTCTTAACCAATTAAAGGAATGTGTTTTATTTCTGCGAATTTCACAGAAACATATGACCTTGTGAATATAAGGCCAAGTTTCCTCCTAGGGCCTGTGCAAATGTGAGGCCTTTTCTGACGTATAGTCTCATGGTAGGCCCACCCCTAGGCTTGGTGGAGTCAAGTATGAGGTCCCCCATGGGAGATTTGGGAATTCGGAAGCCAGAGCAGGATCTGGGTTTATGTCTCTCAACCTCCTCTCTCCCACCTCTACCCCTGCTGGCCTTTTGCTCGGATCTCCCAGAGCTTCCTACCTGGAACTGAATCCATACTCACAGCACCTGCGTGGCCACATCCTAACAATTAGGTTGCTCCAGCTAGGACTGCTCAGGAATCCTCTGTTCCATCCAATCGAATCCTCCTTTGTTTCCAGGCTTGGGAGTCCAACCCTATAAGTCCCAGGCAGCCTTCTCTGCCTGCCTTTGCCTCCTCAGGCAGTGCCAGCCCTGTACTTGGCCCAGAAGCCTTTGGTCAGAACAGAGTTATTGTCTGAGTCCCTGCAGTGTGGTCAGTCTGATGTTGCCCACATGTGGTCAGTCCAGATGGACACATCCTGAGCCCCTCCTCTTACAGCAAGGCCTGTGGGGTAGGGATCAGAGAGGACTCAGACCCAGTCTCAGTTCTACCTCACAATCTAGTGGTCAGGTAAGACATGGACTGAGTCTTAAAACCTCTAGGGCTAAGGATACGTTAGAGATTAAGTCGTCCAAGTGATGATTGTCGAACTCTTTTAAAGCCCAATGTGGGAAACAGAGGGAAGCTGAGGGTGTGAAGGGGTGTGGAAAGGTCCCTATGCTTGGCCTTTCCCTGTCTTACCCCCTGTTAGGCCTCTCCCCGCCCTTCTAAGGAATTATGAGTCAGAACCACTGTTCAAGTTCGAGCCCTTTGCTTTAACAGACGCCCTGCAAAGGCAAGAGACATGACCAAGGTCACAGAAGAAGTTAGTGGCTGAGGCTGGATTCAAACCTAGGTTTGATTAACTCCAGGTTTGCTCACCCTCAACACTGAACAGTTGGGACTGAACCATCCCTTCCCAAACTGACTCACATCTCCATATTCTCACTCTGGATCCTCCATCCACTCAGCACAACCAGATTGGCAAAGAGAAGTTCAAAGGGGTCCCAGAGGCCCATGGGAGTGGAACAGCAAGGAAGGGGCCCTCTTGGAGCTCCCATACTGAAATGAAGGCAGAGACTAGACTTTTATCTGTTGGTTCATTATTTATCTTTGGTCTGAGCACAGAGCCTGCCACACTGCTTATAGTATATCTTAGTTGAATGAATGAATTCGAAGCAGCAGCTTAGGATAAGGGAACTTTCCTGATTCCCTCCAGGCTGACCACATCCACCTCTGGGTGTCTCTCCTGGTCCCCTGGGGGTGGAGATCTGGATTGGACTTCCTGCAGGTCTTAGTAAAGATTTTCGGTTTTGCTGCATCTTCCTTAACTTCCTCTCCAGAGCAACGTCTTGACTATCAGAGGAAGCTGTTGTCCGACTTTGGGCAAGTCACTTCCCCTCTTGGAGCCTCCATCTCCCCCCATTTGTTAAAAATATTTCATTTGCAGTGTTTTTAATTATTCAATTGAAATAGTTGTTATGACTTTTCATGTGCCAGGCACTGCATAAGACACATGGGATTGAGCAAATAAATGAGATAATAGCTAATAAAGAGATAATAGCTGTAAAGGACTGTAGCGCTTCACACATAATGGACGGTCAGTGATAATTCCCCACCCCGCCCAGCCCACACTCACACAGTGTCTCCCAACAGAATGCTTCCCTCATCCAAGACCCTCCTTCAGAAACCAGTTCCAGTCCACAAGCTTCCAGGGATGAGTAGAGGGTAGGGCAGGTGACTGAGCTATGTATGGACACCAGATCCGAAGGAATAGGAACTAAATAAGGTGCTAATATCAGATGTGGCCAGTATGTGGCAGCAGCGTCCGTGAAACGAGTCTGTCTTCCGGCATCCTTTCCTGAATTTCTCCCAAGCCAATCTGTTTGGTTGTCCTCATATATATGAAGATCAGGTGTATGAATGAGTATGTGCCCAGGTGGGAGATGTGTGTACAAAGAAGTTCATGTGTAAACCTGTGCTATGAATGTACAGGTCCATGTATATATGAGGTGCCAGGAGCCTGGGTGAGAAAACAGAATGTACCTGATAGGGTGAAGGACTGTGTGGGGAGGATATTTGTGCACACAGCCAGGTGTGTGTATGTGTGGCCTCGGGGTCGGTGGGTCTATGTGCATGTGACTGTGTGGCACGTGTGGACCTCTTAACCTCTTGCGTCCTGGTCCTGAAACTTTGGCACCTCCAGAGAATCCTGCAGCAAGGCACATAGTGACACACAGTGCATATCACATTTCAGAAGACTTTGGAATTACCGGTGGACCCCCCCGGGGGTGCCCCTGGGTAAGAGGTACACTCAGATGTTAATAGAATGGGGAATTATGGGTGATGTTTCTCACCTTATTTTCAAGCTTATCAAATTTCTCAGTTTCTACAATGAACATTCTATAGTAACCATAAAATTATGTTTAATTATTTTTATTGATTTTGAAAGCAACCATAATAATTATCAAAGAAAAAAAAAGCTATTCCTTTTAACCATCTTTCCTTTTCCCCTTAGAGAGCAGAAGAGCTCCCATGTGTCTGGCAATGCCATGGAGGCCCAGCAGCCTGTTGAGAAAGAGCAGGTCTTGCTCAGTGTGGGGGAACCCTGGCAGCAGGTGTTGAGAGGGGAGCAATCAGAGAAGACTTCCTGGAAGCAAAGGAAGTGGAGCTGACCTTGAAGGGTGATGAAGGTGGCACATGACAGGAGTCTTCCCTGCCTGCTCCACATCTCTGAGAACTGCCTGCCCTTTGGCTGGGCTTCAGCATCCTCTTCCTGTGAAGGATCCTCTTCTCCTATTGAAGGAGTTTGAGGTTACAGACAGGCAAGATTGAACTTAGATTCCTAGAATCCCCCACTGGGAAGGGGCATGGGCGGTTACCTGGGTTTTTCAAGCAAGTGAGATCTATTGAAGATTAAAAGCAGAGAGTGTTTCCCCAACAATAACATGCCCTGGTTACCATGCTCATCTGTTGTCTTTTTGGGTCCTCAGGAAAGTCCTGATAAGTTAGTTGTAATAATTATCGACTTTTATAAAAGAGGAAAGTGATGCCCAAAGCGGTCTTACCAGATATGCTTTTCCTCGGGGCATACATCCAGGGGAATAAAAATCTCCACTGTGCACATATATTCACATAAACACCCGAGGGGCTCTTGCATACGCTGTATAAACTCTCTCTCCCTCACCCTTTCTCTCTCTCTCTCTTTCTCCCTGCCCCCCTACCCACCCACCCTGTCTCTCACCTTCAGAGACATTCATCCTAGCCTCTGTGGGAGTTGGTTCTGGGTGGAGCTGCCAGGCCTCCCAGTGAAGTATCCTTGACCGGAGTCCCTCTCTCTGTGGGCAGATCGAGGCCAAGCAATCAAGCCCTTCTCCTCCCTGGGAAGTCTGGTAGCCCTGCCCATGCCCCTGCCCACACAGTCTGCAGCTGACCAAGTCTAGGTCAGCAAGGCCCACCACCCGGGTGCTCATCACCTAGACACAGCGGCCCCAGGTGGGCTGCCCCAAGTTTAAGCTCTGGGTCTCTGAAGGAAGATTACCCCAGAAGAAGAAGAGGGAATCGTGCCCTGGTGCCCTCCTAAGGACCTGGCCACCTGTGGTAGAAAGGCTGATCTTGGGCCAAGAAGTTTCCCTTCCGGAGAGTTACTTATTAACCATCAGGGCCAACTATTTGAGGAGAACAGTGAGGAGGTAGAGAAGGTCTCTTGGAAAAGAGGGCTCTAACTCTGGCACCCAGGGCTGCCTCGAATGCACAGAGGTTTAGGGCTTCTATAGCCAAAGGCAAGGTAACTATGGGGGGAGGGGTGGAAGTGAGGTGGATGTAAGGTAGAGGGAAGGGGGAGTTAGTGGGAGCCCCAAGAAGTATGTGGGATGGGTAGGACTCTGGAGGACAAGGGACTTAGAATAGGAGGGTGGGTCACAGGGAAGAAAGAAGAGCCAATATGGAGGGTAGGAGGAGGAGAAGGAAGCTCAGAAGCCTGGTTTGGTTTGGGTCATACTCTAAGAAATGGCTACAGCTGCCTGGCATGTCTGCCTCTCCCAACAGATGACGTTCTTAAGGACAGTGTTGTGACTTCCTCCAAGACAGGTCCTGAGGGTAGGGCTATACCTTCCACTCAGTGTGAGCAGACAGGTCTATATTAGCCCCCAGATTGGAGCGCCCACGCACAAGGGAATCACAGAGGGTGAGCAAAAGAAACAGCCGGAGATGCAGACACAGAGAATAGTGCTCACTTTATTGGGAAAACAGAAGGTTGAGTCCTTAGTACCAAGGTGGGACCTGGGATAGGCAAAAGCCAAGTGTTTGAGTCAAGTTTCCTTTATGACATGCTTTCTTCCCTCATCCCCAAAGTGGAGCAGTTCCAATGACGAACACCAAACATCCTTTTCCCTGCCTCTGGGCAAAGACCCAGGGGATTTTACCAATAGATGTTTGTTTCTGAGAATAGGAACATGAAGGAAATGTCTCTATTCATTCTCAGGATGGCAGAGCCCCCAGAACCCATCAGTGCCTACCTCTGTCCGTCTATTGTGCAGAGGCCCAGAGAGGGACAGAGACCTGCCCAAAATCACACAGCAAGGAAGTGGAAGACAGAATCAAACCCGCATTTCTTGTCTCCTGGCGGGGGACTCATTCCAAGAGGAGATTGTAAGAGATGAGCCCTATCAGATGGATGTCACTTGCACTGACACCCACCATCCCCATGACTCAGACATTCAGGCCAGAAGGCCTAGGCCAGTGCCACCCAAGGACCTTTCTTCCCTGCCATGCTATAGCCACCTTTTGGGTCCCTGGGAGGGAGGTCCTGGTGAGGACAAAAGAGGACAGCTATGTATAAGATCCTTGGGGAGAAGACATCCTCTTAAAAATTTCTTCTCCAATGCATCTGTCCCACCTTCTGAAACTCAAGGACATGGTTAAAAGAGGAAGTCCTTTGCTCCTGACCTGCCTACAGCATTAAGAGATATGGGTCAGAGCATCTGTGCCATAAAACACTACATAATATTAAAAAGCTCCATTTGTTGGCACTTACTAGGCACCAGGCACGTCATTCATCCACTGGGTAAAATAACTACTGTGTGCCAGTTGCAGTGCAATTCGCTGGGAACACTTTCTTGACCAAAACAGACAAGGTCCTTCACTCACAGCCTCTTTCTAAATCTTCACAACTTCTTACCAGGTTGCAAAAATGGGCTCAAAGAGTGAAGTGACTTGCCCGAGGTCATACAGCAAAGTCATGGCAGGCAATCGAAAAATTGCAGGACAAGCAGGTCTTATAAGGCAAGGAGGAAATGAATAAGGAGAGGGACCTGCCAAAGTCACAGCAGTTTCTTGGGCAGCTGGCATGTGGCATGCTGGCCCAGCCATTAACACGCCATGTGGCCTTGGGCAAATCATTCTCCTCTCTGAGCCTCAGTTTCCTCATCTGGGAAATCAAAGTAATAATAAAAATGCCTACCTCAGTCATGCCATGAAGATTAAAGTGCTTAGAACAATGATGAGACCTATGAGCTATGTATTACCTGCTGTTATCATTACATGGGCCTCTCGCTGAGATGGGTGTGTGAAAGCACTCTGCACTCTGGGAAGGGCGGGCCGTGGGGCTCAAGGCCAGTGGAGATGACAGGGCTAGAACCTGGCAACTGTCAGCCTAGCGCTCTGTCCCATCAGGACGTCCATCTTGAAAGCCCTCACCGGCACCTCTCTGGGCCCCATTTTGAATTCTTAAGCTGTTTTAGTCCCCAGTCTCCCAACATCTGCAAGCTTGGAGTGGGAAGACCAGGCCCTGACTTTCCCTCCTCACTCCCCATAGTCCTAGCACTATGTACTCAGTGCCCAGAAATAAAAGAAAGGAATAAATAATCATGTATAAATCAATGCTGAGAGAAAGGTGTGTGGATGTTTTGTGTGTGGGTCCTGGGGCCACGACCCAGGGACATTACTTCTTAGGGGTTTTAGAGCCTCTGGAGCCTGTTCCCACATGGATCTGCAATAATTGCTAGGCAGAGAAGGCAGCCAGATGCCAAGTCCCAGGCTAGAGAGGGCTGGTCTTTGGGCAAAGACCTAACAGGTGCCCAGCCTAGACTGTTGCCCCTCCAAGTCCTCTTAGAACTCTGGTGGCCCCTCTGCCCCTTGAGGAGCATTTTAAATTCCAAGCCAAGCAAACCTCTTTAGAGAGCAGCCTCTGCACCACCACCACCCCTCCTGGTTACAGAATAACCCTGTCTTGGGGTCCTGCTATGTGCCAGGAACTTTGGTAAATGCCTCACTTGCAACATCTCTAGCCTTCAGAGGGGGCTCTTGGAAGCGAAGTGACTTGCCTAAGATCACACTGCTAGCAAGTGGCCAAGAATCCAGCAAAGTCAGGACTCTTATTAGAGACTGAGCATCATATTAGAGACGGGCCCATTCCTTCGTCTTGGATCTAAGAAGAAACAGAAGCACAGAGGGCAAATCCTTAGGTCACACAGCCAGTTAGCTTCAGAGCTGAGATTTAAATCCAGGCTTGGAGCTTCCTGGGCCATGTAGGAGACTGAACTTGAGGACTCCAGTTTACTCCCACCACCCTCCTGTCCTCCCCACCCCCAACCTCTCTTATATGACACTTGACATTATCCATCACTCCCTCCCCCTGGGAACGCCCTCCTCCTCCAGTTTCCATAGCAGCACATTCTCCCCATCCTCCTCCTGCTTCTCAGCAGCTTCTCACCGCAGTAGCTCCTGAGCCTAGAGGGATCCCCAGGCTGGGTCCCCAGTTTCTTCTCTTCATTAACCACCCTTGAAAGCTCATCTACTTCCCTTCTAGGTCTCTAGCTCTGACCTTGCACTTTAGCTCCACTTTTAATAACAGCCACTTACCTTGCGCTAAGAGCTTCCTTATGTGCGAGGGCCTATACAGAAGATCCTTAAATAATGTCATTTCGTTCTATTTTTCATTTTTTAGTGATGAGAAAAAAAAAATTGATTCTCAGCTGGGGTCACTATCTGTAGAGTTTGTACATTCTCCTCATGTCTGTGTGGGTTTTTCTGGGTACTCTGGTTTCCTCCCACATCCCAAAAATGTGCACATGAGGTGAACTGGTGTGTCTAAATAATCCCAGTCTGAGAGATTATGGGCTGCGATGGAAGGGCATCCTGCCCAGGGTTGGGGCCCATCTTGTGCCCTGAGCTGCCTGGAGAAGCTCCACCCACCTGTGACCAGCCACCTGTGACCCTGAACTGGAATAAGCAGGTCGGAAAATAATTATCTTACTTGTTTTTATTAATCTTTCTTAAATGTATGTATAGCTCACATTTATTCCAATGTTTAATATTAGAAGTATTTCAAGTCTTTTTATTTAGAAGTTTGGTAATGTTTTTGTGGCCAAAATATGCCATACGAACTTAACTCTTGTTTAGACCAAGTAACCTATGGTAAAATTGGTTTTATTATGTCGTTTCACTTAAAGTTGCACTTTCCAAGAACCTATAGATGACATTAAGTGAGGACTTACTGTACATACATTAACTTATTAAATCCTCACAGCAACCCCGTGAAGGAAATTCATACTAGAGATGAGGAAACTGAGGTACAGAGAGAGAAAGCCAAGATCTGACTCCAGCCTCAACCACTGAAATTGTAGGACATTTTGAAACCAGAGGTAAAAACTTCCCTCCCACCTCCTGAAGAGAGAAATGGAAATTTTGGGAGAAATCAGACCTACTCCACAGTTTTGAGAGCCCTGTGATAATCTAGAATTACACTGTCAATTTGGAGCTTTAAAATGCATCATGTACAGTACATTTGAAATGTGAAGAGTTGGAGAGTGCCAGGAGGAACAAAAGTTCATGGAAAATTGCCCTTTCAAATTTTTCCATTTGGTTTTAAGTCTTCAAAAACCTCATCCCAGGGTTCCAGCTACTAAGGGTCTTCTACTTCAGTGGTGCCTGGAATTCACTGGAAACTTGGACCCTGGAGTTCCACTAACCTGAGTTCTGCCACCATTAACAAAGTCTGTGATTTAGGGGTGAATGGCTTTACCTCTCTGAGCCTGACTTCTTGTCTAAAATAAAGGTAATACTGTTTCCCCCACTTCCACCCAATGTACCCTCCCAGGGTTGGTATCAGAAACTCTCTGTTAAGCCCTATGCTCCAGCTGCAACAGCTTCTCAGGTTTGCCAAGCATGCGAAAATTTCCATGCTTTTGCACACGCTGTTCTCTCTTCTCAGTGGCTGACTCCCAGTCATCCTTTAAGGCTCTCTGACCTGTTTCCACCTCTTCCAGAATTGTTACAAATGTTTCAGTAAAAAGCTGGAAAAGGCACTTCCCTGTGACACTCGCCCTGGGGCTCCCTGTCACCTCACACATCACACTGAGGTGCAACGATTTGTTTATGCTTTGTCTCCCAGCATGAGCTCAAACTTTCTGAGAGCAGATCTGTCCCAGGCTCATTTCTGAGTCCCAGTGCCCAACGTGCACAGCCTGGCATGAAGGAGATTTCAATATAGTTTGCTTTACCTTAAATGCATTGCTTCAATAGGGACCCGACCCCTGCTGATCCCAGAACAAATTTATACATGAGCAGTGGTAAAAGGGAGTGAGATCTGTCAAAGCCACAGGAAATGGTAATGAGACGGGCCTGTCTTGGGAGGAGTTGAAGGAGACACAATCTTTGAAAGGAGAATAAACAGGCCTTAATCCAATATCATCTCCTTCAGGAGCCTTCCCTGGTTCCTAAAGTGTCCTCTTCCTCTGACATCTCCCCAAAGCATTTGCAGAAGTCTCAAGTGATAAGGAGTGTCCAGGAGTGTTCCTCTCTTGCTGTTACTCCCCCACCCCCATTCAGACACAGAGGTCTCTGTGGGCACAGGCTGGCTCCATTTGAATGGTGAAGGTGATCTAGGTGAGCTGGGACCCCAGGCCTAGGTAACTTAGTAGCTGGATCTGAGTGCTGGGCACTGCCCCACATCTTCCAGAGCACACTAGGGGAGCCTTTCCTGGAGGAAGAAAATTCTCAAGTCTGCAGTGTCTGGGGACCTCACCTTGAGAAGGGGACTATGTTTTGCACACTAGGGCATCCCTACCCCAAATGTGCCCAAAGCCCATCTCGGTGCCTAATCCCCCAACCTCCTGAATGTTAGTTCAGCCCCTGTTGGAATGACAGCCTCCCAGACAGGGGAAAGGCTTTTGTTCCAAGGAAATGACTGTCAAAGGGAGAAGAGGAATATTGTTTCCTTTTTTTTTTTTTACTTGAGACAAAGACGTCAATTTCTTTCCATCTGTCCCAAAAAAGGAAGAAAATTAAATTAGTTTTTACAAAGATGTCAGAACACTACTTCAATATAGCTGAGGCAGTGTCTGTTAGGGAGGGCGGGGGGAGATGAAGCATGGGGGAGGCACTGGGAACAAGGACAGATCCTGATATTGGGAACAGCAAAGATCTGGAAATGCCTGTATAAAATGCCAAACAAATGAAGAGAAAACCTTCTATGCTTAGCTCTGGGTGGACTTCTCCCACCCCTACACACACCTCTTAGCAGCTTGGAGCGGGCAGCTAGAGCAGGTGAGGGACCTGGGAGTCCTGCGAAAAGGCAGACGGGAGCACACACTGACATTAGCATTGCAGTCATAAAAGCCTTCTTCTCCCCAGGTCCTTCAGTGCCAGGTCCCTGTGTGGGCCAGCCCAGCTCACTGGAAACACTGGACACACAGGGCACAGCTGGATGTTGGGAGAAGAGAGAGAGGATTTCTTATTAACTCTTCTCAGGAGCCCAAGACCCAGAGACCAGTAGAAGGAAAAGTCTGTACTGGTTCCTTAGATGCCTCACCCATTCCCAGGTGCACTCGCCCTCCGTGGAACCCTAACTCATGGTCTGTCCCAGTACCGGGGCTAGAGCAGGCAGGGTCCTGGAGACTCCCCAAAAGCATCTGCTCTCTGACTCCAAGACCTAACCTCAGAACCGCCCCCACTTCCCACCTCAGCCCACAGACCACCACCCCTTGGTACAGGGGCTGCCCTGCTCTGGTTTTTGGAACTGAAGCTACGGGACCTCCTCACTCCAGAGCCTGGAGAGAACTTGAGGCTGGTGACCCTACCCAGACTGAGGCCCTGTCCCACTACCCTATCCTAGAGCCACTGTCCTTGCTCCACTGTCCAGTCCCAACCCTCACTGGCAGGCAGTGCTGGGAACACTACTTAGATGTGGGGAGGTACCTCTGCCCATTCCAAGGAAATGACTATCAAGGAGAGAAAAGGTATATATTTTTATCTCTCCTTCTCTGTTTTATTTTCTCTTTATTTATAACGATGCCAAGTTGAACCTGGACCTCAGCGAGCCCTGCCTCTTACCAGAACTCAGGGCCGGGGCTTTACCCCAAAGCTGTGGCCCAAATTCCCCGTGCTCAGGCCATGTCTCTGTGGCCCAATCTTGAGCAGTAGCCACGCCTCACTGTCCCATCCTTGTCCTTCTGTCTCACTCCAGAAGGGGCCCCTCCTCACTACACAGCGGCCCAATCTTGCAGCTCAATTCTCAAACCACCTTGCGCACCACTGCCCCTCCTGGGTCCCGCGCCCAACTGAAGGTCTCAAGCGGGATCCCCACTCCCGCAAGCCCGGCTCAGGGTTAGAATTCGAGGCTGTTCCAAAGTTGAGGCCCGGCGCCGCTGTAGAGGCCCTTTTCATCAGCCCAGTTCTAGAACCACAAGTCCCACTCCCCTGGAGTCCCTAGATCCTCATCCTGGCCCCCAACCCGGAGCCCTTACCTTTGCGCTCAGACCAGAGGCACCGCCCTACGGTCCTGCCCTCTGCCCCGCCCCAGACCAGCGGTCCACCCACCTCAGGGGCCCCATCTCCCGGCCCCTGCCCGGTCTCAAGCCCGGCACCCTTCTCCAAAACAGAGGCCCACCTCTGCCCCTTTCCGCGTCGTGGCCCCCGCCCCCATTAGAACTCGCTGTGACCGCCAGGTCACTTCGGAGGGGTGTGCGGCGGGCCGGCCTGGCCTGGTCAGGCAGCGGCGCCACCGCCGGGACAGTCGGACGGGGTGCAGGCGGTGACCCGTTCGCGGGCCGTGGCTTCGCGGGCGCGGCTGAAGCTGCCAGGCTCTGGGCGGCTGCAGGGTGAGCGGCAGAGCTGGCGGAAGCAGCGCTTAAAGTTCTCGTCGAGGAAGGCGTAGAGCAGGGGGTTGAGGCTGCTGTTGGCGTAGCCAAGTGCAATGCACAGGTGCAGCGCAGCCACCACGAGCGGATTACGGCGGTCGATGTCCACCAGCATCCAGACGATGACGAAGATGTGGATGGGCGCCCAGCACACCACGAAGGCGCCCACCACCACCAGCACCATGCGCGTGATGCGCCGCAGGCTGCGGTCCTTCTCCTTGGAGCCTGACAGCAGGCGCACACTGCGCAGGCGCAGCAGCATGAGGCCGTAGCACACGGTGATGATGAGAATAGGCACCACGAAGGCGAAGAGGAACACGCAGATCTTGGTCACCGTGTCCCAGTACCAGCTGGGGCTAGGGAACTGGAGCATGCACACCACCGCCCCATCTGGGCACAGGAAACAAGGAAAAACAGACCGGGGTGAGGGACTTGTGGGCCTAAGGGACCCTCCCTGCCTGTTCCCCCACCCTTCTCGCTTTGGTCAAGTCCCACTGCCTCTTCCTGGCCTTTCCTCAAAGTTATACTTCTATCTGGAATGTCCTCCTTCACTTCTGTTACTTGGTGAACTCTTAATTGTCCTTTAAGACCCCAGCAGGGTTGGCCTTAATCTAGGTCTTCCTATATTCTCTCCCAGTCATTTTATAAGCCTCTAGGTCCACGAGCAACAATAATGATATAATTTAGCCCAAGCCCTCTAAATGCCAGATATTATAATAACTCAAAACACCCCACACATTTCAGCAGCTTCAGGGGGAACATCATTGCTAAGTCGACATAGAGAGCATGAGTTAAGAGCAGGACTCAGGGCCTACTAATTGTGTGGTGTGGCCTTGGACAAATTATTCAGCCTCTTCAAGAGCATCTGTAAAATGGGACTAATAACAGTACCTAACCCTGTGAAAATTAAATGGGCCAAAGCTTGTAAAGCATAGTGGGGTTCAAGCTCTTGGTGCACTCACAGAGCAGAGGGATAGATACATGTGGAAGGCCAGAAATCAGGAAAGGGCTGGGGAGGCAGATTTCAGCTTAATGGCAAGAACTTTCTGACTGCCAGGCTTGTCCAGGGACACGCAGAATGGAATGAGCTCCTTATTCCTGGAGTGTGGGCTTGAGCTGGATGAGCACCTTAGGGCATGAGATACAGACAGGGCTGAGGCTGGCCCAGGAGACACTCAAGATCTTTTGAAATTCTGGAAGTCAAGGAGCCACATAGTGGACTTGGAGCCTGCGAGTTGTGAGAAGGGGGCTAGGGATCCACAGACAAAGTGGACAGAGGACATCAGGCTGGCAAGATCCACAGGAATGACTGAGTGCAAGGACATCATTGTACAGATGGTAGAAGAGAGAAACAGCACTTGTCCAAGGTCACACAGCAAGTGGCATACGGAACCAACGAGTGCCAATGGCACACACTAAGGAAGTGGTCTGCATGTGTGTCTGTGTGTGAGTGTGTGCAGTGAGGAGGCCCATCTGGCCCAGCCCCCCAGCAGGGCTACAATTAATGGCCTGTAAACTGAAGGCTGACAGCGAGGAATGGGGCCCAGCTGCTAAGTCCAGACCAACAGTTCAGAGGGCATATAAAGGCCCTGGGGGTTCTGCCCTTGTGAGAGTCAAGGATGGCTAAGAAATCTGCCACCAATCCTGTTCCCCACTCCTACCACAGCACCAAATGTCTGCAAACCTTTACCCTAGGGGCCAAAAGGAACAGATATGGAAGCAGGAGCCTTGGGTTCTAGCCAAATTCCACTAAAAGTCTGGCTGTGTGACCCTAAATAAAACTCTCTGATTCTCAATTTTCTTATAGTCAAATGCAGGTAGGAGTCCCTGCCTTGTCTATCTCACAGGCTTACTCATTCTAATAGCAATGAGCCAGGCCTTGTCCTAAGTCCTAAGCATTTTACATATTTAACCTCATTTAATCTTCTCAACACACCATGATGTAGTGTGGCTCAGATATGTTACTGACCAGTATCTTTGGCACCCTGCTAAACTACTTCTCACACTTCTTTACAGCAAATTGGGGTCCTGTGACCAGCTATCAGAAGGAAGAGATGGGCCATACATTTAAAAGTGGTTGTACTTTTCCACCACTCCCTCTCCATACTCATCTGCTGGCCAGATGTCAGCTGTAAAGGATTTCAAAAAACATCATTTTGAGCCTGAGTCCCAGAATGACTGTGTGAATAGAGTCCTTCTTTCTCACAGCAGAGTGTGATGTAATAAATAATACTGTGTTAAGCCACTGAGCTTTGAAGATCGTTATAGCAGCTACCCTGACTGGTGTAGGTAGTCATTATACTACTAGTTGCCATTTTACTCTGAAGAAATGCACCTGTTGGTCATTCTCTGAAGGCATCTCTAGGCCTCTCTTTAGTTATCTGAGCCAATGGTTTTCAAATTGGGGTGGAAAGGAGTTTAGAATGGAACTACAGATCTTGTGGCCTCCACTGCTCACTGGTCAGTGATGCCCTCACCCTTCTAGCCATCCATTTATTATCTCCTTATAGGTCAATCATCCACACACTTCTGGCCAGCAGCTACACGCACATAGATTAGCCACCCATAATCCCACTCATAAATTTCCTTTGGTTAGCAACGCATGTGACCACTAATCAATCATTCATCCTCACAGAAGTCAACCATTCACATTCCCACTGGTTGACTATCCATACCCCCACTGGCCAGCCATCCACACTTTCATTTATCAGCAATCTGTACCTCCACTAGTAAAACACCTACACCCACCTTGGTAAGTGGCTTACAAATCCCTTATGCTGGCTCCTATGGTCAGTGGCCTGCACCACAGCTCCCTCACTTACTTACCCCGGGAACGAGTCACAGCCATGATCATGATGGGTACGCCAACACCCGAGGCCAGGACCCAGATGCAGATGTTGATCAGCTTGGCCTTGGCAGGTGTGCGGAAGTCCAGGGCCTTGACAGGGTGGCAGACGGCAATATAGCGGTCGACGCTCATCATGGTGAGCGTGAAGATGCTGGTGAACATATTGTAGTAGTCAATGGAGAGCACAGCCTTGCAGAGCAGTTCCCCAAAGGGCCATGTCTCCATCAGGTACTTGGCGCTCTGGAAGGGCAGCGTGCTGGTGGCCAATGCATCTGCCAAGGCCAGGTTGAAGATGTAGATGTTGGTGGCTGTCTTCATCTTAGTGTACCTTAAAAGGAAGAAGAGCATGTGTAACTTCCATTTCACAGATTTCAGTTTCACATGAAATTTAGGGACTTGAAATGACGGGCCCAAGGTCACACAAAAGGTCAGAGACAGAGGTGGGACTGGAACCCTGAATTATCTGGTTCAGCATCACTCCTTTCCACTATAACAGATGCAAAATGACTGGGGATAACTTTGGCAGAACTTATTTTAGGAAAAGCCCTTCCTTATCTTCTATAATGTACTAAGAAACATGATTAAAGATAAAACTGGGTTCCAGGGGAAAAGAGGTCCAGGTTCCAAGCCTGCCTCTACGGTTTATTGGCTGAGTGACTCTGAGCTAGTAGAGGCTTGAATTCTAAGCCTCGGAGTCCACAACTATAAAAAGTGGAGACACTATTACCAACCTCGCTGGGTTGTTATGAACTTTAATGAGATAATATAGCACTTAGCCTTGAGCCCAAAGCATGGTAAGTGCTCAATATATGATAGCTGTTATTATTATTCATATATAAAGAAGGAAGCTGAGGGGCTAGATTAGAGTGATCTGACCCTCTACCACTGACTTGGCCTTTTGAGAATATGATTGGCCAGTTTTGAGGAAGGGACTCTACCTAGTTGACTGGCTGGGGCCTTAGACTGCCTGGGGTGTCCTCCATAGTAGACCAGGGCTCCCAGTCCTTGTTTTAGTCCCATCCAGATCATCTTAGGACTCACCCAGCTATGGGGAAAGAGAGGAGGTGACAGTGTCACACATCTGACCCAGGGCAAAAGCCAGGTGTCCAAGCCATATGTCTGCAACCAAGCCTGTACCCGAAACTCTCCAACATCCCTCTGTGCTCTATGCTGCCACATAGATGACTATACAACAGCTGGCCCTTTGTTTGGCCAACACTGACAGTCATTGCCCCTTCTGTACCAGAGCCTGGGCTGTGCACCGGGCAGCCTGGAGGAGGCTGCATACACTGAAACAGACTGTCCTGCTGCAGTGTGATCACCACAGAAACACATAGGTACGCTGAGGCAGGGGTAAGGACTGCTTTCATTCACCTAGAATGATCTGAGAAAAACAGAGAAGGGTTGCATGAACAATTCCTCAAATTTCAGAACAGAAAGACCCTGAGAGGTTGAGGAGAAGTGATTTAATGAAAGTGTGGTCCAAAGACTTCCTTCAGCATTACCAGAAGAGCCTGTGAAAAATGCAGATTCTTGGCCCCTACCCTAGACCTTCTGGATCCTAATTTCTGGAAATTGTTATCTTTAACAAGAACCCCCCACAACACACACACACACACACACACACACACACACACACACACACACCATGCCAAGCAATTCTTATGGACCCTAAAGTTTGAGAAACATTATGCAAACTAAAGCCCGTATTGGAGAGAAATGGGGAAACTGAGCCAAGGTCACACAACGACATTGGCAGAGCCAAGGCAAGAACTTACACTTCTTGACTCCCAGGCCAGTGCTCTCTCTCCACTCTATCCCAAGGGTGGAATTACACTGCCAGCCTCTACCCCTCTACGCCAGAATCCCCCTGACACCACACGAAGCCCCAGGCACCCAGATGAATGCCTTCGATATGCTTTGAATGACTGAACAAACTGGTATCAGCTCAGGTTGTTCCTTCATGAAGTGATTTGTTTGGTTTAAAATAATATATTGACTCACTCATTGTCCTCCAGGGCCAGGATCTGTCCCACTCCCTCCCAAAATAGCTGTCATTGCCCTGGGGCTGAAGAAGCAAAAAGTTTTGCTCGGAGACAGCAGAATTGCAAGTCTTGGGAAGTCTGTCTTCAGCCCGGTGTGGTGCGGGATCACAGCTGTGTGGGAGGCGGTCTCAACCCCACAGCTGACTCGTCTAATTTCGCTTCTTTTACGCAGAACAATTAGAGGCTGTTCTTTGCCTGCTATTTTGATTTGTGAAGGATCCTTCAATTCCCAGAGGGGGCTGGGATGCTGGGAAGTGGGTGATGAAGCTGCTGTAGCTGGTCCAAGCAGGGCTGAGAGGCCCAGTGTTGACTGCCAGCCAGAGCCCCAGAAGCTTCTCTAATCACAGGTCTCCCCCACTCCATATCTAACCTGTGCCAAGTCCTGTCCTATTGACCACCTCAGACAAATGGTGCAGCTCCCTTGCTCTCAAGGCCCCACTGGCTCCCCGAAGTTCTCTTCTCATTCCACAAACTGGCCCTGACCACCTCTTGGGCCTCAGCTCCCAGAACCTTCCCTTGATGGGTGTGCCCCACCCTCTAGCCTATTCACTGTTCCTTGGACACATTAAGCCCACTTCTACCTCAGGGCCTCTGCTTCGAACCCTCAACCTCAAAAATTTACATGATTTGCTCCTTCACTTAACTCAAGACTCTATTCAAACATCACCTCCTCAGAGAGGCTGCTGGGACCTCCCTATCTAAAGTACCCCTCTCCCCACCATCACGATCTCCTAACACTGCTTCATTTTTCTTGATTTCATGAACCACAGCCTGACTTATATTTATCTTCTTTTCTCTTTTGCTTCTCTCACTCATATAAGTGAAAGGGATTTTGTCCATTTTGTTCCCTGCTGTATCATGAGCCCTACCAATAGTGCCCAGCAGATATTAGGCTCTCAACAGACATTCGCTGTATGGATGTCTCATACCTCTCACGGGGACCACCACGGCAGCCTCTCTGCCCCACAATTCATCTTCCACGAAAGTCAGGGTGCTCATTCTAAAATGCAGATTTGCTCAGGACACTACTGCTTATGACCCTTCTGTGGCACCGCATTGCCATGTGGATAAAATCCAAACTCAGACCAGCATTCCACCTGGGTAGTCTCCTTTCCCACAGTGGTTTCCCCCATCCAGCCACATCTGGAGCTTTGCAGACAATCAGTTTAGCACGCCCTCCCCGCTAAGAGACAGCCGCTGTAATGGTTTAGTGGGAATCCTTCCAAACAACATAAATGTATATAACTTTTAATAAAATTTTATTTTTGCCAATGTAATAGTTACATAGTGTAAAAAGTCACATAGTACTATAATGAAAACAGTTACCCCTCTGCCCTACCGTTCCCCCACTCTTCTGTCCTGCTCCCCAGAGGCCATTATTTTTCATGTCTTTAGTTATTCTAGTGATTAGCTCCCTAAGTCTAAATAATGTGCTTAAATGACTGTTTCTCGATTTATCGATTTTAGACAGTATCTGTTGAGGTTTTATTCAGTTAAGCCAGGCTATGAAGCAGTAACGAACTATTTCCAAACCTCGGTGGCTTAATACAATAAAAGTTTATTTCTCACCCTTTCAGCATCACTCACTCAAGTGCCTCCAGGACAACTATATTCCATGAGGCAGTTCCAGCCTGCTTCGATCTTGTGTCCCTGCCATCTTAACCTGAGGCCTGATCGATCTGGATTTCTTTGACTGGATATAGAATAGTAGGTTAGAAATTGTTTTCCATCAGAATTTTGAAGGCATGACTCTCTCTCTCTCTCTCTCTCTCTCTCATCTTCTAGCTTACAATGTTGCCACTGAAATATCTGAACCATTCTGATTCCTGGTGGTTTGTATGTAATCTGTCCTCCCCACCTCCAAAACTTTTAGGATCTTCTCTTCCTCCTTAGTATTCTGACATCTGTGGGGATGTGCTTTCGGGTAGTTCTTTTTCATTTTTATTGGGACTTCGCAGTGTGAAGATTCACATCCTTCAGTGTGAAAGGTCCTCACATCATTTCTTTGATCAATTCCTCCCCTGAGCTTTCTCTGGACTCCCTGGACTATCCACTAGTCAGACATTGGACCTCCTGGATTGACCTAGTTTTCTTATCTTACCTCCATCTCTTTGTCTTTTTGGTACATCCTCTGGGAAACTTCCTTTTTATTATCTCCCAACCTTTATATTGACTTTTTAAACATCATGGCCTTCGTGTTTTATTTTCCCAGTGCCCTTTCTTCTTATTCCTTTTTACATAGCATCTTATTTCATGGATATGATACCTTCTCTTATCTCTCTAAAGTTATCAATAGTTTTTGTTTTGTATTTTCTTCTGCTCTTTACATTGTCTTTTGGCTTCAAACATTTTTGTTTGTTTGTCTGTTCTGGCCTTTTTCTTCTATCCTGGAGACTTCCTTCAAGTATCTGGTGATATGCAACTAAAAGTTGATCTTTCAGTGAAGCACCGAATAACTAAATGGCAGGTGTGTGTGTGTGTGTGTGTGTGTGTGTGTGTGTGTGTGTGTGTCCTAGTGCAGAGGCCCTGTGAACTGGTGGGCTTCACTGTAAAGAGATTGAGTAAAGGTCTGATTTACTCTAGGGGACATCTAAATATCAGTGTCTGTAGTTCTCGTCTCTGGGACCCTCTGAAAAGAATCTGGGAAGCACACAACTGGCTATCAGGATTCTGGTAGCAAAGATGGAGAAAGTGTCTGGGGCTCCTCCCATTTTCCATTTGGTATCTTGCTCTGACCCTTTCTGTGTCTGATGGCCCTGAGATCAGAGTTGCTCAAGATTAACTTCTCTAAGGAAAAAAACCTTGACTTTTTGCAGAATGGAGGGGTAGTCACCTGACTGTGCAGGGTACAAGGGTGGGGGGAGCCTAAGGGTCTCACTGCTCCCTCTATAGATAACCAACCCCCTATCCCTGTTCTCAGTCCCACATCTCACTTCTGCTCAGCCTGTTACACACTTCCAATTGCTTTTCATCATCCAAATACTTGTTGATGTCTCTTAAGGGAAAAAAACAGGGACAAGAAGTGAAATGACTTGCCCAAGGTCACATGACCAGTAACGGCAGAGCTGGTATTTAACTCAGGCAATCCAGTGCCAACATTTGGTAAGGACTTTGCTATACTGCCCCTCAGTGCTTGCTACCTTCTTTCCTCTCCCACCTCTCACAGTGAAAAAGCCAAGGAATGTGAATCTTGTTATAAGCTGAGATTTGTTCACGCATCCAATAGGTATTAACTGAGCACCTGGTATGTGCCAGGCACTGAATAAGGGACGTAAGACAAAAGATGACAGTCTGACCTCTTGAAATTTATGGTCTTAGGGAGGGGGCAGACAGTGAACAAATTGCTGCACTAATTAATGTACAGTTACCTTTGCCATGCGAAGACACGGCAAGAAAACTGCCACCTACAACTCAGAAAGAGAGCTCGCACCAGAAACCAACCATGCTGGCACCTTGATCTTGGACTCCAGCCTCTATAAGTGCGAGAAAATAAATTTCTGTTGTTCAAGCTAAGACAAGATGACATTTCTGCCATGTTGGGAAGAATGCGAAGGAGCCAGTCATGTGCACGTAAGGGGATAGGGTGTTTCAGATGGAAAGAACAGCATGTGCAAAGACCCTGTGGCAGGAAAGAGCTTGATGAGCTGCAGGAATGGTCAGAAATCAAGTGCAACTAAAGGGTAGTAAGCGGGAGAGGAGGTAACAGCGGATGCAGCGGGAGCGGTCAGCAAGGTCAGATCACGCAGGGCCTTTGGGCCACGGCAAGAAATTTCACTTTTATTCATATTTTTATTTTACTTTTAGAATTTTTGTAAGAGTTTATTTAAGCCCAACCGACAACATATTCTGGGGAGCAAGATCTCAAATGCTCCTCGATTTTATTCTGAGTGCCACAGAAAGCCATTGGAGGTTTTGAGCAGGGAAGTGATGTCGTTTGATTTATGCATGTTTCTTAAAAGACCACTCTGTGTGAAGCCTAATTGGAGGACACAGCAAGAGTGGGCGAGAGACTTAATTTTCTGGAAAAAATAAACCATTTATTACCCCACCCCCTAAATCCTGCTAGTGGTGTCTAATTCTTCTTTTATTCCTATTTCAAAAAGTCGTGGATATTGCGTTGGACCCTTATTAAGAAATTAACTCAAAATGGATGAAAGACCTAAATGCAAGAGCTAAAACTATAAAACTTTTAGAAGAAAACGAGAGAGAAGCTTCATGACATTGAATTTGGCAACGGTTATTCAGATATAATACCAAAAGCATAGGCAACAAAAGAAAAATTAGATAAATTGGACTACATCAAAATTAAAACTTTTGTGCATCAAAAGACACTATCAACAGAGTGAAAAGGCCACCAACATAATGAAAGAAAATATCTGAAATCACATATCTAATAAGGGATTAATATCCAGAATTATATAAAACCACAACTCAATAAAAACAATTAAAGATGGGCAAAGGATTTGAATATACATTTCTTTAAAGATATATAAATGGCCCATAAGCACATGAAAAGATGCTCAACTTCCTTAGTCATTAGAGAAATGCAAATCAAAATCACAACAAGATATCACTTCACACCTATTGGGATGGCTACTATCAACAAAACAGAAAATAACAAGTGTTGGCAAGGATGTGGAAAAATTGGAACCTTTATATAAATGGTGCAGATGCTATGGAAGGAGGATGGTGATTCCTCAAACAACTGAGAGTAGAATTGCCATATAACCTAGCGATTCCACTTCTGGGTATATACCCAAAAGAATTAAAAGCAGGGTCTCAAATAGACATCTGTACACCTATGTTCATAGCAGCACTATTCACAATAGCCAAAAGGTGGTAGCAACCCAAACGTCCATCGACGAATGGATAAACAAAAGTGGTGTATACAAACAATGGAATATTATTCAGCCTTTAAAAGTAAGGGGATTCTGGCATATACTACAACATGGAGGAACCTTGAGGACACTGTGCCAAGTGATAAGCCAGTCACAAAAAGATGAATGTTGGATGGCTCCGCTTACATGAGATACCTAGAGTAGTCAGATTCATGGAGGCGGAAAGGAGAGTGGTGGTTTCCAGGGGCTGGGAAAAGAGGAGAATGAGGAATTATTATTTACTGAGTATATGGTGTCTCCGTTTGGGATGATGGAAAGAATCCTAGAGATAAATGGTGGTGATGGCTACACAACAATGTGAAATGTACTTAATATCGCTGAACTGTACACTTAAAAATGGTTACGATGGTAAATTTTATGTGTATCTTAACACATTAAGAAGAGAGGTTGTGGATAATCAAGAGCTACCACTGTGTCTATTTTCTAAACTTGAGAATGGGGCGAGGAGCCATTCAGGTCTTGGCTCCTTAACATACTCTGCTGTGTGAACTTGGGTAACTCACTTCACCTCTCTGAACCTGTTTTTGGGTTGGTAACCTCAGTGTAATCACACTTTTTAGGAGCCAGTACATATGAAAATGTCTAGCTTACTGGCCAGCATGTAGACGAGAATTGGCAATCCTTTTGGTTTTTATTTCTTCTGATATTTTTCTGCTTTTTCTCTCAGAAGGGTCAATCCTGGACCCAACCCTAGGGGTGAAGACGGTAAGCTCTGGCTGAACCTCTATTGACTCTGAGATGCATTTGCAAACCCCTTGCTTTCTTTCTAAATCAAAATCTCAATTATTTCATCTTGCATTGTGCAGCTGCCAGGGAATTTGCTTCCAAATAACTTTTCTCAGTCCAAGTGAGGCTTCCTTTATACGGCACTGAGTTTCAGACTCCTAAACCCATCCTATCATCTGTCAAACCAGCCAGCCCCATTGTCATGGAAGATCGTCACCATCCCTATTAATTTCCCTTCAATCTGAAGGCATTTAGGCGTGCTCTGTGACTGAGGCACAGCCAGGGCCACATTAAATCCACACACCCTCCTGGGCCTCTGGAGAGCTGGGCTTCTCAGAGGACAAGTAAGCTCCAAGTAGGAATTTTCTCCTCCAGGCACACCCAGGCAGTTGGGTAGACTGCCCGACATTTTACCGGGGACCCAGAAGAAGGTTAAAACATTCTCTCCTTTATGCAAAGCCTGATGGACTGGTCTGACAGCTTTTGGTGGGTTTTATTTCCTTGAAGTGATATTATCTGTCTTTTCTTTCATGTGCCAGGCACTATGCCAAAAGCAGCAAATGCATGATGTCATTCCATCCTCGCTGCAACCCTGCGCACTAACATCATCATCATTCTACAGATGAGCTAAGTTAGACAGCTGACCCAAAGACACATGGCCAGGAAGTGACAGTGACAGGATGCAAACTTAGGTCTGGTTTCCAGAGCCCAAGCTCATAACCACTTGGGTCTGTGCTTTGCTACTCATTGTCCCCCGGCCTCCTTGCCTCCTGCACTACCTTATCAAACACTAGCCATGGCAAGGGGCCCAATCTGGAGGCCGTGACCAAATGGAGTAAACTGGTCCCGAGGTGGGCTGGCTCCATCACGTTCATCTGATTTTCACACATTCCTTGACCATGCTGTGTCTTGGGGTTTGGAGACAATCTCCGTACAGTCCAAGTGGGGTTGGGAGGAGAAAGACTTACAAACATCAGAACAATGTCACAGGCACGATGACGAGGCCCAGTAGGGCAAGGACGAGAGGTTAGTTCAGAACAAAACATAAACCTCTGGTCACAGTGAGGGCGGCAACCAGTATTTATGGACAACTATGTGCCAGGTCTTTCTCATGCCTTCCTTACATCTGTGTTTTGTTTTGTTCTTCAATAAATAATATTGGTTGGACATTGACTATGTGTCAGGGACTAGGAAAGCATTTTGTATTATTTAATCCTGCCAGCACCCCTACGGAGTAGATGGTACTCATCATTTCCAACTTATAGAGAACTTGCCCAAGGCGGCAAAGTCAGAAAGAGGCTGAGCGAAGATCAAACCCAGTCTTCTTCTTTGAAATCCCAGTTCTTTCCTCTCGACTTCGATTTCAGCTTCTCTCTTGTGGTCCCAAATTACTCCATGTGCCCCTCACACACTCTCTTTGACAATTCAAATAAAAGTTCCCCCAAAGCACGGCATTTGTCTTGGTCACCACTATGTACCTAGCACTCACAGCAGTACCTAGCACAAAGCAGGTACTCCAAACACACTTGGCAAATGAAAGAATGTCAATGTGTCTCTTCCACACTAGACTGGGACATCCTTGAGGCATGTCCCCTTCATACTGTACAGAGGTGACATAGCATTTACTGGAAGTGTCCATATGAACAGAGAGGTCAAGGTGCCCTGATCCTTGGAGGTAAGCAATCACAGAGCAAAAAGCTCAGATTTGAACAGACCTTCTCCTCTCCTTCCCTGTCTTCTTCCTTCCTTCCAACCCTCCTCCCTCCTATCCTCAACACAAACCAACCCAGGTCCCTTGAAGGACATCCGAGCCCGACCCTGTTTGCCCTGAATCTGGAGTGACTCAGCTCTGCCACAGCAAAGAGAAACATTGTTGGATCATTTATCCAAAGTAGCTAATTCATTTTCAACTAAGCTGAGGGGAATTTTTTTTCCACTTATGCACAACAGCCCATGTGGGTCAAAGTCGGGGCAAGAGATCTAAACACAAAAACAATAACAGCAGCAGCAACAAGGTAAAAGCACCAACCCTCAGTCCAATTGACCTTATGGCACCCGAGGAACCAAATCGAATAAAATGGCCTCAGCCTAGATCCAAACTCAAATGCTTTTTGAGATCTCAAAAGTAGCAGGTGCTCACTATAAAATGTTCAAACAATACAGAATCATTTAATGAAGAAAGTTTAAAAACCATCATTAACATTACAGACCATCATTACAGATAACATGCAAACATGCACCCTGTTTTATATGAATGGGATATTCCCCTAATACTGTTATATAACCTGTTTCTTTCTCTCAGAAATGTATTGTGACCATCTTTCTATAACCATAGATACAAATTAATACAATTCTTGGTGACTGATTGTTATTTTAGTCTAGAGGTCAACCAACTTTTTTCTATAAAGAGCCAGCGAGTAAATATTTTAGACTTCATAGGCCACATAAGGTCTCTTTTGCGCATTCTTCTTTAGCTTTTTTTAAAATCTTTTTTAAAAAACAACCCTTTAAAAGTATAAAAAGCATTTTTAGCTCAAGGCTCATACAAAAACAGACTGCAGGCTGGATCTAGTCTCATTTACAGATACTAAAGCTCCCGAATACAGTTACCTAATAAATCCCCTATGGAAAGATATATAGGTTGTTACTGCTTTTTTTATTATTATAAATAATACTGTTATAAACATCTTCACACACACAGCTATCTGATGGCCTCCCAAGGAAAAACAGAGCCAGAAGGAAACTTCACAGTGAGGACATTCCTTCTATGGCACTCCAATCAAATGACAATGCGGTTCCTGCCTGAGTATGTCTGGAGACAGTGAACTCACCACCTGAAGGCACAATCCATTCCACTGGTGGGACAGCTCACAGGGTAGGCAAGTTCTTTCTCATTCTCTCTCTCTTTTTTTTTTTTTTTTTTTTTGAGCTAAAGACTGCCTCCTTCTCACCTGGCACCATTTTTTTCCCCGGTTCTGCTCATGGAACCACCACAGAATCTAAACCTAACCCTTCTCCCTTCCATGTGTTGGAAAATGGAGATATTGACAGTCCATACCTCATCCGGCTGTTGGTGAGACCTGGGTTAACACGTGTAAGTGCTCGGTACTTGTTAGCTGCCATGGCTGGTTGTTAGCTGCCTTCTTAGTACTGTGTGGCCATGCGTGGAGCCCCAGTCTTGGTTTGTCCTCATATATTCATTAATGTGATTGATTATCTGAGTAAAGATGACGCACTCTCTTAGGTTAATGGAAGTCCTAAGATGATGATGCAGATAAATCATGCCACAGGCACAGAGGTGATGCTCAGGCCTGGCCTTCTCCCAACTCTCCAAGCAAGTGAGGACAAATTCATTTTCTGTGGGATCTATAACCTCAAATCCACTAATGCAGACATATGCTGCAGCCAGCACAGCTGGCCTCTGGCCTCTGTTTCTGCCCCATGGCTGACTGCGGCCGCTGTACATAGCCAGATGTGGTTTTCAGTGTTTCTTACCTCACTGGCATCATTGCTGATAGGACATCAGCTTATGCTGCACCCCCTGTCACACATGCCCCCAGATTGGCCTCCCCAGCTCACAACTTTGTTCACCTCCTTCTACTTCTAAATCACTCCAGAAATGCCCTGCTCTTTGCGCCTCCACATCGTGGGCCAGGGACTCAGCAGATACTGTCACCAACAAGGCTTTAATAACTATAGTGGGTTGAATGTGGTCCCAAAAAAGACATGTCCACATCCCAACCCCTGGTACCTGCTGAATGTGGCCTTATTTTGGAAAAGCGTCTTTACAGATGTGATTAAGTTAAAGATCTCCAGATGAGACCTTCCTGGATTATCTGGGTGGGCCCTAACTTCAATGACAAGTGTCCTTGTAAGAGACACACAGAATGAAGAGGAGACAGCCATGTGAAGACAGAAGCAGAGATCAGAATAATGCAGTCACAAGCCAAGGAATGCCTGGAGCTATTAGCAGCTAGAAGAGGTAGGAAGGATTCTCCCCTAGAGCCTTCAGAGGCAGTGTAGCCCTGCTGACAGGTTTTGGACTTCTGGCCTCCAGAACTGTAAGAGAACTCATTTCTGTTGCTCTACGCCATCAAGCTTGCGGTAATGTGTCAGGGCAGCCTGTAATACAGTAAAGGTGCCACCAAGGGAGAAGCACCAACGTTGACACCAGACACACCTAGATTTAAGCCCCAGCTCTGCCTCTAACTGTATGACCTTGAGAAAGTTCTAACTTCTCAGTTTGCTCCTCTATAAACTGGATATACCGATGCTACCTCCTGAGGGTCTGGCCAGTATCAAATTAGTTCCTGCCTATGATGTCCCTAGCACACTGCCTGGCATACTCATAACAGAGCAGCTTCTCTTCTTGTTCAGACAAGGAAAATGGACCAGAATGATACCTTCTGAGCTGCTCTAGGGGTCCCAGGCTCCTGACTCCTTCCCTTGCCCTTGTCACCTGCCACCATTGTGGTGGGACACAGAGCCCTGCACTGGAACTTCGACACTGGAAGAGGCTCTGGTCTGTAACCTGGAATTCAAAACTCCCACTTTACAGATGGGGAAACTGAAGCCTGGAGAGGGAAAGATGTAGACACAAGGTTACACAGAGTACCAGCTCTCCTGACTTCTGGGAGGCCAAGTTCTTCCTACTTCTCCAAGCTGCTCTTCTAAGTCTCAGATGAAGGTTCAAGGTGGCTAAGGCTAAAGAGAAAGGGGTCTCCTATCCAAGGCTTCAGAATTCCTGACGAGGCCCTGGGCTCTTAATAGATGCTTACATTCTAGGTCCCATGTCCAATGATTAACCAAGGTAGGTTAGGTCCATGGATAGAACCATCCCCCTCACTATCATCACCTGCACCACCATCTCCATCACAGCAGCTACACTGACTCAGTGCTTACACATATTCCGTTGAATTCTACCATGACATTTCATAGATGATTTCATTTCATCACTCCAACAACCCTATGAAATCGCTACTATTATCATCCTCATATAGAGGAGGAAAGTGAGCCTTGGAGAGTGTACTGGGTTGACTAGGTGTCCCCCAAACTTATGTCTCCCCCAAACTTGGCCTTATCTGGAAATATGGTCTTTGCAGATGTAATTCATTAAGATGAGGTCATACTAGATTAGAGTAGACCCTAAATTCAATATGACTGGTGTCCTTATAAGAGGAAATAGGGAAACAGAGGGAATGTGGCCATGTTAAAACAGAAGCAAAAACTGGAGTGACCCAGCTGTAAGCCCAAGCCCAAGGGAGGGTGGCCAGCGAGCACCAGAAGCTAAGCAAGGAAGGCTCCTTCCCTAGAATCTTCGGAGGGAAAATGGCCCTGCTTGATTTCAGACTTCTAGTCTCCTGAACTGTGAAGAATACATTTCTGTTACTTTAGGCCACTCATTTTACAGTGATTTGTTACAGTGACCCTAGGAAAGTAGTACAGAGGGGTTAACCATCTTGCCAGCCAGGACCTAAAACATGGAAGCAAAGTCCATTAAAATTCAGCACATCCCAGCTCTCCCAACAAAAGGCTTTTTTCATCAGGACTATAGAATGTCAGCACTGAATGGAAATATGGCTTGTGAGAATATCTACTGAGCATTTACTAAGTGCCAGTTGCCCTGTTTAGTAAGTGCCACATGTGTGTTTGTTATCCCACTGAATCAGTACAACCACCACAGGAGGTGAACATCGTCATCCCCATTTTACTGGTGAAGAATGTTCAGGCTCGGAGGGGTGAAAGGGCTCACCAAGAGTCAGGAAGCAAGGTGTGGCAGGGCCTGGGTTGGGACTCAGGTCCCTCTGTCTCCAGAACCCACACTCCTGACCTCTACTACATCTTCTTCCTGTATGTCAAGTTCAATCCTTTTTGTTTTACAAATGAGGAAACCAAGGCACAAGCAAAGCAGTGATCACAAAGGCTCTGCTCCCTGTGGGGAACAAACTGCTCAAATAAAGCAACTGCCAGCCAGTCTGGGTCCAGCTGGCACTTCCCTTATTTGCAGACAAGGGGCGGTTGCTCTTCTCACAGGCCGCCTGGGCAGCAAGGGCTGCAATCTGTGTCCCTGCCCACCATTTAACAGGAGTGGCGAGTGGCCAGAAATTAATTAACTATCTCAGTTTAGGTAGGCAAAGCCTGAGGAAAGAAAGTGTTTATATATAATAAGGCCCAGTGAGTGTGTCACAGGAGATTAAGGGCTAGAGTATAGAAATACGGGGCCCCTGATTTGACCGTGAGTGGGGGAGGCTGTCCAGGTCAGCAATAAATAGGGAAGACTCCTTGTTCAGTTCATTTCAAGAACCACAACATGCTCGTGGAAGCCAGGGAATAGAAGCTCTTCTCTATCACCCTCACTCCGCTTTGGGCTTAAGAACAGCTGGGCCAGGGGATGCAGCAGCCAGATGCCACAGAGGCCCCAGAAAAGCAGAGTTCCCTCAACTGTGGCTTGTCAACCTATGGGTCTCTGGAAATAGGGCATGTCCCTCCTATAAACACCTACTGACGTGCCACTTGAGTGTTGAGCCCCTAGGCTGAGGCTCCAGCTATGAACAAAGGATACTCATCTGCTCTCCGGGGAGAGAAAGTTGAGCAATCACATGTTTGAAAATAAATGTTTGTGGTCCCTGCTCCGATGCGGGCCACATAGGCACTGTGGGAACACAGAGGAGGAACATAGTAGAAGGTGCCCTAGAGGAAAGATTTCCGAAGCCAAGAAATACGGGGTTACTCTAGAGAGAAAAGAGGCCTGAGGTCTCTGCACATTTTATGTCCCTCTTGTCTAGCAGTTGGGGGCTTTTTATTATAGATCTCAACTCCACAGAGGGGATCTCATTAATAAAGCACCAACTAGATATTTAAGAAATGCTTAGTGATGGCTCCTTAGGGCCAGAGATTGAGCTAGGAAACAGGATAGAAGATGAATGGAACATAGTTCCTGCCCTCCAGGAGCAGCTAGTGTAAAAGGGAAGGCAAACAATTACATTGTAATTTAAAAAACTGTTTCACGACTATCTATTTTTGTGTGTGTCTTCCCTCTAAGTGACAGGATCTGGACAAAGGCATTTGATTCACATCATTGCATTTAATCCTTGTAACAAATGACTGTGGTAAGCATTATCACAGCATTTGGCAGATGAGGAGATGAGCCTGGAGAGGCAGAGAAACTTGCCCAAGGTCACAAGACCCATAGACTGTAGTACCAGGACTCGAGCCCAGGTCTATCTGTCCCTGTGATGGTTAGTTTTATGTGTCAACTTGGCTAGGCTGTAGTAGTACCCAGTTATTTAATCAAACATTAATCTAGGTGTGAAGGTATTTTGTGCATGTAGTTAATATCTACAATCAGTTGACTTTAGGCAAAGGAGAGTAATTTTGATAATGAGGGTTGGCCTTAAAAACAAAACCAAACACACGTGCTAGCCCACTCTACAGATTTCAGACCTGTGTAGCCAGACCCCACAACCACATAAGTCAATTCCTTGAAACATATCTTGCTGGCTCTTTTTCTCTGGTAGGACCATGACTGTTATAGACCTGAAAACCCATCTTCTAGGCTAAGGATGGTGCCAGAAGCCACATAGTCTCCTGATCCAGAAAAGGGCAATGACAGCCACCACCACGCTGGGTTGTTGCAGGGGTCAAATATGGTGAGAGGCAGCATGATAAAACATGACATGCAAGGTCTTGTAATACTACCAAGGCACATGCTCATTGTTGCCATCATTGTAATTGATGTGTCCTTGATTATTTTGAGTTCTTACCATCACCAAGTAAATGTCCCACTCCTATAATTCCATGTAAAAATATTGCCTCCGAGTTTATCATTCGCGATGACCCTGTGTAGATGCTACTGCTTGCCAAACCTGTCCCCATTCCCAAGGCACACGCTTTGAGGACAATGGGCAAAGCAGGCCCTGTACATAGCGCTTCACATCCATCCTCTCCTTTGACTCACATGCAGCCTGGGAGGTGCCTATCAGTACATATCCATTTTGTTCACACAAGAAATCTGTGATCCAAAGAGAAGAGGTGCTCGTCCAGGAGTGCAGAGGTGACAGAACCAAGACTCCAAGTCGTACGTTCTGAAAAGCCCAGGTTTCCCACCTCTAGGCCTTTGGCCAGGCTGTGTGTTACGTATCATATCTCCCTCTACCTGACATATGACAGAGCATATGACAGAGCTTCACTTTTGTTTTATTTATTAACAATTTATTATTTTAATAACTTTACAAATCAGTCTACCCTGCTCCATGGCCTCTCCTAATCTCTGGTTGTATGAAAAGTCATTTTTCCACAGTTGGAAAAATGGAGAGAGATGTGGTACCAAGCTCATAGTTAGGAGAATTAAATGAGATAATATATGAGGTGCTTGCCACAGAGCTGCCTATCTTTTAGCCTCAAAAAAGGTCAGGAGTTCTCATTTTGATGTAAAGTCCCACGGAGTCAACATGACATGCTTTGCTGTTGAGCCCTCTCTTACCTGGGGTGACAAGGCCTGAGCAAGTGGATGGAGTGTCTTGTGGCTAACTGCTTCTCCCAGCAGGACAGCCCCCTGGCCATGTGCAGGGCTCCATTACCTTCCCCCAGAAAGGAATGGAAAATCACCAGATTTGGGGCATTTCCTAGCAATGCAGGAGAATGAGTTTTGTAACCAAGGGAAACAGATTATCTCCATCTGTCCTGCAGGAAAATCTGGGCTGGCCAAGAGAAGCAGTTTTTATCTCTTGGCCTAATCCCTGTCCCTGGTGCCCATGTGCTGGACAACCAGCCAAAAGGCATCATTATCACCATCGACTGCCTGTTAAGGCCAGGCCCTGCACTAAGGCCATACATCCTCTCCCTTAACCTTTGACCACACTATTCACTCTGCCTAAAACACTTCCAGCAACAGCCCTCTTAGTTGCCCTCTCCTCCCCAGCCTCCCCATACACATCTGCAGCCCCACCAGGCTCTCTCCCCACACCTGTTTTAGTTGACTTCATTGCCTATAGCCTTGGCCTCACATCTATTTATTTGTTGTCTATCATTTCCCCCATGAGAATGTCAGCTCCATGAGGACAGGGACTGTGTCTTGACATTGTTGCATGTCCTGCCCCTGGAACTGTGCCTGATACTTAGGAGGAGCTGCCGAATGCATGTTTACCACAACCCTGAGATGTAGGTGTTTTACTATCATCCCCATTTCACAAGCGAGAGAACAGGCTCAATGAGGTGAGTGCAAGGGTGAACGGCCAGCAAGAAGCAGACCAGACCGAACCCCGACCTCTCTGCCTCTGAGGGATGAGGCTGCTTCGCCAGCTGCTGGCCCTGCCCCAGGGATTTTAGGGTTCTTTGGGACCAGTTAGGTGTTTTCAGTGGCCCCCAGGCTGGACCGCCCTGTACAGGAACCCATTTCTTATGCTCCCAGGTGCTATTTCCAGCCACCCTTTGGCTCTTTCCTTAGCCCAGGTAATTTCAAGCATGGAAAGAGATACAAAAAGAGGGGGCAGACGGTTAGGGAAAGCAAGTTCCAGTCCTGACTTAGCCATTAACTCAAAAGACACGGAACCCTTCCAGGCCTTGGTTTTCTCATTTGTAGATTAGAGGGACTGAGCTTGACATACGAGATGGCAGAAAACAAAACAATCATTAAGAGTATGGCTCTGAAATCACGATGACCCAATTTCAACCTGACTCTGGGACTTGGAGCATATTATATCACTTCTCTGAGCCTCACCTTTCCTCATCTATAAAATAGGGACAATAGCACTCACCTCATCTGGGTATGTGAGGATTAAATAGCATACTATATACACATCTCTAAGCAGAGTACCTGGCACAAAATAAATGTCCAATAAGAAAATCACTATCCATGATTCAAAATTCTATGCCTTGATGACAAGGTTACTTCTGCAGGGAGGGGAATGAGGCTGTTTGTACCTCTCTCTGTATTGTGTTTATAGATTGGGGCTTTTGGACCTCATAGGACTTTGAAGTCTGAGTTCTTTTCACTTATCAAGAAAGACTCGGAAAGCTACAAAAGAAAAGATTCTTTCCACACACACCCTCTCCGGCCAGAGACAAAGCTGCTGATTTCTGCAGCTGCACTGGGAGCTATAAATCAACAGAGAACAACCCAGATGCCCCATCCCACCCTATATCCCCCAGTTGGGAATGGGGCTGCTGCAGCCTATATGACATAACTTATTTATTTAAGCCAGGCTTTCTGCTCCATCCTGCGATTATCCCTCTTCCTGGGCATGTTATGACGTTTTGAGTAGTCAATTAGATTTAAAGGTCCCAGGACGCTGAGCTTAATAAAATCATGCCTTGCCCTTGCATGGCCACCTTCCTCTTAAAGACCAGGCATCATCTGCCAGGAAGGGGACAAGAGGAATTTGACATAACAGCATCTAAGAAGCATTCTTCAAATCTCAGCCATGATGGAAGAGGAGACTGAAATTTTGTTTGCCTTATCTTTTTTCCAACCAAATCTGCATTGCCAAATCTCCACCCAGGGGTCATCCAGTGTCCTCTTACATACATACCTTCCGTGATGGGAAGCTCCCTATATCACACAGCAGGCCATACCTTCTTGGAGAGCTTTGACAATTGAAAAATTCCTTACAGAAATAATATGAGATGTGCAAAAATGTAAGTGTTCAAGAATGATCACAGAAGCATTATTTATATTGACATAATATCAGAAATAACACAAGTTCCCCCCAAATAGAACACATTCATATAATGCAGCCATCAAAAAATCACATTTTCGAAAAACATTCGATGACATGAGAAATGCACTCATGACATAGTGTTAAATGAAAAGGCAGCTTATAAAATATTACATATAATATGATCATTATTTCAATATAGTGTGATCCTGATGTCATTAAAAAAAGAGAGATAGAGATGGGAAGGAAATATACCAAAATGACAAAGCTTTTCTCTGAAGTAACTACTGTGTTACCTTTATATAAAATAATATTTCTAATATTGAGCTGATAAAGTTTCCTTTTAGTATCCATTCAATAGTTCCTTGGGGTCAATTGAATGAATGAGAAGCAAGTCTTATTGCTCTTCTAGACATAGTAATAGAAAATGTTCACTGAATATGAAATACCTGGTTCTGTGCTGAAGTCCCTCACATCATGCCTCATGAATTTCTCATAACCATCCCATATAGATTTACTGCTACTCCCATTTCAAAGATGAGAAAACTGAGGCTCAGGGAGGTTTTATATATATATAAATATATATATATAGCCCAAGCTTACTCTCTTAGTAAATGGCACAGCTGAGATGTGATTACAGGTCAGTCTGGCTCCAATGTCCAGGCTCTCAACTGCTACTGCCCCATGTAGAGGCCTCAGAGGTTTGCAGGTGGCACTCTGCCCTGTTCCTCCCTTCCCTAAATAGACATCCCTAGCTCTCGCCCCCATTCCTCATGTGTCTCATGAACAGCAGTGGCAGCATGGAAGTGGAGTGCCTTTGGAATCAGAAAGATCTGGGTGTGCACCTGTCTGGCTGTGAGAGGCACCTGCTCCCTCATCTATAAATAAGAATCTGCAGCCCCCATTGCAGGGTTCTTGTGTGGCTTGCAGAAGCCTCTGGCGCATGGCAGAAGCTCATGAGAGGCTCCTCAGTGCCCTTTGTCAGGGGTCCCCGACTCCCAAGTCCAAGACCGGTACTGGTCCATGGCCTATTAGGAACCAAGCCACACAGTAGGAGGTGAGCAGTGGGCCAGAGAGCGAAGCTGCATCTGTATGTGCAGCCATTCCCTAGCATTAGCATCACCACCTCAGCTCCACCTCAGATCATCAGGCTTTAGATTCTCATAGGAGCACCGGTGACTGATGTCAAAAAGGTTGGGGACTGCTGCCCTATGTGACGCCTCTGGATCTAACCCATTGTGCCTGAGTCACACACACACACACTCCCTAGGGAATGAACTGAGGCCTAGGAAGTGTTGGCTCTGGCGCAAGGCCAGGAGGCACAGCAGGACTTACAGCACTTCATTCTGAAAGGAAACAACTAAGGCCAGGGTTTTGGTGACTTGTCCAAGGTCACGCAGCTCTTTTCCATCACCCTGAGCTGGTTTCTTTGGTTTCCCCACATTAAGGCCCTTTCCATCCAATCTACCGCACACCCACCCACACCAAATTCATCCTCTTGAACACCGTATTGGACAGATTGCTCCAAACTTTTTTCCCCCATGGCCCGTAACCCAAAGCTCCCTTACCATGAAACCGGAGAACCTGTCCAGCCTCAGCCTCCCCTGTCCATACTTGAAACTGGAGCCTCACGATGACCTCTGGCCCCCACCACAGCCATGCCAGCTGTCTTCTTCCTCAGTCCTCCCTCCTCCCTCCCCACTGGAACGAATCTCTCCAATTACCTGGGACTGGTAGAGACTACAGAGGTGTATTCGTCAGACTCTAGAGCCTGGCCAAAGCTCAGCACAAAGCAGGCACCTTGACAAGCACTGTGAGGAGGACACCTGCTTGCAGGGCCTTTCCTGCTTTTGTTCCTACAGCCTCTCCACCTTCACAGCCACCCAGCCCTGGCACTCTCAGCTCAGCCACAGTGAACTTTCCTGCCCTCTGCATCTCTTGATCATCCACTGAACCTTTCTTTGCTCATGCTGTTCCCTCTGCCTAGCATGCTCCACCCCACCTCTCCTTATAGCCAGCTGCTGCTCCCCTTCACAACAAAGCACAGATGTCACATCCTCTGGCTGGGTCAGGAGCCCCACCCTCACCCCCGCCCCCAGACTCCCACAGCTCTGGGAAACTGCATTTATCCCTGGAGCTGTAGCTAACCAGAGGGTCCTAAAGAGCATGGCTGTGTTAGGGGCCAGAGGCTATGCTGAGGCTTAAGCTCGAGTCTGGGCAATGGGAGAGGAGGCTGGGTGGGCCTGGCTGGGGTCAGTATAAGCAAATGCTTGTTGAGTAAGTAAATGTGCAGACAATGCAGGAAGCAGGAAAGGGCCCAAGGTGAAAAATCCAGACGATCAGGCCTCACAGCCACCAGCTTTGCTTGCCTGGAGCAGCTGCAAGGGTGCTGGTTAATTACAGGGCCTGGCACATACTGAGGGCCTACTATGTGCCAGGTGCTGTGCTACAGCCTTTCACACGCATAATCTCATTAATCTTCTTAATAATCCACAATGATTACCCCAATTTTACAAATGCAGAAATGAGGCTCAGGGGAGTTAGGCTGTCTGCCCAGGATGTGGTTGAGCTGGGATCGAGACGAAGCACTACCTGAACCCCAGCTGTGACCTTTACCGCTACACTGTGTCACCTCACAGGGATATCTCCTGGCCTAAGCTCCCTGGGTTCATGGATCCCAACCTGGGCCACAAGAGAGGGGAGCAGGATAAAAGGCAAGGGTCTTATGCTGGGCCTCCAAATTCAAGACAGAGACTCAGAGCTCCCAATCTCGCAAAGCTGATACTTGAGCACCTACCTCAGCAACCCCTGGCACCTCAGTAGCAGACGGAGGGGACGACCAGAACCTCTCATCCACCTGTCACAACCTACCCTAGCCCACGCTGCTTGGCCCAGCCTCCCCTCCTCGTTCTGTGCTACAGTCACTTGGGAAAATGATGCTTTACCAACATCATCTTATCTGATCTTTAGAACAAAGGTGCCTATGAGGCAGCTACTATGATCTACATTTAACCAACGAAGAAAGTTAGTTGCAGAGTGGCCTAAAGATCTTAGTAGGTGGCAGAGCTAGCATTTGATACGAGGAAAAAAGTCAGAAGAGACATGGCTCTGCGGCAGAAAAGCACACAACGTGGAAGAGTCAAGAGGGGCAGGCGGGCAGTTCGGCATGGAGTGGGGGTGGTAAGAGATATGTCAGGGTGAAAACCTGCTGAAATCAGGATCAGGAGGAGGTGGACCTGGGGGCAGGCAAACCAACAAGTTTTGGGCTATGTAGAGGAAAGATAGGGTCACTGGTCAGAGATAGGGGCTCCTGCTAAGCTCTCCACGCTCCACCCTCCCCAGGGAGCTGCCAGTGAGAACTCCGAGATGCCAGCCCAGTTCAGGGTACTGACTCCACCCAGAAAGAGGAGTTGTCCAGCATCTGCTCTGAGGACCCACAGAGTCACCATGCCAACCGTACTCACACCACAGGACTAGAGAGTGATGCTCTGCTTGGGGACCAGATGTCCCAAAAAAAATCCTGCTCGCACTTCACACTTCACGGAAGCTTTAGGAACACAAGCTGTTTGCTAAGAATGCAATTCCCAGAGGCCCCTCTGGTGCTTCCAGAAAGATAAGTGGACCTCTGGAGTAGGTTCGTGAAGTGGGGTGAGGCCTAGGACATGGGGGAGGGAGGAACGGAGAGTGCTTTGTAATGTAGGATTCTGAGATTCTTGTGTTCTTTTTTATCAGCCCCTCACCCATGTCAGTTTTCCCATCAGAGGCTCTTCCCTCAGCTTTTTACTTGGTTACCCCCCTTCTCATCCTTCAGCTCTTCAGAGGCCTTCTCTAAACTCCCTGCTCAGGTGAGACCCTCCTTCCATCATGGCTTCCCAAGGCCCCCATGTACCTTCCACAGCCCCTCGGCATAGCTACAAATTTAAGCTTGTTGGATGACCAGCCAATGAATGTCTATGTCTCCTACCAGGCCCTAAGCTCCATGAGGGCAGAGGCAGCGTATTTATTTCCCTCACCATTTCCTCATCTCAGCATCTAGCACAGGGCATCCATAGAATTTCCTTAAATGATTTGATTTTTTTCATTCCTTCCCACAGAGAACCTTCCTGTCCTCAAAGGGCTTGAAAGGCTCAGATACAACACATTATTTCACTGAATTCTTACCACAACTCAGGATGCATTGTTGTCACTCCCACTTTACAGGAGAAGAAATGAGTTTCCGAGACGAAGTTGCTGGCCCAAATACATAGCAAGCAAGTGGCTTTAAACACAGCATTTGAACTTAGATATGGCCGGCTTCGGAGCCCCAGCTCTGCCACCATTCCACCTGCTATCCTTCTCCGAGGGTCCTCTGGATCTTCCCTTGCAAACCTTCCCCTGCCCCTCACACTGCCTAAACTCAAGACTAATAGGCAGAATTCATTCATTCATTCATTCAGTAAATCAATTGACTCACTTATTGGTTGTGCCAGGCCCTGCACAGGGAGTCGGAGAGCCAAATCGAGCAGAGGCTTTTCTCTGTCCTGGGAGCCCCTCTCCCCAGGAAACTTTGCCAGCAGAAGCTGAGTCCCAGGCAGCCACCCTGTCTCTAGTTTTCCTTTCAGTGGGAAAGGACTAAGTGCCAGCCTTCCTCTTAGGACAGCAGCCTAAAATACAAGGGCCAAATAATGTGTAGGACTACAGTCCTTTTGCCTCCACCATTCTTTGAGGATTTTAGGACAAGAGAAGGGACAGGATCCTTTCCCCTCCTTCCATACGATTCTCTGTCTCCTATCCCAGGCAGCTTTGGAAATGTTCTGGACTTGGAGTCAGAAGACCAGGATTCCATCTCCAGGTCTAGGCTAGCTGTGAGCCCTTAGAACAAGTTGCTTTGCCTTTCTCTGAACTACAGATTCCTCATCTGTAAAATGGGGGGTGGTAATGATGAGGATTCTAATGCCTACCCCATAGGGTGGTAGGTGAGGATTAAATCGTTCAGACCCAGAGATAGAGTTATGGCATAGATGGTTGGCCCAGGAAATACCTCATCAGTGTGGGGACCTATGGACATCAGCTACACTGCTGGCAAGTTGCACCGATGATGTAATTCCAGGAAGGTTGGTTGGGAGCTCCCCTAGCAGGCTGAGCCAGGGGCCTTCCCTGAGTGAACCCTCGGAAGTGAGAGGCTCTCCCCCTGGCTCAATGGTAGTTGGGGAGCTGTGCGCATCAGCACACCAGCCAGAGGGCCTGGGGAAGAGGCTTTCCCCAGGCCAGAGAGCTAAAGGCTCCCCTAAAGTATATAGTGTCAGGAACCTGGAACTCTCAGAACCATAGCTACTCTCAGGCCCACCTTAGGACAAGTGCCTCCCTCACTCTCCCTTTTTAATAAACACTAGATTCTGAAGAATCCGGAAAATTCCTCTCCTTCATTACACAGACATCTTCCATCGACACCTCACAAAAATCCTGTAGAAGAAGGCCCTATTATTACCCCATTCTATAGATGAAGAAAGTGAGGTTCAAAGAGACTAAGTGACTTACCCAAGTCACAGAGGCAGTTGGTGGCAAAGCCGGGATTATTACACACACAGGTTGGTCTGACTCTAAAGCCTGTGCCATCTCTGAAGGCAAAGAAGGGAGAATCACTGACAAAAATGCAAAGTGAAGATCAGTCCTGCCTGTGCTTGGGGAAATTTTCCCACTGTAGCTGGTGATGAGTCATTGAAAACACAGGAAATTCTTGTGTCCTCCACTCTTCCTGGGGGAGCAAAGATCCCCCAGAGATCATCAATGTCAAAGCCCCCTCAACACCCACACACCCCATCCAATACTGTACTCCGATGCACGATGCTCTGCCCTACAGAAACCCATACTCTGGAATTCATACTTCCCAGTCAAAGAGATTGTGTGGCTATCTTTCAGACAGAGAAACTGAGGCAGGTAGGGGCACAGAGGGAATGGCGCCCCCACTCTGATGGGCATCAGTGACTGGGCTGAGACCATATTTATATCTGCAAACTCTGAGTTCAAAATCTGCACTCTGCCCTGCCTGGTGGCACCACAGCCCAGAGAGGTTTAGGGTTCTGTCCTCGATCAACCAGCATGAAGGACCCATTTCCAACTAACAGCAAATACCAGGGTGTCTTTGTTATTATAAGGATAAGAGTTTCCTTTTAATCCTTTTGCCCATGTCTGAATTGGTTCAACTGGGTCAGGGGGCTGCTTCTGGGGCAAGCCGATGATGTTTTAGACTCTCTGAGATGGTCCACAGATACAAAGAGAGCCTTACTTCTTGGCATAAAAGCACAAACTCTGGCCCAAACTAACCACTGCAGAAAAAAAAAAAAAGGACTGTGAGAGGAGAGGAGGAGAAAATGGGAAGAGCACTTATGAGAAGGATCTGAGGCCTTTCTCAATCACATCCAGAGCTCCGGGTCAAATGGCCACTGGGGACAGGAGCAGAGAACTGACTGCCTGATGCTCAGCTGTTGCCCACTCTACCCAAGAACCACAGGCTCTCTCCATGGCAAACGCACACACAGGTGTCCCGGGCTACTCTGGGTGCTCCCCTCCCTCTAGGGTCTCAGTGGTTTACAAGGAAACAACACGGTCACGCTGTCATGTTCTCAAACAGAGAGAGAATCACAAGCTGACAGTGTGGAACAAACACACCAGCACAGGGACCCCAACGGATGATTGCCAAATGTGAGTTGGTAAGTGCCCCCACGGCATGGTGCAGACGCACACACGGTCTCCTGTCCCCCCACCTCACAGACAGCCCCCACACACAGCTGTCTCCGCAGAGGCCTATGGCACTTCAGGCACCTCTGTCCACCCCTGCAAGGTTTCAGCGGTCCAAACACACAATGCGTTTGTACTGTCACAAACACAGAATCACCCACTCACAAACTGTGACAGACACGCAAACTGTTGCCAAACTGTCCCACATAGCCTGATGCAGAAGCAAGAAGATGCAACAGATGATCAAATGTTATTTAGTTACACACACACACACACACACACACACACACACACGCTCACGCGGAGATGCAAATTCCAGTGTCCTCTCAATAGAAGTGGTCTCCCCTCTGGGCTCTATGCGCCCCCTGCAGGAAGTATGGAGGCCCTTGGAGTCAGGGGTCCGAGGTAAGGGACCCAAGTCCATGGCATCCCCCTCACCCCGGGACCAGACTCAGGGCGCCAGCCCGCAGCAGACTCACCGGATGATGCCGAACATGACAAGTATGTTGCCCAGCAGCCCCACGGCGCACACCGCCGAGTAGAGCGCGGTGATGGCGATGGCCAGGGCGAGGGATGAGGCGCTGCGGGCGCCCGGCGGCCCCGACGCATTGGCGCCCGCGCTGGGGAAGGCACTGGGGAAGGCGTCTGAAGCTGTGGCAAGGATCAAGGGCTGCAGCTCGGCATCAGTGGAGGGGACCGGCTCCATGGCGTCCCGGCTGCCGGCGCCGCGTCCCTCCGCACGGTGCGCCCTGGGCGCAGAGACCTAGGGCAAGAGGAGCGCCAAGGGCGGAAGCCGCGGCCCCGACGCCTCCGGCTGCAGCTCCGCGCCGCTCCGCTGCTCCTGCACCTCCTGCGTCTGCCTCGTCGCCAGCACCCGCCTTGCCCCCAAACGCCCGCCCGCCCTCACTCTGCGCCCAGAGCGCTCTGAACCTGGAGCCGCTGCGGGCTCCTCGGACGCGCCTGCTGCGCGCACCACGTGGCCCGGAGGCGGTCGCCGGTCTGTGCCCGCGACCAGGGGCGGGCGCTGCACCACTGACTTGGAGCTGGGCTGAGGAGGCTTCCCGTTCCCTCCCTAGAGATGCTCTGCGGGCTCAGGTGTACCCCACCCCTGCTGGGACTCACCCTCACGCACACCCTTTGCTGCTTTGGAGTCAGAAGGACCTGGATGTCAATTCCTCCTCTTTCCCCTGCACTAACCAACAGTGACCTTGAGCAAGTTACTTAACCTCTCACAACTTCATTATCCTCGTCTGTAAAATGAGGATAATCATCACGCTACCCCCCTCTTGGAGAGATTAAAATGATGTGAGTAAAGAACTTAACCGTTATTATTCATTTTTTGCACCCCGTTCGTTCACTCAACAAATTTTTATTTTGGGGTGCTGAGTATAAGAGCCAGGTACTATTGGGGATCCGTAGATGCACAAAATCATTTGCAGCACCTGCGTCCAGGGGCTTACAACCCATTGGAGACACCAATCCTCAAATAGCACTAATGAAAATATAGTTACAAATTGAGGAAAGTAAAGGAAAGCAAGGCTTTCCTGTGGCATGGCCTACACAACCCAGAGGTCATGACAGCTTCCCTGAGGACATGACACTTAAAGCAAGATATGAAGTTTGGGGAGAAACTAAGGGAAGAAACCAGGAAAGCCGTTCTAGACAAAGGAACATGTCCTCACGTGCAAAGACTCTGTGGTCAGAGGGACTAAATGGAGGGCAGGGAGAGGAGAAGACGGCAGGGAGCCAATGTGGGGAGAATGGGATAAAGTGGTGGGCAGAGTCTCAAAGATCGCCTTAAAGATCACTCTGGCTGCTGTAGGAACAGACATGCCCCTCACTCTCTTTCTAACTTAACCGACCCAGATCCAGAGCCATACTTCTTCTTGGGGCTCCTGTCCTTCCCAGAACATTCTCTCTACAACCATCACTCTGTTCCAGGCACTATGATAAGCGCTTTATCCATGCATCAACACTTTAGAGTAGATTCTACTATTAATGTCCCCATTTTACAGCTGAGAAGACTAGGATAGGCGCTAAATTATCCCATATGGCAATTATTTCAATCTGAGCTTGTTTTCTCCTTGGGGAAAATACCCCTGATTAACCCCTGCACCCAGGAGAGGGCTGGGGTCACAATGAGTGCTCAGGAAATACTAAAGGTAAATGACTAAACATCCGAAGGGGGAATGGAATGAAACTACCTTGAGATTCCCAAGCTCTAGGCTCTGGGGTGATGGTCTTGGCCCTGAGAATGGCTGAGCAAGGACCTCTCACTCATAACACTCTCTGGCTTGAGTCATCCACCTACACACAAGTCTAACCCTTTCCCAAAAAGAACAAAGCCAGATTCCCAAGTTCACCCTCCTCCCATTCTCTTGGCTCCTCCTAGCTGCCGTCCAAGCCTCTCTACCAGCTGCAGTAGACTCCTCACCGCTAGCCTTTCTCACTCAACCATCTGAGGACTCATCATACATGTGATTTTTGCTCCGTGGTCACGTGTGCTGCCAAAATTCTTTCCCCATCTCGAAGGGCCTTGTACTCAGAAAATTTTCTAGTGCCAGGGGAAAGAAATTAGGGCAGGAAAGAGGAGGGCTACTTTATTGGAGCTCTGGGCTCCTCCCTAACCATTCAATGAGCCAAATTTTTTCCTACCTCAGGACATTGGCACAGTCTATTTCTTCCACTTGGAAGGCTCAGCCACTTTCCCAGGCTAAGTGCTATTCGTCCTTCGAGTTTCAACTTAACTATCGTTTCACCGACTGCCTACCCACTGCCCACCAACTAGACAAAGTCCTCTTGTTATTTGTTCTTGGGACATCATGTACCACTTCTTTACAGAATTACCCACATATTTATTTACGTAGTCATTTGATTTTAGTACAAATCTCGGCACTCAATGAGTGATTGGATAGGAAATTCAATTCCCTCTTTAGTGAGCTCCCACATCAGTGAGGGAGACAGAGCAGACATAGCTTAATACAGACCTAGGAATTCTTCTAAGCAACTAAAACCCTTTGGATAAACTCTGCAATTACATCTTACTTGGAACTGAAATACTAGATCCCAGATCCACATCCACCCCTGGCTTTTGGCTATCACCAAGCAAGTCTACCCTCACCTCTTGGCATTGCTTTTGGGCCCCTCCCACTCTGGTCCCAACCAGGGTTTATCGTTGTCCTCTTCCGACTCCATCTCCTCTCCCAACCTCAGTTGTATGCTCAAGCCAAACTGGGCTAAAGAGAACATTTAAAAATTGCATTCCACAATATTTTGGGGGGGTCCCTCTTGGGGACAGAAATGCTATGGTGGCAACTTATAGCTGTGGTGGATGCAAACGGCAGAAAAAAGTTTCCTTCACTTCTCTGAGCCTTAGTTTTCCCATCGATAATGTAGAGAGCTGCAGGGTTGGGTGAGGATCTGGTGAAACAGCAAATGTTCTGCCAACTGAGAAAGGCTGCCTGAGAATGCGTTATTAAACCATGAGGATGAGTAAGACCATTTCTCTCTTAAAGGAGCTTGCAATCAAGAAGCTGTGAAAGACACATAAATGACCAAGTACTTCAGCAAAATACCATAATTGCTAAGAAAATATACATGCAGTTACGGACTGCCCTTTCCAAGAGTTTGCTTACTGTCTCTGCTCTCTCATGTGAGGACACGAGAAGTCAGCAGTCTGCAACCCCCACCAGGTCCCATCTATCCTGGCACCCTGATCTTGGTCTTCCAGCCTCCAGAACTATGAGAAATAAATTTCTGTTATTCATAAGTCACTCGGTCTATGGTACTTTGTTATAGCAGCCCAAACTGACTAACGCGCAAGCCAAGCACATGTAAACTGCCCCCACTGAGGACACTGGAAGAACAAGGGAAATTTAAAAGGCATCAAAAGAGGTTTCCCCAATGACTTCTCAAAGAGAGTACTCTGAAGAGGTCAACTCTTACCTGGATGTGAGCATTCTAGTCTATTTATCTTTAAAAGGCCGTCTCATTTCTTGATCACGACTCTCTTGTTGGCTACCATCTGTAGAGAGCTTGCTATGTGCCAAGCGCTGGATCAAGTGCTTTGTGGATTATCTCCTTTAATCCTCAGGAACCCCAAAGGTATGAGGTTCTACTATTATTATTCCACTTTGCAGAGGTTAGGTTACCTGCCCAAGCCACAACTGGGATGCCAAGCCAGGTCTGTGCGACTCCAAAAGCCAGTCTCCTGACTACCACACTGCGTTGCCTCTCAGAATAGACTAGAAAGGCACTCCCATAAAACACAAGAACTTATGGCTCCTGCCTCTGCTTGGTAGAGTTTTCCCTCGAGCCCATCTCTCCTCATAGTGGAGCACAGAGTGGACATAGCCCTCCATACCTGGGTTAAGTATTGGTTTGACTCTGCTTGGGGCTTGTCCCCATCCTTAACTTCAGGAAAAAAAAAAAAAAAACATAAATGCATGGGAAATCCTGAGCTAATTGGGGGCATCAGAAGGTGTCAGCAGTGGAGAAAAAAAAAATCACAGAAGGAGTCAGAGCAGAAAGGAACTCCCTGGGGAAGCTATTAGCAATTTAGTACGTGGGAATGTGGCTCCCACCTGCCAAAGAGATATCAGCCTGATGGAAAATACAGCAACTCCGACTCCTCCAAGTGAGTGAGAAGCTCCCCTGGGTTGCCTTTCAGTCTGGCTCTATCTGCAAGCCCCAGGAGGGGGAGGACCTTAACGATAACCATAAAATAATAACCACTTGCATTTGCAGAGTACTTTGGACTTTTTGAAGCACTTTCAGATTGATGACTTCATCTTAACACCATCTGGATACAAGGGGAGGTCAGGTTCCATTATCTTCAGGAAGACAGACATCTAGAGAGCCTGGGCGAGATCCCCAAGGATACACAGCAAATCGGGGAAAGAAATAGGGTTGATACCATCCATCTGGTTGCTCAGGCCAGAAACCTGAGAGTCATTCTGGACTCCCCTCTCTTTCCGCCTAATCCCTCACCTCTAACCAATCGCCAAGTCTTGTCCGTTCTTCCTAGATAGCCCATGGATCCTGCCATTGTTCTATATTCTTACTGCGGTCTTCCACTTGGGTGCACCACCATTTCTTACTGAAACGACTGAAATAGTCCTGAAATGATTTCCCAGCACCCAGGCTGGCTGCCTTCGAGCAGCAACATGACCGCAGGATGCTCCACACTTTCACCTCTCTCTAACTTGCTGCTACCTAGCCTCTCGTTGTACCATCTTCCCCTTCACGTGCTGTGTTCTAGCCAAAATAAAATGCTTGTAAATCTCCAAATAATCTGCTTCTTTCACCTGTGGGTCAATCTAAGCGGTTAAAAGGAGGGCTTTCGGTGTCAGACTGATTGGATTTGAAATCCAAGCTCAGCCACTTACTGGTTGCATGATTTTTACAAGTTTCATAAAATGGGGACAACAGAAATACCCGCTTTACAGCAGCATCTGGATATAGGCAGTGTTCAGCATGTGCTCGTGATTGCTGTGATGATAGTTCCTCTGCCTAGAGCATCCTCCTGCAGCTCCCCGGCCCCTTCATTACCTAACCACTCTTATGCCCCCATCGCAGCTCGGCTGAGATGTTGATTCCTTTCCTGCTCCCCCAGATCAGTTTACATCACACATTGTCTGTTTCCTTGGGGTACATCTCCCTCCAGGAAGCATAGTCAGGTCCCAGGTTCCTAGAAAACCATCCCACCCCAATACTACTGGGGAGACTGGATCTGTCAGGAGGAGGAGAGAACAGAGTTGAAAAGGGAGGGTGGTCATGGCAGGAGAGAGTTAGACTCCCTGAGAAGGGGAGGCCAAAAGAGGTTGTAGGGTCCTAAAGTAAAGACTTTTATGGGTAATAAGAGCCAGGAGATTTTCTGCAACAAGTTCAGGATCAAGAGAGCAGAAATAGTGTCTCACTCTTTCAAGTGGACCCCTGGGGCTTGACAAAAGCATCTCAGAGGTGACCTTGATGAACCAAATGTGAAAGATCTTTGCCCATGTTTCTTGGATCATGCAAGCCTCAGGGAGAAGGAACCACCCCGGCCCCACCCTCTGGTGGCTGACACTGGATAGTCCCACAACCCTGGTGGATGGAGACAGAGGCAGAGTTCATTTTATTTATTACTTTTTAAATTATTTTTGCATCTGAGTGTCATGGAGGAAATGCATACACCTGTTAGAGGAACCATCATGAGGCCCAGACCAGGCGTCAACCAAAGACAGATGAAAAATCACCCACTTTAGAAAAAGAAAGGTGACTTGGAGAAACTGATGCTGCAAAGCCTCAATTTCCTTACTTATTAGAGGAAATGATAATCATACATATTTTATAGGATTATGAAAGAGATAAATGAGGTTATTCAGAGTTTGTTGCAGTACCTGATACATTGGAAAATTTTAATATGTTTTGTCTTAGCTGGTACTATTGTTGCAATGACCATATTTATATCAACCTTCCTTCCTTGATATTGCAAAGCAAAGTGATTCCAGATTTAGATGGATCCATCCCTGGGATTTAGCCTATGTTGGGTACAAGTACTGAATAGTGTGCTGTATCCTGCCTGGTGTTAATTCGTAAGTACTAAATTGCAAGATTTGTTTGTTCGGAGTGGAGGATGATAAAGGGAGGGATTAGAAGGGACTTGAAACATGAGTGAGCAGTGGCAGGGAAGGGAGTGTCTGGGAGGAGAATGTGAAACAGGCTCAGAGTTCTCCTCCAGTACTAGCTAGATCTGCATGAATAGAGGCTTAGGTGCCGCAGGCGGAAAGCCTAGGGCCTCTGAGGCATGGGCCCCAGCAGTCCAGGCGACCAAGTGTGGCCCAGTGGGAAGAAGGGCCTTCTCCAGACCTCTACTCCAAGAACAGTGCACAGGGCCTCCCCCCTCTTGCCTCTCGGGGTGCAGTGCACAAACAACGTGATGGTGAAAGTAAACACTCTGTCTCCCGTTTTTCTTTTCCCTACTTTTCTGCTTATTTCCTTCAGCTTCCTACCCCATCCCAAACTTCTCCTCCCACCTTTGGAGCTCCCATTCCCTCCACTGGAATCCCTAATGCCATCCACTCCTTCTATCCTCCCCCTTGATTCTCAATAATCATGCTCTGGAGCATCACAGCTGTCCATCTCTCTTCTCCACACTCTAAAGCTGAGAGTATTTAAAATTGTTTTCAGTTGACATCGTCAGATGGGTAGAGTCTTCATCTTCTAAGATTTAGTCCCCCACTCCCTTACCGCCATCCCCGTCCTCCCCAGCCTTTCCCCACAAAGCCTGGCCAGGACTCTTAACAAGAGTTGGGCACTGAGGAGCCAGACTGAGTGCCAACAGCCCCAGTCCTCATGGAAAGTTTGTGCCCCCAGAGGCATCTCTCCCTCTCCCACAATGGGCCCTCAGGCCTAGGGCGCTGGCCTCCTGGGTGGGCCCCAGGGCCCTTCTGTTGGCAAGGCCCTTCTAGTGTGGCCAAAGAAACACAGCTTTAGGCGACCTAGGATAGCATTCTGTCACCAGATGCACAGAGTTGCAGGCCTAGAAAAAAGCTTAGGCATCATCTTTTGTTTGCAGAAAAAGATGCTGAGGTCCAGAGTGGTAAAGGAACTTACAGCAAGTTAGTAGCAGAATCAAGACCAGAACCCACGTCTCCTGAACCTTGTAAAATGTACTTTCCCCACATTGGGCAGGGTGACCTTGGACAACTGCACCTCTTCACATGCCAGGTGCTTTGAGAAGCACTTTTACGTGATTTGATATAATCCTCCACATAACTCTTCCATGGAAGAAGTGTCATGATCTCCAGTTTACAGATGAAGAATCCAGGACTCAGAACTGTTCAGGAGCTTGCCCAACATCGCGAAGGTGCTGGATTGAAAGCCAGGTCTCCCTGACTCAAAAGACCTCCTGGCCAAGGCACAAAACCTCTTTGTCAAACACTAAGTACCCTGAGCCTCAATTTCCTCACCTGTGAAATGGAGAAACTGGGCTCCACAGCCTCAAGACCCACCTGTGAGGCATTGGAAGGAATTTCAAGGAAAGCCAAGCTGTTTGCTAGTTGCCCATATTAGTGAGAGAATTTCTCTGTTTTTCCCCATTTGCTTCAAAACAGCTCGCCCCCAGGTTTACACTGAGAGGAGCCTGGGGAAGGTGCCATGGTAACCACAGCATCTCTGGGAGCCAAATTGCCTGACTTAGCCAGATTGATAAACCAAGTGACCTGAGGCCTGCTGTCCTCCAGGGGGTCAGGGCAGAGCCAGGGCCCACCCAGAGGACTAGAATCAGCTGTCAGGGGGTCCCGAGGAGAGGTTGAACAGCCTGCACTCTGCCCCTGAGATCCTGCCCCTGGGGCAGAGAGAGAATGAGTTTGCAGACTAAAAATAAGACTCTGTCATCAGACCTGTGACATATAAATTTGGAGATCTTGGGTAAATTATTTACTCTCTCTGACCCACGAGTCTTTTTTCTTTTTCTTTTCTCACCTAGCACATAAAATATGTACAAAATAAATAGCACTGCTATTATTATTACTAATATCTAAATTCTGAAAAGTTGGCTGCCCACCAGATAATGAACCTGAAAATGCTTAAATGCTTCATATTCTGCAGCACCACACAAGTTCAGGAGATTATTATTACCCAATAAGAGTAGTCGCACACCCACTGGCGTTGTAAAACCCCTTATTGCACATACTATTTGAACAAAGCACTTTCCATACAAAAGACACATGTTTGGGGAGAAGTACAAAAATGAATCATACGTGAATCTTTATAGTTTAGAAGACGGCATTTGTGAGATAGGCAGGAGGAAGCAGCAAGTGTTATGAGGGACGGTCAGATGAAGTTGTTGGAAGTCAAGAGGCAGAGACAAAACATGGAGTTGGAGAAGGCTTTCCTGGGAAGGCCAGGTGGGCAGGTCGCATCCTCCTGGTACCACGGCTGTACATGTGACTACAGACACCTCTGTGAATACGTGGGCCTCCTGGGTGACAGTTATTTATAGACACGGAATCTATCAATTAGGATTCTGGTTTCAAGTGGCTAAAGAGAGTGAATAAAGGAGAATTGTTCTAAGGGAACAGGGCGTCTGAGAATCCATGCTCAGGGATATAGACCTGCTTTGGGAAAGCCCTGGGGTCAAGAATAGAATCTGGAGATTCACTCTCTATTTCTCGTCTTTCCTCCATTCTTCTCTCTGCACACAGGCCTCCTCTTCTGCTCTAGCCAGAGTAATGGGTCTGACCACTTGCAGCTCCTAAATTCTCAGGTTTAACACTCAGACTTGTGCAGAGCAGATAGGGCGACCTACCATCCTGATTTGCCTGGGACTCTCCTAGTTTTGCTACAGACACTTCTCAATCCTGAGAAAATCAGTAAGGTTGGTCACCCTAACAATAGATGCTCAAGACATGCTTATTGAGTTAGTAAATGTTGTAGTGCCAGCCGCAAGCAAGCAGAAGTAGTGTTTGAATTCCCATTCAGGGTCCAAGCAAAGGAAACCTGATTGGTCCTGATTGAGTCAGGTGATTCCCTTGGTCCAGTCAGCCATGGGAGAAGATTGGGCTCACAAAATCCCAGCAAGGCTGCCAGGGCCCAGCAGCCCTGAAGAGTGAAAGTTACCAGAGAAAGTAAGGGGTGGAGTCATTGGTTTGTAGTCCAGGTAGATCCCCCAAAGGGTATCAGCTATAATTTCTGCCTTCCCCCCAAATAATGAACTCTTCAGGGGCAAGGACCCTGGCATATTTATCTTTGTATACCCAGAGCCTTGCAGATGCCTGACAAAGTATGTAAGGTACATTTTTGCTTTTTGTTTTTCTTTCTGTTCTAACATGTCAAGCTTGTTTTACCCTATGCTTTGACCCACACTATTTCCTCTGCCTGGAATGTTCTTCCCCCACTCCCCACTGGCTGGCTTCTCTAACCATTCAGGTCTCTCTTCAGACACCAGCACTGAGCTCTGATCTAAATTCTATCCCTCCCCCACCCTAGCTCTATCTTTTACATCAGCCTGTTTGCAACCTGTGATTTCTTCCTGGCTTCCTTCCCAGAGCTTATCACCACCTGAAATTATCTTGTTCACTTACTGGCTTAAGTTGTGTCTGTTTTCCCAGTGCTAGAATGTGAGCTCCGGAAGGGCAGGCGCCTTAACTCTTGCTCACCACCACTGTGTGTCCTCGAGCAAAGACAGCACCTGCCCTCTTAGAGGTGCTTAAGAAATATTTGTTGAATGAATACAAAACGATGAAATGTAGAGATGGGGGAGGTGCATTCCAGGTGTGATCACAGCACAGGTGAAGCTCAGAGGAGGGAATTAATTATGGTGTCTGTACCTGGAACGGAAAGTAGCTTAGTTTGGCGGGAAGGTAGAGAGCACAAAGGGAAGTGATGAGTAGGTTAGTGGGTTAGAGCCAGATCACTACACCAGAGGGTCACGTTCTTACCTTATTCGTGCATGCAGGAGAAGGTTTTAGGTAAGGCTCTCTTTTTTGTAAAAGAATAAATTTTTAGGTCTCACAGGTAGTGAAAATTTCTATCAAAAAAACCTACTTTGTAATAACGCCCGATGGGAGCATTCTGTAATGACTCCAGACGTGAGCAAAGACCTTTGTGGAATGTACTACGTTTGCAGAAGAATGTTAACTGCCGGAGGAACCACACAAGGCTGACTGGCTCTGGTCACCGTTCCAAGAAGCCTTGTGGTGGGGTGGGAAGAAAGGCTGCCTACATCAAGTTCAAGTTCTTTATGCCAATTGAACAACACGGCAAGACTCTGACCATTTTTAAATTCATTCATTTATTCATTCACTCATCCACTTCTTCAACAAATAGTGTTCATGTGCCTATTGTAATGGTTAATTTTATGTGTCAACTTGGCTGGGCCACGGTGCAAAGATATTTGGTCAAATATTAGTCTAGGTGTTTGTGAGTGTGTTTTTGAATAAGATTAACATTTAAATTGGTGGACTTTGTGTAAAGCAAATTGCCCTCCATAATGTGGGCCTCAACCAATCAGTTAAAGGCCTGAATAGAACAAAAGACTGACATCCCCAAGCATAAGAAAACTCTCCAGCTTAGCGACCTTCACATTCAAACTGCAACATTGGCTCTTCCCTGAGCCTCTAGCCTCCCAACCCGCACTACCGATTTTAGATTTGCCAGCCTCCATAATTACATAAGCCAATTCCTTAAAATAAATATTTCTCTATATATACACATCCTATTGACTCTGTTTCTTTGGAGAACCCTGACTAATATAGCCTACTACGTGATTAATCCTGAAGACGGAATGTAAGCAAACTCGACATGGTCTGTGGCCTCACTCAGTTTAAATTCAAGTAGGAGAAGGAAACAACAAATAAAAAACAAACACATTAAACTCACTAATTAGAGATGTTTGCAAGTGTGTAGAATCCCATGGCGCAGTTCTGACTGACCTGAAGGACCAGTCAGGTGAAGAGTGGGGCAGAGCAGCTTTTAATCAAGGCTTTCATTTCGGTTTCCTCTTTTGTAAAATGGAACAAAGGCTATCAGCTGTGCTGTCATAGGGAACTCTAGAGAGAGCTCAGTTTTGTTTTTTTTTAAAGGATGAATGTGTCTAGCACGATGGAAAGAATTATTGCCTTAACAGATGGCAGCAGGCTCCTTAGGGAGAGAATTGTCTCTTTAAAATAACACTTTGATAAACCACCTGAGGTAGGAAGTGCGCATGCACCCAGGGGCCTTAAGCTCTCAGACCAGCCCATAAGAGAGATGCGTTAGAAACAACAAGAACTGGGGTGGGAGCCTCAAGGAGAAAAGGAAAGGAAAGAGGGCGGGATGTGGAGGCAGAGCACCCGACAGAGGACCCAAGGACTTTTCTTACCGTCATGTCAACATTTCAATTTTAAATGGTTTGTATTCCTGTGACACAGCCCCACACCTTTTCCCTTCTACCTCAGAGATATTTACAAGACACACATGACTTCTTGTGAGTAGGAATTTTTCTGGAAAGGGAGGAAAGGAGCTAAATTCCAAGTCTCGGTTACCACCAGGCAGTGTCGCCCCAGGAATTACACACCAGAACAGCCAAAGGAGCTAGAGCACAGACTAAGAATTCCATGGAGTCAGGAAGTAGGCGCCAGAGGCCACTGTGCTCACTTATACCCCACCCCCCTGGAGAAACTGGCTTTTAAGAAGGGAATAAAAATTTCCACTGGGCGCAGATTGAAGGATTCAAGCCCATTTTATCTCAATCTTAGGATCCCAGCTTAGTTCTGGATGACCTGGATATGAATGCATATGAAAACAGAGTGTGGAAAGCTCAACACCAAAATGGTAACAGGCTATATTTGGATGAATCTTTTACAAGAAGCAGAAAAAAATCCAACAACACTATCTTCGTTTTTTAGAAATAAATAAATCTCCTCCCGCTGTCAACCCTGCTGAAGTGGCTGAGAGAGCAGGTATCTCCTCACCAGGAAGGGACATGGAGAGGGGCTGGGAGGGACAGGCAGGGTCTTCTTCCTCCACTGCATTTGGAAACACGACTCATCTCCTCTTCGGGCTTCTATGGAAAAGAGAAGAGAGCTCTCAAGGAGACTTGCAAATTGCCCATCTCTCCTTTCCCTCTCTCCACAATGGGAGTGAAATGAACCCTATTGTCCTGCTCTTCTCTCCAGAGAGCTAATTCTGGGCTATTTGCCTGCCAGACCCAGAGCTGCCTCCCACTTGCCCTCAAGGCCAGGCAAGTTAACAAGGTGGGAGTTCATTTTCATTTTTTTCCCTCCCAGCTCTACATCCAGCCTGCGTTCTGGAGCAGGCCTCATCTTTTTGCAACCTCTAGAGCTCTCCTGCAGCACCCAGCCTTTGTTGCTCCCCCACCCCCGACCAACCATGCCAAAGAGGGCTGCAGGGCTCAGAGGAAGCCAGGACTACCTTCCCCCCACTCCCGGAGACCCCAAACGAAGCCTTGCAGTTTGACCATCCAGGTTTCATAAGACTTCTTGCCTGCTTCCACAGGACCAGCCTCCTCCTCAAATTATGGTCCAGGTAAAATCTGATGACAAAGAACATTTGTGGAGGGGGATTTCAAAGAGAAATAAAGGTAAGAAAAGCCTAGAATCAAATGCAAGAGTACATTTAGTAAATGGTCCAAGTGAGAGACACTATTATCAAGATGGTAACAGTTATAACCTTAACCTGAAAGTGTCTTCTTCTAATCTTCCTGGGTGCCCTCTTTTGTTGAATATCACAACCAAATAGTTCGATCTTTCCTTCTGAGTAACTGCAGGAAGTCCAGTCTTCTTGCTGACATTTCTGAGGGTTCTTGGAGAAGAGGTGCTTCGTAGTAATAATAACAACAACAATAGAAAAATAATGTCGTGTGTTTATTGGGTTGTAATTAGGTTGAACCATATGAATTTGCCTTTCTTAACCATATTTGAACACAAAACAGCAATTTCATATGGTTGAACTGAAGTTTATATGACATGATATATATACAGCATCTCATATAATCCCCACGGCAGCCCTATGAGGTATAGACTGTTATGCTCATTGAACAGGGAGTCAAAGCGAGGCTCAGGGAGGTTAATTAACTTGCTCAAGGTCATACAGCTTGTAAGGTAGAATCAAGAATCAAAACAAGACTGTCTGAATCCAAAGCTAACAGCTTAACCACAGTCATATGTCTTGTTTCCATGTAATCTGAACAGCAGCTCTGTCTCGAAATCACTTTTTCAGGCTGCTGCCACACTCTCAAAGACAGGGCCACTCTTCTTCCCTTCATTCCCCAAGCAGCACTAGCCCCAGGCTAATTTCCGGGTTGTGGCAGCTAACAAGTCTTGCTGACAGTTTGGGTAACTCATGAGGAAATTGTAATTCAGTAAACAAAAACTTAAAATTGATGCGGTAAAATCAAATACAGACACCTTAAGGCCCCTCAGTCACAGACCTCTGGTCTCTCAGCCCCACCCCACCCCACAACCCTTGCCATTAGAGTGGGGTCTTCCCTTCCCAGATCAGGTTCTCGGTCTCTGCTCTTTCTTTTCTGTGTCCAAATCGTGCCACACATGCATTTCCTGGGTCCTCCAGAGAAAGAAAACAAGAACAGCATTTATAATCAAACAGAAGCAAACACTGACAACAACAAAACTATAAGCTAACCACCTCTCCACCCGAAAAGTCTCACCCTTTATCTCATGGGACTATGTAGTTGGCTCTTCTGGCCTCAGCATCTCCCTCCACATTCATTCCCAGACTTGCTTTGCACAACCAGAGGCCAAGTAGCTATAATGTTCAGAAAAAGGCAGTCTTTCACTGAGATGAAACCTGCATTAGTATAAACACTGCTGCCAGGCGGCTTTTAAAAATACACATAGTTAACTATATATAACATAAAATTCACCATTTCGGGGCAGCTTTTTAAAATAGCATTTTTTTTTTTTTTCTCACCCCTGCTGGGTTATAAGTAAAATGGGCAAATGAAGTCTGAGGAGAATGTGAACGGCAGCGGGATAGAAGGGGATCATCATTTTGCCAAGCGAGTTTCCCCAAGTGCCCATCAGGGGGCATGACTTCTCCCGGGTACCACCTGAGTTACTGCTTTGTCTGCCTGGTGGTCTTCCTGCTGGGGTTCACCAGTAATGCCAGCACTCTCATGAAACTGCTTTCTCGATGGTTACCAACGACCCAGGTTCCAAAGCCCTTTCTTTGTCCTCATTCTCCTCAGACTCTCAGGAGTGGCTGACACTGAGGCCAGTTTGTGTCAGCTGGCCTAGGTCCAGACACTTCTTGCTTCACACAGTCCTATCAAGGGTACTGGGTAATTCCTCCTACAGTACAAATAGGAAACCGTCTTCCTTTGCTCAAAAAGCTCCAAAGGCACTCATTGCCCACCAGTTTAAGTACAAACTCATCGCCTAGGCACACGAGACTCTCCACTAAACAGCCTCAACCTGCCTTCCCAGTTCTGTCTCACTGCGGCCTTGTGCAAATTGTGTACCCCAAGCACACACCCTCACCATTCTTTCCTACCTGCCTGACTGTGTCTATTCTCTCCTGGAATGTCCCTTCTCTGCCAATCAAACTACTTTCCATTACTCATGTCCATGCTAGCACTTCCTTGAAAATCTCTCTTGGTCATTCCCAAACATATCTATGTTGCAGATAGTTAAGCTACTGAAACAAAGATACTAAAATTCATGGGTTTTAAGTAAGCCTTCCTTGATTCCTGCTTGTTTTTTGACCCTAGTTCTCTAGTTTTCCTTTTGGTTCTGTGAGCTGTTTGATAACCTCTCAATGCATTTCTTCTCTGTTTAAGCTACCGAGAGTTGGTTTCTGTTGCTTGCAATCAATAACCATGACTGATACCCCTGTCTCCCTCCTAGATTGCTGTCAAATGAGATACTGTGTACATGGCTGGTTTGTGAACAGTGAAGCCCGGAAGAAATGCGATTTATCATTCCACTCTATGTTCCCCCATCCATTGCCTCCAATCACCCAGCCACCTCCGACAGAAGAGAACCAGTGAAACAACTTGCAATCACATTAGCCAAAGGGAATGAGGGCCAGAAGAGCTAGCGATGAGGCCCAAAAATAGAGCACTCATGCTACACTTGATAATTACCTCCCTGAATATGACTTTTGCAATTATATGATCCCAAACTTTTTTTGCAGTGTAAACAGATAGCAAATAATCTCCAGAACCACTTACTGATGATTCCTGGCTCCATTAAGGGAAGTTTAAGTGCTTCGTTTAGATCCTCTGTTACTGAGCCACCAAGAGAGAGACAGTAGCCATTTCCCCATTATAGTTCCTTCTTCAGGCCGCACACCTTCCCTGTCCACTTAGCTAGAAGAAATCTCTCCCTTCTCTAAACTCCTCTGGCAGCAATTTTTTTTTTTCCAAATGTAATTTATATACAACGAAGCACACTAATCTAAAGTATACCATTGGATGAATTTTTACTTATTTTGAATATACCCAGGGGTCCATTACCCAGATCAAGACAGAGAACATTTCCAGAGAGTTCTCTTCTGCCTCCAGTGGGAACCACTATTTGAAATCTGTCTCCATAGATTGTTTTGCTAGTTCTAGAACTTCATAAAAATGGAATTATGTAGTATGTACTCTTTTAGTTCTAGCTTCTTTCATTTAACAAGTTTTTGAGTCCCCTAATTTTTTAAATAACCTTTATCTCTTTGCACATGAAACCTTCCTTACTTATGTACATATCTTCTCTCCTCTACTAAACTTGGGATCAGGGTCCATGTTGGATAGCACCCTCTATAGCAGGGATCCCCAAACCCCGGGCTGAGGACTGGTACCACTCCATGGCCTGTTAGGAACCGGGCCACCCAGCAGGTGGTGACCAGTGGGCAAGCCGGCTAAGCTTCATCTGTATTTGCAGCCGGTCCCCAGCACTAGCATCACTGCCTCAGCTCCACCTCAGATCATTGGCATTCGATTCTCATAGGAGCACCAGTCCATGGTGTCAGAAAGGTTGGGGACCACTGCTCTACAGGACTTCCCAGAAATTAGATGCTCAATTTATAATTCCCAAATGAATTCACCAGTGAAGATCGGAACCACAGACTGATTTCACTGTCCCCCTTTCCATCTCTGTCATATGCTGTGCATGGCTATTGAGCGCTTATTATGTGCCAGACTCTGGGCTCCATCATACACATTAACATTACATAAGTGCTCACAAAAACCCTAAATGCAGTTATGACTTTGTCCCCACATGAGGAAACTGAAACTCAGAGATGTTACATGATTTTCCCCTAAGGTCAGCTTACTGAGAAGTGACAGCGCCAGGACTCAGACCTTGGTCTGTCTGACCCAGAACCCAGACTGCTAACCACTAACTCACACTGTTTCATGGTTAGGAAAGAAGTTACATTAATGGTCTGAGTGTTCTTTGAGACAGCTCAGAACCCCTCCCATTGGCCCCGCAATACACACATCATTATGCCCATCTTCCTGGCAGGTAAGATGGCTAAGGGTCAGAAATGCCAAATGACTTGTACATCCAACCAGCCTGTGGCCAAGACTCGAAACTAGAGTGCCTCTCAACATAAAGTTCATGTTGTTTATTTGACACCATGGGCCACCTTTCTGTAAGATGAGCTGACAGCATCTGCATGAAAGGGCTTTAGCAGCAAGTCTCTGTGCAGGCTGAGTGTTTGCTTTCTGAATCAGGGAGGTGTCGGTTTCCTTAAAAGTACAGCATTGGAGCATGGTAGACTCGACTGGGCAAGGCTATGACTAGGGTAACCATGTCTGTGGCAGCATTTAAGGTGTCATCCTCAGATGTTCTAGAAAAGCAGATCCAAATGAAAAGGACATGTCCTTTTATTCAACCAATGTGTATTAAGTTAATGATATGAGCCAGGCATAGTGCCAGGCACTGGCAAACACGGTAGATCTGGTTTTAAGTCTCATGAAGCCTCTGGTCCAGTGGAGGAAGCAGACATGAGTGATGAAGGGCAAGTTCAGGAGCATGGGAATCTAAAACTGGTTTCTAGCTGAACCTGAGAGATCTAGGAAAGCTTGCTTCAGAGAGGAAATGACATTTAATTTTGACCTGAACGATGAACCAGAGTTAATAGTCGAAGGGAGTAGAATGTGTGTGTTGGAAGAGGGAGGTCAGGCAGAGGAAACAGCATGTGAAAAGAGTCTAAAGCAGGAAGAGAAAATACGGGGGGCAGGGGACAAGCTTCATGAGGACAGAGACATTCACCTTATTCCCACCCAAGCACCTAGTACCACACCTGGCACAAATGAGGCACTCTATAAGAATCTGGTTGCATGAATGAACACATGAATGAATGCTTCAATGAAATTCAATCTAGCTGAGGTAGAGTGGGAAAAAAAACAGCATGAGACGGAGCCTGAGAGGTGGGCATCAACCAGCTCATACAGGGCCTTAAAGGTCATGTTTTAAAGGCTCATATTTTATGTAAGGGAAATGGGAGGGTATTTGAAGAATTTTCAGACACGTCATGATCTTATTTCCATTTTTAAATAGTCACTTTGGCCTGCAGAAGGGGCAACTCAAGATGATGGCAGTGGCGATAAAGAGCAGTGGAAAGATTCGGGAGATATTGTGGGGGTGGAATGATCAGGACTTGATTCAAGGGTGACTCACACAGGCTCCTGTCTGAAGCGATAGGCTGGGTGATGCGGCCATTCACCATGATAGGGACCTTGGAGGGAAAGCAGGTTCTGTGGAGGAAGATGAATTTTTATATATGTTGAGATGAATATGTCTAAGAATCATCCAGGTGAAAAAGTCAGATAGACTTTTGTTGGCTTTGTAGGCTGGAGCTCAGAGAGAGGGCTATGAAGAGAACTGTTGACATCTAGATAATAATTGAAGCCATGGAGAAGAATGAGACCACCCAGAGAGATGATAAAAGGAGGAGAGGCTAGGGCCTAGAACCCAACCTTTAATGGCTACAGAGAGTTATAAGAGAAGCTAGCAAATGAAACCAAGAAGAGGAGGGAGGCTGGTGGCAAAATGGAGAGAGCAGGGTCACACAAGTAGGAAGGAGAATGTTTTGAGAAAAGTAATCCTCTGAATTAAGTAAAAATGAGGATTGAAATGTTTCAGTGGATTTAGCAATATGGAAGTGATGGATGACATAAATTACTAAAAAAATATAAGTGATGATTACTATTGTCTCAGCCCTGAGGAAAGAGGTTATGTTCTAGAAACAAGACTCAAGAATCTTCCAATAAGACTCTGGATGCCAGGGAATCTCAGAAGTCAATCCTTTGGGGGGTCAGGATTTCTTGTCTTTGGGGAAAAGAAAAGCTAAGCTGTCTGTGGAGATCTTTGAACACAGGGGGAAAAAATCTTGGAAAATACACTCCTAAGGAATCTTAAGAAAGGACATATGATTTAGCAAAGAAACCACTCGAAGTTCCATAATTCATTCAACAATACGTTTATTAAGCCTCTAAAAATCACTCAACGTGTAAATCTCAGTCCACTATTTCTTGAGCCCCTACTGTAGGCATTGCATTAGTTAATTGCATGTCTTTTTCCTTTTATCAAAAATGCAAGCTCTCAGAAAGCAGAACTTTTTCTTTACCCTTTTATCTCCCACTAAACTGCGATAACTCAGTCATCCTTGGCAAGTCACCATTCTCCCAATTTCCCAAGAGTCCATTCCCTCTGCCTAGAAGGTCCTCCAACTGCATAAACCCTCATTTTCAAGGCTCAGTTCAAGTGTCACTTCCTCTGTGAATTTTGCCCAGTTGCCTCAAACAAACGTTAAAGCTCCCTTCTCTGGGCTACTAAGGGTCAGAATAGCCCTTGTCTTTCTATATAGTATTGATTTCCATGTGGGGCTTTCTGTCTCCCTGGCCCAGCTTTGCCTCTTCTTGCAATCCCTAGGCCCTAAGCCTAGAGCACTTAAACTTGTCAAAAATCAGCTACCTGCTCCCCTGGTCAAAATGGGCTCTGCAACCCAGACTGTGATCAGGGTGAGCTTACAACTCAGAAGATACTCTAGTACCACCTCCTGGCTAGATGGGGTATGACAGCTCCTGACTGGGCTTTCTCTCGTTATTGGCATCCCTGCATCTTAGTTTTCATTCTTTCTTTCATTCATTCATTCGTTTGTTCTGTGCCAGGCTCTGAGTATATTGCTGAGCCAGACAGACTCAGTTCCTCACCTTAGCAAGTTTGTAATTTAGTGCAGAAGACAGTCTCAGAACTGCAGTGTGACTGAAGCTATATTCCTGAATGTTTTGAGGCTGCGGGAAAGAGAGATTCTTTGCGGGTCCCTGAGGCTACCATTCCTAGAGGTCATGATTGGGGCATGGCCTGAGCAGGGAATTGCCCTCTTGTGGCTACCTGGGCTCTCTCTTGGAAAGCATATCCGTGCTGGGCAGGACTTCTACATTTTACCTTCCACACACTCACCTGTTACTTATTATTTTTTTTTTTTTAAAGCTTATTGATACCAAAGAAAAACAGGACACCATACTCCAAAACAAGTCTATGTCTCTCTGGTGCCTCTGAATAGCTAGGTCCTGAAATCCATGACTTATTTTTCAAAGCCCTAACATTAGAGCCACAATGTTAAAGCTGGAAGAGACCTTCATTCATGTATTCATTCTTTCTGCAAATACTTATTGAACACCATTTGGTGCCAGGCAATGGGTTAAGTGCTGAGAACATAAAAGTGAACAAGAAAGGTCATGGGATTACACTCTCACGACGTTTCTGTTCTCTTTGGGGAGATAGGAAACAAAGCAAGTACACGACTTTTAAATATTTACTTATTTATTTTTAATAGGTGGTACATTATATAATTCAAAATACAAAAAGGTGCACAATGAAAAGCCTCCCGTTCCTGCCCCTAGCTACCTAGTCCCCTCCATGGAGGCAAGCACTGTTATCAGTTTCCTCTGTACCCAGAGGTAACATATGCATATACAAGCAAATATACTTTTCCCCCTTTGCTATACAAATGGTGGAATTCTACACATTCTGTACTGCACTTTGGGGTTTTCACGTAACAATATATCTTAAGAAATCATTCTATATTGATACATAGATTTCTATCTTTTTTACAGTTGTATGGTATCCCATTGTGTGAGTAGTACATGATTTAAAATAGTTACATTGTAATGTTATGATGCAAGCAGAAAATACGTGGGGGCTGAATTGTTAAATAACAAGGGAGATTTGGCTTTAGATAAGGTGGTCAGGAAAGGAAGTTTATACTCAGGAAATGTCATTGAAACTGAGTCCTAAAAAAATAAAAGAGAATCTACCAGAAAAATACAAGGAGGAAGAACATGCAAGCGAAACAAAGGATTGCCAAGGCAGGAATGAGCTTGGCATGTTGGAGGGGCTGAAAACAACAGTGGCCAGAACCAGATGAGTGGAGGAAGCACAGGGTTAGATGTCAGGGGCCTCGTAGGCCAGGGTGAAGAGTACACCGCTGATTCTAAGTGCAATGAGAAGCCACTGAGGGTTCAAGAGAGAAATGGGCATGCTCTGACTTACATATTTGTAAAAACAAACACACACACTTCACTTAGGCAACTATATGAAAGGTAGATTAAAGGACAAGAGTGAAAGGGATCAATGAGGAAGCTGATACAGTAGCCCAGGCAGGAGATAACAACATGGAGAGAGGTGGCAGTTGAGATAAGAAACACTGACAGCGTTAGGATTTATTTTGGAAGATGACAGGATTAGAGGTGAGTTAATCTCATAGATCATTTAGCCCAGTCCCCTTATTTCTCAAGCTGACAAAGCCTCATGACTTGCTTGCCACAGGTCAGGGAGCACCTTAGTGCTAGATCCAAGTTTAGAATCCAATGTTTCTGACTCCCAGGTCAGTGTTCTATCACTCTAGGAAAGCAGGAGTTGGAATTTGAGAATAGAAAGTGTATTTTTAAAATCCTGTTAACCAGTAATTACTGATACATTCAATTTTTTAAATTGTTTAACAGCTTTCTTGACTCCTCTCACCCCCTTGTAGGAGACAGACGTGAGGTAAACGGAATCTCAGGCCCACCTCTGCCTACTGTAAACCTGGAGCAAGAGAGGCAGCCAGTGTGGGAGACAGGGTGGGGAAGTGTAAATAGGATAGCCAGGAGGAGACCTCGTTCATAAGGTAATCCTGGCTGAAAGACCTGAAAGAGGGCAAGAGTATTCCAGGTGGAAGACATAGCTGGGGTGAAGACCCTCTGACGGGAACCTGGCATGTTTAAAGGGTTGTTTGGAGGCCAAGGTGAGTGGAGGAAATTCAGAAAAGTGGAGATGTGAGCAGAGAACAGTAAAAGAGGGGGCGGGGGCGGGGGTGATGGCATTAGGCTCCATGAGCTGTTGAAGGCTTTGGCTTTTACTTTGAGTGAGGTGGGTGCCAAGAGGCTGTGAGCTAAGAAGTGACATGATCCCTACATTTTCACAGGATTGCTCTGCTGCTGTGTGGAGGACTGTAGGAAGCAAAAGTGAAAGTAGAGATTGTTACAGTCATCTAGATGAGAGAGGATGATGACTTGGCCCATCGATACGACAAGAAGTGGTCAACCGATAAGATTTTCAGACATAAATGTAAGACATGAAAAAGAGAATCAAGCGTCTGGAGAATCAGGATCTGGACTGAGAAATGGGAAAGATGAAATTGTTATTAAATGAGATGGGGCAGATGAGGAAGAGGTTTTTGGTTTGGAAGTGGGGGGTTTGAGATGTTGCTGAAACATCCGGTGGAGGCTGAGCCAGCTGTTGAATATACCGGAGTTCAGGAGACAGACCTGGTGTTTAAAGCCACAGGAATAGATGAAATCTAGTGAGTACAGAGTCAAGAACTGTGCCCTAGCTCACTCTGGCATCAAGAGGACAAAAAGTAGAGGAACCAGCCAAGGAGATTAAGTAGAAACAACAATGAAATAAGAGGACAATCAGGATATGCTGTGTTAGAATTCACGTGAAGAAAGTGTATCAAGGGGAAACAGCAACAATGCCACATGCTGTTTTTAAGTCAAATAAGTTGAGAACTGAGAATTAACAATGTGCTGTCACTAGTAACCTCGACAAGACTAGTTCCACTGGAATTGAGAAGATGAAAACCTGATTGGAGTGGATTAAAGGGAATGAAGAAAGAAATGAAGCTGTAAGTAATAGCTTCTTCTTTGGGGTTCTGCTGCAAAGAGGAATAGAGAAATGGATGGTAACTGGAGGAAGAAACAGGAGACAGCAGCATGTTTGTATGCTGATGGGAATGATCCAACAGAGGTAAAATTGGGATGTGGAAGACAAAGAGATTTGATGGGGCCATGTTCTTGAGTTGGTGATAGACGGAGGTCTGGTACACTAATGGATTCTTTCAACAAAAACACGCATAGGCCAAGGGCACTGGTTCTGAAACTCTAAGGTTCATCAGAATCACCGGGAGCACTTAATAAATGCACAGATCGCTCTGATTCAGTAAGTCTGAAGTGGGGCCCAATTACTTGCATTTCTGACAAGTTTCCCCAGTGGTGCTGATGCCCCTGGACTGCTTGGAGAGGCAGCTTCAAAAACCACTGATCTACAATTATGTGAAGTGAGTAAATGTAGTGGAGTGAATCTGTGATGTTTCGTTGTGATTCCTTCCATTTTTTCAGTCAAGTAGAAAGTCATTAAGATGTGATATTAAGTTCTGGAGGTTTGAGGAAAGGGAGAAGGTATGAAATAGGTGTCTCAAGAGTAGAGTGACTGGAGGGGGAAATGTTGATGACTTCCCTCCTAAGGTCAATGATCATGAGTTTAAAGTAAGATACTGGTTTTTTTCTCCAACTACTCTAACTGCACAGGTACAGGTAGGTAGACAGTTTTATGTGATCAAGCTTGTAGTCTGGCAATTAAATTAGATGAAGAGAAAGGGGCAAGGGAGCAAATACGAGATTGGGAGGGGGATTATGGTGGACCACAGAATTTAAGCTGGGAAAGGAAAGACATGAGGCATGGTGAGGTAAAATGAAAAGGTGAAACTTTTCTCAAAAGTGGGTGCTTTCTCCTCAAAGCCTCATCCTCATCTCTCATCTCTCTGGGATTCTGTTAGCATGACTCTCTCCCCCAGCCTCAAACCCTTGTTACTTTTCTATAGCGTTCATCACCACCTGGCAAAGTTGTCTCTTCACAAGATTTGAAGTCCCATTGAAGGCAGGGCTTTTAGCTTTTTGCTGTTGCGGGCCTAGAACTCTGCTTGGCATGTAGCAGCCCTCCCCCACACTATCTTCCCTATCCAGTTCTGGCCAACTTACTCTTCAACCATAGACTCAGGACATGCCCCAAATTATACATCAAAATGACTCGATTTGGAATGGCATACATCTGAAAACCGAGTCCCTAACTCTTCAAGTTGAGAGGCTTTGGGGAAGCAGAAATCTGAAAAAGTTTGGGTTTCAGTGCTTAAGAGGAACAAGATTAGGACAGGTTTCTGCCAAATTGCTTTAATGACAGAGACCCAGGCCCTAGGGGCGCTGCTCATACCAAATTCTAAAAGGCCGTCCATATAAAGTTGTCATAGAAGAACTGGGTCCTTTTACAGACCAAAATTTTTAGAAAATCATGAAATTGCCAAAAAAAAAAAAATTGCAGGGAATGTTACTCCATTTTTGTAAAATAATTTTAAATTATGTGGATATATATATTTTTAGGAATACATACTTGCTATATACTGATTTTTTGCATATATCATAAAAAGCAAAAAGTTTTTAAGGTTTAAGCAAATTTTTACCAAGGTGTAGACATTTTTTATTCTATATATGTAACTGGTTTTGTTATTTAGAAAAGTGCTACTAGTTAAAATGAATTTAAATCCCATACAATCGAATGGCTTCTGAGGTGATTTCTGCTTTCCAATGAGGAAATGTGTCACAGAGCAATACCCTGACTTGCCCAACATCACACAGCTTGTTAATGATGGAACAGAGTGCCTAGGAGTGAGAACTGAAGTTGTGGAGGATGAAAAGGCAAGGGGCTCTAAGGTTTCCACCCAAATAAAGAAAAGCTAGGATGAAAAATCCAATTATCATAAGGGCAATCTTCCGAGTAGATACCCACTTCTCTTCTTGTAAGCACCCTCTGTATATCTCCCACAACTCCAAACTCTTTTATAGTGTCATCCTTGAACTGAATTCTGAGAACAAGAATCTTATTCATTTCCCTTTTCCCCAAGTGCCAAACGGCACCAACAGGTCGTCACAAAATACAGGCTAAATGGCTGAACAGATGGGTACACTCACATGCAGAACTGAACAAAGTAACAAAATTGGTCATTTCTTCAGCAAGCTTCCCCTTCAAGGAGAATTCTTAAGGTTGTTTTTTGTTTTGTTTTGTTTTTTGAGCTCATGAGCAGTGCTTATGACCAGCAGGTGGGGCCAGAGTAATAGCTTTTCAAACTTGAGCCAGCCACACACATTTAAGCATTATTGAAAAGGTAGATGAAAGCAATAAGCCATACATGACCCGAATGACACTTTTGCCTCCTAGCAGAACAGCGTTTAATCCCATTCCCCATCCCTCAGGTGACCTAGTTCACCACTGAAGGTAAGGGGTTTGGCACTGGAGAGGTTTTTGTGCAGATGCAAAAGCAATGGCAGACACCATCTTGAACCATCGGTTTCTCACATGAAATAGCCACCTGATCAGGGCAGGGAAAAGCGTACAAAAACGAGGATATTATGCAGAGCAGCCCCACAGTCCGCAACAGGTTAGAGTTGGCAGGGTCGCAGGAGCATGGAGAGAATCAGGTCAACAGGAGAGGTTTTGCCCTCCAGCGGGTTTGAAGCCGCAGGCCACCACGTGGTGGCTGCCAGCACCCCGCATGGGCTGATCCCCAAGCTCAGCATTGTGCTGGCCATGGGGGCATGGGAAGAGCCGCTCTATGCTCCCCCACAGGCGAACTACAGAGCCAGTCCTGGAAACCTGGAAGCAGAGCCCTGCAGATTTGTGGGACCTTCTCCGATCCCCATAACCCTCGCTGTGGATGGCTTAATCCACAACCATTATCAGCTTCCCACGTGCAAACCCAGCAGCTGTAATAGTACAGATCCAAAGAAAGGCTTCTTAGGGGTAAGCAGCTTTACCTGTTGCCCAGAAACCACTAGCAGTGAGTGACAGCCCTAAGAAAGTGGCATACTCCTCAAAGTAAAAAAGAAAAAATTGTGAAGTGACTTTATCAGATCTAAATCCTAGGAGCACTTTCACTCTCATTTTTGGAACAAAGGGTCCTATATTCTGACAGATCACATTTCAAATAAATCATTTTTCAAATAAAGGTTAAAGTGACAATACTCAAGCACTATATATTAGTTGCATAATGAGAAACCGAAAACTTCTGATATATATGACCATTTATTTTCTCACAGGTAGTAAAAGCTCTAAACCCCTAAAATAGTCTAGGTGGGGTAGAAACCAGGGGTCTCTATTTACTAGACTACAGGTAGGAATTATGGAAGGGTGCAAGCCAACCCATTCATTGGGCCTCACTCTCCATTAAGTATTATGCCAAGTGAAAGCCCTCTCCATAACTCCAGAAGCTTCATATATATAGCACTATAAAAGGGAAGAAAATGGTTAGATGCTTTTATTAGGCTAAATAATCCAGCTATATCAGTAATAATAACGCCACTTTAATAATCTTGCAATTTAAAGAATTGCTTTAAAGGAAATCAAGGGATGGTTTCTAAATGTTCTCCAGTAAAAGGAGTCTGTGTTCCTTGGAGAAATGAGGCTAGGGCAGGGAAAATGCACAACTATCCAGGAATATATTATAGTACCAGAAAGTAAGAAAGGTCCAAAAAACATTGGGAGCAGTCAAAATAGCCATCTTGAAGGAGCCCACAAAGCCAAAGCTAGGACAATTTGAGCAATATTATAGCACTGACCCATGGAATAAAATATTCGAGTCCATACCGATATAATTGAATAAATAAAATGGAGAGGTGGGATAGCTCCTTCTTACAGAATGTAGAACAGACACAATTAACATTTGGCAAACACCAATTGTTGCATCAATCCAGAGATGTCAAAATTAGTCAACCAGAGTGATCGTAAAGTATAGCCCTCTGTGTGTTAATTACAAAGGGAAAATCAGTAAATTTACAGTGGAGAAATCTGGCAGACATCACCTTAACCAGTGATCAAAGATAACATCAGTAATGAGACAAATGGACATTATGTATCTTGATATACTGAGAAAGGCACATGACTTGTGCATTCTTACCAAAAAATAATCTCAGTCTAACAGTGAGAAAATATCAGACAAATCCAAGGGGCATTCTATAAAATAATTGGCTAGTATTCTCCAAAAGTGCCAAATCATAAAAAGTGAAGACTAAAGAGTTCACAGGCTAGAGACTAAGAAAACTAAAAGCATATGGGATCCTGGACTGGATGCTGAGCCAGAAATAAGACATTCCCTGAACAACCAGCACAATCCAAATAAGATTTGTAGATTAGTTAATAGTACTTACTATATCAATATTTACTGTTTTTGATAACTGTACTACAGTTATATAAAATTTTAAAATCTGGAAGAAGCTGAGTGAAGGGTAAAAAGGAACTCTCCATACCATTTTTGCAAAAGTCTAAAATTATTCCAATAAGTTTTCTTAAAAAATTCAACATGTTGAGGGAAAACAGCCCATCAAATATAACTATGATTAAGTTCAGTGAATGAGACTTACACATTTTGTTCATATTAAAGGTTTAAAATGCTTTGCACTGATGGTATATGGTAAAATTGTTTCCCCTCATCTCCGACAAAGGAGAAAAGTAAACATGGCTATTCAAAGTATTACATTGGCAAATGACAACAGAACAAAGCATTGAGGACAAATCGTCAAAAGTCGACAATTTCCACTGGAAAAGCTGTCATTAGCAAGTAAGAGAAATAGTTTAGTTTCATTTTGTGGTCTTCACCAAACCAACTTTTAGACCAAACTCTTAGAGTGAACATACTCTTAATTTTTTTATACTACAGAAAAAGCCAAAATGGTTTTGGGGGGTTTTGTTGTTGTTGTTGTTGTTGTTGTTTTAAATACACAAATCCAGCAACCTGACCGCCCCCTACCCCAAAACACTCAGGGAGAGCTAGGTGAGCAATCTTGTTTCAGGCTCCAAACTACTTCCAGTTTGGACCCATAGCCATACCAGTATTTCCTATGTGATGTGAAGAGACTGAGAAGCATTAGCTTAAACCAAACTAAGATTTCAAACTGCAAAAAAAACATCTTGAATGATCTTGAATATCCAACGTGAATACAAGGTAGGAAAATCTAGGTAAAATGCTTTTGAATTTGTTTTTCTCAGGATATTTCCCCTTTTGAAGGTGAAATATTATACAATTAAACCCATGGGGTCCTCTAAAAGTCACAGAAATTTGAGTTAAAATTGAAAACGATAAATGTTACATTTCTAATTTGGAGACTGGGTACCTTCAAACTGATGAAAACACAAAGGACTCCCCAATTTAGGGAGAATATATTTTAAAAAGCTTGGCCAATAGGAATAGCTAGGTATACTGTACTGTGCCTCAGGCAGGGAAAAGTTCTCAACTTGAAGTGTCAACTATAATGCTAATTACAAATTAGCATTTATTAACTTTATTGCACCCTGATTTAGTAACCTAGGTTGTGTAGACTAGAACGAATGAGCCACTTGAGGGCAAAACACTTGTCCAACAGTATTAAAACCCATTTTCAGAACCCTTTTCTTACAGAAGTTTTCACACATTTAATTCTCCAACACTGGCACACCTTAAGGACTAAAAATCTTTAAGGCAGAGAAGACTCGAAACTTTCTAAACAACGGTGAATCAAATACCATTACAGTTGTATGGTTCATGAAGAACCAAGCCCACTGAAATTTATTTGGACATGTATCCATGTGGAATCCTGGTCTAAAGAAGCCGTATTTCAGATTCAACACTTACATTCTTGATATTGGGTCTATCTATTTTGCACACAAGACATCTGGCCAGGTTTCTACAGTTAGCACAGTGCCTGGCACCTAATAAACACTCACAATCAAATATTTATTGAATGATTTAGCAGTGGCTCTGCCTTCTCTGGGAAGTATCTAGAAATAAAGCATTATAAATTTTGGCCCACCTTGCTTGCAGGTCATGATTATCTAGTCCTGGGTACAAAAGCAAGCCTGAACTACTTCATCTCAGCAAATTTCCTAAGAATAGTTGTCATCTCACTTCTTAAAACTCCTTACACTCCAAATCTTTTATATACCAGACTCAAATAATATTAATAAATGGTAGTAAAAGTGATGCTCAACAGGATCTCACGTTTATTGAGAAGTGATTAATGGTAAAAAGAAAGGCAACACCCTTTCCTCATTGGCTGAACAAGAAACCGAAGAAACATTCACTACACGTTTTACAATATTTTTCTCTTCCAAAATGCATTTCTGTAAACAAGTTTTTACCACTGTTCTTAGCTGTGAAATCAAATTAATCCTGACTTAATCAGTATAATGTACAAGAACAGAACATTTCTTAGGACTCCTAGTACTTTACTTTGAGTAACAAAGGGTCAGAGAAAATGAACTACCCTTAAAGACACAACCTTGGGTAACACTGTTAAATTCTCCAAGACAAAAATTCTTCATAAAAATGTTCTTCCAGTTCGGAAGGGAAAAACCAAATCCCCACTTTCTGGGGTGGAGGCCCATACCTTCAAAACTCAGGTGTTCTCCAAGTGCAAATGTCAAAATGGGGGGAGGAAAGGGTTTAAAAATTAGAGAAAACTGTATGCACTTACGGACTTTAAAATCCGAAAAATATAGTAAAAAGACAAAAAAAAAAAAACAAAGCATTATGCTCTGAAATCACAACCAAAGCCAAAATAAAAGGGACGTTTTTCACCTAACCTACCTAGAGGGATTTTTTGTTTAGTTTTTTCTTTTTCTTTTTTTTTCATTTTCCAGTTAAGTCCTATGTCTTTTGTGAAATTCCAATACTTAAACTGCAAGTCTGCAATCGTCTCTGAAATCAATGAAATTAAGAAAAAAGTCCTAATTCTCTTGAAGGTCATTTTTTTCCTCTTAGGATATGCAGATGCAACCGTTGCTGCAGTCTGTGCAGAACTGCTTTTTTATTTTCCACGACCTTGACGTTCCTAGAGGTTAAAAAAAAGAATTGAAATGGTTAGTTAAAACTTATCTAAATATGCTTAAGAATTATTCACAGGTTAACACAATAGAAATTTAATTATTTGTGCTAGATAGAATATTCCCTACCAATAAAAATCAACTTCTTTTATTTTAAGCCAAAGTAGTAACACTCAAGCATTCCAATATAAAATTATTTTTGACTAAAATTTCTTACATGATGTTTTCTTATAATAGCATTATAGTTAGTTTAGCTAATACTTGTCAGTCCTCCAAAACATGGGCCTAATCTAAGTAACCCAAACATTCATCTACAGCCTGAAGAAGTGAAGCAAATTATACATATATATAAAATACTAAACAAACAAACAAAAACACCCTAACAGTACTCTAGTCTTTCATACTAGTCCCAGACCCTCAGACACATTCATAAACCTCAATTTTCATTTTTGCAAATTGAGGATACGTTACCTCATAGGGCTGTGAGAGAATTAATGAGCTGACACAGAGAAAGCCCTCAGTCCATAGCAAGAAAATTATCCTTTCCTCCTAGAGCTTAAAATCTACATAAAGATGGATTTTGAAATCTAATTGCAATACCTCCTAAGTTTTCACTGAAATATATATAAATGCTCATTTCTTATGAGGAATCATTCTTTATAAGCATTTCATAAGTTTACCCTAACCGGCTTTTGATTCCACACACTACACCTCATGGATTAGAATTTTCAAAAATGAGTCAATCCACATGCCTTTTAAAAGCCAAAGTTGTAACTGGTTAGGAGCACACACCTGAACTTACACTTGATTCATCAATCTACTGGAGCAGAGTCACTTGCTCCTATTTATGCTGATAACTATGGTTCTGAAGTTAAATATGATTCCTACTAAAAAAGAATAGCAACTGTTACTTATGGACTTCCATGTTCCAGGTACTGTACATAAGAATGATCTTCACAATCATCTCAGAAAGACTACCATTCCTGCTTCAGAGATTAAAAAAAAACTGAAGTTCAAAAAAGTTACTTGACCAATTACACCATGTTATTACAAATACTTACATAAAAGTCAACAAAGTTAAGTGAGGCTTTGTGGTGAACTGACTATCCTAAAACAAAATTATGCCATGGCCATAAAAACAGTATCATTTATTCAGAAAAAGCAGTTATCTTTTTGTGATGTCCCTCCCACTTCACATACCTGGAATTAAGGAACAAACTCACCAACATATCAAGATCTGGGATATTGTTTTTTAAATAAGTCACTTTGAAATTCAAATTTAATTTAAAAAATAACACACCTATACATTATCTCTGCATATCAAACTCAATTCAAGGATAAGAAAAAGAAATTCAGTGCAACATTACAGAGCTCTCAAAAGTTTTGATGTTCTTGAGCTACAGTACTTTTTTTTTTTTTGCCCTGTCTATACATTCTCCCAAAGTTTCGATAATACATTGTTTATAATAGGAAGACTACAATTTAAAAACATCTCTAGAGTTGGCCAAAGTCAAATATTCAAAGTACCTTGTATCTCATACCAATTTTAAATTCATTTACCTGGTTTTGCCTTTCATAGTTTGGATAAACATCCTTTATCTAACCTCTCTTTTATTATTGATCAAAATATACCTTTGGCTTCACAAAATCTGGACTCTCTGGTATGTTAAATATCTCATTCCTATGCTTTTATTATTCTTTAAGCCAAGAATGTCTGGCCATCTATCCTTTAAGGTACAGTTCAAAATCCCCTGCAGCTTTCAACGTCCTTCTAAATCTGCGTCCACAACTGAAAATTAAATTGCATTGTTTTGTTTCATGTAAAATTAGTCCCAACTCAATCAAAATCTCCTAGAAAGCAAAGAACAGGTCTTTGACTAACCTCACTCACAAACTACTTATAAGTTTAGCAATGGATAACAAATTACAATTAACTTTTAAATAAAATTCTGGTTCTCATCACGAGAACTGAGACTGTGTTAGGTGATGGGTGTTAATTTACTGTGGTAATCATTTCTCAACATATACATATATCAAATCATTATGTTGTGTACCTAAACTAATACAATGTTACATGTCGATTACAGAAAAATATTCTGATTATCTATTTTAACATAACCCCAGGAATAAACAAAACTTATGTGCCCCAAATTGTACCAATAAATTAGAAAAGACTTTACCAAATCCATTTTCCCCTAAAAAACATGCTTACATATAAGTTCATCAGCATGCTTAATAATAAGCCATTCAGACTAGTCAGGAGAAATTCAGAACAGCATTGTGTAGTTCAACTCACTACATCAATTCATTTTTTAAACACAAAGTTTGTTCCACTTTACAATATGCTACAAAATCTCACAAATACCTATGTTCAGCTTTGCCTCAAACATAAAATCATTCCTGAATCTTAACTATACAATGATGCTAAGAAGGCAAGTACAACCTGCGTTCTAATGTAAAGCTGTATGCCAGGTTTTTTTAATTATACAAACTACAAACGACATTAGCTGCCTTAATTTCCTGTTCAACATCAAAAAATCAACACATTGATACAATTCAGCAGGCTGACTAGATTGCTCTTTTATTTCTAAATACAGTAGTCCCCACTTATCCACAGAGGGTAAGTTCCAAGATATCCAGTGAATACCTGATACTAGATAATACCAGACTCTATATATATACTATGTATTTTCCTCTTCATATAAAGGAAGCACTTTATGGCTTCTCTTTGACTTATCTGAAGCGCCAGCATACTATTCTTGTGCTTTTGGGCTTTTATTAATAAGAGTGCCTTGAAAACAATCACTGCAAATCACCTCGACCAATCCTATAACAAAGATAGTTACTAAGTGGGGGTGGGGGTGGTGTGTGTGTGTGTGTGTGTGTGTGTGTGTGTGTGTGTGTGTGTCTTTTAGCATATACAATGTGGATGCACTAGACAAAGGGATGATTCATATGCCCATTAGGATGGAGCAGGACAGCACAAGATTTCATCACATTTTCAGAAGAGCAGCAGGCAATTTGAAACTTATGAATTGTTTATTTCTGAAATTCTCCATTTAATATTTTTGTACCATGGCTGACTGCAGATAACTGAAACTGTGGAAAGCAATACCACGGATAAGGGAGGCTACTATACAGTTTTTACATATACATAAAAAATAAGCTTATATATTTACAAATGATAATAAAGATAACATCCATCTCGGAGATTATAGACACTTAAGCAATCACAATACTATCTTGAAAAATAAATGAACTTAGAACCAATAAAAAAAACTGTTAATTCAGATTTTAAATACATTAGATTTTTAAACATTTTCATTTTAAAAAATATAAATTGGAAACAGGAATCAGTAGGATCCTGCTTGAAAGGCCTCCTACTGCCCAAATCTGTGACAAGTTGAGCATTATATAACCTTAATGATAAGTGAACTATCATAGTTGTATCTGAGATAGACAAGAATTAGCAATGGGTACAAAAACTAAAAGGTGAAAATTTGATGAGAAATAAGGCATTTCTACAGTCTCAAACTACTTTCCTACTTATTACAAGAAAAATAGTAGCTTTATAGTGAATAATCTGGTAAATATTTTAAACAAGGGACCAAAGTTAACATTACCAATGATGGCCTAAACAGACATCTTATACCTCCTAATGTGATGTAATGAGAACACGAAGTCACTTCTGTGTTAGTATTCCTGCCAGAAAGGCATATTCTGAGTATACCTAATGAGACAACCTTAGTTAAATTGTGGGACACTCTACAAAAATAAATATCATATACTCTTCAGAAATGTCAGTCAAAACAAACAAACGAAACAGGGTAAAGTGTGTGTATGTAACCACTGCAGATTAAGAGACTAAATAAAAAGATATGAAAGCTAAAAGATCCTATAGTGGAACCTGGACACCACACACACACACACACACACACACACACACACACACACGCTATCAAGGACATTAAGTATACTGGTTAAATATGAATAAAATTTGTAGATTAAATAATAGTATTGTATCAGTGCCAAATTTCCTGATTTTAATAATTGCATTGTGGTTGTTAAGTGTATGTTCTTAGAAACTACACAGCAAAGTATTTAGGAGAAAAGGGCATAATGTGTAGAAATTACTCTCAAATGGTTCAGGAAAAAATTGCACACATTTCCAAATATGATGATAAAGCAACTGTGGCAAAATACTACATTGGTAAATCTGGGTGAAGAGTATATGGGAATTCTGTGCATTATTCTTGAAATTTCTCTTAAGTTTGAAATTATTTCAAAATAAAGTTAACAAAATGGGAAGGTGATAGTTTTTGTTTTCAGTTAATTCTACAAAAATTGGCTGCATTAAAAAGTTATTTTTAACAATTCATAAAACCTTGAAATGTGTTTTATTTTCTGACTTACAAAATCATCAAACATAAAGGTATTTTTAGCAAAAAAGAAAAGAAAGCCTGCCTAGCAGCTTTTTACAAGTCTTTTAGAGTGAGAAAAGATAACCCAGAGATTATAACACAAGGATCATTATCTTTAACCACTTTTGGACATTAAAACCTTTAGGTTTCTATAAAAGATTTCTCTTATGGGTTTTCTTTCACTTTTGTGGCTATTTCCTATTACCACTGGTAATACTACACTAAATGCCTTCAACATATGATGAAAAGGCTTCACCTGTAGGTCAGCTGGTATCAGTATTTCTAATCAACCAGTCCTACCCTGGTAATATTTAATAAAGGAAACAGAAGAATGACAATGGATATACAGTAAAGAGAAGAGAAACACATAAAAGCAAACCTGGACTTCCAATGGGTCCAAGTCCCAGCCAGAACTGCCCATAAGCACAACATACATTTGTATGTTATACATAAAGATGCTGACTCATCGTAACAAGGAAAGTAATGTAGCAAGCTGGTATTTCCCCCACGGTGTTGTCCTGTGGAACCTGTGTAGTATTAACTTGGTTCTCCTTAGAGCTGTGTGCAGGGCAGCTACATTGAAATCTGCGGTAGGAACAGGCAGAGTGTCCAATCAAGGTTAAGCTGCCATGAACTGGCTGTCCACAGGTGTACAGAGGTAAGCATAAGATCCTCAAGCACAAACAAAAATCATTATTAAGTCCCACTTAACCTACAAACAGCCCAAATGCTAATAAAAAGAAGGGAAGATACACTTCCTAGAGCTTGAGGATACTGCAATGGTAATAAACAAAGAGTAGAGGAAAAACGAACAGAGCCAAGATTTTACTGAATTCACACCCCATCCTAAAATTCCCACTAGGATACTCATCCTGATCTTTCAATCAATCCAGTCTCAAAAAGAATAGAAACTAAAGAAATAATCTAAAGAAATAAAGATAAATTTTACCCATTTCCTGTTTGCCCCAAAAGTACTCGCCGGCAGTGCTTGCAGCTGCAACGTTTACCCCAAGATAACTCACGGATTACAGTCCTCACCCTATCCCCAAAATGTGCTACAAAATCTCTCACTTTTATTATTATTTTCACATCACTCTCGTATATCGATAGTCTCTGGAAACAAATGACATAATTCCATTTATAGTATTCTGTTTTTAGTAGTGGTATTTCCATTTTCAAAATACAGTAATTCTCAATTGCTGAAAATGTCAAATCCTAGAAAATGCAGCATTCCTACACTTGATGTTAACATGCTCGAACAGTTGTTAGCAGAAGATTCATTTGATGCATCTGATTTATGTATACATTTGTTACAGTAGGAGCAGAGACAACTTCTGTTTAGAAATAACTCCGAGAACAGTTTTATATTTTATTTTCACAGTGAAAACCAGTCAGATTTGCTTCACCTCAAAGAGCATGTTTATGTAAAATTAAATTAATGCTGGCAGCAAGTTGCATTTTTTTTCCTAAAAGGGAAGTTAAAGATATTAATGCAACAACATGGATGGACCTAGAAGGTATTATGCTAAGTGAAATAAGTCAGAGAAAGACAAATACCATATGATCTCACTTATATGTGAGATCAAAATAAACAAAACAGAAACAGACTTATAGATACAGAGAACTGATGACTGCCAGATGGGAGGGGGTTGGTGGGGCTGGGTAAAAAAGGTGAAAGGATTAAGAAGTACAAATTAGTTACAAAATAGTCATGGGGACAGAAGTACAGTATAGAGAATACAGTTAATAACATTATTATAACTGTATAGTGCCAGGTGGGTACTAGATGAATCAGGGGGAATCATTTCATAAATTATATGTCTAATCACAATGCTGTACACCTGAAACTAATAAAAATATTGAATGTCAACTTTAATTGAAAAATTCATAAGCTATTAAGAAACAAGGGAAAGAAATTTCTAACCCTCAACATCTGGTCCTTTGCTTAAATAACTAAAGATAATACCCACACTACCCACCCATCCCACCTCAGCCCCTCCCCACTTTATAGCTATTATAAAATATAAAACTTCCATGTCTAGAGGAAATATCCAAAAAGCCACAGGTGGCAATGTTATTCAAATTCTGTACATTTGGGTTAGGGGCACTGAGCCCCCAATGCAGTTAAAAACAGGTATGTAACTTTTGACTTCCCAAAACTTAAAATAGCTTACTGTTAATTGGAAGCCTAACTGATAATAGTTGATTAACATGTATTTTGAATGTTATATGTATTATAAACTGTATTCTTACAAGAAACTAGAAAAAATAAAAATTAAAATCATTAAATACATGTACAGTACTATATGTATTCGCTGAAAAAAAATCCACATATAAGTAAACCTGTGTAGTTCAAACCCACGTTGTTCAGGGGTCAACTGTAGTAGATATTTCTGCCTACTTATTTTTCCTCTATTTAACTTAATAGCCTTTCTCATTTCTACTACCTGCCCTCTCCCTCCACTATTAGTGGGCTATAAAACACAACTGAGACATATTTATATTTACTTGTCAGGTATAATTTTTTATACCTAAAATCGAATAAATGTTTGTCCCCTCTCCCTATTAAATTTACTTATATGGGCTCTCAACTTAATTTTTGTATATCCCTATGGACCTTGATTAGAAAAGAATACAAATTTCAGTACTCCTGGCTAAAAATGAGAATGCTTAGATAGGCTAACATGAAAAACAATGTGATTATATTAAAATCACTTTCACTGTTTTGTTTCATATGGCTTATCAATCTTCGTAGGCTCTGGTGTTGTGAATAAAGAGTTAAATGAGTCTAATGGAGAAAGGCTAAGTTATACATAATGTTCTGCCTTCCACAGGTGAAGGAACAAAAATATTTTCCATCAGTTCTCCAATTTAAAGCAGGACTATAATATTTTATTAAAAATACCTATCTTCTCATCCCCTTTTGAGTTTTTCTAGGTGTAAATATGGACATTAGCTGGAATGAATTTCTGGGAAATAAAGTCGGGGCACCGAGATGAAGTAAATGCATTAACTAACCATTCCTACCATCAAATTCTTTTCCAAACCTGTTAAATTTAGTAGCTGAGCTCCTAAATACATTTCACCAAAAGGGTCAGAAGTAAAAAGCCTGGAAAATCCACTATTTTCAGTAACTGAATAATAAATATGACTAGTAACAGAACTAAAGGCAAGATAAATCAATATATTAGCATTTTTCAGCTTAACTAAAAGTAAAATTAGAAAACACTAGCTCCAAACCAAAAGCAATAGTTTGACAGGCTTGACTATTCTGAATCATTCTTTGGCTCTCCAGTAAGAACTACATTTGAACCAAAACTAATTTCACAATAAAACCAACTTCTCAAAACACTTCAGAATACAATTTAAAAAATAAGGTTTTTAATAGCTTGTCAAATCCCCTCTACAGCATAAGCATATTCTGCATTTGTGCCCTCTTCATTCTATTCCAAGGGTTGGACCCCAAAATGGAAAACCAGTAGCACTATTAAGTACCACGGAAAAGTTATTTAAAAATTTGATGAAAAAAATAAAAATTTGATGATAGTCCAAAGTAAACAAAGATGTATATGTGTACATATACATATATAAGCCAGACGTGTAGGTCACAATAATCATTCATAAAAAACCTATATGCCAACACTTTATATATATATACACATTTAATCTTTCTAACAACTTGACATGGTATATTTCCAATTTTTAAAAAAATACGAAGACTCATAGTTTACTTGCTCAAATTAGTGATAGTGGCAGATATGACACCAGATGTTCTTCTGGAGCCCCTAGCCTTTCCACTACTATACAGAAGACATGTTAACAGGATCACAGAATCTAGGATTCATACCCTAGTGATAATATCAACCTAATATATGTATACCTAAATATTTTCAAGGCCCATCAATGTAATATACTTAATAGAATCCCTCCCCACATCGCGAAAAGTTGATTACCTTTAAAAATCAGCCCTCGACATCTTAGTTTGGCCAACTTCAGGATGGCTAGTGACCACTAAATCTCATAGCTTAAAATTTATCTAACAACTCTAAAAAATTGATGTGCCCACAAAAAGGAAAATAAACAGAACACTAAATAATGTAAAACTTAAAACATTACAGCCTTTTAGAAGTAGCCATAATGCCTCTAAAAGAATAGGTTATAATATGAAGTCACATGTGTAGGATATTAAGCCAGACACTGCCACCTTTTAATGGACAAAAAAATATAGGCAACTCACCAGACGCTCATACTATTGACAAATGATGAAAAATGGGCAAACTACTCATCAAAAGACCCTTTCAGCCTTAAGGTAGGCCACATTATTTAAAGATACAACTGGCTTATTAGATACATGTGAATAGAAACATTTTGTCTAAAGATGAAGTCTTGAGACTGGCAGGTAATAAAGAACAGTGATGGAGAGGATTACTAAAGTACTACTAACGAAGAAAACTTAAAAGACCAAAAGTTTAAAGACCAGACTTGCAGGAAAATAAGCATGAGGAATGTGAAGTGGGAGTTACACAAAACACTGACTAATAACATACATAATCCAGGAGCTCAAATATTTAATATAAGAAAAATACCTACAGACCTGATACAATGCAGATTTCAAGGCCTCACCTCCAAAGCTCATTCAGTAGGTGAGGGAGAGTAAGAATCTGCAGTGTAAGCACTCCCAGATGGCAACTTGTACAAACTGAGAAACTTCTCTTCAATCATTTCTAATCCTGTAAGAAATACCTAGGGAGCTTACTAAATAAAATTTCTAGTTTCACATTCTGGGGGCAGAGTCTAGTTACCAGTATTTTTATAAATACTTTCCAGATGACTCAAAGTTTGTTTTAAATCATTACCATTTTATTTTGGGAGTTTATACTCTGAAGCTCTCACATAGTCCACCCTGTTCTCCTCCCCATCTCTGCAGGCTTATGGATTCCAAGTAAAGTAATATGTGTCATTAATGACTGAATTACATCTAAGTTCTAGTTCTAGCTCTGCCACTCAAATAAGGTAATCTTGCAATCTATACAAAATAAGAGTGGGGTAGACTAAAACCTTCCTGCTCAATTTTATAACATTATGCAGAAACATTTCTGTTCCCCCTTATTCCTATTGCCTATTATTAACAGCAACTTTCACAAGATTAGGTAGAGTAGATCCAACTCATTCCATTTTGATGTTTGTGATGAAGAATGATTAAACCCGAGTGCTTAAATGTTTAAATTTCAATTATTCTCTCCTCACAGACCCATAATGATGTTACTGTCTACTGGCATCAGTAGGTAATACAACATTGTTGTTAGCTATTTTAAATGATCAAAGTCTGAAGATGCAGCAAAGTACAAGAACAAAATAAGCTCTGTAGCAAAACAAACTCCAGCTCCTCTACAAACTGTCTTAGGAAAGTTGCTCCACCTTTTCTAAATGGTTTCATGAATACACAAGTGATATGATTAAAATTTCAACTTTGACATATGCAGAAGAGTACTAATAATTTCATAAGAACTACCGGATATTAAACAGCAGTAAGTGTAAATAAATTAGAAAGAAGAGTAACTACCCTTCTCTTCCCTTTCCCCTCCATATCCAACGGTTCAAACTTGGGGGTTAGCCATTTTCCTCCTTCATCTTTCCTCTTTTTTCCTATCCATCTTTCCAGATCCAACTCAAATCCAGTCTTCCATAAAAATCTCTTGATCCTAGTCCTAATTGCTTTTGCTTTTCTTCTACACTTGTCCTTACTGTAAAATCAGCACTTTAACATACACTGTCCTATGCTTTTTCATTTATGATATCTCATAATTACTTTTTTTTCCCCTTTGACTAACTGGAGTTAAATAAGCTCAATGAGGAATCATTTATTCAGCAAAGGACAAAAATCATTAGGGCATGAATGATTTATTGAGTTAGTTGTTGTAATTAAAGAATTTGGTTCAGGGAAGGTGGCAGTAACACGCAAATTTATACTGAATTACCTGTTTCTGTGGAGAAGAAAGGAGGAAGGGATAATCTGAACTACCAGTCTTTCTCCTTGTTCACTTATAGACTTGCATGATTCAATGGTAGAGAGATCATTTTTGTTTGTCCTAAATCAGGGACAAAGCTTTTTCTCTTCTACATGAAACTCCTGAACAGCTACAATTTAACACTCCCTTTTCACACTGTCCCTTAAACTAGAGCAGTCAAAGCCAATGCTGCAGTTCTCCCACCTCCTGTGAGATGTACATCTTCCTCATCCCCTCTCCCTTCATACTAAATAAACCAACACACCTAAATGAGATGAAGCTGCAGAATGCTTACATTTACTTCTTCAACTTCAAAATAGATCCCCTTCCCCAACTTCTATCCACTATTCCTCTATTTTAAAAAATTCACATCATCCAACGAGTTCCAAATTATACTCCATAGGGAGATACGTGAGGGATCTCCTGGGAGGAAAAGAGGCTAACCATGTAAAGTTAGCCATTCATGGAGTTCTGATTAAGGTTTTGTTTAGGGGTGAAGTGGAGGAGGAGGAGAGTCTCCTTTAAGTTACAGGACTAATCTTTACTTCTGGCATGGCAGGTAAACAGAATGGCACCCTGAGTAATTCTTGGTTTTAACTATTCAGAGTAGATAATGATTCCAGAGTTGCTAACCCTTGTCTCAAAATGTTTAAGTCTGGAAAAAAATAGCAGTCCCCTATGGATTACTCTCTAGCCCTATCAGAAATGAAGACTGCCATTTTTAATATCCAATTCATTTTTAATATCCAATTCAGACATTTTTATGCAGTCTAATTTAGCAAAATAGCCCATACTAACTAAATAAAAGCTGGTCTTACTTCACTAAAGCTCTTTGAGGTCTGGAACAGACAGCTTGGGAGACTTTGTGGGGAGACAAGAGGTTAGAATAATAGAAACAACAAATGCAGTCTGTTAAGTGATACATGGAGACTAAAACCTTCAAACTAACAACGAAGCACTCTGACAGTACTTTTATTCAACAGTTAGCCGTTGGCATTTGCAGTCATCATCTGCTACCTCTCTGCAGTCTCTGAATAAACTGATCATACCCCATTGCTTGAAATTCTGTTCAAGATATAACCTTTTCCTTGCTCTCTTTCTAAAACTTAAAACTACTCCATATTTATCTCTTTTTTTGCTCCCTCTCTTTAACTCATCCTTTAAATTTTGTTATTTCTGGGAGTTCCTTCTTTGGCCTTCTTCTCTCACTGCATGTTGACTCTAGAACCACACTGCTGAAGCAGAACACCAGCTGTTTTCTTAGCTTGCTTCAGTTTCTTTGTAAAACTTTATAAAAAACACTTTGTCGATGATGAGAAATTACATGAAAACTCACATGTATACTGAAGGCAGCTGTGTTACATAATGTACAAAATGTTCAAGTAATATCAGCCATTATTTTTATTACCAATATTCTTAAATAATCTTAAAATCTTCCATGCCTTTACCTATACTGAGGACCAAAAACTCCCAAATTTCTATCAACAGGTTTCTCTCCTGAACTCCAGATCCTTACTGTCCCACAGGCACTATTTCCAAAAGACAACAAATCTCCAAACCCAAACTCTAACCTGTCATCCTATTGTCTCTAATTTTTTTTAATAACTAGTTGGCAAATCCATCCACCACATTCTTCAAATCCAACCTCCTCATCATCTTTGTTCAGGCCTTGATGGTCTTTTTCTCCCGGACTATTAAGCTTCTCATTTGATCTTTCAGCCACTTACAACTCTCTTCATTTAATAAATGAGTTTAGATAAATTGCTAACCTGAGTTACCATTTTCCTATTTGTAAAAATGGGATATTGCCTCCCAGGGTTGGTGTGGGGATTAAAGTAAGACTATGAAAGTACCTAACAAAGTCAATGCTAAGTATTTCATCCTTCCTATCTTTCAAAGTGTCATTCCACACTAACCACCCTCCCTCTACAATCCAACTAAAACCAAATTAGAGGATAAAATCCAAAGTCCTTCACATACTGGGTCCAAGAAACCTGTTCAGCTTTATCACTTACAATTCTTTTCCACATTAGACCCATTATTCTGAAAACATAACCCATTCACAAGACAACCATGTTTTTAAACCTTCTCTTCTTCCTAGATTGCCTTTGCCCTCACTTTCATATCTGGCGAACTCCGTATTTTACACAGTGGTCCGTAGGCTTTGGGGCTAGAAAGACTGTGGCTCTTCAGTGTAGTTCCAAAATATTAAGACAAAGGTGAAAAAACAAATTGTCAGAACTTCACTAGTTCATCAATGATTTGAGCAACTTCTTTGCTAAACTGAATAATTTAAAACCCTCTCAGATTGTTATTCAAAACATATCAGAGATACAGACACGTCACACTTAAGTTTAATCTTAACATTTTCTCCATCACTTTAAGCCTAGATAATTGACAAAACTCAAGTCCTAATTTGCACATAGCATTTTCCAGTTTCCATAGTGTAAACAATATGGCTGATTTCAAATATCCATGTGGTACCACTAAATGTGGGGTAAAGAAGAGATGTGTAATAGCACAGTATTAAATACTGATACAACAGATGTAAATAACCTCAAGCGATAAATTTTAATATTATGGTTTAATGGTAATAACAATGGTGTTAAAAGTTTATGTAATTTACCTGTAATTTATAAGCTGTAATTTATAATGTAATTTAATATAACACCTTTTAATACAATGTATTTAAATTTATGTAATTTGTTTACTAATGACTGTTTAACCACCAGCTTGCTAAAATTCTTTAAAGCTAAACAGTTGGCTCACAATTAGCCAGCTCTGGCACATCACTGGACTTACACTGAAATATCAACTCCACCACTTATTAGCTGTGAGACCTTGTATAAATAACCTCTTTGAGCCTGCTTCCTCATCTGAAATATGAGAGTGATATGAGATAGCTACTTTTATGTACACTGTGCCAAGCACTTATTTCACACCAAGCTCTGTGCTATCGTTTGAGTGCTTACTAGTCATTCTATGTGACATGGTTCAAATGTTACTTCCTCCATGAAGCCTTCCTTAATTTCCTCCGAAGTTATCACTCTTCTCCAGAAAACTAAAATATTTCTCTATTCCTCTCTTACAACTCTCATACCAATTTTATCCATGTTGTTCTCTTAACACTGTCTGGTGCTAAGGCAAAGACGGTGCCTTGTTTATCTGTTCTATCCCAGCAATTTACAAAAACATTGTTGAAAGATGGATACAAAGATCATGGTTCAAAGAGATCCAAATTCACTGCCGTCTATTCTCTTCTAGTCCTCCTTTAAGAAGGTTGTAGAAAGGCCTAAAATTTTATCATGCACAAAGGTGATGATTAACAGAAACGGAATTTCCTCAACCCTTTTGGCAGAGACACAAGTAAAGTTAAATCAAGACAGAAGTAGACATAGAGAGCCTTAGAATTTTACAAACAGTTCAGGTTTGCCATCCTAATTAAAACAAGATGTCCACTAATTAGTTGTGAAGAGGAAATTTAAAACAGCAGTGGAGCAGGGAAATAGTAAATAGAAAGTAACAATACCCATGGTTATTTATTTCCTAAGGACTTAATAAGAAGAAAACAATATATTTGGCTAAATGATGTTTTTCTTCCTCTGACTTTTGTATCACTAAAACTTGGCTATTTTTAAATTTTTTCTAAAGTTGGAAATGGAACCAAGGTGATTATTTCAAATATTTCTCAACAAAGGGCAAAAAGCTTCCTCATAAAGAGAAACATTACCTGTGGCAACACTACAGAAAAATTGAATTTTAAAAAAGGAAACATTTTCCTTCAACAATCATGTCTATGTTCCTTTAATAAACAAATCTAATACATTTTTTCAGGTAACAATTTTTTCACGAATACTTACACGATAAATATTTATTAAAATAACTACCCATATACCCTAGTCTATACTAAAATATACTGGGAATCCACCAATTCTTTCTGTCATTCATGTCCTTTTAGACTCAAGTTCTTTATTTTTTATATGTCTTTAAGTATTTAGGTCAGAAATTATAGAACAGAAATAATCTTCCATAAGAGACCTATTTAGTAGCTTCAGGTCTTCTTCCATTAACATTAAATGTTTTCTTGGACCAGCTAACCCTCGCTTATCCCTGGTTTCTTGATCTAGATTATCCCATGTATGAATTTTCTGTACAACGTATCTAATAAAAGACCTTTTAGTCTCTTCAAACTCTCCTGTGACTAAGAACTCCAATTTTAGAAAGTTCTCCTCCCTTTTATTTACAAAAATATTCCTCCCTATTACCTTTGTCCAGTTGCTCTAATGCTGTCTTTGGCATAGAGAATAAATCTGCCAGTTTTAAAAACATTTGGTAACCGCTATCACACTCCCCTTCTAAATCATCTCTTCTAAGCTTAACATTCTGCTAAACACTAAGGCACATTATGAGAAATAATATAAATGAAACACATTGTGGGAAGAAGTGAGCTGTACATATTCAGTAATTATTATTACCATATACTAGTTCACCTTTACTTCTATACACTTCCCACCATCTTCCATGCAAAAACATTAGTTACATCAAGGAGCTCCTCCATCCAGATTCAATTCAAATTAGACCTTAAACTCTAATATTTTTTTAAGCCAACTTTATACCTGTCTTGGTAGATTCCTTCTATATCGAATTGCATGAACGTTTCATTCAACTCCTTTAATCTAATCTCCAAACTTCCCTCTTGAGAAATCCATTCCATAAATACCAATCAGACTTATTCTTGAACTCTACAGAGATTCCTGTTCCAAATTCGTATTTATAAAATGTCACAGATGTGGGCTCTTCTAAACCTACGTTCACTCTTTCCAAAACACCTCTATCTTCTATACATCTTTCAAGATTCAGCTGAGACCACTTCTTCCACAATTCTCTGACCAATCCACCCATACCCCAGGCTAGATTAGACAATCTTCAAGCTTCCAAATTAGCACCCTGTAACATACTTTGGGAAAATACTTTTGTTTTATTTTGTTACCTAATACATTCTTGCTCCCTAATACATTCTTGGTTTCTCTGTAGTTTCTAGAACACAGCAAAGTTGTTCAAAGAAAAGATAAAAAGCATCATCTCAATTCTTAAACAGCATAATAAAATTAAGTAAATCCAAACACACTCCAAGTCACCATTTTTAATTCTTCTGCCTGAAAATAGTAGTAATTTTAGAGGTACTTAAGAAATCCTCTTACTCTATGGTATCAGGTGGGTACTAGACTTATTGGGGGCATCAATTCATAAGTTGTATAAATGCTGTACACCTGAAACTAATATTGCCAACTATAAGTGAAATTAATTTTTTTTTAAATCCTGCTATTCTCACCTAACAGCAATGATGTTTTAAAAAATACACACCTATTGTCACTATAATCACATCTTCTCTGGATCTCTCCCTACTCTCCCATTAGCTTTCCAGTTATTCGAAAGACTCATTTACCCAAATGCCTATTAACACTAGGCTAGGTATTGAGAATTATGCAGTTCTTAGTCCCCTCTACCATTCTTATTTTTACCTATAGCTAAAAGGCTACCAATATAAGTCAAAAACTGAACCAATTATAATGAGGTTTATAAAAAAAAGTCACTAATGCAGAATTATTCCAAACAGTGCCAGACTATTCTGAAGTTAAAACAAAAGGAAAAGTTAACTCGCTGCTGTCTTCTTCTAAATAGCTAACAGTAATTCTCTCAAACAAAAATCTTTCAGAAAAAAGGCCTGTGTGACAATATATAGCAGAGCCAAGTCCTTCAAAAAACATACATCCTTTGACCCAGCAGTAACTCAAAAAAATACAGATGTAAATCAATATTTTTATCAAAAGATTGCAGTGTACTTTTTGCTGGAAAAAATTACAAAGAAGCTAACATATTAAACAATTAGGAATTGGTAAATTATGATGATATATCTAATACAGAACACTATGAAGCCATCAAAAGTGATGTTGCAGGAGAATATTTAACTTGGGAAAAGTTCTAAAATACAGAAAGGCTACAAAACAGTATCTCAAGTATACAGCAAAGTAGACCACATATGGAAGATGTCACTACAATTTGCTCAAAGTTTCAAGCCAGATAGCTCCAATGCTTTGACGGTTTTACGACACTTAATGAGATCACGTGACAAAACAAGTCCGTAATACTTGACAAAAATGGCTATAATACTGCTTCAGTGTTTTCTGCCAAGATGTATGCCCAACCTCAGAACTCTGGAATAGCTGTGACATCATTTTCAGGATGTAGTTTAAGTATTTCCCCAAGTTACCATGCCCACGTGGCACGAAGAATTTTTTGCAATCTTGCAAATAATACAAAGGCACACACACAAACACCCCAACCTAAGGGAGTCTACTGCCTCAGTAAGCTACCAGTCCTATTCTCATGAAATTTTTGTCTTGGAAGCCAAAGACTAAGAGAACAGTTTACAGTCAGTTATATAAAGATGTTAAGGATAACAGTGGGCAAAAGAGTAAGGTAATACTGACTGAAATGCTAACTGAGTTTAATAGTAATCACAGGACCTCCCTGAAATCCCAGCAAGCTCTTCTTACAGAAGGTAAACTAAAAAGTAATCTGATATAAGTACAATCTGAAGCTTTTACTTTTTTTCTTGGTGGTTTGTTCAAGAGTCTGAGAACAATTAGGATACTTATTCAAAGTTCTTTATGGAATGGTTTTAAGGAAGATCCATTAGTTAGCCTAACAAAGAACCTAAACCTTAGTACACGAACTCTGAAAACATCAGAAGATTGGCCAATTCCAATATATGAATCTTAGTCTACGGCCATGCCACCACGAACACACCCAATCTCGTCTGATCTCGGAAGCTAAGCAGGCCTGGTTAGTACCTGAATGGGAGACTACCTGGGAATACCAGGTGCTGTAGGCGTTTAAAAAAATAAATAACTGATATATGAATCTTACACCTACTTAAGAAGTTCAATTATCATTTGCTACTCAAGTGAACTTAATACAAATACACTTGATTAAAAGTTCACGTTATCCCAATACTTAAAAAATTTTTTTAAAAAGATTAAAAAAATAAAATGGTTGAAAGGGTTAAAAAAAAAAGTTTACATAAGTAGTCTTCAAATTTACTACTTCATTTTTAAACCGAAGTTTCCCCACTGGTTCTAACACATACTCCAGTTTATCTTAGCATCTATGTGGGGCAGTCCTGAAAATATTCCTGTATTTGCCTTTCTGCTTTTAATGACAAAATGTAGAACATAACTTTGCAGATGAAAGAAGACAGATTCATAATATGAGATATTATGCGTGTTTCAAGTGGTTAAGGCAAGCACCTAAATGTGTTAAAAATCTGCCATGCCACTATATGCTGCCTAAAAGATCATGCCCCCTTTCCTTGCACCTCTAGAAACAGCAGCCTGTGAAGACATCTTTAGAGACTTTCAGATGTCTAGCAAAAATAACCAGTAAACTTTTTCTACAAGATTATGGCAGATTTTAAGTTTAAACTGTTAAACTTTGGGAAGAGAGTTTAAAGGACTAAAAACGTTTCTGACAGCCAACTTTCCAGTTTCCAGTTATCTGGCTGTACATACCCAACACTTTCAGCATCACTGACAAATGTTATCTCCATTTCTTTCTTATCTGTACATACTAGAATATAAAATTAACAACCATCCCCCTTCAAGTTGGACAAGTATGAACTTCTGATTCAGTGTTACGAAGGTGGAGAATCTGCCAAAGGCTCCTCTTCCCACTGCTCAAAGGAATGTTTTTATACAGGCTTAGCAAGTGTTTAAGATCCTAGACTGAAGATATAAGATCCCTATTAATTCATGACAAATTTAAGAAAAATATATTTACAGAAACTTGTTAGGCTTTGGGGCTTGTGTTTTTGGTTTTTTTGGTTGATGCTTATTAGTATCAGTAATTTTTTAATATACTGGGGTGGCATTGGTTAATAAAATTATATAGGTTTTAAGTGTACAATTCAATAATATATCATCTGCATACTGCATTGTGTGTTCACCACCCAAAGTCAAATCTCTTTCCACCACCACGTATTTGTAGGTTTTTTAATTTTACATTTGAGACTAACTGCTCAAGATTCTCTCAACCATTTATAGATCTTTTCAAAAAATTTCCTCTTCGCCCATCTTTTCACCCACTTCCTACATTTAAACGTCTTTAAGTCCTTGATAATGTATGATCTGCCCTAACCAGTATTTTATCATCATTCTCTTATGGTCCTAAAGTTTATATTCATTCAATCCACAGGGACGAAGTATTACCAACTCTTTCAACTAAATTCAATTGTTTAGTTCGGATCCATTATCCATCCACTCTACCCGAGATTCCCACTTATTAACAAAAGAAACAAGAAAAAGTGACCCTTCAAGAACACAACAAAATGTCAAGAGCAAGAAGTATGCTTTTTTCTTATTAGCATTTAATGGGAAAAAGCTTCTGAAGAAACTAAGCAGAACACTACTATGGATAAGAGCAAGAAAGTTCTAAAAAGCATCCTCTTAACATTGTCAGTTGTCAGAAGGCAGGCTGAAAAATGTCAGGGCTTGATGACACACCAGCCCTTGAAAAAAAACACGGTAACTATTAAGCCTAAAGTTAATTCCAAAAGAACTTTTATCTTTTTCCCTGCCTTATTACAGCCTCAACCTTTTCCTACTTTGATTTCCATGGTTCTATCACTTTGATCATTCCTTTTGCATTTTTTACTCATTCATCTCTTTCTGCATCAAGTAAATTCAGTTTTTCTATTGTCTCTGCTTCCAAGCCCATATTTCTGTCCTCTATTAATAGTCCCACACTCTTTCACATCAAGATTCAAATAGTAAGTCCAATTATACTTCCATAAGGACTTGAACTGTTAAGTGATGTTTAAGTGACTTAGTAAGTTTAGTATCATACCTCTCCTGTTCTCCCTACAAGTCTTAAGAATGGTAAGCTGGTTACCTTTTTAACACTTTCTTCTTCCTCTTGGCGTTTCTCATAGTGTGAGAAGTCATCAAAAATGGAAGTGGTGTGCTTGTAGCTGGCTATGATTTTCAACACCTGCTTAGCTTTTTCCAGAGGCACTTCCTGAGTGTCCCTGGAGTTGGTCACTGGTTTATTCTCGTTGTTCTCTAGGCGAATGTGTCGCAGCTGGCTATTGGGAACGTCCTTCACGAAAATCCACCTGACATCAAACCGACCCTTCCATTTGTCCTGGGACCACACACCTGCACATGTGTTGTAGTCCACAGCAGATTTCATTTCCGCAACGCCACAGAAGTGTCCACTGCCGTTGACACTGAAAAGTAAGTAAACGGGGCCTTTCCCGTTCATGGAGCGATAAGCAGCATCCAGTCTCTTGTTACCATGCTCTGTGCTGCACCAGATGTTATACTTAATGGAACGGTGAATATCGTCCTCAGAGTAACTCTTAATGATGAACACCCGGCCATGTTTCAGATTCCAGTCAAAATCCTTAGGGTTATAGTTATTAATGGACCGTAGTTTCTCCAACACTGGGTGAGGTTCTGAAGGAGTAGATCCAGATCCGGCCTGAGACTGTCCTACTCCATTACCATCCACCCCATTATGACCAAACCCACTGCCACGGTTCCGAGGTGCTACCCAACGGGTTGACTGAGCTGCCTGTTGCTGGACTGAGAGCTGGGCAGGCTGTGGTGGAGGTGGGGGCAATGGCTGTGTCTGTTGCCCTACTGATGCATGAGCCACTGGTGGGCTATTGTTAACCTGCTGACCTACAGGCTGCGGAGACCCCTGGGTTGGCTGCTGACCTATATTCTGAACCAAAGCCTGTGAGGGGGCTTTTGCCACAGGACCTTTGTTATCCCAAGTTCCAATATCCATGTTATGCTTTATTGGGGGTGGTGGAAGACTTGACCCTGCAATGCCATTCTTGGTCTTCAACTTAGGTTGCTGTTTTGCAGGCTTGCTAGCAATATCAGCCCAAGACGCTGGTTTTGGAGGAGCAATGGTAGCTGGAGGCAAGCTATTAGAAGCCACGATGTTACTAGTAATGGACCCACTACCGACAGCAGAGCCTACAACTTTTGGAACATTGCTTGCAACTTCTGTGCTACCCAACTTCAGTGCTGCCATCCCTTGGTCTATAGTATTCATGCCAGGAGCTTTATTGAGGGTCTCACTGGCGAACGCTGACTGTCCATCAATCATGGCTCCACCTAAGGAGCTAGGTGCATAAGCATAATTGCTACTATATCCAGAGCTCTGAGTAGACTGTCCCTGAGAACTGTTATTTCCCCAAGCTGAGAAATCAATCCCACTGGGAAAGAAATTAAAACCATGCTGACCAAGAAATGGAGTGCTACCAAGGGCTCCTGGTTGTCCAAACATTGCATCTGGTAGGAAGTGAGGCTCTCCGTTGCTCAGCTGTCCGTAAGAAGTCAAATAGGGCATAGCTGTGTCACCCCCAGTAGACCAAGCAGCTTCACCCAAAGAATAGGAGAAGCCAATTGAGGGACTGTAGTAACTGGGTAAGTATGAATCTGACATGGCAGTATATGCATTATTCTGTGGAAGGAAAAAAAGGCAAATTAAAACTAAACACAAAAATAAAACAATCTGAATATTTCCTCTCTCAATTATTCAAATATGTCAACAATTAAAATATTTCAACCATTACCTTAAAAAAAAAGAATGACCATTTTCAGATGTTCTCTTCCCATAAACCTGCATCTATTTTTACATTGTAAAATATTGTGGTTTAATAATTGAAATGTTTAAATATTTCAAATTAAATTTACATAAAGGGAATATGGGCCCTCACTGAAGCACTACAATTAAGAAAACCAAGCATCTCACCAACAGCTGTTTTGCTCTACAGAAGTGTTGAGATGATGCTTTTATTAAAACCAGTATCTCTGAAACTGAGTGGAAATTTTGGCAGAACAGAGAAGTATTCAAGAGTTGCCTATTAAAACCATACCAGAGTAGATAAAAAAAAAAATTTTTTTTTAAATAACTGAAGGTTTCAAGTTCTATCTGAAAAATCTGTGCAGCTACTCCTCAATATAAACCAAAAAGCAAGTTTCACTACTTGGCAAACCATCTGGGAACATCGACAGATGTCACTACTTAATTATAAGTTGGAAAGGAAATAAATGTACAGTAGCTTCCAGAAGATTTAAAACTAGAAAAATGTTGCTACCTGTTTTGCTTCTCCTATAAAACGGTTGTAAGCTGAAATACACATGCACATGTCTATTAAAAACAAGAGTATAATTCTAAAGATACCATATATAGTCTATTATCTTTAAAAAGAGAATCATCCTAAACAACCAGAAATATAAACTTATAGGCAACTAGTCTTCACATTAGCAAATTACACTGCAAACACTTCAATTCATTCTTGATCTTACTTTTTTAGTTTACGCTAAAAGTATTTTCACTTCTCTTTAATAAATCTTATAGCTCACAGAACAGTCCCTTAAGTGAGAAGCTAAAGGTACATAAAACTGGTCTCTATAGATGTAGATACTGCTTAATTCAAAAGAGTACCCAAACTTCAAAATAGCCCTTGTATATAATAGTCTATTAACTAATCAAAATATGGAGTTTTGTTTTCTTGAGACTTGGATGACTGTGATGTTAGGCCTTAAGCTTGTATTACCAAAGCTGATAGTACTTCTCCTCAGCCACTAAAACACACCTCTTAAAGATTAAATGTTTCCACTAATGTGGTTCAATAAAATGGTGGTGCTTCTGCCAATTTTAATTTTCCTTAAAAAAAAAAAAAAAAAGCTGTCTTTTCATATATAGACTCCTCTTAAAACTAAGTATTTCCCAAACGTGGTGCTAACATTTTAACAAACCCAAATCCATTATGTATAAGAAATTCAGTCTATAATCAAAGGATTAAGCCTGAAGGATTACACCAACATAAGGTAATAAAAAATCAGTTAAAAAGAATTATTCTTGACTGTACTACAAAAACAAAGATTCTCAGGCTCTCTATTCAACAAGATGTATACTTTCCCCAATGTTTTTTAAATAGACGTTTAAGATTTAGCTTACGTAAGAAAAAACAAATGCACTTAATATCACAGGTTATGCCATTATATAGCTGAATGCCTACACCTGAACTGGCAAGTTCCCACATGCCCCTGAGCTCAAAAATCTGAATTACACAATGTTTCACAAGAACTACCTAGAATTATATTTCCAAATGCTCCCACTCTCCCTGTTATAATGATTATGTAAGCAAACTACTTCAAGAGCAGGAACCTATTAATAGGTTCATTCCTCTACTTCCTTCCCTACTTTTCCTGATTAACTGGTTGTCTACTGCAAAAACTTTTTTCCAATCAGTTGCTTAAGTGGTTTCTATACATTCAATGCAAAAAATTTTACATAAAGAATCTAAAAGTTTTATGTAAGAATTGGGTCCAAATATGGGCACATGTTAATATGTCAAGTTATTCCAGACTATCATATAGCATCTGTTCAAAATTCATAAGAAGGTTCCATAACCTTCTTTAAGGATATTTTGGGTAAGTTACTGGCAATTTTCCTTCTGGTTTATTAGTCTGAAGAGTTATATTTATTTGCTACAATTTCGTAACTATGTCTTTGATACTCAAGATACTTATACAAAAGAACTGCCAAATTAAAGAAGCGCTAAATGCACAGGTCAGGTACCTGTATGCAACTAATATTCCCATTAGAAGACAGGCTACATTGCAAAAACCTCAATTACTCTTTATCTTAGTTCATGCTAAGCTTTATTTCATCTTCCTTTTTAACTAGATTTTGTAAATCCTATAGCTAGCTTAAGTGAGACTCAAAGGTATATAAAGTTGGTCTTTACAGATGTATATACAGCTCAACTCAAAAAAAAGAGTACCTAACTCCAAAATAGTTCTGCTAATCTAAGAAACCACTAACTAGTGGCCAGAGACAAGGAAGAATACCCAGCTCTGTAGCACTGAATAAAGTTCAGGTCAGTTTACATTAATTTTTCCCATCACAAATTAATACAAATTTCCAAAAAATTTTACCCCGCCGATTTGGGGAATAAAAATTCGGAATACTTAATCCTGGAAAATATTAAGTTTTGCACTGTATATTCACGTTAAGGAAGAAGAATTACTCAAACAGGCGTTACTGTTCGTACACTAAAATATCACCAGGACTAATCTCATAGTACGGTGGGTTTGCTGACAAGATGAAAATCTTCACAGTCTATAACATTTGTAACAACTTTTTATAACACAAAGACTAGTATTAAGAAAGTTACCCCTGATATTTATTGACAAGAAAAAGATTAATGGTATACACCCTTTGAACAGGCATGTAAATGGTTAACTACTCACGGGCCTTGCCTGTGGACTCAAGTAAGGTTCAAAATCATCATCATTTAATCCATCCTTTTGATGTACAGATCCATTTTGTACTAAAGGGAAAAAATTCAAATTAGGAGCAGCTTCATGGTACAAACTCCCGCCCAAACTAATCAAACATATCCCAACGAGAAAAACATTACTAAATAGAGCAATTAAGTGTGAATTTCAGAAGGAAAAAGATGAGAGTGAATGCTGAGCAGTATTCATCAGTGAAAATGTCTCCCTCCACCCAGACAAGCTGATCTAAAAAGGTCATTTTACTTGCTCCTCTAGATTTCAATGCCCTCCCGCTTCCTCTCCCCCATCACATGTGAGTACTTCCAGAGTGTGATCCATGAGGATGAAAAACAAAGGCCTTCTAAGACCTACAGGAAACTAAGGACCTGAGACATTTCAAAACCGAATCCACCCCCACCCTTAATGAATTACTCCTTGTTCGCTAAAAAGCTGTTCGCCAGCTGCAAACGCACATCGAAAGGGTCATATACTTAAGTATGAGGCACCTGCGAACTAAGCGGCTTCCGAAAGGTCCTCGCCCAGGGGCGCTTCCCGGAGACCCCGCCCCCGCTACTCCGCGTCCCCCTCCCGGCCCAGGGCTACCGGCGGAGCTGGGCTCACCTTTGTTTCCTTGACCTTTTGGTCTCTGAGGGCGAAAGAAACGTCGCCGAGCAGCAAGTTGTCCGAGGAAGAAATGGAAAAAGAAAGACAAATTAAAGCTGGGCCCAGGAAAGGAATAAAGGAGCAGGCCTGAGGGGACGCGTCAGGAATGGTGGTGAGGGGAAGGCTGAAAACGGAAGGCAGGGAAAAGAGCGAGGCCGGCGGGGCCCAGGAGAAAAGGCAGGGGACGCGCCAGAACCAACGCAAGGGGACCAGGAATTCAAGGAAAGGGAAGGAAACAAGTTAAAAAATGAGGCCCGCTGAGGGAACACGACGCAGCCACTGGGCGCCGAGGCCCGCGGAGAGGCGGGAAGAGCGGGCTGAGGGTGAGGCGCAGGGCGCGGCCAGCCCGAGAGGCCCGAAACCTGGCCCGCGAGAGGCGCCGCCTCAGCTCGGCCCGACCGGGGGCGGCGGGCCCAGGCCTAGTCGGGCTCCCTCTCGCCTCACACAATGGCCGAGGCATGCGGGCCGGGCCTGTACCTGCTCCAAGAGGCTGCTGGCCGACATGGCTTCTCGGATCCTCACGGGTGCGACGGCGGCAGACTCTCCTCAGGGCGGCGGCGGCGGATGAGCCCCGACGGCGGGAGCAGGCGGCGCGGGGGCGGCTTTTGTCCCTGACACTCCGGGGCCTCGGCGGACGCAGCGGAGACACAGCGCGCGGCTCGGGCTCCGGCTCCGACTCGGCGACGCTCTAGCCCTAGAGCTCAACGCCCGTCTCTATGCCTTTACGCGCGCGCCCGCCCCTCGCAGCCGAAATAAGAGCGCCGAGCTGCAGAGGCGAACGGCGAGCGCGGCGCGACGCTGACTCTCACATTCACTCACCCACGCGGAAGGGGCCCGGCGCGAAGCACCTCGGGAAGGACGAGGCGGAGCCGCACCGCCCTCTGGTGGCCTGGAGGAGCGGAAGCGGCGCGCTGGGCCTCCCCCATCCCACCTCCTCGGGGTTGGGGCCTAGGAGGGTGGGGGCGGCCGGAGCCGCACCATGAGGTTGTAACTAACACCTAGAGGGAATAACTTTAGCGTGAGAAAACCCACAAAAACCTGCACTTCAAGTGAGAAAGTGACTCCCCCCCAAGCCTGAGAGACCTTTAAATAAACCTGCTTCCCAGCTGCAGATGGCACCCCACCCCCATCTGGGAGGGGATGTGAAGAAGGGTTACAGAGCCCCCAGGGAAACATCATGGGAGCCCTGTCTTTCAGAAAGACACACACTCCCCTTCCCCCAGGGGCCTGGTTATCCTCATGTATTAGCACACCGCAAAAAAATACATAGAGAACAAAAACATCCACAAAAAATCTGATCTCCTTCAAAAGAGATTCATCTTTGGCATTGCGGGGAAGAGAACCTACGATTTTTTAGGTAAATCACTGTTCCTTGTAATCTGTTAAACTCTGGACTTTATTTCCACACCTTACGCATGTGCACAAAATTGTACACGTACTTTCAACGAGTCCAGAGAACCTATAAATCTAGGGACTGCAAGAGGAAATGTCCTTACCTAGGAAAGAAAGGACATTAACACTATTTGAATACCTGCTGTTGGTTAGGTTTTGTTGTTAGGTGCATTTGAATATATTAAAAAGCTTTCAGCATCTTCAATATGCTACCAGTCTCTATTTTACAACTGGGGAAACAGGTTAAGTAATGTGGCCAAAGTCACAAAGCTATTAAATAGGTGTACCTGACACCAAGAAGAACACAATAGTGTCCCTCCTCTCCCAAGAGGAATCCTGTATTCAGGAACCAGAATCCAGAGGAGATCCAAAGGATGGGCAAAAGCATTTTTAATCAGAGACAAACTCAATTCATGAAGGAATATTTGATCCTAGGACAGCCCATCTCCTAATAGCTTTTGGTATTGCAAATAGTAGTAAACAGATAAATAATGCAATATTAAGTGTCAACCTAATACCATCCACTCTCTGGATATAGGCAGCTTTAGTGGATTCAGTAGTAAAATAAATGATAACATGGCGTCTTGGATTTTGTATCTTAATTTTGTACAGAATGCTTAGAACATTTTTTCTGGCCTTAATTGCATTTATGATTGGAATGAATAAGTTCAGGCACCGAATATGATGGAATTCTGGAAGAGACAGTAAAATGTCAAGTCTCACAGAATAGATCCCACCAAGGGAATGAAAAAAGCTAGTAACCCTTTCTTTTTTTTTTTAAAGATAGTCAGCTAACCCCATGGCCCAGATTTATGTATAAACTGTAAGCAGTTGCCTATATTTACCCTTGAAAGCAGCATGGTATGATGAAAGGATTAACCAGGAGTCTTATCCTGTAGGACTGGGGGGGACTAAATAGTGGCCTCCCCACCAGATTTGCAACATTAGGTAAATTGCTAAACCTTTCAGAGATTCCCTCATTTGATAAAGGGATACTATCTCCTTAAAAGGTTTGTTGTGAAGATAATTTAAAACAAACAAAAAAACACCTTAAAGCAAGTGTGGTACACTGTATGTTCCTTTCCTATGATTCCACTAAGGCATGATAGTGAAAATTCCCTCCTTCCAGTGATATCTTCATAGTGCCTGAAATTTTGATTCGTTCCTTTAGGATTACTTACTGTCATCTGGGAGTTTCCAGTTAAAATTCAAACATCCTTAGGGGAAGGGTAATCTCTAAAACTGGGTTTAGTTCACCAGGTTGGCTTTAACAGGCCTCTGAACAGAACACAAAAGACTGATAAACTTAATCAGTGGGAAGAGGGAGAGGAAGTCTGGAGTGTGGGTTATATCATCTTATGGGACAGACCTCTCATAGTTGAAGAAAAGAAAACTGTACTGAACATGGATTTGTCTTCTAGTTTCAGCTCTGCAACTACAGTTAAAGCATCCAATCCCTCTTTCAACCAGTATTTATGAGGGTCAGGCAGTGTGCTGGAGTCTTAAGAGTTTACCTTCCCTTTAAGTTATAGACTATCAGGGAAATTGACAGTAAGCAAATAGTTTTTGAATTACAGTTGTGCAAAGTACAGTAAGAAAGCACAGACAGACATAGTCTAGTCAGGGGGGCCAAGGAAGTTTTCCCTAAGAGCCTGAGCTTCAGCTAAAACCTGAAAGATGACCAAAAATTTACCAAACAAGGAGGGCTAGAAGTAAGGGTACAATATGTACAAAGTCCCCATGAAAGGAAAGAGTTTGGCACTGATGAGGAACTAAAAGAATGCCAGCATGACTGGCACATAATGTGAGAAAGGGTGGAACCAGATAAGACTGGAGAATTGGGCAGAAAGTAGAAAAACAGGGACTTTAGATGTTAGCTACAAAGGATGATTGGCTAGTAAAGGGTTAATAGCAGCATAGCATTCTCAGGTTTATGTTTTAAGAAGTTAACTCTGGTTGCAGTGTGGGAAATAGATTTAGAGAGAAAAGAGAAGATTAGGAATTAGAACAGTATTGTAATAAGTCCATGCAAAAGATAATGGTCTAATGTAGTAAAGACAGTGAGAAATAGACAAAATGGACATTTTAGGAGGTAAAATGGTTATAAAATTGAATCAGGGGAGGTCACTAAAGAAGAAGCAGGTATCAAGGATGATACCTGTTTGATGTGGGTAATTGGGTAGATGAGGTGCCATTTTCTAATGTAGGGGATATTGGAGGAGATTTGTGATGGCTGCAGGGAGATTATAAATTTATCTTTGGACCTGCTGGCTTTCAGGAGAACATAAAACATCAGATAGAAATGTTTTGTAGACAATTATAGGGTTTGGGACATAGAGAGGAAAACGGCTGAGAATACAAATCTTGGGAATTTTTGGTGTAGGGATGGTAGTTGAAGCCAAAGGAGTCCAAGAGATTTCCTCAGAAGAGGGAGAGAAGAAGAAATGGCCCAGCACCAAACCAGAGAGAAAGAAAGGGAAACAGGAGAGTAAATAATTTCCTCAGTTAGAGTCTTGTTTTCAAGACTGTAAAATAAGGAAGTTGGACCAAAATAACTTTTAAGTTTCCTTCTAGTTCCACCATTTTAGACTTCCGGAAGGTGGAAACCGAAGACATTTTTCTGGATATGTAAAGGGGACAGTGGAGGTTAGAGAGAGAAAACAGGTAGGAAAGGACAGATTTTACATGCTCTCAGGAAAAGTAGATCTCATTACCCAAGTAGACCCCTTAGTAAGGCAAGAATAGAAGAGGCCTCCCTTTAGAAATGTTTATATACTTCACACGCTGACTGTAAAACTTTAGTTTAAAGATTTCTGCTGGCGCTCTAGTCCACACAATGTACAAAGCTTGCCATTCTGGCCCCGTATGTTTCTCACTGTGTACTTTATACTCCAGCTACGCTGAATTTTTTCCCAAATACACATTATTTTTTCTGGAACTCATGATTTTACACATGCAATTTTTTCTGCCTCATATATCCTTCCCATCTCTCCCACCAAACTTCTATCTATCCTTCAAGACCATGATCAATGAAGGTTTATTTCTCCCCTCAAGCAGAAAGAAGGTGCTCTGCTCTTTGTTCATCCATAATATTGTTCATATTTCCTTACAATAATTTATTTTAGTATATTAAAATCATGTTTACACCAATATTTCTTTTTCTTTCGGAAGTCTTAGACTCAGTTGAGAATCTAATGCTAGTAATGAATTTTCTCAGAAAAATGCACACACCCCCAAATTTGTACTTACGACCTCATTAAGCACCCCTTGCCCCAAGCCCATCCACCCCATGAACCCCAGGTTAAGACAACCAACCCCTAGCTTACATATTATCTTTCCAATAAATTTGAATGCTTATAGGACAAAAAAAAAATTTGTTATTAATGTTTATAATCCAATGCTAAGTAAATGTTTGTCAAATTAATTTATCTCACTCATTTTCAGAATTCTCCCTAGAAATGTTAATCTCATTTTATTAATGAAAACCTGGTGGGACCATTTGTTTTAAAAAGTGAAATGCACAAACTTAACTAGCTTAATTGAATGTTAAAGAAAGGCACTGTGTAAATCCCAAGATAAGTTGATGATTGTCTTTTTAATGTGCAGGTGTGTTTTATGAATCACGGAATGGAGGTGTGAAAAGAGCAACGTGAGAAAGAGGCTGAAGAAAGAAAAGAGACCTGGGCCAGGTGGCCTTAGAACACTAGGAATCCACAGCTGTGTATATCCATGAGCAACTATTAAAGATATCAAGGGCAGAAAGAACAAGAACCAAGAAAGCCAGCAGTAAAGGAGCCTTGAAGATTGAACTCAGTCTAGAGGTGAGAGCAGAAATTTTCAGCAGTCCTCCAGGAAATCAGAAAGCTAATGATAATGTAATGAGTTCTTTATAAAGTTAAACTTACTCAATGTAGAGGACTATTCTTTATTGTGAGATTATTTCTCCTAACTTTTTAATGTAAAAATGCCCTTTTTAAATGATGCCAATAGAGATGGTATCATTTAAAAAAAAACTTTATTTGCTAAAATATAATGTTGGTAATCCTATGTTGATTACTAAGACTTTTTTTTTGTTGGTATCCTTTATTGTTACATGGGATCTAAAAGTCCAAGTAGTACTGTGCTAGAGAGGTTTACACTACAGTCTCGATCTAAGACAATAGGCCAGACAGAATGGAGCATACACAGATTTCTGGAAATAGTGCCAAGGGGAAATGAAGGCAGGGAACCCCTAGGACTGGTTCAATTTTAAATCTGTGCCAAGAAAAAAATAGTTAAATCAGCGAATGTATGTCTAAACTATTTGTGACAATTTTTACAGATAAATCTTTCCCTTTTGGTCCTTGAGTGGTAACTACAGAGAACTTAAATAAGGCAAGAATATGAGGCTATGTCGAATTTACTCAGAAAGGCTAACCAGAATGTCTCAGTCAATGGAAGTGTTAAGTTGGCATTTCTGAGGCATAGTAATTCCATTTTTGTTCCTGGAGCAGGGGAATATTTGCTTTTTGCTCAGTTGGCAAAGGCTTTACAATGCTATCAATGTTTTGTGGAGTAGGTTCCCTATATAACAACTGCCACATGGGGTTGGGGTCTGAACAGTAGGAGCTTAGCAAAAATTGAAGAGGTTCTACCCAGGAATCCTAACATCGGCATCATCTCAATCAGGGCCATTAACAAAGTGATAAATCAGTACTTCCTGTGACAGATGGACAGGTGATCTGGGTTCAAAATCCTTCATCAGGGAAGTGTACTTTCCCTCTCCACAATACTCCATCTTCAGTACTCTTGAGAGATGGTGAGTGGAAGTTGCTGCCCATCTCAGAGAGCAAAATCTGATCAGCTACCACTGCTCCAGATCTCTGAAATCCTAGTGAAATTGTGTCTTGATCTAGGCCCAGTCCTACAACTGAAAATTTTAATATACTAAAAGTCGAATGTAAACAAAACAATTTAAGGAGCAACTGTTTGTTCTTAAATAAAACATCACTACAAAATGATTTGTTGAAGGGTTCCTTTTAGGTATTAAGCTTCTCTAGTACATTTAAAGACAGTTTAATAAATTTGATGGGTACACGATGCTTCAAATGTATCTATTGTTTAGAGCAAAAAATAAATGTTTCCTCATTGTAAAATGAAGTAAATAATTCGATCCACCACATAGAATTGTTGTCAGGATCAAGTGGAGTAATATGTATAAAGTTTTTAGAACAATGTTTGCTTGGTACATAGTTTCCCTTCAATAAGTATTGTCTGTTGTTAGTATTATTGTTATTGCATCAAATATCTATTGAGCTCTTCTACCTGCCAGGCACCATAGAAACAACAGTGACTAAGACAAGAAAGGTTCCTGCTCTCATAGAGCTTCCATTCTGGTTGGGGGAGAAAAAAGATAAATGTCAGATAAATGAAACAGAGGAAAATAAAGCAGGGCAAAGGAAAATAGGAAGCATAGTGCAGGAGAAAGTTGTCATTTTTTATAGGGTGGGTGATCAGGGAAGTCCTCTATGGTAGGGTTACATGTGAACAGGGACTTGAAGGAAGTGGGGAAATAAGTTTTGCAGTGTTATCTAGGGGAAGAGTGTGCTTAGAGTGTTGAAAAAAAAAAAAACCTTCCAAAATAAGTAGGTATAGGTTTGTAATATGGAGTGACAGCATGTACAGAAGCTATGCCCCACCTGATAGGACTCAGTGTCAGTCGTGTTGCTATAATGTGGACCCAGTGTTATTTTTTTTTTTTTTGGTTTTTAAGAAAAAATGTATATTGAATTTTTCATGTGAACTGTCCTAATGTGTGAAACTCTGTAAGCATAAATGCATATATGTGTTCATTGAAAGACATGTGCAAGAATGTTCAGAGGCATTATTTATAGTAGCACCAAACTGGAAACTACCAAGTGCCCATCATTAGAATGGATCAGCTGTGGCATAGTAACAGTTTCTACAACAATGAAAAGGAACTGACTACAATTTCACACAAATTATGGGTGACTCTAAGAACATAATGTTGAGTGAAAAAGTCAGTCACAGAAGTTCAATCAAAATAGGTAATATTAAGCTATGGTGTTAGAGAACTAGAGGGTGGTTAACATGACTGGGTGAGGTGCTGGTAATTTTTTTTTTTCTTGATCTGGAAGCTCATTTCATGAATGTGTTCAGTTTGTTCAATTTATCAATTGTAGTGATGAGTGACTTTCCTGTATGTATTTATACTTCAATAAAAAGTTAAACGAAAACAGGCAAGTACAGTAAGTCTTCAGACTGAATCAGGACTGTGAGCTTTTAGTTTGCTCTATAAAACATAGATTTCTTTAGAGGAAACATCAGAGAAATTAAAAAAAGAAAACTTATACTTTGAAATGCAGGTAAACCCCCCTGTGTATACTTTTCCTTAGAGAAGCTCCTACTAAGCCCAGTGAGGAACTTGTCTTCTGGGTCATTACCCAGTCTCACGTTTACCCTTACATGTAATTCAATACTAGTGTTCATTCTTGTCTTCAAACTAGAAAAACAAATCCATATATACCACAGCACAAGCCATAACTATCAGTATGGAAACCATACATGCAGGAGGAGAACCCAGAGGCAATTTCAAGGTAGGGTCTGGTCTACTTTAGGTTGAGACGGCATCAGAAGTATTTAGGCTGAGAGACTCTGAAGAAATAGGAGAGGTGGTAGGAATCATACTGGGCTGAAAGAATTTATCCAAGAAACAAGCATGTCTTAGCCTGGGTCATCCACTATAGGAAGAAAATCAATTGGTGTAAAAGATAGGTTTTAGAATCTGTGTATTCTGGGGAACTTACCTACGGTCACTGCACACGCATATCCCAAAGGTGCCCCATCAGGTGACTGATGGAATTAGGAAGGCTGATTTAGGTAGTGAAGACTACAGTGTCTGAATGTATGCTGAGGTTTGGGTCTTAAAAGGTACCTTTGAGAATAACTGATTGTCTCAGGAGTTCCAAGAGTTACTGACATGGCAGAAAGGCAATTACTGACATGCAGAATTTGAAACCCAAACGTGATTTGGTTAGAGTAATATGGCTAAAGAAGTTGGGGAAAATTAGAGCCTTCTAGAAGTCAAATAGTGTAGCTCAGGACAAAGAAAAGTATTCCAGGATTGAGAAGGAAACCTGGAAAGGACTCAATTATGGCTGCCTAAGAGAAATTCCAGGAGCAAAGAGAGTCCAAATCTAGCAGAAATGATTTCTCACAGTCCCTTGTCTAGTGCAATGACCTTGGTTATTATAGTACACTACAGACTAACACGAGAATTTCCCAGGGAGAAGGTATCCTAGGTGTCAGGGAATGCACTAGGTAAGTTGTCTAAAAATGCAGGAGCCAGCCTAGAATGTTTTTTCATAGAAAACACTATTTCCTCAGGAGTATTGCCAAAAGTAAATCACAACCTCATGCCAATTTTCAGAATTCGACCTTTTCTTTATCCTTCCTACTTCCTTGACCTGGACCAGTTATAACTCAATGAACTAGAATTCCCAAGTTTCATGCTTGATTTTACTTTTATAATCAAGTATTAACAATACCAGTACTTCCCACCAAACTTACCTTTAGTGCCTTTTATGAAAATAGGATAAAATGCCACCACTAAAGTGTCATACCATATGAACTGAATATTAATTTCCAAAGTATTTGGATTAACATTGGCCCTTATTCCCTAATGTGAACAGACATGTAAAAGAAATTCCAAGCGAAGTGGCTTTAAATCTTGAATATTCGAGTCGATTGTCCATTTTTTACTCCAGAATAATTAGGAGTTTTTTTTTTGTTTGGTCTGGTTGGTGGGGGGTAGGGAAGGAGCCTGAAAATTGAAAAGGGGAAGAGAACAAGGTATGAGCCAAATGGACACATAGCCAAGATGAGACAGTTGTACAGTTGACTCTGAGGCCTTTGTGGAAACCACATGACAGGAAGGGTTGGGGCATTTACCTTCCACCAACTAAACTCCAATCCTGCACTGGATTCATCTAATGGAAACTTGGAGAAGCCGACACATGACTTGGCCTTCTCCAGTGGGTTCCACTTAGGGAGACGGCCCATACTACCAACTCTGCCTGGTTCTAGAGGCAAAAGCAGCAAGAGGTTTTTCTCTTGTAAAAATAAGCCCAACTATTTGAAAATGGAGTACAAATAAAACTAGCCAAAATGGTCTCTCCTAAATCTGCTCAGGTACACACCTTCTCCAGGAAGTACTTCCATACTTGCTGACCCCTGTCCCTAAGCTGGGTTAGGTTCTTGATCCTTTGTTTTCTCAGCTCTCAGCCAATAGCTCTATCATTGCACTTACCCCAGTATGATGATCTCTTTCAGTACCTCGCTAGAGAAGAGCTTAACCTTTTTGTGCCTTTAGTAGTCTGCTGAAACCTACGGACCAATTCTCAGAATAATAATTTTTCAATTCATGAAATAAAATACATAGGATATTACAAAGGAAACCAATTATATTGAAATATAGTTCTTAACTCCAGACAACCCCTGGAGTATGAATTCCTTGAGTGCACCTCTATACTGCCAGTGCCTAGCACAAAGCCTGGCACATAAATGGTACTTATAAATGTTTATTTAATGAATGAACAGAAAGATGGCTTCTGCCAAGTCAGCCTGAAGAATGGTTCATTGCAAATGCTTTTGTGCACACCAATGGCTTGCATATGTCTCACCTCATCTGGGGTCACCTAGACCAGGACTGTGAGGGAACCCCCACTCAACAATGAGTGCCATAGCATCTAGCAATAATGACAAGCTATTGGAAGACTAAGAAGACAACAAAACTCGTGTATTTCCACCAGCCAGAATAGTCAGAAAGTAAGAGTAAACAGGCTGTCTTTAAAAGGAGGAGATCTCTTGACTCTAGAAGCATGATGCTTACACTACTTTAAAACATTACCAACAACTCTGACGGAGGGAAGAAAGGAACCTGAGCTAGCATGTAGATGTTCTCCAGGACTCCCCCTGTCCTAAATTGGGCCTCTTGTCTCTGGGAAAGAGAAAAGTGTCCCTAAAAACCACAGTAGGGATGATGTGCCTTTCTAGGTTCAAGTAGCAGTTTTAGGCTTAGAGAGAAATATTGGTTTTGTTTATGTACCAACAAGAAACCTAAAGAAGAAATAAAAGCCACTTTCCTCACTAAAGATATATAAATGACCAAAGATTTGTTCTAAGCTGATTGCTACATCTATTAAATATTTTGAGAAAAAAAAATAAAACCCCAATTTTAAAGCTGAAAACCACAAGTATATGGGGTTCAGAAGTCTCACCCTTAAGGCTTTTAAGATTCACCCTCCCAAGTTAGAGGGCTCTTCCAGCTATATACAGCCATCTGAAAGATGGCAGAACTCAGTTTTCACTTGCTTGACAACAGGGTTTCCAACATCTGTTGGGAGAAACATGGCTTCAGGTGGGTGCCTTCTTAAAAAAAAAAAAAGGAAACTGCAGGTTAAATTTGCTTTTAATTAAAAAAAAAAAAAAAAAAAAACTCTTCTACTCCTAAGGTGTGTGCTCTCTTTTTTGACCTATTTTTCATTTATATTGTCTGCAGTTTCTCTATCTTTTCCTTAGTGCAGTAAACAATGAAACCAAAGAAATAAAATCAGGGTCCACTCTTGCCCCAAATACTGAAGATGGTCAGAGAAGGCATCACAGCATGGAAAAGGGCCCAGCTCTAAATATATAAGCAACATTGGAAAAAAAAAACAAACAAACAAATAAGATAACCCCCTGTCCAAAAGACATTATTACTGACAATCCTGGTACATTTCCTATAGTATAATCTTGCAGACAATGCTTCTTTCTCAGGGAGTCCAGCTTGCTCAGGAGGAGACATTTACTCGGTCCCTCAGGACAGGCTGGGGGTGTTGAGTCTTCCTGACAAGCCTAAGGTTTTTATGAGCTCAATATCTCACAGAAACATCTGTGATATAAATGGTATAGATGAATCTAAAAGAAGACGAAGGCAGGCAGGAGCCTGTGTCGGTGTTCTCCAAATCAGCCAAAAAGCTGAAGAGCATGGGATCTAGGAGACAGATGCCAGTAGCGGTTGAGGGATGGAGGGCAGAACAAGAGGAAGCACCAAATGAGTGGCTGCTTTTGGTTCCAAAGCCAAAAAAAGGACCCACCAAAAAGGGCAGCTGGTCTGGATAAGGAACTTCCTGCTCCTGGAGTCATGCAATGAAAATGGTGGCCTTGGATCCCCACTCCCAAAACAGCCACAGTCCAAGAACCAGAGCAATTTACACCACATCACACAGTTCACAAATGAATGGACTGATCCTAGTTTAGGAAGGTAAGTGCTTTGACCAAGGGTGAGTGCAGGAAGGGGTCCACATTGGCTTGAATCCCAAAGCATGGCTGTGATATCCCTGGTTTCTATTTCTGCAAAGCCACAGGCCCCTGATGCTGCTTGCTTCATGGAGATGTATCCTTCCACTTATCACTGGCATCTCCTCAAAATGGCACCCATAGTGGTAACCCTCAGAGATATCAAGGGGCATCAGTTGTACTTCTGGAAGTAAGATAATTTCTTTGCCCCATCCTGGCCAAAGCACTTCCTTTTTTAAGCTGCTGCTCCAAAAAGCAGAGTGTCCCTCCAAGTAGAGTTCGACTTCTTTGTTTCAGAGTTTTGCACTGGCCTCTGAGGGCCCTTTCCAGGATACAAAATAAAGTATCCTCTGCATCCATGTGTGAGTGGGTTACCTTCCAGAGTCAGGGTTATGTTCCAGAGTTTGGTCAATGTATCTTTACAAGAATAAAACCACATGCATACACAGACAGACTAGCCTGGAAAGGGCTTTCTGGATAAGGTTTCTGGTTATCTTGCTGCTTCCCTAAAAGAAATAACTTTCTTGCTGTAAGAAGATTAGGACAGTGAGTGACCTACTCTCAACTTCTGGAAGGGCAACTTGTTTTTGTCCATTTTTCAATGAGGGGGTGGGAGGGACCCAACATTTTCAGTTACAGCAATGAGATTTTGTTTTAGAGAAAAAAAAAGGATCCTATGTGGAAATGAGTGGGACAATGATAAAAGTAAACAAATAATTAAAATTTCAAACCAAAACATATCTTGTCCCCAATATCCCGAGTTAATCCTCTAAGACCACAATCTCCACATTGTGGACTTGATGCTGATGTTCTTCCATCTCAGCCACAACTTTCTCCTCAGTCCTCAGCTCTGTCTCCAAAATAACTGCTTTTCCCTCAGTATCCTCAGCCTCTGGATCTGGGGCCGGGTCAATCTCAATGATGGTCTGCCCATCCTCTGAGGTGCTCTCAACAGCCTGGATTGCCGAGGTCAGGCCCGACTCCATAGCCACCAACTCCACAGGGCTCACCATGGTGGTCATGTTGCCCAGGGTACTCCCATCCTGCATGGCAGTAGAGCTTAGCAGTGCCAAGCTAGATGAAGGGTGGATGGTCACTGTGTCTGGTGAGCTGCTCTTGGCAGAGGAGACCACTGTGGCATAGCGGAAGAGCTGAGGGCCAGAAGGCAGTGTGTGGACAGTCACAGGACTGGAGCCCTGGCTGAGGGTGGCCACTGGAATATTGCCCATTGAAAATGACTGACCCACTGGGGTGATGGTGATGGGTGAAATGACTGTGAACTGAGGCTGCTGGACAGGAGGAGAAGGGCTCAGGACGGTGGTGGAAGCTGGCCGCTGGAGCCGGGGCCTTTTTGGAGGCTTAGGAGTGCTCACAGGCATCAGTACCACATTTTGAACCGTCTGAGATTTCAGCCTGTGATCCTGAGCTTGCTTCTTCTGCTCTTCCAACTGGCGTTCCAAGTCTAGAGGAAAAAAGACAGACTTTGTGTGCAGGGAAGTATAATCTTGAGAACGTAAACTGGGAGTGAGGGACCTGGGGTCTTGTTCTGGTCTTGCCACTGTGAAGCCTCAGGAAAGTCACTTCACTGTTTTCAAAAAGAAACTAGACTGGATGATTTTAAAAATCCCTCCAGCAATTACATTTCTTTGTGTGATTTATTGGCAGGGAAAACAATTCAGAATCTTTTCAGACTGTGATCCTACTGTAGGAAGGTCCTGTGGCATTTTGTTACCCGTCAACAAAATGCAGACCAAAAAAGCCTCCCTTTGGTCTTGCAGTTTATATATGCCCTGCTAGAGCCTACAGATGAAAATAAGGAATATTAACTCAATCCTTTTGGAACTGCCATGGAACTACAAAGGAGCTACAATGGCCACTCTGGAACACAGTGATTCCCAAACTGTCCTTTAAGGCAGGATCACCTTACTGGTGACCCAAATGGTCTCAGTCTACCATTAGCCCCCAGAGAGGTCTGCAGAAAGTTATAGAGGAAGTCCCTGAGAATTACAGAACTGAAGGAGGTCTTAGAGTTCTAACGCATTAATTTTAATAGAGAGTCAGAGAGGTAGAATGACTTACTTAAGGTCACAGAACTTGGACTAAGACAAAAGTTTCTGATGGCCAACTTGGTGTCTTTTCTACCATAATACACCTACCATTACTCTCTGCAAGTGTCCAATCCAACCTTGGTGACCACTGGTGAGTCTGGCTCTACACTAGAACTTTTCTATTGCTTAGTATCTGATAAGCAAGCAATAATCAATCAGTTACAAATGTAGAGCACTTTGTTCCCTAATGACCACCAAGAGAAAGTCAATTAATTCCTTGCTTAGAATAAAAGGAGTAAGTAAGGATTGAGAGCATGTTCAAAAATTATAAAATATTGTATATTTCCTATCCAGTTGTAATCAAAGAAATGTAAATCTAAACAAAATGCCAATTAAATTTATAATTTTTAAAAAAGTTAAATAGAGAATATCATAAGTAACAATGCCTGATGTCGGTGAATTCAAACTGGTAACATAAATCTTGGAAATTTGACAATAATTCACAAAAATCCATAAAAAAATTATCAATACCATTTAACTTCAAGCTTAGTCCTAGAAGTAGCTTAAAAGGCCATAAAAAGAAAAAGCTATATTCATTCAAGTTCACCACAACAAAATAAGATACTGAAGACTATTTTTTGAAAATTTAAATGCCATCCCTAGAAGAATGTCTAGGTAAAGTACTACATAGCAACTTGGAAAAATATTAATAGGTCAGAGTGAAAAAAAATCAGACAACTAAATTTTATATATACAATGATTAAAACTATCTAAAAAAATAATATGGACAAGGAACCAGAAGCCTACATTTCTAACAAAAGCTGTTTTTCAGATGGTATAAAGTTTCAAGGAGGAAGACAGTACTAGATTAGGAGGAAGAAGACACAGTTCTACTTCGGGCTTCACAGTCAAATAGTGATGTGGCCCCAGGCAATCATTTATCCTCACTGTCCCTCTATTGGGTTATCGGTAACTGGGATAAATAACATTCCTAGAAGGATCAAATTTAAAGGGTATTTCTGACAGTACTTGGCAAACTAAGTTTAAAATACAAAATGGCTATAAAAATAAGTTTAAAACAACCTAAATTGTTCTTCTCTTTCCAAATTATCTTTCTTACCTTTTTTATGACTGAATATAGTTCTACATCATTTAAAAGCTGATTATCTATACCTCTGACTTGTTTTGTATCTTTCACCTGCCTTAGCTCCTTCAAAAGCCTGTCTTGATTCTTTCCAGGTGTAAGTGATAACTTCTTTTGTCCTATCATACCCCCATATGTCTCTGTCACAAAACTGATTACTTTCTGCACTTATTTCTATGTCTTCTTTCTCTTGAGTTCCTTGAAGGCCCTCAAGAGACTCTTATTCAGTATTATATTTCTGAAACCTGATTTGGAGACCAGCACAAAGTAAGTACTTGATAAAAAGAGTGACATTATCCATGTGCTCATAATTTCTGATTACCACGAATAATGGAGAGATGCTAACTGTATATCTATCAAAAGACTCGGTATTAATAATGTAAAAAAGACACGGGCCAGTTTGTTTCTTCTACTACCAATGTTATTGGATTAATGGAGCATTCTAGCAGACATATTAATCCTCCAAAGATATTGAAGAAGAAACATGACACTGGCTTCTTTGTCTTTTCCTTTGTGCCTCCTCTGTTTCCTACTACTTCGCCTTACCTGGGGAGGTATATAAAGAAAAAGCCAAATCTGATATTATGTGAATTAAAAGAAAGAAAAAGATAGAAAGAGAAAGACAGGTTGGGGGAGAAGAAAGAAGGAAAGAAAGCAAGCCAGTTCCAAGAAAAATAAACAAAAAAATGGCAAGACTCAAGGATGTTAGCATATCACCTAAGAAGAGACATGTTATACACACCTGTCAGAGTATAGAGAAATTGTTCTTCTCCCTGCTCTACTTGGTTCTTTCTGTTGTCCAAAACCTTCTTGACCGTGTCCATTAGGCCAAATGTATGTGCCACATTATTGAGAACAGCAGCATCTATTTAAAATAAAAGACATGTCTGTTGAGTTAAAACAGATAGGTTCCTCCAACTCCCTGTTGTGCTGTTTATAAATATGAAACAATCTGGAAATGATGTGACTATTCTAATTGCATTAAAAAACTTTTTTTAACAAAGATGTATCACATGAATAACTTATTATATCTATATTAATATATTAATGTATTTAACTCTAGAGGGGGAGATAAATAGATAGGTAATTACTTTCTGGCACCATTTACAAAGGTGAAAAGTATCTGTGGAAAAAGCATGGCCAGATCTGAGTTCAAAACTGTTATAAACTTTGAACAAGTAACTTAACTTTTATGAGCTTTAGTTTCCTAATCTGTAAAATCGGGATAAATATACCTCAGTGCTTTCATGAAGCTAACAACATCTGCTACAGTTGTTAGTGTTTAATAAATGATTGATATTGTTAGGATTAATGCACTTACCTGTGACCTGAAAAGGAGCCTGGACGAGCTGCTGCTGAACCCCCCTGAGTAGCTCCTCTATTTCCTTCTGTATATTGCATACAACCTCTTCCATCAGCCCTACATCAGCTATTCCTTTCCAAAACATCAAAGTGTCCTCTGGCACGAGAGGGATAAGACAGAAGGTAAACAAGGGATGCTATATATACTTAGGCATATCTCTACAATGCATTAAATTCAAAATTATTTCAATTCAAAAGAATTTCTTGTTCTTGCACATTTCTAGGAAAAGGGAAGAAGCTTTTGGAATACTAGCTGCCTGCCTAAATTGGTAACTAATTATTTGGCCTCTTCAGCAAACTAGGGACTTGGGATAATTTCCTGTTTGTCATGCCCTCTGGCTATAAGGAACAAGTGTCTTCTTCTAATAAATATATTAAACTGAATATTACATTAATATTAAATATTTAAATAACTTAATTTAAAATTAAATAAGTTTTTAAAGTTAAATAATAAAGATATTAAATTAAATTATATTTTTAAAAAAGACATACTCCCCTTAATCATTTACTAAAAAAAAAACCACAAAGTAAAAGAGTTGAATAGGTGGTGTTATAAGCTCCCTGAGAGTAAGAGGCTGTTTTTTCATTTACCTGTCTAGCATCTAGCAACGATGCCACCTAAAAAGAGGCAGCAACAAATATCTGTTAAATGAATAAATGAATGCAGTACGATGTAAAGCCTCTCCCGGTCCCCTCTCAGTGAATCATCATTAATCACCATCCTCTACACCAGGGGTCACAAACCCACTGTAAACCAGTGGTCTGTGGCCTGTTAGGAATCAGGCTACACAGCAAAAAGGTGAATGGCAGGCGAGCAAACAAAGCTTCATCTGTATTTGCACCCGCTTCCCAGCACTAGCATCGCTACCTCAGCTCCACCTCATATCATCAGGCATTAGATTTTCATAGGAGCACCGGTCCCTGGTGCTAAAAAGGTTGGGAACTAACCACCTGTTACCTAATTTTTTCTTCTAATGTCTTGCAGCTTATTTTATCTAAGAAGTGTACCAAAAAAAAAAAAAAAAAGTTGGAGGCAGTCTTACAAGAGAAAAACATGGACTACAGAGTCAAACGCAGCTGAATTCAGCTCCGATACTTATTGGTTGTGTAACCGGTCTTAGGCAAGTTGCTGAACCTGTCTGAAAATCAATTTCTTCATGTGTAAAATATAACTTTGTAGGGCTGTTGATGGATAAAAGTAAGAGGTCTGCAATGCCTCTCAGTGTTAACATGTATGAGAAAAACCAGCAAAAGTAATTAAGAGGGCTTCTGTGTCCATAATCATAATGGTGATAAGATCACAAAACCCTGCAAGATATCTGAGACCCATAGAAAAAGTACCTGAAATTTCCTCTGAGTCTTTCTTCATGCCCTCTTCTGTGGCCATGGTGACAGCAGCAGTGAGAGCTGAGTTCCATTCCAACCCTGCCTCTTCCATACTCTCTTCTGAGATGGCAATCTGTGTGATGCTACCTAAAAGCAGTCCATTAAAGATAAGGCCAGTTAATTTTATGAAAAAGTCATCGCTATCCTCTACCTCATATTCAAAGCCAAAGAGACTCTCTTATTCTAACATTCTGGCCGTTTGCCTGCAGATCCTTATAGTAAAACTAGAACCCCAGGTAAGACAGGTTGAATATTGAATTTTCTAAAGAAAACTCGCCTTGCAAAAGAAAATGTTTTCTTCTTACCCTAAACAGAAAATGAAAATAACTTATAAAATCACAAAAGAGCAATCTGCTTTCTGAGCAGGTGTGTTTTAAAAAGAGACTGAATGTGGGCATGATTGCCAGGCTGCCTGCCCTAGACTTAGTGAGAAGGAGAAGGACCTGAAATAATTTGAGAAAAGTATGGTGCTTAGCCAAGAGCCCAAATATGCTACATACGAACATGTTTGATGTTAACCATCTAGATAAACTCTCCGAAGTTGCCATAACTTACTTATCAGCCTATATAAGAGAAAGGAAGAGAAATGAAACCCAAAAAATCAGAAAAGAGGAGATTCACACAGGAAAAAACTTTTGCTATCAATTATACATTAAAATTTTAAACAAAATATAATTTTAAAAAATCAAACTGATCTAGACAGAAATATAGACAAGTGTGGAAGCTTCACACTGAAGGATAGCAATAATCAAGCAAAGAAGTAATATCAATATGGATAATCAAGTAAAGGAGTTTTGGCCAAATGAAAAAGAATCAAGTAATTTCATACCATTTTCACTTTTCAAGTAAAAGAAGCACATGAACAAAAATTCAAATTGCTAGATATTTTATAGTTTCCTGAAAGGAACTTAGGTTTTAAGAGATTTAGCTTCTACTCACCCAATCATTACTCACAGAATATTAGGTCTGACTAAAAGAAACTATAAGAGGTCAGTTTTTAAAGCACAGTACTTCCCTTAGATCCTTTAACATTCTTGAGTCTCTGTCTCAGGCATATTTATAAGTCTTCTGGAAGCAGAAGACACATTTAAGAATCTTCGCTGTGCTAAGTCTCCAGCTAGACTAACCAAATCAATAATAATCTCACATGGCAATATCTTTCCTGGAGTCCGGCAGGGAGCTCTAGTCCCAAACTTTAACACTAAAGTGTGTGCCCATCCTGTCTCATTTGTGAGGAAACCTCAGTTGGTTATTTGAAACCCTTCCAGGCAGAGCTCTTTGATCCTTATAGCAATCTCCAGAGTCCATTCCAGCCAAGGATACATTGCCTTTGATACATCTTAGTTCAACAATTAAAAACATTTCACCATTCCTGCTGTGACCACTAGCAGAGCAAAGGATTTTCAAAATGATCTAATTTCAAAGACACGCCAAGTGGCACCAAAGCAAAACCACTGAATAAGCATTATAATTACTGAACCATCTTTCTAATGTTTACTATCCATTGCAAGAAAGAAATAAGGAAGGAGACCTGGCCAATAGGAATCAATTGGAGGAAACAAATATTTGTTTCTAAAGCATGGAATCTCACTCAAGATTACCATACCTTTCAGGGACATCAACACCCATGAGAATTGAAATTAAGAAGCAAAGGAGAAGTAAGGGGAAAAGTGCTAACAAAAAACACAGTGGGTTGTCAGGTGGTTTCCTACCCCCTACCATCGGCCGAAGTGGGTGTCTGCACCACACTTGTCTGCTGTCCTGGCACTGGAGCTCTTGCACTGCTTATCAGAAGATCAAATTTGGTGCTTCTGCAGGTATTGGAGCAAACCTTGTCATGTTGGTAAAAATCAATTTGTCCGGAGTCCATCATTTTCCTGTGCAAAAAAAGACAAGAAGTACCAGTTCAGCCTGCACTTCACTTAGAGGAAACTAGGCCTCAGGGACAAACAGAGACAAAGTTGCTGAGTCTACTCTGTAGATTAGTGAAACCTAATAGTATTAAAAGTCATTAGGTTGCAAAAATTCTAATTGGGGCTATAAAACTTTCATTGGTCCTGCCCACATTTACAAGTACTCCTCTTCCCTTCCTTGTCTTAAGTACTCTCAAATTTTATGTCTTGTTATCATCGCTAAGCTTCAGGTATATACTCCTGACAATAGCTAAGTTTCCCCACAGAATCTCTGAAACCAAACCCAAAAAGGGAAAAAAGACTACCTCATATCCCAGCACAACTGAGAAATACCACAAAAGAATTAGAATTTTGTGATGAGATTCTGATGTTTAAAACCAGCAAGATCTGTTGATACTTTTAGAGATATAAAATTTCATCATGTATCTTTCCTTTAAAAACTTTAATAACAACTGTCCTATAAATACAGAGCCAAGTTGATTATACTAACCCCCCACTATAAAATGTCACAGACATTGTTATAAGCCTTGAACAAAACCATCCAGTATTTTAATTATCATAAACTCTTATAATGTTACTTGTCTTTCCCTAAAGATTGTTTAGGCATTCTTACTCCTTTTTATATTTGGAGAAAGATGGCATATGCTTGTTTTTCTGGGCAAATAAAACAGGCGAAGAACAACAAAAATGAAAGTTAAAGGTATTCGCCTCAATTTCATTCAACTACTGATTTCTACATACAAATTATCTGAAATGAATGTTTCTTAAATTATGTGTCTCTAACTATAAAAATAATATCTGAAGAAAAAATTAACATCTTCTGAAAAAAATAAACTATTAAGAAAACAACTGCCTTTTAAAAAAATATTACACAACACAGAGATAATGTCAACATTTTGGCATATTTTCTTCTAAATTTTACTTGTGTATTTTTTAACACAATGAAAATCACACTGTTTAATTGATTTTATATTTTGTTTTCTTTCTTACATCATAAGCATTTTTCTATGTAAAAACTCTTTAGAAATATTTTAATGACCATATATCCCATAGTAGATACTCGTATATTTAGATGAGCCATAATTTACTTTAGATATACCTTGACTATATGTGAAAGCAGACTGTAATTTTCACCATAATAATGTTGCAATGTATATCTTTATGCTTGAATCTCTACAAGCACTAAAGACTTTTCTTAGATTCCTTAAAAAGAATTAAAGAGGAAGGGTAAGATGTTTTTGAAGCTCTTGATACATGTTCTATGAGGAACTTCTAATTCTTGACCACATTTAAAAAATTTTCATGGAGCAAGCAGGCACTTGTGTGTGTGCTCATGCCCGCCCATCCCCTCTCCCCCAAATCCCCCCTCTCTGTTTATGCCATGTGAACAGTGAGAAAGCTGTCTACAAGCCAGGAAGAGAGTGTTCACCAGAAATGGGCCATGTGGGCACCAAGATCTTGGACTTACCAGCCTCCAGAACTACGAGAAATAAATTTCTGTTGTTTAAAAAAATTTTTTTTTTCTATTTGTAGGTGAGTGCTCAAGGAATATTAACTAATGTTAATCTTCAGAGGGAAAGAAATTATAATAGTAAACTTGCCACATAAAGAGATGGTGGTGGGGATATTATGCATTCTGAAGTTTATTTCTGTGGTACAATGATAGCAAGGATTGCATTCATTGTACATCACTGGTATTTATTAACAGCACTTTTCTACTTTACCAGATTATCCCACGATTTGTTGGTCAGCCTACACTTCTCCATGGTTTTTACACTTCCTTAGCAGCAGGCTTAGCTCTGCCTATGCTTGATGATCTCAAAAAGGATTGTCATCTACTCCTGAGTTTCTCTGCCCAGAGGAAAAATTTGCCCTAAATGTTGAGAAAAGCAAATTTAATTCAATCTTCCTTCTCTCATAAGTATTTTAAGAACAAGTTGATGAAGGTCAAATAACACACAGATTGTTTAAGCCAATCCTTCAAACAATACAAATTTCAAATTAAAGACAAAAGACTGAATTCTCTGGATTCTACCATGACTATGTGCCCCAAAGTCCATTGAAAGGTATGTTCTTGCTATTTAAGCTCACCTGAGCATGATTCCACCCAGACGAATAGCTCTCTTCCAGTCCTTCAGGGTGGACTTGCCAGCCAGATGAACAAAATGCTTGGGGCTGATCAACTGATCATTGAACTAAAGTTAAAAAAAAAGTCCAAAATAATCCAATGTCAATTTAGGCAGGCCAAGAGGGAAAGAAAGAGATAACTCTACTCATTATGTATACAAAAATACTCAGGTAATCTTAAGTCTTGGCTTGTGTTATCTAGCCTCCTGCCCTCTTTTGCCAGAGAAGATGATCCTTCTCTGAGCACAGTGCTCTATCCTGGTACAAAGGTACAGATGACACAAGGAAGATCAGAGATTAACATATTGATTACCATTTAAAATTCATTTATGCTCTGAATCAGCTGGTTGGGTCCAATGCTGCAAAGGCTGTTTAATTAAACTGAAGTAATCTTTCCAGCTCTAATGACAAGATTCAGGATATAGTGGAAAGAATTAACAGTAGAAACCAGTAACACTACAGAGCCTCGAAACTCTGTAATCCTTAGTGATTCTAGGATGCCACTGATGGTGACCACTATCTAAGCGTATAGCTATGGCTACCAATGGAGAGAGAATATTTTTATTTTCATATTGTGCTCTCACAATTATTTTTATTAGTAATAATTTTTTTCATTTTTTTTAGTAATAATTTTCAATAAACTCATAATACACATCAGTGTAAGGCATCTTACATATATCATCTCAATTTGCCTTCTAGCATCCTTATAGTATATACATATACACACATATGATTATTCATCTTTTAACATGTGAGGCTCTGAAATATTAAGCAACTTGCTCAAGGTCACCCAGCTAGTCAATGTTAGAGATGGGACTCCATCCATTCATGTATTCGTTCGACAAATATTTATTGATAAATATAACAAGCCCTATTTGAGGTACTGGGGATATACATTAGTAAACAAAACAGACATGTTCTCAGCTCTCATGGAACTTGCATTCTGGTGGGATTTGAATCCAGGCCAATTTTACTCCAAAGTTATTTTTTTTCTACTTGATGCAATGGGACTATAGTCACAAAATTAAAAATATTGACATGATAGAAGAAAGAGAAGAGGCATTGAAACCATACTTTCCGAAAATAAGGAGCCCCAAAACAGGCCCCAGTGAGGAGAAAAGACAATTACCTTGACACACTTCACATTTATTCCTGGACATACAAACTTCTTCCAGAGGAGAATGGCTTTGCTCTCCCCACAAGTTATAGGGTAAGCAATTTCCATATCCTCATTTGCTTCTATAGTGCTTGCATCTGAAAATGGAAAAATATCAGTTATTTATCAAACACTCTTCCCCAAAGCTTAAATCAAAAATCTCTAGGCTCCTGGTTCCTCTGAGAGGCTAACAGTTGATACTGGCTGGTACTATTTAGAAATCCTCTGGAAGAAGTTTGGCATAACAGCTCTCTTACTGAGCTCCCACTATGGACTAGACACTATGCTATATGCTTTTACATGCTCAATAATCTTATTTAGTTCTTACAACAATCCTGTGAGACAGTGATTGTTTCCTATGTTTTACATGTATATATGTGGGACACAAAAAGGTGAAGTGACTTTCCTGAGAACACACAGCTAAGAAGTGAAAAGGTAGGCTTTAAACTCAGGTTTGTCTAATTTCAAAGTTTCTTTCCAATTTCTTTCCACTGACTGCTTTCCGGTCAGCACCTCATCAGTTTTCATCAGCAACTTCTCTAATAACAGGGATTAACATTGAGGCTCTAATTTCTTTGTGAGATTTTTATAGATGAAAAATCTTTTCAGCAACCCTAGCAAATTGATATCAAACAATCAACTCACAGCCCTAGTACCTTAGTCAGTGGTGTCTCTAGATGTGCCACCATCAAATTGATGGCTGAAACATTGGTAGGGCAGATTGGGTAGCGGGAAAATAAGGCATAAAAGGCAAGGAATCTCAACCAAAGAAACTAAGGTCAAATGTTCAAGATTAACTAAAAGACTTACCAATCCCTTCCTCAATTTTGTGTATTGTATGAGTTTCTACTGCTACAACCGCCGCGTTGTTCTCGGACCCAGCTTCATAAATCCTGTTGTAAAAGTGTCCATCGATAAACAAACTACATAAATCATGAAAAAATTAATATTCACAGCATGGGAGTTAAGAAATTTGTTTTACTCTATCTCAAAAGGAATAAAATAAATATACTTTACAATTGTATTTAGTGCTTTGACTAGTTCCCCATAACTTTTAAACTCCAAGCTGCCCATGACTGCTTAGAGCGGCTATTACCATGGAAATGAATCGACAGCTTTCTTCATGTCAAAGGAAAGCTCCTCTTGCTACTGTATTTACACCAGTTTTTCCCTTTATAACTTTAAAAGCTCATGATATAAAGTGTTGCTTCAAGTATAAGATTAAGTCATATTACAGAATTATCCTAAAAAGATTAAAAAATAATACTGATGAACAGTATAAGACAGAAAGAAACTAAAGAAATTGTTGACCATAGAAGTCGATGTCCCTTGCTGGAATCTAGGCACTGAAGCATTTTTTAAGGCGCCATAACCAAACTATTGATATGAACAGAGCCTAGTAAAAACAAAAAAGAGAGCGAGAGACTATGCCCAAAGTAACCAGCAGTAACTAGAGGTACCACTTAGGGAAAATGTCTCTCTAAAATGTTTCTACCTCTAAGAAACGGGCTCAGAAAACCTAACATGATACTGTCATGTTCTTTGTTTAATTTCTGTAATAAACCTAATGTGTTAATTATTGCATTTGTTATTTGAAAGCATTGCCTGAATAATCAATCTCCTTTGCATCAATGATTACCCACCCCACCCCCCACAGTGACTGACACCTCTAGCACAGACCTCCCTTCTGAATTTCACACCAGGACAGTTAACTGCTAAATGAATAAACACATTTGGATGCCCCATAGGACTTTGTTGAATTTATTATGTATAAAATAAGCAAGCTCTCTTCCCTCTTTTACCTCACAACTACTCTTCCTCCTATACTCCCCATCCTTGTTAATGGTACCATCCAGCATACTATAGCCTAAGACAGAAGCCCAGAAATTACACTATATTTTTCCCTTTCCTCCCCCTCAATTACCACATAGTCAGTGACCAAATCCTGCCAGATGCATTCCTTTAACGCCAGCCATCCTACCTGTCTCTATTTCCACTGCTACTGTCATTAGTTCAGGTTTCATCATCTCTAATCTGAACTAGTCTCATTGCGTCTACCTGCTTTTCTATATTCCCACCAGAGTGATCACATAACTCCCTCATTAAAACCCTTCAAAAATCTTCTCCTTGCCATTAAAGTAAAGCCCCAAATCCTTAATATGATATTTAAGTTCCTCTAAGATCTGACCCTGGTTTCAACTCTCCCCAAACCCTACCTTACAATCCAAGCCCTAGCCATACCAAATTATTTCTGGTTCCCAAAATTGCCATCTTTCTTACATCTTCTATCTTTGGTTTTACTTCTCCCTCTTTGCAGAGCATCCTTCCCCAACTATTTGTTTTTGTTTTTGATCTTTTTTGAGTAGCCCCTATAGTGCTTTTTCTTTCATCTCAATCCCTCCAGTGTAATCACCCACTTCTTCCTTTGTGACCCAACTGTACTTTAGGCTTTTGTCACAACACCTATAATATTTAATACCATATACTTGTTTACTTGTCTGTCTCTTCTTGGGCAACCTCTAAGAGGTCTCTGACAGCAGAGATTATGTCCTATTCATTTATTCAATCAATGCCCGACATGTAATATTTTAACTGGAGCATGGCAAAGCACTCAATAAATGGATGTTCAGTGAATGAGGATTGTAAAAAACATGCAGAACCACTGCTTCAAGTAAGATTAGTAAACTCATTCTAAATTGACCAATATGTGCTAAATCCCTTAAAATAATAAATTCCTATTTATATATAATTTCGACAACCAGTAAGTTGTACTTGGGGTGGGGAATAGGAGCATGATCCATATTTTTATGAGTAAACAAGGTTATCAGGAAAACAATTTCTAAAGCAACTCAGGATAGTGATGGATTTACCCTAATACTCTATACTTACTACAACTATAGTCAAAAATCATAAAATATGTTCAAAATATTAAGGCAGTATAAGATACTAACATGCCTTATGAATCATTAAAGTAAAATTATGTTTACTAGAGCTTTAAAGTTAAGTCTACATTATTGTATTCTAATTTTCTGAAAACTGAAAATCCACATAAAGTTAAGTTCTTTTCATCTAGATGTTAAAGAAAGATATTCTAATAACTGAATATTAGGATTAAGATTATTACATAAACGAAAGAATACCCTTCTGATCTGAAAGAGTTTATACATCTTCCTAAGAACTTAAACTTTCTAATAGGAAGGGATATGAGTATGAAAGGGAAAGTAGGGCCATTATTCCTCACATTGAACTACTATTCCACTACATTTGAACTGAATTCCTCTACAGAAGAAGAATGAAATCAGCATAGTCAGTAAACTTATGTAGTATTGAAAACACCATCCCCGATCTCATTAAGTTAGCAATTCTATTATGAATCCAAAATGAATCAGAAAGCCAAGAACAGTGATGGAATTCAAGTACCTTCACTCTCCAAGAACTTTTTGAGTATGTTATAAAAGATTTTATTTGAAAAGTTAATAACCATTCTTCCTTTTTTTAAAGAAAGTATATGCTGAACAAGTCGTCTATGTTGAAAAGCTCCCAGAATCAGAAGCCTTCTAGATACTTTAGTATTTACGTTTTTTAAAAAAGTTATATGTGGGCATATTTTAAAGCCAATCTAGTGTTATTCTGAAAGCATCATCTTATACAATGTGCCAGGTTCTATGTATTCGCACGGGGAGATGGTTATGTAGACACTACTTTTGCTTCAAAATGTATTCCTGAAAATATGTACATAATGAATACTTGAAAAAGTATAAAATGTCATATATGCAAAAGCTAAACAACATATGTCTTATGTAATGAAATATAAAAATATTTACATAAGTTCTCTATTTCTTGCCTTTTGGATATAATCTTTACCAATATAGTCACAGTAATTCATTCATGTTCTTTGTTTCTTTCCTTCATGCTTGAACCTACAGCCAATCAGGTTAAGCGTGACTAAGGCCGAAAACTGACACCTGATGATTGCCATCATTGTCTCAAGTGTATTAAACTTACAAGACCTGTACCTCTTATCACTAATATCAATCTTTTGGTTCCCCACTCATTTTTATAAAATGAGACTAAAATGCAATAAAATGTTCTAATAATTAAAAAAAAACACAGAGAAATCAACTATGCACCAACTGGCAACCATTGCAAAATGCAGTACCTCAAAATGTTTATTCACAAGCTCATATACTCAATTCAGTGTAAACAGTGGATTGGGAAGCTAATATATGCTGTACAAAGATGCCTATATCTGATCAAGCAATGAGGATTCCAGAAAAGGCAATATCATTTGGGAAATAAGAGACAGACAAGAGAAAAATAAATGTTATTAAATCTTAAAAGAATTAAGTCTCTAAGTAGCAGAGAAGTTATTTCTGTCTTTGCTAGAGATAGAGCAAGTGATAACTAGAGCACTTTGGAAAGATAGAAGAAATTATGACTCATGAGAAAATAAAGCTGCCCAGAACTAAACCTGCCCTTCAGTTCTTCCTCATGTACCAAAATGTAACAACTACAAGTACGTGTATGTGTAACAAATGAAATTCCCACAAAAGTGAATAAGAATAAGAAGGCATAATCTGTTGGTGCTAATAAAAATGTAAGTCACTCTATTGACTACAGGTCAGGAATTACTTATATCAACTTTCCCTTATAGATCTTATACTATTTCTGAATATGCAAACTATGATTAGATTCTTAAAACTAAAAAGTCTTCATCTTTTACAGATATATACTGTCTGGGATTTGCTTCAAAGAAATTCAGGAATGGGTAGATGTAGAGATGAAATAAGACTGGCCATGTGTTGATAATTGTTGAAACTGGGTGACTGAGTGCTTACATGGAGGTTCATTATAGTATTTTCTTTATTTTTGTGTATATTTGAAATTTTCTATACTAAAATATTTTTAAATTATCAAGAGAGGTCAGTTGTCTTTCTCCAGAAGTTTTTAAACAAAGTATATTACTTAGTAAATTGGAATTGGATTATATGTTTGCCCAAGAACATTTCTAATCATATGAAGAATCTTTTATGCCCCCCAATAAAAAATAATTGCCCCTCCTTTCTCTCTGTAGAGCCAATTCTTATTTAACCTTCAAGACCACAGATAACTTTTTAAAACTTATCTCTTCTTTCGAATTCATAGTGGTCCTCTGAATTGAAAGCACTTTCTAACCATTTAGCACTTCTTAGATTTTGCCATGTAAGCGATCTCTTTATTTATATATATATATGTACTTTTGGTTTGCACAGCTAGACTGCAAGCTCCATGATGGTGCGAACCACGTGCTCCATTTCTTCCAACACCTTCATAATACATTGTATAAACACACACAGTTAATATATATTTTTTGATAGACTAAGCTTAATAATTTGTCCATCCATGAGAGTCCAGAAAGCTTCTAAGAGGAATACTTATATACCTGCCTTGCCTAATCGCCTCTCACTCTAACTACACTGTTTTTTGGTAAACACATACTAAGGCCCTGCGCTGAGCAGTTTGGATAAATAAAATGAGAAAGCTATATAACTTACCCTCAAGGGGCTCACAGTGGAGAAGAGGGGGAGAGACAAGGAAACAGCTAATCACTGTAATAAGTATTAAAATGACGAATACAGCACTCAATACATTATAAAGATGAAAATTTAGCCAGCTCTGAGACTGCTGTTGAATTGTGCTAAGCAAATATAAATTTAAAATTTCCCCACTCTTTAAACTTCCCAAGATTTTCAGAATATCCAAATCTCTAGTCACTTACCCTTGTTGCACAGGCTGTAACTGTAAGATCACTTGAGTTTTAGTGTCTTCAGGGTTCTCTCCTTCATTTCCTTCAGTGGGTACCACAACCACATCCCCCACTGGGACACTCACTTCTGCATTAGCCATCTTTCACATGAAGTCAGATAGCTGAGGCTGCTGTTAGAACAAGAAGCACCAGTAATTTTATCTGGTTGGAAAAGATGGCAACCATAGGAAAGGGACACCAAGATAATGACTACCATTTTCAAGGGCACCCTGGAGATCATGGTCCCCTGAAAAGGATGGGAACATGAGAAGAGGCTGACACAGGCTCTGATCTTTCCAGAAATGCCTCACAGTACTCACTTGCTATTGTAGATTTTCTTAGTATGAGAGATTCATCCAGTGGCATGCTAGAGCCAGATCTATCAGCCCCTGAGAATCAATTGTGCACATCTCTACCCAACTCCAAGTTTAGTGACCTCAAGTTGATAGCTTAAAATCAGTGATTGGGAGTATATATACCATAGATATTGGCAAACACTACAATCACTGTGTTTTTTTTTTTCCAGAGAGCTGGTTTACAGCACACCACTAGTTCCATCTCAAACGGTAAGCTTCTAGGAAGTAGGAATCTATCTTCTTTGCAACCAGCCATTACATCTCATCAAGTGCTCTGTCCTTTGTGTGTACTCAACAAGTATCTGCTGAGTAACTGAGCTAAGCTGTATGGAAAAAGAAAGATGGCTTGCATTGTATAATTGTTTATTAAATGCTGAAATCAATTGTAAGACCTCTAGGAACTGCTTAATACCTCTTTGTCTCAGACCGAAGAGAGATGATCTCACCTGATGATCTCTTGCAGAGCTATTGGGGAAACCAGTGTCCAGCATCATGTTCTCCTTGACACTAAACTGACTCAAAGCGTTATCCCAATTTTAATGAAAACTCAGAGGGCCACGGAATATTGTAAAGCTGTTTAGTCTTTACAGTTGAAAAAAAAGTGTTACTTAAGAGAGTATAGATTAGAGCCCTGTACTTACTTAGATATATGAGTATGTGAAGATGACCAGGATTGTGCTAACTGGAGTAGACTCGTGACAGATGCAAGTTTGAATATGTAACTGGTAGTCAGATGACTGAATCCATATCTCAGCTCTGCCACAGCTCATTTGCTTTTAACATACATACTTAAGCATAGTAGTGTTTCCCTCATTTGGTCCCAAAATACTTTTCCAGTCTTATCTTGAACTATAATACCCCGAGAATCCTAAATTCAGCCATACCAACCATCCATTGTATTCTGAACACATAATATGTACTTTCAGGTTTCTGTACTTTGTTATTTCTTAAGCCTAAAACTCCTTTCTTCTTCATCTTCTCCCTTAAGGCTCAACTCAAAGTCCACTCCTCTACATAGCCATGGCCAATTCTTTTTCTTTTCTGAGTACCCCAATATGTGGTTTGTAGCTCTCCTCTACTGTTTACCACACTGTGCCCTCTCCTCTAGTGTTTATCACACTGTGCCCTGTATTGCAAGTAAGTTGTAAAGACATCAGTCTTTACAACTGCACTGTACTTTGTCAGAACAATCCCACAGATCTGCTCATCATAGGCACTGACATACATTGGTTCGATCAATTTTTGTTTGTATCTGACCTAGTTAAAATTCCTTATATCTGACTATACTTCTGCCCTTTATGATTCTCACATACAAACGTTATATCTGAATTTTATACCTCCTATATCCGAAAGCCTCTTAAAGTATCTTGTACACACCTTAAACTAAACTCATGTACCCTCTCAAACCTGTTCCTATGTTTCCTGCCTCAGTAAATGGCACTACCCTCTCTCTACCCATTTGTTCATGCCAGAAACTAAGGAGTTATTTTTGACTCCTCTTTCTTCTCTTTCTAAAGCCAATCAACCACTAAATCCTATCCATTCTATCACCTATATATCTCTTTTAACCATCTCCCATCCTCTATATGTGCTGCCACCACCATATTCTGAGCCACCAGTTACCTGGATTTTTCCAGGTGCTTCTCATTAGTATCCTAAACTCTGGTCTTACTCTCCAATCCATTATCTTTAGAGCAAAGTGATCTTACTAAAGGCCACAAGCCACTTCTCCACTTACAAATCCTTCAGTGGACTCCCTTTGCTGTTAGAATAATGTGCAAACACCTTAACATGCCTTACAAAATCCTCCAAATCTGCCCTCTGCTTATCCTGCTAGCCTCATTTCTCATAGTTCTTTCTCTTACATTGTGGGCTCCTGTCATTGCATTTTTCCCATTTTTGCAAAAATGCTGTACTTTCTCACCTGAGCTTTCACACTTGTTTCCTCCACCTGGAATTCTCTTCCTTCCTCTTTGGTTAGTCACTGCTAAATTTCTCTTATTTAAAACATCACTTCCTTGGGGAGGCTTTTGGTGACTTCCCTGACTAGATCTGAGCTTGTGTTCTTGCACCTTCAATGCCTGCAGCAGCCCTGTCAGAACCATCATCCCAGCTTGTCAGCCTCTCCCCACCAGACTACATCCTGGCAGAGTAGAGGTAGCTCTTCTTTTTCAATAGCTCCCCTGTGCCCTGTTCAGAGCTCAGAACTCAGGAATATAATAAACAGTTTTCAAATATCAGGCTTCTAGCTACAAAATTACCTATCTAAAACTTTCTAAGGAAATCTGGTACATAGCAGGTATATAATAAACACTTTTGTAATGAATGACTCATCTTACCTTAAAAGACTTAGAATTTTCTACTTTTCTAATTTAGGGGATAAAATTAGCTTAGGCAGCTAAGCTAAGCTACCTGACTTACTGCCCATCATTATGACCAGTTCAACAAATATTTACTGAGTCTCTACTCCAGTAGGCTCCTTAGATATGAAAAGGGACAGTATCTGCTCTTAAAGAACTATAGAAGGGAAAGAGATACAAGACATTGTCACATATATAGGAAAAATGTAATTGCAAGATAATACAGTACAAAATCTGAACTTCTGTAAATTAAAGGTTTAAAACTAGAAAATAAAAAAAAAATTAAGAGAGAGAGAGAGAGACTCAATGGACTGATTTGGCTGGCTTCTGGAAGTGGAACTAAGACAATTAGGCCCTTTCAGTCTAGAAAAGCCAAAAAGGGATATGATGAAGCATACAAATGCCATCGAATCCTAGAGTAAATGAATCAATAGATATCTTTAAAATTTGAATTATAAAAATGTAGGATGAATTAAAAAAATAACCGCTGTTAACATTTGTTGGGCACTTATTGTCAAGCACTATTCTGTTACTATTACATATTTAATTAATTTAAAAGATGTAGTACCTTAGCATGTATCAAGCTTATAGAATTTATTATTCCAAAAAAGGGGGTTTAAATTTTTAAAAATTAATAGTGTAGGTGAATTAATGGGTTAGAGAAGCATAAAATTAAAAGGATGCTTCTAGTTTCAACCTTCCACCCTATGGTTGAGTCCTCTTTGTAATACTCTGAATAAGTGGTTGACTAACGACTTGATTAATACTTTCCTCAGTAGGAACACATTTTATTCCTTACCCCTCCCACACCTTAGAACCCAAGAGGAATGTTCTGGCTGCTTCTCTAACTTTCTGAGAGTTTATCAAAGATAATTATAATCATCCACAATATGTCTCTTGGTGTCAGAGACACAGCTCTGATTCAACATGGCAATTCTTACATTCTTTAGAGAAGTCAGTTTGGATTGAATATCTCTTATTACCCTAAATACCATATTCCTAGCAAGTAACCCAAAACCAGCTCTTAACCAGTATAGTACTGGCTAACTGCAAGGTCATCTCTTTGAGCTGAGCAAAAACTGAAAAGTAGCTCTTGTTTATAGCAACAAAAACTCTTGGGGCAAGAATGAGTTGATCCTTTGGGTATTTTATGGAAGGGGCCTTAGAGTATTCATTGTGGAAACACACAACATTCCTGTAATTCTAGGAGAACACACATAAAGGAAAGAGGTCAAATATATGTGAAAAGTAAAAATCATTTTGTACTTATTTTCAAAAACAAAAAGACAACTTGAAAACAAATTTGTGACTGCCCATGAAAACTATAGGAAAACTTAACAAACTACATTTGAACTACTCTGGGTTAATTTTTTTTTGTCATGAAAACTCATGTTTAAAACATAGGAAGATATAAGCACAAGTGTCACATGACAAAGACATCAGAGTTGGTAGCTGATAATAATAGAAATACTATATATCCTGAAATTTCCTAACCCCAAAATGAATTTATTTATTCCACACTGCAGTGTAATTTTTGTGGACTGTGTAGTCTACTCTTAAGAAATTTCCAGGTTAAAACTTGAGGCCAAAGCTCCTTGATTTTTTTTCTTCTTTACTCCTCATGCATTTAGGTGATCCAGATGTAATGAAACCAACAGAAAGACTAAACAGAACCACTGTGAGGGAAACGGCCAGAACAAATTTAGTCACTATTGGAGACCACTATGTAGGTGTTTAGGGTGAAGCAATGGGATAAAAGAGTTCTTTGAAGGGTCATCCTACTAGAGGTCAGGGGATTTCTGCTTAGGACAATACCAAAATAGAACCCAAACTAAACCAGTGAACTTGAGTACAAGAGTTAGCTCTTCAATAAATGTTTGCTGAATATGCATAAATGGTGAAAGTAAAGTTAATAGACATTAAATACACATAATTGATAAATGGCTGAAAAAATTAGGGAAGATTGTGCAAACATTTAATGAAAAAGTCCCCCACGAGCATTTTGGTAACCATTAGCAGAGACAATGGGTGAGGGGAATAAAGACTGGAATTCTGTAAAGACTAGAATTATCTGTTTGTCCCTTCTCCTAATCCTCCAGGTTAAGGAGAAAACCCACACTTCTTGGTTCTTCTAAACGGACACCAAACATAGCCCCTTTTGTATCTGCTATGAAGTGGTTTTGAGGTTTCATATTGAAAGGGGAACTCAGGCCTCCTTCTGCTCCTGGGATAGCCAAGCCTTTCCCTGATCCCTCTGTCAAGGCTTTACAAGCCTTAATCTTGTGGATTACTCTCCAGGACTCCCAGGTCAGACTCTACCCTCATCTCTGTTGCCCCTCAATTAGGAGATATCTGGCCAATTATCGTGTCACTTCAGAAATTACGGGTACTCTGAGCTTCCCCTCAAGTATGTTCTCTCTGGTCCTTAAAAATCTGGGTTTCACCCATCCTCTGACATACCATATTATCCCGTTCTCTACCTGTATGTCAGGAGGTACTCAAATCTTTCATTCCCTCACAGATTTGGACCCTCCTCATTCCTATTTCAGGGGGCTCTGAGGTGTCTTTCTACTGCCCCCTCATCTACGGGAAGGCTCACTTTCCCTTGGAGTTCTTCTTCCTTGTCCCCTGCGCCTACCCCCCAGACGTGTCACCACGCCTTCGGAAAAGCACCTGCCTTTTCTCCTGGACTGAATGGCCAACCAAGGCCTCTAAGGCGCCCCTAGGGTGAAGCTTGGGTCCTCCTTTCCTCAGCAAAACCCACTCTTTCTCTCTCTCTCTGTCGCTCCCCAGCCAAGGCTCCGAGGGTCTCCTTCCCGACTGGCATCCAGGTTTCCCCTCACCTTTCTCCCCCTCCCCCCACTCCAGCATGACCCAGATCTCGCCCCAGCTCCTCATCGAAAGGCCTGGTGCTCCCCGGATCCCGCCTCGGGTGCTAACCCAGGATCCCGGACCCCTTGCCAGGGTCCTGGGAGTCCGGGCCTCTCAGTCCGGAGTCACTCCGGCCCCTCCCCGGCCCTCGGCCGAGGACTTCCGGGCCTCTCAGTCTGGGGGCGCCGGGGGCCCCCAATGCCGGGCGAGCCGGCCCCCGCCACCCTCGGCCGGGGGCCGAGCTCGGGCGGCGCGGCCGGCCGCGCTGGGGGCGGCTCGGCTGCTCGGGCGGACCCAGCGGCAGCGTCCCCCCACCCCCCCGCGGCGCCGCGACGTCCGCTCGCTCCCCGGCGGCGGCGGCGGCACGCACAGGGCGTGGGGAGGCGCCCGCGGAGGCAGCAGCCCCCCGCCCCCTGTGCGCCCGCCCGCCCTCGCCGGCCGCCGCGCGGCCCCCGCGTCCGCCCCCCCGCCCCCACCCCACCCCGCGCCCGCGCCCGCGCGCCCACCCCTCCCCCTCCTCACCGTCTCCGTCGGGCGGGCGGGCGGCGAGCGGCCAGGGCGGGCGGGCGACGGAGCATGCGCAGAGGCCGCCACGGCTGGTATCGCCACCGCCGCCGCCAGGCCGGGCTTCAACACTTCCGGCCGCCGGCGCCGGCGAGCTGGCGCCTTAAAGGGGACGCGTTCCTATTGCCAACCCGCAGGAACATGAAACTGAGCCGGAGGGAATTTGAGTGAGCCTTTACCTGAGCAGGGGTCTGTGATAACTCTAGGGACTGTGATAACTCTTCTCCCTCTCACCTTCTTCAAGGATGAGGAAAATGAAGCCTAAAGTAAAGAATCACCTCACCCACAATCGGGGGTAAAGGCAGGTCCCTCGACTCCTCTGGAGGACTCTGACCCTTTTACCTCCCAAATCCTGTTTTATGAAGTGTACATCTTACCAGACCTCCAGAAGTTATGACCCAACTCTCAATCTGGAAGCAAAAGATCTGATTGAGTATAGAGTCAGTAACTGGTCACGAGTCCTTGAGCAAGCTGCTTACATTCTCTGACCCGTGCGCGTTTGCCAAGCTTTCCTGGTTGTGAGGTTCTAGACTCAAGTGTCAACTTCTTTGGAGAATTTACTTAACAACTCTAAACCTCTATTTCGCCTAACCCAGAAAGTCGTTATGAGTGTTAAAAAAGGTGATACGTGAAAAGTGCTTAAGAAAAATTTCTAGGGCCCGTAATAATAATTAGCTAGTATTAAGACCTTTCTATATGGCCAGGCCTCGGGGAAGATGCTTTGGTCTCATAATCCTATGGCAACCCTACTAAATCGTTTCTTTTATCTCCCGTTTTACCGATTAAAAAAAAAACAAAACAAAACAGGAAGCCAAAAGAAGTTAAATCCCTCAAGGTCACATAAACTGCAAATGGGATAACCAGGACTTCAACTCAGACCCTTTCTCCAAAATCCATGCTTATAATCACTGCTTATAAACACTAAGATGGTTGTTGTGTTATTTATTAAGAACAAATGAGGTTGTGGTATGCATGTCCTAGTTACTTTTTCAACCCTTCTGCTTACCTTCATAGCAATCCCCACAATTTGAAATCCCCTAGATTATTCATTTACCTATTTTGTGTCAGTCTTTACCATTTACTCCGTATCGGATTTGGAACAGAGTTTGGTACATGGCAAATGTTTGTTGATCGAACAAATGAATGAATGATCTGAAAAATTATAAGATACTAATTCAGGAGGAGAAAGACTAGGAAAAGAAAACTTTGGGGAAATAGCTATGATCATCCAGGCAAGAGAGAAAGAGGGATTCTTGCAGGGCAGAGTCAGAACACACCAGCAGATGTGCTCCAGACAGTTCCAAATTGGAATCAACAGGCCTTAGTGACCAACCGAATATAGGGGGTGAGGAAAGAAAGGAACAAGGATGACCCCAGTGAAGGAACAAAGGAAATGTTGGTTGAGGATTGGTGGAAAGTAGAAATGATGAGTCCATTTGGACTTGTTGGGTCTGAGGTGTTTGAGGGACATCCAAATGAAAGTGTTGAGAAGGGAGTTGGATTGACTTGTCCCAAGCAAGAGGCCAGGGCTGGAATTTAAGATCTGTCATGTAGATGGGACCATAGATGCCAAGAGTGAATGAGGTCACTCCAAGAAAATTGTGCAGAGGGAGGAGGCTTGAGGCCCAAACCTGGGGAACATTAAGCCTTGAGGAACCTACAGGGACCAACCAGAAGTGGTTGGAAAGATTAGACTCCTGGACAGAGGGGAGAGAGGAAGTTCAGAGAGCAGTCAGGGAGCTTCCAGGAGGAGGAGATGGTGCCAGCAATGTTGGATACTGCAGAGCTCTGGCAAGGAGAAAGAAACCACTGGCTTTGGCAACTAAGAGGTCATTTGCTGGTTCTTCCAGGGTAGGGTCACCTCCGAGGTTGGAGACGAAGCCAGATTGTGATGGATCAAGTAGTAAAAGGGAAGGTAACTGGCAGAAACAGCAAGTAGAAATAATTCTTTAAAAATTTTCGATAGGAAGGAGGAACTAAGACAAAGCAATAAAATGATTATTTTAAGAGGAAAGTCATGTGGAGACTTTCCCTTTTTTTCTCTGAATTGTTTTTCCTGTTAATCACATGTTCACTGTAGAAAATTATAAAGTGCATAAAAGAAGCAGAGAAACAAAACACTTTAACATCTCGCATATTTCCTTCCAATCTTTTTTCTGTGAAATTGTGTCCTTTACCTGGATGAATTATCTTAAATGTATAATTTTGTATTATACTATTTTTCCCTACTAAACACTGTGTCCTAAGCATTGAAGAAAGTAATTCTCCTCCTCCCTCCCCTCCCCACTCCTTTTTTGAACATGAGAGACAGTTGAATGGCCAGTCTGGTTCTATCTTCCCCTCTAGCACTCTTGGGGTCTCTCTGATATCTGAGCAGACAAATTTTGTTTGGGACATAATTCTATTCATTTGGAGTAAATGAAAAAGCCGAACAGTGGAAGGGCAAAAAAATAACTTTGGGGGCAGCTGTCAGGGTTAGGAGAAGCCCCAGTGTGGGATGTTCAAGGCATCCAGGCCCCTTAGGGAGGTCGTGGGTGTGAGCTGGGCACAGACCTGCAGTGGCTGCAATCAGTTTGGAAACAGCATGGAAACTGAGGGGTGGTAATGCCCAGGCCTGCTGAGAGCTTATTAGCTGCCAGGCATTGCTCTAAGCACTTTAGATCTATACAGCTTCCAGGTCCTATTATTAACCCAGTTTAACATGAGAGGTTAGGAACTTAACCAAGTTCATACATCTGTTTATTGGTTGGGTTGGATTTAAACATAGGCAGTAACACATCTGAGCCCATGCTCCTAATGCTCCCTCCACTGTGGGTCTTCTTTTCCTGGCTACATGTAGAATTACTTGGGGAGATTTTGTAAAATATCCATACCAGAGTCCCACCCCAAATGAATTCAGTTGGGATCTCTGAGGGTAGAGCCCAGACACGAATATTTTTTTAAATGTCCCTAGATGACTCTGATGGCCAGCCTGGTATAAGAAAAATGGCTTTGCTAGCTCTTGAGTATATTTATTCCATGCTAAGTAACAGCAACAGCGGCGACGATAATAATGGCTAATATTACTGAGTGCCATGCCATTTTAAACTTTAATCCCCACAAGGTAGGTACTAGTAGTGTCCCATCTTATAGATAGGAAAACTGAGCTTGCATAGTTGGTAAGTGACAGAGCTAGTACCACAGCCTATGCTATGGCTTCACCATTCTAATTTCTTGAGACTAGCTTCTCACCGGATTGAAAGGAAAAGAAACTAACATTGCTTAAACTCCTTCTCTATTTTTTTGCCATTGTGCTAGAGTTCTCATAGGTGAAACTCCAGGTAGGGAATTTGCTTTCCAGGTAGGGAGTGTTATCCCATTTTCTGGAAGAGGCAAGACAGGCTCAGTGAAATTAGGTGGCACACCCCGGGTGACAAGGCTGAGAAGTGCAGAGCTGCCACTCCCAATGGGTCTAACAAAGTCCAGGCTCTGTGCTAGGCCAACTTTTTCCTCTTCTAGGTTACCACCTCCTGCCCATACCAGACGTTGAAACTCCAGAGCTGCCAGTACCAGGCCTTGAATGGAATCCACAGCGGGCCTGGTGGGGTCATTGGGTTTATGCGCCACCTAGAGGGCAGCAGCTTCTCTATCAACCTGCCATGTCCTTCCCAGGACATGAGCCCAGTGTGACCAGAGCATCCAGTTTGGAAGAGGAGGTGGAAATCCTGAGTTTATTTGATATTTCTGGATTTTTAAATGTTGATAACCAACTTAAAAAACAAAAACGTTAAGCATCTTCTGGACTCAATATTAACCATCTGTGAAGAGGTGCAGCTTATGAGTCCTCAGTTGGCAGCATCTGGTCTCTCCTCCAAGGTATCTACTTCCAGCTTGGAACAGTGTCACCAGCTGCTGGCTAGCCACTGAGTCTGTAAACTCAGCATGTTCACAACTGAATTCATAATTTCTATCCCCATCTCCCCTTAGATCCCCACCAACAAACCAGCTTCTCTTGTCTCTTCTACTTCAGAGAATGCCACCCCTATCACTCAGACACTTCCTAAAGACCCCTCTAATACCACCTCCTCTCTGAATCCCCTCTTGGTCCAGACTACTATCATCACCTGCCTCTGTTACATTACAGCCAGAACCTCCTCATTGGTCTCCCCATTTTCTGTCATGCTGTCTTCCAATCTTCATTCTTAATTCTTCCAGTAACCTCCCTTCCCCTTAGAAGTAAGCTTGAACTCCTCTTCATCATGGTCTATAAGACCCTACATGAGCTGGCACTGGGGTCTTTTTTTCTGTCACTCTACTCCAGCCTCACTGGCCTTCTCCACATTCCTCTAACACATGGATTTCATACTCTTTGCTTTTGCTGTTTCCGGCCTGGAACCCTGGAATACTCCTTCCAGATCTTCAGCTGGCTCTTTCTCATTCTCCAGGTTTCAGTTCCTGAGCCATGCCTGCCCTGTTCTGACTTAGTTATGTCCCCACATAGTCACTTTTCACATTTTTTTTATAACCCTTACTGACACCTGACCTATCTTGTTCCTTGTCTCTACCCGCTCCCCTCCCCTCCCCCACTTCCCCTTCCCTTCTATCCCCCTCTACCCCTTACCCTGTCTCACAAATATATACCCTGCAGTAGAATCTCCTTGAGAGCAGAGACAGGTCTATTTTATTCACAGCAGGGCTCCCTAAACATTGCCTGGGACATAGAGAGCAATCAGAAAATATTTGTTTATTAAAGGACTGTCTACCTCCCCACCCACTACAGCTTGCCCCACCCTCTGCATCACATTCTCCGGAGCCAGAAGTCACTAACAGATGGAGAGTGAATCAGAAAAGGATGCAAAGAGAAAAAAGGAAGTTCTGCCAATGGGTGCAAGAAAAAAGTCTGATAAATCTAGATACAGTCAAGTGACTCACCTCCTGTCCCACTCCAGCCCCACCCTCATCCAGTGTCCATCATGAGGACCAAAACAAAAGGCTAACTTTCTGGTTTTGGAGTCAGGACAAGATTCAAGTCCTACTGGCTCTGGGACCTTGGATCCTTGTCTCTCGGCCTGTTTCTTCATCTGTAAAGGGAGATGGTAATGGCACCTCACTCACAGTGCGGTTATGAAGAGTAAACGAGGTGATCTGCACTCACAAAAGGACTTGGAACAATGTCTGGAATGTAGTAAGCACTCAAGAAATACCAGCTGGTATCACTATTAATGCTCCAACTGGTACCACCCACCTGCCTTACAGAACTCATAGAGCCCAATCAGTCATTGGCTACAGGACCTTAGTTAAGGCCCTCTCTGGGCCTCAGTTTCTCCACCTACACACTGTTTTGCCAAATAGAGTGTGTCTCCTGAGCTGGTGATCAACTTCCAGTCCAAGATATAATAGGCATGCCCCCAACTTTGCTTTTCACCATGGTTTCTTTAAATTAATTTTATTCATTTTTAATTTTTAAAATTGTGGCAAAATATGAATAACACAAATTTTACCGTTTTAACCATTTTTAAGTGTACAGTTCAAGTTTACAGCTGTGCCACTCTGAACGTGCCTGATCTCGTCTGATCTCGGAAGATGAGCAGCATCGGGCCTTGTTAGTACTTGGATGGGGGACCACCAAGTACTAGGTGCTATAGGCATTAAAAATATGTATGTAAGTGTACAGTTCAGTGGCATTAAGTACATTCACATTGTTATGCAACTGTCACTGCCATCCATTTCTGAAACTTTCATCATCCTCAACTGAAACCGTATTCATTAAACAATAACTTCTCATACCTCCCCCGCCCCCAACTCCTGGTAACCACTATTCTACTTTCTGTCTCTATGAATTTGACTATTCTAGGTACCACAAATAAGTAGGATCATACAATATCTGTTCATTTGAGTGTGGCTTATTTCACTTAGCATAATGTTTCAAGGTTTATCCATGTTGTAGCAAGTATCTGTACTTCTTTCTTTTTTATAGCCAAATAATATTCATTGTATGGATATTCATTTATTTTGTTTATCCATTCATCCTTTGATGGACATTTGAATTGTTTCCACCTTTTTGTTGTTATGTTGTGGGTATACAAATATTTCTTTGAGACTCTACTTTCAGTTCTTTTGGGAAGTGGAATTGCTGGATCATATACCAATTCTATTTTCAGTTTTTTCAGGAATCGCCACTGCTTTCCATAGCGGCTATACCACTTCGTGTTCCCTCAGTGCACAGGGGTTCTAATTTCTTCACATTTGTACAAACACTGGTTATTTTCTGTTTTTGTGTGTGTGTGTGTGTGTGTGTGTGTGTTTTGTTTGTTTGTTTAATAGACCCATGTTGCTAGTTGTGAAGTGGTATCTCATTGTGGTTTTGATTTGCTTTTTCCTAATGATTAATGATATTGAGCTTCTTTTCATGTGCTTATAAGCCTTTTGTATATTTTTAGAGAAATATGTATTCAAGACATTTTTTCATTGTTAAATTGACTTTGCTTTTTTAAGTTGTAGGAGTTCTTCATATATTCTAGATATTAACCCCTTATCAGATATATGATTTGCAAATACTTTCTCCTGTTTCTGTGGGATAATTTTCACTCTCCTGATAGTGGCATTTGATACACAAAAGTTTTACATTTTTTATGAAGTCCAATTTACTTATTTTTGTTGTTATTGCCTGTACTTCTAGTGTCATATTCAAAAAATTTTTACCAAATCCAGTGTCATGAAGCTCTCTCCCTGTTTTCTTTGAAGAACTTTATAGTTTTAGCTCTTTTGTTTGGATCTTTGATCCATTTCGAGTTCTTTTTTGCATGTGCTGTAAGTTAAGAATCCAACTCGATATCAGGATTGATTTCTGGATTCTCTGATCTATTTCATTAGTCTACATGTCTGTCTTTATACACTACCACACTGTTTTATTTACTGTAGCTTTAGTAAGTTTTAAAATCAGGAATCATAGTCTTCCAACTGTGTTCTTTTTCAAGTATTTTGGCTATTCATGGTCCCTTGAGATTCCATATAAATTTTAGGTTGGGTTTTTCTATTCCTGAAAAAAAAAATGTCATTAGAATTTTTATATAGATTGCATTAAATTGAAGGATTGCTTTGCTAATATTGATATCTTAACAATACTGTTTTCCAATCTATGAACATGGGGTTGCTTCCTATTTATGTCTTATTAAATTTCTTTCAGTACTGTATTGTAGCTTTCGGTGTACAAGTTACACTCCTCCTTAGTTAAATTTCACTTCTTTGGTTAAGTTTTAGAAAGTTGACCTAAGTGGATTTTTTAATATCCCTAAGTTTTAATATTTTTATTTTATTCTTTTTTATGTCATTATAAATGGAATTTTCTTAAATTCTTTCTTGGATTGTTAATGTAGAAACACAATATTTCTGTGACCATCATTTCCTGTCTGTGGTCACTGATCTGGATATCAGAGAGCTCAGGGACCAGGTTCGGTTGGTTTTAAGAGAGGAGCCATGCTTGCATCTGCTCACCCGAAAGATAGAAACTTCCTCTTCTCTTCTGACAAATTGACACCCTCTTCCGCTCTACCCTTCAAAATGCCAAAGCTTCATGGCCTCTTAAAATCCATCTCCCTAAATCCATCCTGTTGAGAGTCTATGATCTTATTAGAAAGCAGTTCAGTTTAGTTTAGAAGGTTCTGCTCCTTCCTTACAAGTGGTGTAAGCTTAGACTACCTGTAAAATGGGAAGACTGTTTTTGACCTAATTAGGAGAGTACAGTCAACTCTCTAGAAGCAGTCTGTCTCGTTTAATCCTATATCCTATATCCTAGGACATAGTAAGTGCTTAATAAATAGTGGCCAATGTAATTATATATGCACAAGTACTTCATAGACTGTGAAGTGCTCTACAAATATGTATTGAATACCTACTCTGTGTCAGGTACTACACCAAACACGAAGGACCCAAATGGTATACATAATGTAGACAGGTTCCCTGCATTCACGTAAGTGAATATAAATATTGAACAACTAATTTTACAACTATTGCATTAATAATGATCATGAAAATGTTCTGCAGAGAAGTCTCTATGGTATTATGAAAGAGCATAATGTGTAACAGAGTGTAGGGGAGCTAACCTAGTGAGGGGTGAGGAAAGGTCAAGGAGGACTCCCCAGAGGAAGTGCTGTTTGAGCTGAGATATGAAGAATGAGGAGGAATTAGCCACTTTGGAAGAAGAGATAGATGGAAATGCTGTTGAGAAAGCATTTCCAGGTAAAGGAGAACATTTTCTGGAAGTCCTGAGGTTCTGTGAATAGTGGCTTCAGAAATAGAAGACTAGTATGGCTGGAATCCTTAGAACAAAGAGGATGGTGCGTTTCTTGAGACTTACAGTATATTAACTCAAGCTAGTTAGGTGCCATCGAAGGGGTTTAAATGAGGAATTCATTGACATGATCGGCTAATACACAGAAGCTTAGATGTAGGAAATCCACTTAGGTCAAGTTTCTAAATTAAAGAACTTCCTAACTTGATTATAGATTCTCAGGCTCCTAGCTAGGTAAACTTTTCTCCTTCCAGCTCTTGATTTTTTTTTTTTAAACAGCTTTATTAAACTATAATTTACATACTGTAAAATTCACCCATTTTAAATGTACAATGATTTTTAGTAGATTTATAGACTTGTGCAGCTCCCACCACAATCTAGTTTAAGAACATTTCCTTCACCTCCCAAAGGATCCCTCATGCTCATTTTTAGTCAATCTCTCCTCCTACCAACAGCCTCAGGCGACCCCTAATTCTACTTTCTGTCTCTATATTTTTGCCATTTCTGGACATTGCCTATAAAAGGAATCTCATAATATGTGGCCTTTTGAGAGTGGCTTCTTTCTGAGTCTGATTTTATTTTCCATCATTTGTATTCCAGTGCCTATGTATCCTCATTATTTCTCTAACTTTTTCATGTACTCCATATTTAATAAGAAAATATGAATAAGCAAAAGGAGAAAAAGCTTCATTTCCCCAATAAATCTTCCCCTCTAACAGATTCCAGTATAATTGACATTCCCCTCGGGTATTCTGTGTAGTCAGAGTAACTCATTTCTGTCAGAAGGCCTGGGCTCACCTCTAGCTACTTTCTAGTTCCGCAATCTGGGCCTCCCAGAGTTTCCGTTTTCTCATTTGTAAAGTGAGTATACTACCACTATCTATCTCAACAGTTTATGATTTATAGGAGCTAATGCATACTAAGTGCTTAATATAGGGCTTGGCACTTGATAAGTACTCTATAGGGGTACCATTATCAAAAAATGCTTCTATTTCAACATTTTAATGAGTGCACAGTATTCTATTTGTGGATATCCAATAGTTGGTTTGACCAGGCTCGTATTGCTCCTGAATGTGTAGGCCAGGGGCCAGTGAACTATACTACTGCCCGAGAACCTAAGAATGATTTTCATATTTGTAAATGGTTAACACACACACACACACACACACACACACACACAAATTAAGAAAGAATACTATTGTGATATGTGACAATTATATGAAATTTAAATTTCAGTGTCCATAAATAAGTTTTATTGGAACACGGCTATGCCCAATTGTTCCTATATCATCTTTTGCTGCAGAGTTGAGTGGCTAGCAAGGACTTTATGGCCACAAAAACTAAAATACATCCTATCTGGCTCATTACAGAAAAAGTTTACTGATATCTGGTTTGAGTAATTTTTCATTTCTTTTGCTTTATGAAAAACACAGCAAGGAACACCCTAGCCTGAGAGACCAGGCCTCAGTGCTGTCTTCAGGCTTCCCTATGTCCTGCCAAGTGGTTTCACTCTGGCCATCTTGGCCTTTCAGTTCTTGGGCTACAGCACCTTATCCACCTTCATTCTTCACTGCTTCTACTTAAACAACTCTTCCCTCCCCCTTTGCCTGGTTGTCTTCTTTAGGTTTCAGCTTCAAAGTCCTTGCCTCAGGAAAGCTTTCCCAGACATCTCCCTCCCAGTCCAAATCAGTGTTGCCCTCCCTTTGCTATTCTCTCCCTTCACTGAACAAGCCTTGTGAAATCAGGCCAGTGAATTCAGCTCTACCGGAGCCCAATGTACATTTGCTGTTAGAATGAGTGAACCCTCACCGCTAAATTTCTTAAACATCATTTTACATAGGAAGATACATATCTAGGAGATAGAATATCTATTGCTTAATCGCTATCCAGAAAGGTTGTTGCCACCAGCAGTTAAGAGAATGCTATTTAGTCTTTTAAACTATTGCCTTTATGTTTTCAAGGGACAAAAGTTATAAAAAGAATAACTCAGGAAGGAATATGTATGCCTGGTAAAAGGGGGAAATACTTTTACAAAGTCAAAGTTTTACATGATGATTCCATCACACCAGGGAGGATTGAAGATATTCCTTCTGGCTGTATAAAGCAATGTGCCGTTGGATAAACCTATTAGTTTACTTGCTTAATCTGTGAAACGAGAAAATTAAGTGCTTTTTCGACTTCAAGAGAGAATCAGCAGCTCCAGTTATAAAAGCACTCTCCCCAAATTCCTGCAGCTAGGAAAAAGACCATCTATACCCACATTAGTTCTCTCGTGCAGCGCAGAAAGAGTTAGACATACCTTGACTAGGGCAGAATACTCTGTTTAAATCCCTAAGTGACTAATACAGCGAAAGAAACAAAACGTGTTTACAATGAACACACTAACATAATAAGAGGTGTAAATTCCCGAGTTCTGAGTACAGTAAACGAGTAAGTAAGGAAGCAAGATCTACCAAGCCACTAACTTGCTTCCTTTTATACAGTGATCTAAGGGCGCCAGGACCAACGATCACTAGCTGCCCAAGTACCAAAAAATTATGCTTCCGAAATCTCTTGATGTCGATTCCGCACGAAGAGCAACCAAGCTGCCCTACGTGTGCCACTCACGACAGAAGCCCTTTTTGCTTCAACATTACTTACAACACAGTGGCAGTGTAGGCGAATCCCTATTACAGTAAAGGTGGCGGGAAAAAAATATAAAAAGCATATAAATTTCTTATCCCGTGTTCCTTAAGTTGAGGAGGAAATTTCAACACCTTCAGAGCCAGAGGAAATTCTTCACAAGGACACTACGATTTATCTGTTCGTTTTTATTTATTAGCGAAAAAAGAAGTCGATATGCAAATACGCAGTGCTTGCTGGGAAGGTGCGGGGGTTACTGGGAGATGCAAGAGAAGAGGCGGGGAAAGCGGTCGTGGGAGGGAACTGAGGAGTTCTCTGCGCTGTAGTAGACCGTGGGGCAGAAGGGAGAGTCGTTCCTGTAGTCGGATGCATGGTAAATCCCTCTCCTCTGGGGCTGTGGGTACCTATCCGGGGAAGGCGCGTATACCACCCTATTAAAATTGAAAATGCACAAGCCTGTGCCATTTCTAGCCATCCACCTTGAAGCGGCCCCAGGACGCGAGCACTGGATGCACAGGATCACTGTACCAGCGAAAAACGGAGCAACCTAATCTTCCATCATTACAACCACAGATTAGCAGAATGTGGTGTGTTCATACAGTGGAACGCTGTCTGCTGCGCTTTCATGGAGTGAATTAGACATAAACACACACACACATACACACACACACTGTTAAGAGTTACAAAAGAAGGTACAATGTACCATTAACGAAGAAAAAAAGCAATACTACACTTTGAATGAAGTAGATCTTGTATCGACACATACAAAAAAAATTGAGTGAAAGGACTGTTAAATAGTGTACCGCAGGATACCATTAATATAATAAAGAGCACACACGTGTGCTCAGTAAACCTAGTGTTACGTGTTTTCTACCGTCCCATATTGTATATATTAACAACAAAAAAACATCTGGAAGAACACACATCAGTGAATACCCCTTGGAAAAAAAGAAGGGATCTGGATGGGAGCTATTACACACAGGACTTAGACTGACCAGTAATGCTTTAATTTTTTAAAAAGCATAATGGATTACTGTGTAATTTTATTACGTGTATAATTAAAAATATTTTAAAGGATAGTCCTTGCTTTCTATATTTTCTCCATTTATTTCATTTTTTAAAGTCAGGCTTATTGAGATATAATTTACATACAGTAAGTTCACCTTTCTTATGCAGTTCTGTGAGTTTTAACGAACTCATACATTCATCTGTTACCACAGTCAAAATATCAAACATTTATATCACCCCCAAAAGTTCCTTTGTCCTCTTTTCTAGTCACCCCCCGCCCCCTATTCTCAATCCTGACTCCCAGTGTTCTTCTCTGGCCCCAAAGCTTTGCCTTTTCCAGAATGACATAAAAAATGGAATCAAAGAATGAAATCTTACCATTTACGACAACATGGGTGGACCTAGGGCGTATTATGCTAAGTAAAATAAGACAGAAAAAGACAAATACCACACAATTTTCTTTATATGTGGAATCCAAAAAATAAAATAAATAAAACAAACTCATAGATACAGGAAACAAAATGATGGTTTGTGATGAGGGCTGAGGGGCCGCAATGAAAAAGGTGATAAGATTAAGTACAGATTGGCGGTTACATAATAGCCATAGGATGTAAAGTACAATTTTGGGAATAGTCAGTAATATTGTAATAACTAAGTATGGCATTAGATGGGTACTAGACTTATGGAAGGATCACTTTTTAAATTATATAAATGTCTAACTACTACACTATACACCTGAAACTAATATTGCATGTCAACCGTAATAGAAAAAAATTTTAATGGAATAATTCGGATACTTTATTTTTAATATAAAAATAGGTATTAATTGTAAAGAAATCAAAACAGTTACAGAATTGTAACAATGCTTTCCCTAAACTATTAACAATTTAGTGTTTATTTTGCCAAACTGTTTTTTATATACATATACACATTAAAAAAAAAATAGACATCAGCCATTTTACTTTCTTTAATATAATATGTGGAGGTCCCTGACCTTTACAATGTAGAAGCTGCAAAAGAGGGAGTCATGTAAACAGCCTACAGTAGGAAGCATGTGTGTAAGTAGAAAGAGAAGGTGGGAAGCCTAAATATGGTCACTGTCAATTGTGTCTGTTGGGGACTCTTCCTATAAGCCATAAGTCGTCTCTTAAAAATAAATTATTTCATCCCTGTTCAACCCTCCAATGCCTTGCCATTGCTAATAAATAAAATCCCATGTCCACACCATGGCCTACAAGGTCCTGCCTGAGCCGACCCCTGCCTGCCTACCCAACCTCATTGCCTGTCACTCTCCCCATCATCTTTTAAGCTCCAGTCACCTTGGCCGTGTTGGTCCTTAAATAAGCTCTTCCTAGCTCAGGGCCTCCATTAACTGGCTAGATAAATCTAGTTTATCCTGGTATTCCTACCCTTTACATTTTTGTCTATTTGCTAGTGGTTCATTTCCCACTTCAGATTGTAAACTCTCTTAAGGATATTGTCTGTCCCATCTATTAATAGATACCCAGCACCTAGCAAAAATTTTGACACACAACAGCACTCTATTTGTTGAATGCATGTACATTTAGACTGGGTCTTAAAAAGATGGATAAGAGTGCAAAAATAAAAAATGGTATGCCAGACTATTAGGAGAATGAAGACAGCAGTGACAGAGCAGTAATACTAGGACAATGGCTTGGAGCCTAATGGTGAAGAGATCTCAATTCCATGAATTTGGATTGGTGGCAGTGTAAAGGTGGACTGGAAATTTGGTGGCATGAGGATGGGAAGATATACAGACATGGAGGGCAAGTTGCTGCACCAATCCAGGTGGGAGGCAGCTCTTCCTGATTCTTGTTGACAGTTACCATCATTTGTTCCGGGCTATCACAGCCCTTTTTACATTCCTTTATGTTTCTCCATCTTAATTTGGGGACCCGGGCTCCAGATGGACTTAGGCTGGAACCGAGTTCCATGCCTAGCATCTGGTAAATACAGCAGTTCTCACCAAATGAAATAATGGAATCAGTTTAATGGTTAAAGGACTGGTTCAGGCTTCGGAGTGAGAATTCTGAGTTCAAGCTGGACTCAGCACTTATTAGCTAGGACCCTGCTTTATCTCTACAGGTTTCCTTTAAATCATTAAATGATTTATTAGAGGTGAGGGGCTTGGCAAAGTTCCTGATAGTAACTGCTCAATCATTATTTTTAATTGCCAATTCACAGGCACAACCGGATCGCTCTAGTCCCCCAATTCTTGTGCTGCCAACTCCCCTGTTGGGGTCCAATAGGATACCTACGGGTGCTGCTGTCCCAGGTGATATCCCCGTCCTGCCATCGCAACAAAGACACCAACCAAAAATGGCGATTTATAAGCCATCAGAGGGAGTCAATTACCAGTCACGGTAGCGATATATACGACAGGCGCAGTCGGGAAGAAACGGCTAGGGCAGGGTACCTAACACCAGGGTAGAAGGCGCAAAGTTCGCCCAAACTTTCAGGCAACCACAAAGAGGAAAAAACCCAACCGCAGGAGATCAGCAACAGCCCAGAGCCGCGACCACGTGTCCGAGGGCAGTCTGCGCTTGCGCAAACTAGGCGCGCGCCCGCCGGCCGGAAGAGCCGCGCGTTTCCGGGTTGGAGGCGGGGAGCGGTGCCGGAAGTACTCGGGGAGGGCCGAGCAGTCGGACCGGCTGCTGAGACGATCGCTTCACTGGGGCAGTCTCCGCATATCATGGGGAGATAGACGCTGCTGCCTGTGAGTCTTGGGCCCTGGCAGTTGAGGAAGAAGAGCGGGAGGAGGGAGTCAGGACCCAGACCCACAGTGGGTCAGTGTTTGAAGAGCCAGGTTGTGGAGGAAACCGGGCAGTGAGGAATCAGGCTCTTGGGACGGGACTGAGGGGCTCGGGGCTCGGAGAAGACGCGGCTGGGGACCCGGGCTGCAGACGGGGACTTAAGAAACGGGAACGGCTGAGTTCTCCGTCACTTGAGGAAAAGCAGTCTAAGAGTAGACCGGATTGTGAGGACCCGCGCTCCTAAGAGGAGAGGGTCGGAACGGAACTGGGCGTGAAGACACGGGCTCCTGAGAGGTAAAAGCGGAGCTGTAAGGACTTGGGCGCCTAAGAGGCAGAAGCGGGACAGTGAAGACACGGGCTCCTAAGGATTCAGAAACACCAGCGAAAACTTAGATCATTGATCAGGAGCAGTAAGAGAACGTTTGGGTTTGGGAGAAACAGGAGCGGGCAGTGAAAACGGGCTCCTGTGAGGACAGGATCGGGGCTTGGAGATTCAAGTACCTGAGGGACCTGGGCTGTGAGGACCCGAACTCCTAAAAGCGGAGAGTGTAAGGGACCATGGCTGTAAGATCAGCCTCTAAGAGAAAGAGAGAGAGTTTGGAAAAGATATAGCGATCCATTTTCCTCATGTTCTCTGAACCCAGAGTGCTAAAGGATGTATTCGGGGGAAGACAACTCCTCCGTCGCGCTGCCTATTTGGCTTTTGGCAGGCTTTTCTTGTGTCAGATACTTCATCTAGGAAGCCCACATGCAGTCATCTTCATTTTCTGCTTCATTCTTGTGAAGTTCGGATGTGAAGTTGAAGCAGTTCGAACTCAGTTGTATACTTGACAAGTGCTTTAAATCCCATTCCACTCAACCCTGATTGAGCACAGATCTATGCATCTCAAATAAAAGAATGTGAGAGATGGAAGGGCCGGAAAAAAAGATATTCTTTTTTAAATTCTTATTTTACGTGTAAAGAGGCTAAGGTTCACAGTGATTGATTATATCATGATTTTGATACAGTACCCTGCTATACATAGCAAATAGGAGATAATGCTTGGTTAATACCCCTTGAAAACATGCTTCTAGAGTTTTCGCTCTCACTTCACACGCAAGAGGGAAATTTTTACAGATTCTACTACTTTATTTTGAGTCTCATTACTGTATTGACATTGATACAGTGACTGTCACTACTATTTAGGAAACCTTTAAATGAAGCCTACCCCTCCCCCAAAAATACAATAAGCCATTTAGAAAGTTGCAAATAAGTTGTATCCTATCTTTTTAACATAACCATTTACTGGAGATGGCTGATTTTAGATAAGGTTGGCAGGGAGACTTAGATCAGTTACTTCCCTTCTTTAGTAATACCTTTTACTGAAACCTACTCAGGCTAACCAAGCACCATCATAAGCATTTTCAAGTATTATATCATTTAATTATCACAGCTTCACAAGTTAGATATTGTTAGTCTCATTGTACAGATAAGGAGATCCTTTCAGGGGTTAAGTACCTTTCCTGAAATCACATGGTACTAAGTGGCCCATCCCCAGTCAAACTCAGTTATGTATTTGACCAAAACCTTTTTCTACTTTTCTAAGTGAATTTCTCTCCATGTCTTAGTTTGTCCATCAGCAAAGTAGAAGTAATAGTTATATAAAGCATATCACTGAACGAAAGCACCTTCTCCTCAAGACTTAATGTCAAGTATTATAACTTATTAGGGTATTTATATAGTACGGTGTTAAGGAGAACTAAATTCCTGTGATTTTAAAGAAGCATAGATATTCAGGAAAGAAAAATAGTACCTTAATTCCTCACAATGAAGTAAGATATATTTAATTTTAAATTTAGGGGCCAAGAAAGATCAATTTGAAGGGCTTAAATTGGATTAACTTTAAATTAATAAACTAAGTGATTGGGGAAATTGAGCTAACTTAGTTGAAACTACTATTTTTTCTCAGTGGATTAGCCTATACTGTTTGCAAGTGTCTATACTGTTAAATAGGTGATTAAAACGTACACCAAATTATGAGGTGAAGTGTGCCCATGCCACCATTCCAAAATACTTGATGATTTAATTAATGATAATTTATTACTGAGTAAATGTCCTCATTCACATTACAAAATGTACTTATTTCACTCATTGGTGGTCTTAGCATTGGCTGAGTTATTATAATAGAATTTCAAAGTACCTGATCAGAAAATTATTGTGTTAAAACAGATATGAATATAGAACATATTATTTTTGACCCGAGGTCTTTGTGGAAAGCCCCAAAATACTTTGGAGGCAATACATCAGCAATGCATACAGTGTGCACTGTGAAACAGGTGTGTTGGAGGTAGAAGCAAACTTTGAAATCTGTACATATGGGCTTAATTTAAAATCTTACACTAAGTTTTAGAGCTGAAAGGGACTTTAAAATTTGTCTGGTCCCACTGTAGAAACTCTGGTCAAAGGGAGCTCACATAACTCAGTAGCAGAAGTAAGGTGGCACACAGCCTTCCTGTCTTGGGTCTTTCCTGAGCCACAGTACCTCTTATCAATCTCCTACTGACAATTTGCCAGTACTGTTTTTTTTTTTTTCCAATCCACTTCTTTTTTTTAATGTCCGTAATCATAGGAATGGTTATAGGATCCCATAACACATAGTAGGATGGGTGAAACCTTTTAGTTTTAACACACCGATTTTTATAACTAAGATTTAAAAGAGGAGAGCATATAGATATATATGTATATGTGTGTGTATACATATATGTTAGCAAACATGTTTAGAATGTGTCCTCCTCTGTGCTTACTATATACCACATTCTCTTCAAGTGCTTTAGATACATGAATTTAGTGACTTGCCACAGCACTCTCATGAGGTATACTTTATGATTAACTCTGCTTTACAGATGAGGAAATTGAGGCATAAAGAAGTTGGGTAACTTGCTCAAAGATATAAAGTTAATAAATGGCAGAATTGGTACTTGAACCCAGACACTGTTACTAGCGTCCATGCTCTTGACCACTGTACTACCTTTGTGTTAAGTCAAACCTACCTACCAGCATCAAATTAGTCCAAAAACTAGTGGTGAAAATCTCACAGTTTCCCCTGCTCTCAGCTCTCACAGATTGCAATTAATTGATTCTTTTTGGTTTAGTTAGGCTGAGAAATATGAGCTCATTTAGTTACAGCTAGAACCAGGGAAGAGAGAAACAACCAGGGCTAAAATCCATTCATTAAGTTAAGTCATGCAGCGCAGTGATAGGGATTTTATACCATCAGGTTGGTAGTCCCCTTCTCTCCAGTATTTTGCTTAAATAATACATTCCTAAACAGTTCAGAAGTAAAAAGCATTAAAGACAATCTGGTCTTCTATTCCCCTATTTTCTTCACTTAAAAAAAAAAAATGTTAATGAAACATGCCCAGAGAAGGCCAGGTCTTATAATTACCACAAGTTCTTCACTGGTTCTCCTACCCTTTTGAAAAATGAGATCCTTTTAATACAGTGTTAGAGTTGCAACTGGATATCTGTTTGACGTACAAAGTTGTTAAAAGGAAAAGCAGAGCTTGTCATCCTCAACCTATCCAACCACAGTTTGAATGAGATGGTTGGAGGAAGGAGGATAGACTTGGCTATTTAATTGAACTCCCGGCCATACAGTCTTGTTTTGGTAGAATTATTAAACATTTTTCAACTGTAGATTACTGGGGACATTGTCTTTCTAGACTTAGTGAATTCCATAGCTCATGATTTCCACATAGGTACTAGTCAGGATTTACTATTATAATTCATTCAAACTGTTGCACAGTTAATACCTCTGTTTTTACACAACAGTACATTCCTATTTCTTAGCATTCTAAGGAAGGGAGAGTTAGAAATTTGAGTAACCAAGAGGCACCCATGGCATATTACATAATGGAATTTGAGTTATTTACATATGGTCACTTCATTCTACCCTGCTTGGTCAGCATCATCCACAGTTGGACTTGATAAAAGTTGTTAGGTAATTTGGATGGGGAATCACAACCTGTATTCTGATCAGGTTGTGAATTTTGTTTTTTAAATTTACATACCATAAAATTCTTTTAGGTAGTATGGTTCTATGAGTTGTAACACGTGCATACTGTCATGTAAGCAACCATAACAGGTTATCTAACAGTTCTTTGCCCCCCAAATTTTCCCTCATGCTGCCTCTTTGTAGTCAGATCCTCCCCCACCCCAACCCTCTGGCAACAACTGATCTGTTTTCCATCTATATAGCTTTGCCTTTTCCAGAGTGTCATCTTAATGGAATAGCACATTAAGTAGCCTTTTGAGTCTTGCATCTTTCACTTAGCATAACTCGTTCGAGATTGTCCATGTTGCATGTATCAGCAGTCCTTCCTTTTTGTTGTATTTCCATTTTGTAGATAAACCCATAATTTGCTTATCCATTCACCATTTGAAGGACATCTAAATGGTTTCTAGTTTGGGGCAATTATGAATAATATTGCTATAAAATTCACATACCAAGTTTTGTCTGAATGTAAGTTCTCATGTCTCTAGTTTTCATTTCATTTCATTTCTCTAGGATAAATACCTAGAAGTGAGATAGCTGGACCATATGATAAGTATATATTTAATGTTGTAAAAAACTGCCAAACTTTCTGAAGAGACTGCACATTTTACATTCACACCAAAAATATGTATGAGGGTTTCATTTGCTCCATATCCTCTCCAACACTTGTTTATTTTTAAAAATTTTGGCTATTCTAATAGGAATTTAGTGGTTTTCATTTGCATTTCCTGAATGACTAATGATATATTTAGTATCGTTTCATGTGTTTATTTGCCATCCGTATTTGGTGAAGAATTTCTTCATATCTTTTGCCCATTTTTAGTTGGGCTGTTTTTCTTATTGTTGAATTTTAAGAGTTCTTTATATGTCCTGGATAACAGTTCTTTGTCAGATACGCAATTTGTAAATGTTTTCTTTAGGCTGTGACTTATCTTTTCATTTTCTCTTGCAGAGCAGAAGTTTTATATTTTGGTTTAAGTCCACTTTATCAATTTATTTTGTGGATTATGCTTTTGGTGTTGTATCTATGAACTTTGCCTGACCCAAAGTCGTGAAGATTTTCTCCCGTTTTCTCCTAAAAGTTTTATACGTTTACATTTTTACATTTAAATGTGATGAGTTTTGAGTTTATTTTTGTGTAAGATGTGAGAGGTTCATTTTTGTTAATACTATATTTTTTTGTTTTATTTTAAAAACAGATCAGTATTACCTGTTTCTTCAGAGGAAATAAACCAAATAATAGTTTTTAAATTTTTTTCATAGGTAATATATGCACAGAGTATAGAATTTGGGATATACAATAAAAAGTAAGTATAAACTTCGGGGTATACAATGAAAAGTAAGTCTTCTCCCACTCGGTCCCATAAGTCACCCAGATACTACCACTCCCCAAGGCAACCACTGTTTTCAGTTTCTTATGTATCTTTCCAGGAATAATTTATGCATTTACAGTTGTGTGTGTGTTTTAATGAATAATAGCACATTATTCTCACTATTCTGTACCTTGTATTTTCACTAAACAATATATCTTGGAGATCATTTCATGAGCTTCCTCTCTCTCTCTCTCTTTTTTTTTTGGAACAGCTTTATTGAGATATCCTTAATGTATCATGCAATTCACCAATTTAAAGTGTATAATTCAGTGTTTTTTGGTATATTCAGGGTTGTGCAACTATTACCACAATCTAATTTTAGATTATTTTTTCCTTCCATTAGTCAGTCCCTCTTGCTCTCCCCCCACCTCCCAGCCCTAGGTGACCGGCCACTCATCTACTTTCTGTCTTTATGTATTTGTCCATTCTAGACATTTCATATAAATGAAGTCATGTAATATGTGGTCTTTTGTGATTGGTTTCTTTCAGCATAATATTTTCATTAGTCTTATTCTTTTTCAATGTACTCCATTATATAGTTATACCCTAATTTGTTTAACAGTATCATTTTTGATAGACATTTAGGTTGAAACTCCTTGTATGTATAGTGTTCTATCACATACAAGTTCAACTAGAATATAGATTGCTAAAAATGAAACTATTGGATCAAAACAATATAGACTTTTATAATTTGGGTAGATACTGCCAAGTAGCCCTTTGTAGGGACCTCTTGCTTATTTACATTCTCTTCATCCCAACAACACATGAAATGACTCCATAATATACTCTAACATAGTATATATAAAACTTTTTCATTGTTTCCAAATGAAGAATAAGAGATAGCTTGTAGTTTTAGTTTGCACTTTTATTATGAATGAGAATAAGGATCATTTCATTATTTTAAGAGCTATTTAAATTTCTTTTTCTTGCACTACCATATTTTTTGCAATTTTTCTTTTGGGTAGTTAGATGTTTATTGATTTGTAAGTATTTTTTATAGAGAAAAGAAATGAGTCTTTTTTCTGCTATGCATTGCATACGTTTTGCTAGCTTGTCTTTTGCCCTTTATTATGTGTGTTGCAATGTAGACATTTTTATTTTTATGTAATTGGAAATGTCATTCTTTTCCTTTATGACTCTTGAGTTTTGGGTCATTTTAAGAAGGGCTCTAGTTACTCTTGAGAATATTATTTTCCCAGTTTTTAAAAATTGAGATAATTGTAGATTGATATGCAGTTACAAGAAAGAATATAGAGAGATCCCTTGTACACTTTGCCCAATTTTCCTCAGTGGTAATATTTTGCAAAACTATTGTGTAAAATGACAACTCGGATATTGACATTGATTCAACTCACCAATCTTATTCAGATTTCCCCAGTTTTACTTATATTCTTTTGTGCGTGTATGTATATTGTCTTATACAATTTAATCACTTTTATAGGTTCGTTTATTCATCACTACAGTCAAGATACTGAACAATTCCATTACCATAGGGTTTCTGACATTGCCCTTTTATAACCATACCCACCTTCTTCTCATCCACACCCTGGCAACCTCACTAATCTGTCCCGTTTCCAAAATTTTGTCATTTTAAAAATGTTATAAATGGAATTATAGAATATGTACTCTTCTTGGATTAGCTTTTGCTCCACATAATTCACTGGAGGTTCATTCAAGTTGTATATATCAATATTTTATTTCTTTTCATTGCTAAGTAATTTTCCATGGTGTGAATGTACGACAGTTTGTTTAACCATTTACCTGTTGAAAGACATCTGAGCATATCATATGGTATTTGCATGTTTAGTTTTCTTTTTCCAAATGAACTTTATTGAGGTATAATTTGCACACAACAAAATGTATACATTATACGTGTGTAGTTCTATGAGTTTTGATAACTATATGCAGCTATGTAAGCATCACCCCACTCAAGGTGTAAAATGTTTATATCACCTTGGAAACGTCCTTCATGCCCCTGTGAAGTCAGTCTCTGCCTGTCTATCAGTAGAGATTAGTTTTACTAGCAATAGAATTTCATATAAATGGAATCATACAATATGTATTCTTTTGAGACTGGCTTTTTTTCCTTCACTTAAATATTTTAGGATTCATCCCTGTTGTTTTATATATTAGATATGTTTTCTTTTTCTTTTTTAACAAACTATTTCTTAGACCAATTAGATTTACAGAAAAATTATGAAGATACCCATATACCCTATACCTAGTTTCTCCATTATTAACATCTTATATTAGTATGGTACACTTGATACAATTTATGAACCAATATTGAAACATTATTATTTAACAAAAGTCTGTAATTTACTTTTTACATTTAGCCTTCATGTTTACTGAGGTAATACATGCTTGGATGTTTAAGAAACTGCAAACTGTTTTACAGAGTGGCTATACCATTTACATTCACATTAGTTACATATGAGTGATCCAGTTTCTCTGCATCCTTGCCAGCATTTGATGTTGTCACTTTTTTATTTTAGCCATCTAATAGGTATATAGTTATATCTCATTATAATTTTTATTTGCTTTTCTTTAGTGACTAATGATGTTGAACATCTTTTCATGTGCTTATTTGTTATCTATATATCCTCTGGTGAAATATCTGGTCATATCTTTTGTCCATTTTCTGATCAAGTTACTTTTTTATAAATTGTTGAGTTTTGAGAGTTCTCTTTACATTCCAGATGTAAAGAGAACTAGTCTTTTGTTGAAACTATTTTCTTCCAATCTGTTTGAAAATATATTTTTTCCAATCTGTAGCTTGTCTTTTCACTCTTTCCACATGGGCTTTCACACAGGAAATTCTTAATTTGATAAAAGCAAACTTATCACATTTTCCTTTTATTGTTTTTTTTTTTTTTGGTGTCAGATCTAAGAAGTCTGCCTAGCTAGAAAAGTTTTATAGTTGTACATTTTACATTTAAGTCTTTGATTCATTTTGAGTTAATTTTTGTATAAAATGTGAGGTTTAGGTTTCAGAATATTTTTTAAAAATCTATATTTTTCCAAGTATCTGACTTAATATTTAAAATTTAAATATTTGGTCCATCTGGAATAGAGGATTGTATAAAGGGAAGAACGTATATATCCCCCTCATTCCAGATGGATCAGATATTTAAATTTTTTAATTTTTAACGTGAAACCAGATGTTTTCCAGATGTACTAAATTATACACCACCATTTATTCAATAATCTATCTTTTTCAGATTGATATATGCTATGAACATTAGTATACAAGTTTGTGTGGGAACCTAAGTTTTTATTTTAGGGGGATAAATACTTAGGCATATAATTCTTTACCTATTTGGAGGGGGGATTGGATTTATTGCTCTAATTATGGTCTAATTTACATATAATAAATTTCACAGGTCTTAAATATTCAGTGTGATGAGTTTGACAGTTGTATAAACCCATGTAATTATTACCCATCCAAATATGTTATGTTTTGAATCCAACCAAATAAAAAAATAATCTAAGAAACTAAGAGTAGTGTCAGTCTGGTAATGGATGTCTGGTTATCATCTACCTTGTTCTGTTTTAATGGAAGAAGTAGCTCACCCAAAATTATTGAAAATTCAGAAGCATTGTTCTCGCCAATTAGTATAATAAATTGCAGTCTAGTTCCTTAGGGAAAAACTTTGATTTTTCTCACATTATATAGGTTTTACTTATTTCATTAAAGTGACTTATTTTATTAATAGCCATTGGAGCTGTTCCTTAAGGTTCATTCCTCATTCGATATGTGATTATTTATATTTGTAACTGTGTAGATAGGCTTAATTTTTTGTCTCTAGGTCTTATAGAAATTCCCATTAAACAGAAATCTCTATTACCAAAAAAAGTCTCCATTTATCTTGAGCAACATTCAGTTCTATTTGGGAAGCCCTAGAAGGTTATGGGAATGTTATTTGAGAGGTATTGTATATTCAATGTGGTGAACATACTGATAATCAAAGGCTTTTTCATAGAACTTGCTCTGGGAAAAATAGTTTGCTTTCATAACATTAGAACAACTACAGTCATCCCATCTTATCCCCAGGGGATACATTCCGAGACCTCTAGTGGATGTCTGAAACCGTGGATACTACCGAACCCTATTTATACTATATTTTTCCTATACGTACATACCTATGATAAAATTTAATTTACAAGTTAGGCACAGAGATTAACAACAACAACTAGCAATAAAATAGGACAATTATAACAATATACTGTAATAAAAGTTATACGACTGGTCTCGCAAAATATCTTATTGTACTATACTTACCTTTCTTGTGATATTGTGAGAGGAGATGATACAATGCCTATGTGATGAGATGAAGTGAGGTGAATGATGTAAGCATTGTGACATAGCATTAAGCTACTAGAAGAACTACTTGAACATGAGCACTGTGATACCATAACAATCAACCTGATAACCCAGATGGCTACTAAGCGACTCTCGGGCAGGTAGAATATACAGTATGGATATGCTAGACAAAGGCATGACTCACCACCCAGGCACAAGTGAGCACAAGATTTCATTATGCTACTCAGAAGAGTGTGCAATTTAAAGCTCACAAACTGCTTATTTCTGGAATTTTCCATATAATATTTTTGGACTGTGGTTGTCGAAAACCATAGGAAGCAAAACCTTGGATAAGGGGAGAGTACAGTATTACTATGTTAAGAGTCTTTTCCTATCCCGATTCTTCCAGTGGTAGCATTTGTGGGCAAGGGAGGAGGCATGACCCAAAAATGTGGTTAAAAAACACAAGTGATCCTCATCCTCTGCTGTCCCCCTCAGCCAGCTCTTAGCCATTGAATTTCTCTTGGTCATTTAACCATGGCAGTTAGTTGCTTTTATTAAGGGTGAACCAGAGGAACATGCCATATTAGATAGTGTTGGGGAGGAACTCAGCAATAGGGCAAGAGCAGAACTGATGCAGATGTTCATTCAGGTTGCGAAACTTTAGCAAGTTCTGAAAACCATTGCAATGATTCCTGCAAGTTAAAATTTCACAACTTTGGCCAATAAAGTGTTTCATATGCTGCTAGTTTATCCCTAACAATAGGTGTGTTATTCATTTTATAGGAAGAGAGTCTGTTATTAAAATCATCATTAATTAATTTTAAAAGTTTTATCTCCTAAGAGGGATAAGGAGATATGTTTCTTTGTATTCAATTTGCCTGGATCCTGGTTGATGAAGATGTGCCAGGTCATGGAACTGACATGATCCTATGGCAAGAGTGGTGCTTGATGCCAGTTGTTCATTTACAGGTAGCTTTTGAAAATGGCTGCCTCTCATTTCACCGGGCTCACAGCCGTTGCTGATGTAATTAAAGATCTAGACACTCAGATAGCTGTAAGTAAGCTCTTTGAGGTCACTGTGGGAAAAACTTGGTGAATGTGCTTCTGATCTTGGCGGCACCACTGCTGATGTCCACAGATTCAACCTCATGGCTCTGAAATTTAAGAGTCTCAGCTGCTCCAGGCTAAGGACTCTGCATGTACCTAAAGATCGCTAACACTCAGAGAAAATTTGCCCTTGATGACAAAGAAGATTTTACTTTTAACAATAGCTAGAAATTGTGTTTATTAGGCATAGCCTGACACAGACTTAAGCATGTTTTGAAATGCCAAAATGAACTAATCTGTTTTCTGAAGTTTTGTGAGAGATTTAAGTATGTGACTGTGCCATGATTTATTTGAATTTAACGTTATTTGATGTTCAAAAATAATGCATGTATACTTAACCATGTATTCTGTTTTACAAAGTCTTCAAAAATGGCTTGCTCATTCTAGTTTATTTTTGTATATGGTCCCTCATTTCATTTACTTTTTCCTTATTTCAATTTTGTGGACTATTTCATTTAGCTTTTGGAGAAGAAATGGTTTCTAAATATCAGGTGAGAGCAATGAATATTCTTCATTCCCTCCATTTTTAATGTACAGGTATCAAATGGTCACTATCCCTGATAAAATGAAGACCCTTCAAAGTCTGACAGACTTCATATAATTTTACTTTCAAAACTCATCATTTATTACAGGTGCCTCTGGAGCTAATTCTCATGTTTTCCTTCCACAGTTGATTGGCCTTGGTCCTCATACCTCCAAAAAGAAACAAGATCTTGATAAGCTCTATGAGCTGAAGTCCAAAGCTCGGCAGATTATGAACCAGTTTGGCCCCTCAGCCCTAATCAACCTCTCCAATTTCTCATCCATAAAACCAGAACCAGCCAGCACCCCTCCACAAGGCTCCATGGCCAACAGCACTACTGTGGTAAAGATACCAGGCACTCCTGGGTCAGGAGGGCGTCTCAGTCCCGAAAACAATCAGGTATCATCCTCTTTTTGGTCTTCATAGTCACCTCTTACCTGTCATTGGAACTAGTAATGCTTTGAGAGATGTTCATCTCAGATGCTGCCTCTTTCTCTCAGCTGAAAAAGAAGGTCTCTTCTCTCCTTTGGACTTCTAAGGTTCTTCATTGAATTATCATGTACAATATTTATCAAATTTTACCTGTGGTATTTATACGTTTATGTGTATGCTCATATACTATTATATACATACATTCATATACTCATACTAACACAACACCTCGCCTCTGACAGGTTTTTATATATTTATATATAGATCTATATATGCTATATAATTGTTCAATAAAATAAAATAGTTAAATAGCAAAATGATGGATTCACTATTCATTATTCTTATAATAAAATACTCTTGCCTCTAGTCTTTTCTCTTTCTAGTTTATCCAAATGCTACCATTATTAATCTTTGGCAGTGATTCTAAAATCTGCCCCACTCTTTTTACCCATCATCTTGATTCTGTCCTCCAGAGCCACAAAAAAATAAGAAATAAATCTAATCTCCACGTGGGCCTCCTAGGTTGGGTAGGATAGGATGAGGAAACAATATTTCAAGAGAATGTGGGGATGGACTAGCAAAGGTAAATGGGGAGGGTTGAGCAGATAAGCCAGGAGAACAGCCTATGTTGAATGTGGAGTTTATTGGAGAAAAGCAGAAGATAAAAGTGTATAGGTAGGATTACAACACAACATACTGGGCCTATACTAATCAATTTCCATTGGAAGTTTTAGTCAGTAAACAATTTTTTCAAATATTTAATAGAGGAGTTAGAGTAATATAATGAAAGTAGTATGTCTTAGGAGGATTAACTTGGCAGTAAGGGGACAAGAAAGGTATGAAAGCGATAGAGTGAGAGGAAGACCAAGTCTAAGACTTTTGCAAAAAATCAAGATATGTGGCGAAGGCTTGAATTAAGTGATATTGGTGAAAAGGAGAAGAATAGATAGATCTGAGACATTATTAACAAATATTTATTTCAAAAATTATTTGGTATTTTATTTATTTCCAAAGTTACACATATTTGTTTCAGAAACATTACAAAAACTGAAAGAAATCAGTAGCTAATAATTCTACCACCACCCCAAGGTAACTATGCTTAGCATTTTAGTGTATGTCTTTTTATCATTTTCTAATGGCATATATATATATATATATGACATGACTTTTCCTTTATGAAAGGAGAATCATCATTGTACATACATCTACAAATATTTAGTTATAGAAAGATGAACACATGTTCTCTGCTCTCAGGGAGCTTCCAGCCTATTAAGTCAGAAACAGACAAGTTTATAAATATACACAATGATGGAAGGGTTCACAGGGTACAGCAGAGGCCAAAGGAAGAAGCGATTGCTTTTACCTGGGTAGGCTAGGAAAAGCATTAGAAAGGAGGCACTCTGAGCTGAGCAGGTAGAAAGAAGGATGGAAGAGCATGTCCAAAGGTAAGAGTGGCACTGTACAATTTGTGATGGTCAGAAAATTGCAAATTATTTAATATAGAGAGAAGGTGAGTCACAGTGAGAAAAAGAAGAGGCTGAAATAAACTGCCTGACAGATGTTGGCTTCTCTTTCTGCCTCTCTCCAGGCTAACTCTGTCTTGAGAGTGTGGTCTTGTAGCAATTCCACCAGATAGGCCAGACCGCTAACTCTTTGGAAAGTAGAAACTAAAGCCAACAAATTGACAGACAGCCTTTCTTCATCATAGGGTAATGAGTTTTGTGTTTTTTTGTCTCCTTGATACTTTGCTGAAAACTCTTCTCCCAATTAACTTTAGGTATTGACCAAGAAGAAATTGCAAGACTTAGTAAGAGAAGTGGATCCTAATGAGCAATTGGATGAAGATGTGGAGGAGGTAAGGTGGGGTTGGGTACCCAGAGACTTTGTCCCTGAGAGCCAGTATAGAATAGTGGTTAAGAGCACAGATTTAAGAGGCAGACATATCTGAATTTGAATCTTGGCTCTGCCACTTACCAGCTTTGTATCTGTGGACAAATCATTTAAGCTTTCAGAGATTCAGCTTCCTCCTGTGTTGGTAGGGTATGATATTATTTATCTACAGGGTTATTATGAAGGTTCCATGGAATAACTTACACAGATTACCTAGGAGAATGCCTACCACTTTATACCTAACAGCTGCTGCTAGTTTTGCCTGTCAGAAGGGCATAGTCTGCTGCTCATAGGCAGTCGCTTTCAACAAATTGTTTCTAGAATATTCCTCCATATTCTTAAAATGATATTCTTTGTTTCATTAATTTTGACTTCCTGTTAGCAGATGAGAATTTTGTTAAACCATTCACATACATGCTATACACTCATTCCCTTGTTTTTCCAATATACTTCTTTTTCCAATATAGTTTTGTCACAATTGTTTATTAACTAAAATTGGTATTTACATTATTCTGACTATATAATATAAATATTGTTCACCACTGAGCCAAGTCATGTCTATGACTACCTTTCCTTTCTTCTATAACTTATTTTCTTTAAGTTGATAATTGACTCAATTTTATTAGTTTCCTTTATGCCTTTTTTATTTTGCTTCCACTCTCAGCTCTGTTATACACCTATCAACATTGTTTTCCAAATGGAAAAATAATTTATTGTTTTGGATCATCTTCCTCTCCACCAAGATTTCAGTTACAGAAAACTCCATTTTTTCATGATCTGATTAATCTTACGCCACTTGCACAAACCCCTTTTACTCTTCCTTTTACTCTTTTTCTCTTGGGATCTCTTGTTTCCTAGATCACATGTCCTCTTCTTACTTTATTTCCTTTTTTTGTTAGAGCACTTTTTTTGTAATTTCCTATGAAAGGTAGATGTAAAGTAAATGTCTGAAAATATCTACATGCTAACCTCACATAATTTTTAGTTTGGTTAGGTTTAGAATTCTATTTTGGAAATCATTTTTTTCCTTTCAATTGTGAAGGAATTGCTCTATCATCATCTAAAAATCTCCTATGAAGAAATCTTATGCTATTCTGATGCTGATCCTTTTAGGGTCTTGTATTTTTCCTAAATTTTCCTGAATTTTCGTATGAGCCTTAGTATATATCTTTTTTTTCATTTGTTGTGCCAAGTTCTTGGAGGCTTCTTTTATACTAGAGACTTGTGTGGCTCATTCTGTGATGATTTTGTATATTTTTGTTTTTGTTTCTGTTTTTGCCTTTGCTGAGTAATATGTAATAATAAGGAAAGAAAATGCAGGTTGTAAAAACATTATCATCATTGATTTTTGTTTTTTGTCTTTTTTTTTCAGTTTGGGGGGCAGCAGCTTTATTGAGATATAATTCATGTATCATAAAATTCACCCATTCAAAATAGTTTAGTGGTTTTTAGTATATTCAGAGTTGTGCAGCTGTCAACACAATCAATTTTTGAACATTTTCATCATCCCTAAAAGAAACCCATACCCATTAGCAGTCACTCCACATTTTAACCCAGACCCCACAGCCCTAAGCAACTAACTACTAATATATTTTCTATTTTTTATAGATTTGTCTATTCTGGACATTTTAAATAAGTGGAATCATAATATGTGGTCTTTTGTGACTGTCTTCTTTTTTATGACTGAATAATATTTCATTATGTGGCTATACTACATTTTGTTTATCCATTTATCAGTTGATGGATATTTGGGTTGTATCTGCTCTTTGGCTATTATGAATAATGTTGTCATGAACATTCATGTGCAACTTTTTTTGTTTGCTTTTCTTTCTTTTCTTTTTTAAAAATTCATGTACAAGTTTTCACATAGGTATGTTTTCATTTCTCTTGGATATATACCTAGAAGTAGAATTGCTGAGTCATATGATAACTGCGTGTTCTTTTGAGGAACTGCTTGTTTTTACAAAGCACTGCATCCTTTTCCATTCCCATCAACAGTGTATGAGGGTTCTATTTTCTTTTTTACTTTATTTAATTATTATTATTATTATTATTTTTTACTCCTATAGCACCTGGTCTTCGTAGGTGGTCTACCATCCAAGCACTAACCAGGCCTGATTCTGCTTAGCTTCTGAGATCAGATGGGATCGGGCTTGTTCAGGGTGGCATGACCGTAGATGAGTTCTATTTTCTTATATTAGTTTTTTTGATACTTTCTTCTCTATTTTTTGTTCATTCTTTCTGGGATGACAATTGGTGGAATATTGGATGTTGCTGCATTGATCCTCTTAGATTTTTTTGGTCTTTTGAAGGGAAAATTGGTTGTTCTCATTGGTATCCCCTCAACAGGTACTTGTGTTATACCTTATGGTCTACTAGTTCAATTCCTCCTTTTTAAAATTTATCTCTTTAAAAATTTACTTTAAAATTTATCGAAATCTCTTGTTCATCAAGGTTTTTTTTCTCCTGTTCTTGTTTTCTCTGTGGATTTATATCTTTTTTTTTCTGTACTGTTATTTTAGTGGGTTTAAGGAAGGAAAGGAGGTCATTTTGGGGGTTGATCTGCCATGTTTAATGAGAAATCTTTCCTTTAGCTGATATCCATTTGGTTCTATAGGAAAGATGACAATACATTAATAGTGTAGCATAACAAGGAATGTCTATATCTATGATTGTAGTTTAATTTTTGGTCAGCAGAGGAAGCCATGAGGAATAATATTAACTTATCAAAATTTCAATTTTTAATGAAGATTTTCAGCTTTGGAATTCTGATTTTGCTCTTCACATAGTCCAGGAACAATTTATAATAAAATAGAAAGAACCCAGGATTTGGACTCAGAACTTTGAGGTTGAATCCTGGTTCTACTGCTTAGTAGTTACATGGCTATGAGCAAGTTAGTCTTCTTGAGTCTTAGCATCCTCTGCAATAGAATGAGAATAAAATCCATGCCCCACTTTTTTCATAGGATTATCATAAGGACTTGGTGAGATAATGGTCATTAAAATGCTTTAAGAGACTATGAGTGAGGAATTATGATTCACTTTTGTTTTCCCACCTATTTCAGAAGACAGTGGGGGTGAGGGGTTGGACTGGGTAGAAAGTGCAGAAAGCTCATCCTCAGAAAGGTGTGAGTTACACTCTACATGGCTAATGTGTTTATGTGTTTCTCTTGCCTGCCTCACTCCTCCATACCTTAGCCCCAATGCTGATTACAGGCGATCTAATAGAAAGCCTGCCTAAGTATGTGGTTCAGGCAGATACACAGTTGTCCCAGCAACAGGAGCCTATCCTGACAATGACATAATTGCTCTCCCTCACTTTGTCTTCCCCAGATGCTGCTGCAGATTGCTGATGATTTTATTGAGAGTGTGGTGACAGCAGCCTGCCAGCTTGCTCGGCATCGCAAGTCCAGCACCCTGGAGGTGAAGGATGTCCAACTGCATCTAGGTACGTGGTCCATTTTCTCCCTGAGGTTCCTACACTATTGCTCCCTCAGGACCGTCAGGGAAAGCACAGTCAGAGGAAATTTCATGCCAGGATCAGACTTTTTGGGTTTTGAGTTTATGTATTCATTCAATAGTAGCATTAAATAGAAAAGAGAAATCCACTCATGGTAAGGGGAGTGAGCCCAGGCACTGGGTTTACCACTCTCTAGTTTATCCTTATCCTTCCTACTTAATTTCTCTTAGCTCCGGCTTCTCATTTGTAAAGTAAAAATCACCATATCCTCCTTATAGGGTAATTGTGAGAATTATGGATTATGTTTGTAAAATGACTAGCATAGGACCTGGCACAAAGTAAGAGCTTAGTAAATGTAGCTATCATCTCTTCACCATCCAAATAATAGTGTTTCCCTTCTAGTTTTTAGCCTATTTATGCATTTCTCCCTCAAAAAATTATAATCACATTTATAATTTTGTATTCTGCTTTTTTACTTAATAGACACTAAAATTCGAGTGTGAGTTTTTCTGGGTGATACTCATCTAACATTTTTGGGAGGTACTCATCTAGTATAATCACTTGGAAATGAATAAGCCCCCTTCCGCACTGGTTACAATGTGGTGAAAAGAAAGCAAACAATCTGTAACTACAAAGGCAGTGGGCCAAGTGAATGAGGAAGAAGATGTTAAGGGATTCAGTGGAGATCAGCCCATGACTAATTACTGAAAGACTTTCTTCCCTAGATGGAGTAAATAAGACATTTCTGGTTAATATTGCTTATATTGATAGCAGAAGACAGACATTTTGATTATCTTTTATTGTGTAACAAATCACCCCAAGACAGTAGCTTAAAACAGTAACAGTTGTTTCTTTTATTTTGTTTTTTTCTTTTGTTGTTTTATTTTTTACATTTTATTTAAAAATTTTTTATGCCACCCTGAACGTGCCCGATCTCATCTGATCTCAGAAGCTAAGCAGGGTCAGTCCTGGTTTGTACTTGGATGGGAGACCACCTAGGAAAACCAGGTGCTGTAGGCTTAAAAAAAAAAAAAAATTATATTCTCTCTCTGATTTTTGTTGTTGTTTATTTTGTTCATAAATCTGAGAGTCGACTGGGCTTAGCTAGGCAATTTTGTTAAGGATCTCACGTGATTAAAGTCAGGTGGTATCTGAGGCTCAGATTGTTTTGAAGGAAGATATATTAGTCTCTAAGGCTGCTGTAACAAAATACCACAAACTAAGTGGCTTAAAATAACAAAATTTATTTTCTCACAGTTCTGTAGGTCAAAAATCTAAAATCAAGGTGTCAGCAGGGCCACACTTTCTTTAATGCCTCTATTGAAGGATCTTTCCTTGCCTCTTCCTTGGTGGCCAGCAGTCCTTGGCATTCTCTGGCTTATAGCTGTGTCACTCCAGTCTGTGCCTCAGTCTTCACATGGCCTTCTCCTTTGTGTGTATGTATGTTTCTCTGTGTCTCTTCTCCTCTCATAGGATGCCTACCATATGGATTAAGGGTTCACCATACTCCTACATGATTTCATCTTTACAACATGGGTTTGAACTGCATAGGTCCACTTATACGCTAATTTTTTTCAATAAATGTATAGTTGGCCGCAGATTTTACACTGCACATTTAGCTAACCATGGATTGAAAACAGTATTTTCTATCCACCGTTGGGAATCATGTATGCAGAATACTGACTTAAGCTATAAGAGGAATTTTGACCACGTTGGGGTCAGTGTCCATAACATTGTTTAAGAGTCTACTATTAGGATTTCAGCATATCTTTGGGGGAGATGCAGTTCAACCCATAACAGAGCTTCATCATGTCCATATCTGATGTCTGGACTGAGAACTCTCAAAAGGCTACAACTGTGCAGGTTTCTCTCTGTCTCTCTTTCTCTGTCATCTCGCTACATGGTCTCATCATATACAGTCCAAGGATAGCTGGATTTCTTACATGGCTCCTAAAAGCTCCAAGAATGAGTGTCTCATAACCACTTGGTCTTTTCTAACCCAGTCTCTGAAGTAAGACAGCATCACTTCTTACATTCTGTTCTCTGAGGCAATTACCAAGGCCTGTCTAGGTTCAAGGGGAGAGAACATAGACTTCACCTCTTTATGAGATGACTGTGAAGAAATTTTGCAGACATTTTAAAACCACCAAAATATAAATCCATTGAAACAGAAAGTAGAATGATGACTACCATGGGTTGGAGAGAGGGGGGAATGGGAAGTTATTGTTTAATATGTACAGAGTTTTGGTTTGGGATGATGAAAAAAGTTTTGTGAAGGAATAGTGGTAATGGCTGCACAGCAGTGTGGATGTGCTTAATGTCACTGAACTGTACACTTAAAAGTACTTAAAATGGTAAATTTTATGTATATTTTGCTTCATACAAAACCACAACAGATGATATTACTTTGATAGTTTACCGATCCTGTTTTTAAAAATATTTTGTATGTTAATTATTGAAAACAAAATTAGAATGTCACTCTGTTTATTGGGTAAACAATTAATTATCACAGAGACTAAAATATTTAAAAGTCTGCATGACCAGAACAGCTTCTGTAGCAGGTCTAATGGAAGCCGAATCATAATCAGAAGATTGCTCGCAGAGCATGGGATAAGAGCATGGGTAATTAGGGAACCTGATATTAACTGGCACCAGACCATCTAGGTCGGCTTTGCCAGTGGGGCTATAAACCCTTGACACCTCTCTTCTGGATGGGCTGGGTGGCTACTGGCAGTATTTGCTTCTGACCTGGTTATCTATATTTTCATAGTTGAATAACTTCCCCTTCCGAGTGACTGTCTTTCTTTAGAAATGTGAAAGTTAAATGAGATAATGTGCAGAGACTGCTTTGCTCAACATTGCTTTGTACCAGGCATTTTACTATACATTTTCTTCACTAAAAGATGATGTTGCTGTTATAATAAGTAAAATGTAAATGCACACATATTTAAATATGTTACTAAACATCCGTACATGTGAGCATTCATGCCTGGTAGCTACTCTCTTTTTTAAAGTGACTTTGCATATTCATGTTCTGAACCACTGTGTGTTGATTGTAAAGTTTAATTCCCCCCAAATAATCTAAGTGTCACTTTCAAGTACTGACAACAAATATTAGCAGAAGGCTTCAGACATTTTTATTTTCAAAAAAATGTTGGAAGAGAGCTATATTTAAAATTGTCTTAAAACCAAACATGAATCTCTGGTTCGCTCAATATTTTCTGTGCATTAGACACAAAGTATAGCTATGAAATCACAAATATTCAGTTTGATTAAGTAATTGCCTGTCTGTCTGGACATAACAATTTGCAAAACAAATGTTCTCAATACTCTAGAGAAGTACGATAAAAAAGTCCTCATGTAACTCTTTTTGAATAGATACTTATTCCCTAAGTAATCTTATGTAAGTACAGTTGACCTTTGAACAACATAGGTTTGAACTACACGGGCCCACTTATATGTGGGTTTTTTTTTTTTCAATAAATCCTTATAGTATTGGAAATGTATTTTTTCTTCCTTACAATTTTCTTAACATTTTCTTTACCCTAGCTTACTTTATTGTAAGGATATACTATATAATACATACAACATATAAAATATGTAATCGACTGTTTACATTATCAGTAAGGCTTTTGGTCAACAGTAGGCTACTAGTAAAGTTTTTTGAGAGTCGAAAATTAGACATGAATTTTCAACTGTGAGGAGGGTGGGGTAGAGGGTACGTGCTCCTAACCTTCACATTGTTCAAGGGTCAACTGTACAGTATTTTTTATATTGAGAATGCTTAAAGTGCAGCAAACCTATTTGTGAGTTAGGGGACCATGCAGCTATGCCAGTTACTGACAAAGTAGAATAAACACAGTTCTGCCCTTTGGGAACTTCTAGTGACAATGCTACAGGATAATCATATCCAGTGACACAAGGACATGGAGCTGTGGCATGGACATACCTATATTCATACCCATACCTATGCAAACTTTCCTCTACCCTTGGGGTTCTTCTGGCTGGTCTAATCAAATAGACATGAGAAAGATTAGCAACAGAAAATAACTAAATTTAACATATATGTATATATGGAAACCCTACATACATGAAAGAGTCAGAGACCCCACATGCATAAGAGGTTCAGAGACAGAAATGGAAAATGAGTATATAAGACATCCTGAGCTAGGGACAGGTAAGGTGCCTTGGAGGCTTCAAAAGCTCATTGCAGAACAATAAGAAGAGCAGACAAGTGTGCCCTGTCCTGCAGATAGGTCCAAAGAATTCTCTCTGATGATTACTTATGGGCAAGGCCTCTAATTCAAATTTTGCTAGGTAGTTAAATGAGGGGATGGACAGAAGTTTTTCTTGAGCCTGCAGGTAATGTTACTTTTAACTCAAAACAATCTACTTTCCAGTGGCACATTTTGGGGTGACTCGTTCTGGATCCCTGCACTATATTTTTATTCCAGACTCTGGAGTGGCATTATGTCGTTGAATGCTTTCAGCCACCTTGTCAGGTTGTTGTTACTGTTGTTGGTGTCGTGGAAAAGATGAAGAAACACTCAACATCATACAGCTCCACAATAAAGCAGCAGAGCTGGGACTTGGCTCTTAACTCCAGAACTAGGATTGCCTTTCTGTTCCTACTCTTCTTCTGTCTTTGAGCATAGGAGTAAGTCTCCCTACAGGACTACTATTACTTAGTACAATTGATTGCTCAGACTTGTCCCCCAGACCCTTGTCTGAGGGTCACACTGCACCTTGATGCTGCCTTTCCCATGTCCTGATCTCTCTGCTGGCCTCTCCCTTGCAGAGCGCCAGTGGAACATGTGGATCCCAGGATTTGGCTCTGAAGAAATCCGACCCTACAAAAAAGCTTGCACCACAGAAGCTCACAAACAGGTGAGGAGCCACTGAGCCCCAGGGCAGCTGATCCCTCTAGCTGTGTCTCAGGGGGAGTGCACTCATAGCTACCATCACTGCAATTATCACTTCCCTCACAGCATGCTGTACTCTGGACTCAAGTCTGAGAGGGCAGAAGCAGCAGGACTCCACAGGAGATCAATCGTTTATTTCCTTGGTACTTGCCCATTCCCACAGGGGGTCTCAGTTTTTTTCTCTCAACTCTGATGGGCATCCCTTAAAGCTGTTGAATCTAGGTTTTCCAAATATGAATGGAACATATTATGGATGGAGCTTGCTTGCTTCTGCCCATCAACTTAATGAAGCCTTCCTTCATTGTTGCTGATTTGAATGTCACATATGGCCCTATGACTGAGGGCAGGTTAAGGAAAGCAGAAATATGATGTAGCACCCAGACTGCTCTGCCAGGCATTCTGGCCTCTGTCCTAGCTTAATCTTTGTTCTTTCTCTCTTACTGTGGAACTAAGAGGTCAGTTCCACACCGCTTCTGCTGTGGAACAAGTTGTCCCTGTCATTGGTCAGTCTAATGGCAGTGTTGGCCTCCCTTGTCAAGGCTGTTATTCTTTCTGTCTTAATTTAACTGGCTACTCTGTTTTGAAGAGTAAGCTTATTCTTAGATTGACAGGCACAGCTAACTGGGCAGTCTTGGTTGAGTGTCCCTTGTTTTTCTGTTGCGTGGGATCTCTGGAATGGTTATGTTTCCAGAGCTCATAGAGGAAGCCAGCCCCACAAGGAAGTTGTCAATAGCCTGAATCGAAGGACCATGGTGTTCTTCAGCAGAGAGTACCTCCAGACTACGGATGGTCATTTTGGCTCTGCTCCCAAATTATCTACTTTTTTGCCCTATTTATGTATGTATGTATTTATCAACAAATAGTATCGGGACAATCTCTTGGTCAAAGAGAGCAAGCAAAGCAAGTCAGTAATTCAGCCGTGGCTGGTAATAGTAAAATGTGAAGCCCATGATCTGAATGTTTCCCTGCTGGGTTGTGGTGGAAGTTGTTAGTGTCAGTTTCCTTCACTGCAGGTCATCAAGTGTGAAATAGCTCCAGGCTTGGTACAAGGCCCCTTTTCTTTTTTCTCCATCATCAGAGAAGAGATTAGGGTGTGCGTGAGAAGCCTAGAAAACACGTTTTGATGCCTTTCTTATAAGTCTCCAAAAGGCAAGAGCTGGCTGGCACCTTCTACTTTTAACTTTTTTTTTTTTTTTTTTTTTTTGCCATTCCGCTCGCCTAGAGCAGTTTGGGTCTTTTGTTCAGTGAAATGGATCCACTGGCCTATCTAACCATATTTGGAGCCCTGTAGTCTTCAGGTTAGAAGGAGCCTGCTGTAGGTTCCTGAGGGTCCAGCCTGTATGTAGACCCTGCTGCCTGCTAGCCACACGTGGACATCCCAGAAAGTTCCTGACTCACCCATGTAATGGCTTACTTCTCTCTCCTTTCAGAGAATGGCATTGATCCGGAAAACGACCAAGAAATAACACATGGAAAGGTCAGGAAATGGACAACAATGTATTTGGAGATACTTGAGCTGAGACCTCAGCCATCTCATCCTTGGATTTTTTTTTTAATGCTTTACAGAGAAGCATATATTTTTTATTAACAGTGCAGCAATATCTATAATGACTGAGAGGACCTGCCAAAAGAATAAAGCCTCCTACCCCCACTTTTGGCCCCTTTTCCCTGCCGTCTCAAAGAGGAGCAATGTATCTTCCAGAGAAGATTTTATTTGTGGTTTATTATTATAAGTAATTGAATATGGAACAAAGCAGTATGATCTTGTTTGGTGAGACAGTATTAGCAGGATTTGTAGAGGTTTTTGTTTCCTTCCCCCTTCCCCTTTTCCCTGTACTTTGTAATGTCAGTGTTTATATGAATATGACTTTCATTTGCTTTTCCAGAATAAAAAAGTTATTAATTGAAAGACAGGGTGCACGGCTTACAGCCTCTGAAATCCTAGAGGGAATTAGGAAGAGAAGCAAAACTGGATGTAGCTCTCTAGTCAGCAGGTGGCAGCAATGTTATTCATTGTTGTGACTGAGAAAAAATCCAGAGATTTTCCATCGCTTTACCCCAAGGAAAGTTATACTATCAGTAGAAGTTTGAGTCTAGTTTCTCTGCATAGAATTGGGTAGAGTCACCTTCTTTCATGAGCCCAAACTGAAGTAGCATCTTGGTTTTGGCAAAGCCTTTTTTGAATGGCATTTTTGGAACTCCTGGAGAAAGTTGTGTTCATCCTGGGCCCGAAGAGGGGATGGCAATAGCTTTGGGCAAAGGTCTGTCTGGGCAGGTGCCTGTCTGTTCTTAGTTGTTGGCTATCTTTGATCCTGGTATTTTCACCATTGTGCAGAGGAAACCAGGCCCCTTGAGACCTCAGAGTTATGACCTTCAGTGGCTCCTAGCGTTGTCCTGACCTGTGTCCATCAAGCCCTTGTGGATTGTGAAGGCTCTGTGGGCTTCAGGGGGCGTGGCTCTTCCACTAGCACAGGCACGTCCACCTTGGCCTGCTTTCTGTCTCCTGAGGCTTGGCCTGCAATGGGACCCCGCTTTTCATTTCCTCCCACTCTGAGTTTGACCCCTCTCTTCACAGCCTCATAGATTTTTTGAGTAAGCAGCTCAAAGGCTGTGCTCTTGGCTAAGGTCTCAACACAGTGCCTAAAGAGGCAGCCAGCTTTACCCCTTCTTCCAGCATGACCTGTCACTCAGCCACCAGGTCACTCTTGTGGCCTACCACCAGGAAGATGATGTTGAAGGGTTTCACTTTTCTCCAGAACCTCTCAATGCCACCGGGTGATGCTCCCAAAAGGTATTCTGTTGGTGATATCAAACAGCAAAAAGCCTCCAGCCGAGTTTTTGATAGTAGGAGCAAGTCATTGACCCCAGCAGTCAAGAAGGAACCCAGAATTAGTTTCAAATCCTTCATGGAGGAAAGGCATATTTTTGAAGGTGACAAAGGAATTTGAGCAATTTAATGGAAAGAGCTGGGATAGAGTCAAGAGACCTCAATTCTTGATCTGCCATGTGACAGGTAAGTGGCTTTATCTGAGTCCTGTCCTATCTGCATATGGAGGGTCTTGTTCACTCAGCAAGCAAGGATGAGCTGAGCCTGGGCCTGGCAGTGGGCTACAGTGATGAACAAAAAACACAGGGAGCAATGTAAAACTGTCATTGAGACAGAGGCTGCAAAGAAGTTCATGGGGCCAGAGGGAAGGGGTCTGACCAGTTGAGCCATAATTTGAGGGAGCCAGCTGAAGGGATGAGGCTCACTTTCCATGAACTGCATATATTCCAACCCTGAGGCAGTGTGGTGAGGCGAGTCGGGCCAGGTCATGCAGTACCAGCAAAGAGTGGGCTTTACCCAGAAAGTAACAGGAACCACTGAAGGATTTAAGCAGGAACATGACGTAGTCATATTTGCATTTTGTAAAGATACTGGTCAGGCAATAGAGAACAGGTAGACCGGAGGGGGAAGAAAGGGCAATTGTGGAAGCAGAGATTCGTTACAAGGCTATTGCCTGGATTGAAGTGGTGGTAGTTAAGTGGAGAGGGATAAGTTTGAAGGTTGTTTAAGGTGGTGCACTTGCAGGCCTTGGCAACTGGATGTGGGGGTACAGGGTAGAGGGGTGTCACCAAGTGATCTGTAAAGGATCTTCTGACTTGTGTCCATCCATCTCTGGTGCGGCTCAGCCACCCACCCTGGGCATGAGGCCCTCGACCTCACTAAGCTAAGTAACCACGCCCACTTGACTTTGATCCACAAAGCCTAGCACAGTGCTGAGCAAGCAAAGGACTTAACACATGCTGAGGTGCTTGAGGGGTAGCAGGGTGATGGATTTGTGCTCTCCAGTTTTGGGGAAGTTGTTGTAGAGTGCTTACTAGGTGCCATGTGCTGTGCTAAGCACTTTCCATGGATAAGTTCCTTGTGTTTTCCCAAGAAGCCTAGAGAAGAAGGAATATGCCTAGTATGTGTCAAGCACTCTATTTGCAATATCTCATTTAATCTCATTTTCCAATGAGGTAACTAAGACTGAGAGTTTTAAGTACCCAGGATCACGGCTAATAGTGATGGTGCTGAAATTCAGCCAAGTCCATCTGACTGCAGAGCCTGTACTCTTAACTGTGCCCTAAACTGTCTAAGTCCTTTGGAGACAAAGAAATGAGTTACTAATGAGAACAGCATATGCAAAGGCCCAGACATGTAATGAAGTCAACGCATCAATGATTCTAAAACACAGGGTACAACATTAGGAGAGGATAAGCAGTAAGCTTGAGGGCTGGACACTGCTCAGGCTTAGTGGTGTGGTCCAGTGCACATCCTTTGGAGGCTGTACACTGTGTGTATGTATGTCCTGCAGGGGTAGAGGGTGTAGTGCGGTAGGCCCAGCGGGCTGACTCTGGGCTTCCTACCCCTCTTCAGCCTGAGCAAGCTGTATCTTAATTGTTAGTCATTTTAGTGCTATGAGAAAGTCTCCATCTGACAAGAGTTTTCTGATGCTGAAAACAGGAATATAAACAAAAAGTTTGAAAACCACTATACAAGTAATGTACAGTGAAGTTTTAGATGGAGGACTGATGTGATTATATTTGCATGTTTTAAGCCTCACTTTGGCTGCCAGTGTGGAAAGTGGAATTGAAAACAGGCAGGAGGGGACTAGCCAGGAAGTTGCTACAGTTAATTTGGACTAAAGGTAAAAGAATAAGCCTTGAGATGTTTTCCTGAGAAAGCATTGACCAAAAGTAGGGGTAGGGGGTGGTTGCAACAACAGGGGTGAGTTTTAAGGACACCAAAGAGACCAGGAAGCCACCTTGGAGAGGGTCCCCTGTGCCTGCGTGAGGTGAAGGAGGGAGGAAGGAGGCAAAGCTGGACTAAGGTCTTACAAAAGCAAAGGCCCCTAGAGTCATCCAGTGCAGCCCCATGTTTTATAGTTAAGAACATCCAGGTCTAGAGAGGTCATGTGACCTGTCCTCGATCACTGGGCAGGCCAGAACTCAGACTTGTGCTCTTGGTCCAGAGTCCATCCTTCCACATGGCATCCAAGGCCCCTTGTCTTGTCTCTTCGCTTCCTGGTGGATGGGCTTTCCCCATCAGGGATGGGTGGTGTAGAAAGCAAGGCATAGGGACCTGTTCCTGCCACACTCACTGGAGAGTGTGTCCCAGAACTGAAGCTTCACCTGGGCCCCAGGCTCAATCTTTACAAATGTACAAAGTAGTTCACCCTCACCATCTGGGAGACGCTCTCAATAAAGATGCCCTCTGTGTAGTGTCTCAACAGAATGATTTGGGATCATGAAGCAGAACTGGTGCTACGAGAGGTTGTCTGGGGGGTGCAGGAGGACAGCAGGGAGGAGCAGGGCCAATCTGAGGCTTGTACAAATGCAGCCCCAGGGATAGACCCAAAGGAAAGATTCTGGAACTTTACCCTAAGTAAGAAAGCAAAGCCCAGTCCACATTTCCAGAAGGGAGTCAGGCCTGTTAAGAACTTCATTAGAGTCTAGAATCCTTGTTATGTCCCCAAAGTGGTTCCTTTGGTACCACTTTGTTCTAGCACAGTGATTAACAGCAAAACTCTGAAGGGAAGAATCAGGGGACTTCCACTTTGTGAATTCCCACTGTGTGAGAAGCACTGCCTTTGATTTTTCATCTAATCCTTTTTAAAACCTTGTGAATTAGGTATTCCACCGTTTTACAGGTGAGTCTACTGAGGCTTGGGGAGATGAAATGAGTTCCATGATTAATGCATAGTGGATCTGTCCTATTTTGGCAGCTAGGATAATGTGATAGTTAAGAGGAGATGTTATTTGAGTATTGCAAATGGATCAGATAACACAGGGAGAGGGGCGAGGGCCGGGGGCTCCTTGGCAAAGGAAACAGTATGTGTAAAGGCCAGGGCTTCAGGTGGTTTGGAATTTGGTTGAGCAAAGTGTGTGGAAATGAAGCGAGCACCACACAGGAAGGGGCAGGACTGGGCAAAAGGATTTGGATGTCAATCTATAGGGCAGTGGTCCCCAATCTTTTAGGCATCAGGGACTGGTGCTCAGTTCCTAACAGGCCACCAACTGGTCCAAGGCCCTGGGATTAGGGACGGGAAGCCAGGAAAGATTTTAGGAAGGGAGCAGGTAGGTTAAATCTGTAATTTAACATGATCCCTTACAGCAATGCAGATGTTGAATCACCAAGGAGACCCTAGAGGCCTGAGACTCTCAAGAGGAGTGACACAGTCTACACTAGAGACCAGGAGGCCTGAACTGTGACAATATTGACAAACTGGGGCCTGTTCCAGGAGGGCCTGCTTCTGAACAATGGTAGGAGGTGAGGCTCCATCTCTCAGGTCAGCCTACTGTTCTCAGCCTCTGCCCTTCCCTCCACTACTGTTCTCTAGCCAGAATCATCCCCATCAAAGCCACTTACAGTCTCCAGAGGTTTTGCCACATGGAGGGGCATTGTGAGGGTGGGATCAGAAACCTGAGGCCTGGTAGGACCTTGAGGCCCAGGGGTGGATAAGGCTATTGGAGCACTAAGCTGGCCCAAGTTCACAAGTTCAGCCACATCAGTTTCCTGCCCTGACTTTTAGGTCCTTGTTTATGAAAAGGACAAGATCAGCCTGATCTCACAAGGTTGCTGCAGAGTTAATAAGCCATTAGCAATAGAAATAGCTCATGGTACATGAGCCTCACCATGTGGCAGGGGTTCATATATCATTTAGTTCTCAACAACATTGTGAGACTTGAAACTATTAACATCCCCACTTTACAGATGGGAAATTGAGGCTGAGAAAGAGATGTGTGACTCCAGCCTGCTGAACATTTCTGGAGGGAGGCAGCTGGGGACAATGGACTTGATCTTTGCCTTGGAGGTGGATCCTAGTCTGGGTAGCTGGGGCTTTAGGCTTGTTTTCCAAAGCTCAGCCAGGATTTTCAGAGGGGAGAGGGTTAATTTTTTCTTCCTCTTTCTCCAGGGTTGTGGGGATTTGTTTTGAGCACCTGACAGCCAAATCTCCACCTCCACCCCCAGGATTAGCTGTTATGTGTCAAACAAGCTTCAGTTTAGACCTACACTTCTGTCTGGGGAAACTCCTGGAAATTAAAAACCACAGACCAACTTGAAGGGCATTTTCACCTTCTTCACTTCATTCTAGCTGCTCAGATTTCCCATAAATTCCTAGAAAGTGCCCAGATCTTATTTGTCTCAGGCTCTCACCTCTGAGCCTCAGTCTCCATATCAGAAAAATGGAATAATCTTAGTACCTAACTCACACAGTACATAAGAGGTGCTCAGTCAGTGCTGGCAGCTCTTCTGCCCAGATCTCTGCTTTTAGTGTTGTGGCGCGTTCAAATCTAAGACCCACAGAGTCAATTGAGATTAATTATGAGCCTTTATTAGTCGGCTGGCGACTGATTCTCCCCACTAGAGAATCAGCCCTGACCCTCCGAAGGAGGCAGCTTATAAAGCCTAAAACTATGTCTTGGTGGGCTTTGGTGACGCATGCAAGCAGATTACAGAAGCAGATGTTGGCAGTCAGCATCTAACACAAAGAAATGTGGTTTCTGCTGGACAGCTTTGTTATCTACACTCCGGTGGCGATACTGTTTTATTTTTCATCTTAGGAGCCTTGGGAGCTATTTTCTCCTAGGCAGCTGGCACCTGGAGATATCACTCTCTGCCCTGTCCTTGGGGCTGACTTACTGAGGAATTGATACCAATAACCATAACAACATATTTTCCAAAGTAGTCATGGCCAGAATAAAGAGGGGAGATGTAAACAAGGAAGATGTTATTGAAATGCACTTTTACACTGTTACATTAGCTTGGCTCCTTCTCCAGATTTCAGCTCAAGAGTTATCTCCTCAGAGAGGCCCTCCCCAACCAGCTGCTCTAAAGGAGCCCATCACTCTCAGTCCCATCTCCACCATCGGTGGTCTTTATAGCACAGCTGGAAATAGTTTGGTTCACTTATTACTTCATGTTTTTCTCTCTTTCGCTAGAATGTCAGCCCCAAGGAAGGCTTTTCTGTCATGTTCGTCGCTATAAATCCAAAGCCCAGAACAAAACAGATGCTCACCTTAAAAATTTTGATGAAGAAATGATAATGTGCTCTAAAACAAATCATTACCCTTTCCTGGCCCAATGTTCCCATCTGTGAAATGGGGAAAATCGTGCTAACCTTGCAAGATCGTCATAAGGATGAGTGAAGATGTTTTAAAAAGGAAGTAGGGAGAAGGCAGTATATAGGAGACTCACCTGGCCCAACTGCCCTGGGGAGGAAGCTAAGAAACTTACCCTGATTGAAAACCTCCCAAGAGTCCTAAGATGGAGATTAGCAGTCACCTGTTACTGAGAAGGAACCTGAGGCTCAAAGAAGTAGAATAACTGGCCCCAAGTCACAAAGTAAGTTAAGTGCTTGTGTTCTTTTTGCTATGGCAACTGTCCATGCCCTTCTGTGCCCACTGGCACAATGACATCCCTAAGACACTCCCTCTACACATGTTGAGACTCTTTCCAACATAACTACCATCTCCTCTATGAAGCCTTCCTTGATTACTGCCTGGCAGTTTCTGTTGCATATTAGGTTCCCCAGGAAGCAGATTTTGAGCTGGTGATTAGTATGTAGACATTTACAGTTGATCTTTGAACAGCTCTGGGGTTAGGGGTGCTGACCTCCCATACAGTAAAAAATCTGCGTATCACCATACTTGGCCCTCCGCATGCGCAGATTCCCAGCCATGGAGTTCACCCTTGAAAAACGTGCATTTGAATTGTGCAAGTCAATTGGGAAAATCCACGTATAAGCAGTTCAAACAGTTCAAATCAATGCTCTTCAAGAGTCAACTGCATTATTCAGATTAATATCTGCTTGGGGGAGGAAAGCAGGATTGAGCAGAGGGATATCACAATAGTGGCTTTAATGGACCCCACAATGAGTGATAAAGCAAGGTTTGACCTTCAGAGTTATCTGGAGTTGGGACAAAAGGGCTGCCCCCTCCCTGCTTAGATCACCCTGAGGGGTGGGCAGTTCCCAAAGAGTGTGGTTCCTCATCTTCACAGCACCTCCACCAGGTGGGGGGTGGGGATGGGGATGGCGGTAGGGGTGGAGGCTGAGTTCTTCAGCCGGGCTTTCCAGATCATTGGGTAGCAACAACCACACCTTAATCCCATGCTCAGACTCATCCAAGCCTGAGGACCTAAGGAGGCTCCAAGCCAGGCTGGCCCTGAAATTCCCTGCACCCACCCTTGCCTGTGCAGAGGCGTGCAGACGCTGAGTTTCAGCGTCCAAGCCCAAGAACACTGCTGGAAATGGCCACATTCTGGCCAAGAGAAGAAAGAGTGGTGATGACAGTTCTTGTCATTCAATTCTCAGCATGTGGCAGGCTCTGGCTGAGCATATCCCATCTATTATCTCATTCATGCATCCCCATCCTCCCTGCCCCAGGTAGGGTCTATTATGAGGAAACGAGCTCAAGGACAGGAAGCTGCATACCTGCCTCTAGACCCTCCTGGTGGAAAGGGGCTGAGCTCTAAGACCCCAAAATCCAAGAGACGTGACTGTGCCAGGAAACTTTATATGAACGCTTTGGGTACTGTCTGCTATCTGCCCTTCAGAGAGACACTCTCTCCATCCCAGCAGCATTTCTGAGGTTAGCACTGCTTAACCCTTTCCCTCCCAAAGTCAACACTGGCATGGGCCTGCATGCTGCTTCCTGCTGGGGGGCCTAGAGATTTGAGTCTTGTGGATGAGCCGAATGCCCCCCCAGCCATCCTCCAGCTTGATATCCCCCTGCTGCAGGGCCTGCTGAATGGTGCCGGCGAGCGTGTCAAAGGCCAGGTCCACATTGCAGTTATCTTTGGCTGAGGTCTCCATGAAAGCCATACCCAGAGAAGCAGCCAGCTCCTCCGCCTCCTGGGCTGAGACACAACGGGTGCTCTGCAGGTCACTCTTGTGGCCAACAAGCAGAAAGATGGCCTTGTCAGGGCCCTGAGTAGCCATCACTTCCTGGTGCCAGTCTCGGATGTGTTCAAAGGACTTTCTGTTTGTCATATCAAAGACCAGCAGTACACCCACCATGTTCCGGTAAAAGGACCTGGTGATGCACCTAATGGGGTTGGGGAGTAAGTTAGGAGAAGTTTATCCCTTCAGACACCCCCAGAAGCAGGACCTTCCCTCCATCCACTGACCGCCTCGCCCCCCAACCCCCTATTTCACACTGCCCTGTGTTTCAGTCTTCCCGGAGTCTATGTCTCTCCCAAGAGACTACATGCTCCCCAGTTAGGGAGCAAGTTTGATTCACATACTTTCCTGAGCATTCCTCCATTCCTGGAGGCGGCCTGCTGAGGTCTGCATCCCCATTCTCCGCCTGGCAAACTCTTACGGATTCTTCTAGGCCAACACAAGTCTCTCCTTTCCCATCTTCTTGACACCTCCCTCTCTGTGGGCTCATCCACATCCTTCAGTCCTCCGGTTTCAATGTCAGAGGTCTCTTCCCCCTACCCCTAAGGCCTGAATGTTCCCCTAGGGAGGCACCAGGTCTCAAGCATCTGGCCCAGGGGCTTGGCCACCAGCTGTATTTGTAGGTTGAATGGCTTAAGAGTGGATGATCCGACACCCAGGCAGGGTCACCCACACCTCTACTTTGGCCATTGAGGCTGGCCCTTCGGGGGGATTCCCATGGCCCTGTGGACCGTGTTGATCCCAGAACCCGAGGTCCCTCATTTTCGTCCCTTCCTGGTCCAGCTCACACCCTCCACACCCTGCCCCACCGGGCGCACCTGAAGCGCTCCTGGCCCGCGGTGTCCCAGAGCTGCAGCTTGACACGCGGACCCGCGCGTAGCTGCAGCGCGCGGCTGTAGAACTCGACGCCCACCGTCGGTGCTGACTCGGGCTCCGGCTCCGGGGTCCCGGGCCCGCCCTCCACGTACCGCCGCAGCAACGACGTCTTGCCCACGGCCGCGTCCCCCAGCAGCGCGATCCGAAACTGGTAACAGTCCCCTGCCTCCATGGCCTGTCTGGACTCCCCCAGCCAGACAGTCATTGTCCCGCCCCAGCCCAAGTCCGGGGAGGCTGGCCCCGCCCCGCTCCCCGCCCCCGCCGCCGCAGCCCCAGGCGGCCACTGAGCAACCAAATATACACAAAGGACTGCGGAGCCTGGGGCGTTTTCAGCACGAGGGGACCGATCCCCGAGGAAGCTGCTGGTGGAAGCAGCTAGGAAAGTCACTTACTCTCTCTGATCCTTAGTTTTCTCCTCTGTAAAATGGGGATAATAGTAACCCCTACTTAACAGGATGGAGAGAATTAAACTACATAAGGTAGGAAGGACGTCTAGGAAGCAACGATAACCAAACATGCATTGGCCTGAGACGAACCGTGCTAGAGCGGCCATTCATACATCCGTTGGGATGGTTTCTCTTTCCACGTCCCTTTCCTGTTAGTTCCCCCTTGGGCCCCTGCTGCTGGACCTGGAGGCACCACTCTAGAAAACTTGTTTATTAGGTGCTACGAAGTTCTGCCCAGGTGCCCCTTTCCTGTAGCCCCACTGTGCCTCCCATTCACTGTTGAGATTCGATGTTCTACAAGCCCCCACTGCTTCCTCCCAGCCTACCTGAGCTGGACCCCAAGGCCCAGAGAAGAACTGGACACAGCCAGGTAAAGGAGGCAAGACAGACACAGACAACTGTGATTCCAGAGAGAGTGCGGTTGGCCTGTGGACTGGACAGCTAACATTTAAGAGGCCAGATGGTCAATTATTTATCTTGCGTGGGCAACAACCCTTTGAGAGGGCCATAGTGTGACCATTTTAGAGCTAAGGAGACTGAAGCTCAGATGTGTGGCTTGTCTCAGGTCACATAGCAGAGCTGGGACTCACAACCAGGTTTGTCTGACTCTTCATTACTCTTTCCATGTCCCACAAAAGGAGCCTGCAAAGTAAGTCCCAAGAGGACACGGTGTCAGGTCCCACTTGAGCTAGGAGCAAGGGAAAGGTAGGCACATCTGCTTCCAAGATCCATTCCATCCTTTCTAGTCCGGCCTTCTGGCAACCCAGGACATCAAGGCTGGACTTCTGGCTGGTCCCAGATAAGCGGATTTTAACAATTTAACTTGTTTGGGCAAATTGGTAGGGTGGTAGGGAGTCCTCATTGTTGCAAATATCACATCATTAATGTGCCTCCTTGCACAGCCAAGTGAATAGTTGTTGTTATCTTGACCATTTTTACAGATGAGGAAACTGAGGTTCAAATAAGTAACCAGCAAGGAAGATTGAGACTCGCTTCCAAGTCTACCCAACACTAAAACCTTGTTTGCTATTTCTGTTTCTGGCTAGACAGTTTGAGGATCTGGGAAGGCGTAGGTTTTCTTCTGGCCAACTCTGAACAAATCAATGAGTAGCCATACTGTCAGGTCTCCAAGTAATCCTGGCCCTTGGCCCCCCTGCAGGGAAAACCTAAAGGAATAAGTCTCTGCTTGCCTCCTACCTCCAGGAATAGGAGCGAGAGAAGCCTGAGAATCCAGGAACCACAAGAAATCCAGGCACCTCAAGAAGGATCTGTGTGTTGAAGGGATAGTCTTCTGCCGGTTCTGCCCAAACGGGAAGTCTGCTCCATTCTCACCTGCCCTTACCAGTTCCTCCATCAAGACATTCTCTCCACCTCACTCTATTAGGCTGGAAAATATTTTCTATGTCAGGTCCCTGCAGATGCCCTCAGCCCCTTCTTTACCTACCACTGGTGCTCTGAGCGCCAGCCTTGCTGAGCATCTTTCCTCTTCTCAGCTCTCTGCCAGGGACACTCCTCTTCTGCTCTTCAGAGGACTAATCCCTACTTCAGGTCTTAGGAAGCCCCTCACTGACTGGCCACTGAGGTCATGTGCCCTTTTGTCCACTGTGATGTCTGTCTCCCTCATAGGATCAAACTCCTTGAGGGCAGGAGACCATGATTGTATCCTTAATGCTGACACAAAGCAGGAACTCAGTAAATATTTATGGTTGAATGAATGAATGAAAGTAGATAAGTGCTATTCATTCATTCAGTCAGTCAATTAGTCAAATATCACAATAGAGCAGGACTCAGAGAGGTATAGGGTCAGAGAAGACCTTTTGGAGGAGGTGTTGCTGAAGGTGGGTCTCCAAGGACAACTGGGAGTTGGGGAGGTCAGGAAAGAAGGGCAGCTAGGCAAAGGCAGAGTCAGGAAATGGCTTGAAATGCAGTTTGAACCCAGCCTTCCCAGAAGTCTTTGTGGTCAGCACATGTGGACAGTGCACTGTCAGCATTGGGTTCCTTGAACTTCCTCTCCCCTATTTTTCTGCTGTAGGCTGGGGTCATGTGCCTGCCTCTGTCTGCACCTGGCCCTTGAATCCAGATGTCAGCTGATCTTGCTACAGACTCACTGTGTGGCCTGGGGCAAGTCATCTCTCCTCCTACCCCTGCTTCCCTTTCTACTAAGTGAGGCAACCCATGGCACCTACTCACAGGGTAGTTCTGAAAGTCAACATAACATAGCAGGTAAGGTTATGCACATTTGCAATAGACAGACATGGATTTTAGTTCCAACTGCCACTTGCTAGCAATGTTGCCTGGGCCAAGTTTTATTCATTAATTTATTCTTTCACATAGTAATTATTTCAATAGTGCTGGCTATCTCTTACATACCGGGCACTTACTTATATAGCAGTGAAAATAAAAAGACACAATTCCTGTTCTTGGGGAGCTCACACGGTAATAGAGAATAAATAAATACATATGTAATGTGATGACAGGGAGCAGTAAGTGTTATAATAAGCATGGAAATGGCTTGAGGGGTGGCAGGGTGTTATATCAAATTATGGTAGTCCGAGGTGACAACTGAACAGAAACTCAAGAGAAGTAGGGAGTGAGTACTGTGGCTGTCAAGGAACCAAACGCGGACAGTGCACTGTCCATGTGTGTTGATAACAAAGATGCAGTTCCAGGCAGGAAGAACAGCAAGAGCAAAGGCCCTGACATGAAAGCAGGCAAAGGGGTGCTCCAAGAAGAGCAGAGAGACTGGGAAGAGGGAGCAGAATGAAGGAGGAAGCAAGTCATGGGTAATGATGGTGGAGAGGAGGAAGAGCCAAATCATCCGTGGCCCTGGAGGCCATCGTGGAGACTTTCTTCCAAATGTGCTGACAAGTCAGTGATTTGGGGGCAGGTAAATTACATGATCTAAATTTTTTCTTGCTTATTTTAAAAAAATATCTTTACTGGGGTTTATTGATACACAAACTGCACATATTAAAAATGTACAATATCAGTCTGACATAAGTGTACACTCATGAACCCATCCATTACCATAATCAAGATAATGAACATCTCTCACCCAAAAAAGGTCTCCCATGTCCTTTGTAAGTTCTTCTCTCCTGATCCTCATTCCTGGGCAACCACTAATTTTCTTTCGGCCACTAGAGATTACTTTGCGTTTTCTAGAAGTTTATACAAATGAAATCATAACATGTGTTCTTTGGCTTCTTTCACTCAATAACATTGAGATTTCATTAATTTCGATGCATATATAAAGTATGCTCCTTTTTAAAGCTGAGTAGTATTCCATTGTATGGATATACCACAATTGTTTATCGTCTCCTATTGAAGGATGTCTGGATTGTTTCCAGTCTTAAGCATTACAAATAAAACTGCTGTAAACATTTATGTTCAAGTCTTTGTGTATACGTAAGCTTTCATTTCTCTTGGAAAATACCTAGTAGGACAATGGTTGGGTTATATGGTCAGTGCATGTTTTACTTTTTTTAGAAACTGCCTATTTTCCAAAGTAGTTGTACCATTGTACACTCCTGAACATTGCATGAGAGTTCTAGTTGCTCTACCTTATCAACAGTTGATATTAGCTACTTTCCATTCCATTGGATTTGTGGTATTATCTCATTGCAGTTTTAATTTGCATTTCGCTAATGACTGATGGTGTTGAGTGTCATTCATGTGTTTGTCATCTGTTTATCTTCTTTAGTGAGATCCCTTTCAAATTTTGTGGCCTTTTTTGTGGTCATTTTTTTTAATAAGTGAGTTTTTCTTTTTACTGTTAAATTTTAGGAATTCTTTATGTTCTAGATACAAGTCCTTTGTTGAATGTTTTGCAAATATTTCCTCCCAGTTTGTCTCTTGCTTTTTATTTTCTTAATAGTGTTATCTGAAGATCGAGTGTTTAATTTTTATGAGATGTAACTAATAATTCAACATCAATAGATCCTAGTCAGAACTATAAGATAAGAAAAAGAAATAAAAGGCATCCAGATTGAGAAGGAAGAAGTAAACCTATCTTTATTCACAGACATGTGAAAAATCCTAAGGAACTTCCAAAAAAGCTACTAAAACTAATAAGTGATTTTAACAAGGTTGCATGATACACATGCAAAATTTAATTCCATACCTGTATACTAGCAATGACCATTTGGAATTTGAAATTGACAATAATATCATTTACAATAGCATAAAAAATATGAAACACTTAGGAATGAATTTGACCAAAGATACAAGATACAAGACTTGTACACTAAAAATTACAAAACGCTGTTGAGAAAAATTAAAGATGACCTAAAAGAAAAAGGAAAGATATACCATCCTCATGGATGAGAAGACTTGATATTAAGATGTCAATTCTTCCCAAATTAATCTATAGAGTCAATGGAATACCAACCAAATCCCAGTAAGCTTTTTTTTTTAAGTGAGGCAACCTTTGCTTGACCTCACAGATTGTAATCTGTGACCTTGTCAACTTACAATCCCTTATTTTTTATTTTTTACGCCTACAGCACCTGGTCTTCCTAGGTGGTCTCCCATCCAAGTACTAACCAGGCCTAACCCTGCTTAGCTTCTGAGATCAGACAGGATCAGGCTTGTTCAGGGTAGCATGGCTATATACCAGTAGGCTTTTTAAAAAAAACTACAAATAAGCCGATACTACAATATATATGGAAACGCAAAGGGCTTGAAATAGCTAAAACAATTTTGGAAAAAAAAAAAAACAACAGTTGGATGACTTATACTACCCTATATCAAGAGTTATTAAAAAGCTACAGTTATCAGATACACAGTGTATTGAATACAGAAACATATCTACACATCTGGTCGATTTATTTTTAACAAATATGCCAAAGCGATTAGATGGAAAAAGACAATCTTTTCAACAAATGAATGTGGAACAATTGGATGCCATATGCAATAAATAAACCTTAACTCCTATCTCACACCATGCACAAAAATGAACTCAAAATGAATCACAGATCCAAATATAAGAGCTAAAACTATTAAACTTCTAGACAAAAACAGAAGAAAATCTTAATGTCCATGAGTTAGGCAAAGATTTTAAAACTAGTATACAAAAAAGCATAAACTACAAAAGAAAAAATATATATTGGATTTCATCAAAATGAAAAACTTTTGCTCTTTTAACACCCTGGCTGGTGTGTTGAGCCCAGAGTGTGGGGTGAAATGAGACTGGAATCAAGAAGACTAGTTAGGAGACTGCTGCTATCTTGTGGGTCGGCAATAATGATAGCATCAATGAAAGTGGTAAGAAACGGTGATTCCTGAGACATCTTAAAGATGAACACGGGATTTGCTGAACAATTGGACATGAGACGTTAGAGAAAGAGAAGAGTTCAGGGTCACTCAAAAGACGTACTGAGAAGGGGAGAGCAGGTTAGCAGGAAGAAAGGCTGTGTTCTGAGAAGCCTATTTATTTATTAGACATCCAAGTGTCTAGGAGCAGCAGCATATAAGGTCTGGAGCACAGGAGAAAAGTAAGGCTGGAGACACACATTTGGAAGTTATCAGAAAGTTTCTTACCTTCTTAGTCTGTTGCCTTCCCCAGAAAATGAGAAAAATAGTAGTACCTACTTCCTAAAGTGTACATAAATATAAAAATTAATGAATAGGTTAAACACAGAATGGTGCTTAATTCTTGACAACTGTTATTTGTATATTGATGCTTTATTCATTCGATGGACAAAACATGCACATGCACATAGTGATGAGTGTGGTCTCTGGCGTGGTTTATTTTTTACCTCGCTAGCTAGCTGTGTAATCCATTCCTCAGTTTCCTTATTTGTAAAAGGGCACAATTATAATATCTATACATAGGGTTATTATGAAAAGTAGCTGAAATAACCGCGCATAGTTTAAGGACCCAGAAAAGGTATTTATCCATTAGTGGAAAAGACGAGCCTTGAATAAATAATGCATTCATCTCACCAGTAATCAATCGCTTCTTCCTAAGACGCCCCCCCAAGACTCCTCTCCAAGACGACACAGAGCCCCTCCCTGAAACACTCAGCCGCTGCTCCTCTTCAGGCCCATCGCGCTCTTGGCCGAGTCCATTCCCAGCTTTGAAACTCTTCCCAGACTAAACTCCAGGGGGCATAGCGAGTCCGAGTTACTTGTAGGCCCAGTGCCCTGTACAAGACGTCCAGTGAGTGCTGAACGAAGGCAAGAGAGCCTTTTAGGACCTTGAAAAAAACCATTTACTTGGTTCCTCTATACCCTGGGAAAAGGGTCCCTCCCCGCACGCACGTACGTGGAGCTGGGAGCCGGACGCTCCACCCAGCGCAGGAGAGAGAATGGACTACAACTCCCAGCGGTCTGCGCCGCGCGCTGCTCCAACTGTCCGGCGCGGCCGCGAGAGGCAGGGCCTATATAAACACCCGCCCCGCGCCCCCGCACCCTTTCTACCGGTCGCTGCGTTCCTGGTGTAGTCTGCTGCAGGGAAGCCGGCCTGTTGCCATCTACGCCCATCCTCCACCAGACCCACTGCCCTTAGCCTAGCCGCCACCTGCCCCGCATTCGCCGGGGCTGCTTCCCAAAGCTGGGAGATGTTGAGTACTGCACAGCAGCCGGGCCTCCTGGCCGCCTGGGGTCGAGGTCCGAAAGGACCTGTTGGCTTGCATGCGCAGGGAGGGTGGACCGAGCCGGTGAGAGCCGCGCCCTTCTCCCGCCTCGGCCCGCAGAGCCCTGCGCTCTGCGATGTGACGGTGAGTAACACGGGCAGCTGCCCGGTGCACAACAGTCCTGGGCCTAAAATGGCTTAATTTTGAGGAGGCCGCGTGGTGGTGTTAGCCAGACTTTGAACTGGATCTTCCTTTGACCGCTGCTTGCTGGGTTATTTGGGTAAGTGACTTCACCTAAGTTATCCGGCTGCACAACACCTATTAATGAGGTCACCCTGGTGCATATGAGGACAAGGTTTTCTGGAGTAACTCCTGTCCTATTTTGAATCCCGGTCCTTTAACTTTCTAAATTGATTGGCGACGTCAGCAAGGAACGTAATTGGTTTAAGCCCCTGATCTGTAAAATGGGGATGGTAAAATGGTCTTTGAGACTAAACACTGGCACATTGTAAAATGGTAATTGGAACCTACAGGATATGTGTTCTCTTGGTCTCCACAATGGCCCAGTAGATGAATTTTAGTAGGCAGTAATGATGCACAGGATTTAGGTGAGTCTGAAAGTCTAGTGGCACTTGAGGCTGTCCTGGGATGTGACCTAAATTACCTTGTGGCCCTTATCGAAGCTACAGCTGCTTCCACATAGCTGCTGTGGTCAAAAAGGAGCCCAGAGTAAGTTTTCCTTGACGGTCGCCGTTCTGTTTGCTGTAACTGATCTGCAACATTTCGGGAAAAGACAGTTCCTGTTGTACCTGCCATTTCTCAGGTTTAAACAGACACCTGTGTTAAGATTGATGTGCTCCCAGAGGCCAGCAGAAACTTTTAAGTTGGCGGGGGTTTTATATACAGTTAACAGAATAAGGCTCTTGAGAAGTAGCTTGTTGAGGCCAAGACAGTATGGAGGAGGCCAGATGGGAGTGAGCTATACATCTGTACTGGGAAAATCCAGTGTGCACTGGCACAGATCTTGTCAGTGCTTTAGGCTCTCAAAAGTTTAAGGTGTCAGTACTGGGACCAAAAGGCCAGTGAAGCCTTTATGATTTTGAAGACCAAATGAAGGAACAAAAAGATCACTCAGGACAACTGTGTTCTCATCTTAGCTGTGCTTGATGAAGATTGCAGGATGACAAGTTGCTTTCTGGTCAGCGAGGACTCGGGTCATGACAGTGATGGAACACAACCACCTTAGAACCTGGTAGGTTTCTTAAGAGTAATTGGCAGCTAGCTACCTGGTTGGGCATTACAGCATGTTCCCAAGGGCCATGGCTGGTTGTAGCCATGGGATCTCCAACTGCATGCTAGAGCAACCTGGAGAGACTTTGACAGCTCTGGTCAGCGTGATACCTGTAGCTGCCACTCGCCTTTCCTATAACCTGTCAGGATCTGGGCTGGAACCCTTCCACCTGCATACGGGTGTTTCATTAACATCCACGTAGATGAGGGTGTATTGGATCAACTTTTTGGTTTAGAACTTTCACACTTTTTCTGCAGGTTGACCCCAAATTTCCTGGCAGTTGTCTGATACTGAAGAACCTGAGGATAACCAGCTTGTGGCTCTCCTTGTGCTTTAGAGTAAGGTAAAGTTAGATGTACATCCCGACCCTCCAGTTCCCTTTCCCATCAGATCTGAACACCGATCTTGGTGGTCGTAAAAGGAGGAAAAGTAATACTGAAGTTGGCCTCACAGTGCTTATAGTCTGCTGTATATGTAGCATGTGGGCTCGTTTCACACAGTGTTGAATTCTCTGAACCTGTTTCCTCCCTGGTAAAATGGGATAATCTTACGGAGGATGTTTGTGAAACTCTGGGCAATTTGTGTAGTGATTGCTGGCTAATATTTCTGTATTTGTGAGGGATTTACCAGTGGCTTTTTTGCCTGATTGATAGTGTCCTCCTTTTTTTCAGATTCGTTACCAGTAAGCTGTCTTCATCTGTGGTGTTGGATCTACATTGTCAGATATGTTGAAGCTTTATCACGACTTCCTTGGAGCTTCAGGTAGCACTTAACTGTTGTGAACCCCAAGTGTAGCAAATAGATATGAGGCTACTCAGGTCTGTGTAAAGATCTCAGCTTTTAAATACATTATTTACACTTGCCTTGTGTGCTATATGTTAGCTGTTGATGGTCAGAGAACAGAAATGTTTATGGTATGATTTGGCCAGTTAGATTTGCCCACCTTAAAGTCCCAGAGCATGTTCTGTGAGTAGAATGCAGCAGAGGGGACAGCCCTGCGCCTGGGGCAGCAGAGGTGGATTGCTATGAATGTACTGGTTCAATTGTTCAGGGTTAACTCAAACCTAACCAATGAAATTTTACTCCTCCCTAGGGAGAATAGGAAATGGGTATCAACAGGAAGTTCCATCTAGCTCAAGGTATTTTTTTAGGGTGACTGGTCCAGGATGAAGCCTAATCTGAGTGGACATCTATGGATGATAAATGCGGATATGGGACTGAGACCAGCTCTTAGAAAAATACCCGTGAGTGGCATTGATTAATTCGGGCAATATTAACACCCTTGCTTATACTTTTCAGGAGAGCAGCTCTATGGGAAGAGGCAAGCTGAAAGACAACAGGTTTGGCGGAGAGACTATTCCAAGAGCAACTAACAAGAAATCCCCTCAGACTCATCCCCTCTGCCTTTAGGGCCTGCTGGTTCTTGAAACAGGCCCCAAGCAAGCATGAAAGACATTTTCTTGGTATTTGAGGCTGGTCCCCTGTACCTCCTGCCCTGCGCAATGGAGGCTTCTGTTGTGCTAAATTCCCTTAATAAAACTTGATATGATGTTGGAGTTGTCAGCTTCTTTCTTCAGTCTCAGCTACAAGAAACTTTCCCAAATAGGTGATAATAGGCAGAAACGATTTTTTTTTTTTTTTTTTTTTGCTCATGCTGGTGGTACCTGGCAGATAAGTGATCCCCCCCCCAAAAAAAAAATTAGGTGTCATTTCTTGATAACCCTTCACATTGTTTTCCCCCTATCCATAGACCCAACTGTATTATACTCTCAATTTCATTAAAAAAAAAGCTGACCTTTTAGAATATGACCATTTCCATAACTGCAATTAGATACATTTCTCTTAAGATTAGTGCTTCCTTAAAGATCTTTGAAGGCTTTCTATGGCATAGGTACTTTGACTTGGTTGTACCTACCTCATCACCCCCCAAATTCCTCTGGCACAAAACTACGAAATCAGATGCAGATTACCAGCACAGACCAGGACTTTTCAGGAGGGTCCTGGGTCCTGGAGATGACTGAATTGGGAAATGGGATTTCCTGATTTGGAAAGTATCAAGTGATATGTAGGAGGTCTTCAATGTATTGTAGCTGACTCCCATCCCTTCCTACTACACACTGGGCCATGCAACTTTCTCAACTGGAATAGTCGTCTAGTGACCAAACTGGAAGCGTGTTGGAGCAGGAGGGAGAACCTGAAGGGCAGATGAAATTGCCCACCAGATGACACAGCAGGTTTCTTGCATTCTGATCCCCAGATGACACAGCAGGTGTTTCTTGCATTCTGATCCCAGAGAACTGTTGAGGATTTATCACCTGAGAAGAGTCCCTGGCTTTACTGATTCGTATGATTAGTAACTCTACTTAACCTGGTTAATAATTCCAAACTGGATTAACTACCTGGATAAATGGTTATTTTTCAAAAACACTGGAGCCTTATCTAACCCTCTTCAACAGTTGGTCTTTGGGTTTTCAAACTCAAACAGCTGCCTATATCAAATGAAGGCAGAAGTGTTGCAGTAATAGTCATAATCTCAGGAAACTTGATTATTAAAATCTTACAAAACATTTCCAAAAAGGTAAAAGTTCTTGAATTTTTTAACAAGTCTCTTATCTCCCTCACATAGTCCATTCTGGCTTCTTTTATCCTGGCTACATCATGGCAGGTATCTCTGAAGACACTGTGTCCAGGGGCTGCCAGTGACAGTCCATCAGTGCATCATATAGTTCCTCACTCTGTTCCATGAACTCCTTGTTGGCCTCAGTCACATCCAGCTGTGGCATGGGGTCTGGAAGAGAAAGCATCAAGGAAAGATGCAATTAGGAAGCATCAAGGAAAGAAGTACTCAGAAGCCACAAGAGACTTCGGTTCAGCGCCTCGCTCTTCAGATTTTCTGTTTCCTAGGGCAGGTGCCCTGTGTCAGTTCTGCATTCACAGGCTGATTATAACTGCCTCACAGGTTTCCTGTGAGGATGAAAACAGAATAATGTATGTAGGTGGTGGAAAATAATAGTACTCAAATAATGGTGGCTGTTCCACTTCTATTAAAAGCTACACCTATATCTAGCCATCACATGCCCTGGATTTTCTGGTGTGATTCTTATTTCAATTTGGGGTCTGGAAAAATCATCATTCTTAATATTACATAGCATTGAAAAAGGAACCTTGGCTACACACAACTTGGATGGATCTCACAAAATGCGTGTGCTGAAATGCATACACACAAACACACTGGTTCATTAAAACACATTTTAAAACTAAAATTAAAAGAGACCTAAATAAACAGAAAGACATGCCATGTACTTGAAATGAAAAACAATTTTGATCAGATGGCAAAATTCCCCAGATTGAATGCTATCTATCAAAATTGCAGCTGCCTTTTTATGTATGTTTTGGCAGAAAATAACAATGTGATCATAAAATTTTTATGGAAATGTAAGGGATCCGGAGCAGCCAAATCAAAATCTAAAGATTCACACTTCCTCATTTCAAAACTTATTGCAAAGTACAGTAATAAACACTGGCAGTAGCCTACGAATAGACATTAATCCATGGAATAGGATTAAGAGCCCAAAACTAAATCTATACATTCATAGTAAACTACTTTTCGACAAGGGTACCAAGACAATTCAATGGGTAAAGAACAATCTTCAATAAATGGTGCTAGGCCAACTGTAACTGTGTATGGTGACTATGTTAACTAGAATTATTGTGGTCATTTTGCAATATGTATAATATTGAACCATGATACATTATACAAATACAACACTAATGTTAAATAATGTATGTCAATTATACATAAAAAAAGACTACTATCGTTTAACAAATCTATTGAATATTTCATCTGTACTGATTATCATCATTGGGGATTAAATCTTTCAAGTAAAATTAATGATTCAAAGGATATAAACATTGTAAGAACTTTTTATAGAAACTATATTCTAATTTGTATTTATTAGTGCGATGGTTAAATTTTAGTTGTGAACTTGGCTGAGCTATGGTGCCCAGTTGTTTGGTCAAACACCAGTCTAGAAGTTGCTGTGAAGGTATTTTGTAGATGTGATTAACATCTGCAATTGATGACTTTAAATAAAGGAGATCATCCTCAATAGTGTGGGTGGGTCTTATCCAATCAATTGAAGGCCTTAAAGCCTTAAACTGAGGTTTCCTAAAGAAGGAATTCTGCAAGTGTTTACACAGAAATCCTGCCTGAGTTTAAACTTGCTGGACTGCCTTACAGAGTTATATATACATACGTCCTATTGGCTATTTCTCTGGAGGACCATGACTGATACAAATAGTATGTTTAAATTTTTCCTATAGTTGATTTGTGTTTGTGTTTCTTTTGCAAGTTATTTCCAATTTTCTCACCTACTCTTTTCTTTTTTAATTGATATACATTTAAAACATGTCATTGGAAGCATACATACATATCTGTATAGATGTTCATACAGAAACAGATACTCAAAAGCAAGAATGATGTGCCTGAAAGCCACTGAGGAGACACTCTTTAATCCACTTTCAACATACTAGATTTTAGTCACAAACCAGAAGCAGGAAAAAAAAAGAAACCCAACTGTGCCTGTAAAAAGAAAGAAAATCAAGACCATGATCACCATGTACCCGAAGCACAAAATGGTGCTTGCAATGCCCGTGATTTGAAGTTTGGAAAAGAAGTAATGAATTGCATACATAAAAAGATAAACAGCTATAAAACTGCTAGTAAAAAAGGCTTTCCACCACCAATGATAGTCCTCAGCACATAAATGAATATAACACAGTGCAACTGTAGCTTCTGAACAGGTAATAAGGAGAATCATGAAGACTAAGAAAAAGAAGCCAAACATGAAGTACATCTGATAAGAATATATACTGTTTAGAATAAACAGGAGTTAAATAAGTATATAACCAAAAGATAAAATGCTCCTAGTTATGATGCCAAGAAGTGGTTTTATAAAGCCTGTTGAGAAATCTGACAGGAAATCTGGTTTGCATGAACTGGACACCTAAATTTCTTGCTTCCAAAGTATGCGACAAAAACGGTCAGTGGTACTGAAATTCCAAACCACATTGCAAGGATTTCTGTCCGAGTACTGAAGGAGACGGCACCGATGACTCCTCCACCCAAGGAATCAGATTCATAATAAAGAGGTCAGCAAAGACGATACCAGGACAGAATGGTGCCGTCAGCCAAACATTTGTTTTCCATTTAACACCTTTAGATGTCTTATATGTTTTAGCAGACATATCCAGCAGGGTTTCCCAAAAGGACACATAACACAACGGCATAGATCATTAAAGCATCTCAACTGGAAAAAAAACCAAGGAGGCCAGAAATAAAGTAATAAATGTCATAATCAAAACTTGTGTGCCTTGACCCAGGAAAACTGACAGAAACTTTCCATTCCTTGGAGCTGTGAACTACGTACCCATGAAAAAGCTTCCACTAAACTCCCCCTGGGCATCGTTGGAAGAATTCATTTGATTACATCTAATAATATTTCTACAGAGTCCTTAATCATAGCCACCATTTTGGGTAAGAGAACGATAATGAAGGAATTCATAGTACCTGGGCTCTGCAGGAGGGACTGCAACTCAAGAGGTGCCAGAGACACACAGGGAAAGACTGAGGTGTATGGCTCCAGGGCGAGGGCTGGAAGGGGCAGCCACCATTCTCTCACCTAGTGTTAAGTGTATCTCCATTCCCAAACTACTCATTGCCATAAGTACTATGCCCATTCCTACAAGCAGAAGGATCTTTCTTTCTCTTGTAATTTTAATCTAAATTATAAAAGCTGTGAGCATTCAGAAGCTCCATACAGAGACTAAACAAAAAGTAGGACCATACTCCTCCACTCGGTATAACAGCTATGGAACAGATTAGTAAAGGGCTTGATTAAGGGCAGAATTTGCATGGGCTAATAAGTCTATTCACACATACAGAAGTACCCTTCCTCATTCTGAAGACAGCCTGGAAGATGGCCTACTGCAGTCAAGGACTAAACTACCAAGGGTAATAATCCCTCTGTGCCCACCTCACTGTGTGGTTACTTGGTTAAAATGGGAGGCATTAAGCTTAGTGCTAAAAAGTATGAGGTCTGGGGCAAGACTGCAGGGGTTCCAAGACCAACTCCACCTCTTGCTACTAAGTTGCAATTTGCAACTATGTTGACCTTGAACAAGTAATTTAACTTCTCTACTTCAGTTTTCTATTCAACAAAATCAGTATAATTGTGGTACTGACCTCAAAACTGTTGTAAAAGTTAAATGAGTTAATAATACATGTAAAGTGCTTAGAACAGTGCCTGCACATAATAAAACCCAACCAACTGTTAGCTATTATTAACTTGGGCTGTTTTCTGTAGAAGGGGGATGATAATGGTACCCAGTCATCATAGTGTAGACAGGTAGCAGTGCTTAGCACAAAATATGTTGGCTATTATTTCATTACTAGTGAATGAGAAAGAGATGGAAAATTCTATGGAGTTATACACAGAAATTATTATAATCAGGTTTATTATCTTGAAAAGCAAGGCAGTACTTCCTGGATCGAAGAATCGGAGACTGAGAATGGAAAGACAGGGATTCTAGGCCTGACTTTGCCCCTCACTCACTCTGTGACCCTGAGTAGACCACCTGCACTGCCAGTTTCCCATCTGTCAACTAACTGGAGAGCCTGTGTTCTGCCCAGCCCACTCCCCAAGGTCACTGCTGTTAGAAGTAGATGAGAGCACATATATGAAAGTGCTTTAAAATGCTATGAAATAGGTAAAGTTTGTTCTTTGCCTGAAGGTGATGTTTCCTTTAAAGGATATTTTGGTTATAAAATCGCCTTTTCCCTATGACCATGCCCTGAAGAATAATCCTTAAAATAGACTTCGATTTTAATCTTTGAGTCTTTTTGTACCTTAAAAAGGTTTACTTAGAAATCAATCCTGATTTTATGATAACTGTTTAAATTTTACATCTTGAAAACAAAACATATGTTCAGAAACATGTTGAAAACTATTTTTGTTTTTCATAATTTTTCAAACCTCAGAGTATTCTTTAAGTATTAATAACACATTTAAAAAATCATTTGTTTGATGGTTAGTAATTTCTTCAGTTTTACTTTCTTTTTTCTTCTGTTAGTGTCAATAAGAATGACAATAAATGCTTTTAATAAAAAAAATTAATAATGGCTGTTACTATATGTAGCAGGATTAGGGGTGGTTTTCAGTTACTTCATAATCCTGTATTTTCTGAAATTTCAATCATAACTATTATTTGAAAATGAGAGAAACATGCAATTTTATATAGAGAAAAATTAAATCGTGAAACACAAAATGATTTTTACAAGCTGTCAAACAAATATAAGGCAATAGTATTTTTTGCTAAAGACCTACATCCTAGGGTAGAATGCCACTCATCCAGGGGGTGGCTGGCTCCCTCCCTCATACAGTTGCTTTCCCCTGGGCTACCTGAGATCTGCACTCACACCACTGGGTGACGCATATACTTCTTACAGTAATTTTGTAGGCACTGGCTCTCTCATTAGTTCCTCCAGGCAGAATTCACCTTGCATTCCATCAGCATCTAGCTGAAGGCACAGTGCCAGTCACGAAGCAATCACTGCCTAGTGGCTGACAGAGTGATGGACTCCTTTCTTACCTTCCAAAGCATCATCTCCAACTTCTTCATAAGTCTGTCAAGAGACCAGAGAGGTGGGTGAGAAGGATGGTGAAATCCTGACCCATGAACAGGATAGCTTATTTTCAACAAGAGGAACTAGGTTGCTTCATCTTTCCCCATATTTTTTTTCTGAAGCCCAAGCTGCCATCCTTAATGATCCGATCCCTGAGAAGGAGCCACATCTCTGAAGGACAACATAACCCAAAAGAGCAGACTAGTCAAAGCACAGTTACCTGCATGGTGCTCTGGGTATAGCCATACTGGGGATAACTGTAGCTGTAGCTGCCTGTGTTCTGGTCATAGCCCCACTGGGCATAGTAGTTCTGGTACTGCTGGTAATACTGATTGTAGCTGTAACTGTACATCTGACTATATTCCACTGGCTTCACACGACTCCTTAAATGAAGAAAGAACCAAAAATAAACAAATGTGAACAAACATTTCATTAACACTTATTAACTGGCCAGGGACTCTTCTAAGTGCTTTACATACATTAACTTCATTTACTCCTTATAACAAACCTGTGCAATAAGTATACAATATCCCTATTTTACAGATGAGAAAACTGAGGTACAGAGAAGTTAATTTGTCCCAAGTCACACAGCTAATAAATTATTCAAACCCAGGCAGTCTTGCTCCAGAGCCCAAGACCTTAAAGAGAAGACCTTTCAAAGGTTAGGTTCATCTCTCTTACCAAACCTTCAGTACTGACTTTTCTTCTTCTCAAGATCCTGGGGGTTGCTTTTCTGTCGCCACAAAGGCTCAGGAAAACATGGCCCAAAGAATCTAGATTTAGGATGATCCAAGAAGCATTTCGAGCTACAAAATATCTTGTCACCTCTTCCCCACAAAAAAAATAAAAGAAGTGCTCAGGAGCCTTTACTGTCATCACAGTAGTCATAATTACCATTTATGGAGTAAGCACTCAGGAGTTCTGCCAATTACTTTTCATATATGGTCTCCTATTTTAAGTCTTGCATTATCCTATGCTAGACCTATTATTTATTACTCCCACTATACAGATGAAAATGTTGAGTCTCTAAAAGGTTAAGCGATTTACCCAAGGCCACACCCAGGATTGGAGCCAAATGCAATGCCAAGTCTCACGCTCTTAACACCATTCCACTACATACAGCATTTGGCCTGACAAACTCAGGACATCTTGCCAGTCTCCTACGTTCTGCATTTGCCAATCAGGGCTGGCCCACAGACAGCGGAAAGCTTTCTTACCTTGAATGCACAGCTGCCCCAGCTGCTGCTAACCAAAATCAGAATGTCAAGTCTGTAAAAGATATTTTGCTTCCAAAACTATGTGTGAGTAGGCTTATAAAACAGGCCTGGGGGTGTGACCAGCAGTTCTAGTTGACAAGAAATCAAACGAACATAACCCAAGCTCAAGTCATGACAATGCTCTCCCAGAGTCATCGTACTAAGAAGAACCGGAGTCTCTCATAAGTGCACATCAAACACATGCACGAGGCAGAGACTGACTCCACTGTGTCAGCTGGTTTATAAGATTAACTGTCACGCAGTGTGGGACACACTACGACCTCACTACTGGTGCATTCTATCCCCACAGTGAAGCCGGAGAAGAAACCAAATGATAAGCAGGAGGTGAACTACCAGAGAGATCTCTGTCATAGGAACCACAGGTTCTCAAAGTTGGAATGAGCTCTTCCCAACTTCCTTGCAAGTTCAATGACTGCTTGGAGAGGAGGAATTAGCCAGGGCAGTTAGACAGACTACACATCTGATCACCTCTTGACAGGGTGGCTTGAAGAAATCCTATGGCAGACATTCCCTCTCCTGCCCACAGCCAGGCTGAAAACTGACAAAGTTTTGCCTCCAAGACTCCCCTCCCATGGATGTTCCCAAGGATGTCCACCACCCTCCTGCCATGTTCAGGTAACAGAAGGTGCAGTCTCCATGGCCTGACTCTGTATATTCCTGTTTTATTTCTCCACACTTGGCTCTTATGGTCTAATTCTCAAAGAGAACTCTTATCATCCTCAATTCTTAGTGCTTGAAGGCACTTCCCCAGAGGCAGGCACCAAATACCAACAACAACATCCAGGGAAGAACTAGATAGAATATAACCTCCCTGCAGAAGGGTTTTTGCTTCTCTTGTCTAGGATAGGGCCTACAGAGTTGTAGAAATTCAGTTATTGTTGACCAAATAAATGGTAACACATCAGAAACAACCAAATCGTCGACATCAGGGGAACCGCTATACAGAATATACAATCAAAAGAATACCCTGAAGCTATACAAATATTATAATGATAATTGTGGAATTATATAGAAAAGTGTATATGCTGACTAACTGGGGAGGGGGGAACCCCACTTTGTTATTGTAATTAAAACTTAATATAGAAATAAATCTACTGCATGTAAACAGACCCATACGTAGTGTGTGTGTGTGTGTGTGTGTGTGTGTGTGTGTGTGTGTGTATCTACATATCATGAAATGTCTATGAAGCCTGGAAATGAACTCAGAAATTATAATCAGTCATTTTAGGATGAGGAAATTTCTTTCTTTTAAATAGTTTCCTTAGTGAGTGAGTGTGCGTGTGTGTGTGTGTGGGTGGGTGGGTGGGTGGGTGGGGGGTGTGTGGTTTAGAACAAATAACATTTCAGGGAGGAAGACACTTAGGCTGATTTTGTTTTAAAACCAGTTAAACCACAAAGAACCTCCAAATCTTTTGCTACTTTAAAAAACACGGCCACATGGAAATTCCACCCTAAGAATGCAGCCAGTCTTGTATTTTGAGCAGTTTCTCAGTCTTGACATTACTGACTTTTGGAGAAGGGAGGCAAGCAGATAAGTCTCTGTTGTGGGGCTATCCTGTGCATTGTCAGATGTAAGGGGCATCTCTGGCCTCTACTCATTAGATGCCAGTAGCACCTTCCCCTTGAGTTGTGACAACCAAAATTGTCTCCAGATGTTGCAATGTCGCTAGGAGATAAAATCACTCCCAGATGAGAACCACTGCTTTGGCAAATGATGGAAGATTCTATGCAGAGAAGTGTCTTACATCTGAGTGAGAAACCTGCTTGGAGTTGTCTTCTGCCTCACATGCAGGTACAACAGTGATGCATATAAGAGAGTGTTTGGCTCAGTAATTCTTAGCCATTCCCATAGCAAGGGACATCCATAGGTCTGTAGGTTTCGTTGATATAAATAAGGCTCAAATTGAGTATAATTTTTTTCCTTCTGCACAATTCTTATTAATTCTCTGGATAAATTTCTAACAGTGGCACTACTGGGCAAAGAGCAGGGACATTAAGTATGTGTAGCTGAACTGCTTTTTTAGCACTGCTATCAGCAATGTCTGGATGTATCTGCCTTCCCTAATCACAGCTCTCTCCCTACTATAAGCTTCTGGAGGGGAAGGGCTATGCTCATTTATCTCCAACACCCAGCACACAGCCTGGCAAGTATCAGGCATTCCTTAGTTGTGAGCTGAAGTCAACTCCCTGAAGCCTCCCATCCAGTAGAGGATGCTGACTGCCAAAGAGCGGGTGAGGAGTATCTAGGTAGGGGTCAGTCCACAGGCCAGCTACCTTCCCCGCAAGCATAGGACTCACGCTTTAGGAATTGCCACGCTCAGCCGCACTGGTTTAGACCCCAGTCCTACTGCTCCCTGGCACTCTGTCAGGGCTCGCTTCTGTTCCAGTTCATCTGTGAATTTCACAAAACCATAGCCTCTGCAGGGAAAAAAACACAAACTATATAGATCACAAATGGGATGAAGGTAAAGTCTAAGAATGGCAAAGGGGCTGAGAAAGGAGAGAAAATCCCATCATACTATGAGGGCAGGGATGAGAGCCCTATCCGGGGAGGCATGCCGCACAGCGATGTGAGAGTCAAGCACTGGGGAATCCCGAGATCTGTCGAAACCCCCACTTCCAGATCACCATTCTCACTGTACAGTCACTGACGGAGCTCCTGCTCAAACAGTAGCTTCCCTCCCAATCTACTTCGAAGTGCTGTTATTATTATCATTAGGGTAATAGCAATATAAAATTGTAAAAATTCATTCAGCAAATATGTACCGCGTCTGCCTTGGATGCCAAGTATTGCACTAGGCATGGGAACTCAGTAGTCATGCACAGACAAGGTTCCTAATCTCCCGAATTCAAATTCTACTTGAGAGAAAAAAATAAATGATAGTTAATATTTGACGAGCACTTCTTATTTCCCAGGCACTGTGCTGAGCATTTTTCCAGGGTATCTCATCGAACAGTTCAACAATTGGAGGAAGAGGGAATCAAAGTTCAGAGAGATTTAATAACTTGCCGAAAGTCATAGTAGAAGCAAGATTCAAATATAGGTCTGTGATACTCCCAAAGCCTGAGCTTTTAACTACTACTCTGATCAAGAATGAGCCTTTCTTGAGGTTTTTCCACTTTTGAAGTAACAATAATAAGTAATAAGTAAACACCTATAAAGCATCTCCTATTGCTTTATTTATATAACATCATTTAATCCTGAATTCACTCCTATAAACAGATCCTATTAATCAGTCCTGTTTTACAGATGAGGAAATAGGGTCAGAGGTTCAAGTAACTTGTCTGCTGCGTCATCCCTGGCCAGTATTGGAGCCAGGATTCAAACCAGGCAGTTTGGCTCCACAGCCTGTGCTCTTAACCACAACGCTACATGGCCTCTCTGTAACACCTCCACCTATGAGAAAAATGCTGAAACTAACAGGGTAGGCATCAAGAACAGGTAAGGCCTTACTTAGACACGCCTGTCTGGTCCAAAACCACCTTGCCTCCCCGACAGGAGGGGTAGACTTTGACGAAGAATTCATATAGCATGCCATCGTCCACATCTGGGGTCAGGTCCCCCACAAAGAGGGAGTACTCAGGGCTAAGAGAAGAGAACAAGATTCAGAGACAAAGACCAAAACCTTTGTTCTGAGAAACCTTTCTTCCTGGGCTTTCTTAGGGAACAATACATCTGATAGGTCCTTAACCAGGCCTTAATTTGCTTCATTTGGCAGTCCTGGAAGAACAGGTATAGACGTGGTCCCCTGGTCCACCCAAGTCCTTCATCCACTGAACAGAGCCTGTCTGGCTTCAAGTATTACATGAGTGCAGATAGTGGGACAGGGTCAGAGGTGCTCAAATATAAAACTAAAAATTCTGCATTCTGGGCAGATTTTAAATTTAAATGGCAAAAGACAGAGAGAGACTGAGAACTAGACTTCATCTTCTAAAGACATAAAGACTAGCGAAAATGAAATCCCCCAAACGTTAGGAGTCAGCCAACTTTTTTTGTAGAGGGCCAGATAGTAAATATTTTAGGTTTTGTGGGGTGCCTACGGTCTCAGTCGCTTTTTGTCTGTTTTCACAATCCTCTAAAAATGTAAAAACCATTTTTAGTTCACAGGTGATACAAAGCAAGCCATAGTTTGCTAACCCATTTTAAAACAATTCTTAACAAAAAAGAAAAAAGAACAAGTAAACTCATTATTATTTTCTTAGTTCAAGTATGATACATATTCCTTGTATAAAATCAGAAAATACAAAAGGACAAAGAAAAATAAAATTACCAATAATCCTACTACTCAAAGGTAATCACTATGAACACTTGACACTTTTTTCCTTTGGCTTCTTCTTCTGAATTTACAAAAATTGAATATGATTCATTTGTTTTGTTTCTAGCATTTTTTTCACTTTTAACACTGCCAGCATCTTGACATGTCAGTACTCTGGTACAATATGACTTATACAAATGGATACGTAGTACTGCAATTAATGAACATACTATAATTTAAACCACTTCCCTATTATTATTAGATTTGGTTTCCTCCCAAATCTTGCCTACTATATATAATATTTCAGCTAAAACTTTTGAGGCTAATTTGGAACACAGCATAAATAAATTCTTTTTTTTTTTTAAACGCCTACAGCACCTGGTATTCCTAGGAGGTCTCCCATCCAAGTACTAACCAGGCTCAACCCTGCTTAGCGTCCGAGATTAGACGAGATCAGGCACGTTCACGGTGGCATGGCTGTAGTATGAATAAATTCAATTGCTACAAAGGTCAATTCTTAAGGAATAAACCCTCAGTCCTGTGAGCAGTAACAGGGTGGAAGGCTAGAGAAGACATGGCCTGGACAAGACTCACAGGGAAGGTCCACCAGTGGGGACCAAAAAGGTGTCATCCCTCAGCAGAGAGGCCAGATGGAGCCAAACTTGACTCCTCACCCTCCTCTTTGGTAGAGGGGGGCACAGTGAGGTACCCTGGCTCTAGCTAGACATTTCTCCTGGGGCTCTAAGCTACCTGGGGCTATTCTGTACTTACCTATTATCTGGTTGTTTCCCATAAGTGGCATAGTTCAGTTTAAAACGTTTTGCCTGGAAATTTAAAAACAAACAAATTAAAACAGAGAAAGGTGTTTCGGGAGTCAAACAATATTTGAAAAAAACTGAAATAAATTACCTTGGCCAAAACATCTCCCCCTCTCTAAGCCTCAGCTTTTTCTCCTGATATAATGGGGGGGTTGCACGGATGACCGCTAAGAGCACTGCCAGCTCCATGGTTCTATGAGCCCAGGTGTGCCAGCTTGGTGCAGCTGTAAGCTAAGTAACTGTGGGAAGAGCAGAATGTAACTCTCTTGACATGTGTCCTCACTACTGCCAGCCTTTCTACTTTCTCAAACAGGCAAGAAGTCTAGTTTCAAGTCTTCCATTAAGGGAGGCGGCGGTGCAGAGTGGAAAGGGAATGGGTTTCAGAGGTAATCAATCTTCAGTTTGCAGCCTGTCTTTGCCACTTACTACCTGTGTTGCTTTGGGCAAGTTATTCCACTTCCCTGAGCTTCGGTTTCCTGGTCTGTCAAAGATAACAATGCCTACTGTTCAGGGTTGTTATAGGATTAAATGAAATAATATAAACAGACAGTAGGGATTCAATAAATGAGTTGATGAGAATAAAAATGGCAACATCATCATTATCTAAGTGTCCTTACAGGTGTGGCTCCTGGAAGGGGTTTCCCGTTAATTTTATGCAAACACTTCTCAGCTGTGGCCAAATCTGCAAATTCTACAAAGCAGTAGCCAGCAGGGATCCTGGAAAAAAAGAAAACAGAGACAGAGAATGGTTAAAGATACTGTTCCCAGATGAGACATTGAGTCTTGGCCTAAAGAAAGAAAAAAATGTTTCTCTAATCGGAGCCCATGTTGTTTTTGTTCCCTGCCAAATTCCAGCTCAGAACCAATTTACAAACCTGAATATAAGGACTATCAATCCAGGCTAGTCCCAGACTTAATAAACATTTCCATACTGTATCACCTAGGAAGTCCTTTTGCCAAAAATGTTTAAGGTAATCCAATCAAACCTTGAGATCTAATGTCCAGTTTACAGGAAATATTATGGACAGAACAAGTAAAACACCACCACAAAGAAACAAGTAATCCAAAATTCAGGACCAGAATCCAGAATGTAGGACCTTGCGTAAGACAATTTGTTTTACCTCTTTAAAAAGTCAATGAGAAAAGAAAGACGTGGGCTTTTCAACATTAAAAAGAAACAAAAGACAAAAGAACTAAATGGAATGCAGGGTCTGATCTCTCACTGGATCTTAATTCATTAAAAGACAAATAAACAAAAAGATGGTATTGGGACAATTATAAAAACTTAAATGGCCTTTACGTGGTATTATGGAATCATCATTGATTTTGTTAGTGTGAGATGAACATTGTGGTTATATAAAAGAATGTCTAGTTTTTGGCAATGTATGCTTAAATGTTTAGCAGTGAAGAGTCCCGATGCCTATAATTTACTTTCCTGTGGCTCAGCGAAAAGAAATTATCAATCTATATATTTCTATCTTATCTTTTGATATAGATAAGAAAAATATGGCAATATGTTAACAAGTATTGAATCTAGGTGGTGGCTGTATGTTAGTTCATTGTACTAGTCTTTGTAGTTTTGTTTGAAATTTTTCATGTTAAGAAAGTTCTTTTTAATTACCTACCACAGGCCAGGCTGATATAGACAGTTGGAGAACATGGTTCCTATCCTCAAGAAACTCACAATTTGGTTGGATAGACAAAGGAAACCCACGGACCTTACCTAACCGGGGATTCCTGGTGTTCTGATTTTGAAAGCATCACTGAGAGACATAAGTAGGTAGATGTGACTATATCCTCTGACATCCCTTCCTACTAAGAGATACTGAAAACTGTTAATTTCCTTAACGTCAACCTTAAAGCTATCACCAGTGAAATAATCCACATTTTCTAAAAACATTACTTTAGATCTTCAGTTTAAATAACCTAATGGACACAAAGCGAAGAAGGTGTGGGCAATGGCAGTACCTGAGCCAAAGGATCACAGAATAGAGTCCACAAGCTCCATAAATGTTTGTGGATGCTAAGAAAAAAATGGTGGGTCAAATCTGTGCCTTCTGACTTGTGTGTGCTAGAATTACAGGGCTCATAGATGTAAAGACCACCACCAGTAAGAGCTGACCATTACCAAGCACTCACTATGGGCCAGGCAGTGTGTTAGCCACTTCGCATGCACCATCTGATCTAATCCTCACATAACTCTGTGGGGTGAATAAAAGCATTATTCCCATTTAGATGAAGACACTTGAGACTTAGCAGAATTATATAATATGTCTTAAACCACACAGCTTGTATGTACCAAAGGCTGGATTTGAATTCGAGATAATCTGACTACATTCTTTTCCCAACACTTTATTACACAAAATCTGAAATGACTGTACACTAAACACCCACATACCTACAACTTACAATTAATATTTTATTATACTTATTTTACCACATAACTATCCATCTATCTATTCCTCTGCTCATTTAGCATCCTTATTTTCTGATACATTTCAAAGTTACAGATATTGGTATACTTCCCTCAATTATTTTAACATGCATATTATTAACTAGAGTTCAATTATTCAGTTTTTTTTGGTTTTTTTTTGTTTTTTGTTTTTTTTTTGGTTTTCATGCAATGAAATGCATAAATCACGATGCTGAGTTATTTCTACTAGATTAAGTTTGTGTATTCTAAACTTTTAAATAAATGGAATCATACAGTAAGGCTTCTTTCATGCAGTATTCTACTGTATAAATATCTCAGTATCTATTCATGGACACCTCAAGGCTAGTTGCAGTTTTGGGCAACTGTCATAAAGCTGCTATGAACATTCTTTTTCCAGTCCTTTTTTGTGGATATATGCTTTTATTTCTCTTGGATAAACACCTAGGACTGGACTTGACCCCAGTGGTTGAACCATTTTATAGTCCCACGAGTCATAAATGAGATGTGGCTGCTGCACTTTAGACTGAATTTATTTTTCAAATTAAAAACTGTGGTTAAATATACATAAAACTTATAATTTTAACCATTCACATGCTGGGTAACGTAGACTCTACAGTTTTGCCATGATAGCACTGGTGAGGCATTCCTTTTTGAACAGTGCTCATTCCCTGGATGTCTACAACATCATCTTTCTTGTAGATTCACATGTATGTGGCCAAAGGAACAACTTTGTGTTTTCTAAAAGGCCTACAGAACGTATAGCAGATGCCTCCCCTCTTTCCTTTTGTGTTGGTCGTTTTGGCGAATTAATGGAAGATGGCAGTTCTGGCCGGAAGGAAAGACAGACTGCACTCTTAAGCACTATGATCTATTGCACATTATTTTTCCTTGGGTCTTACTGTTTTCAATCATTTTCTCTGGTCTCAGCGTTTAAATTTACATTTATGTACTTTACAGTATTCTCGTAAGCCCCTACAAAGACTTTGTCAAATGAGGCAGGATGTAAATGTAATGTGTAAGGACCACCATAACAGCAGAGTTTAATAATTATGGGCAGAAAAGGATAGTTCTAAATCTTCAATAAAAATTAAAATGTCAGAACTTATTCTGAGTTTTAAAAAGTAGAAAGTATTATAGAACATATTTTCATACTACTAGCTGGGGATTTCTGTCTATAAGCAAGCAAGAAGAAAAATATTTAGGCCAGCATGGCATACTAGTCAGAAAATCAATCCCTAGTTATTGGGGTTCGGAATACACAAACAGCCAGAGTTGACTGACCACACTTCCTATCTCTCATCTGTATTTTTCAACCATTTGATGTTTTAGCATGATGATTTAGTAGAGTACCTGGCACAGAGTAGATCCTCAATAAACACTGTCAAATTGATAAAAGAATCCTCTCATTTCTAACTAGAACCCTAACGAAAACTAAGATCTCCTCCACCGCCACCCCAAAAGAAAAAGAAGAAACTGAAGGCAACAAGGCACCACTATCCAAAAATACTCTCTGCATTGTTTTGTTTACATATATTGTCTCACTCCATTAGAATGTAATAAATTCCATGAGAGGAGGAACTATTCTGGCTTGTTTCAGCCATATATCCTGGGAATCTAGAACAGAACACAGAATGACTATAAAATTTAAAATGAATAGCATAAAAGTTAAGGGCACTCATGGCTTTGAGGACAGAATTGAATTCAAGTTTTGGCTTGTCATTTAATAGCTGTGTAAGTTTAAGACAGTTATTAAGCTTCTTAATAACAGTACTTATCTCAGAAGTTTTTATTTTAAAAAGTGATTTTAAAGCATTTATTACCTAACATATCATCATATTTATATTTACTGAGCATACACCATATACCAGATACTATTCTAGATGCTGAATGCAAATGAACTCATTTAATCCTCACCATAACTGAGGCAGGTGATATAATCATCTCCATTTCTATAGTCAAGGTGAAGAAGAGGTTAAGTAACTTACGAAAGGTCACAGAGCAGACATAGCTTTCAAATAGTCTGGCTCCAGAGTGCAGTCCTTAAGCAACATACTATACTTCCTCTGAGTAAGCCCTCAAATGTTAGCTTTTATGACATTGTAATAACTATTATTAGGGGTGAGAAGTCGTGACTCTCTGCGATGTTTACATTCACCTGAATGACAGTTGCTGCATAATTAAGGGAGAACTGAGAAGACAGGAGAGAACATACCCAGTAAGTCGGTTTCGGATAATCTTGACGCTCATCACGGTCTCTCCCATGGTGGCAAAGGCCCTGGAGATGAAGTTCTCGTCCATGTAGGGTTCCAGCTGCGTAAATACAAAAGCAGAACGACTCAGGCGAGCATCCAGGCTTTGCATCCCTGGCTTCAAAGCCCCTCACCCTTACCACAGGGTTTGACTACAGGCGACGGGCGGGGTGTGTGCGAACAGGTTTTCATCTGCAGAGTAGTCTGAACCCCAACTCCGGTGTTCCCAATCCCTTGCGTCCCTCCCCTTTAAACCTGCTCCCTTTAGGGAGCCTCCCCGTTGGATTTAGGAACTCTATTCCTCCAGTCCTAGAACCACAGCGCCTTTCAATCCTTGGGATTCCTCCCATTCCTGTCCTCAAAGAACGTCTCTTTCCTTTCCATGAACCCAGGCGGGACCCCTCTCCTGTGACTGAGCCCCTTCCTTCTCCTACTTGTTCGGACCACTCTTCTTGTGTCACCCGAAATAACTCCCCTGCCCATTCACTTGTGGGATCGATGGACTCCTCTCCCTCCGACCCTTCCTCCCTCGTGGCACCAAGATTCCTTCTCGTCCGACCCAGGCGGCCGCCCTCACTCACGTCGCCCATCCACAAGCTGGCCGCCATGCCCGCGGCCGGGCCTGGGGTTAGCGGGCCGCGGAGGCCAGCGCCGGCGGTAGTCCGCCGAGCCCCGACCGCCACGGAGCATGCGCTCCCGACGCCTTCTGCGCACGCTCCGAAACTCGGCGCCCCAGGCCGCGCCCGCGTGAGCCGCTCCGGGTTTTTCCGGCGTTTCGGCTGGAAGCCCAACTTCCGGTTCCCGGCGGGCGGAGTTCAGACCCGAGTCCACGGGGTAGTGCAGGGCTGACTTCAGCCTGTGCAGGCAGGCTGGTGGGTTTCTCGGGTAACTGGCTTGCTCGGGTTTCTATGTATTTAGACACACACGTACATATACAATTACAAAAGTAATGTATGGTTATTGTAAAAACTTGCAAATTCAAGCACATTAATAAAAAGATGAAAGGTCCCCTCTAGGAGCCTGGACGATCCAGTTGCCCAAACTCTGTGCGACTTTGGACAAGAAGACACTGGTCTGCCGTAGCCACCCATTTCGCAAGACATAAGCTTTCGTTGAAGCAGGAATGGGATTCTTCCGTCATTACCGTCTATAGCCCTGGGGTGAGGGGAGGGGAGGATTAAAGGGAATGTAAATTGAGGCAACCTTGTCATTTCAACAGTCAATCCCCAAGTCTTGTCACTCTGAGTCCCACATTCACTGCCCTAATCCAAATCTCCAATAACTTTAACCTGTCCCAGTGTAACTCCACATGAACTTCATTCTTTAGCATGCATTTCACTTCAATCCAAGCTAGCTTTGTTTAGCGTGACATAACTCTTGCATGCTTTCCCCAGATCCTCCTATTTGTACATGTATTGTATGTCCATCCACTACTTTTAATCGTTAAGCCCTTAGGACATTGGGTTCTGGTCAGCGTCAAACTCACTTAAGAAGTTTCATGTCTGTCAACCATGACCAAGATACAATAACCAAAACTCAAACAAGAATAAATTTTTAGTCAAACAAAGGTAACCCCTTGACCTTAGTTACGTTTCAGCTTCAGACTCAAGAAAGCAGAGTAGCACCACGGACCACATCCCCTGGAAACTAGACAGAACGCACCATGACTGACATCAGGACCTCAGGCTATGATCAATTACTCTGTTCCTTAGCTCTGACCAATCAGTAGAGCCCAGGACCCCAACTCCCATAGTACCCATGAGAAGATTTTCCCTTATATAATCTAGCCACCAGAGGCCATTGGGGAGCCAGGTTTATGAGAGAGCACTGGCTCACCTGTCTCTGGGCTTGGCGCTGATTCCTTAAATCTTTACTTTCTTTGCTGCAATCTTCTGTTCGTGTCTTTGGCTTGGATACGTGCAGGCGAATAGACCCTTTGAGTCTGCATAACACCAGAACAGTGACCTGCCCATACAAGGCCCTCAGTAAACATGATTTCAATGACTAGATAATCCTGACAGTTTGACTCTCCTAGCCGCCTAGGGGTGTCCCAAGCCTCAGCCTCATTTTGGTGACCATTTCTTAGAATGAGAACCTTCTGTAGGTGGTGATGGTCATCTCCAACAGTGAAGCTCACCCAAAGTGCTTTAGTATCCCTTTTTGGGGCTCCCACTAGACTGATGAAACACCAAGGTTCTTCCTTACCAGTTTATGCATCCTAAGCGTGGGGTGTCAGGCCCCTTAATCAAGCACTCATAGGTCTGAAAACTTGAGATCTGACCATGAGCTGCCAAGTTTCCAGCTTTATCCTACTCACTGCAGTGGTAGTGCAGTGGTTGGGTGCTTTGGCTATAGACTCAAACAAATGGAGCACCAATCCCAGTTCCTTCTCATTAATTATTGTGGCAAGTTTTGAACCTTCTGAGACCAATGTGGATAGTATCACTACTTCACAGGGTGTTGTGAAGAGAGAAAAAACTGGGAAAGCACTTGGCCCAATACCCAACACCCAGTAAGTTCGGCAACATGGCAGCTGCAAATTATGATAGTGATTTATTTAGTACATCTTCCAGTCCCTGTGCTGTGCTCTTTGCTTACTATTTTTAAAAAATGGAAAACTTTAAAAATATTAACTCTTAATTTAGAACATAAGCTTCATGAGACAGGGATCTTTGTACATTTGTTTCTAATCAAATTCCTACAATGTCTGGCATAGATAGACACTTGAAAAAAAGGTCTGCTGAATTTATCACCTATCCCTACCCCCAACTCTCACTCTTGTGGCAATAATTTCCAAATCTTTTCCCTAGAATCTATCTGCATATTTCTAAATAACACTCTTTACTTATAATTTCAGATAGTTTCAGTGATTGCCCCTCCTACATACGCACTTCTCCATCTCTTTTTGGTCAAAACAATATTGAACATTTACATTATTTTAACTTTATCGACATTACTTAGAGTTGAGCTACGTGGGGAACTATGATTACATTTGTTGTGGGGTTAACTAATCCAGGTGGGAGGAGGATTGGGGAAAAGATAAAATTGAGAGTGCTTGGTATGTTTGAATATACAAAAAGAGATTTACACTTCTAATGGACATTGGCATTGAATTAATGATACTTATACCAAAAAACTAAGCACATGAAAACCATTAACTCTAGGGAATAAAAAAATGTAGTCACAAAAATAAAGACTTACAATTACAATGTATGTGTCTGACACTGTTCTAATATATGTAAGGTACCGACAGAGCTTTATAACTCTTACATGCAATACAAGGAAAAGGAATTGAGGTTCTGGGCTCAGGTAGGGGCTGATTTAGATTCCGGCCTAGCTTGTGCACTTGACTTCATGCAAGTCACTTGAATTCTCAGGGACTGTTTCCTGAGAGACATCAATTCACACTGTACAGTGCTGGTGTCAGGATTAAATAAGCGATTATTGCCTACAAAGTGCCAGCACAATGCCTGGTCCATTTTAAGTCCCAATCCACAAGAGCTATTAAGAACAGAATACTTTCAAACTGCTATATTGTCAAAAGGGAAAACTCCAGTAAATCTAATCCAAATGGACTTTTTTGGTGGTGTTGGGGGTATGAGTAGCACACACAGAGCTTCTTTTCAAAGAAAATACAATTGAAGGTGTGATTTTCCCTTCTAAGTCAATTTCTAATCAGCATGGTGCCTGCATCAAAACTAAAAGTTCAAGTGGGGGAGGGGGAGGGAATTACAGAATACATTTTAAGTTATTTTACATCATACTCATTTTTCTAAGAGTCATTGACACCCAGGAAGAATCTTCCTGGCACTAATAAAACTTACCTGTTATACATATACAAGGATTCTATATAGAACATTGTCCAGCGTAACTTCCTGCAATTATACAAATGTACTATATATTTTTACATTTGTATAGCTCAGTACCACAGGCACTAGCCATATGTGACTGAGGACCTGAAATGTGGCTAGTGTAAGAAAGTTAAAATTCTTACAAATTTTATTTAAATGTAAATGGCCACATGTAGCTAGTGACCACCATATTGGACACAGGTCAGCTGTGTATGATTTGGTTGCTCAAAGGCCTGTGAAAATCTACATTAATATGCATAAGTTGTCTTGTTATTGTGCAGGAAATTGTTTAATCAATTACATCAGCTGTTGAAAATGATACAACAGCAAACTTAGTATAAGCATTTCTAGAGATGTACTATCTCGGTTTGGGATTAGGATGTTAAAAGATCCATTCCATGTTTCTTGTATTTTGCAGCATAATTAAAAAAAAAAACAAAACAAACAAAAAAAAAAACAAAAAAACAAAGCCAGTGATTCCTGAAACATAAATATCTAAGCAAATTATCAACTTTTTTGATTTGTATGGAACAACTATATCAACAGCTGACTGTGGCAAATCCTGACATCACCTAATTCCTAGTTGTGACCAGGTTGATAGGTGTGGGTTTATCTTGCCCTTCCCAACACAGCAGGTGCTCCCTTAAAATAGCAGGGAGTATGTAGAAAAGAAGTGGCCTGTTTTATAAAACTCTGTATTTATTCAAAATGTTAAAAGATTTGACTTTCCCCTCCAAAATACTTTACATTAAGAAAAAAAAAAATCAAACCTGTTTTCTGTTTCTTAGCCACTTGTATAAGCTACTGTTTCCCTTTCTGGGATGAGCTTCTGCCCTTCCAACCTCTTCCCCTCCCTCCCTTCACTCTTGATATTGCTATAAATTTGTTTATAAAACCCTCCTCCCCCTCTCCCCTCGACGTCCTGCCCTGCAGGCATAGCTTCCTTTCCAGATTTCAGGCCTTGGCTGCAGGTGAAGCAGGCTGGATGGGCAGTACAGGGCAGAATGCTTTGTGCTTCTAGAAAGGCTGATTGGCTTTTTTCTTGATCAAGTAGAGGATGACAGGGGTGTTTTTTTTTTGCCCCATGGACACCTGTTCAGTCAGAGTCATATATTTGGCTTGGGCTTGCCCATGGTTGGTAGCCCTGCCCCTTCTCCAGTTACCCCAGGCATAGGTCCATGACAGCTGGGTCTGACGACTGTACCATTTGTCTGCCTGTGGATTGTGAAGGACAGGAAGAGTGGCACATGACTACAGTAGGGCTTGAGGGAGCCCCAACTTCTCAGAGAATGAGAACCAAACCCACAGGGAAGGAAGTTTTGATTTCTGGTAGGCAAAACCAGGGTCAGCCAGGACCATGGGAGATGGGGATAAGGGAGAAAGGTCTAGTCACGTAGTTCTAAAGTGAGAGACATTCCTTCCAACAAAATCCCCTCCCCTCTTCCATTACCCGCCTTCATCCTGTAGGTTCCAGGATGATTCCGGAAAGGAGGGAGAAAAAGAAGAGAAGGATTCTGTTCTGCTAATGGAAAAAAGGAAGGAGATGACAGAGTACTTGGGGCCGGGGGACATCTGTTGGAGTCTGTAATCATCATGGCTTCCCTGTTCGGGAGGGCGGGCAGAGGGGCCAGGAGCCAGGCCCTCGGAGACTTCATCAGCTCTGTTCCTTGTCCTTGACTAGTAAGACTGTGTGTTGGCCTCCACTGGATACAGACAAGACCACGCGGTTCTCCAGCTGTTTGCCTGTCATCTCCACAGGGCTCCAGGCATCCTCCTCCTGCCCCGTGCCCAGCTGGTAGTTGGTGCCCATACCCCAGGCAAAAACACGACCTATGAGGAAGAGAAACACAGGCAGCTGTCTCTAGGATCCCTAGCCCCACCTTTCTTGCTGTAGTGAGAGAAGTGAATTTCAGCCTTGAACTATAGCAGCCTGGAAATGTCTTAGCCTCTGGGAGTTCAGGGAAGCTGGAAATGGCCAAGGAGATGATAGATGAGTTCTGTCATCCAGAGATCACCACAGTCTTTACACATTGCCAAAGTCTTGTCTCTACTCCTAGGCATGGCATTCAAGGCCCTACATGACTGGCCACACCCTAAACCCCTATAACACTCTATTCCCAGGACCAGCCACCTTTGAGACTGCTCTGGATGTCCCTGTACCAAGGATCCCTTCTTTTGCTTATCATAAAGGACTGAACCTTCACAGTGTAGTAGAAGCCCCAAATTCCTCAAGAACTCGTCCCAGATAATCCCAGATCAAGCACCTCTGCCAGCCCAACTTCTCAAGGCCTCCATGGCTGTCCCACTCACCCACTGATGCTTTGCCAACTGCTTGCTCACACTCTCCTCGGCTGTGCTTGCCAGAACCCTGATTACAAGCCTTCTTTCTCCTAATAAAATTCTACGTATAACTCTCTGGGAAGCTGGAACATACTAGGTTGTAAATAAAGGGGTCACCATGGTGGAAAAAAGTAAAAAGAAGCCTAAGTTAGTGTGGAGATCTGGGTTCCAGTCCTACTGCCTGGCCAGGTCTCAGTTAGATATCCCCCTTTGCTGTTTTTCTCCTCTAGAGAACAAATCGTCTTTATTAAGATAATCTGTTTGCTCATTTTGTGTTGATCAGAGCCAGAGCTTTTGTCAGTGTTATTGTAAATACTTGCATCTCAGCTCTATCTGATGGTGGACCTCAGAGCCTGCTGGGCAGTTTGGTAAGGATCGCGACCCCAAGCCCCAACCAGACCCAGTAGGAGCAGCCGCAGCCCTACTCACCGTCCTTGGTCACAGCATACCCCACAGAGGCCCCACAAGCCACTGAGGAGACAGCAGGCAGCCTGGAGATCAGGGTGGGTATGCTCTTCTCCTCAGCACCCTCCCCAAGGCCCAGTCGCCCATACTCAGCTCGGCCCAGGCTGTATGCTTTCCCTGTAGGAGGAGGGAGAGAGATGAGTAGCAGAGAATGTGTTTCAGGTTGGCCAGGTGAGTTCCCATATCCATGGGAAGTTCCTATACCCTATATCCACCCTGGTTCCCGTTCCCAGAATGGTGAGAAAGAGGTTTGCAGTGTCTCTTCCAGTTCTGTAGGAGGCCTGGGAGAATCCCTATAGACCCCCATTGAACTCACAGTTGTAAGAGCACCAGGACTCTGCGGCGTGGGGGTGACTCTCATGAACCCACATCTGGCCCAACCCATGGAGCAGACCCAGGTTCCAAGGACCATGGCCATTGTCAAGAGTCAGGCCAGGCCTGTGCCCAGAAAACACGGCACTCCCAACCTGGAGGTCTCACCTTCGGAATCCATGCAAACTGTATGGTGCTGGCCACCAGAGAAGCCAACCCAGGACTTGGTGGAGTTCTTGAAGGATGTCAGATTCTGGGGCACGAAGCAAGAATCTGTGCCTGGGGTTCCTGGGGGGAAGGGCCAGGACAGAGTTGTTAGGGGTGAAAGTGTCCAAGGGGCTGTCCTTCTACATCCCCTCCCACACTGAGGCCCTCTTACCCTTCACTAGAGTATAAGTAGTCTCACTTTACAGATGACAAAACTGTGGTTTTGAGGGGTGACCTTACCACAATAAATGAGTGGTGGAGCCAGGACTGGAATCTAGGTCACCCTGGGCTATACTGGACACGGGGCTTGGGACTCACCAAGCTGATGGTAGTTGGAAAGGCCAAAGCCATATACATGACCCTCAAGGGAGATGGCAAAAGTGAAGTAGGCGCCACAGAAAGCATCCTGGAATTTCACGTGTCCTCGGCTTCCCCGGGATTTAAGCATCACACTTTTGGGGACCAGGAGTCGTTCTGTAGGCAGAGAAAATACCGGGGTCAGTGGCAGACACATAGAGCCTCTCTTCTTTGGCCCGTGTTAGTTTCCCCTTCCATAATGAAAGGCCTCAGAGGAAACTTTCTCCCTATTGTACTGAAGAGGTAACTGAAGCCAAGAGAATACAAACACCTCACTCAGACTCCCACAGCCAAGAGAAGTATCATTTACATGGAACTTACCAGGTACCGGCGATTCTTCTATGTTAACTCATTTAACCTCATAACATAATGAAGTAGGTATAGATATGAGGAAACTATGTCTAAGGTCCCACAGCCAGTAGGTAGTAGAGCCAAGACTCAAACCCAAAGTAGCCTAGCTCTAGAGTCAAAGTTCTTAACTACTGCTGCAAGTCTATCTGATCTAAGCCCGAACACACACAAAAAAATCCCTCCTGCCTTTGACCTTCATTGGAGGTGGACTGCCAAGCTGCCCAGCCAGAGGGATCTAAGCCACCTACCAAGGCCCTGCCGGCCACCACGATTGGCAAATAATTCAGGCACACGGCCCAGCTGGCCCTGCTCCCCGCAACCCAAAGTGTAGAGGTCACCATCAGCTGTCAGCATCACCAAGTGGTCGTTTCCTGAGGGTGAAAGAAATGGGAACATGGCACTCCCAACCCAGATGCAGGGCTTGTCTATTAGGCCCAAGGCTGGCCAGCCCCAAAACAAGTTTCTCCAACTCCTGCCCAGAACAAATACCCCTAGACTCACCTGAGGCCACCTTCACCACAGGCACATTCAACTGCACTTGCACAGGTACCATGCTCTTCTTCATGGGCTCCAAGAGCCCGATCACACCATTATTGTCCTGGAAGGGAGGGCACAGCACTTATCAGGCATTCCTGCCTGCCCCATACCAGCCAGATACAGGCTTCCAGGCAGCTACAGAACTGTGTGGAGAAGGGCGTTGGTGCCAGATGGGGGATGGAGAGGTGGGCAGGAGCCAGGCCACATACTGAAATACTTATGAATGAAATCATACATGGTCTGTGATTTGCATTAAAATAACAAAGGAGTAGGGGAGTGCATGGGAATTGAAAGGAACAAGTTTGGCCACAAGTTGATAATGGTTATGATGAATATTGATGGGTGTCCGATATATTATTCTGATCACTTTTATGTGTTTGAAAGTCTTCATAAAAATTTTAAAATAGCCTTGACGAGGAAATATCTCAACAAATTCCTTTATTTTTGACATTTCAAAATAAATATCAAAACAATTTTTAAAAAGCTGAACCTGCTTTTAAAACTGGACTCCCACATTTTGGAAATTCCACCCCCACCAAACCCCTGAGAGGGGGTGGAAGAGGGCTGAGAAGGGCAAGAGGGAGGTCGAAGACAGGGAGATGGGTAGGACGGCAGGCTTCCTTGATCAGCCTCAGCCCAAAGGCATCCTTGACCCACTCCTTCCCAAAACGCACACTTTATAACATCAGATTCAAGGAAACAGCCGATGGTGTGGACAGACATGGATGAAGAAGCCAGAGACCTAGGCCTGGGCCCAAGCTCTGCCTCTGGGCCTTAACTGCCCCATCACTACAAATGACAGGGGCAGGGAGATGAGTTACCTTTGGGGCTGCACCAGTTAATTCTGCCTGCCAACCCCCATGCAGTCTTCTAGACCCACTCTTACCCGGAAGGAGCCCCAGAGGAAGACACGGCCATCCTCGGTGAGGGCCGCTGTGTGACTGTCTCCAGCTGACACCTGTACCACATTCTCTTGCAGTTCCACTTTCCCGGGGACCATCTCTGAGCCTTCCACTGATGTGTCCCTTCCCAGGGCACCCTCATCATTGCAGCCAAAAGAGTAGACCTGTCCCAGGATGCCCCCATTAGAGCAAGGTCTGGCCTTTCGATCCATTCTTGTTCAGACCACCCCCTTCTCAGCTAGCCAGCTCCATCTCCATAGAGAAATGTGTGTGGCTCAAAGCTCCTTCCCCAAGCCCCCCAGGCCCTGTCCAATCCTGTGCCACTTCCCTCAACCTACCTGGCCACTTTTGCTTAGACACACGGTATGCATGCCCCCAGCCTCGGCCTGCACAATGTCTTCCGGAATGGGCACCAGGGCTGGCTTCTTCCTCTCCAGCACATTCTCTCCCAGCCCCAGCTGGCCCACGTCACCCTGGCCCAGTGTCAGCACCAAGCCTGGTTCTGTGCTGTGGGACCTATGTGAGACTGAGGGGTAAAGAAGACAGCCCCTGAGTGTGTAGGATGAAGGGAGAGAGGAGAGGTCACTGCATGGGCTCTGGGATCAGAGAGATCTGGGTTCAAGCCCCCACTCTGCCACAGACCATTAGCATGACCTTTCGGAGCCTAGGTTTTCCTCATTGGTGAAACAGGGACAACAGAGAACCCATCTCAGAGGGTTTTTGTAAAGATTAAAAATTTCACGTCGTTAATGTGAAAGGGAAGCCATGAAAACAAAGAGACCCTCGATATTGTGAAATGAATCTTGATGGGGGAGCACAGTGAGGACACGAGGTAGTTTTCTGGTCAGCTATAAGTTCTTGACAAGAAGCCACGGCGCTAACGGCGAGGGCTCAGATAACGTCTACCCTTTATTGACTGCTTGCTTTACTAAAGTTAAACTGCTTTGCAGTCCCCCAAATTATGTTGCAAACCTTCTTTATTTAAGATTCCACTTTAGGAAAGGAACCAAAGCCTCAGAGAGGTTAAGTAACCTACCCAGAAACACAGAGCTAGTAAGTAGCAGCGTTTGCACTGAAACCTAGGGAGCCTACATGGATCAAAGCAGTCCCTGGCCTCCATCTTCGGGCTATGACTTAACTCCTGGGCGTAGTCACACTGACAACATCTGTTCCCACCCCAGAGCAGACGCAGACCTACGGCTGAGGGAGGGAGGGACGGGAGTAAGAGCTCCACACAGGTATTTGCAGAGGTAAGCGCCAACTAGCGGGCGGCCCAGGGCCATCTGATGGCCAATGGCAACCACCCACAGTCCTGGACATCCAATGGTGTCCAGCCCCTCCCCCGGGGGTGTGGCCACGGCTGCCAGGGCCTCTGAGGCTGCTCAGAGGGTGCGCTGGGCAGGGAGCCACCTGGTCGGGTTTTCTGGTCAGGAGGGCTCGGCCCATAGGGACCTCGGAAGGAGCGGGCGCCTGGAACGTGGCGGGAGGCAACGGCCCTCACTGCCTGGTTACGAGAGTCTGCAAAAGACAGACACTGTCTGAGTGTGGATCCGCACTTCCACCTCCCGGGTTGGGGGTGGATCTCTCTACTCCCTGTCTCCCTCCAGGGTTCTAGGAAAGAGAAAACCACAGCCACCTCCCTTAAATGCTACCAAGATATTACCTCATTTTCCTTACAAAGCCCAGTAAGGTTGGTGCCGTTCTCCCCTCTATTTTATGAAAAGGATAATCTAAGCTCAGCGAGGTTAAGTGACTTGCCCAAAGACACGCACCTAGAAAGTAGCAGAGCCAGGACTTGAACCCCACGTCTGGAAGTCAGTGGTCTTAACCCATTAATTCCTAGGGCAAAGCTCTACGGTCTAGTGTTTTGCTAGCACTGTCTGAGTACTTTTAAACAAATCTCTGTGCCTTTAGGATTCCCAGAGGGTAGAATTCGATGAGGTACAGGGGCCTCTCCAGCTTGGCCCTCAGCCTCAAATGTCTAGGAGGAAGGAGCCTAATCCCAGATTCTGTGGGTTCCAGGAGGCCACCCATACCCAGAAAAGAGGCCAAGACCAACTTACCTTTCACTTTCTTGCTTTTGGAGAGAGCATCTTCTGGGGGTGACCTTCTTTTAGCTATTCGCTTGGGTGGCATCTTCTTGTCCTGAAAAACCCAGGCATATAATCAGAAATGGCAATCATTTTCCTGCTCTAATTTGACAATATTTATCAAGACTAAAACAAGAACCTTGAAAAAAGGTGAGAGGAATTACCCAGCAATTCTACTTCTCAGAATTTGTCTGAGAACAAGAACAGAATACACGTAAAGTTCCACAAATATTCTCCATTGTATTCTTCATAACTTTAAGATGGAGCTACCCATGCTTTCAGTAGTAGGGGACTGGCTAAATAATATGTGTATATTTATGATAAAACAGTATGAAGCCACTAAAAGTGATGCTTTCGGAGATTTATTGAATAGGAAGATGTTCACCATTACCAAGTAATATAAGCAGACTGAAGAACAGCTCAGCTCATTTTTGAAAAATAAATGCATATACATATATAAAAATAAATGTAGGAAAATGTAAAGGAAACATCCATTATTAACAACGGTAACCTCTGGAAAATGGGATTATGGGCAATTTTTACTTTTTTCTTTGTATCTTCCTATATTATCTAAGATGTTTAACAAGGAGCATTACATTTTTTAATTTTATTATAAAAAATTAAAACAATGAAGTATCCCTCATCGCTCCCTCCCAACCCCGAGATAATCACTAGTAACTCTGTAACTAATGGTTAACTAGATAACCAAATGTAACCGATGCATTACTGTTATTATGAGACTTTTTCTTTTAAAGCTACTCTCATTAAATAAAATTAACCAGACCATTTGTGACACTCTAAGACGTGCCTAGCTTTCTTAAACCGCCCAACAAGAGATCAACGCTGTGTGTGTGTGTGTGTGTGTGTGTGTATACATATATATATATATATATATATATATATATATTTTCATACTAACATACAAACACCAAGTATAAGAAAAGGAAGAAAGAAGGTAGGTGAAAAGAAGGGTTGTTGGACCTAGGATGACCCAGGGCAGCTGAAAGCTTCAGCCTTCAGCCTCTCCCCACCCTTCTCCCTTTTTACTGCTACTTCTCCCTAAGGTCTCCTCATATTCTTCCCTAAGGATGCTGAGGACAGAGACATTCTCAATTCCAATCCAGCCCAAATTGTGTCCAAAGTCTTTTTTCTCCATACGTGTACCTCTGGAAGTAAATCTTTATCAGGTTTGTGAAAGACAGTCAAGTTGTCTAAGCCTGGAGCTCCCAAACTGTGGAATGTGAACCCTCTGTGTGGCATGGATGGCAGGGGGCAGGGCACTTGAGACTCCCCTGATGCAAGGTAGTGGAGCACAGTCTCTGGAGCCAGAAGCTGGGCTCAGCTACTTTCTAGTTGTGCGACCTGGGGTAAAGTTATTTAATCTCTTCTTGATTCAGTTTCCTCCTCAGTAAAATGGGAATAATAACAGTACCTACATATTTGTGATGGGTAGGATTAAATAAGCTAATACTATAAAAAGTAACTACATAGTACAGTGCTTAGTAAATCAATATCGATATTGTTAAGATGTCTAGGGTCTGCCCCAGGTAAGCCTCAGGAACAGCCCTAAATTAATCCAACCCTCCTCTCCTCCATTTCATAGATTAGGGATGGTGACTACCTGAGGCTACAAATGGAATTTCCAGAACTACAAGAGCCTTTCTCAGACTCAACCTTGGGCCTAAACAGCAGCCCTTCCTTTCATCCATCCCTCCCTTCCTTCCAGTAGGTCCTACAGCTTCAACCTCTCCAGTACCCACTCTACAGTATATGAACAAGGCCAGTGGCCTTGGAATTTATGGCACATTCTGCTGACTACCCTACGGGAAAAGAACAAAGTGTTGAGGATGGAGAAGTAGCCAAGGGCCTGTGTGGGTTGGGCCTCTGCAAGTTGAGCTTTTCTACAGGTTGTAACTGGCCCAGTTCTGACTTTGATGAGGTAGCAGTTCTGAGCTTAACTTTTATTCCCATGAGAAGGGACTCCTCCCCTCCATCCCAGCTCTTTGAGGCCCCTCATCCCACATGAAAAATGCACATTCTTTAGTATTACAGGGAACTGGAGTCACCTGCCAGAGCTGTGGCTTGTTCCGCCCGCCTTTGGCCAGCAGTCTTAACCTCTCTGAAGTGTGTCCTCACCTGTAAAAGGGGATGCCATGACTACTTCTCAGGGCTGCTGTCAAGACCGAATGAAATGTCTGTAAAGGACTTTGCAGTGCCAAGCATACAGAGACATAGTCAACATGTTCTATGACTTTAAGTGAACAAACTACAGCATCCCATTCTAAGGAAACGATGAATGAAACAATGTTATTTGATGACCTGCTGTGTTCAGTACATGGCAGAGTTGGTTCATTCATTCCACAAATATTTATCAGAGTGCTTATTAATACAGTTTGGCTTTGGGCCAAGTGTAGCAAGAAAAAACCTGTTCTCACGGAGCTTACATTTTAGTGGGAAAAAAAAAATTATTACAGATGGTGCCGTGTAAAGAATAGGCGAGGTGATATATAAGAGAATAACTTGGGGTAGCAAAAACAATATGAATGTACTTATCACCAAATTGTGTATTTGTAAATGGCTGAAATGGTAAATTTTATGTTACGTATGTTGTATTTTATCGCAATTTTAAAAAAAGGAATAACTGGGATAGGGGAGGAGAATGGTCGTGGAGGTAACATTCAAGCTAAGAACTGAAATATGAGAGACAGTCAGTAGCGGAAGACCTGGACAAAAGCAGTCCACTCAACGGTGTGATGTGTGAAGGACTCTGAAGAGGCCAGTGTGGCTGTAGCTGGAGAGCGATTGGTCAAATAGCACAAGGGGAGCAGGGGCTGGATCGTGCAGTCTCGTAGGGAAACAGAAGTTTTAAGAAGGATGTCTTCATCGGATTTCCATTTTTAAACGACCGCTCTGGCCACTGGAAAGAAAATGAGATGGACTGAAAGAGGAGGCTCTTGCAGGCAACCAAATGAGAGATGACAGTGACTTCATTTGGTCTGAGGCAATAGAGAAAAGTAGACAAAAACAGATCTATTTAGGAGACAGATCAATTTGCCAGTGGGTTGGATGTAGGGAGAAGGGGAGGAGGAATCCAGAGTGACTTTTACATCCTAAAAAATCCAGAAGATCCTGGGCAAGCCTGAGCTTGGTCAAGCCCAAGGAACCCAGGCTTTGGCTTAAAGGACTAGGTAGCAGGTTGATCTCTAGTTAGGGAGATGGAGAACACTTTGGGACAAACAGGAGAAGAGAAACCTGGAACTGCATTTTATCAGTGTTTTTGTTAAGTCTGAAGTGCCTGAGAGGCATACAAGAAGTGATGTTAAGTAGACAGAGTGGGGTGCGTTAAAGAGTATGGGATCTAACAGGTATCCCTGTGTTTCAGGTAAACAGGCTGTATCGCTGGCCAGGCTGGCAGCCCCATTCTACCAAAGGCAAATCTCTAGCCAGTTCCTCAGAACGACCTGTAGTAGTTGGCCCTGCTGGGAAGGCAAACTGTAGTAGCATGAAAAGTACAACAAAAAGATGAGTGAAAAAACAGTAAACAGGATCATGTCTGCACATAAGCGCTGATGCTGGGCTGACCTGTAAACAAGGCCTGGAATGGAGGTGGTTGGTATTATGGGGCAATAACATTGTGGGCTGGAACCAACCCAGCAAACTCATAGCCACCTGTGTTTTGGCTAATATTTGAGGGCATCTCACTGCCAGGTAGCCATACTGATCCCATTTACAGATGAGGAAATTGAGGCTCAGAAAGATGAAGTATCTCTCCCAAGATTGGAAAAGGAAATCAGTGTGAACCAAGCTGGTCAGACTCCAGAGCTGGTGCCCTTACCAGCTTCTTCCTCATGACACTCCCCAGTTTTTCCACCTGCTGAGAACTCTCATACCTGCCTCTCATACCATCTTCCCCAGAAAAGACAGCAACTTGTCTCTGGTCTTCCTGTATCCCACCCCCACCACATTCTACAACTCATTCCTGATCTTTCTTAACTTCAAACCTGAAACAAGCTGCTTCCTTGTTCAGACTCCTCAGAAGTTTCCTCTGCCTGGAAGAAAAAGCCCACATTTCTTAGCCTAGTACTCAAGACCTCCGGGGTCTGATACTAACTTAACTTTTGGCCTCATCCCTTATCTCTCGCATCCTTCTTTCTCCTCCCACACAATCTTAGAAGATTTACTGTTCTTTCCATACTATTTCCATCTCTCTAGTCCTTCCCATCCCTTATCCTACTGGAAGAACTTCTATTCAAGTTGCAAAGTCACCTGAGTGGTAAACCACCTCTTCTCCCTCTCAAACCTAAAGGAATCATTCTCTCCCAGAGAAATTAGGGCAGACTTTTGGATCATAATTAAATTTACATGTCTATCCATGACACCAATCTACTCCTTAAAATACAAGCCTCTCTTATTTTAATATGGGGCACTGGCCACACTGATCTTCTATATGCCAACAACGCTTTACTTCTCACAAGCTGAAGAAGGCATGGTCACACTCCTATTTCACAGTTGAGGGAACTGAGGCTCAGAGAAGTAAATTTACTTGCCTAAGCTCATACAGCCAGTACATGAGAGCCAAGAGAGGAGACCCTGAGGCAGCCAGAGCCTGAGAATGTGGGCCAGATGGGTGAAGTATCTGAAGGACATGGGGAAAGATAATGGGGCCACTCCCTGCTGAGGTGGAGTTGAGAACTGGTTTTTGAGTCTGACAGGGTTCTCTCTGAGCCTGAGAATCCTCATCTCTCAAATGGAGATCTCTGGGCACTGCAGAGTGCAATCCCAGGGCAAGGGCAGGGATGAGAGGGCACCTTCTCAAAAGTGGAGCCCTACACCCATTACCCACCTGCATCTTCTAGTGCACAGATCTGTCCTTTGTACAGACTCCCTAACTGCTCTGGGTGTGTTTTCTTAACCAGGCTGTGAGTGTCCAGACTGGGAATAAGACCAAGAATAAGTAGTGAGTGGTCTTTTGTCCCCAACCCCTCATCCCTCAATGGAGAAACACAGCTTCTATCTTAAAGGAGCTTATAGTCTGAAAGAAGAGTGAGACACGGTCCCGAATAATTAAAAGTCAGACACAGAGTCAACTTCTACCAATAGGCACCTTGGGCATGCCAGCCTCTCCTAGAATGCTCACACCTGCACTCTGAATAAATATGATCACCATGCTTTTCCAGATGGGAGAAAGCTGAGGTTCAGGGGAAGATCCCACAAGAGTAGGATGAAATGGCAGACCTGACCACTCCCCACTAGGGCCAGAGGTCCCCTCTCCCACTCCTCCCTGGGCCTCAGTTTCCTCATGTGATGAATGAAGGCACACTGGACTAGAGAGTCTAGCAGGGGCCTGGTATTCCTCCCGTGACTCCCTGTGACCTCACCACAGCCTCATTTCTGCAAAGGGTTCTCTGACTACTGCAGCTGTCCCTACTGCCACTCCCTGCTCCCCAATGTCAGGAGGTAGACACTTGCCTGCCAAACTCAGAGGCTGAAGAATCTCTTTGTGAGAAAGGTCCCCAGGGAAGGGAAGAGAGAGGCTCATCTGTCAAAAAGACATTTGCTGAGTTCCTGCTATGTGCTAGGCACAGAGTTGCGACACTTCACCCCAAGAGTTCTTCACTGGGGGATCCCCCTCATATACAGAGCTGTGCCTGGGTTTATGTGTTTATTTTTCCACAGAAGTAAAGGAGCCACAGCTTCCAGCAGATGTTAAAACCACTGCTTTATGGAAATTATGGGATATTACTAATTCTCACCACATGCCTCTTACTTTATTTTACAGATAAAGAAACTAACACTCAGGAGGATTGGGTGGGTGGCCCAAGGGCACCCAACTAGTTAAGTTGCAAAATTGAACAGGATTCCTGCTCTTAGATGACTTTGCAACAGGAGCATGGTTTCTGACTCCACTCTAATGCCTTTCTTGGATGAAACCACCCCTCCTCCTCCATCCCTGCCCAATGTTCCTCAGTCTTGCACTTGAAACCTTTCAAGACCCAGCCTATTGTATCATCTTGCTACTCACCTCCTTGTATCTTGTGCTCTAGTCAGACTCAAACACCTGTGGGATCCCTGACCAACATACCCAGACCTTCATGCCTTTGCATGTGCTGTGTGCCTCCTACCTGGATCACCCTAATTCCTCCACCCCCCCCCCCAGTGTGCCCGAATAACGACTGCTCCTTCAAAACCCCAATCAAGTGTCACCTCACCTGGAAAGCCATCACTGACCCTCCTAGGCAAAGGCTGGGTGACCTCCTCAGACTTCCCGTAACACTCCATACACTCATCTTCTACTAGGACACACTTGGTTGGAGCACCTCAATTACTATGTGATTAATGAATGACTTGCTAGCAGCAGCGCTCCTGGCTCCAAGGGCATCCTTCCGCAATCACACTGGCTGGCCCTTATGTAACTGTGACCCCACATGTGTCACAAGGAGACGGGGAGCTCTGTAAAGGCCACACGCGCCCTTCTCACCATTGTTCCCCAGCTCTGCAAGCGAGGCGCGGGGTAAGACAGCCAGTAAATAATCTGTTGACAGATGAGTTGATGAATTCACAGCCCACCTCTCCAAAAGGCCAACAGTCATTGTGTTGGTGCCTGTTGACGCTGAGACTTCTTTCCTCGCAGCAGACACTCACCAGCCTACCCTTGAGCTCCTAAAGCAGACCCTCGCCGGGCAGGATTCTTTCCCCAATCTGCAAACAGCATTCTCTAACGACAGCCGGACAAAATCACTTTCTCCGTTTTGGAAACGCAGCCGCCACCAGGGCGGTGGGCCCCGGCCCGCTAGGCGCGCGGGTGTGCGCATCAGGGCTGGCGAGGTCACCGCGGCCACGCGCATTCCGGCCGGCCGCGATCGGCTCGTTTGAATCTCCCGCCCGCGCGGACGCTGCGGGCCGGGCGCGAGACAGGCGGCGGCACAGGGGCAGGAGGGCCCTCGCTCGGACGAGGAGGGGCCCGGCTAGCGCCCGGGCGCCCCACGGGGCCGGAAACCGCGCGCCCGCACCCGCGCCTTCCTGCCGCCCCGCTTCACGTGGAGCCGGCGTGGCGCGACTAGGCGCGCGCGAGCAACGCCCCGGCCCGCCGAGGACCCCCGGTGCTCCCGCTGTAGCAGCTCAGCGCGGCTCCCTCCGCCAGGACCCTTCTTCCGTTACGCGCACGACCTACCTCGGTGCAGGTCCGCCAGAAGGAACTCCTCCGCTCGCCTGACCGGCCGCGAACTGCCCCAGAGCATGCGCTCTGCAGGCCTCCAGCCCCGACCCGGGCCAGAAAGGAAAACAAAGAGCCCGGCGGCCCCTGGCGGTCGCCCTGGGAGGTGCAAGTGGCGCGCTCCGGCCAGGGAGCTCTGGACCAGGCTCTCTCCACCTGTATTCCACCGGTACAGTGGGTGTATATTTTGGAGACTTCAAGTCGGGGCAGGTGGACTGACAACCAGAAGACCACTTGAAAACAGGATTTGTTTGGGAAAATCTGGTGTGGAAGGGACTATACGGAGAAAGGAGATACTGCTCTTCCCTGCTCTTAAGAGAGTGAGAAAGATGAGAAATCAGACAATCAACGACCACACGGAGCCATGACGAGGGTAGGCACAGGGGCATCTGGCTCAGCCTGGGGTTTAAGAAAGGCTTTCCAAGTTAATTCGAAGAAGCCAGGGCATCCTAGGAGAAGCATCACTTGCAATAACAGGGGTGATGAGAGCCTAGGGTGGTTGTGAGAAACTGCCAAGAGGGTCCGATTAGAGCCCAGGGTGCCTGTGAGCGTGACGGGAGAGCCCTGGAGAGGGAGAGTCAGGCCATGGATCTCCTTAGCGTCTTGTGTGTTTAAGGGGTGCAGCCTCTATCCCAAAGCAATGGGGGAATCATGAAAGGGATTTGAGAATGTGTGTGATAGGAGATTTTAGTTTTAGAACAAAATGGATAATGAACTTGGGCCAGGAAAGGGAAAACAAGTGGAGGGAGGGAGACCAGATTAGAAAGAAGAAGGTGTGAATTGGGATTGGGGGCTGGAGAAGGAAAATAAACACCAAGCAGACAATCCTTGTTAACACACTCATTCTTCAGGATGGATACAAACACTTCTTGAGGATTTTAAGTGTGCCCTGAGGTGACCTCTCAGGCATTTGATTTTCTGGCGGATTACCCGGGTCAGGGCAGTGACTTCTGCAAAAGGGTATTTTCCATTTCATGTTGATTCTGACTCTAAAAGTCATTTTATCATACCTGAACTCTAGATGGACACTATTTTTTTTATAGGGTATTTTACAATTTTTTAATCCCCCCTTCACTTCCACCCCTGACCCATGGATATTGCCGTTTCCCCTTAAGAACTGGATCTCTGAAGGTGGATGTCTCCTCCCACAACCTGGAGGCATACACCAGGGGCCAGGCAAACCCTGGGGGCCTAGCTCACCTGGGGCCTGGCAAACCGGAAGTTTGGTTGTGGCTCCACCTGGGGGCAAACCCAGGACCTTCTGTATTAGATGGACACTTGTGATGAGTATTGACCAACTGAATTTCTTTTACTGTGCAGAGCCCACCCAAAGCACTCCCCATCCTCAGGGTCTCTCTTACCTCTGCAAGTTGACCTCTGCCTCCATCACGGACACTTCCTTTGGATGATATAGTACTGTGAACTTTCTCCAAGTTTCAGCCCTGGGATCTCCGATCTCTCTCTGCTTTCTTCCTCCAGGATCTTACTCATTCACATGGCTTGATGGAATTGTAAAAATTATTATTATTATCATCTATTTTGTAACACCTTTATTTTGTTAACTACAGGAACATGTCCATCTATGTCCTTTAGCATATTTGTTCCTTCCAAACCTCATGACAGTTGGAAAATAAGAAAAATGAGGTTCAGAGAAGATAAAAACTTTCTGGAGGTTATCATACAGGTGGTAGAAGAGAACCAGAACCCTTGCTGAGGGCTGAGCCATCACCTTTTAATTGAGGGGGCAATCCATCCAGTCTGGTTCTAACCTTTGCCCTAATTTTCAGTCTTACATCTCTACCCAGAAGACCGAACACCAAAAATAAAACTCATTTCCCATGGATCTAGATTCCCCACAACTTCCTCATTCCAGTCAAAGTTAAGGTTCTTCAGTAAGTACAGATTCAAACCTGAACTTCTTTTCTGATTCCTCCCTCTCCTCAACTCTTCATGTTTCTCTTTGTGCCTCTCTGGTCTAAAGTACCACCTTGCTTGCTTCTGCTCCCACCTCTCATTTCTTTCCTTCCATTTTATTCTACCAAGATCCCCAGGTTAGTCTTCCTAAATTATAGCTGTGAGACCATGCCCTGTTTAGAAATCTTTAAAGACTCAGATATTTCTTCATTGCTGTGCTTGGAGCACTAGGCGGCAAATCTCTCAAGCTGTTGATTTCTCATTTCCCCCTTAGCCTCTATACTGTGTACTCCGAAGATGCCCATGCTCATTCCTACCTTCTCACTTGTATCTGGCCTGTTCTCCCTCCCAGGTGCCTTCCTTCCTGCCTAGTTGAATTCTTGATATTTTTAAGGTTTAATTCAGTTCTCATCTCCATGGAGCCTTTCTTGGCTCCACTTATCTTTTCTTTCTTAGAACCCAAATATCGATTTCATTTTTTCCACATGCTGATTGTTTTATTTATTGAATACACACCATAAGGAAAACAAGTAATGAACCCAACCCAGAACTGACACAGATGATAGAATGAAACTTGAATAACATTAAAAGTTATTATAACATATTTTATATGTCCAAAAATCAAGTAGAGACATAGAAGATATAAAAGTAAAATTGTTGACAATATATAAGATGGCAAATACACTGGGTAGGATTAACAATAGATTAGTGAACTTGAAGGCACAGCAATAAAAATAACCCAAAGTGAAACACAGAAAAAAATTTTTAAAAGTAAAAATAGCGTTAGTAAGCTATGTAATAACTTTAAGGGACCTAATATACAGGTAATTGGAAACCCTGAAAGCAAAGAGTTGGGGACAGAAAATATAAGGAGAAATAATGGCTAAAAATGTCCAAACTATAAACCTAAAGATCTGTGATGGTTAATTTTGTGTCATTTTGACTAGGCTATGGTGCCCAGTTGTTTGGTCAAACACCAGTCTAGATGTTGCTGTGAAGCTATTTTTTGGACATGATAACCTTTAAATCAGTAGACTTTGAGAAAAGCAGATTAACTGCTGTAATTTGGGTGGGCCTCATCCAATCAGTTGAAGGCCTTAAGAAAAAGAACTCTGCCAAGTCTGTCTCTAGTCTCAAGACCGTAATATCAGCTCTTGCTGGGATTTCCAGCCTGCTAACCTACCAACAGATTTCAGACTTGCCAGCTCCCACAAACACATAAGCCAATTCTTTAAAATACTTATCTATATCTATCTATACACATACATCCTATTGGTCCTGTTTCCCTGGAGAACTCTAATACAAAATACAAGAAGCTCAAGGAACTCCAAGTGCAAGAAGCAAGACATATCAAAATTAAGTTGCTCAAAATCAATGATAGAAAATCTTAAAAGCAGTCAGAATAAAGACCTGTTATGTACAGAGGAACAAGACAAGGATACAATGCAACATGTCAGTACAGAGAAACAAAAACGAGAATACAATGCAAATAAGATGACAATGGAGCAACATTTCCAAAGTGTTTCAGCAAAATTATGTCTAGTAAAGTATATCTAGCAAAAACATCTTTCAAAAATGAAGATGAAGTTGAGGTATTTTCAGATGTACAAATGATGAAAGAACTCATCGCCATCAGACTCCATAGTAAAAGAAACATTAAAGAAAGACCTTTGGGCGGAAGAAAAGTGATACCGGATGAGAATCTGGATCTACACGAAGGAATGAAGAGTACTGGAAATGTAACTACATGGGTAAATATATGATTTTTTTTTTCAAAACTTAAAAGAGAAAGACAACTGTTTATTTAAATAAAAAGAATGCATTGTGAGTTTTATAACATATAAAATACATGACAATAATAAGAAAGACTGGCGTGAAAAATATATTGCAAGATTCTTATACTATAATAGGTGAAGAGTTATAAAATCAATTGAATGTAGACTCTGAGAAGTTATAAGATGTATACTATAAACCCAAAAGCAATCACAAAAATAACAAAACAAAGTTATAGCTAGTAAGTTAATAAAGAAGATAAGATGTAATTAGAAAAAGATAACTTACAAAAGGCAGAAAAGACAAAGGTAGTAAGAACAGATGAGACAATTAGAAATCAAATATCAAGATGATAAGACTCAAACCTAAGCACATTGATCATATAAAAACATAGTTTAAATACTCCAATTAAAAGGCAAATTGTCATAAAAAAGTAAGACCCAACTATACACTGCCTGCAAGAAATATACTTTATTTATTTTATTATTATTTTTTCACACCTACATCACCTGGTATTTCTAGGTGGCCTCCTATCCAAGTACTAACCAGGCCCAGCCCTCCTTAGCTTCCGAGATCAGATGAGATTGGGCACATTCAGGGTGGCATGGCCATAGACAAGAAATAGACTTTAAGTATAAATACACAAATAGGTTTAAAGTAAAAGGATAGAAAAAGATATACACTGGCAACACCAGTCAAAAGAAAGCTGTAGTAGCTATAATAGCATACAAAGTAGATTTCAGAGCAAATAATATAGAGACAAAGAAGGTAATGTCATAATAGTAAAGGAATCAATCAAAATGCATACTCCTAAACATATATGAAACTTTGAATAACAGAGCTTCAAAATACACAAAGCAAAAACTGATATAACTTCTAGAAGAAATAGACAAATCTACAACTATAGCTGGAAATTTCAATATCCCACTCAATAATTGACAGAATAAGTGGACATAAAACCAGCAAGGATATTGTAGACTTGAACACTTTCAACCAATTTGAACCTATTGACATTTATAAAACACTTCACCTTTCTTCACACTCCACTTTGTTTTTTTCAAACAACAGTAAAATGCACATTCTTTTAAGTGCATGTGAAATATATACCAAGATAAACCTTATTCTGGATCATAGAACAAGTCTTGGTAAATTCAAAAAGATTCAAGTCATACAAAATATATCCTTGGACTACAATGGAATTAAAGTAGAAAACAACAACAGAAAGTTCTTTGGAAAACTCCGAAATACTTAGAAACTAATACACCTCTAAGTAGCCCATATATCAAAGAAGAAATCAGAAGGGAATTTGAAAGTATTTTAACTGAATAAAAACACAATATACCAGATTTGTGGGATATTGTCAAAGTGATTATTTGGGGGAAACTCATAGCACTAAATGCCTATATTAGGAAAAAAGCAAGGTCTCAAATCAATGTTCTCAGCTTCTGCTTTAAGAAATTAGGAAAAGAAGGGCAAACTAAACTCCAACTAAACAGAAGAAAACAATAAAGATTAAAATAGAAATCAGTGAAATAGATGCAGAAAAAGTCAACCAGTGTTCACTATGTGCCAGGCACAGTACTAGTGACTGAGTTTACATATATAGCGCCATTCCCTGAGGTCCCCCACTAGTCGGTTAGATAAACATCAATTGGAAAATAATCATATCAGAATGCTAATGATCATGATGGAATGCTCAAGGTGTCAGATGTTTAGGGGAGGGGGAAGTGAGGATGGTGGCTAATGGTTCAGGCTTTAGAGACTCACACCTTCAGGTCTCACTCTGCATGATCTTGGGCAAATAATCTAACCTTGTCTTCTTTTTCTATAATATAGATTTAATAAAAGTCCCTGCATGGCATAGAGCTGTTTTAAGGATTAAAGAATGCCTAGCACATGTGGCAAGTACTCATTAAATGTCAGGTACTATCAGAGGTAAACACATGCACAAAGCCAGAAAGGGGTGAAAGAGGGAGGCATGGCCAGGGAAGGGGTCTTTCTTCCCAGAAAACTGTACTCATCTTCTTTAACATTTTCGGAGTCACGTAAAGCTAGATTTATAATTCCATTACAACTGAAACTGAGTTTTTATGGTGTAGTCGTGACTATATTAGCTTAGTTTAGAAAAGTTCTGTCATTTTAACCAGGTGGAAATAGTTGATACTTTTTTGAGGTGTAACATATAAATTGAGGATAGGTTCTGTAGTCAATTGCCTTGCTCAGGTGAGTGCTTTGCCATTTACTGGCTGTGTAACTTGGGCAAGTTCCTCAAATCCTCCAATGTTACATTTGCAAAATGGGCACAAGAGTACTTACTTTACAGAGAGAGCATTAGATGAAATAATGTACACATACATCTTAGCACATGCCCGTGTTCAGAGATAATAGTATATTATTATATAGTTTTGGAGTTAAGTTCAAATCCTGCTTCCGCTACTTAATAGATGATTTGGGGGGAAGTTACTGTCCTTTTTGTCCTCCTGGAAAAGTATGGTGGTTCTGGGTGAGGTAACTGCATCCCTACTTGTTTGCTTGAGAAGTTTGGGGATTTTATATAATGAGCTCATTGTACTCATTGTGGGACTCTAACAAACTTTACAAATATTCATTTAATTTTCATTAAAACCCCAAGAGGTAGGTTTTTGTTTTTGTTTCATTTTATAGAGCTCTTTAGGTAGGTACTTTTATCATCCCCATTCTATGAAGAAATTGAGGAAGAGAGGTTAGGCGGCTTGCCCAAGGTCACATGGACAGGAAGTGGTAGTACCAGGATTCAAACCTAAGCAGTATGACTCCAAGTTTGGCAACAGTTGACATGATTGTCTGCCCAGAAAAAGGCCAGAAAAGCCTGTTTGGAAAAGTCTACAAACAGGGAAATGTGGCAAGATAGTTTAGGACAAAGGGCAAGACCTACACTACCTTTGACAGCTTTGTTTCAGTTCTCCTTAGACATCAGGAGAAATGCAAGTATTTCCCACACAGCATTAATTATCCACCCCTACACCCTGTGAATTTGTAATAAGCACTGGATAAATTCCCTGGTTGTTGGGGAAAAGCTGTTCATTTTACTGAGCACCTACTCTCATGTTATGTGGTAATATCGAGAGCTGGACAAAGGCTAGTCCTGGGGATACAAACAAGATTTTGACTTCCATCTGGCTCCCTCCTAGCAAGTCTGCAGTTGGACGGGTTTGTGCAGAGGGTCTACTTCCTAGGTGTGGATTTGGCCAATTTAGCCTTTTTGTTCCTCAGTTCTCCCTTGAAGATGGGTTAGATTAATATCCACTGAAGCCAAATGCTTAGAACGCTGCTTGGCATAAATGCTACTTGGGTAGGTAGATGAGCTTTCATATATTGCTGTTCCTAGTTTAAAAAGCCAACAAGCTCTCCTAGGTTCTCCAAAACCATGGCAATACCTATTGACTACCTCTTATCCTCAAAGACCATTTGCAACTGTCCACATATGGACTGGATATTCATTTGGACCACCATTTACCAAAACCCAAATTCACCCAAACCTCAAACTGACCCCAAAGACTTCTGAGTTCATGAGCATCCCACCTTCCCCCACCTTATATTCTTAGCCCCACCCAGAATCTAGACCCTTACCTTCTAGATGATTCCCCACTAGCCCCCATCCTTCAGGGCCTGACTTCCCTACCATGCTGGCAGCCTGTACAAGGGTTTGATAGTTTCCATTGTGACTCAATCTCACATCACTCAGGCAATTTTCTTCCAGGCTAAAGTGCCCCACTTGGAAACTGATAGTTTTAGCACGCAACAGCTGTGCAATTTTTATTTTTAGCATTGTTTATGCCTACAGCACCTGGTCTTCCTAGGTGGTCTGCCATCCAATTATAAGACCTGAGCTTGCTTAGCTTCAGAGATCAGACATTGGGTTTGTTCAGGGTGGCATGATCCCTAGACTATGGTCTGTGGCTCCACTGTGGCACAAACCCAAGACCTGCTTGTAAAGATGTGCTGTCCAATAGCCATGCAATTTTAACATTTATGACCAATCATATAGCTGCTAATGCCCATTTACCTCTGCAAAAAACTTGACAGGATTGGTCTAATCATGAACCCAGGATCTATCATTCAACACTTTATGTCCAGAGAACCATTTAGCCCAACAACTAAGTTCATGGGACACACATCTTAATTTAACCCAGCCTTGAATATAACCAGCTAACTATATGATGAAAGTAGGATCTAGCCAGGGAGCTTTTACCTCGGTCCTATGTAACTGGTCAGGAACCAGTGGTATAAGTGTGATACAAAGCTGAACACAAAATTGACAATACACAGGACAAAAGCTCAGGGTTAGTATGTAACTAATCAGCTATTAACTGTTATAATAGGTATTTAACAAGGACTTCTATTCACTGAATACTTTTTGGGCTGATCCCACATTTCCATATAAAAAAGAAACCACAAAGATGAATATAGCTCTTTATTATTCATAAATACATCAGAAATTGACATCTTTAAAAAGATACCCAGGTTCATGGGCTTCTGTTAGGTAGTCAGAAAACCCAGTCAACTTGGTTAATGATGAAAAAGGCAAAGTAACATCTGAAGTTTCATGACATTTTCATCTCATAGGGTCTCTTGGGGCTCCCAGATTCAAGGACTGTACTATCCTAAAAAGAGCTGCTGACATGCTGACAATCAGTGCCTTCTGCAATTATAAATTCCAATGGGTCACTTGACTAATGGACCATTCCACCCCTTCCAGCTGTTAGGGGTCTGGAGCCATGCCTAAACTTTTATTTGTATTGTCACCCTTTGATGAATAAAGAGCAGTTACACGTATCTTCAATAGGGTTATCACTTTACCAACTCTCCTTGCCAAATAAAGGATGCAAAAGCATTGTAAACTGTCAACAATTTACATAAAGCTCCTCTTCTCTCCTGAATGAAAAAAGAAAAGGAATAGTTAATTAAGAGTCTTACTTATGATCTTAAAATTTAAATTTTAGTAATCTAGGTGTTTCCTGCATGGTTTGTCTCCTCAGTCATTGTCCACAGGACTCTGAGAAGCTGTAGGAATATGCAGGCGCAGACTCAAGGCCCGGCTTCATCTCCAACGTTGTGGAAAGGGACTGTACATCACTGGGGCGGAGCCCTATGCTCCCCTACGCCACCTGGACAGAGCCCCAGGGAGAGTGACCTCCTGGGGGTACCCACGTTGGAATGCCTAATCACAAATTTGTGTAATCTAAGGCAATACTGCTAAACAGCATGATTCCTCAAAATCCATTAGAGATGTCTTCAATCCATACCACACATGTAGATTTGAGTGCATAGTGGGTTAAGTAACTCGTTTGAAATCAATTCCAAACCAGCTACCACTATTGACTATTTCATGGTATAGCTACTTAATCACTCATGTGCGAGCTTTGCTGTGACTCTGGTTATTTCAACCCAAACTATCAAAATTTTTTCATTTGAAAGTGGAAATAACCCTATCACACAAGTATTAAGGATGTGAAAATATTAAGTTTTACAGGGGGTGGAGGAAAAGCCATCTCTCCAACAAATGAACATACATCTAAGATGATGTTAACATACCTACAAAAATGTAGCAAAGCTATCTGGATGTAATAAACAGCAATAGATTCTTCATGAAAGGGGACTGAGCTCAGAATGATTAAATGTCTTCTGCAAAATGTTGACAAACACCAATAAGCCAAAAGTAATTTGTAGATTTACTTACCCCAAACCAAGTTATTTGGAATCTGGAGTGAATGCTGCAAAACAAGGAAATTAAAGAGCTTAATCTAGCAGTACAGTAAAACTGATTAAAGCAAAAATTTCCTTTTACCTCTAACCAACCTAGATTTAGACAAGGTGCTCTACAGAGCTGTTTCCTGCATGGTTTGTCTCCTCAGTCATTGTCCACAGGACTCTGAGAAGCTGTAGGAATATGCAGGCGCAGACTCAAGGCCCGGCTTCATCTCCAACGTTGTGGAAAGGGACTGTACGTCATGGGGCAGAGCCCTATGCTCCCCTACGCCACCTGGACAGAGCCCGGGGAGAGTGACCTCCCGGGGTATCCACGTTGGTTACCGAAACAGTCAACGAAGCTCAAGTTCAAGACGGAACAGCAGTCACATATCAGAAACCAGAATCAACTTTCAGCCAGGTACCTAAACATCTGGATTCTTAATACTTCATTAGCACGCTGCCAAAGAAATAGTAAACGCAGATCCGTTTGGCAGGAATTACGCCTTATATATCTTTAAACCGATCATCTAGGGTCGTGAAATTACTCTTAAATGTCAAAGTCGGCAGTAAAGTTAAGAGCCGTCCGCTTCGAAATCGGGGCTCAAACGTGGTTGGGCATCAGGAATACCGTCCTGCGTGCGACTCCGAGGACGATGAGATTCCTAGGAAGCAAGATAATAAACGGCACAACAGCCAGCGTGGGAGGGCGGTGGGATGCGATTTCACCGTCTCGGCGAGCACGGTGGTAGCTCGTTGCTCGCGTCTCTTGGTCATGGCCATCGCCCGCGCCTCGCGAGGCCTCCAGAGCTCGCGAGAGTCCGATCCAAACCCACTGCACGACTTACGCGTACTTAGCGCGGATGACGCAAAAGGCAATCTTTCTAAATAGTATAATCTCCACAAGAAGGGTTGCTTATCTGGCCCGGGTACTAGACCTAGAGCTGGTACACCAAGAAGGTAAAAACACTCACCGAACAAAACCAACGCAGATCGAAAACTCTTCCCCGAAAAGACTGAGCGAGCCCAAAGCATCCTCATTTATACCTTCTGAAGAGACCGGAAATCAAGAAATGTCTATTGCGCCTGCGCCTGCACTGCGCCATGCGCAGTTAGGGACTCAAAAATTCGCTAAGGGAGCTGGGAAGCTACTGCCGGCTAGGCCCCACCCCTATCGGGCTCAAAGTCATTGGTCTGCGGTTTGGCTCTATCCCCGGTGGGGTAATGTAAATTACAGAAACAGTTTTTTAAGTATATAGACGGGTAGGTACATTTCTAATAGCAAATTTACTTATTTTTGCTCAGTTCACCCAATATGGAGGATATACTGTTAAATAAAAAAGTTGAAAAATAGACGTCATCTAGAGAAATGCAAAGTCTCAAAAGGGATTGAATCTGAGTGTCGCATGTAAAGATTTGATAAATGCCTAGGTAAATAAGAGCTCCTACACAGAATTGGCTAAAATTAAAAGCCTCATATGAACAATAATGGATGGACTTAATACTACTGAACTGAACACTTATAAATGGTTAAAATGGCAAATTTTATGTTAAATAATATTTTAACCCAACTAATGTAAAGAGTTGGGCAAAAATCCTGAAGCTACATGTGAAATAATTGCAAATGTGTTAAGATTTCAAATACAGTGTTATGCAAATAACTCACAGCTGAGATATGAGTAGAGTACTTCATGGTGTTCCTTCTAAAAGATTTTGTGCTGGGTATTTTAAGTACATTATTTACTATCACAGCAATTGGTACTATTTCCCAGATTTTAAGATGTGAAACAGACCTAGAGCAGTGGTTCTTAAAATGTAGTTGGTGGATCCTGAGGTCCCGGAGACTCTTTTGTGGTCCATGAGGTCAAAATTATTTCATAATAATATTTAGACTTTCTTTGCCTTTTTCACTGTGTTGACTGTACTGATGTTCTGAAATGAAATCGTGGGTTAAACTGCTGGTGCCTTAGTGTATTTATTTTAAGGCCCTGTCACTGAACAATACTGGTGGTCGTATTCTTCCTCATCGCAAATTTACAGTTTTCAAAAAAGTTGGTTTTACCTAAGAATATCCTTGAAGAAGTAAAAATAATTTTATTCTTAACTTTTGCATATCCATCTTTTTAATATCTGAATGAGAAATACACATAAAGCACTTTTGCTGCATACAAAAGTACAGTGGCTGTCTCCAGGAAAAGCACTTATGTAATTGAATTGTGTGCTGAAATAGCCACATTTTTTTCATGGAATACTATTTTACGTGAAAGAACAGTTAACATCTTTTACCAACTATATATCTGTGAGACTAGATCATCTTCATTTACTTGAACCAAAACAGTGTATAGTAATACATTGAGTGCAGAAGCAGATTTAAGAATTGAACTGTCTTCTGTTAGACAAGAGATTTGCAAAACATGTAAAGCATTGCCACTCTTCTCACTATTTTTGGAAAATAGTTATTTTTCTTGAAAATATATTATCAATGTGTAATGGGTTATTTTGAAATGTATTTTTTAAATTTCTGTTTTAATTTTAATTTTAGGATAAATAGATATTACAGGTAACGTAAGTTCTTTGGGGTTCTGAATAACTTTTAAGATTGTAAAGGGGTTACAAAACCAAACTGCTTGAGAACCAGTAAGTAGTTTAGAGGAGGACAGATAATTCTACTACTTCTCTGGTGATATTACCAGTATTTGGTTACCTTTGAATCACTCATTCAACGTTTACTTAGTGGATATGACTTCTTTGCTAGGCATTGTCCTATAGACATGGGGGATTCTAGATGAAACACTTTTATCAGTCCTTGAGAACTCACAGTGGGGGAAATAGATAGGACAGCAAATTATACTATTACTGTATGACATAAATAAAGTATTCTGAGAACACAGAGGAACTAAACGATATGCTAAAGGCTGAGACACTTTCCCTGGGGAGTTAAAATCTGAGCTAAACTTGAAGGGATAATAATAATAATAATAATAATAATAATAATAATAATAGAGTGGGGTGTGGATGATGACAGCATTCTAGGCTGAGGAACTAGCTGGCCTGTGGTCCCTCCCAGGAAGGGCGAGAAGAAGTCAGCTTGAGGAAGAACATTAAAGGAGTTCTCTCTTTTTCTCTAATAACTGCGAAGTTGAAGACCATTCTCAGCAATCAGACTGTCAACATTCCAGAAAATGTGAATATCACTCCAAAAGGACTCAGTTATTGTGAAGAGCCCCAGAAACACCTTGTGAAGGGACTCCAGTCACATCAATGTAGAACTCAATCTCTTTGGAAAGAAAAAGAAGAGGCTCCAGGTTGACACATGGTGGGGAAATGAAAGGAAACTGGCTATTGTTCGCACTATTTGTAGTTATGAAAGAACATGATCAAGGGCATTACACTGGGCTTCTGCTACAAGATGAGGTCTGTGCAGTCTTATTTCCCCATCAGCGTCATTATTCAGGAGAATGGTGGTCTTGTTTGAATGAGGCCAAGTGTTGTTTGTTCAATATCTCAAGCCCAGAAAGATGAGTTAATTCTTAAAAAAGATGACATTGAACTTATATCAAATTCAGCTGCTTTGATTCAACAAGCCACAAAAAAGGTAAAAACAAAGATACCAGAAATTTTTGGGATGGTATCTATGTTTCTGAAAAAGAAATAGTTGAGCAGGGTGAAGATCTAAGTTGTCTAGCTACAGAAACACAAAGATGTTGGATGATTCCTCAGACTTATTTGTGATATTTTAAAGGTGCAATAAAAACTGTGTATTGGGAAAAAAAACATTAAAGGGAGAAGTGCCTGGATTTTTCATGAGATTGGAAAGTAGGCAAGAGCTAAATTACAAAATATTGTGTAGTTCAGGCTGAGTTAAAATTTTATCTTGCAGGTAACTAGGGGCCAATAAATTTTGAAGTAAAGAATTGCTGTGACTATCTTGGTGTTTTAGAAAGGTAATTTCAGCAGCAACACTGAAGGAAAGACTCGAGATTATAAAGTCCTCTAGTCTTTAAATTTGGATGATAAACAAGGCAAGATTTAGAAATTTTAGGAATCTAATATTTAGGAATTGAGACACTTCCGAGATAAAGAATGCACAGAATTTATTGTCTCACTGGACCTGTGTTATTTAAGAGAGGCACTTGCAGATGATACCAACGTTTCAGACTTAGGAGGCTGAACATATGATGATCTAGTCTAACTCTGATAATTGAGAAAGTAGGCTGTGAGGTACATATATGTTACCTCAGGAACATCTGGGTGTGTATATATATTTCCAAAGGGCAAATGGATATAGGGTTGGACTCTAGCAAGAAACCTGAGTTATAGATAAAGGTGTAGAAGTTATCAGAATGAGTGATGCCTGAATTCATCTTGAGAAAGGAGAGTGATGAGAGGACTTGGGAACTCATTTAATTGGTGGTCAGGGAAGAAGCCAGCAAGACAGAGAAAGCATGATTGGAGGAGACAGGTATCTGAGAAGCCAAGGAAGTTTCAAGGTCTAGCACATGGTCCAAAGCATCAAATGCTACAGAGTGATCAAAAACATTAAGAGCTGGAAACAGGCTTTTAACTGAGAAGTTGCTGGTGTCCTCAGGGGAAGCCATTCAAATTTGTATTTAGTTTAGATTTTAATGAGGTGAGTGAACATGGCTTTAGAAATGGAAAACTATGTACAGACCGGATGCCATGACCTAAGTCAAGAAGCCTGTTCAGTTTACATTTCCATCACTTCTTTTTCCTCTACTTGTCACTCGTTTAGTTCAACTGCTTGGACTATAAGTAAATTTAACATTAAAATGTGAAGGGGGTTTAGGAAATGCAGGAGAGAGAGGTTGAAGAGAAAATAAGGGTCAAGGGAAGGTTTTTTTGGTGGGGGTGTAGGAAAAGATAAAACATTAAACAAATAAATGATTGAATAAATAAACTGTGTGTGCCTCCTTAGAACTAGATGGAGGGAGATTGAAGATATTTGTTCCTGTCAGAGGACCTCTGTTTTGTGAAGGAGGCAAAAATTCTTCGGGGAAGAAATTAATGTTTTCCGCAAAGGAGACAGACAGATGGAGTAAGTGGTCCAGCTTGCTGGTGGTCCTGCTTTTCCCTTCAGGCCTTGAACTGGAATTGAAACAGCTGGCTGTTTGGGTTTCAGGGCTTGGCTTTTCTTTGTTGTACATTCTCATCTTTTACATTTCCTATCCCCTCCCCTTCTCCCATTTAATATCTATTGGACTTGCCCTGATAGTGGCTTTCCAAACCTGTCACTCTACAACCATTAGCCTTCCCTCTCCTGGGGTACGGTAATCTAAATCCATTAAGAACCCAAATTCATTTATTGTTTCAGGAAACACTGTTCTAGAGACAATGCTTAAACTCAGGGCAATTTGAAGGCACTTTGGAGGGCTAGAAGGAAAATCTGGGAGGAGGTAGAACCCAATGACATGAGCAGCTCTGACTCATGGTTTCAGCCTTTGGTGAAGGGTGGTACACTAATCAAGGCCACTCTGAGGTGACAAGTAGAGTCACTGGTGAGGCCACCTGGATTGAAACTGAGCTGCTAGCCAGAGAGTACGCGAGGTACAAAGTGCCTTATTGTGATGTCAACCTGAGGTCTTATTATATGTGGTCCACACAGAGTAATCCTTATAGGGACAATTGATTGGGATGCAATTGCTGGTCCTTGAATATATGCAGTGATTACATAATTTGCTTAGACCTGGGGGAAGCAACTTTACCTCTCAGGTACTTCACTGGTAAAATGAGTGTATTTGCACTTACCTCCCAGGCTAGCGGTAGGATAAATAGGATGAAGAACCTAGTGCAGTACCTGGTACATACTGTGGGGTCTATAGTTGACTTTCCTCTCTGCAGTCTCCTCTTTTTCTGTATGTGTGCACAGACACAAACATGACTGACCTTCATCTCTGGCTACATATGTTCTTACTATTATTTTTCCCCCTTCATCTACTTCTCATTGAGGGTCTCTAGTAGTATTTTAGGTATCATTTTAAGCTGGCGTAAATCTTTTGGAATAAGGTAGAATATAAAAGAAACACTTCACACCAGAAGAGTATAGTTTAATTCTAAAATACTTTAATAATTAATATCGATAAGACTGATATACAATGCAATTATTTATTTTACAAGGAGATTCTGTACATCAGGGAAGCATCTTGAAGTACAATACATCAGGCTTTTATTTATTCTTTACATTATGATTGTGAATTGTTACTTACACAGAAAGGGAACACAAAATCCATTATACATATATATATATACATAAAACACCTAAAAAGACTCGACCCCAAAGTTTCTTGTTTCAAAAGAACAACGAATGAGATGAAGGATGAACTAGATTTTTTAGTGGCACATAGAAAGCAAAGTAGCTCAGGAAATCAAATCCTGTTTTAAGCTTGGCACATTAAGGGAAAGAAAGGCAGTGAAAGAAGGGTTTGACAGTCATTTTAGGCCACAAAGTATGCTGGTATAAGCCAACTAACCTCCAAACCAACAAGATAGAAAGGTTAGAAGAAGTCAAGTTAGCAGTTAATGTGTGGCCACCTTACACACAGTCCTCTAACAACTTTGTAGAGTTGTCTCATCTTTCCTCAGTCATACCAAATGTTAATGAGTTTCAAGATGTGGAGCCGGTGTATCTCCAGAGCCATAAAGCATTTGACAGTAACTGAGAATTCAAATACCTCCTTATTCCCCATACAGACAGAAGACACTACACTTTAAGGTCACTTTAGCTTTTTTTTGTTTTGACCTGATATTTCAATTCATCAGCAAATCTTACATGGACATGAAAGGAGAAAGAACAATCTGAAAGATTACATACAAAAGAACAGGGACGTCAGAAGAAATCTATACAACAGCCACAATTTCCTGCACATTATAGGGAAAAAGCCACATTCATCGGTTAAATAGAAACCATTTTTTCTTCCACTTAGTGTGGATAGGAATTAGAGGGAAATAGTGAGGCTGTATGGTTTTGATAAAAATACAAAGAAAGTAACTGAATCTTCTGTTTTAGGAAATTATATTAATATATATTACAAATACAAAAAGGGGTGGGGGCTGAGCCAGTGCACGGGCACCAGCTACACTGGCTACAGCTTGGAAGAGTGGGGATGAATGAGGTGGCAACTGCCAGAGAGGGGAAGGGGAAGAGGGCAAACAGTACTGAGGAGGGGAAGGGCAATGGAGCGTGATCATGCCCCTCTTAATTCTCCAGAGACCTTTTCTTATTCAGCACCCCACAGCCCTAGGACCTCGCTTTGATTCTGGCTGGAAGTATAGGGGCCGACAGCACACGAGTGTTCCTACAGAGTTGCTACAACTCTGCTTTATGGAGAATACATCTATTGGTCAGAATGATTTAGAGTATCAACAAAAGTACAACAAATAGCTCTTCAAATTTAAGCCATGAGTCGGTTTTCTGCCAAGTTGGCTTTAACATAAAGGCTTTTTTTTTTTTTTTTTGGTATATAGAAAACATACATGATTTTGCATTATTACAACTTAGATTCTGGTTACAGCTCAGATTGTTTAATAGAAAAAACATAAGTTTCCATCACATCTTCAAGATTTTTTAAAAAATAAAAATGAGGACAACTTGTGTCAACAAGGACATGTCAGATCCTGAGCTTCTCCCGGGCTGGACTGCCTGAAGAGGACTATATTGCTGGGTTACAAGAGGTACGGTGCAATGCTTTCAACTGACATGCCAGTGTGGTATGAAGGCTTTCCCTGGAGGTGGGGGCCCCCCTGCCAGAAGGTTGGGGCCCCTGAGAAAGTTTTCCCCATCACCAACTGGATTTGATGGCCAGAATTTAGTCACAAGTGGGTCTCACAACCAGGACAGAACAGGTAAGGCTAACGGTGCACACACTGCCTCAGCACGGGCAGTCGTCTTAGGGCGAGGGTGTGGTGCAGTCAGTGAGACTCGGAACCTGCAAGTGGCCTGGAATGTTGGTGGCTGGTGAGGGAAGTCCCCCTCAAGTATGCTGCTATATTAAAATGTTCAAAAGCACTGACAAAGTGTTCAGTTTTGCTCAAGGCAGCACACAAGAATCCATTCCAGTGAAATGCTACATTCATAGAAGTGCTGTTCACCCCAGAAATATATCCCAGGGGACTCAATTCTGGCTGTGCTGGGAAGTGCTGAAGTTCCTGCCAAGTCATTCTGGAGACTGAGGCAGCAAAGCAGCTGTTTTGGGAGTAGTTTAATTCCTCTCTCAAACTTCAGCATCATGGACGATGGTAGCTAAAACAGATGATCAAAAAGAGCTGAGTTACCAGATATTGTAGATTGCTATTATCAATAGTAATAAAATATTATGTTCTAATTTTTGCAAGTCGCCTCTCCTCCGCTCTAATTCTACCTGACATTTCTGTAGCATCTGATACTCCTAAGTCTCCCGACCCTCTTCCTCCTTCCTTGAAACTCTCTTCTGGGTTCTGCGACACTATCTTTTCCCTAGTTTTCCTTCTTCCAATTGCTTCTCCTCAGTATGCTTTCTGGTCCATTTTCCTCAGTTCACTCATTAAATCCGAAAGGTTTTCCCTTAAGAACCACGATCTCTACTCATAAATTTGCTATCTTTGGAGCTTGCTTTCTGTTTGTACTCCAGAGTGCATACTCAACTGTCTTCTAGGAATCTCCATGTCAATGTGTCACAGGCTCAAACTCAACATATCTAATTTATTTTCTAGTTTGTTTATTGTCTGCCTTTCTCTTTAGGAATAAAGGCTTGTTAAGGACAGAGACTTTATCTTGTTCCCTGTTATATCCAAAGCACATAGCACTGTATCTATCATGTAGTAGGTGCTCAATCAATGTGTACTGAAAATAATGCCCAAACTGTTCACCTGAGCTCCTTGTCAATGTCACAGACCTTAAAAATCACAAGTTAGAAATCTAAGCATCATTTGGACTACTTCCTTTGATTCATCTCTGCAATCAATACACTGCCAAATCTTGTTGATTCTATGAGTGAAGTGTACTTCAAATCTATCTCTTGCATTCTCACTACCACTTCCCCAGTTTAAGCTCCCAGTTCACTCTCCATGGCTATTTTAGTTAACTTCCTAACTGGTTTCCTTGCTGCTAGTCTCTTCATCCTTCTACATCACCTTCTACCATTTCACCTGAGCTTGTTGTGAAATACAAAGATTTCCAATGGTTCCAATAACCCAGCATAACAGTCAAAGCTCTTCAAAGTGTGACCGGAACCCATCTTGCTGGTTTCAGCTTCACCAAACTAAGTTCCCATGTCTTCTGCTCCAGCTACATTTTCTGTTACTCAGAAACATCGTGCACTTTCCTACCTCCCATGGCCTTGCTAAAGCTGGTTCTTTTGCTCACAACGTTCCTTCCTTCCTTCTTGTCCAAATAAATTCTTTTATATACTTTAGGATCCAACCTAAATGTCACCTTGTCCATGACTCTTTCCTTAACTGTTGCTCACTATAGTACCTTCTATGATTACTAACAACAACAAAATTGGCCAACACTAACATAGCTAGGAAATAGTGACACTGGAATACGAAACCTGGCAGTCTCGGGACTAAAAATGACTGCGACATTTATCATATTAACTGCACTGTATTTAGTAGGACACAGGTCTTTTCCCATATTAGATTACAATCTTCTTGCTGGCAAGTATGTATGGTTTGTTATTTGAGTTCATATTTTAGTACCATGAATAGTGTTATTGCTGTTCAGAGAATGTGCCTTCTCTACTGCAAGAGTTCAATACAAAAAAAACAAAAAACCAAAAAACAACAAAAAATCCGTAATTAAAATAATTTGCCTGTATTGTCATAGAAAAAAGTTTAACAATATTTTATTTTTCAGCTTTGCCTGTTCCTTCTTTTTACAGCAAATTGGAATTGTCCTTATATCTTCTTTATTAGCCTCTTTTTATAAATGTTCTAAGAGTCATGTAGACACTTTCAGTGACTCCATTTTTGGCTAGCTGATTCTTTAGGTGCTAGGTGGGTCCTCAATCACAACACTAATTCAAAATCAAAATATTTCTTGGCTTGTTTCATGAGGACAGCAAATTAAATAGAATTTATACACGAAATACGCAAGATCAACTGAGTTAGAAAGAACTGAAACCAGAAAGGGCGAGATCTTGTTTAACTCAGCAGTAACATCCTCATACATAACTCAGGACAGTGAGGTAAAAGGAAGAGAGCCTCCACTGGCTTTTTAGTCATTCATTCCTTTTTCTAAATTCTGGTTCTACAACTTACTAGCAAGTCAAGCAAGTTATCTACCCCTTTTATTCGTCGATAAAATGGGGATATTAACACACCTTGAAGGTTTAAGGATTAAATAATATACATATAATACCACATTCAGTGTAGGTAGACATTTACTATTGACTCTTTAGTTCTGATCCCTTTCTCTCAATGTAGTTTTATAGTCAACACTGAGTGTCCTTCTTTTAATAATGTCATTGGAGCCCCTTCTATCTGAACAACTCTGGGGTGTGTGTGTGTTTGTTTTTTGGTGGAACTCTACTTAATACACAGTATTTGAGTCTTTTGGCTCTTACCGTGTAAAATGTTTGCTCTCTTCATGAACTTCCATCTCTGAGCTTTTAAATTCATTTAATTCTTTTCTTATGGCAGCCTGTGGAGTAAAAACAAAAATGTTTCAGCATCTTCTATCTGCTAGAGCAGAGCAGTGTGATTTACCATTGATTCTCTATTGTGTTTAACTCTGTGAGTCACTGTAACCCACAGCAAGCAACTCTGAGAGAAGAAAGAAGCGCGGCCAACACACTGGGTGAAGCTCTGAGCCAATACACATCGCCTTCCTTGACATTATTCATCTTATAATAAACCTACAATTTCCAGGTCAATCAAAACATTTGAAAAGCTTAGATAAGATACTGTAGCTTTCATAGTTTCCACAACATGTGAAAATGCTTTTCCTGTTTAAAAAGTGAAATATGGGTAACTACTAAAATATGCCACCCAAACTCCCTCCATCCAACATAACCACTGTTAAAAATGTGTTTTATTTTCTTCCAGATTTTTGTACTCTGTGAGTAGCAAGGATTTTCTTTTCCTTCACTTTTGATGGTGGTAGTGGAATCAGTAGTATAAAGTTTTGGTTTGTATGTCTTGGCATTTTGTATCTTGATTACAAATTTAACATTATATCAAAAGTAGAAATTCTGTTTATGGTTCCCGTTCTAGTTAGCGTCTTGCATCCTTTAAAGAGAAAAAGAGAAAGGCAGACAGACAGACAAACACACCTTGTCAGCGGGTGTCAGTTTGGTCCAAGGTTTGTCAGCTCGCCGGTCATAATCTTGAGCATCTGTTACTTCCACATATTCATTGAACCTCAGAATCTTCCTGGCAAGTAGTTCGGCCACAGTTGGTCTTTGACTGAGCTGAAAGAAATGGAGTCTCTTAGTTGACTGTGCCAAGAATTAAGTATCAATCATGCATTCAATTTGCATCTAATCCAGTGCTTCGACCTTCTCTGTACATTCCTTTTGCTTTTGGCCTTTAAACACTACTGATACCTAGGTCCATCCCCAGAGAATCTGGGTATTGAAACTTTTTTTTATTTTTAAGCTCCTGAATGCACAGCTCAGATTGAGAACCCCTGCTATAAACCAGTATAACCAGTATAACCAGTGCTTCTTAAGCTTTATCATGCATAAAAATCAATTGAGGATCTGGTTAAATGTGGATTCTGATTAAGCAGGTCTGGGTGGGGCCTGATATTCTACATCTCTTACAAAATCCCACATAATGCCAATGCTGCTGGTCCATTGGCCACATTTTGGGTAGCAAAAGGATTAGGGCTATAAACTCACATATGTATTTATGTATTTCAAAGTAAATACATTTAAAATGAAAGCAATACCTAGTGGGTAATATTAAGAGTGAACAGTACCCAGGATAGCAGATTCTGTAATAAATTATGACTTAATATCACACAATCAGGTAACCTGCTCAATCTGAAGGCATCAAATCTAGCTGTGACCTTTAGCTACCCTCAGTCTATCAGGGATAATTCCTCTGTTCCCAGGGAAGGGGAGAAGTGGGAGAAATAGGTAGAAAATGTCTAGATCCCTCACTTTCCTGGGGATTCATATAAGTTTTAAGAAATATTTAGAGAACTCAGACCAAATCAGAAGCTATAGGAGGTGATTAAAAACTATTATCGTGGGAAGGAAAGGAAAAAGGTATCAAACCCAGAGCTTAAAAAGCTAACACAGGTCTGGTACAGAAAAGATTCCACCCTAACTAATCTGAGACCAAAGGAAAAAAAATCCAAGTTGGTTTTTCATACTTTTCAGGTATTACTAAGGGTCAGTTCAGTTTTTTCTCTAATTAGAAAATAAGCAGTCTGCCTCACAGAATTGAATGCTACACACTCCTCCTGTTACCATCTCTATACTTCAACAGGTTTTAGAGTCTACATCAAAACCCTGGGTCTACCAAATAAAAGTTAAAATTTTATACAAACATTTATTGAGCATCTTCTTGTGCCAGACATTCTTTAAATAGTAAAAATGGGAGGAAAAAGCTCCTGAATGCTGTGTTGTTTTCTATATTTGAATAATGTATTCTATTTTCACAGCAATCTATGGCAATTCAAGTCAAATAATTTCTTTCCAATCAAATAGGTTATTTGACTATAAAGCATGCATGTACTCAGTAGACAGACTGAAACCTAACATTTGGGGAACATACCTTTCTAGTGAGCCGACGTTTAATCTCTCGTTTTTCTGCTTGACGATCAGCTTCATTTTTAGCTAGAGTTGACAGAAACAAGGAAAATGACTTCAAAATGGTAATTTGGATATCAAACAAAATTTTCACTAATTATACCATCAGTGTTTCCCACAGGCTTCAAGTCAGAATAAAATACAAACTTTGAGGCTAGCTAACCAAGACAATTTTCTTGTCAACTGGTGTAGTCAAAATACTAATGAGCAAGGGTACCAAACTATGGTACCAAATCCAGCCAGTCACCTGTATTTTTACTGCCCATGAGCTAAGGATGGTCTTTTCATTTTTAAATGGTTACATTTTTTTTTTTTAAGTGAGGCAACCTTTGGTTGACCTCACAGTTTGCAAGGACCTTGTCAGCTTACAATCCCTTATTTTTTATTTTTTATGCCTACAGCCCCTGGTCTTCCTGGTGGTCTCCCATCCAAGTACTAACCAGGCCCGAACATGCTTAACTTCCAAGATCAGATGGGATCGGGCTTTGGTTCAGGGTAGCATGGCTATAGTTAAACGGTTACATTTTTGATGGCTTGATAATTACCTACATAATAGCTTCCTGTTTCTTTTGGTCTGTGGAGCTGAAAATATTTACTATGTGACCTTTAAGAAAAAGTGCAGGTTCTTTATTGAAGAGGAACCACGTAGAATGGAGATCACACTAAGTTTTGTGTGATACGTCTATAAAGCCTTCCACACTTTAAAATTTACTAAATTTCATATATCCAAATAGTGAAGAGAGAACAGAGGCTAGATTGGTCAAACTGAGCATGCCCAAAAGTAACACTATGAAGTCTAATACTTTTCAGTGTGGAGGAATTTAGGGCCAAATTTCACCCTATAACCTGGAAAAACAAACTTACACTAGATTAGAATGTTATTTCAGGAAGTTAATTAAGTACATAGAAAGAAAATTAAATACATGATTCTATTTTGTGACTTCAGAGATATGAAAGTCTGAAGAGAAAAAAGGCAGGAAGACCACTGCATCTGGGAATTGCCTTGAGCCCTATCCTCATTCCACTAGCAATAAGAAGATCCCCTCCAAATGAACAGCTATGATTTTACTTTCCTAAAGACAGAGGAATGTTAGGCAGCATATACCACATACTGCAAAATCCTTTCAAATGCCCAAGGTAGTCTCAGGATACTGTGAGAACATTAAAACAAAATGTTCTGTAGTATCTCAGTACACTAAACAATACCATAATGATATCTTGTAAAGGAAGTTTCAAGGAACTCTCTTCAGAGAAAAAAGATAATGAATAGTCCTTCCTTGACTGGTACACTCCCTCCTTAGCCTTATAGAAAATGCTTCTCTGTTATGTATATTAAAGTCAGAAATATACAAAGGACATTTTTACAACTTTATTTCCATAGCTGGACTCACGTTGTAGTATATTTCGTTGTTCTAGTTCTTCTGGTGTTGGTCTTTGACTCAATCGTCTAAAAAGGAGATAGATAAGAGTATTGTCTGTTAAACCTCCCAATCTTGTTTATAAAAATTTATTTTAGTCTTAGTTTATAGTAGCCACTACACTAGCAAGAAATCATAAATACTGCTTTGACGTTTCATTTGCTTATCTGATTCATTGTTTATGAAACAATTTTCATGTTGAAAGTGTTTATACAGATGTTATAACATAAAAAGGAATTGGACATGTAAACAGGAGCTCAAGATTCTAGTTCTGTCTCTGAAGTCGACAAGACCTATCACCAAAAAAGGCTCTCAGTCAGATCCTGAGTATACTCACTGTAAAAAGGTTTTGACTGGACTGATGGCTCCCAAAACACAGATGCTCAAGGCATTATCAACAGAAACTCTGATTCAGGAAACAAGGATGAGGACTGAGATTTTATATATATATGTATATATATTTATATATTACAATGCTTCCCATGTGACTCTGAGGTTCCTTTCTTGATTTTTAATCTCATGGTTTGGGAACCACTAGAATTTAAGGTTGTTTCTTTTGGAGTGGTATTCTGTAACTCTTATTATTTTATATTTGGTCCTTTCTGTCAAATATTTGATAAAGTTTCTCATCTCATCCACAGGTCTGAGATGTTACCACAATGTGTCATATCTGGAATCAGATAGTTATTCATTTCTTACCTTTAATTTATGTCTCAGGCAATATTTGGACTACATGCTAATAACTCTTTAGTTGTCTGCAGAAAGAACTCTCAGCCCCATTTTATATACAATATAAAATTTATGTATTTCAAAGTCTTTTTGTCCCCCTGAATAAGACCTGCCTTTTAAAATGTTCATTAAATAAACAAAAAAATCCAGTTTTGTGAAGGTATAGGTGACATATAATAAACTGCATGATTGATGTTCTGACATATGTTATACACCTATGAAACCATCACCATAATCCAGATAATGAACTCATTCATCACCTGGTATTTGGTTTCTTATGGCTGCTGTAACAAATTACCACCAACCGGGTGGCTTATAAGAACAGAAATTTATCTCTCTGAGTTCTGGAAACCAGAAGTCCAAAATCAAGGAGAATGTGTTCCATGCTTCCCTCCGAGCTGGTGGTTGCCAGCAATCCTTGGCTTTCTTTGGCTTGCGGCTGCTTTACTCCAATCTCTGCCTCCAAGTTGACATAGCTTTTCCCGTGTGTGTGTGTGTGTCCAAAAATCATATAGTATACATTCTTTTTTAGTCTATCTTCTTTCACTCAGCATAATTATTGAGACCCACCCAAGTTGAGGCATTATAAAGAGTTTATTCTTTTTTATGCTGTGTAGTATTCCATTGTATGACTATACCACAATTTGTTCATCCATTTGCCTTCTGATGGATATTTAGGTGGTTTTTCCTTTGTTTGGCATTAAAATAACTAATGAAATGGCTAGATCATATGTAAGTATATGTTTGATTTTTTAAAAGAAACTTAAAAATTGTTTTCCAAAGTAGTTCTACTTCACATTCCTATCACCAGTGTATGAGAATCCAGCTGCTCCTCTTTCTCAGCATTGTTTTATCAATCTTTTAAATTGTGCCATTTTGGCTATCCTAGTGGGCTAGTTAGTAGTGGTATCTCACTGTGTTTTTTAATTTGCAATTTCTTAGTGACTAATGATAATGAGCATCCTTCCATATGCTTATTTGCCATTTGTATATCTTCTTTGTTATTATTGTGTCTGTTGAAATCTGCCTCTCTTTTCCTTTTAAAATTGAGTTGCTTGTTTTCTTATTGAGTTTGGAGAGTTCTTCATATATTCTAGATATAAGACCTTTATCACACACATGGTTTGCAAATATTTTCTCCCAGTTTATGGTTTGTTTTTATATTATCTTAACAGTGTCTTTCAAACAACAAAAAATTTTAATTTTAATGAAGTACAATTTATCAATGTTTTTTTCTCTTAATCATGTTTGAAATCATATCTAAGAAATCTCTGACTCATATTCTGGAAGTGTGATAGTTTTAGCTCTCATACGTCACTCTGTGATCCATTTTGAGTTAATTTTTGCAAATAATGTGAAGTATGAGATTTGTGCACCAGCACCAGTTGTGGAAAAGACCATTCTTTCTCAATGAAATTGTTTTTGTACCTTTGGGTGGGTCTATTTCTGGGTTCTCTCTCTGTTTCATTGATTTATTTGTCCATATTTATGTCAATACCATACTGTTTAGGTTACTTTAGCTTCATAACATGTCTTTTTCTTTTTTTTTTTAAATTAAAGTTATTGGGGTGACATTGGTTAATACAATATGTCTTAAAATAAGACTGTGTTAGTTCTCCAACCCCATTCTTCTTCATAGTTGCTTTCGTTATTCTAGGTGCCCTGTATTTCTATAACAGTTTTAGAATCAGTTTGTCAATTTAAAAACAAAGCCTACTGCTAGACTTATTGGTGTGATAGCTTCCTGAGGTATATAAATGTCTAATCACTATGTTGTACACCTGAAACCAATATAATACTGTATGTCAGCTATAATTGAAAATTATATTTTAAATAAAATAAAAATTCAACCAAGGAAAAAAAGCCTACTGGGGAATATTTTGATTGGAATTGTATTGAATCTATCGATACCTTAATAATACTGAGAGTTCTGGCCCATGAACATGGTATTTCTCTCCATTTATTTAGGTCTCTTTACTTTCTTCAACAGTATTTTATACTTTTCAGTGAACAGTCTTATATAACCTTTTGTCAGATTTATCTGTAAATATTTTTGATGCCATTGTAAATAGCTATTGTAAGCGTTAATCTCTTATATTTTTAGATTTCAATTTCAGGTGGTTCATTTTAAGTGTCTAATAAGCTCTTCTAAGATGACTATGACCTGTGAAAACACTCAAAGAAGAGCAACTAGCTTTTCAGTAAAATGAATCAACTGTCAAAGATCCCCATTCTTAACGTTAATTCCTAATTTTGATGGTCTCTTGCTGACTATCAGAGGGCCACAGTTTTGCATTAAGACTGCCATCTTGGCCAATAGCACAGATAGGTGTCTAAGACAGGAGAGGAGAATATATTTTTGTTACTGGACATCCTTAGTTAATTACATTGTAAGGAATGTCAAGAGTCCCATCGCCTTTTCCTCATTCTACCAAGAGAGACATCTGAGTTGGGCAAACACCTGACTATATATATATATCTGGGCTCTTATGTATATTATATGTGCAGGAAGCTGACCTGTATTCAGTTTCTCTATGCTTTTGGTTCCAGCTGACTTGAAAAATATACTAACACTCTGAAAGGAGGCAGTTACATGGACCATGTATAATAGACATAATGAAAAATGTGGGTGTGATCTTCAATTGGGTTGGCATCTCATGGTTGAGCAACTGGAGAAATGATAAGGAGTCTTGCTATCCTGGGAACCACCTGAATTCTCTCAAACTTTGGGAAAAAAAAACATATTTACGTCTATCTTATGGTTTAAAGCTGTGAGCTATGTCTATCTCATAGTTTAAAGCTCTACAAGCCATCTAGCTCCTCAACTTCCAATTTTTTTTTTTTTTTAGTTTCAAGTAAACAATATGTTGGTTAGACATTTATCTCAATTTCCAAATTCTTAGAGGATACTCAACTGGGCACAATATATATTTGAAAAAATTATGCTATTTCTAAAATTAAAAACAACAACAAAAAGATGAATGAATGCTCTACCACAAAGTAAGTCTCCAACATACATACTAGCATAATCAAATCAAATCAATGGATTGATTCTAAACTAAGGCCTACCGGATCAGTGTGTTCCCAATCTGGTGCCGTATTTCATTCCACTCCTCTTTGCTTTTTCGAGGCCAAGAATTCAAGTTCAACTCTGGTTCACTGGGTCTGTGGTTCAACTTCATTGCCAGTGTGTCTTTCCTCTTCACTTTGTTGGCCAGAGCACCTTTGCACAAGGGAAATAAAAAAATATAGACGCTTAAGGCTCAGCCTCATCTGGAGTTAGGCAAGAGTCCGAACAAATAGTATCATATCTCCCAGCTTTCTACTTGGCCTCCAGTCACCCAGCTAACACAGAGTTGGGGGTAAAGCTAAAGATATCTAAAAATCTCAGCCAGATGGACTCAGATGGGCTAAAGATATCTTCTCTCTTCTACGAGTCCTATTTTTCTCCTCAGTGAGACTTGCTAGAGGAGAAAATCTAAGCATGGGACAATCCTCTGAATTACAACAAAAAAGACATTCATGCTAACATACCTCATAAAATTCCTATACTATTTATTTTAAATTTTAAAAAAATTAACAATAAATTCCTATTCTTAAGGCTGCTTTCCCACTTTTAAGAATCAGAATTCCATTGTTGGTAGATTTGTGTACATGAACCTGTTTTGTACCAGGAACACGGTGAGTTCATTAGACCGAAGGAGCGCATCACTTTTGTCTTTTCAACTCAGCCCAAATACCAACTGTCCTCTCCTCCATATTCTTTAATATCATCAAGGTAAATAACTTTTTAAATAAAAAACAGATGAAAACCCCAATTATTCAATCTACTTGGATCCCTCTCACTGGCTTGTTATTACGGTGGGAATAACAGGGACAAGAGTCCTTCCCAGTGGCTTCTAACATCAGTTAGCCAGATGACTCGATGAGAGTGTCTGCATTCATCTTATACTTGCTAAGACCAGCAAATACCTTTATCTGTAAAAGAATTTTCTCCTTTGCTTTTCCCTCCCTTTCTTACTATGCTGGCTTTCGTCTTCATCCTCTTCTTCTCGGTACTGAACGGGACCTTCTGAGTCAGAGTCGCTTTCCTTTTCCTCCTCTTCCTCCTGCAGACACCGTGGTAGTTTAGGACCAGCTGAGGTAGGTGGCATGTCTTCATCGAATGCAGATAGGCGGGCGTGCTCCTCTTCTTCATCGTCTGGACTAACAAATTAATATAATTGTATTTTCCTTTTAGAAGCATAAAGGACAACTGATTTGTAAGGCAAAATACTGAATATCTACAGAAAAGTCCATGAATGAAATAATTTAGAATTCTTTCTTTTAACAATCTCGCTAAGGAACTCTAGCACCTATTAATCTTAAAGGCTCAAATTCCAGTTCTATAACTTATTTACTAGCTTATAAGTTACTTTTCTGTAAATGGGAATGATACCACCTCATGGCTTGTTGTGAGAATGAAATAGACAAACTGTAGAATGCACTAGTGTCTGGCACATAGGACCCTGAAGATCTGCATGGGAGGTGCAAGTTTGTTTTGATCTGGTTAAATGAGAAGACTGCACAGCATCTAATACCATACCTGCCTCATAGAAGACACTTAATACAAACATTGAACCCATTTCCCTTGGGTTTAACAATGCAGTAGGACAAAATGATAACCTAATCCTAGAAGGTTATCATACAGAAGTAAAGATGAAAATTAACTTCCTCCTTTATACTCTGGAGGCATAAAACTATGACTTAGCCTACCTTCAAACTCCTAAATGGCCTCTTTTCAGAATGTGAACTAAATATACCAGCAAGAACAAAAACTATGGCAAAACAAGTAACAAGTAGGATGCTGTAACAGCTCTAGAACAATTCTTTTAGGTAGTAAGGCACATCTCCAACTTTGCAGAAAAGCGTTAATCTTCAGTTACAATTTGTTGGAATTTTAAAAAGACAGAGTAGGTGTGAATGCTGGTGTGAATAGATTTAGTGTCTGGAGATGAAGGAGAGAACAAGATAATCAGTTCTAGTTCTAGTCTATGGGGCTGGAATACTGAGCTATCTTTCAGAGCACCCTTATTTTATTCTAGACTTTTCTGTCCCTCTGTACCCAGCTTGTGTGCCAGGTACAAGTGCTTTCAGATTTGTCTAATTCCATTCTCACAAGCCTATGTAAATAGGTATTATTCTGTTTACAGATTAGACAACTAAAGAGCAGAAAGGTTAAGTAATATACACTACTACCCGCTAGTAAATAAGAGATAGAGCTGGGATTTGAACCCAGAGCTATCTTACTCTAAAGTCAATGCTCTTATGCACCAGAAATCATATTAAAAAATATAATGGTTTTAATTTTTGAGTACCAAAGTTTGTAACTTTTGTATCATGAAAATTTCTGCCACGGGAAACAACGTTATAGAAAGCAGGGTAAACAGAGTCCGGATTCTATAACATGTCCTATTTGTTGAGTATTCTTCTTCCTTTAAATTTTTCACATTTAATTTTTTCCAAGAAGGGGTAACTAGAAGAGTAAAGAAGAAACAAGAGGCAAGGTTTGAAGAAAGGCACTCACACTTTCAGCATTTCAATAGTAATGGGAAGTGACCTGGTCCGACCCAGGGTGTTGCTGTCCTCAGAAAAGTTGCCACTGTTCTCGAAGAGCAACGAATGGGCTCTATGGGAGCCCTCCAAGGAAGGAGTCATGGGAAGTGGGCTAGTCAGGGCCTGCTGGATTCGGATATGCAGTGGAACTGGGGGCAGCCTAGAGGGTACATGGGGCTCCCCAAAGCTGTGGTCCAACATCCTCTTGGGTACTTCCTTTGTCTGGTCTTCCTGCTGGGGAACCTCTGGGGGTAGGTCTAAGGAAGGTGGAAAATGAATTTCTGGCACAACTTGAAAAGTCTTAGTAGGGAATGGAGGGGACCGTGGGGGTTCTGGAGGTATGTGAGAAGGCAGTGGTGGGGATGGAGAGGGAGGTGTGATCATCAGCAGTGATTCAGAGCCCACAGAGCACATGCTCCTCTCCCTCTGATCATTTGATGCTTTTGTGGCGGTGGCGGCGGCAGACTCCGAGGTGGGTACCAAGGTTGATGGAATGCTTCTCTTAGGTGGTAAAGGTGGGGATGGTTTTGATAATGTACCACTGTTTATTGCTTGGGACAGTTCAGCTGTAAAAGAGAGAGCAATATTTCAATGGTTTGAGGGGATAGCCCAGGGCCTAGAATTAGAGCTGAGGTCAGTCTTAATCTTTCAGGCAAAATATAGCATTTCATGGCTATATTTCATGGCTATATAATGGTTTTAATTTATAGCATTATAAATTTAAAATATAACATTTCCTAGATAGCTCATCCAAAAATAAAATTTATATTTAAATACCTATAAGGCTTAATAAATGTATAGAGGTGTAGGAAGACTATACTACCTTAATACTTTGATGAGAAATTTCTTACTTCTTTGAAATGATGAGAGATGACAAAGTTTTATGACTTGATCTTGTGAAGATAAAGTTTATATGAATATAGAGAAAAAAATTCAGGTAAGTTTTACTAACAGTACTCTATTAAAAAAATTAAACATGCAGATAGCAATAAAAAAACACTATCAGGTATTGTTACTAGATTCTGATAGTGATATCTAGATATCTTAGCTCTGTATTATGAAACTATCAATAATGACATCTTGGATTTTTATAGCAAATGCGAAGGTCTTTGAAAAATATCATTTGCTTTCTATCCTTGACTTCGAAGTCTCATTATATGAGATTATCTTTACCCTTTCACAGAAGGAAAAACTCAGGCCACAGAAGTCAGGTGACTTGCCTAAGATCATACTATAACGGGCAAGAACTCAGCTAGTTCCCAGGTCTCATTAGTAGGCTCCAATCTCGGGATCCCACTGTACTTGATTTTTATTAGTATCCACCCCTCTTGCTGTCCTTTATGCCCAACTCATCTCTGCTCACCACTACACTGGGGACTCCTTGATGACAGGGCAACCTCATCTCCATCAGCATACCCGCAGGTTGCACACAGTGCCTGGCACATTGTAGGTATTAGACTGAGGCCCCCACCCTATATCATGACAGTATACATCCCTATGTGATGCCCCAAATTCCACAGTGACTCAGATGCAGATTCGACAAAGTCCCTTTGGAGGCTCCAAATGAAATGGCCTTTAAGAAGTGGATTATCACATCATGCGGGGGTCAATTTTGCAAAATAATTGAATAGTAGCTCTCTTGATCACCAACCTCTAACCCTTTACCCAAACTCTTTATTTTGGTCCCACCAATTGTTTTCTTATGGTTCCACATGTCTCAAGGTTCCCTGAAATGAAAATTTACTTGCCTTAAATCCCATTCTATGAGCAGCATTCAAAGTAAAAGGCTAGGTAATCTGATGTTTAAATGTCACTCATTATAAGCAAACTTCTAAAAAGACTTTCTAGAAAAATACTGCATAAATATTTAAACACTTCAAAAAATGTGAATTTTAGGATCAATGAAAGACATTTTTGAGTAGACTGGACTTTTGCTGCTTCTCTAAAAATAGCACTTAGCTATTCCATTTACAACAAAACCTCTGACAAGATCAAATTTGAGTATTTTAACATCTGAATTGATACGGTAAATTATCTTAATAATTTAAGGAAAACATATACCTGAAAATGTTAAGGAAGTGGATTCTGGTACATACGCCCTGACAATGGCATTTGGCTCTAGTTCTGTGGGAAAGATGTCAGAATGTTCGCTGGAGAGGTTACAAATTCCTTTCTGTTCGACTACTATGGTGCTCCTTCCGTAGTTCTAACACTTCTAGTTAGTCCTTAGTCCTAAGACTACTATGCCTGTTAGGAGATGCGGCAATGTCTACAGCAGTAGTTTCCAGGTAGTTTGGACGTCTGGGACCAATACAATCAAAAAGAAATTCTCAACCAACCTCATGTTGTCAATTTTTCATATTTTCAAGACTTGATATTAAGTAAACCATTTATAAACATAATCCTTTCATGAAGGACATGGCCTTTTAACACCAAAGAATAATGTCATAGCTATAGAATAAAGGACAGTCCTTTAAATCAAATCTATTAACGTTAATATAAACTCTGTGAACAGTCCTATTTTTCTCCTGTTGTTGATAACGACTCATGGATTGATGGTGATCCCTCAGTCACAGAGCCTATTGCTTTGGGCTATTCACCTTAGACCAAGAATGGCCCCTGTGGTTTAGCCCAGGATATAGTACACATAATATCATTTTTAAAAATGTTGTCTACTCTGAAAAGAGTAGGGTATACTCCTACTCTTAGAGCAGTGGTTCTCAATGTGTGGTCCCTGTATATGCATCAGCATCGTCTGGGAACTTATTAGAAATGCAAATTCTTGGGCCCTATGCCAGACTTACTGAAGCAGAAACTAAAGGGCAGGGTCCAACGATCTGTTTTAATAAGCCCTCCAGGGGACTGTGATCAGAACACCTGTCCAGACAACAGTTTGAGAACACAGGTGTACAGAACAGAGTTAAAAAGAGCTGAAAAGCCTATATATGTTTCCATCTTTCACTAACTGCAACCTTAAGTGAGTCACGACTTCTTCATGGTCTAATAGCCCTAACTATATAACAGATAAAATCGGTTTTCTATTTCATGAGGAGGCTTTGAAAATAAGTATATGAAAGCTCAAGTTCCTCAAAGATAAGTCAGCATGGCACTACCCCTCCAAGGTGGGGTGATAATAATAACCTTCATCCTCTTTTTATCACTCCAACCTGTCATAGTCACAATGAATTCTAAGCCTGTTTTTCAAGGTTCTAGTCACTCCTCGCAGCTTGGTATTAGCTATTTAACAAGAATATGTTTTATTCCTCCAATCACTAACAAGAACTTCAAGCAGTACTAAGCCTAGTATCATTTTTCTTGAAAAACTGCCTTCCTTCCTCTCCTCCCTTTCTTGGAATTCCTCTGAGAAGGTATGCATTTGTGTACCCATGTAGGAGTTCAGGTAAATATAAAAAATTTACTAAAACCAATTATTTTCCCTGCTTTCTCTCTTCCACCACTTATTTTATGAGCAGCATTCTTAACTCTCCCAAGATAAAACATGATCTTATCAGGACAATTTAAATAAACTATTTTGCAGTTCCCCATGAAGATTTTATGTCAGAAACTGAATCACAAGTTACACGGCCATCTATATAATCATTCTTTCATCTACTGGGCTTATGCTGAAGGCACGCACTGGCAGTTTTAAAGTAGATTAAAAAGAAACTTTTTCTCCATGCCAGTCAAATCTGTTGTGATCTTCACATGTCCAGTCCCCAAACTATAAAACTATAAATTCTATTTCAGAAACACTGTTTTAGGAAAATATGTATTAATCCCCCCACACTTGAACCTAATTGTAGTGTTATCTGATCTCAGCCTGTCTCCATAGCTTTCTGCCTCACTATCACAACTTTTCTCTATATTTAACACATTCAAAGAGACAAGATATGGAGAACTCTCTCATAGGTCAATATTTTATCAGTAATCCAATAAAACAACTATCCAAAACAAAATCCAACCCCAAACAACGAAACTTAAAGACCCACTCACCAAGGACAGGATTGCTATTTCTGTGAGCTGGTTTAGGGGGAGGGACGGGGGGCTGCTTGGCAGGGACCGCGGGAGGGAGGCTGGGGGCAGCAGTAGTGTTCGTGCTGACAGGAGCAGGAGGCAGAGTCCTGGGTGCTGGGGAGGGAGGGACCGAGGAATTAACAACAGTTTTTGGTAGGTTTGTGGCAGCAACAGTGGCAGCAGGTGCGGTGGTGGTGGCAGTGGTGGCAGTGGAGGAGATGGGCCTTGCTGTGCTGCCAGAGGAAGTGACATCCTTTGCTTGCCCTTCATTTGCTTCGTGAGAAGAGGACAAGGGTCTTTTAGGGGGAAGTAAAGGCTGTTTGGGTGCGTTCTCAGGAACGGACTCTGTTTCAGAATTAGGCTGGCTTCCAGTTGAGCCTGTGTAATAACAGATATGATTTAAAAAGAAATAACAAGACAAACTGAAAATGCTAACATATCTACCGACTTCTGGTCAACTTAATCCATTATTCAATTTACATATTAGTTTACAAGCAAAAGTTCCCCAACCTTGACACACTTAAAGTACATGAAACCTTCTCAATCAGTAATAGAGAGTTGTCAGCATAGTGATCTTTCACACAAGAGCCAAGAGGAGGCATGTCAGAATCCCTTGGGTGAAGGAGGAGGAGTGTATAGATTGAAAAAGTTCTATAGATTTCTAATATTTAATGTCTCCTCCCGTCCTTGAGAATCACAAACTTAACTATTACATGAATAAAAGAATAAGATGGGGGAAATTCTAGTTATAGTTACAACTAGTTGAGGATTGCTAAAGAGCAAAACTCCTTCTGGATTTTATTTATCCCCTGGCTCTTGCAAAACCATGAAATAAACAAGAATGATTAACCCATTGCTCTTAAAAATCCAGAATTTCTTACCTAGTCGCTTCTTTGGGTCCTCCTCTAGAACAGGCTTCCTAAAGCTTGCTGTTCTTCCTGGCTCTTCCTCTGCTTGGACTGGACTAGAAGACCTGGCACTCCCTATGGGGGCGGTATGGCCATTCTTCAACACGGCATTGCTCAACTTCCCTGAATCTTCACCAGCTGCAAGGTCTGAAAGGAAAGAACAAACTGATGGAAATGGCGTGGTCATCTTATCCCATTTCCCCTTCTTCTGGTTTTGGCTTATTATTTAGATCTAGATTGTTATTATCATTTGGATCTATATAGTAGTAATGGAAATTAAGTAATTCCTTTTTATAATAAACATCCGATTGCCTATTATGTGCCAGATGCTTTGCTACACGAATAAGACAGGCTTGTTGTATAAGTAATTACAATGCTAAACATTAAGAGCTATAGTAGATGAAGTGATGTGGGAAGAAAGAAGAAATCATTCTCTCGGGGTAGGAGTAGAGTTAGGCAAGCTTCATAGAAAGCGGCAGCTAAACTGGATTTTACAGAGGGAGTAAGAGCCTATCACACGATGACAAGATGAGGAGAGTCTGTTTAGGAGGAAGAAACAGCATGTATGAAGGTAGGAAATTATCTGACATGTTTGAGAACTAGCAACTACTTTGGTCTGGCAGGAGAATAGATGCACATGAGAAATAGTTACGGATAGGACAGGAGAGGCGAGCAAGAGCCAAGCTATGAAGGATTCCAAACACCATGTAAAAGAGCCTGGGCAGGATTCTGTAGGAAACAGAAAGCCAATGAAGGAAAGCAGGAGAGAGATATGACCTGATCTTTCTTTTAGAAGGTTAACTCTGAGAGCTGTGAGGAGGATGGATTATGCAGTGATTTTAACACTGAGCTACTGTTAAAAGCAGCAGAAGATGCCTACAAGTTAGGAGTGGTGATTAAGGGGTAGGACTGACAGATGGATCAGAGGTCAACATGATATACGGTGACAAATTTAACTGATACAGAGTGACAAATTAAACTGTAGGAATGATCACTAGGCCGGAGGCTTTGGAATCACCATTCATCCTATGAAAACTAAGTTAAGATTCCTTCACGGAACAAGTAGACAAACATTCCGTTACCGTGAGGTTTTCTAGACTCCTTTTGAGGAGAGAAATGGAAAAACTGAGGTTGGAGACAAAAAACTCTGTCTCACTAGTATCATGGGGATTGGAACTACAAGCTCTCTAGATGGTATCCTTCTCTGCTTTCCATAGTGAAACACTTCGGGTAGTATCATTTTAATGTCTCTTAAGTTAGTCATTCAAGCTCTCACAACCAGTCTCCCTCACCCCAGCCTACCACTTCCTACTGGGAGATTAGACAGTATCATTCTTCATGAAGTCTCAATAAGAGGTGGAGCTTGGGCTAAAAGTAGTGAAGAGATTAAGGCAAATGAGCACTGAATAACAAAAACAGGACTGTCTAGAATATAAAGCAATGAATCATTACAAAGCCAACAAAGATCGCTACTTTTGAAAACCATATAGTGAAAGGTTAAGACATTATTAATTGGTTTATACTCAGCATGTACTAGTAAAATATATGCAAAAGTGATCAGTTCTCTCTCAAGTTACTTAATAAGGGTTTTGTACTCTAAATTTTCTTATATTTAATACAAAGAGTTTGGTTTCTGCAATGCTAACAGAGTGGAGTAGAAGTAGTATCTGGATTTAATGCCCATGAATGCCTCCTACCCCCACCAACTTAGAAAATCCATTAAGTATTTTTAATAAAATCAAATTTGAATCATAACCAAGCCAAAAACCATCTTCAAATATGAAAAGGACTTCAAAGTTCAAACACTGTTTTTGGCCTAATGTGGAAATATATAAGCCATGCATGCCTTAAGGCCCATTTCTGAGTTTCCTCTAATATAATAAAACTTAGATCAGTTCTCTGGTTGGCAGAGTGGCATTTGTCAAATGGCTGTAACTCATTTATCAATTGGCCCTTTGAGCTTCTAGGCTAAAAACAACTTGGATCAAGAGCTAATAGGAAGCATAGGGCAAAAGAGACTGAAAAACAATGAATGAAGGTGAAAAACAAAAAAAATGTAATACAAAAGGTTGTGGTTAGTGAGTAAGATAAATGAGAGGCGGGAGAGGGCATGGAATGAGGAATGGTATTATCAAAAAAGCAAGGACCAAAGTTACTGCAACAGAGTTGTTATAATTGTAGTTAATTACCTAAATACCTAGAAGATTTTTTCTTACTGTAAAAAAAGACTCACAATAAAACAAAAGTTATACATGTTCATACCAATCATGTAGAAAATTCAGAGAACTATAAAAACTCTTCCTACTCCCCATATTTCTATCTCAACATCCAGAGGTAATCAGGGCTGATATTTTAGTATTATTTTTCCTTCAAGTTTGTTTCTTTTGCTTAGTTATTATATAGTTGAGGTACCAAATCATCAATATGCATAATTAAATTAAATTTTGGGAATAAGCAAGACATTCACACAGTTCAAAACTGTAAAAGTTTAATACTCTGTCAGCTGAGCTCATTTCTCCCATCACCCAAAGGATAAGATATATTTTTAAAACTTGGTTTTTAGGTTTTGTTTCATGCAAAGTAACTCTAATAAAGAGAAATGAAATTTAACCAATGTACTACAGTCTGAACTCTTCTGAAAGCTGCTTCATAAAAGTCACACATCGCAGAAAGTCCTGACATTATTAAACCAGCAATGAGAGTTGAACACCAAAACATGATCTTTATGACAGACAGACAGAAGGGTAGTGATATGGGCATGAGACAAAGCTGGTCAAAAAAAAAAAAAAAAAAAAAGGACACGACACAGTTCTGCAGCTAGCACGAAGCTGAGGACGTACAGGGACAGAGAATGTCTGCCCTGCCCCAAGGACCCTTCACCAACCACTCAATTTCAGAGTTCAAGATCACAGCCAGATAACTTTGGTTCTTGCAAGGAAAGGTGAACAGTTTTTTTTCCCTCCAAGCAAGAAAACAGACTTTAATAAAAGAAACAGGAGGAAATTATTAGAAGAAATAAAATACACCTAAGTTAATATTCTGTAAAAAAACAAAAAATCAGTTATTTTCGCTTATGTTTTACTATTTTTCCTTTATCAGATATTTTCATTCCCACAAAATATCTGCCTTCTTTAAATAAACATAGATGGTATAGCATTGAATTCTATAGAAAGATCTTAGATTTTTCATTGTCAAGTATAACCCAGTAGAGAAAAATGTAAAAGATAAATGTAAATTTCAATGAAATATTACAAGAACACCTGTGTGATCATCATGGACATTAAGAAGTGTTTCCAAACCCCTAAAGCCTCCTTCTCTCCCTAGTAACATACCTTTCCTTCTCCCACAAAGCAATCATTCTCAACTCTTGTCATGGTTTTTTCTTTTAATTGAAGTTTAACCACTTAAGCAGCCATCTCCAAACACTGTAGTTTAATACGCCTGTTTTTCTTTACATTTATAGAAATGATATAATTTATATTCTTTCATGACTGACTCAACTGTTCAATATTACTTGAGATTCATATTACAGCATGTAGATTTAGTTTGTTTTTGCTATTGTATAGATATGTCATTTTATAAATGTGTCACAAGTTATGTATATGTTTAACTATTAATGGACACTGGGGTTCTTCCCAATTTTGCTCTGCTGTTAGTAAATACTGCTCCTACAGGGATATTTGTACATTTAGATACACAAATGTATACATTATTATTGGATAAATGCCAAGTTCTGGACATATTTGCACATAGGTTTATTTATCTCCAGCTTTCATAGATTATGTAAACTGTTTTTCAATGTAATCATTCCACTTTAATACTTCCACCAACAATTGTATGTTAATTCCACTTATTTATACCCTCACCTCCTGTTCTTGGCCATTTGATTAATTTTAGGTTTTCTAGTTTATATGTAGGATTATTTTTAGTTTTATTTTGTATTCCTTAATTACTAACAAAGTGAAAAACAAACAAACAAACCTACCTTTTTATTTGTTTATTGGGCATCTGTACATACTCTTTAGTGAACTGTCTGTTCAAGGCTTTTGTAGACTTTTCTATTGAGTTGTCCTTTTCTCACAGTTGTTTTAAAAAATATATTCTAGATGCATAAACAATTTTTTAAAGCCCTGCTCCCTCTCAAAAACAGCAATAATGGAAGGAAAGAAAGAAGGATGGGAGGGAAGGAGGGAGGAAATTCAAATGCCAAGCCAGAACCAAAGACCAAGAGTAAAGAGACAGGTATATGCTATTTATATGCAAACTCACCCAGCTCAGAATCTTCCAACAGAACCCCTCTTTTAACCAGCTCTTCTCTTGGTTTCCGCATAGATATTTTTCGCTCTAAAACTAACATTAAATTGGAAAACAGCACTCAGAAATGTGGCAGTTAAATGTCAACTTTAAGCATTCTAACTCCACAGGTTAAAGAATAAAGTGGTTCAATTTTCTAGTCTCTGGAAAGAAAAGAACAGGAAAACTAACTTTAAATTTAAAAACTTAATTTTTTTCACACACTATGCTACCAGGAAAGTGGCATTTCTAAAAGGAAATATCCTTACATAATCTTTTTTAATCCTAACATCTTATCTTTTTTTTTTTTTTTTTAACTGAAATTTCAATAATAAGGTATCTACGGATGAACTCGTTCTGGGAAGAAGTGGCCAGAGTAGGAAAAAAGAAGCATCTTAGATTTGCTACAGTTCAAGAACTCCATTACCACTGGATGGATAAACTTTAATCTCATCAAAATGCCAACTGGGGAATGAGGCTTAGTACAGAAGGCTCAGTGAATGACCACTTGGTTTTTTAAGTCTAAAAGATTCAATTTCCTCCTCAAATAGGGGGTTATAGAAGCTTGGGCAAAGAATGAAAAAGTTAAGTACTTCTAAAATACGGAACTATTGAACTCAGAACATACATGTATTTTAATATCTCACCTTCTGATGTCTCTTTGAATTTATCACTACTTTTTTTTTTCCGCCATTTCCAGGGCTTGAAGATCTTCCCAAAGCCTGAGAACTTGCTCTTCCTCTTGGTGGGAGGTGTCGTGTCTCCTCCTGCTTCCACACTGTCCATGATCATGCCTGGGTTTGCAGTGGGCTGGTCTGCCTCTTCTGTTGCATAGCAAGAGGAAGAGAGGGAAGAGAATAGCCAATTTATTATTTCAGCATAAGCTTGAAAATGTCCCTTCCCCTCTCTTCCTGTGATAGTTGGAAAGGATTAGAGCAATGATAAACAATCATGCAGACAGTCAGACTCCTTGACATCACATGGACACCAAACATTAAAATTCATAACAGATAAATTTAAAAGGAACCAAACCAAGCTGACAACATTTCAGGACAAAAATTCGATGAGATGATCACAACCAGTTCAAAATCTCTTAAAGGCCTATATATATACAAAGGTGGATGTCTTCCCAATATGCATGAGATCTTGCCCCGATGCAGCCTACTGTTGTTGCCACTCATCCTTTTGGCATGGAGGAAGGCCTGTCCCAGCTAACACTACTACCTCCATGTCATTGAAGCAGGGAATTCCATTATTAGTGAGTCATTATTTTTTGTTAAATTGTCCCCTCCCTGTCTTCCTCTTTCAGGATATAAATAGTTCTGAGAAGGGATAACACATAAAGTGTCAATGCTTTACTTATATCTGTTTTTCAGATTATTTTCTCCCTTTACAAGCCCCTAGGCAGTTCTGGAGCACTGGAAGGGTCTTGTGGTACGGGGCAGGGGCACAGAAAGAGAGTGCGTTAAAATGGAAGGAAATTTTTTTTGGAAGGCAGAGGTGAGATTTTAGTTTGCCTATCACAAGATTGCTTTAGGGACAATCCTGATTTTAAGGATTTCACAAGAAACATAATTGACATGATAAATGTGCAGGATTGAAATGACACACTATAAATAAGTCCCTCATAATACCATACATGCAGGGTTTAGTTAGGTAGCTTTAGTGGCAGAGAAAGGAGCAGCCAAGACTGGGCCAAGAATAATAATTTAAAAAACAGCAGGAAGTTAACAAAAAAAGAAGGAAGGCAACACAATACAGCTTTGCACTCCACCTACTGTCCCAGGGTTCTCTGGAGAAGTCTAGAGGAGAAGAAAAAAAAGAGTCATGTGGAATAACAGTCCTGGAATTAAAGTGGAACCTTTACTTTATAGAAATACATGAAGGACCACATACCAGATTAGTGCATGTAGTAAGTTAACATGTTTATTGTAAACGATTTCACATCTAGAGCAAATATCATTTGGGGGGGGTGTTTAAAGGGGAATCAATGCACTAAGTCTTTTTTTAATATTTTAGATTTTTTTAAATAAGAGAAAATACACAATCAAAAAGTATTAATTTTTTTTAGAAACCACAATCGTTTTTCAATTGACAGATCTGAGTTTACGGAAATCCATTGATGAAGGTCAGATTTACACAGTTGTAATTATCAGTGACCGCAGCAATGACTGCTGATGCATTTATTATTCTGCTGTATCCAAGATGACTCAGGGTCCTGGCTACTGAAGTGCAACAATCGAGATGACAGAGAACAGTGAGTGACTCCTTTCTTCCTAGTTGCATGATTTACTCCAGAGTGTCGTGGGCCTCAAGTACTTTAACTCCTTACATGAAATGCAACAGAATCTGATTATAGCACTGAATGTATTTTTAAAAGTTTAGTTGCCAGAGACATGAGAAAACCTGTCATAACAATTTCCCCTCAATGGTGTCATGGGATGGACCCCCAAGAATGAACACATGGTATTGCTTTTAGGAGTTAGTGTTTTAACTAAGACAGTATTCTCCCAATTATGAAACATTAGACTTCAAGACATTTAAGAGCATTCATAGTATAACGTATAACATATGTTACTGATAACTCTTTCAGAAATGGAGCTAAGTAACAAGCTGCTCATTCCCAAAGAGTAGCCTTACTTGCAGTGGCAAGGAGGATCTGAAACTTTGAATGTCCTGCTAACCCATCCACTGAGTGAAGTTCACTCAGTTCCAAAAAGACACAAGGGAAAATGCTTGTTTGGTTAAAAGTATTAGGGTAGGTTTAGAACAAAACAAAACAAAACAAAACAGACTAATAACATGAAAAAGGAGGTTATTAGGGCTATGTGATACTTTTACGAAGAAAATAAGCCATCAAGTTTTATGAATATTAGATCGAAACATATTTACAGAAAAGTTCCTGTCTGTAAAATCTTTAAATGAAAAATTGCCAATCTAGCAAGCTTCCATTATCTTCTTAGGTACCTACTTTTTAAAGTAGATCTTAGTTCATCTCTTTTAATTCCTCATTATAGTGAACAATCTATTTGTGTCCCTTTCCTCTTATCCATTCAAAATAACAAAAGCAAATATATTTATGCATGCTAGCATATTCACTCAAAACAAGTTCTGTTTATATTAAAAAGTACAGTGTTTGGAAAATACCAAGAGCTTATGATAAAAAATGAATACGTGCACTGTTATATCTACTAATAGCCCTCTTCTTTATATAGTCACTGAATACAGTCAGTCAAAAGAGTAAGTTTTTTTCTTTAATGCTTTATGCAAATGTGTTTAATTTTCATGTTTATAAAACTTTTAGCAGTGGATATGCCTCTTGCCTCATTCAATGGGGTTCAGCCATGCCCAGTCCTGACTCAGCTATTATCCCAAATTCACTAATTCATATTCTTATATTCTTCCCCCTCTCCTCTCTATATGACAAACAGAACATTATTTCAGTGATTCCCAAATACTTGGAATCAGCCCAGCTGCCTTTTGAAAATACAGAATGTCCAGGGGATGGGACCCAGAAATCTGTTTTTAAAAATCTTCACTGGTGATTCTTATAAGTCAGGTTTGTTACACCCAATCTTAGATTATTATCTGGAAACCTGATACATTTAAGAGAGACAGAGGCAGACATTCTCTATACAGCTAATAGTTTGTTGGGAAAAGAATAAACTAGAAAATTATAGCTTCATTCCAGCATTTCCTATTCAAGTATAGTATTCCTATGAAGAATTCTAAGGGTCTTCCTGTTTCTTAGTCTCAGATATAGTTTAAACTAAAAATAAACAATATAAAAGTTTGCAGTTATTTTTTCCAGATTTATGTTATGTTCCACGCATACTTGGAAAATAATATAGTAGATTTGGAAAGAAAGTGTACTATGCAATTACTGAGTGTAGTGCTCTATATATGTCAATTAGGTCAAGTTGGGTAATCAGGTGTATAAATCATTAACGTCCTTTCTGATTTGTTGTTAGCTTCTATGGTCATTTACCAAGAAAGGTATGTTGTTAACAGCTCTACATATGAAAGTGAATTTGTCTCTTTTTCTTTTTAGTTCTATTACTTTTTCCTTTATGTACTTAAAAGCTATGTGATTAGGTATATATGAATTTAGAGTTATATCTTCTTTTTGAATTGACCCTCTTATTATGAAATTCCATATATTACTCTATTAACACTTTTGCCTTGATTTTGTTTTTCTGTTGAGTTTGACAATTGTCGTCTTTTACGACTGTATAGTCCATTTACATTTAATGTTTTTACTGACACAGTTGGGCTTAGGTGTACCATTTTGCTTTTTATTTTCTATTTGTCTCATTGTTCTGTGCATCCTCCACTTATTACAATCTATGCAAGTACTTTTACTACTTACTGAACAATGCAAGAATTTTACATTCCAATTCTATTACTTTTTGTGTTACTTCTGCAGTCACATAACAATAAGCCATTCAAAAATTATTATTGTTGCTTTAATAAAAAATGTTATTTTATATTTCCTACATATTTGCTTTTTTAGGTACTCTGCATTTCTTTCTGCAATTCTGTGCTTCTAACTAGAATTTTATTTCATCATTTTTTGAAGGATATTTGCACTAAGTATAGTATTTTCAGTTGGGAGTTGAATTTTTAAATTTAATTTTACATCTTTATAAATGTCATTTCATTGGCCTTTTCCCTCCTTGTTGGACTGCCTTTTTTTTTTTTTTTTAATTCTTTAGATGGTTTCTATTTGCCTATAGCATGAGTGATATAGATGAGATTCAAATCCAAGTTGCTTTGACTTCAAAGCCAGCGATACTATTGATCATACTACCTTCAGAATAAAGATTAAGCTGAAATGCTACAAGTATTTCCAACATCTGGTTTCATTCACTAGCAAAGGCTTTTAGGATATAATTTACAAAAATGGCACATTATAGGATTTAATTCTTACAATAACCTGGATGATTGGTATTAATCTCTATTTTATTTACTTTATTTACTTTAACAGTTTGGTATTCATCCCAAATATTGTTGTCAAAATTCTAAAAGTTGTTTCTTATTAAAGCTTCTTTGTAAACTTATTTGCCACCTAGTTATAGTTACTTCAAATTCCTTTGCTTCTCTTAGAAGTCATTACTTTGTACTTACACTGGATGTAGCCATCAACTTTTATGATTTAGATGACTGTTGTACATTATTTTCATATCATATTACTGATATTTTTATTCATAAATTGTTGCCATTATTTGGAGTCTTTCTTCACTGACTGCTGTGCATCATATTTCTTTAGATCTTGCTTCAAACTGAGACAGATTCTTTATGCTATTGATAACATACATAGGACAGAATTCTGAAGTAATACTCTTAGGTACTTTTAGTGGAGACTAGTCTGGGAGTAATTTGGAGACTCAACTTTTAGCTATTATTCAAGAGCAACACCTATAACTGATTAAAATAAAGTGTTGATAAAATTCTTCCCACACATTCTCTGCTTAGGTAGGTGCCTGCTGAAGGAAATAAAGCAAGGGAGTGTTCTCATGCATGAAAGATATCAGAAAAAGAAGATGAAGCAGATTAGTCATTCCTAAGGAAAGGGAAAGAGGTAGATTATCTTCTCTTTCTCCCCAAAATCTATTATGCTGACACCAGAGGGGAATCACAAAAACTTGATTCCATCAAATATCTGACATAGGAGGGGTGGGATCTTCAAATGAGTAATTGATAGTAGAGAGGCAGCCTGTTGAAACCTTCCCTACCTTAGTCCAAGAGTATTTTCAAGGATGGAAGGTAGCAGACTCAAAATAGACTAATGGCAGAATTCATAAGAAAGACCTACTCAGCAATCTGCCTAAATCCAACTTTGAACAATCTATGGGACAGGTTTTGGTTTACCACCATGAATTCCATTTGGGCACATATTCTTTTGTTACCTAACTAGGTGTTATTTATAACTAGAATAGCAGCTAAGGCCATGAATACATTTTTTCAAGTTTTAATTCCAACTCTGTATAAATTATATAATACTATTTTCTCTAATAAAAGCCTAAGTTCTCATAGCATTTACATAAAAGTCTATAAAACTTAGCTTTAGAAGACAGAAGCTGCCCAAAGATGTTGTTTCTGATAGTGTTATTTAGGGTATTGGCAATGTACTAAATGTACAATAGGTATATTAATAAATTAACTAAAAGTTTTATATAAAACAATATATAATCATTAAGTTTCTAGAGTAATTAATCCTAGATTAAAAGTAGAAATAAATTTATATGTTAATTATATATATCTCATATTATCTAAACTATGCTAAAATGTTAAAAAAAAAAAAAAAGAGGGAACTAAACCAAAATGTAAATATATTTTGGTGGCAGGATTATGGGAGACTTGTGTTTCTTCTTCTAGATTCCTATATTTTTTGTGTATTTTTTAAAAAATGAATATGTGTAGCTTTTATAATTGGAAAAAAACAAATTTACTTTTTACAGTGGGAAGCTGGAGCTTTCCAACCATGACAGTTAATAAATGAAGTCCAACATATATGAAAATATACAGAAGAAAACCATTCTTTTGGCACATTGAGTTCTTATAAAAATAAATTATTTAAAAAAATAAATTATTTCTTACATGAAAATCAGAGTCTGAAATAGTAAGCAAATTAAACCACTCCAGGACATATTACTTTGGTATTTGGAGTAATGACACATGTTAAAGTGAGTAGACTCGGAGTACCCAAACAATACCTCTTCCTAGGCCTACATTCTTTTAAATATACCACCCTGTTTGCCAGGAGTACTATTTTATGCTAAAGGAACTAGAGACCAAATTTAATGGTGATCTAAATTCACCAAGTGTAAAGTTTCCAGCTACAGAATGAAGGGTTTTAAAATATGCAAAAATCCTTGATAGCAGTGGCTGACTAGATCTAATTGAAGTTACTAATCTGCAGAACATTCTTGCATCCATTAAAACCAGTATACTAGTTCAGGCTTCTCACAATGAGTTTTTGTCTGACAGGAAGAAATCCAATTGCATCACTTAGAAAACTGCAGTAGAAAGAGAAACTGACAAATGAATAAATTATATAACAAAAAGTATATCTGGGTACCTAAAAATCATCCCTCTTTTATTTTTAATGATATAATCATATCTCAAATTTGTTCTTACTGATAAATAAAGAGAGGTCAGTTTGAAACTGTTCATAAGCAAATTTGCATAGCAACCATTTGTTGTCAACAACTCTAATTTTATGACCATCTCCCTCCCCTTTACAATTTGACGGAATAAATACAGGCTTGGAGTCACGTCTGGACATTGTATTGTTTCTGTTTAAACTAGTTATAAAATTTTAAATGGCCTTATGGCCTCATTCTGCTTTCCATGAGACCCAAAACGAGGCAGTTTCCCTCCTTGTTTCCCTTTGTTTGCCAGAGAACAGGGTCTAGGATTCTGGCTTTAATTTTGATTGTGTGTTCCAAAGAAAACATCTTTTTCCTTGAGTCATGCAGCTGTAGGCCACTAGAAAAGCATGTCACAGGGTTAGAGGTCTTCATGTTTTTTTGAAAGGGGTGGAGGTTGGGAGAGGAAGATAACTACCCAAATTAGATTTTGGAGTTTCCAGTTTGAGCAGTTTCCGGTTTGATCAGTACCCTGAAACTATGCCCTGGTATTTAAACTACTTACTCCCTCTTCTTCTAGCTAACATTTAATTCAAGTTTTTTTAGTTCAAGTTTAGTTGTTCCAGGTGAATTTCTGGGATGATTTTAAATAAATACACAGTCTTATTAAAAAGTATTTACATTATTTCATCTTTAGATAAAGTATTAACTATTTGCTATAGATATATATTATACTTATATTATTTCCTAGAGATGAGGGATAAGACAGGGTTCAACAATAAGTCCTAGGTCAAAGACAGTGTTCATTTTATAATCCAATTTGCACCAGTTCCTAATCATCCATGTTGGAAGGCAAAGATAAGGCAGAGGCAACTGGAGTCACTAGAAAACTTAGTTTTCAACATAGCCTTCACTAGGCTTGGTAATAAGCAACAAAATTCTTAGGTCTGTTTTAGTTCTACCACTATTTCTTATACCTTATTAAGTTTTAAAAATTGTTTTAAGTATATAAAGTTCTCCCATTTTACCCATAAAACTTTTAAAATAATTATTCGTCAAAAATTTTTAATCTATAGTTTTGTACAAAAAGATACATACTCCATTTATCAAGAGGTACTAATTATCTTTTTTTTAAGTTGAAGGTATACACCATAATGACCTGACTTACATATATTGTTTAATTATATTTAAATCTAGTGGTTCTGTCTGTGTATATACCTTTTATGCCTGTGTAGCTTGAAATGAGCATTTTAACACATCAGAACTTTGTAAATGGAGAATATTAATTTATGGTACTTATACTCTTGTGCTTATTCATTTTTGCCTTCTAAAAAATTATTGTTGGATTTAAAGAACTACTTTAGAAAACAGCAACAAAATTATAGAAAGCAAAGCTGCCATTAATGAACAAAGCAGGTTTTGTCTCATACAGGCCCATAACTTCCTTGGGAATACTGCATGGTTCGGATCTTTGGGAAAGAGAAAGAACTGGGCAAAGAACTCAGGAAGACAAGGCAGGGAGCAGCTCTTTAAGTACTTGCAGGTACAATGAGGTATGAGATTCCAACTCTGGAAAAATATAGTTTTCTGGCTACGACTGCCTTAAGAAGGGATGCTGCTTTTAACTTTGACAACTTGATGTGTATGCTTTTTGATAAAAATTCCAAATTGAGAGTAAGTTTTTACAGTGAGGTGCTAGAATGTAATATATTCTCTCATGAAAAAATCCTTAAACTTCCCAAAGTTTACGTGCAAGTAGAAAGAGATACACTGTTGTGACAATAGGCTATTCAGAAAATTCAGTGGAGCAGAAAGAGGGGACAGTAATTTTTGGTTGGTATTCTACAACTGAAGACAAAAAATCCTGTAAGGAGTCCACGACAGACTACTATACTATTGCTTCCTCCTCATTACTGGATTACATGGGAGAAAATATGCCTGCTCCTTCTTTCTCAGAAGTCAGCATTTATTATTAGACCTAGATAGGTATGAGAAATGTCTCTGATAACCCTAATAACCAAATAATGCCAAATGTTTTATTTAAGGTCCTATGAATTAGTTTATTTTTAAGTAGCTATTATTTATTCGTGTTAATACTGTTATAAAGCTACATTAAATTTTATTCATCCAGCAATCTCCTTACTGATTTTGCCTCTGAATGATGATATATTCCTAAATCACCTTTCTCAGTACTATTCCTATTATCATATGCATGAGATTCCAGAGCAAAATAAATCAAATAATGATGGAAAAGGAATGTAGGTAAGAGGAAATATTACAATACGGTATCTTTTAAAACAGTATATTCCTATGTAAAAAAAAAAAAGTGAAAAAAAGAGGCTAATTAATAAATGAAAGGTATATGAAGGGTCAAAAAAGAAGAAAAGAAGAAAAGCTAGAAATGGGAAATAAGGCAATGAGAGGGAAGTTCCAAAATAAATGGCTGGGTAGAGCTTATTAAAAATCTTTAGTTTGTGCCTAATTTAAGGACATATGCTAATTTGCTGGTTGTTTTTATATGATATGAAGTAAAGAATTCCAGTGAATATAGAAATAGCACTTGTGCTGATAAAGAACCACAAAGTACTATTTGAAAGTTTATTCTAATAAATTTACAGACTTTCTCCTGTGGATATATTTCACTTAAGGATAATTTTTTAAATATATGAACTGTTGAGGATAATTGCTTATTTTCTTGGACACCACAGCATAAATTCCTATGCATCATTAGAATACTCAATGAGTTCACCAGTTGTTAGATCCTATGGTAAAAGCTTTAGCTGGATACTGACAAAACATCACATAAATTGTATATGAGTCTCATGCAAAGATTATTTGTTTGAAAGCAGACTCTTCTTGGTTAACAGCTCTGAACATCCACCATAAGTCAAAGGAGTCAACTAACTTAGAAAAATTAATAAGTCTTACCTCAGATTTATAAATATTTAGGTATTTTTCTTTTAATATTTTAAATTCTAAACTAGAAAGTAAACTTCTTAAGGGCACAGATATGACTTATACCTATACAGGGACCACTATAACATCGACAAGACAGTGCTTTGACAATAATAAGAGATCGATTCAATATAATCAGTAACTTATTTTATATTACTTGGTTCACCCAAAACTAGTACAATCAATTTTAAAGCTCGAAACTAACTACTATATTATAGGCCTAGAACCATAAACAAATTATTTAAGTCTTAATATAGTTTGTGCATTTATCCTTCCAAAGAAGCAGGTAAGACTTTTCTGACACCTACTCATTGAAATGGTTTCTAAATTTCAAATTGTTATTTTGCCTTTAACGCAATGGCACAAGTCTTCAAAGTTGTCAATGTTAAGCCTTTATGACTTGGTCCTGATGTTCTCAGAATACATCCTGGATTATAAATAATAGAGTCTGTCCATTAAAATAGCTTATAGTAACCTACAAATTATCTAGGTAATAGGAAATAAAATCTCAAAATTAAATCTAGAGAGAACATAAAAACTTTAGTTAGGTACCTGAGTAGTTTCTATTTCTTCTTCATAGATCTCTTATTAGGGATCTGGTAGTCAGAAAAATTGATAAATTTGATTCTCACTTTTCTTTAGAAGCATAAAAAAATATCAAACTTTATCTACTCAGATAGATGCTAGATGGGCATGTTTCATAAATATCACTACCTTCAGTAGCAAGTTATACCTGCTCACCCATTTCTTGCTTTTCAAAGCTCTTTTATTTCCATCTGACTAAGTATTATTTAGGTCCTTATTATACTTGTTAACTTTGGAGTAGAAATCACAAGAGAATTTCGTTACCCCAAAGTGAATTCACCAAATTCCGGTAAGTGGTTACCTCTGAGAGCAAAGAAGCAAAATGTCATCATTAGGGAATGTGACCACAGAAAGAGGGGTAGGGTGGGTGGGATAGGATTCTGTTTTAAATTTCATTTCTAAAGCTGGGTAGTAGCCCCAGAGGGTCCTTTATATTTTTCTCTATACCTTTTTATATTTATAAAAACATTTCATTTAAAAAAAAAAAAGTTAGTGACTTGATATGGACCCAGCCCTGGTGATCAAGGTAAAGTGAGTCAAGTCCTGACTCCAGTGTTAAAAAGTTGTTGCTGAATGACTCATTTTGCAATCGATACACCTTGGATTCAGTAAAACATGAAAAATACTCCGTACGAATTTCATCTGGCAAGTTCTCAGGAGAAAACATACCTTTATAAACTAAATCATTAAACCATGAGATAGATATTTGTGAGTGTTAGCTCTGTTCATACACTTCTGTACTTTTCTTTAAAGTCATGGACATTTTTCATTTCTAGGGGCGGGAAAAAAAAGCAGCCTAGGACTGAACATGTTTTCTGCTGGTCCCCAAGTCAAGAAGAGAAGGTATAAATCTTTAGTTTTTAAAAAATTGTATAATGTTCACAGGCTTTCCCTCCACTTTGCTTATATTTAACAACCCTTTCATGAACATCTAAAAATTTTTTCCTACCTTTCCACCTTCATCTTATACAAAATCTCACAAAGTTGGAAAGATGAGTCTTCGGACAATGGACTTCCATTTCATTAAAAGCTTTAAAGCTCTGAGCTACACTTAAAATTATCAGCTTGGTCTCCAGTTATCACTGAGATAATAAAACTTCAAAGGTAAAGTACTGACTTCAGAAATGTTTATAACGAAGTGTTACCTTATGAGCAATGGAAACACCAGCACAATGGGAAAAGCCTGAGACTTATTTGGAAAATGTATAACTGAGTCTGAAAAATTAAATCAATTCTTTAAAATGGTCCTGTTTAAAGAAGTCAACAGTTTTAGTTCTACACCATGTAACTATATCTACATCTGTATCTCAATTGCCCAAACCTTGCAAAATACTAATAAAACACCACTGAATTCTAAATAACAGTCTCTATAGCCCTTATCTTCTGCAAAGTCAAGAATTTAACAGATGGTTTCCCAGCAACATTAAAAAAAAAAAAAAAAACTCCAAAGGGATCAAATAAAACAAAACTGTGTGGTAAATAAATGTAACCAAATGAAAAGTAACTGATATGTTTTCATTCATTCTTCACAAAGTTATAAACGTCCCAAAGTTACAAACAGCAAAATCCTCACATTCAAATCCCTATAAAATATTCTGTTTCACCTGTAGGTCTGCCTTGCCTCTGTCAAGATTTTGTTTCTTAGCCTTTTATTACTCACCAACTGCATCTGGATTTACCGGTCTGGAGACATCAGCTTGCCCCATGATTATATTGTCTGATGTGTCTCACAACAACAAACTGTCCCGGACCAAGGTAAATTTTTCTTAAAAGATAAATCCACGAGGAGGGGATGTGCTTTGCTCCCTCAGTGTCACTGCCAAACATCAGGAAACGGCACGGGGTCAATCTGCTGGAGTTTCTGTTTCCCTGTATCCCAGCCTGGCACTTGTGGTTCTTTATAAATACGTCTTCACGCTGGCTCTCTTCACACAGGAATGCCTGTCATTCCAGGGTGCACGCTGTGAAGAGCAGAAGTGCAGGAAGGGGAGGAGACTGCCAACCACATTCTAGCTGCTAAGTGGCACAGCCCTAAAAGTCCACACCTACTTTTCCTGACATTGAGCTTGGTTCTAGTTCTCTAGACTCACAGACATAGAAGAAAGGGAGCCTGCTCAAGAGTCTACAAAAGAACTTGTAAATTTCATCACACACAAAAAAACATCAGGGTTATGTTTAGCAGGCTAATGGGAACAGAAGTCCATTTGATGGTAAATTTTAGATACATGCTTGCCTCAAAAGTTCACACTATTCTTACATTTCACTGTTTGCAATAAAATTGTATTTCCTACCTGTGAGTGGCATACCCAGGCAGGATGAGATCTAAATACTGGGGATTAACAACATTAGAAACAATATTTTAGGATTGAACATACTTTTTCTAAAAATAAAAAGAAACATTTCTAAAATCTTAGCTTACTAAGATAGTAAACTTGAAATAAATATTTGGAAGGTGTTACATATATTTCTTTTTTCTGCTGAAGTTCAAAAACCACCATATGACTGGGGAATACAAAGGAGTAGCCCCATGTGCTGGGTATTATACATGGAAATATCAGCTAACTACATATAGCAACCAAAGGGACAGCTTGCATACTGACTTTTCTTTTTTATTGAGCTATAACTAATTTAAATACAGCCAAATACAGAAATATTAAGGATACTGCTTGATAAATTTTTATTTACATACATACCTATGTATGCTAACATTAAATTTTCTAAATCTAAAAAAGCCACACATAACACAAAGTTACTGTGATGTTGAGCCACATACTCTGGATTATTTCACTAATACCTGAAGGTAAATGGGGAACAATTTGAGCCTGTATTAAGGAGTTTTACACTGGTTATTTCATTTGATCATCACCATACTTAACCATACGTTGTAAAGAATGTATTATTTACCCTTCTTTCAGATAAGAAAACTATGGCCAGTGAGGTCAAATCCTGTATTTTATGTCACCGAGTATGTAAGTACTAAAGCCCTAATATTCCTTCGACAAGTGACAGCTACTCAAAACATGAAGCTTTCAGTTTAAATTTTTGTTTCCCAAACTGAGATCACAGAAAGATTTCTAGTATCTGGACTTTCCTTTTGCCTTTCATTAGCACTTTCCCCATTTCCCCCATTATCTTATCCCCATCATCTGCTTTGATACAGAAAAAAATAGCAAAGGTAACAAATAAAAAATAATGCTAAGACATGGGTAAGAAAAAAAGTGTAGAAATTCTTGGGTAACATTTAATTGTTAATATTGGTAGTAGTCAGAAAAACATTACGATATTGATCATTTAAATAGAAAAGTGAACAAAAGGAAAAACACATGGAAAGAATGCTCCAATGTAAGAATACCCAATACCTTCAAACCCTGGCACTTATATTAGTCTAAAAGCAGAACATGTGCAAAAGAAGGCAAATGCATTGCCCAGCACCCAGCAGGTATTCAACATATGATAGTCATCATCATGAAGATAATATAGGATATTGCTTAAGAGGATGAGCTTTAGAGGCAAATGAAATTTTAACTTCCAGATTTACCACTTGGTGATAACACTAGGCAAGTTACTTCACCTCTCTGAGTCTTCGTTTTCTACTCTGCAAAATGGGCAATACAATACTTCTCAGTACAGGGCAGTTGCAGGAATTAAATAACATGACCATAAAAAAAGCCCTCTGTAATGTACTTGGCACATGGAAAGTTCTCAATAAATCCAAGCAGTAATTATCACAGTTGATACAGTTTAAAAAAAAAAAAAGTCAAGAAAGGAGAGACCAAGTCAAGAGCAGCAGATAATGGTACATGACAAAAACTTAGTCATTACAAAGAGGTTAGTCAGAAACGGAAGAGGATGACATTTCTGGATCATGAATCCAGAGAGGAAACTGGAAGAAGCAGGCCAAGGAGGAAGTCTGAATACAATCAGGGTTGTTGTATAGAAACATCAGGCAGATGGAAGAGTTTAGACAAAAGTATTACCATGAATAAGTTTAAACCAGGTCCATTACACACACACACCTCCTCCCTCCATCCCTCCCTCCCTCCTTCTCCCTCCCCCACCCTTTCTCCCTCCCCTTCTGTCCTCAGCCCAGAAACAGTACTGTAGAATCTATGTTGACAGGACCATACAAGAGTAGAACAGAAACAGATAGGTTTGTGGGTCCCGGGGTAACTGCTGTTTACCACCTGCCAAATTTAAACACCCATCTTGCCTTGGCTTGAGGCTGATTCTAGGTTATTGTGAAGGCAGACATAAAACTTAAAGATAATGACTGGAGTCTTGGTGATCACATGGCTCAATTGCCTACTCCTTATAGAAAAAGGAAACTGACAATCAAAGAGGTTAAAAGCCTTGCTAGAGCCAGGACTAAAGCCCAAGTCTCCTGATTCTAATTCTAGGACTCACTTCAGCTCTTGTATAAACAGTCAAGGAAGTATTTACTTCCCAAAGATACATTAAGTTCTCTGAAAAGTCCATAATCTACAACAACAAATCTCTCAGATTATGTTGACCAAGAACCAAGCCAATAAATGTTCCTTGACCAGCATATTTCCATTTCATTCTAACAATCAATATATACTTTGTGCCAACTGGAAAGCAAACGAGCAGAGAGAAGGGAAGATATCAGTCCACTGATGACTTTAAAATTGAACAATTAAAGCCTTGAATTCATTCTAGCTTTCCATGCATTATATTTTAGAAACGCAAAGGGAAGTCTCACTTAGACTTTATAAGAAATAGAAAACTATCTCTTTTAAATGCCATCTAGTAAAAGATACTCTTTTTAAAAAAATGCCTACAACATCTGGTCTTCCTAGGTGGTCTCCCATCCAAGTACTAACCAGGCCCGACCCTGCTTAGATTCCAGGATCAGACGAGATTGGGCACATACAGGGTGGCATGGCTGTACACAAAAGACACTCTTTTTAGAGTACTTTTCCTCCACAGCTTACTGCCTCAAGGAATGGGGGAACTAACAGATAAAAATTTGTGAATCTCTTCCTATTTTATTTAGGGAAAGTGCAAGCAAGGCTTATATAAATAAAATTTATTGGCAAAGGAATCTTAGCTACAGCTTAGACAGCACTTGAAGTCCTCTAACCAGAGCCTCGTTTTATCAAAAGTACTGTTTCTACACATTGCATGTAATGTATACAGAGCTGAGCACTTAAAAATCTTTAGTGACATTTACAGCTCTAAAACCTTCTACTGGCAAACACATCATATCATACACTAACATGAGAACATGTTTTATATTTTCAATAGTTTATAAGATCAATCATGAGAGTATAATGCTTTCATTTAAATGTACTTTTATGCTGCAGTACTAATATAAATTGGATTACCTAGGAGAGTAAGCTCTTAGCTATTTTAATCACATCGCCCTCAGCTTAATTCAGCACACTACTTTCTTTTGGCCTGAGATGTCCCAAAGAGGTGAGCTCTAGTGCCAAGTTAGGAAGAAAGTCACTTTACTCTAAGATAGGCTGACCAACAGAAATTATTAACAGGTCACATAGATACATATTCAAGTAAAAGACAAAATTTTTTTCAACTTCTGGGTATATAAGTGGGGGAGGGACCAGCTTCCTATTTTTGCCCCATGATCTAACTCCAATCTAATCTAGCTGGCTCTGCATAGGTATAGGAAATAATATTTACAACTAATAACCTGTGTCTCAAATTCTATGTGGAAACCAGAAATCCTTGCTAGTTGCTTATAAACTCTTCCTTTTTTTTTTTTTTGGTTTTTTACTTACTTTTAATTTCTGTACTAAAAAAGAAAAGGTAGGTGAAAATAATGACAGATAACAGTGACTTTCCTTTCACCTATTTGTACAAACTGTTCCCTAGACATGGAATTTCTTTCCCATATCCATCTAGGAAACTACTACTCGGCCTTTAAGAACTGGCTCAAATGTTCCTTCTATTATTATGAGTCTTTCCTTAGTCAGCTAAGTAGAATTCCAATAAAGATTTACTGACCACTGATTACGTGCCCAGCAATGAATTGGTGCTAAAAAGTTTTTGCCCTTAAATGTAAATTAGGACCTACAATAGAGGATAATGAGTACTTAGGTACTATGCAAACACATATTGGAGGGGTTAGGAGTGTCTAACTTTGCCCTGAGATCAGAGAAAATATCTTGAAAAAGAAGTGACACCTAAACTGAAAGAGTCAGTCATATAAGGGATGACAGAGGTGAGGAAAGGAACGAGCATCAAGATATAGATTGGAGAGGCAAAGAACTATCATGGCCGATTGTGCTGGACATAGCACCCTAAACTGCAGTGATCTTCAGACTTTTCTAAGAAGCTACAAACATTTCCTGGGCAGAGACCATGATGTTTTTATCCTTAAATTCTCAACTCTTGGCACAACTTAGCATAGTGTGCATGCAACAAGTATTTATTAACCTTGAGAATCGGAAGAAAAAGAATTCTTTAATTTTAAGCTTTGCTCATGGAATTTAGTAACTAAAGACAATTAGGGTGAAAATTACTAGAGACAGAGGTTGGAAGAAATGTTGAGAACATGTACTATTCTATCATTCCAAGAACATGTACTATTCTATCATTCCAAACAACCCTGAGACTGCTGTGAAATCTCATTTTTGTGGGGGGAAATGGCATGTTCATGATGGTTTTTGAGAATTTACTGCTTTGCAAGTACTAACAACTTTCAAAGGAGACAAATATGTGAGGTGACTATTTACATACAACCTCGTATAATCACTACTGTAAGGCTCAAGATTCTCAGCAGAAAGCATTTATGCTTCATGCGAACTAGCCTGAAGGACAGGCTAAAAGAGACAGAGAAGGTTAAAGTGAAGGTATGGCCACTGGTATCACCAGATACTAATCTACTTACCCCAATTAGTACTGGTTTCTTTCTGTGGCTGGCTCATTGGATGTTAAAAAAAAAAAAAAAAAAAAAGCAAACATACCTGCCTCCTATTCTATATGAAATACTATAACTCTTGTTCCCTGCCTACCTCCACTTCCAGAAGGCAGCATGGCTTACCAATGGAAGAAAGCAGAGGCTTTAGAGCGAGGTAGAGCTATGTAAAATTTCAGCTTTCCCATTTATTGATTAGGTGAACAAGTTATTGAACTTAGATGAGCCTCAGTTTCCACATCTGTAAAATGGAGATCATAGAGTTGTTGTGAGGATTAAATGAGTCTCTAAAGAGTTAAATGACTGAAAGTGCCAAATATATTTGACTCTCTCCTGCCCACTTAGATTCCTTATATAAATTAATCTCTCCCAAATGTTAAGTTTAAACACACAGTTTTTTAGGGAAAAAAAGGGAGGTTCTGACATGCTTTTATGTCACAATGGCTCTATACATGGCAGGCATGATGTAATGTGTACGTTTACAAGCCTATAATATGTAGTACTGTGTTGATGGGAGAAAGAAACTGAAAGAAAAAGGAAGAAAGAAACAGCTGGACTGCTTTCAGCCCCATGAGATGAAAGAACTTAGGCTAAGAAATTGGTACTATAGATACTCTGCCTTTTTGCTTTCTCTTAAAGTTTTTGAAGACAATAAATTCTTAAGGATGCCGATCAGGAGATGCTTCCTGAATTGAGCAGAGAATTATAAGAAATTATATTAATTAGGAAATTTCAGTTGAGAACGACGAAGGTCATTCTTCTATGGTTGGGTTAAGGATTTCGGGCGTTCCTTAGAATACAGCAGAGTCAGTGGGAAAGGTGGGCCTAAATGAAAGTGAGAATTAGCTGAACAGTGATGAGATGATATGGGAAAAAATAATTGAGCAAAGAGATTCATAGGTTGTGGAGATGAGGGAAAACGTGAGGTCAGAAGATAAAAATGACATTGATGGTACTTTGAGCCTCTATGTGACATCAGGCAGTTGAATCGAATTATTGCCAAGCTTCCTCCTGGTTCTGAAATTTTATGGCAGGGCCGAACCAACAGTTCAAGGTTTTGTTTCAAATAATGGCTCCAAGAAATATATTATGGTAAAGAGCAATGGTCATGGTGTACTTTATATAACTAATCTAACTCAATGCTTGCCATATAATGCAAAATAGATATTTAATGACCTGGATTTTTATTACTGGGAAGCCATAAGCCTCATTTATTCATTCCAAAAATATTTTCTAAACACTTATAAAGTATCAGGTATTGTCTCAGTGTTGAGGATATAGCAGTGAATACAATGGGAGAGAAATGGGAGAGAAATCTGTGTTTTCTTTTTAGTATATGAGATAGCGATAAATGCTATGGAGAAAAATTATTCAGGAAAGGGAGAGAGAGGGGTTTGGGAGAGTGCTAAATCATAAATTGTGGGAGCAGAAGAGCCTCATTGGGAAGGTGACAAGTAAAGACCTGAAGTAAACAAAACAACTCCGCAATGAACTACTGTCATCTTCCTAATACTATAGTTTCTTTAGTTCTAACAGGAGCAAAATAAAAAGCGATATTTCCAAATGTATGGAAAATAAAAATTAATTACACTGTAGTACATTTTAATGACATGGCTATCAAATTGTGTTGTTCAGTTGCTAAATATCTAAAGATGCATTGTCCAATACTGTGGTGACTAGCTACATGATTTACATTTATGTTACTATTTAATGTATTTATATTAAATATAATATGCAATTTAGTCTCTCGGTTAGACTAGCCACATTTCAGGTGCTCAGCAGCCACATGTGGCTACCACAATGAACAGTGCAGATAAAGAACATTTCCATCACTGGAAGAAATTCTACTAAACATGCTGGACCTAAAGTATTTTCAAAGCACACAGAAGTCTCTTAGTAATAACAAAACAGAGTACTTCAAAGCACTAACTCCACCTTTCATCAGCATGTGGTATCTATTTTCCATGGCACCAACTACTGAAGGCAGTACACTCTAAAGGAACCTTGACAGTTAAAAAAAATGTTTTCTTTTATTCAGTATAAACTGCTGAGCTATTTATACCCTTTCTTTAGTAACTGAAATTCCTACTTTTTCTAGTAACACTCAGTTATACGTCTTTGACTATTAACAATTCAAAGTCTGAAGAAGAATAATAGTTTTATTTCAGATTAAAGGTCTATTGAGAATTATATCCATTTGTTATCAATGAACAACCTCCAGTTTACTGGCCATACATTTAATATTCTTCCTCCAACAAATTCTACTTTTTCATGAGCTGAAGGCAGATTTTATGTAGTTACAGTGAAAGCAATTGAGGAGTCTTAATCTTAAAGAAAAACATATTCTAAAAAACCACAAGACATTCATAAAAACTAAGTCCAAAATAGCCTCTATTAAGCAACCATAAGGTATCAATGATGTGTAGAAACTAACCAGTCAGAAATCAAGTAATGTTCTCTAGTAAAGTGGCATTCATTGCTGGTGACTCAGAAAGGTGACTATTAGCCACTGCCACTTCTTCCTCCTTTCATAACTCTAACTCATCTGGCTCTTAATTTCATGGTGAGTGAGAAAGAAATCTAAATATTACCAACACTCAGCTACATATCTAGTGGGATTACAATGTCCGATAATAGCTATAACGTTTGTAAACATTATACAGAAATTTCTAACAAGGTATCTCCTTAAACATTCTTTTCCAGTATATGTGGAAGAGAATATAACCTTCACCTTCTACTAAATAAAAATTCTTAGTAATGAATACCTGGTTACATTATGAATCAACAGTAATTCCTGCAAAAGAACCAAGGATGACTACACAAATCGTGTTTCTATCAAACTTACTCTAGCCAGTAATTAAAATTCACTTTATTCCTTGTTTTCCACATATGAAATAGCTATCTCTTATATCATCCCTTTCCCTCAAAACCCTCAATCTTTCACACCATAGAATCTAGGAGATGAAGCACAGGGGGGAAAATAGTTATGTGCACAATTTCTCAATTCAAAGAGAAACTGTGTCTTGGATTATATATACCCTTGCTTCTAAATCTTGTTTAAAAAATAACAGTGAAATACATTAACACTTCAGGAAAACAATTTAGTGAGGTCAGAGAAAATATGGCCTTATGCCTTTACTCATCTATCTATGATAAAGTAACTAGGCCAATGCTAGTTTAATTTTTTTGAAAAGCTAATATTTGTTAGTTCTACTGAGACTGTAAAACTACAGTTACCAAATAAAACCCCTCAAGATGCAAATTTGATTATTGTTTTTTGGCCTAAAAATAATTTCTTTTATTGAAAAAAGTCCTAAATTAAACAGGATCCAATAGCTATTAAACACTGTGCCTATACTTACCTTGTTCCCAGGCCTAGGCTCCAAAAGCCTTCAAGACCTGACCCAATGCCTATCTTTCTACCTAGCCTCTTCTCTCGCCACTCTCCCATACCTGCTCAACTTTCATCTTAGGACTAGCTTTTAGTTCTACCGAACCACTTGGAGTTCCTAAACTGTAACATATTCTCCCAGGTCTATCTACCTATGCATTTGCTGTTCTGGCTGCCTGGAATGTTCCTTCCCTCCCCACATTCCCTAACCTGGCTAACTTTCCTCCTTCAAAATTCAGTCTATGTGTCACTTTCTTTAGGAAGCCTTCTTTGAACACCCACTTTTCTATACTTAAAATTGAGTTAGGCACTTCACTTCTGTGCTCCTAAGTCACTCATAGGGGTATATCACTTTTATTATAATTATTTATCTGTCTCTCCTACATTCTTTGAAAGCAGAAATTGTCTTTATCTCCTCAGCAAGTAACTAATGTACTGCTCTGCACATAGTAGGCATTCAATAAATATTTTAAAAAACATGGAGGGAGGCAAAAGGAGAATAGGGTCTTTGACTAGTTTAATTTATCAGGTATCCTTTCAGGTTATGGAGTATTTATGCTGGGAAAAGTGCCAGGCCTGTAGGTAATGAACATACAATAATAAATCATAGAACAATTTCATAACAAAAAGGAGAAAAAAAAAAGACAGACGTAAATGAGATTATTTTGCAAGCTATTGTTACATATTATAAATTCACTCCAACAGATCCTTAACAGCAATGCAATCTTTTACGTATAGCTGCTTTTTTAGATTTATTAAAAACGTATTTTTAAAAATAGCTCTGCTTTTCTTCTAGTTTCTAAAAGAAACGCTTACTAGGACTAAAGTAGCGCCACCAGTTTTTAATCAGTCAAAGCTTATTTCTGGTCTCTGCTTTTCTCCTTCATTCCTGTTTCCTGGTTTCTGATCATGTCACTAAATGATAAAAGTTTCCATCTGAAAAATCAGAACATAAAGAAATAAAATAATACGAAACTCAAAATGATCTACTGTTACATATGAACGTCTCTAACAACAGACATGATCGAAAAGAAAGCTAAAATTAAAAAAAAAAAAAAAAGCTCAATTTCCCATGCTCCCCATTCTCTATGAATAATAACAGCTAACATTAATTGAGCATGTATTATGATGCCAGAAATTATTCTGTTTTACATGTATTAACTTATTTAATTCTTATGACAAACATATAAGGAAGATACCATTTATTAACCCACTTAATTGATGAGGAAACTGAGTCACAAAGGCGTAAACTTATCCAAGGATTTCAGAGCTAATAAATGGCAAAGCTAGGGGTCATATTTAGTCATCTGGATGTGCATCTCCACTCCTAACTACTAAACTATAGACCTAAATATACGTTGGATTCACACAATACGTCCTAGAATTTTAAATAAGGATGTTTATTTTTAACCTTACAAAAACTCTAGGAGATATTACTTTAACAAAAGTAAAATTCAGCTATAGAGCAATTATGCAAATTATCCTAAATGACGATGTTAGCATAAAAAAACAAACATTTCCAGTATGACCACCAACAAAAATGTTGCTTCTTATCTCAAAATCAAATTTTAAAGGAATTTCTTAGAAAATAAATGAAAGGTCTAAAATCACGAAAAGTTGGCTATATGGAACAAAGACATTTCTACTACCTCTCAAATTAAATTTACAATAAAAATACTCCGGCACCAGTGTTTCATGAGAAACCCAAATAACTAAAGCACAGGTTTACAACACCTTTAACCTATGTTATGCAACTAGGGGCATTATTATTAACAATGTACAAACATGCTTCACCCCAAGTATTGTCTATCTATATCCTCAAAGGTAGTGAGAAAACTCTTAGTTTTTTTTTTTTCCTGTTTCCCCACGTTCACCAAATTCTCCTGTTAGATACAAGGCAAAGACAATAAAATGAAAAACTCTCCTTAAGGAAATCACCACTACACTGCTCAAAGAACACAGGTATAGAAAAAGAAATACAGATGCTATATAAGCAAGTTTCGTTTTAATAATTTCCTAAGTACAAGTCAAGTTGAATAACATGGCATGAAATTCCAATGACTTAACTATTTTTATCTGTATTAAAACACTTATTCATTCTGCCTAGCATTAATAGTTCTTAATCTCCTCTTTGAGAAATGAAACTGTATCTTATTCATTTATTTTTCCATCATGGCAGCTAGAGTAGTGTGCCAACAAAAATTTATTGAGTGATTTAATGAATCAATCATCCATCCATCCACCTTTTCACCTTTTGTCTGGGGTTAGGGTAGTAATGAGTATGACAATAAATAATCAAGCAAAACAAAATACACTTCATTGTGTATATTAACCAGAACTAAGCAAGCACACACCTTTAGTATTAAGCCAAGCTTCTCATCCAAACAAGAATGTATTTTCTTTAGTAACACTTTGTTCGTTTATTATTTAAGCCCAAATTCTTATGGGTTCTTGCTACTCAAGCTCTTTGATTACTGAGTTCTAAACTAAAGAGAGAAAAGCCTGACCTCTGGAAAGAAAAACTGACAAAATAAAGCAGCTAGAGCCGCCTGTTTTACAGCATTTACATTCTTTTGGGAGATCAAAGAAGAAAAACAGAAGATATAAAATCATCAAAGGAAACTTAAATATGAAAATTTAAATATATAAAATATAAGAGATGTTTAAATGGTAAGTTCAAATGTAATACTTAATCTTTTTATGGAATGAAAAAAAGAAAGCTGTAGCTACAGACTTCCATCTGATATGATTCATTCTGGCTACTAACAGATGTAACATCTAGTTTGATGAGGAAAAAAAAGACAAAACACAAATCTTAAGTAAGGAATTGGAGGCCATCAGCAATATTCCACTAGCCCATTATACTACAATCACATTCTTTTAATGGAAGCCTCCATTATGGAGTGGGTGGGTGTGTGCACCTCTGCATGTGTTTTGGACTCCATGATTCAAATTGGAATCTTGTAAAAACTATCCTGCCTTTGTGTGAAGTCAAAGTTCTATCGTGAAAAGTCATTTTTAACATTATAAACTCTGAGCAGGCACAAGAAGCCAACCACTGAGGTTGTTCTGAAACTAACAGTTTCCTGCCTAATGGCAAGTGTTCATACTAGTTTCATTACCAGCTTTTAGATCCCACTGACCATCCTTAAACTGAATTTGAAATTCCCAGATTTAAAAAAAGCTAAAGGAGTTCATCACCATAAAACCGGTATTATAAGAAATGGTAGAGGGACTTTTTTAAGAAGGGAAAAAAAAGTAAAAAACGTAAAAAACATAAATATTGAAATGGCAAAAACAACATACCTATCAATAATTACTTCAAATCTAAATGGGTTAAATGCTGCAATCAAAAGATATTGGGGTAGCTGAAGAGATAAGAAAACAAGACCCATACATGTGCTGCCTATAAGAGACCCACTTCAGACTGAAAGACACACACAGACTGAAAACAAAGAGATGAAAAAAGGGATTTCATGTAAATGGAAAAACAAAAAACAAACAAAAAAGATCTTTAAAACAAAGGCTATAACAAGAGACAAAGGACCCAGCAATTTCACTTCTGGGTATTTATCCAAAGAAATACAAAAAGATATGTGCATCCTCTATGTTCACTGCAGCATTATTTGCAACAGCCATGATATGAAAGCAACCTAAGCGTCTATCAATAGCCAAATGGATAAAGTGGTAGTGCATACGTACAATGGAAGATGAGCCATAAAAGAATGAAATCCTACCATTTGCAACAACATGGATGATCCTACAGAGTATTACTCTAAGTGAAATAAGTCAAAGACAAATACCATACGATTTTACTTATATGTGCAATCTAAAAAAAAAAGATAAATGAACAAACTAAACAGAAACAAACTCATAGAGAACATTTTGATGACTGCCAGATGGGAGGGGGTTAGAGGGATGGATAAAAACGGAGAAAGGATTAAGATGTGCAAATCTCATGTTATAAAAACAGTCACAAAGATATAAAGTACAGCACAAGGATTATGATCAATAGTATTGTAATAACTATGAATGGTGTCAGATTGGTACTAGATTTATCAGGGTGATCACTTCATAAGTTATATAAATGGCCAATCACTATGTTGTATACCTGAAATTAATATAATATTGTATGTAGCTGATTACTGAAAAATAATCATTAAAAAAAAACTGAATTTGAAGCAAAGCTGAGGAAAAATACTTTTTAATTAAAGAAATTTACTTATCACTTAATACTAGAACATAAACATTTCAAGAATTTAAAGTTTTTAATATAAAAATGGCACATTTTAATTAGGACTATGCCATATACGCTGTGCTGTGCATATTGGTCTTTATCAAGTTTCTTTTTTTAGGTAAATAGCCAAGAAAAATTTGAAAAAGTAGAATAAAAGGGATATAATTTTAGATCTTAAAATATGGCTATAATAATTAAACACCATGTAGAATTGGTTTAAAAATGGACAGATGGTTCAAAAGAACAAAATATACGGTCCAAAAATACACTCAAGACCTTACAAAACTTAGCTTGACCCAAATAGCAACATAAATCAACAATAAAAGGGCATTTTGTTAACTACTTAACTTTAATTTTTTCCTAAGTTATATTTTATAATTGCTTTGTCAATTATCAAAAGCTAATATAAATTCAGTTGAATTATTAACATTACATCGAATCTGTATAGTAAATTGAGGAATAAATGACACTAATAATCCTTCCCATTTCTTGGCATAGCACATCTATTTACTCACCTATATACAGGTTACATACCTCTTGTTAAGATCATTCCTAAGTAATTTATAATTTTGATTGTTATTATGAATGACTTTTAATCCCTTTGGATTTCATTAAATTAAAAATTTCTACTAAAACAAGCCACACACTGGGAGAAAACATTTCTAACACATATCCCATAAAGAACGTGTATGTGGCTATGTAAAAAACTCTCGTAACTCAGTAAGAAAACATGCTAATTTTTAAAAAGAGCAAAAGATTTGAACAGACATTTCATCAAAAAAAAAAAGATATGAATGGCAAATAAACATGAAAAGTTAGTCAACATCATTAGTCATTAACCACAATGAGATACCACTATACACCTACTAGCATGGCCAAAATCCAAAACACTGACAACACCAAATATGGACTAACAGGAACTCTCATTCATCGCTGTGGGAATGCAAATTGGTACAGCCACTTGGGAAGGAATCTGGCAGTTTCTTATAAAACTAAACATAACTCTTACCATACGTTCCAACAATTGTACTCCTTGGTATTCACCCAAATAACTGAAAACTTATGTCTACACAAAAACCTGCATGCAGTTTTTTACAGCAGTTTCATTCATAACTGCCATAACTTGGAAGTAATCAAGATGCCCTTTAGTAGGTGAATGAATAAATAAAAAATGGTACATCCAAACGATGTATTCAGTGCTACAAAGGAACTATCAAGCCACGAAGGCATGGAGGAAACTTAAATGCATATTACTAAGTGAAAGAAGCCAGTCTGAAAAAAGCTATATACTGTAAGATTCCAACTATATGAAATTCTAAAAAAAGTGTAAAAGGAATGAACTAGTGATACATGCAATAACATGTACGAATCTCAACAGCATTATATTAAGTAAAAAAAGACGCAAAAGGCTATATATTATACAATTCTGTTCACATTATAGAAAAAGGGACAAAACTCAGATAAATGATTGCAAGGGGCTGGGGTTAGAGGAATAAAATTGACTATAAAAGGTTAGTAGGAACTTTTTGGGATGAAGTAAATACTCTATCTTCAGTCTGGTGGTAATAACATACCTTATATGTTTGTCAAAAAAACCAAAAATATATACCTAAAAAAGGATAAATTGTATATAAATCTCAAATAAACTGATTTATTTTAAAAAGGGGGTAGAATCCTAGGGAGCACTCTGTAACTGCTTAACACAGACTGAAAGCTCCATAAAAGCAAGGATCATGCCTTATTCATGTTTATACCCTTAGTGCCTAGGATATTATAGCTATTATGTTTACTATGTGCTTGTAAGCCCACAGCAACCATTAATTTGTTTTATTTTTAAAGCAACCTTGTGAGAAAGGCAACATTCATATCCTTATTTTACAGATAACTGAAGATCAGAGAGTAACTGTCTTGCCCAAAAGGACACAGCCAAGAAGTGACAGAACTGGGATGTGAACTCATGTTTTTCTGACTCTAGAGCCTGAGGGCTTAACTGCAATGACATGCTGCCTTGCTGATTTAGCTCAGTGTTTACTAAACAAATAAATAACGAGGAATAAATCAGCTGTGTTAGAATTTGGTAGGATAGGTTAAAACTAGCTCATAGGGAGAATAAAGTATGAATTGTAGTTTAAAAGGCAAATTATTAAAGAGAGATATAAAATGATTATTTTGGATATAGTGGGTAAGCTGTGCATATACAATGACCATTAAAGTATTTAATTCCCTTTAAAAATGCCTCTTTATTCTTTTATCTCCTTTGTAAGAAATTAACTTTATGTATTTCATATTTAACACTGAGAAATATAAAGAAACAAAAATGCCCCTACCCCTAAAACCTAGTTAAAATCCCTATTTATATTTTTAAAAATAAAAGTAATATATGACAGGAAGACGCAAAATATTAAATGAAAGCCATCCATCCCTCCTATCCCTCTCTTTGAATTTTTATAATCATTGTCTATGTAGTATCCATGACACACTGATAAGGGCTCAGATGGAACTCAGTCTACATATTTAGTCAACCTATCACACTCACTTTGATTTTCTAGGGAGTAAGTAGTAGTCAGAAGTGTTGAAAAATGGTGAGAGGATCATGGGAGACACTCCAGAGTGTCAGCATTACTACTTGTCAGGCTTGCATTACTAGTACTATGGTTCGTCTTTTTCTATTGATAGAAAAAACAATTATATGACATCTATGTTATTTGAGCTCATAGAAACTGGTGTTCCATGCACTCTATTTCCCTTAAGACTGGTATTTCTACCTAATGTGGAAAATTTAAAACCACTGTTAAGAAATACATACAAATAAGTATTGTGTGTTTACTATTAGGCAATGGAGTGTAACAGTAAAAAGATCTTGCCCTCCATAAGTTTCCTGATAGTCTTACCAGGAAATAAGATGACAGGAGATATTTAATATATTCTTATATATATTAAATATCTACTTAAAACCACAGGAAACAAAACAGAACATCATTTTTGGCATTGTTTAATCCCAGAGGAATTCATCTCCTACATTCTAAGAATCTCAAAACTAATTAAGTTCATATTTGTCCTTCGTTCTTAAAGAGGAGGGAGGGGAGGACTTTGTTATTAGCACAATTTTGAGCTTCCAATAACAATATAACATCACGAAATTTTTTCCCATGAACTTTCAAGTGAACTCCATTAATTTTGAGCATGTCTCCTTAATATGTGTCCTTGAACAGCTAGGGAAAAACGCTTTATAACACAGAATGATTTATAAATTCAGATACGGAATAGAAAGAAAATAATTGACTTTATTTGTTTAGAAAATAGCTTCTGTTTTCTACCCGAGCAAACTGCATCTCATATTTCCTATGTGATATAAATTCTAATCTAAAGGAAATATTGCCTTGTAAATCTGTTCTCAGAATACCATGCATATGAGTAGTCTTTACAACAAGCTTCAAATTCAAGATTCACACTAATAAAACTATTTCATTAAATAAGTATTTCATCAGACACATACCAAAAAATTTTCTTCAACAAATAGTGTTCATGCCTGTGGAAAGGAAGGTATATAGAGACTTCAAACAGAAGATTTAAAACATTTTGGGAAGGTAATTTAGTATACATACAAATTCTCTCTTGTATCAAAAACTCTTTAGAAGTTTCATATGCCAGAGTTTCAGTCCCTTTTCTTCTGGCATGTTATGGAGAGTGACTGTCAACTCATAAACAGTTGATAAGGAAATTTTAAAAACAGTGAGGTAGGATTGCGGGGGGTGGGGGGGATGGTGGTGAGAGAAATGGGTGAAAGGAGTCAAAAGGTATAAACTTCCAGTTATAAAATAAATAAAACTTGGGGATGTAATGTACAGCATGGCAACTGTAGTTAATAATATTATATTATAAATTTGAGAGCTGCTGAGAGTAGATCTTAAAAGTTCTCATCATAAGATAAAAATTCTGTCTACAGCCATGCCACCCTGAACAAGACCAACCCCATCTGATCTCGAAAGCTAAGCAGGGTCAGGCCTGGTCAGTACTTAGATGGAAGACCACCTAGAAAGACTAGGTGCTGTAGGTGTGAAAAATAAAAAAATAAGGGATTGTAAGCTGACAAGGTCCTTCCTTGCAATCTGCGAGGTCAACCAAGGGTTGCCTTGCCTCAAAAATAAATAAATAAATAAATAAATAAATAGATAGATAAGATAAATAAGTCTGTAACTATGTACGGTGACAAATGTTAACTAGACTTATTGTGGTGATCATTATGCAGTATATACAAATATTGTCAAAAAACAGCAAGTATTGGCAAGGATGCAGAGAAAAGTGAACCCTCATACATTGTTGGTGAGATTGCCAACTGGTACAGCTGCTATGGAAAACAGTATGGAGGGTTCTCCAAAAATTAAAAATGGATATACCTTTTACCCAGCAATTGCACTTCTGGGTATCTATCCAAAGAAGACCAAAACAATAACTGTAAAGATCTATGCATTCCAATATTCATGGAAGCACAATTTACAAGAGCCAAGATATGGCTACAACCTAAATGCCCATCAACAAACAATTGGATAGAGAAATTATGGTTCATATATACAATGGAATATTACTCAGCAATTAAAAAAATGAAATCCTACCATTTACAACAACATGGATGGACCTAGAGGTTATTATGATGAGTGAAATAAGTCAGATAGAGAAAGATAAATACCATATGATTTCACTTACATGTGGAATCTAAGGAACAAAAAAGAACTAATTAAAAACAGACTCACAAATACAGTGGACAATTTGGTGACAGATAGAGGTGAGGGAGGTTGGGGGACTGAGAGAATGGCTTGAAGGATTAAAGAAGTACAAATTAGTAGTTGATAGTTGGGCACAAGGATGAGGAGCACGGCACAGGGAATGCAGTTAGCATTAATATGATGGCTAAGTGGGGGGTCAGGGGAGGGAGGGAGCAATTGGGGGAATCGTTTTATGAACAATCTAGATGTCTAACCAATGTACTGTATACTTGAAATGAATTTAAATGAGTAAATTTATTTTTTAAAAAATCACAGAACAGGAGAAACTTAACAAATTGAAATGAAAAAATATATATATAGATATTGAATCATCATGTTGTAGACCTGAAACTAATATAATGTATGTCAAGTATACTTTAATAAAAGAAAAAAAGTGGTGGAGTATGAAGCATCACAGCATAAGCTATACATACATCTTCTCTGTACCCTTTCCTCCCCTAGCACTTATGTACAGTGTAGTCATTACTTTTTTTTTTAACTGGTAACATACACCAATGTAGATTAATAGTACTTTCACTGTCTTTTACCATGTATTCTTTGAATGTGAGGATGAATAAAATAAGGAGAATCAGGGTAAAAGCTGTTTGATCCTTTATCATCTTCCCCACTCCATGACCTTGAATGTCTGTTCCAACTCTGGTAAAATTCTGAAGATCTGTTTTCTGGAAGGGACAAAACAAATGGTCTCTGGATAGAGGGACACAAAAAGTAGTTGATGGTGGCAAGCACTAAAAACTGAGGGGAATTAAGTGAACATATGCACAATCAATGCTGAATGCAGCAACCCCCACAGTCCTCTTCACCCCTATCATCTAAACAGTGATGGGAAGACTCTGCCCCTTGGCCGCTGATACTGATATGGGGAAGCTCCTCAACAACAGGGACAAGAAGTTCACCTACAGTAAGGTCCAAAAGCAATTAGTCTATGCATTTAAAGCTCCCAATTTAAAGCTTGCCTCTCTTAATTATGAGCAGACAGCTAATTATCACTAGACATAGAGGAAAAGTCTAACATAAAAGAGATCACAACATTAAAAGCAACTCTAGGGAAAAAAGAGATAAAGCAGGGCAAAGAACATTTATTGAAACAATAAAAGAATATTATGAAGGAAACATTCAAAGAAAAAAGACCTCCTAGACATTAAAACATAAGAGTAGAAAGAAAAATTTAATAGAAGATAAAGAAATCTTCTAGAAGGCAGAGCTAAAAGAAAAAGGTGAAAATTAGAGAACTATTCCAGGAGGTCCAATATCAAGAAGCTATTAGCAATCAAGAAGGGACGACATGAGATTTAAGAAACAAAAAAGCCAATGCAGGAGAGGAGCAGAATTGCCAAATGACTAGGAACATCCCAGAAAGACAGCTGTGTAGTGCACACAAAGGGGCACCTATCCAGACTGAAGCAGTTAACCCAAGAGTCATCAGCAAGATCTCTGCTGACATTTACCCTCTTTTCAAAGATAGGGACATAGTGCCCAGGTGGGCCTGGCCCTCAGCCTGTCTTGATTACATACTGGTGATTTTTTTTTCTCAAAATACTCAGCTGCCTATTGAGCTCAGAACACGCGTTTCACCCCACAAGTGTTCTTAAACCTACTTCTGAGAGCTGTTGGTAGGTCATAGTCAAATTTAAGAGAAACCACAGAGCTGCTCACTTCCTCTGACTATATTTGTACCAAATGTCCAAGACCTAGACTGACCAATACAATTTCCAGGACTAAGTTTTGACTTTGCCCATGATTTCTACGGAAGAAACTCTGTGAACTTCAGGAAACTAGAGCAAGTCCAGCCCATCCATCCTTGGGGGTCCCTGACATCCTTTTAGGAGTCTAAGAGGTACAACTATGTACTTAATAATGCTTTAAGAATGCCCTTGATAAAAACATAGAACTTTTAGTTTTAGTAACTCTCAACCCTTTGGTACATGTCTTTTTATTATTCCGTGTGATGAAATGTAAGTATGCATAAAGCATGTACTTAAGTACAATGGTTCAGTAACCAGTCAGTGGCCTGTTAGGAATTGGGCCTCACAGCAAGAGGTGAATGGCAGGTGAGTGAGCGAAGCTTCATCTGTATTTGCAGCCGCTCCCCAGTACTAATTAGCACCACTGCCTCAGCTCCACTTCAGATCATCAGACATTAGATTCTCATAGGAGCTCTGGTCCCTGGTGCCAAAAATGTTGGGAACCATTGCAATGGTTACCTTTAGAAAAGGCACTTGTGTGACTGAGTTGCAAGCTGAGCTAGCCAGTTTTTTTCATGAAATATCATTTTTGCTTGAAAGAATGACAAACTATGTTATTCATGCTTATGTATCTGACAGATATTGTCTCAAAATCAATTGAACAACAAAACCTGACTGCATTGTCAGTGATGTAAGTTAAGCTTTCAAGAAAATATTCGAATTTCAAAAACAGCTAGAGTGTGCTTGACAGCTTCCCAATATTTAAAGATTTGCCCAATGCCAGTGGTGGTATTAACAAATACTAATATTGAATGAAATTAACAAATTTTAGAATAAAATGTGTAACATCTGTCCATGTACAGAAGGTCCTAGAGGCCTTAGGTTGGTCTCACTGGAACCTGATGGATAAAAATTCCTGTTTTATTTTTAGAATGCAAACAATAATTCTTTTTCAACAAATCTACATAACTATTAACTAACCTAATTGTAACAAAATTCCCACCCCACCTTATAGGGACTCCATCGTCTCAGAAACAAACCATTTTACATTCAAAATTCTTTTTTTTGTCAAATGGCATTGAGCAGACCATAACTTAATAAACTACATTCTTATCAGGTGTATGTTTTGTAAACAACAAAGGGAAAAAATCAGTATATTTGAAGAAAGAATCAAGGACACAGAATGAGACTAATTATATAAAATATATAACTGAGTCATTTCCATTTTTTCTAAAATTCACATTATAAATATAAGTCAATTAATTTAAAAATTCCAAGATTCAAAGGAAAAACTTCTCACTAGCACAGAACACAAACTTTTTCTCATATTAGTGATCAAAATCACACTTCAATTTATGTTTCAATTGATTACTGACCAACTATAACCTTCACAGCAACTCTCACTTTGGTATTCTCTAGTAAATTTAAGTTACACTTAATATAACTTATATTAATTTAATTAGCTCAATAATAAATTTAAATGATTAAAGTTATGCTTGAGTTAGATAAGGTAGGATGTCAGAGAAAAAATAAGTTTCCAGTAAAAACCTTTGGAGTTATCATACATTACTCTCGTTTGTCCTATGGATATGTTCTCTAGTATTTGTCACCAGGTAACTATGACCAATTCCATTTACTAAATTGTTCATAAATAATCTCAAGATTTAACTTGGTAATGAGACTACACATTTATGAATAAAGTACTGACTGCCCTCTTGTGTTCAAACAAAGGATTTCACTAATGAACTACATTTAATGTAAGTACCCTTCAAGGGAAAAAAAAGCCAAGGTCCTAAAGAAGTCATTTATGGTTCTTAACAGAGGAATTTTGATCTTGCAAGGTTTTCAAGAACAGTCTTCTCAAAGCCAAGACAAACAGCTATTAATCTGAGCTATCTAATTACTTGTACAAGTAACACAAAGTGCCTAACCTCAGTCATCTACGGTAATCAGGCATGAGTAGAATAGAAACTTGGTAACTCTACTTCTTCAAATTACACTGGCAAAAAACAAGATTCAGACTTTCCAATTTGGTAAAAAAAAATCACCAAATGCTTGAATCAAAATCTTCCAGCACGTACACTGAAGTTAAACAAGAAAAACTGTCTCTGGTTCCTTTTTTGCTAATGCATAAAGAGGGAAGTACTTCCTAACTAGTCTTCCTAGTCTATAATATGCTTTTTTTTTTTTTAATTGGATTATCCTAGACTACGTCTCTTTTTGAAATTAAGAGTCAATGGAAAAATAGGGTTTAATAAACAAAAGTCAAAAAGGTAGATACTAAACCTCCATATATTAGATTTATACTCTTAACTATGTTGTTAGAGAATTCAAATGTTCTTATTTTAACTTGTCAAATGGTTGTTTTAGTTGAAGTACTTGACATTCTAGAGCAGCAGTTCTGAGAGCATGATCTAGGGCCCACTGAGCATCCCTAATAGCAAGGTTAGAATTGTTTATAATAATACAAGGAGTACAAAATAATATAAAAGAATACAAATACAAAAAATTTTGCTTTTTCACTCTCTTTATCTTCCAATTGTACAATTTTCCAGAGACAACATTGCATGTGATAAAGAGACTGAATGCAGAAGCAGATATGTGAATCCAGCTGCCTTCTATTATACTAGACGTTAAAAAGATTTGCAAAAATGTAAAACAATGCCACTCTTCTCACTAATTTTTTTTGTTTATTTTGGGAGTTATTTTCATTAAAAAATGTTATTTACATAATATACAATGAGTTTATTGTTATTTTTAAATAATGTTTTCAAAATTTCTCAGTTTTATCTTGTAATACTGTAAATATCAACAGATATAAGTCATACAAATAAAGCTCTCTGAGGACTCCAATTATATTTAAGAGTATAAAAAGAACCTGAGATCAAAAGTTTAAGAACCACTAATCCCGAGAGTAGCATACTGAACATTGAAAAAAATTAATTTACTCTCAAAGCTTTAATGGAGGTGAAGATAAAATATAAGTATCATTTACTAAGAAAATGTAGGTGATACTCACCAAATGGATCTTCCATGCCACTTTTAACCAGTTTAGGGAGGTGAGGTATAGTTTCTAAAAAGAGAAGAGGGTAAATGGCACATTTAAACATGAAATCCATCACCTTTTGGTTTTAGAAATTCAGTTTAAAACTGGAACATTATAGAAATGTGTAACTTATTAAGAGAACACTGACAACTGGGGTTTATTTTAAGGTGACTGATTATGGATTTGTAATATAGAAATATCATTAAATATTTATGGATAATTTTTATTTTTTTAATTTTCATTTTACAATATGTCATTTAGAGTTTCCCCAAATAAGTTCCTTTCCTAACTCCATCTTGAATTTACTAGGGTATGAGGAAAAAGGCAAATTTTTATGTTAAAAACAAAAACAAAGAACACATCCCCTATCACCATCAAACTCACATAACACCTGAGAAAGGATATGAGAATATCTTAGAAGGAAATAGTTTGCCTAAAGAAAGTAGAAGTTATTTTAAATACAGGAGGATGGTTTAGTAAGTTATAAGTTTAGAACTCCCAAATATGAAAATTAAAAAATATATCTTGAAAGAAATTTAACTAAATGTAGATATCCAACCTCTCTCATCCTTAATCAAGACAGGATCAAATTTGCTCAGTCTTGCTTCCTATCTTTTTCATGGTTTTGAACAGTCTGAATACTAAACAGTCTGCTTTTCAGAGAACACAATTTACTAACAATTGGTGCCACGTGTGATCTGAGAAAACAGGGAGTATGATGTGGTTTTGGCGTTGAATTGCTCACAGACTAGATGGCAATGAGGACCCCAACACTGGTGGTAGATGTAACACAAATAATACCTGGCACAAGGTGCTGGTAAATAGTGATGGTCTATCTGTGGAAGTGAATGCTCTAGTTGACTGTATGTTATCAGGCACTTGAAGAGTTAAGGGGAAAACAACAATGACATGGAATTAAATGGCTATTGTTAACCTCCATAAGATAATGAACAACTAAGAGTGATTATCAGTCAACTGAAAGTCAAACATGAAAGCCAGAGGGCCTCCTAGGTAACAAAGAAAGAGGCTCTTTTCTGTGGTAGCAGGAGGACAGAAAAAGCTGAAGACCAGATCCAGGAGTTAACCACCACAGTAGTTCAGTTTCAAGCATTAACTCTCAGCCAAGGAAAGTATGCTGTGCAGGTATCGGGGCCCTGATCTGGGAAAGAATAAGACATGAGATGGAGACAAACTGAGTTGAAATCTCTCCAGAATTCATAGCCGTGCTGCCCTGAACAAGCCTGATCCCATCTGATCTTCGAAGCTTAGCAGGGTCGGGCCTGGTTAGTACTTGGATGGGAAACCACCTAGGAAGACCAGGTGCTGTAGGTGTAAAAAATAAAAAATAAGGGATTGTAAACTGACAAGGTCCTTACAATCTGTGAGATCAACCAAGGGTTGCCTCGCCTTAAAAACAAAACAAAACAAAACAAAAAACCTCCAGAATCTCAAATACCCAAATACCTTCACCACTTGAGACTACAAAAGTAGTCCACCCTCCCTATAAAAGCACTCTCCTCTCACTTGAAGATAACGCAGAGGCCTCCCCAACCTGCTCAGTAAAACAGTGTTGCCTCAGGATCTGTCACCTCCATGCCTCCCGGCTAGCAGGCCTTTCACTTCTGGTAGGTCACAGCATAACCGGACCCAGACGTGCTGTGCTTGATAAGGTCAGAAAAGAACTACAACCTGAGGAAGCTGCAAGATTTAGCAAGTACTGGCAGGGGCCAGGGGAGTACAAATGTGACTGGATTCTGAGGGTGCCTGAAGAGGAGGACCAGAACAGAAGATTCAAAAGGAGAAGTAACTGATCATTCTCCGGAGATACAAAATTTAACACCCTGGCAAAAAACTCAGGATATGGTGTGAATTTACCACTAGGATGGTTCCTAAAAGCTGGAAAAGTCATGGCCTATGATAAGTAAAGGAGCAATGTCAAAATTGCAGTGGCAGACAGTGGAGAAAGGGATTAAAGGGCTCAGGAAAATAGGCTTGTTGAAGTGGTCAGGAAAGCCATCAAATGATTATGTTCCTTGGAATGGCCAGGAGGATGTCATAAGGAATGTTCCAGTGAAAGGGGCATCTTAGTGTTCTCCACAGCAGAGGTTGTTAACACAACTAACCTCACTGATGACAGGGCCCTGAAACAAAGACCAGTCCTTGGTACTTAACTGTTAGAAACCAGATAGACATAATTACTACCATAAAGACTAGCAAAGTCAGAGTGACAGTCAAAGGGATCTGACTCAGATTTATGGAGACAGTTAATAAAACGATGTCAGGAGAAGCAAAATGACAAGCACCTAATAAGAGCAGTTCTCCTCTATCTGTAATGTCGACAAAAGAATGTCCAAAATCTGTACAAAAATTTTTATAAGGGTTTATTTGAGCCAAAACTGATGACAATGGCCAGCAAGCAAGTTCTCGAATGTTTCAGAGAATGATAGTTTGTAGCTTCTTTTATGCATTTGTAATTGAGAAGGAAAGGTAAGGAAGATTATCTGAAGGTGGGAGAAAGCAAGGCAGGGATTGAATTATAGGATAGTTAACAATATTATGTGCTCTTTTTCAGGGGTCTAGAAAAAGGATTACTTCTGGCATTTCAAAGGTGTGTTCAACTAGATGCACAAGAACAATGAACAGGGCTGGCTTAAAGCTTTTACTAAAGAAGTTACAGGCCTGGGGTGTGACTACCCACCATGACCTGCCCAGTTAGAATTTATGATCCGATCACCCTGTGAGGTTACTTTCAGTTAGATTTAGTACAGCACCCTTTTTTCATCCAGAGTAACATCCAAAGAAATCGAGGAGAGAAGATCAAGACAAGAAGGATGGTCACCCCAATAAAAAATCAGAATTCCACACTCGGTTCTGGATCTTAGCCAGTTTCAGATCTGAATGCACTGACTGAAGGCCAGGTAGATACCCAGGAGAAAAGGACCAATAACACCAAAGCAAGGACCAGTAACACCAAAGCAAGTATAACAATTCCCTAAGAAATCTATGGCTCTAAGAGACCCATATGCTCTCAATCTCAGAAACTCCACACTAAAAACGTCCCTGTACTTGAAGTTTAATGCTCTGCAGTCTCTGTCTTGAAATTCTTAAATTCATCTATAAATTTGTGTTCTGTAAGTGAAGTTTAATGACAAAAATGAAGCACGTGCTGGGGGCTTGAAGCCTCGGCTCACACACATGGTCTACCTCCTCCTGCTTTCCTAGGAGGGAGCTCTTGGTCACAACCTCTGGTCCCACCTGGCCATCCTTTCCCTGCCTGGGCTAAGAGTGCCATGGTACTTTTGGTGAGCAATTTCTCTTGTCCACTCTCAATCCACAATTCCGGGCACACAAATTATGTACTTGGCCCTGCTTATGGCCATTCATTCATTCGAGTAACCATAAACTGGAGAAACAAGAACACTAATGTTTTGAGGACAGGTTGACAATGACACCTGGAGTTTGGAAATGTCATCATGAACTTATGAGGACAAGGAAATAAACTGAGTTCTGGTCAAGATCCAGTTCACAAAGGGTCCACTGGGTCTGTGGACCTTCCTCGTGATCATTTCCCTGGTCCCTGAATGTATAATTAAAATACACATAGATAGAAATTAGTGCAACCCCTACTTTGAGTCCTTGGCATGTGAGATAAGAGTTATGACACTGGGGAAGACCAAGTGGAAGGAAGCTACTAAAAGCTGCCCCACTCCACCTGCCAAGATAAGAAATCAATACTGCATCCCAGAGTGAGGGAGGAAAGATGACAGAAATTAGTCCTACACCCTCGGAGAAAGCAGGATTTACCAGTGTGGTCACTGCAGAAACAAGACAAATCCTGGAGGAAGGTAGCAGATTACCAGAAACTCAATCGAAAGTTGCCACAACTACAGCTGCCAGTTTGACCAGGAGACCAAAGACGCCATGTGGTATCTTTGTTAGGGCAGATTAACACAGCCCCAAGCAGCACAGTATGTAGCCAAGGATTGGAGGAATAAGTTTTTCCTTTTATCCTTATAAGAAAACAGGATCAAAAATAATTCACATTCACATAGAATAGATTACTGGAAAGTTTACAAGACCATATTGATTTTGCCAGCTTCTCGCATAATATAGTCCTAAGAGATATGGGCCATCTGGACTTCCTGCAGAATATCACACTGACTCACTATATTAATAACATTGCTAATTGGCCCAGATAAGCAAGAAGTGGATAACACACTGAAGGCCTTGCCAGGACATATGCACTCCAGAGGGTGAGAGATAAATGCTACAAAGATTAGATACAAATTATATCAGTAAAATATTTATAGGCCCAGTAGTCAGAGAGTCAAGTAAAGGCATCCATTGAGAAGCAAGCACACTCGACAATACCACTCTGGCTTTTCTACTGAGTGACACAAAAGTTGCCACTTTTGAGAGTAGCCTAAAACAGAAAAAGACTCTGCAGGCCTAGGTGGCAATGCAAATAATCTCGCAGTTCCTATGGCATTACGCATGCCCCAGTGGAAGAATCCCTACGCAGACCCATGGGGTGTGGAGCAAGGCCATGGCATTTGCAGTGGAAAATTGTATGCCTTTTGCAAACAACTTCTGGCATGCTACTAGGTCCTAGTAGATACGGAGCACCTGACTATGGGACACCAGTGACCTTTTGTCCACAATCACCCTTCATCATGACCTGGATTCTGTGAGACTCACCAAGTCATAAGGTGGGGTGGACCCAGCAACAATACAGCATAAAATGAAAGTGATACACCCGGTAACAAGCACAAGGACCAGAAGTCACAGGCATTAGTGGACAGCTCAAATCCTCATGTAATCTGCCACTGCTGTGCAAGCGCCACTCCCTCAGCTTATACCTCTGGCCATGAGGGGACCCTTACAGCCAGCCGACAAACACACACACACACACACACACCTCAGTTTTTCCAGATGACTATTAAGTGGGTATAAATCAAAAAATGCAGTGGTTGCGCCACAGCCTTATTCAGGGGGAAGTGCTGAAAGGCACTGGTAAAGGACAGAGAACAGAGCTGTAGGCAGTACACCTGACTGTCCACTTCGCATGGACGAAGAAGTGGTTTGAGGTTAGGACATAGCAGTCATTTTCTTATTCCATAAAAGCACTAATTACAAATTAAACTAGCCAAACAACAAATCAGCTAAGTTACTTAACTGAATGCTAAAAATCTTGTTTTCTATAAACATAGGTTTTAACTAAACCTCAGACATTCGCCCATACAAGGATGTGCTGTCCCACACAACATAAACAAGAGCAGATTTACATAGGACAACTGCCTATAGTGTTTTTACTTCCTAACCAAAAGCATCTGTTTGTTTGTTTGTTTGTTTGTTTGTTTTTTAATATCAAACAGATTTTAAAATAACATTTTAGAGGCATATGAAACATGTGCCAATCTGGTTCATATTTAACTGGTAGCTGTGACCATGTCCATAAAATCTAGGACAAATAAGAAAAATCATTTTGGTTTTATTTAATATCTGCAATACCAAAAGCCTTGGTCTACAGTTTACCTAACAAACATTTAATGTTGCTGTTGAGAGTGGTAGCCACAGTCTTGGAGGTATTAATATTAGTATATGAGAATTGTGAAATACATCTATGTCCTTCCTGGCTTTAGCAAAACTCTTCATGTGTATCAGTTCCTCAGTTTTAATAACTGTGGCTAGGTCAATCCAGTGAAAGAAACACAGAAGCGTGCACTACAGGCTAAAAACTTCTGACAGCAAAAACAAAAAGGGTTCCTTTGTCTCAGTCACCCTCTTTAGAGCAGCTTTCATTCATTGTTTCACTTTGAGTATCCAGGACAGCCTCGAATTGCAAATATAGATATAAATGAGTCTACCAAGATGTAAACAATCAAGTCATTATTTTGATGGATAAGAATCTTTTATTAAAGATTATGTTTCTGCCTTTTCTATTCCTTTCAATGCTACTTCCATAACACTAGATCTGCATTCTTTAAAACAACTGTCTCCCTCCTGAGAAAGCTCAGCAAGTGAATATATTTACTCAGGCAAAAACTAAAGAATGAAAATTTACTGAGTAGATGGTTAAGAGAACTCTGATTCTCTCATTTGACAAATCAGAACAAGTTAGTTTCAAATATCAATCACTCACACTAGTCATTTTAGTCACAGAATATTGCAGAATAATTTACCCTCCTAGTCCTTGTGGCTTCAAGTGGGATTAATAATACCCACCCTCAAAGAGATCTGAGAATCTCATAAAATAATATTTGTTAAAAATAAAACAGTAAAATATGGACTATGCCTGCATACAGTGGGTACGTAATAACAGCTCAGCTAAGCAAGAGCCAATTACATGCCAAGTGCCATGTTAGGGAACATACAAAGATGAGTAAGTTTATGGTTTTACCCTTATGAAGCAATACTAGTAGAGGATAAGAGATAGTCATGTTAATAAATAGGTATTATAATATGTGTAATAATGGAAATATATGTAAGCAAAGAAAAGGCTTCCCTCTTTCCTTTTTAATTATACGAGAAGTAGGGCTTGACTTCCAGGTAATACTAATAAGCTCATCTCACTCCTCGATTTTACTTCCAAAACAAAACTGATCTACACTTGATCAAAATACATAACATCTAAAAACATTATCAAGACAAGGAAACCAATTTACATTGGCAAAGGGACAATTAAAGTATTATTTCCATTTATCCCCTAGACTAGACTTACATTATCAGAGAAACAAAATTAAGGAATAGCGTACATCACCTGCTCTTCCAGAGTGACCTATAATTTTTCAGACAGATACTACTACCTTAATATAAGGAGTAAATACTATAATCTACATGTATCTTTATTATCTGTCACTAGAGAATCTACTCTTTTGACTGAAAATTAGAAAACCTTAGAAAACCTCTACAGTTCTCTAAAATAACTTTTCTTTGTTATTTCTGAACTATTTTTGTTAATACATTATACAGAAATTTGGTAGCTACAAATAGAATGAATTCATAACTTTGTTTTTGCCTTACCACAAAGAAAACATATTACTTAAGAGTAAAGACATAAAAATGGGACTAGTTTTCCCTTTCAAAGAAAACTGTGACCTCCTCCTCCTCCTAGTTAAACATGGTCCTTCTGTCAGCAGAGGCATGAATCATCTCTTTAAAATAGAGGTGTGGCTCATGGATAAGCAAAAGTACTCACAGGAAGTATCATTAGTGAGTTATAAAGAACACTACTTTTGGGAAAAATACAGATCTCAGCAAGGGCAATTTGTCGTCAGTGAGCAAAATCTACACCCAGAAAAATGCAGCTGTTTCTTTCTCGCCTTATATACATCACATTCTGAGAAAGTGAATCAAAACAAAACAAATTTTTTAAAAGTTACAGTATTCAGTGATATATCAAATCTTTTTAAAAAACACTTTTGGTAGCAAATATTAACTGGGATGAGAATACTATATATAAAATCTCCAAATATAATTCTATCTCAAAACTAAAAATGTAAAGAAACGAGGTTCACATTTGTTGTCAACCTGACCTTTTAAAATAGTTGTGTGATTAAGACACATGAACAAATAAATGGGAATAACAAGGAATTCACTGAATACCAACGGCTAATAAACATACAAATATATTCTACCTGATTACTAATAAGGAAAATGCCAATGTAAAATGAGTTGTTTTGGTTTTTATTGCCTATCAGAATGGCTAAAAACTGAAAGGTTTAGATTTAAAATATCTAGTATGGGGGAAAGGAGATATTGATCAAAGGGTGTAGGATGAATAAGTTCTGGAGACATGCTGTACAGCATGGTGACTATAGTTAATAGTAACGTACTGTATACTTGAAATTTGCTAAGAAAAGATCTCACATGTTCTCAACACACACATACACACACACAGCGTAACTGTGAAGTGATGGTTATGTTAATTAGCTTGGCCATGGTAATCATTTCACAATGTATATGTACATCAAAACATCACATTGTATATCTTAAATACATACAATTTTTGTCAATTATAGCTTAATAAAGTTGGAAAAATATAAAAACAAAAATTAAATATTCAGTATTGGTGGTATTCAATAAATGAATAAATGATGCTAATGTACAGAAAAGTACACTCTCATAAACTGAATCAGAAGGTAATTTGGTGTATCTTTTTGGAGGGCATTTTGGCAGCACTAATTCAATGCAAAATTTGTAAACCTTTGACCCCTCCCCCAGCAATTCCACGTCTAAACTACAAAAAAAGATCTCTACTCACAAAGATATTATGTATAATGGCAAAAATTGGGAGAGACTTGAAATGTCTGTCAACAGGAAAATGGTTAGGGTATAAAACCTTTATGCATCGACTACCATACAGATATTAAAAAGAATGAAAGATACCTACTATGTTCTAATGTAAAAGGATGTACTCAATATGTTGCTGAACAAAAAGAAAAGTTGCATAATAGGCAGGAATAGAAGGATATTCACTAAAATTGTTAATCAGTGGGACAGGAGTGGAACTAAGAGACAGTAGGGTGAAGGTAAAGACTTTTCCTTTTTATTTTATGTGCTTCTTTACTATCTGAATTTCTATGTATATTTTCTTTTACAATTAAAATTTATTTTTAAGGTTTTCAGATCGGATTAATCATCTTATTCCTTCTCCTGGAATACTTAATACTAAAAATGAACTTCAGGCAAGAAAACTTTCTTTTTAATAAAGTAAGTTTGGCTACATGTTTATAAAGCATCAAAAATCAAAAAGTGATTGACAGAAAGACTGACTTAAATGGACTTCTAAAAAAAGTTTCATGTATGCCTAGATTATAGTGATATCAAGATGAATATTTCCACATGACATTATTTAAGTTAACTATTTACAGGAATTTAATATGGCATATTGATATTACTGATTTTAGTTAAAAGGAAGAAGCTGCTCAACAACTGTTTTTTAATATTTTTTCTATTCTGTACTCCAAAAGCAAGAGCATATACTAAAATATTTTATTTACCAAATCCTCTAAATCTTTGGTTATTAATTCCTTAAGTATCTGAAGAGATACTTATGTTATTAATTCTTTAAGCCCTGAAGAGAGTTAAGTGCTGCTTTTCTACTTTATTAGAATGGTACCTTTCCTCCAGAGAGTTAAGAGGCTACAGGGAACTTCTGATTTTCTACAAAATAAATGTAAGCACAAAGAGGAGATGATAATTTAAAAATATAAAGAAATAAGCCAGATACAAAAGAACAAATATTATTATTCCACTTATATGAGGTACCTAGAATAGGCAAATCCATAGAGACAAAGTAGAATGGAAGTTACCAGGGGCTGAGGGAGGAAGGCGATGTGGAGTTATTAGTTAGTGGGTAAAGAGTTTCTGTTAGGGATGATGAAAAAGTTCTGAAAATGAATGGTTAGTGGTGATGGCTGCACAATGCTGTGAATATACTTAATGTCACTGAACTGTATACTTAAAAAAGATTAAAATGGTCAATTCTACCATAATAAAAATATATAGAAAGTATGCAATGATTAATGCAAAGACTTCTCATTTATCTCATGCCACAGTATGCAAAAATATATTCATTTAACAGAATGGCCCTAAGTGGTATGTGGCTACAGTGGAAGGATGAAGCCCCTCTCCCAATTATACAAAGATGTCCCAGAAGCCAGTTATCTTTTCCTTAATTTTATGTAAGCACGTAGAGTATGCAAAAGACTGTTATTAAAATTCCTACTCTTATTAGTGCCACCAATAGGTAAGAGACATCGTATCATCCTTTAACACATACAGTAAAGGTGCTCTCATATCCTGAGTCATAATGCTTGCTCTCCCTCAAATTTAAATTCAGAGGAAGGGACAGGAGGTAAAGTTGGGTGTATCCAAGTAAAAGGAAATGAAAAGTATTTATTATTCATACCTTATGACTGGCTCTATACAGTAACTCTGGCATCTACTGGCAGCATTTTTAATAGGATTTATCGGTGAGGAAGGAGAAGAAGAGGTAAAGCTATATTTTCCCTTAGGAATTCTCCTCCTTTCTATCTGTCACTTACTGGACGTGGGGAAAAGTGTTTTAGGGCTCCACTTTTTAACCTTATTCTATAAAAAAATCAACCCACCCAAAGAACAACCATTTCTTTATGAACCCGATTCTAAGGTAAATACGAATGAAATACATCAACACTAATGTAGGAAAGATACTTTATTCTTTTTTAATATTTTTGATCCCTTATAAAGTGAAGATTTTAAATTTCTAATGACCTGGTATTAGTATCTCAAGACAAATAAAAACACTTTAATTTAGTGTCTTCCAAAACTCAAAACAATTGTTACTGGGGATAACTGTATAGCATTATGGTAAAAAATTAGAATAACATTTTTATCCCATATGACAAAATTAATTTTCAAAAAGTTAAGAAAGATTAATAGAAACGAAAGTTGAGAAATTAATATTTACCTATGGAGAAATAACTTCCTAATGATGGAAGAAATACAAGAATACAATGAAAAGGGTGAATAGCTATGGCATAAAATATGTAGATTTCTGTATAAAACAAAACAAAACTAAAAATAAATACCAGAGTCTGGGAGAAATCTTTCAATAAACTTGAAAATAAATTAATATTCATGACAAAAGGTTTAAAAAAGTATCTAAGACCATAAAGATCCTAACAAATAAATGAGCAAAAAACAAGAATAAAATTTATGGTCATATGAAAATTTTTTCTTAAAAATTAAAACGTTAAAACAATAATTATGCAGCACTTATAACTATTAAACTTGAAATATATTTATTTTTCCTTTCTTTATTCTCTTGCCTACAGCACCTGGTCTTCCTAGGTGGTCTCCCATCCAAGTACTAACCAGGCCTGACCTTGCTTAGCTTCCAAGATCAGTCAAGATCGGGCACGTTCAGGGTGGCATGGCCGTAGACTATATTAAAATCCATACTAGTAAGGTTGGTTGTAAATAAACAAGTACTGTAAACTGTTCGTAGCACCAAAAATTAGAATATTGATGTTGGCAATTTAGTAAAGCCAATAAAGCTCTATATAAAATGTTCATCATACCTGTTGATCCAGTGATTTCATGTTAAAAAAAAAAAAAAAATTACATGTCCAAAGATGTATATGGCAGCATTTTTTGTAATAACTGTTTACCATATGTAATGGTTAAATAAATTGAAACCAACAACATAGGAACTTCTAAATTCAGTTTTTCATATATAGGTACAGTTTAGTAGGGAGAGTATCAAAAAGTAAACTACAGAGGGGAAAAACACCCTGCAGAGATATGAACAAAGTGCTTTGGGATCACTCAAGGTAAAGATGAATCATTAATCCCTTATGCCAATTTCTGACACTATGTTTCTAATCAATGTGCAAAGAAAAGAGTAAGCAAGCAGCAATGTAGGGAGAATCAAGTACACTGGTTATCAGATGACATATGTAGCATAAAGACAGGAAAGGGGATCTTCTATAAGAGATTAAATATGTTGAGTTCCATCAGAACAAGGCATCCATAAGGAAACTAACAAACCAAGCAATGCACTTAAGCTCTTGTCAAGACAATCATAGACTTGTTACCTACTCTTAAATAAAATATAGGCAACACCTATCTAAAGACTCTCTTGGAAATTTGGCTAACGAGTCCATATTTGAGAGAATATAGAGAATCTATAACAATAGAGTTTTTAAGTCACAGATTTGATTCGAGATTAGATTCTATTTTAAATGTATACCTGAAAAAATACCCAGCAACATCATATACTACAAATGAACTTCGAAATTCATTGCACTGATAGTTCACACCGAGAGGTTTGTTTCCCTTACCACTCAGCACTCCAGAACCAAAAAATGTACTTTAAACCTGTGCTCTCTCCCTCGTACATCTGATCACAGTACTACTGATCATAGTACTACCTCTTTTCCTTTGCCAGGTATAATAACAACTTTTTTCATATTTATTAAACACTACACAGTTTACAAAGACCCCCCCATATCTATTAACTCACCTGACGTCTTTGAAGAAACGTTTACTATCCCTATTTTATAAATGAGGAAACTGAAGTTTAAAGAGGTTAGTGGACTTGGATATTCACAGCTAGGAAGCCATAGACCTGGAACTAGAACCCAAGCCTTCAGACTCCAAAGGAAGTAAATGCTTCATATGGAGTAAATATGTCAGAACTTTCAGATTATCAAACAAACATCTGGTTTTGCTTTAAACATGATAGAGAAGTTAAACTGAAAACCACACTTGAATCTGAAAGCTGTAGTCTCAACCATCTTTTTCCTAAAAAAGCAGTCACTAAACATGCTTCCTCTCCTAAAACCCCTTGGAATGTTTTTGGTAGTAAATTATAAAATCTGAGAATTTGAGAGATCAGCTAACAGAGCAGACACTTTCAGAGATGAGAAAACTGAAGCACAAGATTTATGACTTGCTCAGAGACAGTGGCATCAGCGCCATCCATTACATTTAGTGTGTCTTCTGAGGTTCACATCAACAATATTCAAGAAATGTTGTCTGAGAATGTAGGAGACAGAATGGGTGGACTACTGGATAATCTGTGTCTGACTTCAGCTGAATGCTAAAGGCTGTTCAGCAGCCCTCTGGTTGCCTTCCTTACCTTTTCTGCTATTGCTATTCCAAACTTTAACACTCTCTGAAGTCGTCTAGCGTACTCTATCCTTTCATCGTGCTGCAGATAACCCATTCTTTCAGAAAGGAAGATTAAAAAAAAAAAAAAAAAAGGTTGTCAGACATAACAAGACCCTATTAAAGCAGAAATTATGATCCTGAGCTTTGGAGGCAAAATATATCTGAGTTTCAAATCTCTTCCATTATTTACTCGGTTCCTTTGGGGCATTCAGTTCATCTCTCTGAGCCGTGATTCTACTGTCAAATGGGAATGCCTACCCACTCTAAATAACATATATAAAAGTACATAGATCAACCGTGGATACAGAATAAGCAGTTGGTAACTACTCCAACTTCAACCTCCATCTCCATTACTTCCAAATATATCTTCTCCCATCCTTTCTTATGTTTCCTTTTCAAGGCTCACCTCTCCCTTTTCTCTTGTGCAGATCGTCACTATCTGCCTTTCTGCTGGCTTTTTCTTTTACCTTCAAACAAGTCAAATCTCTCCCATTCTTTAAAAATAAAAAACAAAATTTAAAAAGGCCCTCAATCCCGCCTTTTTTGCACTTACTTTCTAAACATCTCTCCTAAACCCTCTAACCTACCCTGAAGACAGCAATCACTTTTAAAAACAGATCAGATTGTAAATACCTGCTTAAAAACCTTTGGTTGTTTAGCGATTCCCTAATTAAAAGCCTGAACTATCTTTAGCAAAACATTCAGAATTCTTCTCAGTACTCAACCAGCAAACTTTCCTTTCATCACCATTATAACTCTTCAGCTACTCGACCCCAGGAGTCCAGAGATCCCAAAGTGTTCCCTAACTTTCTAAAATTATTTGCATGTTTGCTTATTTGCAATTTTTCTGGGCTGGAAATCTAATGCTCTTCTCAAATTTTCTAGAGCAGATATCTAACCCAAAAAATGTTCAAAATCAACTGCAATACCCTCTAGCCATACCAAACTGCTCACTCTTCCCAGTCACACATCATACTTTTGCATGTTCGTTCTTATGCTCAAGACGCTCCCTCTGGCTTGAATAACCTTAATGTTACCATCCCTCAAGAACAAACTCCAAAATCACTTTCTCTGTAATCCCTTCCTTCGCTGACTACCAAATAGAATCATTCAGTCCCTTACCCATATTAAACACCCCCACCACACTGTTAGGTGTTGTCATGTGAGCTTTTCAAAGCAGAATCTATATACCTTCACATCTTTGTACCACCAGAACATAACTCAGATCCTAGCACACAATGGTCAAAACAATAAAAACAAAAATCTGCTGAATAAAAGAATCATTTTGCCGATCACATCTGTGTTCTGATATTCTCCACAACTACCTCTGCCTGCTTTTATTCATTCACTTACTCAACATAAATTATAAAGTTCCAATGAAATAACTGGACTGTGTGTTAAGCAGTAAGGATGTAGACTAGGACACAGTCCCTGCCATTAAGACAGTTAACTGTGACAACACAGAATAATAATGGTCTTACTCATTAAACGCTATAAAAAAAAATGTCTACATAAAGGGTTATGGTAGCCCATGTGAAGACATGACTAATAGTCACAGACGGTTCACAATGGGACATTAGTTTCTCTTAGACCAGAAATTAGACTTTCTTTCTTTCTAAATAACCTGTCCTTTCCCTTTTCTAATACTAGTAACGGTAACTTACTATAGGAATTTGAAGGGTATACTACAACCAACCATATACTTATCCTACCTGCTTCTGAAAACAATTCCACAAGCTACATAGAGAAGGAATCATTATCTTCACGCTAAAGATGAGAAAACTAAAGTTCAAAGAGGTTACCCCTCAAAGTTGCACAGTAAATAAGAAGGTATTGTATTTATTTAATACTTATTTACTGTCTGACTCCTCCCTCTTCCCCCACCCCCATCAGTCTGTAAGTCCCCAAAAAGAAAATACTTCTTTTGTTTTCACTGCTTTGTCCTCAGGGTCTGTCTACAACAGTGCTTAGAACACAAAAGGCTTTCAATAAATATTTGTTGACTGAATGAATGAATGGACTTGGAAGTAAGACTACAGCAAAACACACACACACACACACACACACACACACACGGGGGTGGGGGGAGTCCCTTCCCATTATGATGGCATAATAAAAGAGAGATTTAAAACAGGCTTCTACTAGTTAGAAAAGCTAGACTAATTGTATTGACTCAATTCCATTGGTATGTTATGCATTTTACCCCAAAAGAATTTAAGTAAGGGAGGTTAAATAGGTTTCTATTTCTGATGTCACATTCATGGCATGTTCTAACATAAATCCAAGACTTAAACTGCAGGTCTGAAACTGATTAAAATTTTTTATTAAGAGCAAAAACTAAAGAAAGCATTTTCTTGAGTCTTGACTCTTTGGCTAGAAAAGTATTTGAAAAGTTTCAGTTCTTCAATGTTCCAGCAGCCAAAGCTGCTGTGTATATGTTCTCCAACATAGTTCTTAATAAACCTTTAAGCAAAGATTAGTGAAAACCTCAACCCAGGAACACACCATCCTTCCACCTCTAGGGATCCATAAATTTGCCATTCTGCCTAGGTACAAGATAATCACAACACATCACAAGACAAGGTAATGGGACCAACATTCAGTATGACTTATGGTTCAGAATGATTGTTTATAATTCCAGAAACTCTAGTTCCTAATAAATCAGTTTGCTGATTGGAAAATATTTTCATTATTTTTCTCTAATATTTAAATTGCAGTAGATCACAAGGTGGTATGAGGTGTAACAGCAATAGGTTTAAGGTAATGGCAAGAGCACTGGACTTGGAGTATGGTTTACTTTACTATTTCCTACCTAAGTTAGTTCTGTAACCTTGGGCAAGTCAGAGCATTTTTGAGGCTGTAAATTTAACATTTATTAGCCATAAAATGAGAGAACCACCTCACAGAATCGTAATGAGAATTAAATTACATAATGTATTTAAGATGATTTCAAAAAATAACACTGATAGCATCGTAATGTTTGATGAAATAAGTAACGGCCAGTCATTAGCAACTGCTGTTTCTTAGATTATTTTTAAAATTACTGAAACAATTCAGTGGATGCTTCTTCAAAGCATCGTTAGAAAAACACAAATAATCTCCACTGCTGGATTAAAAATTGAAGAACAATTGCATTAAAGACCTCTATCCTGATACAATATTACTAACACAATCTGGGATTCTCAGAATAAATCGCTTCCATTATGAAAGTAATGAAGTACAGAGGGCTTTATCTGCCTACTTGACTAGGGTGGGAATTTAACCTATATTAACTTTAATAACTTTCCCTGATTCATGTAAAGGGGTTCTGGTTGTCCTCATTTCAGACTTGAAATATTAGGTCTATTTTCCAAAAGGAGAACCTGCAGTGACCTTACAAAGAGTTATCTTAAGCCGAATATCTAGCGATTCAGTCCTCCAACGGGACATACATAACGTAACCACTATCTAACAAAATATTTTCAAATCCACACAATTCACCGGTTGTAGTAAGGATCTACTACCTCTTCTCCCAGCAAACTGGCTTCATTCCTACTACTTGGTGAACAACTAGTCCTTTCTGTTGCTTTCTAGAAGCCACTAAGTTTCTGATTTCTCTACAAAGCAGATCGTTCTATTGATGGATGTTCTTTCGACTTTGTTTTAAGCAGAAGAAATAAGGATGACGGGGCGGGGGCGAGGAAATGGGAGTGTGGATGAAGTGCTGTGGTCTTTTTCTGCATGCAATGAATGAAAAAGCTGCTCGCTGCCCTATAAATCACTTTCTCTTCTCCGAGATTCGAGAGGCGTACTACCATTCTGCCCATCGCATTGATTCTTGGGTTCCCCGATCACAGCTGCGACCTGTACAAACATCGCTGCAAAGTTGATCACTCTGGGGCTCACTTCTTTGCCAAAGGCCCATCTTCCCCCAACCACCACCTAGAAAAACGCCCCGAGTTTCGTGCCCTGAAGCAGCCTCGGGCTGACGCTTAATTATTTAAACAATAACCTCGAGGTTTTCTGCAGAAATTCGGTCTACCTCTGCCGGGGTCTGAAGTTTCCGCTCTTCCCAGCCGGGATGCAGAGGTCGGAGGCAGGACGGTTTTGAAAAACCGGACTTCGACCCGATCTGGTTACTGTAACCGGATCCCCAGGGACAGGTCCCCATCAGGGACCGGCCCGGCGGGCTCCCCGAGGAGCGACTCTACACACCGCACAAAGGGGCGCAAAGTAGCCCAAACAAAAGGGCCCCGCCAAGCCGCCGGGGGCGGGGAGGGCGAGCGTGCGCTGGGCGCGCGGCCGGCGGAGGAGCCACCGCGGGGACCGCGGTGGGATCGGGGCGGCGGCGGCGGAGGAGGAGGCGGCGGCCCCGGCCCGCTCCGCCCTGGGCCGAGGCGACCACGACCAGAGCCATTTCCCTCCCTCGGACTGCGACCCCCTGGCGGAACCAAGAACGTGGCCCGAGCCTAAAAGGCGCCAGCGGCCCCACCTCGCGCGCTCCCCACTCACTTTCCCTCGCTCGCCGAACTCACCCGAGTCGCCGCCGCCGCCGCCTCAGCCTCCACAGTAGTTTCCCCCGGAAATCCTACTTGGCTCGCCGGCCACCAGCGGCAGCCAGAGCCTTCGGCCCCCGTGAGGGGGGGAGAGGGAGCGGGCCAGACTGTAAGGGGTAGGAAGGGCCGCCGCGGGGCCTCACGGAACTTGTAGTCCCCCCGGGCCGTGGAGGCTGTGCCGCGGGACCGACAAAATGGCGGGAACCTCCGCGGGCGGTGGGCCCCGCACGGCCTTTCCAGGCATGCGCCGCCCTGCTCTTGGAACCCCGCGAATAGGACTAGAAGAACTTGGCCACCTCTCCTGGGCGGTACTGAGCGGGACAAAGGTCTTTGGACTTGAGAGGACAGAGTTCAAATACTGAGCTCCAGGCAGTGCCTGGGGAGGGAGCTGATGTAAGTGTGTTGTTTCAGAAAATTGTTGAGTTCCTGTGTAGCCAAATTTCAGCTACAATCTCCCCTAAAAGAAAAACTATTGAGGGCTAATTGAAGTGCAGAATTCAATTTTGTGCTTGAAGACAAACTCAGAAATCATTCTTGACCCTGACTTAAGCCCCTTAAGTCCAGTTATTTTACATCCCAAATATCTCAGCTCCTTCCATTGTCTCCACTACCATCACCTAGAGGAAGCCACCATCTCTCTCAAGTCTCAGTTTCAGGCCTCCAGGAGAATGAGACCAGGAAATCTACATTACATCATTAAAGGATAGTTAACAAGATTATGTGCTGTATTGAGGGTTGGTACACTTTCCAGGGATGTGAAAATCAGGCATCTCAAAAGTATGTTAACCTAGATGCACAAAAACAATGGACAGGGCTTGCTTGAGGCAAAGATAACCTCTTAACTAGGGAAGGTACAGTCATGAGCCACTGACAACCCACCATGACCTGCCCAATTAGGAATCTATGATCAGATCACCCTGTGCGGTTACTTTTAGTTAGATTTATTATAGGGTCCATTGGGTATATTCAGTTTGTAGAAGTTCAGCAGTTGGGATGTGTACATATCTATACTTTTTTGCATATATATTATACTCTCAATATAATTTTTAAAATGGAAAGTGGCCTGGGCCAGGCCTCTCTTGTCTTCTGAGAGACCAATTAACAGAGACCATTTCAACCATTAATATGTTTGGATGTAGGGGTTACGGGCACTGCTGGAGTATGATGTTAAAAGCAGAGGCTTTGGCAACAAAACTATCTGCCACTTTTTGTGTGCCCTTGGCTAAATTATTTAAACTTATTAAGATTGTTTCCTCCTTGTACAGTGGGAAACATTAAAATATCTAATATATAAGTTGGTGTGAGAATTAAAGTACCCAATACTTGTATTTGATATATGTTAAATGCTTGATAAACAATAACTGTTATGGTGGGTAATATTAGTTTTCATCTTTCTTCTTTTTTTTAAGCTTCCAACTTTTCAACGGTAAATGTAGACACAGGCCACAGGTACAAGGATGTTTGTTGTAGCACTGTTTAAAATAGCAAATAAACAAAAAAGGAGACAATCTAAATAGCTATCTATTGGAGATGGGCAAGTAGTCTGTGATATGGAATACTACGAAACAGTTAACGTGAATAAACTAAAGCATGGATAAAATATTGAGAAAAAAAGTTGCACAAGGGTATACACAACTTGATACCGTGTATACAAAAATTTAAAACATGACAGACAACACTACTGTTTAAGGATGCATACATACATAGTAAAAATATAAAATCGTGTGGAAATAAAACCTTCAGGCATGGGATTTCTTCTGAAGAGAGTAAAGGGAATGGGTGAAAGGATGGATACACTAGGGCTTAAAACGTATCTTTGCTATTTTATTTCTTGAAAAAAATTGTAAAAAAATAAGGCAAAGTGTGAAGGTTTGATACAGTTGGTGACAAGTACTTAGATGTTTGTTATATAAATTTGTATTTTTCTATATGCATGAAATAGTTCTCTATTTAAGAGAAAACATGGAGCAGAGCAATGTACAATATATGCTACCTTCTTTGTTTTTCTTTTGTAAGGAAAACAGGAATTCATTTGTACCAACAACTGCTTGTATGCCAACCTGAAGTGAATGACTTTCATGGTGAGGGTGAGGGGAGGAAGTATTGGATTTTGTTTTTCAAAGTATTTTTTGTTTTACATATAGTAAATTTTATTTTATTTATTTATTTATTTATTTAATTTATTTTGGTGTTCAGTTCTATGAGTCAAATGCATACACTTGTATAACCATCACCATAATAATCTAAATTATCCATTACCCCCAAGTATTTTCTCATGCTATTTTTTATGATAACTCTTCTCCCCCAATAATGGCATTCACAGATCTGTTTTCTGTTCCTGTAGGGTTTTTTTTGTTTGTTTTCCAGAAAGTCATACAAATGAAATAGAAAAGTATGTAGCCTTTTGAATCTGGCTACTTTAAATTAGAATAATGCATGTGAAATTCATTCATATTGTTGCATGTATCAGTAGTTTGTTTCTTTTTATTGCTGAGTAGTATTTCATTGTATGGATGTACAATAGTTTGTTTCAGCATTCACAGTTTAAGACATTGGAATTGTTTCCAGTTTTTTTTGACTGTGAATAAAGCTACTATAAACATTTGTGTACAGATTTTTGTATAAACATAAGTTTTTATTTATTTTAGGCAAATACTTAAAGAGTGGGAATTGCTGAGTTTTGTTGTAAGTGTACATTCTAAATTTATTTTTTAAAAATCCAAACTCTTCCAAAATGGCTACATTTTGAATTTCCACCATTAAGAATGAAAGATTCAGTTGCTCTGTATGCTTACCAGTATTTGATATTGTCAGATTTTTAAAAAATATTATTTGTTTTGTTGTAGCTGCCAGCCCTCAAAAGACATATGGACCACCAGAAATCAGTGAGTTATAGGTTGTAAGCCATGGTGACCAATTGAACATCTTATGAAACCAGTTATTTGATTCTAGTCTCTGTTTTTCCCTGGTATCTAAATTTCTCTGTACTAGTAGTAAGCTTTCTCTAATTATTCCAGAGTTATTGGCATAGAAGCAACAGGTTTCACCTAGAGCCATACATAATCCATCTAGTTCTAAAAATAATAAATCTTAACCTCTTCTATTTTGGAGGACTACTTCTGCTAGTGAATCGACTTGAAGTTCTAGCCTGCTGAGCTCGGTTAAGTTTAGGGGAGTTCCTACTCTAACCTAGTAAGGGTTCCTACTCTGACATAGCAATCTTGTCCTATGTTTGGGGTGGTCTTGTGTATTATCATTAGCAAAGTTATTAATGTTTCTTCTGTTTCTGGTTGTGGCTGGTCGAATGCCTGGGCTAAAAAGGAAAAAAAAAAACAAAGGGTTAGACTTATGTATGCTTGAGTCTTAGTCTTAAGGGCCCATCTTCCTGAGCTGTCCACTCTCGTGCTGCCTTCACGTGGGAGTGACAAATCTATGATGGGATGCCGTCCACTTTAACTGCAGTGGGTGTCGTCAGGTAGACAGTGAAGGGGCCTTTCCAGTTGGGTTCTAGGCCCTTGGAAGTGAACTACCAGATCTACACAGAGTCCCCAGGTTGAAACTGATGAGGAAGTCTGTCCCCCGGAGCTGAGTGGACAGCACGAACCTGGGACTAAATCTTCTGTACACTTTGAAGGGCCTGTAAAGACTTAAGACAAGGTTACGTAGTTCTGTTTTTTTTTCTTTTTTTCATCTTCTAGCTACTAAAGGTGGGGGTTTTCCAAAGAAAATTTCAAATGGGGTGAATCCATTAATATATGGAGTACACCTGGCTTGGAGAAGAGCAAAGGGGAGAAGTTCTACCTAGGTCCCACCAGTTTCTAATCCTAACTTGACTAATGTCTCTTTTAGGGTCCGATTCATTCACTCTACTTGGCCCGAACTTTGGGGCCCATAGGTGCAGTGGAGTTTCCATCGCAAATTTAGGTAGCTAGCCAATTGCTGTGATACCTTTGCTACGAAGGCCGGCCCATTCATCATCTGATCCTAAAGTTCCAGGGAAACCAAATAGAGAGAGAATTTCTTGTAGTAGTTTCTTAGTAACTACTAAGGCAGTCTCTTTCCTGGTAGGGAAGGCCTCTGCCCATCCTGAAAAGGTGTCTATAAAACAAGTAAATATTTGTAGCCCCCTGCAGCCGGGGTTACCCTAGTGAAATCTACTTCCCGGTAGTCCCCCAGATAAGTTCATCTTTCCCTATGCCTAGGTTCTTCTATCTTCCCCTTCTTTGGATTAACTTAGGCACAAGCCGGGCATCATGAGGCAATCTCCTCTGCGTTTCTTCTCCCTTCTCAAGCATCTTAGTTTGTCCTAGGTGTATGCTCTGGTGTAGTTGGTGGAGAAGAGTCCTTCCGAGGGCTGTGAGAGCTCGATTTTTCCATCTGGGGTCGTCCACCACCCTGTTGGTTCCTAGTGGCTCCCTTGTCTTAAAAATAGATGTTCTTTTCCGCCATATAGGTTGGAGTCGGAGGCAGTTCTGGGTAAGGGATAACAGTCAAAAGATATGGTGGAGGCCCCACTGGCCTTGTGGCCACTGTTCTTATCTCCGCATTGGCTCGGTTTCCCTTAGCCTCAGACTATTCCCTTTTCGATGCCCTTTACAAAGAACAATAGCAAGAGCCTTAGGCATCTATATGGCTTCAAGTAAGACTAAGATCTCCTGTTCTTAATGTCCTTCCCAGCTGAAGTCCGAAGCCCTCTTTCCTTGTAGATGGCTCCGTGTACATGTGAAGTAGCAAAGGCATATTGGCTGTCACTGTATATTGTGACTGCCTCATCCTTTCCCCATCTTAGAGCCTCAGTGAGGGCGATGAGTTCTGCCTTTTAAGCAGAAGTCCTATGAGGAAGAGCTTGTGACCAAATGGTGCCAGTTAGAGTTATGACCGCTGCCCAGCATACCTCCTTCCTTTCTGCATGAAGTTTCTCCCGTACGTGAACAGAACTTCATTGGCCTCAGGCAGAGCGGAATCTTTGAGGTCTGGGCGCGAGGAATACACAGCATCAGTGAAATCTGTGCAGTCATGAACAGGGGTCTCAGGGTTTGGGTCTGGCAACAGATTTGCTGGGTTGATGACAGTAGCTTTGGATTTTAGCCATACGTTTGGGGTCATCCAGTGCCTTCCTGTTGTTGAACACCTTCTGGGCTATCTCAACAAATTGGGACAAGTTCATCCCCACAAAACCTTCTAATTTTTACAATTTACTCCGGATATCAGGGGCTGCCTGAGTAGCAAAGACTATATTAATTACCTGCTGGTTCTCAGGGGCCTCAGGATCAATGGGGGTGTATATCTGGTATACCTTATTCAAGAAACGCTCCAGGGGATTCCTGAGGTCCCTCCCTGTATAACTTCAGTTACCTTAGAAAGGTTAGTTGGCTCCTAATTCCCCAAATTATAATCTGGTGATACCGATCTAATGCCATTCTCCCTGCCTGAGAATTGTGTCCCCAGTCTGGGCGGGTGGAAGGAAATTCCTCCTCAATCTGTTCCCCTGCTTCCTCAACTCTCCTTCCTCCCACAGCTATCTTTTGTGTTTCAGTCCGAATATCCGCATTCTTCTGAGGTCAAGGGGATAATTAAAAGCTGTTGGCAATTGTCCCAGGTGGGGCAGTGAGTCTGAAAGATACTTTCTAAGAGTCCCAGTAATGCCTGGGGTTTCTCAGAGAAAGGTGTATTCTGCGCCTTCCAGAGGTACAGGTCACTAATTGAGAAAGGCATGTAAACCATAAAGGGCCTGTCTGTGTGACGCCCCTGGGGTGGTGCTTTTCTCCTCTCTTGTCCTGGATTATAGGGTGAGGGAAGGTCACTATCCTCCTGTGGAGATTGGAGGACTGAGGGACTGGGCTGTTTAGGAGATTCAGTTGCCATATGTTTCGGGGTGCCCACAACTAAGACTCATGCCTCTAGAGGAAGAGCACACCACCAGTGAAGCCAAGGAGAGGGGTTCTGAACAAGGTTTAACCATTGATCAATGTAGGGAAACTGATCAGGATGTCCCGGGTCTCCGAGACAATCGTCCGAACATTCCTCACTAAACCCCTGTCAAAAGACAGGCCAGTTTACATCAAAAGATGGCTACTCAACTTCACAAAATGTCCTTAGTCTACCTGGAGAAAACTTTATGCCATAGTCAGCTCCCTCTACAAACCCTTCCTTGAAATGTCGCAGGAGATATCCCAAGGGTGTCTTCTGTGAACTCAGGCTTCCCCCCCATTGCTTGCGCAGAAAACACAAAACAGACATTCAAACAAGAACAAATTACTGAGGTGTAGGTGGACCTAGAGAAGTCCGCCGCATACAACCTAGACAAGACCAGAGAGACAATAAACAGAACCCGACAACAGGATACAGGAGGCGGCGTCCCGCAGCCTGGCGATGGTCAGGGAGATATGACTGCGTCCAGTCTCTCCACGGACCCCCAATGACCGGTCAACAGAAACAGAAAGGCACCTTTTATCCACTTAGGCCTTGCAGGTTCCAGATTCCCGTTGGGACCAGGAACAAAGAGTGTGTCCTGAAGGTTGTGTCCTTGACGATTGTATTGACCCAGTCACGGCATTTAAGGGCCCTGGAATGTCTCGGGTTGGCCACCCCTTTGAATCCATAGCAAGGACAGCGACTGCTTTGGAGGCCAGTCCAGTCTTAGATCTCAGGGCCACTCCCTGAGAGCTCGCTGGGGCCTCCAAATGTTGTAGCTGCCAGCCCCCAAAAGACACACGGACCACCAGAACTCAGTGAGTTATAGGAAACACACTCTTTATTCAGCCAGCTGGGTCTGCCAGGGGTACACAGACCCCAAATTAAGCAGCCCCGAAATGTAAAGGTACAGGGTTTTTAAGCCCTAAACCCCATTCTTTATTCTGTCTGAACACAAAAGTCTATTTTTCTTCTATTTACTAACTGTCAACCCACAGGTTGGTTGTGCAAGCTGGGGTACAGAAGCAGAAAGCTTATTGTTAGAATGTTACGTTCCCATAGGTAATAGCCTATGTTCCCATGGTGATAGCCAAGCAATAATTTCCCAGCCAGCACAGTTTTTAGCTATTCCTATTTGTGTGTAGTGGTATCTAAATGAAATGTACGTTTTCCTAATGACTAATAAAATTCAGCCTCTTTTCCTGTGCTGATTTGCCATCTATAGATTTTCTTTTGTGAAGTATCTGTACTAGTCTTGTGCCCATTTTTTTAACAGGGTTGTTTTCTTATTATTAATACGTTGTGAGTTGTTTTATATATATAAGTACAAGACCTTTATCAGATATGTGATTTGCAAATGTTTTCTCTTGGTTTATGGTTTTTCTTTTCATTCTTCTAAACAGTATCTTTCAGAGCAGAATTTAAATTTTTAAGTTCAATTTGTCCTTTTTTTCTCCTGTGAATCATGTCATCGAAGAAATCTTTGCCTAACATGAGATGACAAACATTTCCCTCTAAATTTTCTTATAGAAGTTTATAGTTTTAGGTTATCATTTATTTCTTTAGAAGGATATATGCATATACTTTTATATCCATAGTCTATACCTGGAAAGATACACAGCTTCCCCTGGGGGTGGGAAAATAGTGTGACTTGGGTTCAGTGTGATAGAGAGACTAAGTACACTGTGTACCCTTTCGTGCTATTGAATTTTTACTTAAAATTATACCTTATGGGACCTTAAAAACAGCAACAAAACAGGGAGGTTTTTTTTTTTTTTTTTTAAGGTAAGAACTCAAAAAGTGTTGGGGGTCTACTGAAACACTGTTCCACCAAACACAGTGAAAATTACCACGATGGATGGTTGTTGGACTGGAAGACTTCACAGACTTCACCATAGTTTCAAATCCTGTAGGCTCTCTCCTTTCACAGTTGTAATTGGCTGTATAAGCCTGGCAGTTCTCCCTGGGCTAAGAACCAAGTTTAATTAGCTGGCAAATAATTAGTTGGGCCAATCAGAGAATAATATGCAAATAAATTAATCTGACTGTGTAAAGCTCCCTCAAGATAGTTTGAACATTGCACAGTTTAGAGACTTAATGTTGCTGCCACCTGCAGGCCACATCTCTTAGCACCTCTTGGAATTGAGTCCTCTGTGGGGCTTTGGACTGGAGAGACTAACATGAATTCTTCCCTCTTCCCCCAGCTTGAATTGATTGGTGATTGGGGACTGTGGCATCAGATTGTCTGGGTTTGAGTCCCGCCTTTACCTTGGGTAAATCAGATACCTGTTCTATACCTTGGTTTCCTTATCTATAAAATGGGAATGATAACAGTAGCTCTTTTGTATGTTGGGAGGATTGAATCAGATCACATAAAGTGCTTTAGCACGATGCCTGCCACATAGTAAGCACACAACAAATATTAGTTGTTAGGCAGAACTTCTGAAGCCTCTCCCTTTCTGTACCTTGACACACAGTAGTCCAGTAGAAAGACCTTTAGCACCTGGCTCTACCACTTGAGGCTTGTAAACTTGGGCAAGTGTCTTAACCTCTCTGAACCTTACATAACCTCACAGGTAGTTTTGGATATTACATGAAATCATCTATGTAAAGCACCAAGCTCATGGAGTGGACAGTTAACAAATGGAATGATGATTAATATAGCAGTAGTTGCCAATTGTAGCCAAAGGTTGGACAACTCAGGTTACAAACAGGCAGGCCACAGGTGGTCACTAACCTACAAATATTTTGGTTCAGCCCTCAGTATTTTATAATTTTAAAATTACCTAGCATCATTAAAAACAAATTTCACATTTAATCTAGATTCTTAACTTCTGTTTTAAAATGTGAAGCTCCGACAATGTATCACACCAGATCTACAAGGAAGATGGCATGTAACAATGAAACCCAATTTCTTCCAAGTAAGCCAAATAATGCTCCCTGAAGAAGTGATGTTAAAGTTGAGACATGAAGGTTGAATAGAGGTTAGCCTGATAAAGAGAGGGAGACAGTGCTCCAAGAAAAGAGACTAGGCCCTGATCAGGGACACTAGTGCCTCCCAGTAACTTCAGGAAAGCCTGGTGGCTGGAGCACAGTGAGCAAGGGGAAGGTGGGAAGATGAGGCTCCAGTCAGCACCTTAAAGATTTTGAACCATATCATGAGGATGAGTGTAGTTCAAGTGCGGAAGCTAGGAGATAGCGATTGGTGTACAAACTAAGTGGCTAGACAGAGACAGAATGGAAGAGAGTCAAAGGTCAACAATTAGCTGCTGAGATAGCAGAGTACTAGGGCAGTATAGGATCTATATCTAGAAACTCTGGGCAAACACAGGATAGCATGTCATATGTGGTCCGGCAAAAGGCAGACTTTACAAGTTGGACCCCAGGGTGAATGTTTTACGTTCATTTAACAGTGGAAAAATGAGAAAAATAAAGATTTGCTCAAGGACATATAACAAGTGAGAAACAGAGCTAGATTCACAATACCCGTCTCTAATTTGTTGTTCATCTTACCATATTAGTTTTCTCAAGGTGGATAAACTCAGCACCAATACGATGTTGTTAATTAATGATAATATACCCCATTTATTGAGAGCTTGCTAAATTTTAGGCTCTGTATTTATGTGTGTTATTATATTATCTTATTATTTCACTCAGTTAACAAATATAGTCCACCCAAAATATTATATACCAAGGGTCTGTTCGTACTAAGGATACAGGGATCAATGAGACAGTCATCATCCCTGTCCTGTGGGAGTTCACAGTCCAGAAAGGAAGTGAGTAGTCGAAGAAGTAATTACACAGGGTAATTGACAGTTACTATAGGGAGAATATAAGAGTGAACACGATCTACCACAGCAGCAGGGAAGCTTCCTGAAAAAAGTGACTATTCTCACAATAACCAAATGAGATAGAGGCTATGGATAATATTCCCTTTTCAAAAATGAGAAGATGGATGTTCGGAGAGAGATTAAGCAACTGACTCACTAGGCCATGCTGGAGCCAGAATGTAAGCCTGGATCTATACCTAGACCAAAGCTCATTCTCTTAGCTTCTAAAATATTTCTTAGCAGATATTTCTATTAGTTTGTCCTTTCCTTCCAAGGGTCATGTGAATGGAATGGACTATTAACTGAGACATCTGCAATGCAGGAAGTTGAAATCATGGCTTACAAACTTTGCAAACATGTCTGTGACAGAGTTGGCTGTTAGTTTTGGAATGACAGCTATTTAGTGACACAGCTCTTGTGCTAAAGTCTGAATGGATGTTCCGTTCAACTGAATATTCAACAGCTATGTACTGAGTGCCTACTATATGCCAGGATGGTGCCAGATGCTGTCAGAGTTAGACGAATGATGAAACAAGTCCCTAAGTACTAGGCTAAAGATTGGTTTCATCGCTAAAAAATTTTTAAAAATTAAAAAATAGAGCCACAATCCTGACCGTTAGGAACTATAAGTAACTTATTATAATAGCTACCAAGTTTTGAGCATCAACCATGTGCCAAGCACTGTATGAGATGAGATGCTTTAATGAAAGTATAGTGAACATGATCGTGATCATAAGTAAAAACTAAAAAGCACATATTGTGAGAGACTGTTGAGCAGTTTACATTTATTATCTATTTTAACCCTGTTCTTTTAACTCATGTTCATTCTGTATCATAGTATTAATGATACTAATATTGCCCATTTTACAGATGAGAAAAATGAGCTTCAGAGATTTTTGCCTGAGATCCCAGAGCTAGTAACCAGAAGAGCTAGAATTCAAACCCAGGTCTGCCTGACTCCAAAATGTGAGCTCTAGACCATTGCACCACACTATATCTGCAAGGAGAATCAGCTAGTGAAAACCAGGGAAACGTGAAATGATCTGCATAGTCAGATACACATCTAGACAGGAGAAACAAATATCAGTGCTTTAAAAACCCTCCAGGGAAGTAAAGAAATGGGGAGAAAAACTCCAACAATGTCTCTAGTAATTACATACTAGTTAATCCCGAAAACAGAGAATCCACCCAAAATATTTATACTATTATTTTCTATCACTTAATTCTGCTTAAATCTGCCTCTGGAATTATCTTTAAATTTAATTAGTAACTAAAGCTCAGAATTTTTGGTATCAAGATACACTTCAATTCTTGTTTTTTATGTGGGAAAGAAAAACTATTTCACAAAAGTCAATGTCAAGCAAATAAGCAACCCCATTAAGGATGGGAAGTAAGTTGTGCTTATTAAGCTGGGAGAAAAAAATCCCCTGCAGGAGGCAGCCATCAGCCCTGGGCCATATGAACATCCTGTCTCCATGATTACTTGTGGCTGTGGGCAGGGAGGTATGCAGCCTCATTCCAGATATTCAGATATGGCCAGAGGAGAAATCTGTATAGCGAAGGAAGTGCCCAGAATAGGCTCTGTGACACATGGACCAGGAAGATTGCTCTTGTGTTCAAATATATGATGTGTACATTTTCGCCTTCATCTCAACGTAAAAATGCAAAAAAAGACGCTATCATGGAGTCCCACTTTTTGTATACTATATGATTGTCCAATAATTCATTTCACACTTTAGAAAGAGTTCAGAGATATAGATCTTCTATCACAGCAACTATAACAAATCATTATAATTATCCTATCACTAAAACAATAATAACTGCTTCCATTCATTGAGTGTGTACTATGTGCAGGGTACTTCTCATACATTATTTCATTTAATCTTCATGATAACCCTATGATATAAAGACTATTTTCTATTTTACAGAAAAAGAGACAGGTGTTCAGAAAGTTAAGCAACTTCCCAAGGTCACACAATGAGCAAGTCACATCTGTTTACAGGTCCATTTCCCCACCAAGTAATGTAAATATCTTGAGAGTAAGGACTATGTCTTATCCATCTCTGTATTCCTATGCCTGGCACAGAATAGGCAGAATTCAGTACATATTTTTGAACAATATTTCCCAAGATCAATGGTAGAGCCACCTCTGAGATTTAGGTCTCCTGTCTTCAAGTCTAGTGTGCTTTCAATAATTACATATTGCCTGCCTAAATCAGGATCCTAACTAACCACTCACATGCCTCTTTCACTCTGGAAATTCCTATTAGACATATAGCAAGTGTGATATAGTGATTCCTCTTCTCAGTTTTTCTCTTACAGAAATACTAGCACAAATGTATAAGAATGAATTACTATGGTGTCCACTGTCAGTACTTCAGAGAAAATTTTGAAAAATAAATGTCCACCAATGGCGGAATGATTAAATGGTACATCTATTCTATAGAATACCATGTAACTTTAAAGAGAGTAAGCTAGATGTACATCTACTGATACAGCCTAATGGACACAAGATTGCATTAAGTAGAATAAGCAGGTTTCAGAATGTTAAGTATGGTTTAGTATGTGCATAATAATCCTATCTTCAACATTTATTACACCTTGTTTCAGACGCTCTTCAAAGTGCATTACATGTATTATTGAATTTCACTGAATCTAAGATATTACTTATTGAATGTTTACAACATGCTTGGACCTATATTAAACATTCTGATTTTAGAGAGGAAAAAATGTGGAGAAATGTGTTTCTTGTAAACAATTAAATATGGCATTTTGCTTAATCCTCACACTAGCATAAGGTAGGTACCATCATTTCTGTGACTTTGCTGATGAAAAAATTGATTCATAGAGAATCCAAGTAATTCGCCTATCCATAAGTAGTAGTATACAGTATGATCCCATAAAAAACAACTAAAGAGTTCTGGATAAAGACAATGGCTGTAAGTTTTCACGCATGTAATTTTCCTATCCACTTCCTCTCCTCCCAATCCCACTAAAACTGCAGGAAAGGATTGTTTTAAAGCATAAGGAAAGAGAGAAAGGGCAGTAAATACGACAGAATTTTGCAGGTGGAAAGCAGATAAATGAATAATAATAGGCTTGGCAGACCCAAGAATGCTGAATCCTGGACCAGAAAATGGAGAAAGCTGAGAAGCGTGATATGTGCAGGAGTTAACATTACCAGTGGTAACCATAGGATGGGGTGAAGAGCAGCTAAAATAAAGACTAGTTGAAGCCCTGGTTCCCTTCTCTCACTGCCCCTCCTCCACCTCAGCAGAAGTATGGAGGTTTATTTACTTGAGAGTAAAACAATCTCTGGAATAATGGTCACCAGGTACAGTTAAGGGCATCATCCCCCCCCCCCCCAAAAAAAAAGGGTAATCAGTGGACTTTTTCCACACTCTGCTTCCAGAACCCTGGTAGCCGACATTTATCCCCTGGGCAGATGAGTCTTCTATGGGGAAAACAAGGCCCAATATGAAAGATATAAAGATAATGCCACTGAAATAGTGCCGTCAAGGTGGGACTCCTGGACAGAGCAAGGAAGCTCTGCATCCTCTTTCTCCTATGCATCTCTTCTATTTAGCTGCTCCTGACTTAAATTCTATTGAATGTATTGAAAAATGTTATGTTTTTAAAAATCACTGGTAACTATTGTTTTTGTATGTTGCATTTAAAAACATCAATATAGAGAAAACCAGAAAATTTTAGAATTGGAAAAACAAAAAGATAATGGCATTGAGCTCTCTCAGCTAATGGTACCTCATGGTCATTGGCTTATAGATACATAACCTCATGGTCAATGGCTCCCATCTTCATGCACAGAGCTTCCAATCAGTATTTAATCCCCCACTTTTATTCGTAAGCAGAAAGACAAGGACAACCAGATGTGAGGCTTTCTTCTAGCAGGAAAGAAAGAGACCAAAACAAACAAATTGAGACAATGCAGGGTAAACTTTTAAAACTATCATGCATATCCTTAAAGAGAAGAAATGATACCTAAATATAAGGAATGACAGCAGGAAACAAAAGAATATTCAGAAGGAAAACAAATTTTTTTGAAATGAAAAAACATAAAAGCAGAAGTCATAGTCCAATAGCAAGATTGGAAGATAAAGTTGAAGAAATGTCCTAGGAAGTATAGCAAAAAGACAGATATGGAAAACAGGAGGGGAAAAAAGATAAAAAAATTGAAGGACCATTCAAGGAAGTACAACAGAACGTAAGTTCCATAAAGGGAGAATATTTTAAGAAGTTGAGGAAATCATAAAATATTTAAAGAATATTTCCCATAAGTTTCCAGATTGAAAAGGTCAATTCTGTACCCAGCACAGTGAGTGAGAATAGACTCTCATTAAGACTCACCCCTGCAAAACATCAGAACGCTTCAGCCTCTCTCTTTCTGTAGGACTCAGATACAGACAGATCCTCAAGGCTGGGCAGTGGGACTAATACCAACCAGTGAGACATCAGACTGTCTTCTCCATGCATTCTTTTCTCTTCCTCCTCATCAATACAAGCCCCTCAAATAAAAATGCAAATAGTAAGCAGTACAGCACAGCAGTTGAGTCTTGAAAAGATATGTCTGAAGTCAGCCTCTTGGAGCTGTTTGGCCATGTTTCTTCATGAGCCTCAGTTTCCTTATCAGTATAATGAGGATGATAATATCTATCTCAAAATTTAGTTGTAAGGATTTAATTTTTTTTAATTTTTTAAAGATATATTTGACTCGTCTATGGCCATGCCACCCTGAACAAGCCCGATTCCATCTGATCTTGGAAGCTGAGCAGGGTCGGGCCTGGTTAGTACTTGGATGGGAGATCATCTAGGAAGACCAAGTGCTGTAGGTGTAAAAAATAAATAAAAATAAAAAATTAAGGGATTGTAAGAAGACAAGGTCCTTGCAATCTGTGCAGTCAATCAAGGGTTGCCTCGCCTAAAGAAAAAACTATATATATATTTGACTTATGGTGTAAGTTTAAAGTGTACAACATATTGATTTGATATATTTATATTGCAATGTGATTGCCACTGTAGCATTAGCTAACTCCTCGACCTCTTCACATAGTTACCATTCTTCTAGTGTTGAGAACAAATTAAGATCTAGTTTCTTATCAAGTTTAATGTTTATAATATAGTTTTATTGTATATAATTCCTTAGGTATCCAGGATTTACATTGTAAGAGTTTAAAATTTGATAGTTTTCGCAGTGTTTTCTAGCACAACATTCAGAATATAGTAAGTGCTTAATAAGTGGTAGTGATGATTATTACCTATAGGCTAACTACCTCATCATACATATTTAATAAGGACTGAATTTCAGGAGTGGGCCCAAGGTCAGCTTTAAAAAAAAAAAAAAAGACACACTTTGTACGTACAAACGAATATTATTTACTTAAAAGTTGTCATCACCTTGGAGGCAGTGCACTTATTCCAGGGATGTTTCCACTCTCCAAAACATTTTTGAGATGCTCAATTCAGAAATGACTACGGGGCCTATGACACATTCCCCCCCACCCCTACTATTTCACAAATAATAGTAACGGTGTATATATTAATTATAACATGCTATCATAAGCATATTTTCGTGTTACTGTAGAGGTCTCATAATAATAATTTTAATTAATGTGCCAGATTTTACTTAATCACTTCTCTTTTGCTAAATATTTAGGTTGTTTCAAGTTTTTTTTTAACTTTATTAATTTCAGGTGTACAACATGATTTAAATCTATATATATTGCAAAATGATCACCATGATAAATGTAGTTAACGTCCATTACCATACATTTACAATTTTTTTCTTGCAATGAGAACTTTTAAAATCAACTTTCTTAGCTACTTTCAAGTATCAATACAGTATTATTAATTTCAAGTTTTCTATTATGTGCAATATGTAGCTTTTTCCATACGTTAGCTTATTTTCTCAGCCTGGATTAGCAGAAGGGGAATGTTGGATCAAAGGGTATAAGGATTTGATTGTTCTCGATATTTACTTCCAAACTGCTTTCCGATAGGTTTTCACTGAATACCCATTTCACTGTGTCTAAAAAAAGTGCTTGGTATCACAATTTTAGTAAATTAGGAACTAGAAAAATATTTCATACAAACCAATTTTGAAGTCAATAGGTTTGACTTCCCTCGTTGCCCCCCCCCCAAAATAAAAAAATATATATTTGCATGGTAAAAATTTGTAAATGAGTGTACGATTTTTCAAAATAAGTACTTTGAAGGGAACCACTCATTTAGATGTTTATCTTCAGACATATTTGTTTTTTTAAATTAATCTCATCACCTCACATTCACACCTCCAAGGAAAAACAGAGAAACAATTGTAGTCAACTTGACAAAATGTTAATGTGATGACTCACATCCTGTCAACCTCTAGAGTTCAGTGTTAGCTTTATATTGTTGGGCCACATGCTGCTAAGAACCTGTCACTGCCTCAGGACATCCTGGATGTGGGAGCTTCTCTTTGAAAGAGGAGAGATACAGTTTAAAGTGAGTAGAGAAGACTGGCCCCTGCTTCCCACTCTCACACAGGCCACACTAGCAAAAAATCAGGGCAATAGGTAGGGTGGGAAATTCTAGATACCGTTACTCCCCTACTAAAGCAATAATCTTTTTCTGTTTTGTTTCGAATTTATTATTATTTTAAAATTACACAAGAAATATACATTCATTATATAAAAAAAGATAGACAAAAACTATAAAAAGTACAGCATTTTTCCAATACCAAGGAATAACTATGAACATTTTGAAGTATTTACTTTCACACCATTTTCTCTATGTACACGTTTTATAAAAAATAGTATAACATACGCATAGTTTTGAAATTTTCTTTTTCACATGATAATTACAGCTTATATCTATATAATGTTTACCATGGGCCAGGTAGGATTCCAAATATTTTTACACATAATAACTCATTTAATTATCATGATAACTCTATAAGGAAGGCGATATTAATATTATCATTTAATGATAAGGAAACTGAGGCAGAGAAGTTAAGTAATTTGCCTAAGTTCACAAAGTTCATAAATTAACTATCTGGAATGTTTTTCCATGTCATCAAATTTATTTCTACGGATGTTGTTAAATGGCTACAACATATCTCATTGTGTGGATAAAGTATCATTTAATTATTTCATTTCCTTTTATAAGCCATCTAGATTATTTCTATTTTTTGCTATTATACCCATCACTAAAATGACCAGCCGTATATTACATCTTTGTGCTTCCTTAGTTATTTCTTTAGGCTAAATGCCCTTAAAAACAGTTGCATCAATTTTTATTCTAAAACAGTATTCCTTTCTCCATTTTCTCCATGACCTTAAATGTTGTAAATTTTAACACTTTTGCCTGCAATAATTAAAAAAAATTCTTTTTACCAGTTCTGACAAACAAATTAGAGCACTAAAGAATGAGTGATTTCTCTAGAATGAAAAACCAGGGCATAAAAACTCCTCCTTTCCATAATCTCCTCTAGCTTTTTACAGATGCTGAATCTAATGGTTTACACACTAACTCATTCCAGAGGAATGAGGAATGTTAACCTGGGACAAAGCCAATTACACAGGCAAGATTCTTGTGGTCTATAACTCAGCATTCACTAATTCACTCACTCATTCATTCAATGAATATTTGAAAGGTTATTATATGAGTAGCACTAAGCTAGGAAGGGGTTATAGGGTTCATAGAAATGAAACATTTAGAACAAAGTTAAATATAACATTTAGCACAGCACCTGGCAATGAATCAATATTTATGCCAGGTACTGTGCTAAGTACTGAGTGGAATACCTCACTTAGTACCTAGAAACTGGGTTCTATTATCATTGCCATTTTGTAGATAAGAACACTAAGGCCTAGAGAGGTTTACCCAGCTTGCGCAATGTATTTGTTCTGGAGTTCAGTTTGAACTCAACTCCAGGCTCTGCTTTTCCTTTCCTTAAGAAGCATACAGTCTTGTTAATAATGCTAAAATTGAAAATGGCTAACAAGTATTAAGCACTTATGTGTCAAGCACTCTGCTAGGTCTTTATGTATATTGATCATTTAATTCATATGACAACTTTGTGAAGTAGGTATTATAACTATGATTGTTTTACAGATGAGAAAATAGACATTTTGAGAGTTTAAATAATTTGTCCAAGATACCAACAGCTATTAAATGATAGCACTAGAAGCCAAGATAGAAAGAATTACTGTATGGAGAATATGAGGAAATGTGAAATGAGTGATGCACTTAGCTGCCATCAAATGTCAGAGGTCAGAGGAAAGAGACTTTGTCACCTTGTGGTCCAGGAATAATCACAGTAGGACAGAAAGGGAAAATCCTGGTGACTTGTTAGGCCCTATGTCGAAAGACTTCACACTGAGTTGTTAGTGCATCGTATCCTCTACATGATGAAGGTATTATTATTCTCAATTTAACTGATGAGGAAATCGATTCTTTGGGAGGTGATGCAATATGTCCAAGGTCACATAGCTAGTCAATGGTATGACTAGAATTAGAACCTATTTGTCTCTTAAGCCTCAGCCCTTAACCACTATGTTATATGCTTTGCATTGTTTGATTGTTTTTTGGTCGTGTAGGCATCACATAGAGAGGGATGGAAAAGGCAAAGGTGAAATGGTATTAGGAAAGATAATACATAAGCAAGAGGAGTGAGTTATAGACAAGGAAAAGGAAGGAGACCTGCTTGGCCAGTGCTAAAGATTCATTTGTTTTGGGAAGGAGCCCTTTGTTCACATAGCTTTTATGACTATATAAAATGTATAAATGTCTGCATCTGCCATAATAATGGGGGTTATTAAAGATAGGGACTATATCTTAGCCATTGCTGTAACCCAGCATCTAGCACAGTGCTTAGATTGTAGTTCCAGCAGAGAGGTTGGAAAAATAGGGAGTAGTCTCATTGCATACATCTCCGGATGGCAATTAAGGTAGTCTACAATGCAAATATCCAAAACAAAATAATAGGTACTCAAATCTAACAGTGTATTTAAAAGATAATATCATGATGCATAGGAATTATCCCAGGAATACAAGGATGGCCCAACAGAAAATCTGTCAATACAATTCACCACATTAATGGATCAAAGGGTAACGATCAGATAATTTTTTTCTTACTTAATAGAGGAAACTGATGCAAATGCATGAAGATCAGGACTAAGTCATGAATGCTTATTATTACCACTAGTGTTATCTAGAGTATTTGAGATTCTGCCCAATTCTTTTAGACAAGAAAAAGGTAAAAGATATTTGTACTCTTCCTGCTTACCATCCTTGTCAACGACATGATAGTCTATATGGAAAATACAACATAATCTGCAGGCAAACTAGCAGACCTATAAAAGTTATTAATCAAGTTTGCAAGAATAAAAATTATCTTTAAAAAATCAAGTGTTCTTCCATACCAAGAATAACTACCTTATAATGTAATAAAAGTGTAACACAATCTATAGTAGCAACTAAATGATAGTCTAGAGTAAGGATCAGCAAACTTTTTCTGTAAAGGCCTAGACAGCAAAGTTTCTGCTTTGCGGATCACATGGTCTCTGTTGCAGCTATTCAGCTCTGTCATTGTAGTTCAAAAGCAGCAGTAGACAATATTTAAATAGATGAATGTGGATGTTTCAATAAAACTATACTTACAAAAAACAGACAGCAGGCTGACGTGCACATGTATAATTTGTCGACTCCTGACAGATAGTAATTGGCCTAAAAACTATGCTTCAGAAGTTTATCAAGAAAAAATCTAAACTCTTTTAAGGGATATAAAAACACCAGAATAAATAGCATAATTGGGATAATCTCAGGAGTGTAAAAATTTATTCATTTGTTAAATATTCAGAGTGACTACCATGGGCCAAGCATTGTTTTGGGTTCTAGGAGTATAGCAGAGAACAAAACGAAGCACCTCTCCTCATGAATCTTACATTTTGGTAGAGAAGCAGTGAATAAATAAAGTCATTTAGTAACAAATGCTATGAAGAAGATTTAATAAGACAGAGAGGGATGGGGGGTGAGTGCGCTACTTAATTTCAGATGATCAGGGAAGGCTTCTCTGACATGTTAGAGGTGAAGGAAGCTTACCACACTGAATTCTGGGGAGGCAGTGTTCTAGTCAAAGATGTCAGTTCTCCCCCAGATTAATCTATCCCTTTTCAACGAAATTCCAATAAAAAGTCTAGTCATGTTGAGAAACTAAAAGACTCTAAAATGAATATGAAAGAATAAAAGTCTATGAAAGCTAAGTCTATTTTGGGGGGGAAATAATACCTGCCTTACTGGTAGAACTGGCTCTACCACAAAGCCACAGTAATAAAAAACATTGTGTTGCTGGCACTGAAACAAAGAGACCAATGGAATAGAATGGAGAGTTTAGAAATAAAATGTATCCATGGGAACCTAATATTGTCATAAAGGTGACATCACAAAACACTAGAAAGTTCATTTTTCAGATAGTGATTGAAAAACTAATTTACCATACGTAGAAAAAACTGAATTTTTACTTGCAACTAACTATGTTAAAGGTGGACTCCAGATGGATTAAAGGCCTATACGGGAAAGTTAAAACTATAAAACGAATACAGGAAAATCTAAGTTACTTACAGCTAAAGACTTCTTAAATAAGACTAAATCATAAGGCCAAAATTTAGGACATCTGCTTAATTAATGACATCTCAAAGTTAACAGGAAGATAACAGAATGGGAGAAGTTATCTGCAATATTTAAAATAAACAAGGAAGAATATCTAGAATACACACAATTCCTATAAACCAACAAGAATGAAATCAAGTAAAAAAAGTAGGCAAAGGATATATAGATATTGGGAGAAGATATTTGCAATGTTTAAAACTAACAGAGGATTAATGTCTAGAATATACAAAGGATTCCTGTAAATCAATGACAGGAAAGCAATTAGAAAAATAGACAAAGGATATAGATACCTTAGTTTCACATACTAAGTAGTCTATACAATTTCATATAGAAAAAAGCATATAGAAAAAGGGCTCAAAATTTTTTTTTAAAAGGACTCAAATTTAATTTATAATCAGAGAAATGCAAATCAAAACAACCAAGAGGTTTGGGGTAGATGAAATGGGTGAAGGGAATCAAGAGGTACATATTCCAGTTTTAAAATGAATTAAGTCATGGGGATATAATGTACGGCATGAGGAAAACAGTCGATAATATTGTATTAACTTTCTATGGTGACAGAGGATAACTAGACTTATGATAGTTGTGCAATGCATACAAATGCTGAATCATGATGCTGTACAATATAATATTGTATATCGATTATACCACAATAAAAAACAAACAAAAAAATCAAGAGCTGCCACTTTCCATCCATCAAACTGGCAAAAATTAGGAAGATGTATAACACCAAAGACTGGTGATGATGTAGATGAGTTCTTGTACACTGGCTATCGGAATGTGAATAGTACAATCACTCTGAAAAGCAATCTGGCAATATTTAGCAAAATTCAACATGCCTGTAGATATATAGCTCAAGGGAACATTCACATCAATTTACAAATTTGTTTATTTTAGCATTTTTTATGGTAACAGAGAGGTGAAGGCAATCTAGGTTTCTATTGTGACTAAATGAGTAAAACAGTGTTTATATGCCTAGATTCTGGAGCTAGACTGCCTGAGTTGAAATTCAGCCTACACCAATGACTAGTTCTGACTTTGAAGAATGGAAGTAGAAAATTTGAGTAACCTCTGTCTCTCACTCATCTATGAAAAGGGAATAGTAACATCTACCTTGTATGTTGGTTGTGTGAAATACATGAGTTAATATATTTAAAGTACCTGCCACAGAATTAAGAACTATTTAAGTGTTAATATTACTGTTAATATGAGAGTATATGCGAGTTGGAAGTTATGAGTTATGTTAATATACAGCAACAAGAGCATATCACAAAAACTGTTCATTTTAAAAAGGAACATTTATACCACAATATCATCTATGTGAATTGAACATATTCATATAACTCTACATGTTTTACAAGATGGGCACCAAAGAATGGGTGCTTATAGGATAGAGGGAATGAGAATAGAGTTTAGGAATAAATTGGAGGAGTACAAGAAAGGACTTTGCTGGAGTCATTATACCGCAATACTGTGAAAGAAACAAGATTTACCCACTTATGCAATCTGTAGCTGATGGGGGGAAAAGCTATCTTGACAACATTCAGGGGAAAGCCCAAAAAAGGATCTCAGAGCCAGAGAAATGATGAGCTAGTTATCCAATTTCGCAAACATTAGATGAGATAATACCATCTTTACTGTTTAAGGCTGCTTTGGATAGGCTTTCTATTACTTGTAGCTCAAAGCATCCTAACAGTGGCAAACTGAGGTCCAAAGAGAAGTATGATTTGTCCAAATTTAGCTCAACTGGGGGCATTATCTAAGTGGAGGTTCCAGAAGAAAATGAAAGTTTTGAGTAACATATTTTTTTATTTTAGCAAGCCAAGCTCTTTCCAGTGTATGAAAACTGTTTAAGTATTAAAAGTCAATATATATCCCACTAAGAACTGCCACTTAAAAAAATCTATTGAAAGTCAAATTATAATTGAGAAAAATTCTATAAAATCTTACAAATCAATAAAAATGAACAATGAAGGGAATTTACATGAGAAAAATGTTCAATAAACAAAAATTTAAACCTCACTGATGAATACTTTAAAAAGAAAATTAACACTATTTACCATTTATCATTAAATAGGAAAAACAAGATTTCATGGTCACACTCAGTTCTGGCAAGTGTTGGAAATCTCAACTACAGCTGGTAGGAGTGAAAATCAGGACATTTCTGGAAGGCATTTGACAATGCATGGCAGAAGTCTTAAAATAGTGCGGACTCTTTGACTCAGTGGTTCTCTGGAATTTATCCTAAAAAATTATCATAGATATCAATGAAGATTTAATTAAAAGCAATAACACTGCAGGATTGTTTATAAGAACAAACAATTGGGATCAAACTAATAATCCCAAAGTAGGGGAATCAATTAAATTATAGAAAATCCATATGATGTTATACAAATAGTAATTATAATTCTCAATAAATACTGGCTCTGCTAATTAGTAGCTGTATAGCCCAGGAACAGCTAATTAATCCCTCTGCATTTCAGTTTCCCTGTTAACAAAATGGGCCAGTTGTGAGGATTAAATGAAGATACCAAAGGCACTCAGGATAGCAGTGGTACATATAAGAACTCAATAAATGAGTTTTCTGTTTTTACAGGACTCAGTAGCCTAACGTCCTAGAAAGATGTTAATAATAAACAAGAGGTTACGAACCAATATATACAGAATATTTTTATATCTCATATATATAAATTTACGAAAATAAATACTAGAAGGATATATATCAAAATAGAAATAGTACATCTCTTTGAATAAAGAGAGTACAGGTTATTTTTATTTTTGTCTATATTTTAAAATTTTTCAATGACAAACACATGCTACTTTTATGAAAGGCAAAACTATCACCTCTATCAAAATGAAAACTAAAAACTCAGTTTTTTGCTTCAATTTGTATGAATCCATCCCAAATTAGCAGGGTAATGGGGTAGTCAGAAATACAGACATTTCTTTTCATAGCCTTTATTAACACACAATATAAGCTCACAGTCTTATTTTACAAATCTTATGCATAACTTGCAAAACAATTAAGACATTTTTCTTTCCAGAAGCTAGTTTATTCCATTTCTTTATGCAAAAGGTTATGCAGATTCTCCACATTTTCTTGTGCCTTAATTTAGAAAGGCTGATACAAAAGTAAACTTGCTGTGTCAGGAAAACAATGAAAAGAACCAATTAAGTTTTCACTGTCCTCCTCCTTGAGAGAAGATTGCTTGGCCAGTAGTGGTGAAATGGGGCATTTACAATGTCTGCTTTTTTGTAATAGATGATAGGCCCAAACTGTGGACAGACTGTCTTAGTCACATGAGCCTTTTTGGGTCTATTTTCTCTAGGTGAACCAGAGGTTTCAGCTGCTCTGCAAAGTTCCTCATGTCATCAGATACCATGTCCTGCCCAGCTGGTGCAACAACACTTAATTCCACAAGATAGGAGAGTGACAAGGCCTCAGTGCTGTCTGTGTTCCCTGGCACAAGGATGCGGAAGATCTTGTACACCATAATCTTCATGATGCCCTTACGGAACAAGTGTCCCTTGGCAACAAACTCATGGTCCATGCGGAAGCCCATTTCCATCAGGAAGTCAGTGAGGTTCTCAGATGTCGCAATGTCCACGCAGTTTCGCACCAAAGCATGGCGGTTCTTGTCTCCCATTTCAGGCTGTCCTAGGTAGCGCAGATGCCAGGGTGCCCCTGCCCTATCCATAGAGCGCCGGGCCCTTAGAACAAATGGACTGGCCTGCTGGCCCTTAAGGAGGAATACCATCTCATGGTCAAGGAAAGTCTCAGGCTCCATGTTGTCACACAAACCACGAAGGCGGTGGATGAGGCTTTCCAAACTGTGATCTAAAACACTTCCTAAAGAAAGAAAAAGGACTGTTGAGTTCCATCTTTCATTTTGGGTAATGGAATTAGCAAAAGATTGAAAAAAACTTAAGTGAAAAACGCAGGCAACAGACTCACACAACCATTCATTCAACTTCTCCACTTGGATGCCTCACAGACATCTTTGTCTCTATGGGTTCCATTAAATCAACTGATAATGACACTCCTCTGCTCAGAACCTACCAATGGCTTCCCATGTCATTCAATATTATTTCCTTCCACTATTCCCCCTTATATCATGTTCTCTAGCCACAGTGATCTTCCTGCTTTTTCCTGAAAATGTCAAGTATTTGCCAAAGTACTTCTCTTCAGAACCCCCTCCCTCAATCCCTATGCTTCTCTCAGATATCTGCATATCTCAACTAGTCACTTTCTTCAGATATTTGCTCAAGTGTCACTTTATCAGAGAGGTCTTTCTGATTACCCTAAAGAAAATAGTATATCATCCTCCAATCTCTCCTCTTCCCTATTTTATTTTTCTTTAGCATTATCACCTCTATGTTCTAATCAATCTTCAATATATTAATTATGTATTGAGTTTTAGTCATCTTTCTTCCTCCATTGCTGACATTCCAATGGTAGGAACATATTCAAATATTTATTGAATAAATCTGTTAAAGTAAATAAGAGTATATTATTTAACAATGGGAAATAATGATAGTGGGACTCACGTGACTAAATTTTTGGAAATAGGTAATGTTGAAGGAAAAGCAACAGATCAGGTCCCAGCAATCATAGGACAGATCATGGGAGCAGGGAATAAGTCCTGCATTCAATATACTGTATCCTACATTCAGGACAGTGTCAAAAATGTGTCTGTTCACATTTGATGAGTTTTATGAGTTGGTTCATTCAACATATACTTTTTAGCAGGCATTCCGCTAAGCGGCCCTGAGCTCACAGAGACTACGTTTAGTGGGGGAAGCAAAAAAAGTAAACAAATAGACACACAAGGAAATAAAAGGGAGATAGAATAGACAGCAACTGATGGGGATGGAGAAGAGACTCCTCAGAGGGCTTAGAGTAGTCAAGAAAAGATCTAAGGGAATGACAACTGAGCTGAGACCAGAAGAATGAAAATGGAGATGGTTATTTGAAGAGCTGGAAAAGGTATTGGGGGTTAAAGGGATCGTTAAGTGCAAAAGCACGGAAGCAGGAAAGGGCCTAGGGAATTCGAGGAGTATGGCTGAAGTGTAGTGAGCGAGATAGAAGATAATGAAATGAGGATTTGGCATAGGACAAAGCACATAGGCCTTATATACAAACGTAAAGGAAATAGAGACTAATACAGTGACCTTGTATTTTATTCTAAGGTCGTTGGGCAGCTATTAGCTCCATGTTTTATTCTCCACACAATAGGAAAAGACATAAATAGATTTACATTTTAAAAAAGATCGTTCCAGAGAAACTGATATAGACTCTTCGGTCATGGGAAAAAAAAGTGGGGGCGAGGGTAGACTGGTCCAAATAAAAAGAGACTTCAGAGACACAATTATCAAATATAATTCATGAAACTTGATTGTATACTGATTACAAAACACATTTTTGGGATAACTGAGGGGAAACCTTTGAATATGGACTAGATAGTAGATGATAGTAATAGAGAATTTTAAAAAACAATAATGATACATTGGAGTTGTGAAGGAAAATATCTTTTTCAGATGTGTACTGAAGTGCACAGGGGTAAAATGTTATGAGATCTAAAACTTTCTTTAAAAATGATAAAAGAAAAAAGACAAAGCAAATATGGCAAAATGATAGAAACTTAAATCTAGATGATAGAAATGGAGTGTCCACTATATTAGTCTCTATTTTCTTTATGTCTCAATTTTTTAATAATAAAACAATTTTTTAAAAAAGATTACTAGCTATTGTGTGAGAAGAGACATGATCAAAAGTGGAAGCAATGTATTAAGTACGAGGCTGCTAAAGTAGTTCAGTTAAGGGATTCAGGTGGAGAAAAGACATTTAAAATATATAATTGGGAAGTAAAATGGCTAGGTCTTAGAAATGGACTAGATGTGGAATAAAGTAAAAAATGGAGATTAACTCCCGAATGCTTGGCTTTATAGCAACTGATGAATGAACATGGCACTAACTGAAATGAGGAATGACTAAAGGAGGGAGCAGCTGGAGGAATAAAAATGAACAATCCTATTTTGTTCACATGAAGACACTATGAATGACCTGAATTAAAGCCTAAACTCTTTCACTAAACATTATATGACCTCCTGAAAATTATTACCCTTTCTGGGTCTTGAGTTTTCTCACCTGGGAAAGTTATTTTACCTGTGCTTCCTGATCTATAAGATGGAGCTAATAACAGTATCATAGAATTACCATATGCTCTAGTAATCCCACTTCTGGGTATATATCCAGAAGAATTCAAAACAGGGTCTTGAAGAGATATTTGCATATCCATATTGACTGCGGCATTATTGACAATAACCAAGAGGTAAAAGCAAACCAAATGTCCACTGACAGATGAATACAGAAATGTGGTATATACATATAATAGAACATTATTCAGCCTTAAATAAGGGGATCTTGTTGTGTGCTATAATATGGACGAACCCTGAGTACATTATGCTAAATGAAATAAGACAGTATAAAAAGACGAAAGTCGTATGATTCAACTTATATGAAGTATCTAAAGTAGTCAAAATCAGAATGTAGTTGCCAAGGGCAGGGGCAGGAGAAAGGAGAATTCATTTTTAAAGGGTGTAGCAGTTCAGTTTTGTGAGATGAAAAAGTTCTAGAGATAGGCTATACAACGGTGTGAATATACATAACATTACTGAATTGTAACTTAAAAATGTTTAAGATGGTAAATTTTAATGTTATATGTTTGTGACTATAATTAAAAGTAAAAGGAAAAATTTAAGTTGTTGTCTATTGGGTGCCAGAAGTTATGCTGGCAGCCTTTGTATAACAGCCTCTCATCTCCTCAGAAGACCAACAGAAAAAAAGAGGAAAACAGGTAATCCAAGCTCCGTGGTTCACTTACCCTGCAGCAGGTACTCCATCATGTTTATGGTGCCCCCAGTGACAGGCATCATGGTGACAGGAGGTGCCTCCATGGCGTCTAATTAAGTTGAAGAACTTAACAGACTGGATTCCAGGTCCCCAATCAAGTAAAGCACAGGATACACCTGGAGAAGAATTACACTTAATAAATCGAGAGATAGAGGCACCAGATCTGCTTGTGTCCTTGGCCTTGACATCAAGATTCATCGGTCTACTCAATACTTTTGACTAACTGCTATAGGCCAGTTTCAGGAACTAATGATACAGAAATACACAAAGGAGACCACATCATGGAGTTACATTATCTTCTAGTCTCAAGGTCTGAAACCTCTAAAAGTTTTCTGTTCAATCTTAAGGAAGTCATAAAATCTCTCACCCTGGGACTCAACATCTTATAAAATAGAGTCAACGATATTTAACCCGCAAGGCTTTCTGACTTAGGTGACATAATAGTCATGCAATAACACTCAGAACTGAGTGGTGACTTAAGAAACTTGTCTACCTTTATAGATAAGGATATTGAGAAGTGATGAGGACCCCAAGTACACACAGCAAGTCGGTGGCAGAGCCTGTATCAGACTAAATTCTAGGCGTTTCGCCGTTCTGAAAAAAAAGTGTTTTCAAGTGAGCCAGGAAAAAGCGTGAAGTTAAGATGATGGTTTAGTGCTCCTAAACCTGCAGCGAGAACACGTGCCCACTAACACTAGAAACACACCTCCTCGAGCGCCCTAGCTCCTTCTCGCAAAGCGGAGAATTTGGTCCACTCACGCGCCTCGGAGCTTTTGAGCGGCAATTAGCCCCCAGCCCTAAAGTTAAATCACCTGGAGCAGTGTAACCCTTCTACCTGGTCTCGCTTCCGGCAAGAAGCCTACGTCACGCAAACCTCCTCACCAACGCTCCGCAAGGTAAGGATGCCGAGAGGGCTTAAAAATAGCTCTTTTTCTGACAAGCAGAAACGCATGCGCGAGATGCGATGCTGCTGTTTGGAAGATGGCGGCTTCCCCTGAAGCGGTCTTTTGAGAGTTACAGGAGGTGGGCGTCCTTGACGTCATAGGCCGTCCTTCAGGAAAATATTTTTGTTCAAATTCGACGACCTGGAGATATTTTTGTCTAGAAAATTTGTTGGAACTGACAGGGGAGGAGAGAAACTGGGGAAAAAAACTGCAGGAAAAAAAGAGATCTATAAAAGACTTCTTTTTATTAGGTACCCGAATTTGAAAAGGAAAGTCACCCTTTACCGCTTAGCATAATGTTCTGAACAAGGAGTTCAGCAATACTCTTAATATTTGTTTATTTTAAATATAAAAATATAGGGAGAGAAGTGCAATGAATATTTATTAAACCCTGCTTATGTGTCAGGCATGTAAGGTGCTGACAAAGTGGGGACTAGAGTTAAGTGAATGAGGCACTCACCTGGAGCAAAAATTTTAAAAAGGGACAGAAAAGCTCAATAAGATAAATGATATTTTAATGCAATGATTTACAAATTTCCAAAAATAATCCTTAGCAGAATATCAAAAAAAATTAAAATAAATCATTTTTCAGTTACAGTTGGCATACAATATTATATTAGTTCTAGGTATATAACAGCGATTAGACATTTATATCACTTATGAATTGATCCCGATGATAAAGCTAGTACCATCTGACACCATACATAGTTATTATTATAATATTATTGACTATATTCCTTATGCTATACTTTATAACTCTATAACTATTTTATAACTGCTTTTTGCTTTTTAATCCCTTGCCTTTTTTCATTCACCCTCCCATCGGGCAACCCTCAAAATGTTCTATATATGTATGTATGAGTTTGTTTCTATTTTGTTTATTTTGTTCTTTAGATTCCACATGTAAGTGAAATCATGGCATTTATCCACTCAGCACAATACCCTCTCTTGGTCCATCATGATGTTGCAGGTGGCAAGATTTCATTCTTTTTGTATGGCCGAGTAACAGTGCATTGTATGTATGTATTGCCTCTTCATTAAAATATCAAAATTTTTAAATTTGATCTTCACAGCAGCCCTAGGAGCCAAGTACAATTATTACTGTAATTTTAAAGATGGGAAAACTTAGGCAACAAGAAGTTAAATAACATCAAGAGAGTGGAAAGGCAGGGGGATACAAATCTAAACTGCTGACTTCAGAACCCACACTCTTAATTACTAAACAGAACTGCCACTTATAACTCTAGTTCCCTGCTGTAACCTATACTACTTCCCATTCATTTTTCTCTTTATTTAACATTTCTTTAAAGTCTGTTGTGTTCTAGACATTCTGTTAGCTGTTTACTTTATCTCTGCTCTCAAGAGTTTCTGGACAAGTTGTGGCAATCAGAGTTAAACAGGTAGTAAGTACCATGTGATTCAATTCAATAGGGTGATGGGACATAAATAGCTCAACTGCTTTGGAAGCAGTCAGGACGCTTGATCCATCTTGGGGGCATCAGAGGAGGATTCCTGGAAAAGGTAATTAATGCCCAAATTAATTTGAAGGAACAATAGATGTCAGTCAGATAAAGAAGGGAGGAAAGGGAATTCAAGGTAATGGGAACAACATGTGCAAAAGGTCACTAAGTTAAATAGAATTAGGATATAGAATCCGAGGCTAGGAGTGGTAAGAAATGAGTCTGGAGAAGGAGTCAGGCCCAGATCCTGGAGGACTTTGCATGTCAGACCAAAGCACCGATGAACTTTAAAAAGATCACTCTGGCTGCAGTGTGGAGAAAAGCCAGGCTAGAGGTAGAGATTTCAGAGTCAGGGCTCCAAAGAGGTTGCTGAAGGTATGAGAATAAATGAGATCACCCTGAAAGATATGTGCAGAATAGGAAGAGAAGATGGCTAAGAACTGGACCTTGCATAGGACTCTGACATTTATTAGAGCTGCATATACCCCAGAGCTTAGAATGTGCCTCTTGATCAACCTGGTGGTTCACATTATTGGGCAGAGTGACAAGCTTTCAGTGCTGTAATGATTGGAGAAGGTTGTTAAATTGCTGGACCTCTCCTTTTCTATATAGACACTAACTTCAGAATGGAAAGTTCAGTGAATCATGAGTCCTTTGAGGTACCACAGTATTTACTCAAATTTTAGCTAGCATTGTGAAGTAGGGTTAAACTTAAAAAAAAAAAAAAAAAGATGGACAGAAATGAGTGAACAACGTGGTAAAATTTGAGTAAGGCCTGGGAGTTTCAGGGATGAGTTTGTCTGATAAGGATGTGAGGTCTGGAACTTAGAATGGGGCTCACTTCTGTCCTCTGCCACTGCCCAGCTGTGCAACCTTGGGTAATTCACTTCCCCCCTCCAAGCCTCAGCTTCCTTCTTTTTGTAAAATAGAGATAAAAAAAAAAAAAAAAAGTTCTAAGGTGGAGTTTGCAAAAATAAAATGAGACATTTATGAAACACTTAGCATAGTCTCTGGCTTATTTAAGTAATGAGTGGTAGCTATTATTATTATATTTTATATCTCTCATTTGAGCAAGTACAGTATGTCTTATTGAATATATTTTGTGCATGTCTCATTTCCCTGGATATAAACAACTTGAAAGGAGGAAATCATGTATTTTCTTTCTTTATATATGTCTTAGCTTGGGCTCTTATAACAAAATGCCATAAAGTGGGTGGCTTTTAAATAGCAAATTTATTTTTCACAGTTCTGGAGGCTGGAAGTCTGAGATTAGGGTGACAGCACGGTCAGGTTCTAGTGACAGCCCTCTTCTGGGTTGCAGATTGCCAACTTCTTGTGTCCTCACATGGCAAAGAGCAAAGCAAAGCAAACTCGGGACTTTTATAAGAGCACTAACCCCATTAGTGAGGGCACTCTCCTCATGACCTTATCTAATCCTATTCACCTCCTATCGGCCCCACCTCCTCATGCTATCACATTGGGGAGCAGGGTTACGACATATGAATTTGGAGGGAAGGGGGAACACAAACATTCAGTCCATAGCAGTGTGCTTTACATGTAGTAGGTTGTCAAAATTTTGTTGAACACATCACAATAGCTCCCAACTATTGAATAGGTGCTACAAACCAACAACTTTACACCATGTGTGTATAAATATGCCAAATACTGCTAAAAGGAAGTTATTACCATCTCCACTTGACAAAGGAGAAAGAGGGTCAGAGAGGTAAAGTGACTTAACTAAAGCCAAATGGCCACCAAATGGCAGAACTCAAATTCAAATTCAGTTCTTTTTGGTATCATGCTTCTTTCCTGTGCTTTCTTCTGAATTCATGGGCTCTTTCTCCACAGTGAATTTCCCCATCATTAAATTAATGGCAGCAAAGGAGGAGAAAAGTTCATACGTTAATGATTCCCAGCCAATCACTAGACAGGGCTCTCAGAGTAGGACCAGTTCTTGGCCAGTCTTCATCAGGGCAACTTGACCGTCAATATGGATTACAAGGCACCCCTTACTTATTTATATACGATTCCTTTTTCAGCTTTCTAGAATGACCTTATTGGAAATAAGATAGATCTACCCTCCTATTATATACAATGCTAGACTCTCAACTTTAGAGTGACAAACTAATATTTCCCTAGGAATGAGCTGACATTTATTGGCTACTTCCTATATGCATAGCCCCATGAGAAAGGTGGAACTGTTGCTTTTCAACCTAATTGTCTGCAGTACCCTTATCAGTTTACGTTGTTCCTCCACTCAGTAGAGCCAGAGTCTTCATTATGCCTCTGTGATCTGCCCTCCATCACCTGTTTCCTCTTTGACTATATTCCAACCATCCCCATCTGTGCCTGCCTACTCCCTATCCACTCAGTTCTAGCCATGCTGTTTTCATTGCTCCTACTTGAACATGTCACGAAAGGTTTTAAGTTTTTTGTAATTGTTGTATAGTCTGCCTGGAACTCCTCCTTTTCCACTGAACTGTAGGATTCACTCTTTTGCTTCCTTCCGGTCTCTGCTCAACTCTTTATTAGGAAGGCTTTCCTTGACCACCTATTTCAAATTGCAATCCACTATCTGCCCTGTCCCTGACCCTCATACCTGGCTGTATTTTTCTTCACAGCACATTTGATTAGGTGACACACTGCCTACTTACTGATTTATCTCTCCCTTCACCACCATCATAAGCTCCATGAAAGCAGAGGCTTTGTCTTACTCACTGTAATATCCCTAGCACCTGGAATGATACCTGACAGTGTAGGCACTTGATAAAAACTGTTTTTGTTGAATAATTGGTAGAGATCAGAGGTTGGCAGAGGGTTTATTAGATTATTTTCTTGGTCTCTTATACTTAGTTAGCATTGGATTCAAGGGAGAAATCTAAGTCCTTAAATTCCAGGGGACACTGCAGCTTTAAGTATGTGCTGTTGAATATGGCAGCCACAAGCCACATGTAGTTCTTAACCATTTGAAATGGATTAGTTTGAATTAAGATATGCTATAAGATACACACTGGATTTTGAAGACTTACTATGAAAAAAAGGAATGTGAAATATCCCAATAATTTTTACATTGATTACATGTTGAAATGAATTGTGGATATTTGAGGTTTAATAAAATACATTTCTAAATTAATTTCACCTGTTTCTTATTACCCTTTTTAATGTGGCTACTAGAATATTTAAAATTATATATGTGATTAACATTATATTTCTATTGGACAGCACTGCTATGCATGAAGAGCCAGACAGATCTAGGTTTGAATCCTAGCCACTGCTTATGTGGCCCTAGACAAGTTATATAACTTCTTGGGCCTTTCACAGTATCTGGCACATACTGTATGTTGTAGATACACAATGAATCAGAGTTATTTTTAGGAGAATGGTTTAGGTCCTGAGGAATGTTTAATTTGGAAAAGACTTAAGAAGGGTGTGACATACATGTATCTTCAAGTATGTAAAATTACAACAAAGCCAACAAGGAGAGAGTGGAGAGGAAGAGGGGAGTATCTTACATGTAGTGAGCATCAGGTGCCAGATACTTTATACATCTTTGTCTTATTTAAATCTCACAAGGATAGGTACTTTAACCCACTTAACAAATGAGGGAACAAAAGTTAAGTTATTTGCTAATAACTGGTAGCATCAGGATTAAAACCCTCATCTGTCTGCCTCCAGAGACTTTACTTACTGTCCTAGGCCACTCTGCCTCCTAGGAAAAATTTGACTTATTTTGTATAGTTCCGGAGGACAGGACTAGAAATGTTGGGTGGAAATTACAGAGAGACAGATTGCAGCTTCATATAAGGAACAACTGATCACAGTGATGGTGTCCAGTAAGGGAAAGGACTGCTTGGTTGAGAAGTAAACTTCCTTCCATTGGAAATATTGAAGCAGAGATCATGGTAGAAAGAATTCTTGCCTACAGTGGGAGACTGAACTATTACATTGCCTCGATTCTTAGGCACTAGTCACTCTAAGTCACAGCATTTACTTAATAACAGAGTTTCAGGCAATTGAGAAACACCTCCATATACATGTACATATATATTATAAGACAAAGCCTAATAAACATGGACACAAAGTACACTTTAGAGCTGGAACTTTTGATTTCATAATTCATAGAAACACCTAGTTTTAGTAATTCTTCACCTTTGTACTTTTTTCCTATTATAAAAATGACAGCATCATTATTAATAGTAACCACCGAGAGCAAACATCCAATGACAAATAATAAGTGATACAATATTTTCTCTTAAGGAGTTTGGTTTGCTGAGAGGTAAGAAAGACATCCCTGGTTATTTTGTGCCTAGTATTCTTCATTGGCTGCTGACTCAAGTGTTCATCTCCCTACCCCACCCGGTATGACAGACAGCATTAGCCATTTCATCCTCTTAATCTCTAGGCGGGGACCTAAGAAAGTCTATTGCAGACGGATAATTGACCTATTTACTTGCTCCTTTTTACTTAGCCCAGCCAACCCAACCCCTGCCTCTGGTTGACCAGGTGTTGAGGTGCCTCGAGGGGATAGCTATAATAGTTAATGTATTACACATATCTATAAAAGATTAACGATTAGCTGTGTTTTAGCTGAACTGTAACTGTCTGTTTGGGTTTTTCCCCTCTTAAGTCTGTCTGGGGAAGTCAGTGCTGTTTTCTGTCTGAGGATAATTAACCCACTGGGTTTCAAATTTCCTAGATGGAGGCCCTTTGACAGCTCCCCTTCAGTGCATGCTTACTGAGTACTCTCTCAGGCTCTGGAGTAAGCACTTTCTGTGAATCTGGATCTCTCATTTACTCCTCATACCAGCCTTCTGAAGCAGGTGGTGTTCTTCCAGTCTCACAGCTGCAAGAACTATGAGTCTGTCATGTGGTATCTTTGGAAATAAAAGGGTTCGTTTCTGATCTCCTTCATCATTATTAACCCCTTCCTTGGGCCAGAGGGTTATATGCCATCATCTACACTATCAACTCAAACATTTCCTGGGGAGAACCTTTGTATAGTCCAGAGGAGATGAAGATGGCTAAGGAGACTCTGTGGAGAAACAGAAGGGCATGGGTTAACACACTAGTGGTTAGGGTTTAAGATAGGCCATAGAATCAGACTGCTTAAGTTAAAATTCTATCACTGTCTAGCCATGTAAACTTGTGCAAGTTACTTTGCCTCTGTGAACCTCACGTCCTCATCTCTCCAATGGAAAGAATGCTAGTACTTCCCTCTAAGGTTATTATGAGAGTTAACTGATACACTTGGTACATAGCAAGTATCAGTAAAAATTTTAATTATTCCCAATATTATTGTGGCATCTAGACTCTATTAAACATTGGTTAAAAATGAACAAACAAACATGGATCACATCTAGATTCAGCTACATATTGGTATGTGGCCTTGAGTTAGTCACTGAATTTCTCTGATTCTGTTTCTTAATCTGTAAAACAGGTAGCTTTTCTACTTGATAGAATTGCTGCGAAGAGTGTAGATGATATATACAATGTGTTTAGCATGTAATAGCTGTTTTCAGACACTGCCTTCAAATAGCTTGGTTGAAGAGGCAGGACATAAATGTTGAAAAGAGGACTAATGAAAAGAAAATTTTAGGGAGAATTGATATATCTCTATATAAACATAGCAAGGCAAACTCTGGCATACAATTCAGTCAACGCTTATTGTGTGCCTACTGTAGGCCAACCATTGTTCTGTGCTCTTAAAATATAAGAATAAGCAAAACAGCCTAAATCCCTTCTCTGACAAAGCCTACATTTTAGTAATAAAATATTATATAGCATTGAAATAGTTATAAAAGAAATAATGTGAAAAATACTTATGATGTTAACTAAAAAAGCCACTTACAAAGTCATATGTACAATATGATTTTAACTATATGTAATCTCCAAAACATCTGTGCACAGAGGTAATAAAAACAAAAACGCTGTCATGCTAACAATAAAGGTCTTTGTTTGGTTCATGAGACCAGAGATTATTTTTCCTCTACCTGTCTCTGTTTTCCAAAATTTCGATGAGCATGTGTTACCTAAAGAACAAACAAACAAATGAAAAAACAAACTTAAAACAAAACAAATATCCATCAACAGATAAATAGTGATATATTCATATCATGGAATACTGTAAAAAATAAAAAAGAACTACGGATATAGACAACAAGATAACTGAATCTAAAAAACATTCTAAGTGAATGAAGCCGGACACAAAGAATATATATAATTCATGATTTCATTTATAGAACATTCTAGAACGGACAAAACTAATCTATAGTGAAAGCAATTAGATCTCCACTTGCCTGGAGTAAGGAATGAGAAGGACTGATTGCAAAGGGACATAAGGGACATTTGGGGAAAACGAAAATATTCTATATCTTGACTGTGGTGGTCACTCAGATATGTATATTTGTCAAAACTCATTGGGCTATACTTTTAAATCAGTACATTTTAATTTTATGTAAATAAAGTTGATTGAAATAATGAAAAACATTGTAATTTTTTTCTGGTTTCAAGAGCATTACATGCTCATTATAAGAAATTCTCATTTTTTAGAAAAAATTCTAACATTTAGTAAAAAATTACTTTCTTCACTTTGAAAAATGGCAAGTCACTGCAACTCTAAGCACAGGGTTCGGTACGCAGTAAATACTGTAAATTAAAAAACAGAATAAGAGAGAGCATTAACCCCATCAGAAAGGAGAGAAGAGTGAATGGAATGGAACACCCAGTCAAATCTGTAAATCCAGGAGAGGCCCTGATGGAAGATGAGTCTGTCAGGGATGATAGGACAGATATGTGACCTCTGTGAGACCCCAACTGGGAAAGAAGTGAGAAGGGAGGTCAGAATGGGGGAACTGATAAGGAATTGTGTTCGATTGGCTTTTTCACTTGTTCCTAGGGTTCTCTCTTCCCATTTAAAAGAGTGAGAACATAGCCATGATAAAAATCATAACAGCAGAGAAACACTGAGAATAAATAAAAGAGGAAATGGGCATGGGGGTCTTTGGTAATGACCAAGTCGACCAGCGAACTAGTTCCCAACATTGCTGTCTTTCCTGCTTGGCCAAAGTATCGTTGACTGATCCCACCCCTTAGTCCTTGTGAATAGAATTCTATCAGTAGGCAATTATGTACCAAGAACCCATAGAAAGCCCTATCCTGGCATTATTTGCAGATGCAATGATTGAAGGCTCAGAACCCAGCTCCCACTACAGTGGGGAAAAGCAAACTAATAATAACTGTTAATAGTTCACATATGCACAGTAATCTACAGTTCACCAAGTACTTTTCGTTCATTTCAGTTCATTCTCCCACCATCAGGAGTAAGAGATAAGAGGAGGGGCAATGTGGCAAAGGACAAAGAGGCAGACATTCCCCACCTAGGCTGAAATGCCAACTCCATCTCCTATAAGCCGGATAACCTCGAGCAGTGACATCCTCTCCTATGGCCATTATGGAAATACATATGACACACCTAGCACAGTAATATGTACTGCGATAGGATTACTGGTATTATAGTCATCCCAATTTTACAGATGAGGACATGGGTCAATGGAAGTCATGAAAAAATTATAAGCAAGAGCTGAGAGTTTCTGAGATATCTCCAAGTTAGAAGAATTCTTCATCACTGTTGTCTGCTCTTCCCCAAGAAGAGGCAAGAGTGGGCTGCACAGGGAATAGAGACTATGCCCAAGGAGTGACTTAGGGAAAGACCTTCTGACATGAAATCATAGGATCATAGACTTAAAAGTGAGCTTCAGACTCATTAGTCCGCAGAATGGATGAGGAAACCAAGGTCCAAATAGCAGAAGGGGCTTAAATAACTCAGCGTAGAACAAGGAATAGTGGCCAGACTTTTTTCTCACTATTTCCTCTGAACCCAAGCTCTTTAGCCACACAGACTTGGGGTCGATTCTTGACTGTGAACTAACTAGTTATGTGATCTGTCTCTGATGCTCAGTATCTGCATTTGTAAAATGAATTAATAGCATCTACCTTACTGATTAATATATATATAAATATTAAATTATATATATATAAATATTAAAATATATAAATATTAAATTATATAGTACATGTAGAGTATACAATAATTTAAATATGCATACATTTCCCACTTTACAGATGAGGAACTGAGGTTTGTTGAAACTTCCCGTGGTTCAGGATTATACTTAAGGTCAACAACAGAGCCTAGAAGAAACTGAAGAAACCTCTGAGTGAGAATTGGGTGGACACGGGATGAGCTAAGCTCTTTTTGCACCTGTCAGTGGGATCCACCTTTCTATCCAGGAGTTCAAGAAGACATTAGCCACCCATAGTGACCTTCCCTGCCTCTGCCACCTCAGTGCACAAACAGGTTGTGAAACAACCTGGGCAGTGACTCAGCCTGGGGGCCTGTTCTGCTGGTCAGTGCAGACAGGCTGGGGCTGTTTGGTTGAGCCTTGAAAGGACATTGTGTCTAACAAACACATAGCTTGTCAAAGCCCTGACGGGGGTGCCAAGCACAGATTGTGAACTCTGGTCCCTGAGGCGTCATAGATGACTGAACTGGGGTGCCTAAGTTGTATACAACATCTCCAGGTTGCTATTCTGGTCTAACAACTGTCCAGGGCCAAGGTCATGAAGAGGGGAATGTGTTAGAGGCTAGGGAGCTACTGGTTCTCATGAGGCAGTTTGATGTGGCCAGGGCCTGGACTTTTGGTGTCCACTTTATGCAGATCTGAGTTCAGACCCTGACTTCAGACTGCTGCGTATTGTCCTTGTGACCTTGGGCAGGTGGTTTACCCTCACTGGATTTCAATTTCTCTATTCTGCAGAATGCCTGCCTTATAAAATTGTCTTTTAGATTTAAAAGACATTAAATTTCCTGAAATATAGAAAATTCTTCATAAATTGTTATTAGGATTCTATACTAAAATCTTCCCCCTTTTCACTACAAACCGAAATTGCACCTCTTGACCTAAGGATTTATATTGCAATGGCACTTTCCCACTTAGGCAAAAGTGGTAAAAAAGCAACCAGAACAACCGTCATATATACACGCCTCAGGTCAGTTGTATCATTACTATTCTACTGATTATAGGATACATTTCCTTTTATTAGAAGAGAAAGAGACATTTCTAATTAAGGGGCATGGTAGACTGAAAATTGGCCGCCCAAAATATCCAGACCCTTGTCTCTAGAACCTGTGAATGTTACCTTATATGGTAAATGAGATTGTATGTGTGATTAAGTTAAGGATATTGAGATAGAAAGATTATCCAGGTGAGCTCTAAATGTAAACACAAGTGTCTTTGTAAGAGGGAGATAGAGAAATACCTAACTACAAAAGCAGAGACTGGAGTGATGTGACTGTAAGCCAAGGAATGTGAGTAGCCACCAGAAGCTGGAAGGGGCAGGGAACGAAGTCTCCCCCTGGAGCCTCCAGAAGGAACCAGTTATGCCACTTTGATGTTAGCCCCACGAGACTCATTTATCACTTCTGGCCTCCAGAACTGTATGTTTCTGTTGTTTTAAGCCACTAAATTTGTGGCTTAATCAGGGCTGTGGTTGTCTTATTAATTCTAAAAATATACTTGTGGTATATATCCATCCACACAATGGAATACTATTCAACAATAAAAAGGAATAAAGTACTGACACATGCTATAAGTGGATGAACCTTGAAAGTATTATGCTAAATAAAGAAGCCAGTCACAAAGGATTACATATTGTAGGTTTCGTTTATATGAAATAATCAGAATAGGCAAATCTAGAGGGACAGAAAGTGTATTATTGGTTGCCTAAGGCTAGGGAGATGTAAGGATTGGGGGGCTGATGGCTAAGAGGTACAGGGTTTCTTTTGGGGATAATGAAAATATTCTAAGATTTATTGTGGTGATGATCTGTGAATATCCAAAAATCCATTGAATCATATGGTATGCGAATTTTATCTCATAGTAAAGCTGTTAAAAATAATACTAAGAGCTAACATTTATTGAAAACTTGCCAGACAGTGTGCTATTATTTAAGTGTCTTTCTCATTTAAGAATTTAGCATTTGCTACATGCCAGCCACTATTTTAAAGCATTTTACATACATTAACTCCTTTAGTTCCCCATGTCAACCCAATAATGTATATACTATTATTACTCCATTTTAAGATCCGAAAACTGAGGTTAAGTAACTTGCCCAAGGTCACATAGCTTGTAAGTGGTAGAACCAGGATTTCATCCCAAATCATTGGGCGTCTGAGCATAAGATCTTGATTTTTCTGTTTGCCTGCAGCACACTTGCACCGTGGGACTGGCCCCTAGATTGGCTGGTTGGATCTGAAGACCTTCCCATTTCCTAGTGTCAGTCCTTTGTACTGCTCAGCTTAACTTTTTGTATCTTCATAATAGATTTCCCTTTTTAGCCTAAAGCTTGGCATGTTTCTGTTACTTACATCCAAAAAGGCCCTGATTCAGAAAAGGGCAAATTCTACCCACACCAGGACAGAGAGATGGGGCTTCCTGAGGATTTGGTGAGTACTGAGCATGCTCTACTGACCCTGGCATCTGACCACATGCTGGAGAAAAGACAGTGCTTCAGCTTCTCCCAAGGTCAGCAGCTCAGCAGCCCTTGCTGTATGGATTCTAATGTGTAAAGGCCCTGTGAATATTTTTTTAATTAAAAATTAAAATTAATATTGTGTGGGTTTTATAAAATATATTATTATTAAATTCATTTATTATAAAATGAATATTGCAATGTATAATATTATGTAATTATACATAATATTATAATTAAATATTATAAAATATTGTAATTAAAATCCTGGCCTCTTACTCTAGAAAACAGTTTGGCAATTTTTTAAAAGCTATGCACGCAACTACCGTACAACCCAGCAATTACAAACCTGAAGATTTACACTAACACAAAAACCTGTATGTGAATGTTTAGAGCAGTTTTATTGGTAGTAACTGAAATCTGGAAACAGCACAGATGTCCCTAAATAGCTGAATAGTTAAACTATGGTTTATCTATAGAATGACACTCAGTATGGAATAGTACTCAGTGATTAAAAGGAATGACACTTGGATACACACAACAATCTGAATGAATGTCCAGAGAATTATGCCTAGTGAAAAAAGCTAATCTCAAAAGTCTGCACTTGGTACAATTCATTTATGTTACATTCTTGAAATGACAAAATTACAGAAATGGAGATCAGATGACTATTGCCAGGGGTTAAAGGAGAGGGTGGAGGAAGGAAGGAACTGGGTGTGTCTATAAAAGGATAACATGAGGAATCCTTGTGGAGATGAAAATATTCTGTATCTTGACTGCAGTTAACATTGTGATATTGTTCTATAGTTTTGCAATATGTTACCGTTGGGAGGAATTATGTAAAGGGTACATAGATCTCTTTGTATTATATCTTACAGCTGCATATGAATTTGTAATTACACAGAAAGAAAAGGCTTAATATAAAAAATTTTGGGCCCTGTGTTCAAATTATGCCTTCGCCATCAATTAGGTTTATGTCTTAGAGAAGGTTGCTTTTCTTCTCTCCCTCAGTTTTTACTTGTCTTACAGATCTGTTGTGAGAAACAAATGATATTATGCATATAAAATGCTAAGTATGGTACTTGGTACATTGTAAGGGCTTACTAACTATTAGTATGATTATAGAAAAATTAGAAAAACATAAATAATCAAAACGAAGAAAATGTTTAAACAACTGTAATTCTACCACTCTTAACACTTGTATCAATTTCTATGATTTTCGCTGCAAGTGAAATAAAATTTAAAAAACCATAAAGAAGTACCACTTCAAATGCATCAGAATCGCTATATCGAAAAAAAAAAAAGGAAAATAATGAGGATGTGGAGAAATTTAAAACCTCATACACTGATGGTGGGGCTGCAATATGATTCAACCTCTGTGGAAAACAATTTGGCAGTTCTTCAAAAAAGTTAAACAGAATTACCATATGACTCTGAAATTCCACTATTAGATATATACCCAAAATAATTGAAAACAGGCACGCAAACAAATACATATACACATATGTTCGTAGCATTATTCACAATAGCCAGAAGGTGGAAACAGCCCAAATATCCCTCAATGGATGACTGGATAAACAAATTCTGTATATACATACAATAAAATATTATTCAGCTGTGTAAGGAATGATGTATAGATATTTGTTACAACATAGATAAACCTCAAAAAACATTAGACTAAGTGAAAGGAGCCAGACACAAAAGACCACATATCATATGATTCTTTTACATGAACACTCAGAATAGATAACTCCACAAAAACAGAACACAGATTGTTGGTTCCCGGGGGCCGGGGGAAAGGAAGATGGGAAAGATTGCTTAATGGGTAATGGGTTTTACTCTGGAGTGAAGGAAATATTTAGGAATTAGAGTGGTGGTTGTACAACATTGTGAATGTACTACATGCCACTGAACTATGGCATTTAAAGTGGTTAATTTTATGTGAATTTTATCTCAATAAATTATTTTTTTAAAAAAACTACTCTCAGAATTGTTTAAAACATTATTCTGTCTCCTATTATAAATTCCTGAGCTAGAGAAGCTCTAGAATTATTTCAGTAACTTGAAGATTTTGTCAAGGACCCCAGTTCTTTCTTTCCCTTGATTTTTCTATTCTCAGCATATTGGCATTCTCTCTTTCATGGTTGAAAGATAGTAGACTGTAGGCTGATATAACACCCAGCTCCAGTAGATTGTAGTGGAACAAAGAGAGGATGCTATTCCTGTAAAAGTATCTCTCTCTTTTTTTAAAAAAAAATAGCATTATTGAGATATGATTCGCATACCATACAATTCACCCATTTAAAATATACAATTAAATAATTTTTTTGTATAGTGGCATATTTGTGCAACCATCACAACAATCTATTTTAGAACATTTTATTATCCCGAGAAGAAATTTTGCACCAACTCGCTGTCACACTGTCCCCTAACACACTTCCCATCATCAACCCCAGGCAACACTAATCTACTTTCTGTGCCTATTGATGTGCCTATTCTGGATGTTTCATTTAAATGAAATCACGAAATATGTGGTCATTTGTGACCAACTTCTTTCACTCAATGTAGTGTTTTCAAGGTTCATTTATGTTGTCAAATGTCAATACTTAATTCCTTTATATTGCTGAATAATATTCCATTATATGAATTTTCTTTGTCCACTCAATAGCTAATGGACATGTGGGTTGTTTCCACTTTTTGGCTATTATACATAATGCTGCTGTGAATATTTGTGTTTAAGCTTTGTGCGGACAGATGTTTTCACTTGGGTATTTCTGGGTCATGTGGTAACTCTGCTTTACCTTCTGAGGAACTGCCAGATGTTTCTCAAACCGGCTGCATCGTTTTACATTCCCATTGTATGAGGGTTCCCATTTTTCCTCATTCTCCTCTGTCTTTTTTTCTTTTTTTTTTAACCAGCAGGAAACCTCTCCCAGGAGCCCTCCAGCAGACTCTCCTTCCTCTATCGAAAATAACAAGCTTATATTCATAGTTGCCCCCAAAACAATCACTAGCATTATCATGATTGGCTTAGAGTTAAGTCCTCAGCTAAACTCTGAATTTGGACACGTATCCTAAATGGCAAATACCATAGCAAACTTGGAGTTCAATGAATAAAGAATAAAGAGAAAAGAGATTTGGGGTGCATAACAATATTCTGTTACGATGTCTTTCAGACCTATTTCTTACAAAAATATGAATATATTTTTAAACCAGAAAATGAGATCATACCATCTACTGTTTTGTAACTTGATTTATCACTTGACGATATACTGGATGTACCTTCCATGATCATGCATGTTCATTTATAACATAATTTTAATGGCTAAATAACATTTGAGCATGTTTTGAGTTCTGTAACATGCAGAGCCTCTCTAAATGTGTCTTGGTACACTTAAAATCAGATTTATAGAAACATTTAAGTGCTGACTAGAAAGAAAGAGATGGATGATGGCAAAAACTAATTTCTTGGCTCATCTATCTCTCTAAATTAAGGTAGAAACGCAAGTGCCCTCTTTCCCTGAGAATAGGAATCCATAGATGCTCCCTCTACTTTCCTATACTTTCAATTCTCTTTACCCGCTATGGAACTTGCTTTAGTAATTATCACATCTTTTTCCTTCTTGCTAGCCGTCTGCCCTCCCCCGTTTCATGTTTCTCTAGGGCCTAGGTAGAACTCTTTAGAACAACATCTGAGACCTCTAATAATTGTATTAGTCAGAATTCCTCTAGTTGCAAGTAATGAAAAAGCCAACCTCATGTAACTAAAGAGAATAGGTGAAGACTCAGGCATATGTGGATCTAGAGGCTCAAAAACAATCATAAGGAATTTGTCTTTTCTAGTTCTCTTTCTGTCTTTTCCTCTCTCTCTCTCTCTCTCTGTCTTACTTTTAACTTGGCTTTCCTTTTTCTTAGCTTCCCTAGTGAAATAGAGCTTCTTTTTTTCCTCAAGAGTTCCAAAAATATGTGCTGGGGGAGATTCTCATTGACCTACCTTGGGTTATAGATCCATCTTTGTAATTAGTTGCTATCGTGTTCCAATTGGCTAGACCAGACTCAATGGAGTCTGGAGACACAAAGGCAGGTTCAGGCTCATCAAACTATGTAGAACGAGAGTAGGATAAGTGGCTTTCTAAAGTGAAATAGGAACATGCTGTTTCCAAGAGGTGTAAAGGAGGCTGGGTGGCCGTGGGGTATGTTTACAACTCAGTATCCATTCTGATCGGTTGGTGCCTATGCCCTTCCCGTTTTTAATTTTTATGAACATTACTCTTGCTCATTTCCACCAAATACTCTTGCCCCAAATTTATTAACTTTCTTAGCTGTTCCTGCCCTCATGGGCACATATCCTATGCCCAACCCACTGGTCACACTTCTCAGGAGCTCACTGTGATGGAAGACTGGCTATCAACTTTCAAGCCTACTCATCTTCGAAGACCACCAGTTCAACCACCATTTCCTCCATGGAGACTTCCTCATTGCCCCCACCTGGAATTGACCTTTAACCTGCCCTACCCTACCTGAATGTTAACATCTCTCATTGTCCCTTTGCTTGGAATTAGACTTCAGCCTGTCTTTACCTCTCGTGAGACTATAAGTTGGTTGAAGACAGAAATTGCCTCTTATTCATCTTTTTATTTCCCCAAAGTCTGTCATAGTGATCCTCTGCCACTTAATTAGTCCCATGACATTGGGCAATACCCTTCACCTCTTTGAGCCTTGGCTTATCCTTTTGTAAAATAGGGATGATAATAGCTCTGACCTCAGTTTTTTTGTAAGGACTGATTTAGTAAGTATTTATGTACTATGTGTCAGAGACATGAAGTGCCTTATAAAGGGCAAATGCCTGGTTCTGGCAAACCTGGGATTCAAATGGCCTTTTCTAAATAGACTGTGCTCCTAACCACTATTCCAAATGGCCTCCCACATAGGAGAGGGAAAGTGTCTGACACACCACAGAAACGCAATGAATGTTGCTTAAATGCTTAACTCTGTTGAATTGAATCAAATTCCACTTTGGCTGCACTTTCCCCTGAACTGTGGTTTGCCCCTCTCCAGTTCATCCTGCCTTTGTCATCAGCCCACGTGAGGCACACACCCCCTGGGGGCCCCACTTAATTCCTGCTGACCCTGAATGTGTCTTCCTAGCACTCCTGTAAACTGGGAGGAGCTCATGGGTGATAAATCCTGAATCTGGGACAGCCCAAAGGTCTTTGTTTGCACTAACCCAGGCAACAGCTGGAACTCCCGCAAAGAGAGATCTTGCCTGGTGGGGGAGGAGGAATGTGTGAGCCTTCCCATCCTCCCCCACGTAGAGGAGTACAAGGTCCAAGGCTGCAGGTCTCCCGTCTTGAAAGCATTGCTCACCCTTTGTTTTCTGAGGAATTTGTGGTGGAAAACCACTTCTTCATTGATAGCCTCCTCACTTTGTAACAGCCTTTATGGCTAGATATTTGGGGAAAATACCATGGAATCTGGATCCACCAAACTCATAGTCCTGCTCCTGGAAACATTTTTTTCCCCCAAAGTTATTTGTTTTCCATTTACCAAGCAGTTGATATGCACCAAAGTGTTGTACTGAACATATTGTGTACTTTATTTAATTTAGGATTTCTCAACCTCGAGACTATACTAACTTTTGGACTGAATAATTTTTTGTTGTAAGGGACTGTCCTGTGCATTGTAGGATGTTTAGCAGCATCTCTAGCTGCTACCCATTAGATGATAATAGTACCCTGTTCAGTATCATTAGTCATCACAGAAATACATATTAAAAAATCATGAGATAAAACCATTACATACCCATGAGAATGGCTAAAGTTAAAAAGGCTGACAAAACCAAATGCTGACAAGGATCCAAAGCCACTGGAGCCCCTATATGTTGTTGGTGGGACTACAAAATGGTATAGCTGCTTTGGAAAATAATTTCGAAATTTCTTATAAAATTAACTATATACTTATCTCATTTTCCAACACTCCTATGTTTTTACCCAAGAAAAATGAAAACCTATGCCCACACGAATGGCTTTATTCATAATAGCCAAAATTTCAAACAACTCAAATGTCCATCAACTGGTGAGTCGATGTAGCCACATAATAGTAAACTCAGCAATAAAAAGGAGTGAACTACTGATACACACAACATGATGAATCTCAAAAGCATTATGCTAACTGAAAGAAGCCAGCCACAAAAGATTACACAATGGATACTTCCATTTATATGAAATTCTAGAAAAGTCAAAATTTTAGTGATAAAGCAGATCAGTAGTTGCTAGCGAATGGGATTGGGGGAAGGAACTGACAGTAAAAGAACCCAAGGAAATTTTGAGGGAGATTAAGATATTCCATATCATGATTGTGGTGATGGTTACAGGACTGTATACATTGTTCAAAACTCAATGAACTGTACACTTAAAATGGATAAATTTTATTGTATGCAAATTATACCTTGATAAGGCTCACCTTAAAAATTTCGATGCCATGACAAACCTGTTAGAACGGCTAAAATGAAAAAGACCAACTATCTCAAGTATTAAATAGGATGTGGAGCAACTGGTACTCTTGAACATTGTTGGTGAGAGTATAAAATGGTACAACCACTTTAGAAAAGAAATTGGCAGCTTTTTGCAAAGTTACACGTACATTTGTCATTCAATTCAGCAATTCCAATTCCAAGAAAAACACAAATATATGTTCTCAAAAACACTTATAACTATTTATAGCAGCTTAATTTCAATAGCCCCAAACCAGAAACAAGCCAAATGTTAACTGATGAACAGAGGAACAACTCGTGATATATTCATACAATGAAATAGCACTCAACTATAAAAAGGAAAGACTTACTGATATAGGAAACTCATGAGTAAACTTTAAGAATATGCTGAGTAAAAGAAGCCATACACGAATAGTACATACTTTATAATTCCATTTATGTGAAATTATAAACAGACAAAGCTAATCTACTTGAATGCAAAACTAAAAGGAATGGCAAAATAGATCCATTGAAGATGTTTAAGCAGGAGAATCGCAGACACCAGACTGTGTTTGAGGAGATGACTTAAGACTTGTTTGATACGATTAAAACAATGAGAAAACGAGTTGGTTTTCTTTCTCATATAATTTGTTGATTTTTCACATTTTAAAAAGTGTTAAAATATATATTTTAAAAAAAGTTGCCTTAATTTAGTCCAATAACATCATGGAGGTATTGTTTCAGCATTAACCATTTTAAATTTAGAGAAAACATTTCTCCTGCTTATTTACTTATTCTTTGTTTGATGTAATGATTATCTTCTTATTCAACAAGAGATCACAAAACAGAACTTTATCATTTTCCCTCATTTCTTCTTTGACATCTCTTTGAAATTTCAGAATTATTCTTAATTTGTATATTATGAAATTAAAAAACAAAATCAAAAAAATTGGATAATGACTATTGATCCTTCATTCTTTCTTTTCAAATGTTTCTTCTTTAGAAATATTTAAATTAAATAAAAATATTGCCTTATATATGTCATCATTTCTCAAGAAGCAATCAGGTTATTCATGTACCTCTTGTAGCTTTGCAGGTATCGTTTTAATCAATGGTCAAACTCTCTTCATTAAATGAACAAATTGTAATTATTATTCTTTTCTTCAATTAGTTGTTGTCAATCTATCTGATGACTGCTGTATTCATTGGCAAATGCCCTAAACTGAAAATATTGTCTGAAGCCTAGTGATGTAATATGTTTTGTCGCATTGGTTTTCGTTCCAATTTTTGAATGCAAAGCTTTGCGATTTGCTAATAAAGAAATGAGTAATTAACAACAACAAACTATCCTGTAGTGACAGGAAGCAGAGAGCAGTTGACTGAGGGACAGAGAAAGGAGATTGGGGGTGTTCGCTGCAAAGAGCCATAAGGGTACGTGGTCCGGGTGGTCATTGTGTAGGTGTATACTTCTGTCAAAACTCATAGAACTGTCTACATGTAAAATATGTGTTTTTTATTGTATGTAAATTATATTTCAATATGATTGATTTGAAAGGAAAAATAAATCAGGGTAGGGAAATGCACATTAGAGAAGAATATCAACCTCAGGAAGAATTAAGTAAAACTCTGACAGGGAGGAGGGTCCTGCTTTGGTTGGTTTGTGACTTTGGCTCTGAACTTTGTTTTCCCCAAATCTTACCTCTCTTTAAGGCCTTGCCAAAGTGCCACAGCTTCTAAGAAACTTCCCTGGCTTCCAAGCTCACAGCTATTTATCTTTGAAGTCAATGTTAATTCTGCATATCCATATTAAAAATCCCCCATAAACAAGTATAGTGCTGTCAGTTTATTAAGTGCTTTCATCTCATCATCTCAGCTGATTCTCACCTTAACCACCAGTCAGGGCAAGGATTATTCTTCCCATTTTAGAGATGGGAAAACTAAGGTTTATGAAGGAAAATAACTTACCTAAATCTTATAGCCACACAAGTTGGAACAGAGCCTGGACTAGTAAGTACCTGGACCTCCCATGCTCCTTCCCCTGGACTGCAGTGGAGGAGTGGGTGGAAATAGCACTGACCAAAGAATCTAGAGCTCCTGCTACTTTGCTTGGGAAATTCCTGGGCAATATTAATATAGCTAGACTTCAGCTGCCACAACTGTAAAATGGGTAAGTCTCTGCCTTGCTTATGTCCCATGGTTGTGGTTAGAATTGCCTAGAATAGTCCCTGGTTGACAAATCAGTGATCAATTAATATTTAATGCAATTAACTAACATTTATTGAGCACTTACTGTAGCACTATAGTAGACATTGGGGGTACAACGGTGAACAAGGAGAGAGGCAAGAAACAAAGATTATGAAAGATGCTAAAGAGAAGAGAAGTGGGAGGAAATGAAGCCAGGTCAGAACTCTGAGGAAGAGGTGATATTAAAGATGAGAACTGAAGGTTTAGAAGGAGCTAGTCCCACAGAGGCCTGAGAGGAGCATTCCAGATTGTGGGAATTCCATGTTATCTTGCGTTTCACAACTCCCATTTCACAGATGTGGAAACAGGCTGTTAGTCTAAGAAAATGACATTGCCCAATCCCTATCTTCCGCCAAAGGGAGGAACTAAATGAACTAAACAGGCACCATATAAGCATTTTCTCATTTGATCCTGACAATAATTTTTCATGGTAATATTCCCATTTTATAGATGAAGAAATTGAATAAAGTTATCAAATGTCAGATAGATACTTGGTCCTGTTTATTTATACTCTGCCTCATTCCAGATGGACCTGCACTCAGATTTGAGCCTCAATTGTCTGGTCCCAAAGTCCAAGCTCTTTTCCCAACACCAGACTGATGTTGAGTGTCTGAGAGCTGACGATATAATCAGCTAGGGAGAGGCAGCCAGAGCAGAGGCCGAGTCCAAAACATGGGGAAGCTGTTATTTCTGGAATACTGCCACCCAAACCTAGCACTAAACCAGGCATCCTGGTGGATACAACCATATGTTCCACACCTACTTTATTTAGTCAATTCCTACTACACATCGGGTCCTGTTGTAGGCTCTGGAGACAAAGCAGTGAACATGCTAAACAAAGACCTTTGTCTTCATGGGGCTTGCAATTGAATGGAGAGATGAGTAAGCCACACAAATGATTATAATGTTAACCAAAAAATTGCCTTGGAAAAACAGAAACATTTACAAGTTTAGGTCAAAGGAGGACGATGTATGCTCAGGGTGCAGATGGGGAGCTAGACGAACCTTTTTGGATAAGAGACCTTTTGAGTCCGGGTTCCATTATGCCCATCTGTCAAATGGAGATAATAGGCTCTACTATACAGGGCTGCTGTGAGGATTAGAAGTCATGAGGTCTTGCCTGTGAAGTACCTGTGGAGTACCTGGTACATAGGAAGTCCTATTACCTTCTCTATTCCTTCAAATAAATATTATTTATTGTTTTAGTCAGTTTGGGCTGCTTCAACAAAAATTCCTTAGACCGAGTGGCTTAAACAACAGAAATTTGTTTCTCACTATTTCGAGTCTGGGAAGTCCAAGATTAAGGTACCAGCCAATTCTATTTCTGATGAGAGCCCTTGTCTTGGTTATGCCCTCACATAGTGGGGTAGAGGGGGTAGGGAGTGAGGGGAGAGGAAGAGTGTATACTCTCTTCTATCTCTTCTTATAAGGACACTAATCCCATCAGGAGACCTCCACAATCGTGACCTAATCACCTCCCAAAGGCCACATCTCCAAATAGTACCACACTGGGAATTAGGGTTTCAACATATGAACTTGATGGGGACACAAATATTCAGTTCATAGCATCTATTTTGCAATCAACAAAAATTATTTGAAGACTTCTCACTGCCCCTGGGATAAAGTCCAAAATTCCTAACATGCCCTGCAAAGCTGTGCCTGATTTGCCCTGGGCTTCCTTCTTTGACTCACCCTTCCTCATATTCTGTCTGTTCCCTCTGTCTCTACCAGGCCGCCTTCTCCTTCCTGCTTCAAATATTCTCTCCCATGCTGTTTCCTCTGCCAGCAATCCTTGCTCCACACTCCTTTCTCCCCTCCCATCCTCGATCAATTCTTTATTATCTTTCAAGTCTGGGGTATTTCTCTAGGAACTCTGACACTGAGTGTGGGGGGGTTCACCTGCTGTATGCTCATAGCTCCTTGAGCTTTTCGTTCCCCCAGGATTCATCACAAGTATTTGTGTGATGTTCATCTTTTCCATTGGACTTTGAGACCCATGAGGCCCAGGACCGTGTCTGTCTCCCTCACTGCCATATTGCAAGCATCTAGCAGTGTCTGGGACAAAGCAAACACTTGAGAAGGTCGGCATAAACAGAGAAAAGGGGTTCTTCCTTGAAATGTGAGTTTAGATACTCAGGATTGGGACAGAAGCTTAAGGCTTCCTCTGACAGAAACCGACAGTTAGGTCAGAGGCGATGCAGACATGAGGGGAAAAAATTTCTGCGGCTATAACCAACTGAGACATGGTTTTCTTCAGGACCAGAGGCATCGCACAGAGGCTGACTTGAGAGAAGATGGAGCACTCTGGCAGTGTACTTGACCTTATTCCCAGAAAGGGGAAGTGACTTGTCCAAGGTCTCCAGCCGTGGGGGTGGGGCTGGGAATGAAAAGCCATTCTGGCCCTTTCAGCAATGCAGCTGTTGCCTTCGACCTCAGGAGGAGAAAGTCACTACAAGAAGTTGTAAGACTCTGATGCAGGGTGGTGACGAACTGTGAAGAGGATCTGAAGGTTCAGACTTGTGAGACCTCAAGCAAGTTATTTCCCCTCTCTGGTCTTTATTTTTACCATCCATAATAAGAGAGCATCAGGGTTAAGTTATATTGGTAAACAGACTCTGAGATGGAAATTTGCATACAGGTCTTTCGGGGCTCAGTATCATAGGACAGTAGAGAAGTAGGACTGGGCAGAAGAAATTGGGCCACAATGCTGGCCTCAGCTGATCCTGAAGGGAGCACTAGAGCTGGGAAAATCCTTTAGAGTTGTTTCAAATGGAGGCGAAGGGCCGAGGCCTTTGTATACTCCTGTCCCATCTACCAGGCATCAGAGGCAGACTGCCTGGAGCAGGCATAAACATGAGCTAGGTAGCTGCCTTCAACCCAGCGAGGGCCTCAGCTGAGACCTTTCCCAGTCGAGTGAGGGTGTGGGAAGGAATTAGAGCCACAGTCTGGCTCATACACCATAGATTCCATTACAGAGGAATGTAGATGAGCAGTTTTCTAGCTGTTCCATGTAGCCCTCAGGTTCCAAGAAGGTTCCCCAGTAACTGGGAAACTGCTCTTCTTGTGTGTGTTTTAATTTCTGCAAAAGTCCAACATATTTCTTTGGAAGAAAAAGCTCTGTTGCTAGGTTGTAAATACTCTCACCGCATCTTTTATTTCTTCTGTGAGGTGCTGATCACAGTTACAATTTAAATAATCAGTTGTGTAATGATCTAATGTCTGTCTCCTCCACTAGACGACAAATGCCAAGAGGGCAGCAACCATGCCTATTTTGTTCACTGTTCTGTGTCCAGGGCATTTACATATTAGGTGCATATCCGTTGAATGAAAGCATGGCCTTGGCAACAGAACACCAGGAAGGCTGTTAAAGCTGCAAATTTCTGAGCTCTAACTCCAAACACTAGTCTTCGAGGACAGTGGTCTCTAACCATTTTGGCACCAGGGACCAGTGCTCCTGTGAAAATCTAATGCCTAATGATCTGAGGTGGAGCTGAGATGACGATGCTAGATTCTAAGGTACATAAAGTTTGCGAACCATGTCTTCATTCCGCCTGTCCTAGGGCTCTGATGAGTGTTTTAAACATACTGGAGGAGACTCATCCGGCTTGTTTTCACCTGCTCTCAGCAGTCCTCAATCCAAACATGGCTTCAAAAGCCAAACTAAGAATCTGGCCACCAGCAACCTTCTGCAAACTCCAGTGTGGGTAGATGTGCCCAGGTCCTGGATTGCGGGCTGCATACATCTAAAACAGATTCAATCTGGAGACAAGTTTCAATTCTATGTGCAAATTTACTTTACATGATAAAAAAAAAATGTGGACTGAGCATAGGGAGTTTGAGAACACAAAATGTTCTGAAATCTGACCAACAATGGTTCAAATCCTAAATTGCTTGATCTGGTGCAGCTGTGAGAATACTGAATGGCTCACCAGTGCTACATGCTAGGTACCTTTGCATTCATTATTTAATGCATGCAACACTCCTCTGATCCTAGGTATTAATCCCATTGCATAGATAAGGACATTTAGAAGGGAGAATTGAAGTAACTTTTTTATGGTCTGACATTAAATGTCAAAGCTGGAATTTGAACTCAGGTTGGTCTGTTGGTGTTCTCTAGACTCACGTGAGGTTTTTCCATATCTATAAAATGAGAACACCACTCCTTTTTCACAGGGTTGTGGTGAAGGTTGAGAGATGAAATTTGAAAATATCTGGCAATAGTCACTCGATAATGCTACCTGGCAAAGAAATGAAAATGCTTTATTTCTATGGGAGAAGAAACTTGAGGAAGAGTAGTGACTGAGTCAGGACTGGAATCCAAGTTTTGCACTCCAAGTCTGATTTACTTTCTCTCACACTCTCTCAAGTGACTCTAGAACAAGTGTATTGTGGACAATGCAAAAACAAAGAGGGTAGAGGGAAGAAGGGACATGGAGTCAGGCAGGGAAGGCTTCCTGGAGGAGGTTGTTTTCATTTTATGAAGGCAGAGTTGAGAGCTAAGCAGGAAAGTTCCTAGTCATGATATGGTGTTCCTAAGCTTACTAGAGTTGCTGGTACCCAGAGTTCAGAAGCTTGACCAAAGTCACACAGCTACTAAATGGCACTGGCACAACTTGGGGGTCACATCTAACTCCTATGTCTGGTTCTGTCTCCTTGGTACTACAGGGAAGGGTGAGAAATAGGCAGGCATAAAGTGGTAGGGCAGAGACAGAAAGGGGGGGGGGGTCCCACCAGAGATTCTCAAATAGCCTCCCTCTGCCACAGAGAGAGCCTAGCAGTAGGAAAAACAGCAAGGTGAAACACCGAGGCCTCAGGGTCAGGCAGACCCTGGTTGGGATCCTGGCTCCAGCACTGAGGATATGTGACCTCAGCAATGTCACTTTACCTCTGATACCTCTGAATCTCAACAGTCTTGCAGGATCGCTGCATTCAGAAAAATAGCCTTCATGTACCCAGTCGAGGGTCAGACTTGGTAAGAAAAACATGGCCATTATTTTTCAATAGTGCCTAGACTGCCACAAATGGGCAAAAGGGCTAGACACCCAAGGGACAGAAAGTTTCTTCAACGCCAACCACTCCTAATCCTGCAGTCACTGGGCACACATGGCCAGTAGGACAGGTCCATGATGCAATCACAGCTTCCTGCTTATGCTAAGAGGTGAACCATGACCCTTAGGAAATGGAAAAACAGCAGCCCATTAACAAGTACAAAACAAAACCTTGGTGAACTTTTATTTCTCATCATACAGAACTGGCAGCAAAGGCAAAGACTTCTGCACTTGAACACTGAATACCCCTCCCTACCCACCCATAGGACATTTACAGTCATTATGTCCCCTCTTGAATCCAAACCCCAAGGCTAGGGGCTCTTCTGCCCAGCTTCACTGCAGGGAGGGCCTTGAAGCCTGAGGTGCCAGTAGCTTCCCCATGCCTGCATGGGTGTGAAATGTGGCACACTGATCAAGCCCCTCCTGCCCCACCCCCCAGAAAGGAGGGTCAGAAGCAAGCAGCATCTTGGCCCCTGCCTTTCTTCAGTCACTTCCAAACGGGTCAGCGAGGAGGTGCATACTGCAGGAAGGGCAGGGGAAGTCATAATTCACAGCTTGTTTGCTACAGAAAGTGCCTGAGATCAGTCCTCGGCTGCTTCTACCTCTCAGAAATCCACCTACAATAGAGGAGAGGGGACAAAAACTGCATGGTCCTTGAAAGATGACCAGGAGAGACTGACTGCAAGACTGCAGGTCCCCAGAGGCCTTTGAGATCCTGTAAGATTTGCAGTTCGCTGCTGGCAGGTTGATCTGTGAAACCTAGGGCGATGAGACTCAGACATTGTGGAAACTTAGCCCCACCCCTCAGTCTGCAACTACAGAAATAGAGGTCAAAGAGGTTTGGCAAAGTAGCCATGATCCCCCGGCCAGTGGCAGGGCCCAAATGTGAACCCTGGGGTCTCCTGCCTCTCCCACTGGGCCACATGCCACCTAGAAAGGCTCAACTTTTTGGCAAACATCTGCAGCAGAGCCAGCCACAGGAGACAGGAGAGTAGGTTGCCGGGCAGGAGCAGCTCTGGGAGAACGGACTGCTTGCTCCCTGTCCTCCTCAGCACAGGCACTGACTGTAGCTCTAGACGTGAGGTTCTGAAGAAGTCTGAACTTCACCCATGAAGGAACACAATACAGAGAATTTACAACCGAATATTCCCTGCTCTTCAGAAGGCAAAGTGACCAACAGAAGCCCAAATTTTCTAAGAGATAATCTACTTTTTTGATGTGCTCAATTTCTCTCCTGGGGCTTCACACCACCAGGAGTGGGAGAAAAGGGTAAAGGAGGTTAAAGGAAGTGAAGTAGGATTGGGGTGATCAGGAAACAAGGAGCTTCTAGGCTGCCCAACAGAACAGGTTTTTGGGAAGCCAGGTGTGCAGACCGGCCATGCCCCTGACTTTCACATTGATGGGTGAATGGTAGGTGAGCAATAATGAAATCCAGATGAGGGACGAGGAAAAGGAAGGCTGCTTGGAGTGTCAGTCCCTGGAGGTATTTGTCCCTCTCCTTCCGTGGCCAGCCAGGGACCTTCCCAGTCTAGGAAGGCCATGGTACTCATGGTGCCTGGGGCCCTGCCTGCTGGCACAGAAGTCCGAGCTCAGCCCATTTTCCTTCTTGTGCGCTCTGCCTCTGGGTTCAGGGGCAGGAAGAAGGTCATGGCCCTTGGTAATCTGCTAGTCCTCTTTTAGCCTCCAGAGGCGAAGCTGCGATCCCAGAGATCCTGTCCGTTCCAGTGAGAAAAAGGAGGGTGCGGCTCAGGGGCGGTATGTCACACGAAGCCCACCAACAGAGTGTGGTGGGTGGGCATGGGACAGAAAGGGATCAGGGTCTGTCTCCAGACAGAGAGGTCCTTGCAGGGAGGAGGATGCCTCCCTGGTCAGCTGCTCCAGGTCCAGGTCCTACACGAGAGTCAGGTCATGTAGCGGGTGATGGCACGGAGGGCGTAGAGCAGGGCGGCTTGCATGCGGGCCTCCAGGAGCAGCAAGTTCACGTGGACCTGGGGCACAAACAAGGGCTCGTTGGCAACTGATGTCGGTCCTCGCCAACCCCATCCCTCCTGGACTGTCACTTTTCCTCATCACTCACCTCATCCTTTCCTTCCCTATACACATGCCCTAACTTTTCCTAAAGCTCTGAGCAGTTAGTTGGGTGCAGTGACCGTTGAAAAATTTTAAGCGCATTCATTTTTATCGTGAATAATCCATCCCCCAAAGCTAAAAACAAGAGCTACCACTGAGCACATTCATTTTCTCACTTCATGCTACCAGCAACCTTGAAATGCAGGCAATATTATTTCCACTGCAAAGATAAAATGCTCAGGGAGGCAAAGTGACTTGCCCCAAGTCACACTGCTACTGAGTGACAGTGTTATGATTTGAACTCAGGTTCTCCTGGCTGCTACTATTGCTACTAATGACCCTGTGAAGCATATTCCCATTTTACAGGTGAGTAAATGAAATCTTAAAAGTACAGTGGAGGAGGGCTTAGACTTAGAACAATATCGCCAGGTGTCCCGCCTGGCAGCACAGACTCAGTCTAGGGTACCTCATTGGGTCCTGACCCTTTGGGCTGCCTCCATTGGCCAGGCTTGTCTAGTTTCACCCTGTCCCTCTCCCATGAGTCGCACCTTCTCTGAGTGGCGGAAGTGCCTCCAGAAGAGGCTGTACATTCTTCGGGTGGTCTTCTCTGGGTAGCAGGCCACTGTCTTGATATAGACCTTGAGGTTCCGCTCTAGGAGCTGGTTCACCTCCCCATAGTCATAGTCATCATATCTGGAATGGAAAAGCCTCAATAACACTACTTGCCCTCAGCTCCCAGAAGTAGCTCCTCTTTCCTAACCCCACCCTACAGAAGGAGGAACAGAAAGTGGCAAGAAAAGGCAGAAGGTAGGAAGCAACTAGAAGCCTGGTTCCTCTTAGAAAAACAGCTGATGTCATAAATCACAGGCCACTGGGGACTACTCTAAGGAATACATAGAAAATGAGCATGCTTTATTGAGTACCAGCTATGCACCATGTGAACACGTACTCATGAAATCCTCAGAACTACTGTGTACCACTGTATATAAAACTATTGTACATACTATCATATACATCTTAAAGATGAAACTGACATTCAGAGAAGTGAAGTCACTTGCTCTAGGTCACACAGCTGGGAATGGGATTCAAACCCAGCTCTGCATGGCTCCGAGGTCATAGTCACTACTTTACATGGAATACAGAGCAGTAGGTCAGTGCAAATATTTACATTGAAGAGGGAAAGGGCAAAAAGGACCTGCTACTCGTTTTATAGAAGGGCAAACTAAGGCTATTAACTTGTTCAAAGTCAAACAGAGAGTTGGTGACCAATACAGAAGCTACTCTGTGACTCCCCAGTCCAATGAGCCAGTGAGTCATCATGGATGCGGGTGGATGGGGTAGACTGGTTGAAAACTAGAGGACAGTTTCAGTCAGCAAAGATATAGGATGAAGAATCATGCTGAAGAGTGGGAGAGCCTGGATCTGAGAGCTGGGCAGGAACTGGCCTGTGCCACACCCTTAAGAGGCCCCTCTGTCATCAGCCTCCCTTGGGTTTCTAACAGGCCCATGATCAGCAAGATGGTGGCCAATTAAGCATAGCTCAACCCACCCTGTGAAATATGATTTACAGCTAGTCATACAAAGAAATACACATTTGTACCTTTAAAAAATCTTGGGGATTTTTTTAATGCTTGCAATAAACTGTCAAATAAGAAAAAAAAATCATGTGTTCACTAAAATGTTCTTACATTTGAGTAAATGAATAAAATAAGTGAAATGAGGAGGCAAGAAAATCTTGTTTTTGTAAAATTATATATGTTTTGGTTATTTGTGAATGGAAAAAAGACAGGTGGGAAACACCTGACAATAATAAGAGCTGGTAGGATTATGGATAATTTTTATTTACTTCTTTTTGTTATCTGTTTTCTAAATTTACTAAAAATCAAACTGTTCCTCTTTACGGACATCAAACATATATATATGGCTTTTAAATAAAATAACCATTTTAATTGCAACTATACAAAAGCAACTAGATAAGAAAGAAAAAAACAATGGAAAAAATGTCACAGGATGTGGATATGGTTGTAGAGCAGAATTTGGGGAAGTTGTTTTTTCCTTAATTCTTTGAATTTCCCACAATGTTATCAAAGTAAGATTCTTTTGAAATAAAAAAAAAAAATCATTCTGCGTATATCCTTGAGAAGTAATTTCACAGTGATGGTTTATCCATGAGGATTTAGGTATAAGAGTAGTAATAGTGAAAAACTGCAAACTACCTAAATTTATTTAATATGAGAGAAATGGTAGATTACACTACATCCAAAACAGAAAACTATGCAGTGGATTCAGTGGTTAAAAAAGCATAAAAGATCTATTTATACTGACAAGAGAGGCAGTAGAATATTAGAGGAAAAAAAACAACTTGCAGAATATACTGAGTATGATTTCAACAATTTATAAAAATCTACTCAAAAAAAAAAAAAACAGAAAATACTTAGTAACAAGATGAAAATATAATTCATCACATACTCTATGGAGAAACCCATTATTAAATGATAATTTAGTGTACAGCCTTCCACACATTTTCCATGTATGTACACATTTTGAGTTAAAAAAAAAAGGAAAAAGAAAATTCTGGATGAGCTTTCTTTTCTCTCAATACATTTTGAACACTTTCCCATGGCAATATAAATAAACCATTATTGTAATTTTTAATAGCTGCGTAACATTTTACTGAATGGATACATCATTACCTAAAGTCCCCTGCTGATGGGCATTTATGTTGTCCTTATTTATTATGTGAGAAGAACTGCAATTGGAATGAAAATACAAGCAAAAATAATTCTCTAACTATGGATGTGTATGTATATATATTATATATACATATATATGTAAGTATACATATATATATATTTATCTCTAGGGGGTGAGATTAAAGAGTTTCATTTACGAGGTTCAAAGAGTGATCATATATTTTATAAACAGCAAAGAAATAAATTTGCTTTGAAAAACAGTATAGGCAGGAAGAAAGGGAAAAAAAAAAAAAGAGAAAAAGGAAACAACTGTGAGCTCAGAGTGAAGACTCGCAAGTGCGTACACACCCTAGATGAGGGGACATGTTCTCACCTGATGCCGAAGACACAGTGGATGTAGTTCCAGATGGCCCTGCGAAGCACAGAAGTGTCCACTCCGCTGTGCATAGCAATGGTGTTGTAGGTGAGGCTATAGGCCGTCTGGAACTTCTCGTCCAGCAGCTGTCCACCCTCGGGGTAGAGCCGCTGAATCAGTGAGTAGCCATGGTCTTCCCAGGTATAATCCTGAGAAACATGGGACGCGGTCAGAGAGTGGACTCTTTGGAGCCCAAGCCTGGCCAGAGAGACGACATCCTCTGGAGCACACCTTGGTTCTCCATAAATACCCCTCCACAGCCCACCCATCTAACCCACCGCTTGGTCTGGGAATGAGAAGCTGAGGGGGATGCGCTTTGGTGGTGACCTTCTCCCTGTGATCAGCATCCCCTGAGCCTAGGGCGCATATGGGGCCCTTCATGATCCAGGGTCTCCCATTTCCCTCATGGAATCTTGAGGGAGAGAATATGCCCAATTCTAACCATTCGAATCATCTACCCCTTGACTATAAATCTGGAACAATGCCAAGACTGGAGGGAGAGCCTACCTGAGCACGGAAGGTGGGGGGTGCCTGAGTCCCTCGCCGGGTGAAGTCCACATATCCGAAAGTGGGGTCTTCTACAAAGCACAACATGTCCGGATGTGGTGAGGGCTCCAGGATGTCAGCTGAGGACGTCAAAAAGAGGTCAACATGAGGCCAAGCCACGGAGCACTGATTAATCATTAATAGGGGGCTGGGCGATGCAGAGTGGAGGGTCAGAGAAAGCCCCTTCATACAGTTAGTGGAATGAGGACTCCAGCTTGAGCCAGGCCTGGGGGAGGAGGTGAATCAGGCCCATGGACCTGGGGATGAGGCCCCCACTAATAACAACAGCAATCCTAACAGTAGCAGTTCTTTAGAGCTACTTACCCTAGGCCAGGCTCTGTGCTAAGAAGCTTTGCTTCTCTTGTTCCATCTACCCTACATATCAATTCATGTGGGAGGAGACTGAGACCTTGGGGCAGGAAGTGACTTATCAGTGGTCACACAGCCAGAGAGGCTAACAAGCCAGATTCAAACCCAGATCTGACCCCAAAATACAAGAGGTACAGTACATGGAGATGTCTACTCCTCAGCAGAGATGGCATACGAAGGAGGCAGCCCCTGGAACTGGACACCTATAATCACGTACCTGAGGGGGTCACCAGCAGGCTCTCCGATTTCTCCAGCTCAAAGCGGCTTTCCATCTCCTCTTGGGATGCTCCCTCGTCCCGCAACAGGCTCTCCTGCAGCTGCCTCATACGTTCCATCAAAGCCTCCACGTCTTGGGCAGCCTCAAAGCCCTGGACAGGGGACCCCGTGATGACCAAACCCCTCCTCCTCCTTCGGCTGCCCCCCCCCCACCGGTAAACTCCACAGATCTTTCCCACATGCCAGGCCTTCCTGAATGGGCAGCTCACATGGTCTGTGCTTCCCCAACTGAAGTTTATGAAGCTACAGGATAGACATGTCTTCTCTGAGCATCAAATTTCCTCAGAGGTAAGGGATTTTAAACTATCTGTATTTTTTATATTAAAACAAGGCCATCTTATAAAATAAGAGGCAAATTTTGTGTTCTCAAAGTGCTAAAAACCAGGAGACTTTAAGCCTATGGGGCTAAACAGTGAGAGGCAGTAACATGGTTATTTCATTTAACCCTCACGAGCCACTATGAAATTGGGTCTTTATTCTTATTTCACAGATGAGGAAATGAGTCTCAAAGTCAAGTAACTTTTCTAAGTCCTCTGAGTGTGAGACAGGGAAGCAGTGGCTTCTACCCAAGGATGAGGGGTCATGCCAGCTTCTCTCCCACAAAGACCAGGCCAGTGACTTACCCCAGAGTTGTTCAGTGAGTCCCTGCTGGGGGGGCTGCTTTGCTCACTGGGTGGTGAAGGTGCCTGGGGGGCAGGGCTGCCCTCCGGGTCCCCCTCAGGGAGGATACCACAGCCAAACACGAAGGAGGCCAGTGAGTGACAGTGGGTGAGCAGGACTAGGGCCTGGATGAGCTCAGCAAGGGACCAGCTGTGCTCGCTGGTCTTCAGCAAGGCCTGGAGAGGAAAGAAGATCAGTCTTGCTCAGTGCCTGCCCCTGGGCTGCCTGCCATACCCCAGCCTGGTCCCTATGCTCCCTCAGGGTCCTGCCCTCCGCCCACTGCACCTGGATGTGCTCCTTGGTGATGAGCCACGGCCGATGTGCCAGCAACTTGTTGATCTCACTGAGCTTGCGCAGCTTCTCAGGGGCACGATGGAGTCCAAGCAGCCACTCAGGGTCGCCGCCAGTCTGCAGAAACTCAGTCATGTGGGAGCCCACCAGGTAGGAACACTGGTGGCGGGCAGCAGCCTGTGGAGGTAGTAGACAGAGCCTATGTCACCTTATTCTTTCTGTGCCCTGCTCAGGATGGGTACCCCATGGAAGGTGACGTCAAGGCCTCACTGCTGCTTGAAAGGCAGGAAATTTAGGTTCTAACCCCAGCTCTGCCACTAATTTGTTGTCCTACCTTAGGCAGGTCATCTACTCCTTTATGTCTCAGTTTCCCAATCTGTAAAACAGGCACTAAAGATGCCTCTCTTCAAAACCTAAAATTCTGTGGATGGTCAGATAAAGCTAGGGCTTTATTCTGTTTCTCTTCCTTGGCTATGATCAGTTCAGGAAGTCCCCAGCAAAGAGATCTGTGGGCTGAACCCCCCCCCCCCCACCCACCGTGGCCACCCCTGCAAGAGTCAGGCACAGACAGGCTCACCATGATGGCAATGTAGTGGCGCCAGGAACTGGCCAGGGGCCCATCTGTATGCAGCAGCAGGTAGTGTAGGCGCCAGAATCTGCTAAGGTAGTCAGGGTGCAGGCCCATCACCACTGCCAGGTTGTCCACCCGCCCTGAGGACATCAGTGCTTCCAGCCCCAGGTGCTGCTCAAGGCTCTCAGCTCCCTCCTGAAGGACCTGCCAAGCAAAGGTGAGGAGAGGATGAGTTCCCTCTGGCCTCCCCACCAAAGAGACCGACTTATTCATTGCAGTGGGATTATAATAGCAAGAAACTAAAAACTACCACCATGTCCAAAAAACAGAATAGGAAAGGACAAGATATTTTATTAAGTGATTAAACAAACTTTAATTAGACATCTTATATAATAATAGCCAAATCTGATACAGCTCACTATGTGCCAAGCACTTCTTTTTTGTTTTATTCTTTTAAACACTTTATATTTACTCATTTAATCCTCACAATTATGAAATTAGAATTCTATTTTCTCAATTTTTGGACAGGAAAAGTCAGGCACAGATATTATAGTTTCTCCTGCCTTTATGGAGCTTCTATTCTAACAGTGCAAATCCATGGAAGGTGAGTGCAAAACAGTTCACGTTTTCTGAGTGCTTTCGCCACACCACAGCTGAGTCTGGAGTTTGCCCTGCATTATCTCATTGAATTTTCCCAATTATCGTGTATGGTGAATATTATGTTTTCCCCCATCGACAGATGAGGAAATCAAGGCCCAGAGAGGTTTCATTCCTTGGTCAAGGTTACAGATTCAGTAAATGACACAAGCAGGATTCAAATCCAGATTAACCTCAAAACCTATTTCTTTCCTTTATTATAAAAGAGGAATGATTATTTCTAAATGAAAAAATAAAATGTAAGAACAATACTTGAGCTTAAAACTCTGGGCTACAGACATGAATAATCTGTGGGTGGTTGTTTGCTTTCCATTTACAAGGGGCGGAGGGAAGTAGGGGGTTAGACATTTGTTAACAGCTCATTAACTACTTGGCTTACACATTTAGGATAGCAAAGAGGACCAAGAAACAAAACATTTGTCCTTGTTCCCTGAAGGCCAAAGAAAAAGAAGGAAACTTTTTTCTTTATTTTTCTGCAGTGAGCTTTGAAGGCATCCCACCCACCACACCCACCCCACCCTGGAATGTCAGCTCCACCAAGGCAAGGATTTTGGTCTATCTTGTTCTCTGCTGTATCCCCAGAGCCTAGAACAGTGCCTGACACAGATTAATCATTAAATAGGTATCTGCTAAATAAAAATGAATGATCTGACTCAGTACATGAAAGAGATCTGTTATAGACAAAACGAAACCCCTCCCCCTAAAAATAAATAAAAAATAAAAACATGTAAACTATGACCTTGGTTCTGTATGAAAAAAAGTCCAGAAAGCAGTGGCAAATGGTTAAGTACCACTGATTACATCTGTGGAGGGTGGGATTATAAGAGACTAGAGCTTTCTGAAACATTGGAAATTTTAAAATAATGAATATATATTACTTTTGAAGTTGAAACAAAATTTTAATATATGCACAGTCAAGGATGAGAAGATAAACACTGATAGTTCTATCTTCTTAAGTTAAGGCAGGCCTCCTTCTGGGAATCATAAGTTTGTTCATTGCCTCGCTGTTATCATCACTTTATCTCTTTGAGGCTGTTTCTTCCCAGCAAAATGGGATTGTCACTCCTGCTTCGCAGAGCTGTTTTGCAGATTAAGTGAGTCAGGACTACCTGAAGGGATAGTTCCAAGCTGCTATTTCAAGAGGCAGGAAAAGATCCCCACCCACCCAATGTCCATGTCCCTTCTTCCCAGGACTAGCAGATGCTTAAACCCTTCCAAGCTTACCTCTTCCACTGGGATGAAGGCGCTGGGTCCCCGAGGGCCTCGCCGAACCCGGCTTTCACTCTGCTCCTAGAAGGAAACATGATCATGGTTAGTTGGAGGTAAAAGGGAAGACTAAAAGGATAGTTACCTCTCCAGTTTTCTCCTTGAGGAGCCATGCTAAGCTTTTTAAAACTCCCTTTCTTGTGCAGCCTGCATGCAGGAGCCTGGTGGGAGTCATATACCTGTTTGGTAGGTGGAGAGAGGACAAGCAAGAGAGGGGCCTGGGGAAGGGAAATACACAGCCACCATGTTGCACAACTCCAGGAGGCCACCTTCTTAGCAGCTCTGGAGCATCTATACAAGGAACCTCATGTACATCCTGAAGCCGTGTTACCAAGTACTCCAGATCCCTATGATGCAGTCTCTCTCAAATTGTCATTTTTTTCATCCCTCCTGCCATCACCACCATCTCTGGTCTGGACCGCAATCCACAGGTTCACCTATGGTCTCCCCACCCTCTCCTATCCATCCTCTACCAAATCAACAAAACAAATAATAAATAAAATATCCTCCCTAGCTCCACCTCCAGGACTAGGAGCAGATCTAGTGAGTACCAGACCCTCATGGTTTCTAGAGAGCAAACTTGCAGTGGCCAGAATAAAAACCTTCTCAAATGTAAATCTGACTGTCTGGCTTTAAAACCCTGCTTCTACCTCCCCATAGCCTTAGAGATAAAATTAGTAATTCAGGCCAGAGGCCCTCCCGCCTGTCACTCCTTCTGCAGAGCTAACTCATAGTCTTTCAGGGATTTGGAACATTCTTTGGACCTTCATCTGTGACTCCGCAATTCCCAGGGCTTTTGCTTCTGAAACACTGTCTTCTAATGGTCTGTCTGATTTAGGTCTCCCTACCACCAGATCACATTTCATGGTGAGCAGGGCCAGTTCATTCACACTAGCCCGCGAATGAAGAATGAAGAAAAAGCAGAGGCATCAAGGGAGTCAGGGCAGGGCGCACAAGGAAGCCAGCAGCAGTTATTCTGATGTGTACGTATTGGAGCCTCTTTGGAAACCACCAGTTATGCACTCATTAAATCTGCTCCCATTCCTAGAGGTGAAGTTCAGGGAAGATGTTTTATTTATTCATTTGTTTTGATAACTGTGTTTGGGGGGCTCTTAGCACTGGCCTTGGAAAGAGTTTACCCAAAGCTGATTTATGCCCCCAATGGACAGAGATAGTGTCCCCTTAATTCTTCCCGACTCATTAAAATCCAGACTTAGTACCAATGAATCAGGGATTAAAGATTATAATTGAACCTCCCTTCTCAGATGGCCAGAAACCCCTAGGGGGAGGCAGAGCTCTCCAGCTCTGAAAGTCCGCAAAAGAAAGAACAATGGAACCTGGAAGTCCTGGGTGTGAATAACAACTTTGCCACTAACTTGCTATGTGACTCTGAAAAAGTAACCTAGATTCTCTGGGCCTTAAACTTGGACACCCCCCCCCCACCCCCTGCAAAAAATAAAAATAAATAAAGTAGTTGGGCTGATTGCTTAGGTCCCTTTTGGCCCATATTTTTGGGAGCTACCTGCCTAGGCTGGTCCAAGTCCAGCATAGAAACCACAAGCCCCAAGCACTCCCTGTCTCAGCTTCCCTCCTCCCTCACCAAAGAGAAAAAGCCTGCCGGCTCTGTGTGGGAGATAAGAATTGCTGACTCTACAAAGAGGGCCTCCCCCTCAGGGGACCTGTGGGCAGAGAGAAAACCACAGCCAGGTGGGGTAGGGAAGGGTAGGGTGGAACTGGGGTTCGGGGGTGGGAGGACAGGAAGGGCCCATCGGGGTGCTAGTAAGGTACAGAGAACAGCCTTGGGAGTCCCTTTTCCCTTAAAATCTGCCCCAGGACCTGTCAAGGGAAAGAACTAATACCTGTGGGTCTTTTAAGTGACAGGTCTGGATCTACCAACATTTTCAGTCCCGATAATGATGATGTTAATACAGTACAGGTAAAAGATAGGAGCTCTTGACAACAACTACTTGGGCTTAAATGACATCTCCACCACCATTTGCTACCTATGTGAGCCTCAGTTTCCTCACCAAATAATGGGATTAATAGTACCTACTTTCATGGGGTAGTGAGATGAGGATTTAATGAGATAATGCCCCTACCTCAATACCACTATCACAGTAAGCACTAAATACAAGTCAGTTGTCATTAATCTCATTATTTCGAACAATGGCTTCTCAACCCAGGCAATACTTTAGAATCCTTTGGCGAAGCTTTTTTTAAAATACCAATGCCAAGGTCCTACCTCCAGCAATTCTAATTTAATTGGATAGAGCCCAGCATAATTTACAGCTGGGGTGGAGGGCCATTGTTTTGCCCCATTTATTGATCACTTTCTCAAATATAAGGCACTTTGCTAAGGGCTTTTGGAAACAAAATTAATCTGTTCATTCAACAAATATTTTTGACAATTACACTGCAGACAGCAAGAGTACAAGAGTGGAAAGACAAAGTCTCAGTTTTCATAGAATTTACAATCTTATGGAGAAAGACACACAAATGATCAATAGGATTTCAAATCGTAGATTATATAAAGTAAATGAAATAGAGCAAAGAGAGAGTATGTGATGGGGTGAGAGGGTATGTGCAATATTTTAGTCTGAGTAGACAGGGAAAGCCACTGAGGTGGTAACCTTTGAGTTGATTATCTAAATATCAACTATCTAAATGAGTTGATGAGAAGGCAGCAGGGCCTGCAAAGATCTAGGGGACCAGCATTCCAGCCAGAAGGAACAGAAAGTATAAAGCTCTGAAGGCAAGACCAAGTAGATTCTAATCCTGAGTTCCAATACACCGAATGCTTCCCTGACCTTGACACACGGAGCTTCAGGGGAAGCAGACAGGAAAGAGTCTGACTGCCAGGAGATGAAGCCTCCAAATCAACCCTCCCCTATCCCCTGGGGTAAAATGTCAATAATAATAACAATGGTTGGTAATACCCCTGATTACCACTGGTTAAGCACTTATTTTACATGCACTTTAAGGCAGGAACTACTACTGCTAGGGTTCCTATTTCACAATGAGGACTAAGGCTCAGAGAGATCAAGTCAATTCTGGTCACTCAGCCAGGAAGGAGGAAGCAGAGTTGGGATAGAAACCATTCCCATTCTCTGAACTTCTCCAGGGCTCAACAGTCCCAAAGCTTTGCATCTGGGGTTCACCAGGAATGAGAAGCTCCTTTCCCAGCCCACATCCCCAGGAAATCCACTCGCCCCCAATCACAGCACCTGTCACACTGTATTGTTTCTTCTGTTGCTGGTGCAGGCTGGATCTAGTTCCCTGTTATTACTCCAGTGTCTAGCACAGAACAGTCCACCAGGACTTCCCGCAATGATGGAATACTCCATATCTGCACTGTCCAATAAAGATGGTAGCCCCTAGCCATAGTGGCTGAGCATTTGAAATGTGACTAGTGAGACTAAGAACCTGAATTTTTATTTTTAAAAAAATTTATCAACGTTAAAAAAATAGAGGAAAAATTAAAATATTATCAAAATGTAAATAGCCACATGTGGCTAAGGGATATCATATTAGACAGGGCAGGTTCAGCACACCTGAAAAAGGCAAGATCCTCACCTCCACTTTACAGATGAAGAAAAGGAAACCAGAGAGAGCAAGTGACCTACCCAAGGTAACAGTATGGGGAGGGAAGGCGAATGATGGCTGTTCCTATAGTTCCAATTGGGGGATCACATGGGGCAGCAGGAACAACAGCCCTCTCTCTGGGTGACCACTCAAGGGGGAGGGCTTCAGGTAAGTTGGATAATCACCTCAGAGATCAGTGCCTGGCTCCTAATTTAAGGGCCTACTAAATGTTAATTTTTGTATTAGCATAGGCACTTGTACATAGGTTCCGTCTAATCTTCATCAGTTTTGGAGTGGGAGGGGGGTCTCTATTTTGCACTTATGGAAAGATTAAGGTTCTGAAGGTTAAGTACCAGCTGACAAATGGCTAATGTGAGATTTGAACTCAGCTCAGTTTGGCTTCCAAGGGTTCTGTCCACCAATCAAATCAGCCTCTTGGAGTAGCGCCAGTCTTTATCCTACCCAGAGCCTGCAACTCCCAGGACTTAGCTACAGATACCTGCCAGGTGGGAAGAAGCAGACTCCCCCCAGGCCTCCACACTATGGGCAGCTGTGGTCTGCTGAACTCAGATCAGTTCCTCGGTTTACACTTGAGAGGAACACAGACCAAACAGCCTCTAGCCACCCTTGTGGGGAGAGAGTGTGAGTGTTGTCACAAACTTGTATGCCTACCATGGGCTGGGCATTAGGCTAAGTGCTTTTACACATCTGATCTGGCTCATTCCTCACAACCACCTGTAGGGAAATAGGTCTTTGTATTCCTTCTTCAGAGAGGGCTCACTGAGGCTCTTTCTGAGTCCTGTTCCAGACAGGCACAGCTCAAGTCGGACTTCAAAGCCTGCATAGTTCACAAGGGTCAGCTAAGTCAACAGGGGCAAATAGTTACAAGCACTTATTAGGTGCTAAGAACTGGGGATGTGACCTACAGAGTGTTCCTAGTCTGGCAAGGGAGACAGACAAGAAATGCCTGATTATACAACTGTTACATTATAATTGGGATAAAAGCTCCTACAAGGGAGAGAAGGGGGATTGGAAGAGGGTTTGCAGAGGGGACGTATCTGGTGGGGGAGGAAATTCTTCTCTGAGGAAGTGAGTTTTGAGGAAGTGATTCCAGAGCCTAACAGAGCTCGGAAAACATACTACCTATACTAGAGTGAAGCATCTGAAGGCCTTGACCCCTTGAAAGGGTGTGTGGTGAAGTGATGGGAGTTGAGATTGTACATGTGGATCTTCCCTTGGGCTACCAGGCTTTGTAAGTCCAGCACCCTACTGTCTTCTAAGATTCCACTTAAAGCAGACATCTTCCCAAAGTCCTCTTTCTTGAGGGTTCCATATAAAGGCCACTAGACCTCAGAGCCTGCCCAGACCATTTCCCAGGCATTGTCCCAGAGAGGGATAGACAAACTCTCTCCTCAGGCAGGAGGGACAGGCTCAAGGGCACCCTTGTGAGACACTGGGGAAAAGAGAAATGTGTGATAGCCACTTTCTAACAATAGCTAGCTAGTAACATTTTGACACAGTTACCATGTTCTAGGCAATGCTTTGGCCTTTGCTTGTATTCTCAGTCAATTCTCCCAAAAATCCCTCAGAGATACTATCAAATCTCCATAGGAAGAGGTTGTGGATCAGAGAAATGATCACTTGGCCAAGGTCACAGAGCAAACAAGTGGGAAGGCTAGTATATGAACCTGGAGTTTTTCTGGCTCTAGGGCCCAGGTGCTCTTAAATGATATTACAGCAAGTCCTGGAATAACATCGTTTCAGTGTTGTTTGTTTGTATCAATGAGCCCATGGTAAGACTGATCTTCTTATTCATCATTTCCCTTAAGGTCACAGAACATATCGACCATGTTAAGCGAGGACTTAATTGCATTTCCATTTTTTTTTTTTTTCCCCACAAAGAAACAGACTCAAAGAGTAGAATGACTTGGTTTAAGTCACACAGCTGAGAAGTGTCGGGAACAGGTTTTGTTTCTCCTTGTGGGGCTCCTAAACCATCGTGGAGAAAGGTAAACAAGCTAACAGGAAACCCAGGACATAAACCACCCACTTCTGTGTAGGACCCCCAGAAATCATGCTGCTCAGAGAAGCCCAGCAATTGTCCCAGGGTCACAATTTAGGACTAGCACTTGCCTGACTCTCAACTCCAGTAATCACTTGCGCCCCTCTCCGGGCCTGGAAACTAAAGGAACAAACAAAACTCCCTGTAGTGCCAGCACATTCAGAAATCCTGGAGACACCCAGGCCAAAGAATGAGCTACTCTGTGGGGTTAGTGAAGGAAGCTTCTCCATAACCCCTCCTCGACCTCAATTTTTTTCATCCTGTAAAAGTGGGCTATAGCATAATTCACAAAAGGCAAAACCCGAGCCTGGTATATAGTAGGTGCTTAATAAACGATAAGATGTCCATTATAGTGGGTAGTGGATGGGGTGATGGAGGAGAATTGTCAGATTAGGCCCAGTCTTATTCCTAGGCTCACTGCAAACCGAGTCCCTAAGAAACTTCTGGGACGTCAGACCACTCGGTAGGGCGCAGCCTACTCGGCGCTTGGTTTGGGAGCAGCGGCCAGGGTTTTCATCCTCTCCGCCAGCTTTGGCCGCCGCGTATCCGGCAGTCCGCCAAGGCCCGGGAGCGCTCGCAACTCCCCTTCCAAATCTGGGGTGCAGGTGGGGGCAGGGGATGGGGTCGACCTTCGCTGGCCAGTCCCAGGTGCCCCAGTTCCCGGCGCTGGGGGATTGGAGCCCGGAACATACCCTACCTAGAGTCAACTGCCCGCCAGCCCCAGCCCAGAGGAAGGGGGCGGGGAGGAGGAGTGGTCCGGCAGCCGCGGCCGGGATTTGCCTGGACTTGACGACTCTCTCCACCAGAGCTCAAACCCAAGGAAACCTCGAGAAGGCTCTCCTCTCATTGGCCAGGAGTCCGAGGGAGCCCTGGAGGTCTCCACAGCCCCGGGGAGAGGGGGAGGGGTCAGAGAGGGCCGAGGCTGCCAGTTGATGCAACCGTACTGCTGGCTTACGCGTTCCGCTCCCCTGCTCCGAGCCCCTGCGGCGCACCGACCGAGCTCAGACCAGCCCAAAGCTCGGACGTGGCTCGGGGTTCAAGGTAAAAGTGGCGTAGCTCGGCCGCTGCTTACCTCTTCGGCCTGGGGGTCGCCGCCGCCGCCGCCCCGGGCGAACGGCAGGTAGCCCTTAAGCTCCGCGCGGCACTCGGAGTCCGCAACGATCATGGTGTGCACCAGGACCCAGGCGCCGCTCGCCGACAACCCGTGCACCGGAGAGGGTTGGGGACGGACGCACGCAGGAAGCCGGACTGGGGGCCGCTGGGGAGGTTCTTGAGCCCCGGGGTGTCTCTCGGGGTTCCAGAACGCTCAGAAAGCCCAGAGTCCAGGAACGGCCGTTGTCTCTCTGGACTCTCCTCTCGTCTGGCTTCTGGAGCGGTGAATAGCCTCGGGAGCCTGGGATTACCCGCAGTGCAAGGGTTTTCTGGGCCCAGAGTGCCTCGGAAGTCCGCAGTGGCCAGGGCTGCTCGCAGACTCAGCGCTTCTCAGCATCCCCGCCGCGGAACTGCCAGCGCTCGCCGGGATCTGACACCAGCAGCGCCTCTCAGCCCGTTGCGGTCCCTGGGGGAGGGCGGGGACACAAAAGCCCAGGGCCGCAGCCAATCAGATACCTGTTTCCTGGGAAGGCGTGGCGACACCGCCCTCAGGAGTCGAATGCTCAGCCAATCGACAACAGGAAGCGCCCGGGAACTCTGGGAGCTGTAGTCAGCCCCGGACGAATGCTGCAAACTTTTGCAAGAGGGTTTAATCAGATCGTTGGCAATACCAGACGAGAGTGACAGCCTGGAGAGTCATTAGAGCTGCATGATGAAACGGGACTTCACCGGGCTGGGCCAGAGAGCCGTGTGTTAAATCCCTCCAAGTACGTTCGTTCTTCAGCCTTTTCAGTTCCTGGAGGGACCAGTTAGGGTTAAGAGAGGTGGTTTTAATTATAGAATTGAACGCCAGATCTGGGAACAGTTCTGTTTCCCTGGCCTCCGGTAGGGCTCCGCCTTCAAAGTGTATCAGACACAGGGAATCCACTTTATTTGTAGAGTCTCTGGAAAAGCCTTCATTCATTGTAATATTATTGGCAATTTCAAGTCTAATCTCAATCCCCTTCTGCTCCCTTTGGGCCCCTGGTCCTGTCTTACATCCCTGCCACCCCTTTCCAGAAACTTGTGCCTAGGCAGTTAACTGGGTCTTTTCTCACCTATCTCTCTGGCCACTCCTTCTCTGACTCCTCTTTCTCCTCTCACCGCCTGAAATGTGGGCGTTCCCCTAGTTTCTGTTTTTATCCCTCATCTCTCCAGACATACTCTCCCTTCCTGATCTCATCCATTTCCTGGACTCAACTCTCCGTTTGAAAGTAAGTCGCTTCCACCAGCCCCTCAATACCTGGAAGCTGAATTAATCTTCTGTCCCCTTCCCATAGATCCTCTTCCTTCGCAGTTTTTCTCCAGGGCTCCATTTTTTGTTTTGTGTTTCAATTCAAAAATCATTGTTAACTCTGGATAGAGAGTCCTGACTGGACCTCCAAGGTCCCCTCCAGTTCCAAAGATGACCTTTTAACATAGTCTCCTGCCTACAACTTCTTAGGAGAAGGAATTAATCTCACCCTCTGCTGAGATCCCAAGGCATTTGAGCTGGCCTCCTTTATAACACTTATCACGTTCTACCTTGTATTGTAATTTTCTGTGTACATGTCTTATCTGACCCTTTTGATTATAATAAGCTCCTTGAGGGCAGGGTCCACATCTTGACATTCTTGTCTTCTGCCCTGTGCCACCCAGCACAATGTTCTGCCAATAATATATGTCCTTGGTGACTGAATCTTCCTTTAAATTGAATTCCCCTCTAAATTACCCTATGTCAGATTCAGCTTTCATTTTAAAAAGCTACTCCGTAATGTCAATGTTTAGATAAAAAAGATTTACTAATATTTTATGAGTTACGGAATAAAGGTCAAACTCCTGTAATGAAAGTCAATATCTGCCAAGATCTGCCTCAATTTACCTCTCCAGGCTTATCACCTGCCACATCCATGTTTCTTGTTTCATCTTCAAGCCTTTCTTCCTGTAGTTTCCTCTTCAAATCTTTGCCCACTGAAATCCTACCCAGCATTCAATGCCTTCATTCATTTTTGTGGTCTGAATGAAGGCTTGAAATTGAGGTAGGCATTATGCTCAGCTGGAAGTCCTCTTTCCCACTCAACTCAACACATTGTTTCTGTTTCTTTATAGGGCTGATCTTCAAACTTGATGCTGCCTTGTGATCATATCTACATATCTTTCCTCTAACAATTGAATACATGTTATTGACCACTTTTGCAAAGGGAGGAAACATGAGCTTACACCAGGCTATGTCAGAGCTCCCTTAAATCATGTAGTGAGTCCTCAGTAATATTTTTTGAATGGATGAATATGAATTACTCTCCTGTGTACAATAACCCTTTAGAATCTTCAAGGAAGCAGCTAAATCATTCCCAAGACTTTATACAGCTAGTGATTTCGTGAAAGGAAAATATTTGAAATTGGATGAGCTTTGTGACTCAGTCTCCAAGGAAGGAAAGCTGGAAAGAGGCAGAGATATAATTTGCTGAACTCAAACAATAGTCCAGGATATATCTGTTATCTTATGTAACTCTCACCACAACCTCTTGAGGTAGGCATTATGCCCCCATTTGACAGATGAGGAAACTGAGCCTCCAGAGATTTGTTAGCCATTGTCAGACAGCTTAGTAATATGCTGAGTAAGGATTCAAACTCAGGCAGGTATGACTCCTAAGCAGAAACCTCACCGCACTACTGATGAGAGAAAGACCTGAATATGTAAGAAGCAGGCTGGCACAAAGAACTAATCCACAAAGCAGAATTCCAATATATTAATTGGGAGTGAGAAACACAATTGTCAAGTGGCCTATAATTGATGAGCTAGCACATTCCTCTTTATAGGAAGGCTTCTGTGAAAAGCCAAGTTATCTGAAGGTGGTTAGGGTAGCTGGACTCTGAACAAAAGGAACAAGCGAAAAAATCAATCACTGAACCGGCTGGTCAGAGCTCCAGCTTCTTCTCTTTCATTCAGTAAATATTTATTGACCATCTAGTATGTACCAGGCACTGTGCTGGGCTCTGGAAATCCAGTCATTAAAGCTTCCAGCCCAGTGGGGCATAGCCCAGTGACACTGGCTGGGCTTATTCTTCCCTCCCCCCATGCCTAATTTTTTTTTGGCTCAGTAAAGATCTCCACCTCCTGTTGCCATACTCTCTCGACTCTTGCATCAGCTATGCTGAAGCCGATGATTGGCCAATGGTTTTATTATTCCTCAATCACATTCCAGTCCTGAAGAAACGTCTAGATTGGATTTGAAATGCTTTTGGTTTCCTCAGCTTCAGAATCTCTCTGAGTTTTTAACTGTAATGGGATTCTTATCTGTTTTGTATTCATTCTTTCTGCATTAATTTTCTAATCCCAAATCGTGGGATCAGTTTGCTATAATGACCTTTTCTCTGGCCATACCTGGGGCTGTGATTTATCACCCAGTTGCAATTATCTGAGCTCTTCTTATTGTTCTCACTACAGTCTCCCTTCCCATTTTAGAATACATTCCTGCCTTGGGAGAGCTTTCAGGTAAGAAGCCTAACTCCAAAAGGTTTTATAAAGCCAAAGCCAGCTCACCCTCTGTGGCGCATTCACACATTCATCCATTCAATCACTCATTAAGCAGGCATTGTGCTAAGTGCGGAGGAGGTCTTTCCGAGCTGACAGGTGCTGAGCTGTGAAGCTACACAATTAAGATTGAAATTGTCTCCTGGAGTGCTGCATCAGGGGGGCAGAACAACCACAGACTTTCACAGAGGCAACTATCTCTTAAGAGCACTGCTCAGAAGTCCTGATTTTTAGCTATGTGACCCAAAGAGAACTTTCTTCAGTTTTTAGACTCTGTTTCCTCATTTGTATAACAAAGGAATTGGAAATAAGCTCTAACCCTAGAGACGCTGTGGAGAGGACTGGTGTTGGGCAAGGCATATAACTCAGTTTCATCGATTGTGTACACTGAGGGCAGGAACCAGGTTTCAAAAAGCTCACCTCTCTTAAAAAAATAAATAAATAAATAAAGGAAGTACAAAAACTGACCAGCTGGGATAAATTCACTAAGAATTCCAGTTTTGTCTTGTCCGCTGAGTGAGCCCTCAGCGCCCCCTGCAGGCAAGACGCTACTGTAGCCCGGGACGGACTGATAAGGATGGATTGAGGGCCGCCTCAAAATGTTTTTAGTTTATAGGATTGTCAGGTCCCATGTCACTGCTTGAAGGTCCTGAAAAGAGGCCAGACAACAGCTAAGTAAAAATGGGTTGTTGAAGATTCTTCTGCTGCCATCAGGGACCAGACTTCCCAGAGACCTCCCAGCCTGATTGTGCTTCCCATTGCTTTCGCTTACTCCAGCATCTTGAGGTTCAGAGAAAATAAACCATTTGCCTAAGGTCCCCAGTAAGTTGGTCACAGAACGGAGACTAGAACCACTTGTACCGAAAGAGGTTGCCCCAGGAGGCCATATATCCAGAAAAGAACAGTTCTTTTTGTTCCAGTGTCCTCCTCTCCCTATTTCCCTCTTCCACTCCTAGAGGCCCTAAGGTGTCCCTGGCCCTTGTCACCATGTTGGCCCCCCTCTTCCTACCTTTAAGACTTCTGTATTCTTACACCTCTCCCACACACACACACAAAGTTGTACTTGAAATAATGTATTAGAGTCGAAGGTTTCAATTCTAACGTTTCCTAGCTGTGAACCTGGGCAAGTCACTTCACGGGCAGGTCACTTCACTTCTCTGAACCTGTTTCCTGCTGTGTAAAATGGGGCAATAAATGAGGACCAGAGCTAATGCATACAAATCCCTTAACAAGGCTTGATGCAGATTAAGTGTTTAACAAACTATAATTGTCATTATTTATGTGGTTACTGTTTTTATTTTAAAGTATCTAGTGACAGTGTGTGTTCAAGAAAGATAGTTATCGCCATTTAATATTTAAAAGTCTTTAGCACGGAGCCTGACATTCAGCAGGAATTGAATACGTAAACTGTGGTTAGTATTTTTTCTTTTTTAACCCGAGGGCTCCCAATACCTTTGCAGTCCTAATTTATCTCCTGAGCAAAAGCCGCATCATTTCTTTTCGCTCAGCAACAGGCTCCTCTTAGGTAAACGAGGCGGCCAATGAAAAGGAAGATGGGCGGGATTATCTGACAGCCAATAGCAGCCTGCAGCGGCGCGCAGGACTGGCTCAGGCCGGTTTCCAGCTGGTTAGAAAAGCTAACCTCCAGGCTGTTTTCGGGGAGGGGAGTGCTTCCAAATTCTCCTGGATCTGCCTATCAACCAGGCTCTGATTGGTGCGCACCTTGGCGGACCACCCGTCCCTCCTCCCGGCGGGGTCGGGACTTCCCCGTCTGCTTTTTTTATTTCTTTTTTTTTCTTCTTTCTTTCTTTTTTTTTTAAATGAACTTTTGGTTATAGTTACCTCCCTTTCAAATTATGTGACATCATTGCAGAAAATTTAAAATATACAGAAAAGCATAAAGGTAAAACATGATCTCCCCGCCCCCTTTTTAAAAATGGTTTTCAGGCTTTCTAACTTAAGCTGGTATTACTTTTGTCCGTTGCACTATTCTTGTAAAAGCGTAAAACTGGAAGCGACCAAAAATGCCCATCAAATAAGACTGGTTAAAGCAACAAGCAGATTCGTCCACACAGTGAAACATCACACAGCAAAGAAACGGAAGGAGTTAGCTCTCTGAGCTCTACGAAGGTGCTCTACGTGAAATGAAGAGGTGTGCAGGATTTAATGTTAGGTTAAAACAAAGAACAAGTCGCTCAATGATACATATGAGATGGTCTCAAGGTATTTTTGTACATGATTATATAGAGGCAACAAAAGTCTGGAAAGATGAGCAGTTTGCAACAAACTTATCCGGTTACCTATGGCATAAAGAGAGCTAGAGAGATTATACAACTCTATGCGCTTTTTTTTTTCTATGCACTTCTTTAATATGTTTTTTTTTTATGCCAAGATATATTACGTTGTAACTTTTAAAGAGTGGGAAAAACCCTTCAAAATCCTAATCCTACTAGCAAGAAAAAAACCAATGATAACATGTAGGTTTTTATTCTTGGCATATATTTATTTATCATATAGTACACAATATATTATATATTTATTCTGTCTTTAACTTATGCTTATCTTAATAGTATATAAATAATGTATACTTGGTGTAGCCTGGTTTTTCCACTTACTACATTTCATGGTAATTTTCATAATATTAAATATTCCTTAAACATATATTTAGTAGTCGCAAATGTTTATGTATGATATAATTGGTTCATTAATCCCTATGGCTGAAAATTTAGGTTTTTCTTCCCAGTTTTTCATTATAATATAAGATGCGATAAAACTCTTACATAAAAATTACTGCATTGTATCCCTGATTATTTCCTTTAGTTAAATATCTAGACACAAATTCATGAATTGAAGGCTATGAACAAATATATTTAAGACTCTCAATGATAATTGTAAAAACTTTTAAAAGTTTGTGAACATTGTTGTTGCCCGTCTTAGCTCTAGCTGTCACAACAATATGCCACAGACTGGGTAGCCTAAACAACAGAAATTTATTTTATCACAGTCGTGGGGGCTGGAAAGTCTGAGACCAGGGTGCCAGTATGGTTGAGTTCTGGTGAGAGCTCTTTTCTTGGTTTGCGGGTGGCTGCCTTCTTGCTGTGTTCTCACATGGCAGAGAACACGAGCAAGTTCTCTGGGGGCTTTTCTTGTAAGGGCACTAAGCCCATCAGGAGGTACCCACTCTCATGTCCTCATCTAAACCTAATTACCTCCCAAAGACGCCATCTCCAAACACCATCACATTAGGGATTAGGCTTCAATACCATATTGGGGGTGAGGGCTTTGACACACAAAATTTGGGGTGGGGGACACAATTCAATCCACAGCAGTGCCTAAGATGGGCCTGATGCTATGCTTAGGGTGGGGTACAGGGCTGAATAATATCCCATATCTGGCCGCCGGGATCAGACAGGTGAGATAGATGCAAATATAAGTTGCTCAGGTAAGCAAAGACTCCTAAAAATAGTCTGACCAAGTCACTAATGGACATAAAACTCTTCAATGGTTCCTTTTGTCCAGGTTGTGTCTGAACATTTGATGGGTCATATTTGGTTTGCTGATATATATATTGTTTAGTCCTCTGGTTTAATAAAAAATCGAATAAGTTGATAAGATTTTAAAATTTGGAGGTTTCACACAAAATCCCCAATTTATGAATTTTCTTAGAAAAGAAGAGGATGTATTACCACTGGGCCTGCATTCCTAGGACCTCTGGTGGGTCTAAGTAGCTGGGCTTGTCTTCTCCATGACTCGGTTCCCATAGCAACAACACACAGACCACTTGATCATTTACATTACCTACCTGGCCTCTGTAGGAACTTGAGATAGACACTCGCTGAGGGGGGTCAAGATTACTTAAAATGGCGCTCAAAAGTCCCCATGACATGCCTTTTATTTCACTTTTGCTTCCTTCTACTCTTGCTCAAACCCAAACAAACCCTTGCATGAGGTCAAAGTGTAAGGCAGTGGCAGAATAGGGGATTAGAACCAGGGTTTCTCGTCTCACTATCCAGGCACTTTTAACTATCTTATTTGGTTCTTCACTCATTAACTTGAGGTGTTTATTTTTCTTGATAAGATCAGGCCAAAGTCAGCCAACTGCATAAAACCAAAGGAATGGAATGTCCAGAGGTGGAAATTTTGCTACTGGATGTGCAGTCTCACATATGGCTCTCACCAGCTTCTTACTCCTCTTCCTCACTGTGCTCCGGTTTTCAGGCCACTCTGCTGTTCTCAGGGCCTTTGCCTTTGCTTTTAGACAGATATATGTTCTGTATCTTCATAGCTCATGTTGTTATATTCTTTAGGCATCTTCCTATCAGCTTGCTCTGTAAGGTGACAACTTTATCAGATCACATTATATAAAATGGTTCACCTCTAGCTACTTTATGTCCCTTTACCCAGCTTTATTTTTCTCCCACCTAATATATATACCTGCTTATTTTTTGTCTTCTTCATATTATGGAAGCTCCATGAGGGAAGGTTTGCTGTTGTATTTCCAGCACCTAGCACAGTCCTGGCATATAATAGGCATTCCATAAATATATGCTGGTTTATGGGCTGTGGCCAGTAGTTTGGCTGGATGGTCAGGGACTTGGAAGGAGCATGGCCAGAAAACTGGTGACAAGAAAATATGGAGAAGAAGTATATAGATAGACTTCTCTAAATGGGAAAAAAATGTGAAGATATTTGTGTCCCATGTGAATGCTCAACAAAGAGTGACATCATCAGGGGAAATGTTAATAATCAAGTGGACAGGATGACCCATTATGTGGATACCAGTCAACCTCTTTCTACAGCCACCCCTGTCACTGAGTGGTGTTCACAGGCTCATCAACAAATTGGCCATGGTAGCAGGAAGGGAGGTTTTGCTCGTCTCAGCAACATGGACTTCCACTCACCAAGGCCAACCTGGCTATGGCTACTACTGAGTACTCAATCTACCAGCAGTAAAGACTAACACTGAGCCCCTGACGTGGCACCATTCCCCAGGGTGATCAGGTACCTGGTAGTAGATTGATTACATTGGACCACATCCATTATGGAAGAGGCAGTGTTTGGTTCTTACTGGAATAGACACCCTAGGTATAAATTTGCTTTTCTTGCATGCAATGCTTTTGTCGAACCACCATTTGTGGATTGCAGAATGTGTTATGTACATTACAGTATGTCACATATCATTGATTCTAATCAAGGAGTTCACTTCTCTGTAAGTGTAGCAATGGTCCCATGCTCATGGAGTTCATTGGTCTTGGCTTTCTGAAGACTCAGTTACAGTACCAGCTGGGTGGCAGTACTTTTCAGGGCTGGGGCATGGTTCTTCAAAAGGCTGTATATACTCTGAATCAGCATCTAATATATGGTGCTATTTCTCCCATAGCCAGTATTTACAGGTCTAGGAATCAAGGGGTGGAAATGAGAATGACATCACTCACTATTACCTCTAGTGATCCACTAGCAAAATTTTGCTTCCTGTTTCTGTGAGCTTATGCTTTGCTGGCTTAGAGATCTTAGTTCTAAATGGAAGAATGCTTCTACCAGAAAACACAGTAATTCCATTGAAGTAGAAACTAAGACTGCTGCCTGATTATTTTTGGCTCCTCATGGATCTGAATCAACAGACAAAGAAGTGAGTTACTGTGCTGGCTTGAATGACTGATCTTGCCAATTGGGAAAATTGGATCACTACAGTGAAAGTAAGGAAGAATATGTCTGGAATACAGGAGATCTCTTATGGTGTCTCTTACTATTACCGTACCCTGTGTAAATGTCAATGGAAAACTACAACAGTTCGATCCAGGTAAAACTAATGGTCCAGATCCTTTAGGAATGAGGTTTGGGTCACCCCACCAGGTAAAGAAACAGAAACAGCTGAGGTGCTGAAAGGTTTCCCTTTGAAGGCAAAGGGTGTAGAGAATGGGTAGTGGAAGAGTAAGTAATTATAAATACCAGCTACAACCATGTGACCAGTCATAGAAATTAGGATTGTAATTGGCATGTGTATTTCCTTCTTATTTTGTTGTAAATATGTTTGTATATCTGTGTGTATATGCAAATACATCACATATATTTTTATATATGTAGCAAATATCTTTGTATAGATATGTAGAAAATATCTATATATGTAGCAAATTTCATATATAAAATGATATATATAATTATTATTACTGCAATTTCTAGATAGCACAGAGGCTGGGTCTGCAGACAGGTCTAGTGCTCAGAATATATAAAGAATTCTTAAAACTCAACAACAAAAAGAGAAACAATCCAGTTCAAAATAAGCAAAGGACTTGAATAGATATGTCTTAGAAGAAGATATATATATATGAATGACCAACAAGCACACAAAAAAAATGCTCAAACAGGATGGTTCAACATATGTGAATTGATTAATGTGATACACCACATAAACAAATTAAAAAATAAGAATCATACGATCATGTCAATATATGTAGAAAAAGCCTTCGACAAGATCCAGCATCCATTTATGATCAAAACACTTAACAAAATCGGTATAGAAGGAAAGTACCTTAACATAATAAAGGCCATCTATGACAAACCCTCAGCCAATATTATATTTAATGGTGAAAAATTAAAGACCTTCCTTCTAAGATCAGGAACAAGGCAAGGCTGTCCACTATTGCCACTGTTATTCAATATAACATTGGAGGTCCTAGTGAGTGTAATCGGACAAGAGAAAAATATAAAAGGCATCCAAATAGGAAACAAAGAAGTCAAATGGTCACTATTTGCAGATGACATGATTCTCTATATAGAAAACCCTAAAGACTCCTCAAGAATACTACTAGAAACAATGAGCAAATAGAGTAAAGTTTCTGAATACAAAATTAACGTTCAAAAATCCATAGTGTTCCTATACTCTAATAACGAAGTACCAGAAAAAAAAGTGGAAAAACTAATTCCTTTTGCAAATGCAACAAAAAGAATAAAATACCTAGGAATAAATTAAACGAAACATGTTAAGGACTTATATAATGAAAACTAAAAGACCCTATTAAAAGAAATTGAAGAAGATGCAAAGAAATGGAAAAATATTCTGTGTTCTTGGACTGGAAGAATCAACATAGTTAAAATGACCACATTACCTAAAGCATTATACAGATTTAATGCAATCACCAGCAAAATCCCATCGGTATTTTTTGAAGAAATAGAACAAAAAATCATCAGATTTGTATGGAAGACCCAGAATTGCCAAAGCCATTCTGAGGAAAAAGAACGAGGCTTGAGGCATCACTCTCCCTGACTTCAAATTATATACAAAGTGACAGTAATCGAAATGGCATGGTATTGGCAGCAAAACAGACACACGGACCACTGGAACAGAATCAAGAGTCCAGAAGTAAACCTATAATTATATGAGTGAATAATTTTTGACAAAAAAGCCAAAAACATACAGTGGAGAAAGGAAAGCCTCTTCAATAAATGGTGCTGGGAAAACTGGAAAGCCACCTGCAAAAGAAAGAAACTAGACTGTTGTTTATCACCACACACCAAAATTAACTCAAAATGGATTAAGGATCTGAATATAAGACTCAAAACAATAAAAATGCATAGAAGAAAACATAGGAGTGAAACTCAAGGACCTTGGATTTAAAGAAGATTTTATGAATTTGACCTCAAAGGGAAGTAAAAGCTAAAATAAATGAATGGGACTACATCAAACTAAAAAGCTTCTGCACAGTAGAAGAAACCATCAACAAGGTAAAGAGACGACCATCCGAATGGGAAAATATATTTGCAAGCAACACCTCGGATAAGAGCCTCATATCCAAAATTTACAAAGAACTCATATGACTCAATAACAACAACAAAAAACAAACGATCCAATCAAATAATGGGCAGAGGACCTGAACAGACACTTCCATAGAGGAAATAAAAATTGGCTAACAAATATTTGAAAAGATGCTCAACATCGCTAGCTATTAGGGAAATGCAAATCAAAACCACAATGAGATTCTATCTCACACCTGTTAGAATAGCTATAATCAACAGGACAAATAATAACAAATGCTGGAGAGGATGTGGAGAAAAAGGAACCCTCATACACTGCTGGTGGGACTGCAAATTGGTACAGCCACTATGGAAAACAGTATAGAGGGTCCTCAAAAAATTAAGAATTGATCTACCATATGATCCAGCAATCCCTCTACTGGGTATTCACCCCAAAGACTTGAAAATTCAAATCCATAAAGATATTTGCACACTGATGTTCATAGCAGCATTATTCATGGTGGCCAGGATATGCAAGCAACCAAAGTGTCCTATGGTAGATGATTGGCTAAAGAAGCTGTGGTACATATATACAATGGAATATTACTCAGCCATAAGAAGAGATGAAATACTGCCATTTGAGACAACATGGATGGACCTCATGATAATCATGCTAAGGGAAATAAGCCAGACTGAAAAAGTTGAAAATCACAAGATATCACTTATATGTGGGCTATAAACCTAAAAGCAACAAAGGAATAGGACAAACAATCAGAAGAGTCATGGACATGGACTATAGACTAGTGGTTACTAGAGGGTAGGGGAGGAAGAGGGGGTAGGTAGACGGGATAAAGGGGGTCAAATATAGGGAGTTAGGGGGAGGGCGAAGTGGGTAAAGGGGATCAAATATATGGTAGCTGAAGGAAACTGGACTTTGGGTAGTAAACACACAATAGAATATACAGATGTCAAATTATAATGTACACCTGAAAATTATATAATTGTATTAACCAATGTTACCCCAATAAACTTAATTAAAATAAATAAATAGTTAAGAAAAAAAGAGGAATATTCAGAGGCAAAAAAATGCTCAATATCATTAGCCATTAATGAAATGCAAATTGAAACTATAACGAGATACCACTTTACAGTCACTAGGATAGCTAGAATCAAAAAGTCAGATATAACAAGTATTGGTGAGGATGTAGAGAAACTGGAACTCTTGTACATTGTTGATGAGAATGCAGACTGCTGTAGCTGCTGTGGGAAAAGAGTTTGGCAGTTTGTCAGTAAGTTAAATATAGAACTAACATATGACTCATCAATTCCACTCCTAGGCATGTATCCCAAAGAACTGAAAACAGGTGTCCAAAGAGATACTTGTAGATGAATGTTTTTTTGCAGTGCTATTCACAATAGCCAAAAGGTGGAAATAAGACAAATGTCTATCAACTGATGAATGGATAACTAAAAGTTGCATATTCATACAATGGAATATTAGTGTGCCACAAAAAGAATAAAACACTAAAATGTGCTATGTCAATAAACCTTGAAAATATTATACTAGGTGAAAGAAGTCAGATACAGACACAAAAGGTTGTATATTGTATGATTCGATTATATAAAATATTCAGAATAGGCAAGTTTATAGAGACTGAAAGCAGACTCTATAAAGTAGTTGGGTGAAGGGGGAATAGAGAGTGGCTGCTTAATGGGTATGGAATTTTGGGGGTGATAAAAATATCTCAAACTACTAGAGGTAATGATTGCACAACATTGTGAATATACTAAAAGGCACCGAATTTTACATTTTAAAAGGTTAATGATTAATTTTATGTTATGTGAATTTTACCTCAATTAAAAAAGTGTAGTGAGCAAGGAGGAATCTGTAGAATCTGCTACTTGTGAGGTTGTGCCAGATAACTTTAAGTAAAGCATGTGTCCCCATGATTCTTTGGTCCTTTGTCTGCTCCCAAGCCTTTTGTCCCTTTCCAGTGCTTGAAGTAGGGTACAAATGATTTAGGTGTTTTCTGCTCTAATAAAAGACAATACCTAAAAAGAAGAAGGAAAGGAGAAGGGAAGGAGAAAGGACGGAAATAAGGAAGGAGGAAGGACTGAGGGGCAGGACACAGTGATTACACTTATAAGTGGCCAATAGCCCTTGGAAGATTGGTAGGACCTCCAATCACACTACCTCCTCCTTACCCATCATTCCTTTCCATGCTCCAGGCTGAACTATTGTCAATTCCGCAATAGCCCATGGTCTTGCTCAGTGCCAGACTTCTTCAAATGCTATCTCTTAGCCTTGAATGCCCCACACCCTTTATTTTTTACCTGGCCGCTGTTATAACTTCTTCCACCATGAGGTCCCTTTGAGCCCCAGGTCTGGGTGGTACCTGTCTAGTGTCTTCCTCCAGCATTCTGCACTCATCCCCATCAGAATACTTCCAATATTGTTGTTTCACCACTTGTTATTCCCAATTGGCTATGGGCTCTGTAAAGACAGGAGCTGTGATTATTTTGTAGTTGTATTCTCAGTATTTACCAAGTGCTCAGCATATAGTAGATGCTAAATATAATTTTTAATATATTTTAAAAATCTGAAAATGGAATACGTAGGCTATGCAACAATGCATATTCGACTACAGTGGAATGACCTAGAGTTCTCTTTGTGAAAGTCAGACAAAAGACATGTTTTCAGAACAGATGTCCCCCTAGAGTACACTGCTTGGTGGGCAGTGCATGGGCTGAATTTCAGTCCTTCCTAGCGCCTTCACTTAGGCGTCTTATACAGTGGACACCCTGCAGTGCACACCATGTGTAGCAGATCTGGAAGGATCCTTCATACCAGTGGGTCTCAACTCTGGCCACATATTGCAAAAACCTAGTAAGCTTTTGAAAATAACCATACCCAGGCACTAATCTCAAAGATTTGGATTTAATTGGTCCTGAGGCAGTGGCTTAATTTTAAAGCTTCCCAGGTATTTCAATATTCTGCCTAGGCTGAGATTTACAACTTGAGTTATAATATAAAAATCTCAAGCTAGGCTCTATTGCAAATGTGTGTTCATACCACATAGGGATGTACTGACATGCTGATGGGATTCATGTCACAGCCTAAATGCTAACACAGTGGCAAACACTGGCACTTCTACATTTACTACCAGGAACCTTCACCTTTGTCACCCACCCCCAGAAGTCTAGGCGAGTCCCCTCTCCTCACTGACCTGTCTCACACTGAGGTGGGAACTAACAGGCAGCTGAACCACTACACTGGAACTGCAACTTGAGATTGTGGGACCAGGAGCTCTGAAGTGAAGTCCTTGCTTAGCATAAACCTGGTCATGTGACCTTGAGAAAGTTACGCCACAGTTCCTTGCTTTAGTTATTATTTTCCACAAATACCATGATATTTAGTGAGAAAAGTAATTGTAAAGCACTCTATAAACTATTGTGCAACTGTTAAGTAACTTTATTATGTAAAATTCCATTGAAATCTTTTTAAAAATGGCCCCAATGATTCTGACACAGATGGTTAGGAAGCTGCTTAGACAGATTTGCTCCTGTAGTTCTCAGAGCTACTCTGTTTGTTCAAGTCTTGAGATTCTGAGACAATAGTCCCTCTTCTTTCAATAAATTACTTTTTCTCCTTAAGCTAGCAAGTGCTGGTTTGGTTTCTGTTCTTGTAAACACGGAAGATTTTAACTAATAAAATAAACCAGAGTAGCATTTTCCAAATTGTATTGTATGAAATGCTAAGTCCTAAATGTTTTGTACAAGAATTTGGTTTTTAGAATTCTTAACATATTTCTTTTTAAATCCTCAAATAGCATTCATATTAAGAACTATATTAAAGTTATTATACTTGATAATCTGCCTTTATGAAAGTATCTAGGCCCAAGAATGTCAGAAAATTTCTGGAAACTATTGTACTTATATATAGTACAGAGGTCCTCAAACTTCAGTGCACATCAGAATCACCTGGGGAAGCTTGCTGGGTTCCACTTCAGACTCAGCAGTTCAGTGATGGGGCCTGATAAGCGCATTCCTAACAAGTTCCCAGATGCTGCTGATTCTGCTGGTTCGTGGACACTTGATAGTCTTAAACTAGGCTGCTCCAAAAATTATTCATTTTTCCTTTTTAAGAATTCAAGCTTATGATTCTTCATCTTCACTTTAAAGTTTCAATTTTTTGCTTGCTTTACTCAATCATCATTAGACTGATTGTCAATTAAAATAAAATGTCAAGAGCACCTCTATTAAGGAATTAACTCATCTCCTTCTTAATAAGACAATTGTTGATTATGTCACAAAAACACTATCATCTATAAACTGGGGATTTTGTATGCGTTTTAAATTTTTTTGGTCACAAAAATGCAAAACAGATGTTATTTGTTCTTCAATTATTTTTTAAATTTTTTCAAATTTTGTACTGTTGTGAAGTCAAAAAAAAAGCATATGACTAAGCACAATCATTTCTTGCACTTCATCTTTGAAGCCATTTCGTTGCTGGCCACTTGAATGTCAGCATTCACACCTTAGGATTGTCTATAAACTTTCCATCAGCAGCATCATGGACAAATGTTTTAGACACAGCCAGGGTGTTGTCTTCAAGGGTAGGGTCAATGACTTGTACAAGCTTTTATCATTCAACAGCCCTAAAAGCCTTTATACGGTATTGCAACATGATTCATTTTAATCCTAAAACAAATGATCTATTAATCTGTCAAATTGAAAGATATCTTGCTCATGGTCCGAAGTGTCACTTCAGCATTTTTTTTTTTTTGGCCTAGAGAAGTTATATAATTAGTTTGTATAACTTAAACAAGGCCTTAAAATCTAATTTGAATCATGAGCATACTTGGCAAACCAAAATATAACCTAAGAAATAATTCTGATTCTCCGCTATTAATAGACTTGGATTAGGAGTCAAAAAATCTGAATGCCAAATCTCAACCCCAACTTACTGAATAACCATAATTTCTAATTCTAGTTCACTCAATCTACATAGATAATTAGAATGAAGATAACTAGATCATATAGAGTTCTTTAATCCATTTTATAAATGCAAAATGAACTGATAGTGCCTTGAATTGTATCTTTTAAAAGAATTATTCGTTTTCCAGGCTGTCTTGACCTTGGATTGGGCTTATCCTTCAAGAAACTTTCTCTGAACCTCTGACTAATGTCAGACAGGCAAAGGGGCTTTTCCCTGTATCTCGCCTGCCTCCTCCAAGTCCCCCCATGTGGTATAGCACTTATGCTGTGCTTTTTCTTCAAGCTCCCTATTACAGATACCCTAATTCATTTTAGCGGTCCAGTAGTGTGCCCCCCTACTCCTCTCCAGATAGAAGACATTAGACACAGTTCACTGATGACAATTTATTAGTCTGTTGGCAGCAGACAGATATTAGACCAGAACTATGTCTCCATAGAAATGGGCAATGATATATAGCCATTAAATGGGGAACTGTGTGTACTTAATCATCATCATGCTCTTTCAGTTTCTTGATAGTCTGCTTGTGCCGTTCAATTTCTTTCTGCAGACGCTCAATCTCTTTTATATGATGACTGATCTCTTCTTCATGATGTTTCTTCAAAGCTGCCAGTTGTTCTTTAGTTCGTGCTCTACAAGTACACAATGACTCTGGGTTTAATCCTAATACTTCATCCCAAAGAGATCTCTAAGTACAACCTGCATCACTTAAGGCAAAGCAGTCAGAATCCCATTGGAATCTGGCTGGTCATCTTCTTCTAACCCTTAAGCCCCACCAGTGAAAGAATACTCCACCTTCAAATGCATCCATCTTTAGATAACCAAGATGATTCAATTTTCCTGGTGTTAGTACCTAAAATTCCAGCACTCATGAGCTATTCCTTTCAGTCCTCTTTAGAGTAGAAAACTCCAGAGAGGTGTGACATAAGTACCTAATACCTTATTAGAGGAACAATCAAGAGGGCAGAATCCCTTTTTTTGGCGGGGAGAAAAGAGCAAAATAAGCGTGTAATAGACAAAGAGGTATAAAGGATAAACATCTGCGATCTATTCTAATCTTTCTAGGCCTTTCTTTGCCTAGAGAAATGCACAGCCCACTATAAAGGCCAAAAAGAAGGGGCTTCTTGCATGGGCAGTATTTGGCAGTCCAATTTAGGTCTCAATAAGAAACGCTTCAAATGCTGGTTTGGCCACATTGGACCTCAGTCTTCCTAAACTGTAAAATGTAAGACCCTAATAGATGGTCTCTAACAGTTGTCCTTTGGCTTTCTGGTATGGCAAGTGCTATGGTGATAATTTTCAAGAGTAAGAGAGGACAGAAGTGAAAAGATAGGCCAAAGGAGCAGAAGCGAGATTAGTTCTATGCTGCTCCCCACCGTGGAGAAGTCAGTAAAAGATAACTCTGGGTTGGGAAAAAAACGTAGATAGAGGCCCAGCCCACCCATACTCATAAGCGTGAGAGAAATCTATCCAACTGGGCGGAGCCGCGCCAGAGACAGTCACCAGGAAGTGGGGGAGTGGGATTTCCGACCAGGAGCTGCTGAACCCAGCTCCTATGACACATTCTTTCTGGCCAAGTTGGAGACCCTTGGAGGTCTAGAAGGTCTGAGAGGGTCTGAAGAGTCAGGGAATCAACCCATGCAGGGCTAGCAAACCTAAGGCGTGTGGAGGAGAAAAAGGCGTAGAGGGGTGATGGGTAGGTGAGGGCGGAGGGAGTAGGCTCAATGAGTCTGCAAGTAAATAATTCTGGAAAAGTGAGACGTGGTTCAAAAGTCCTGGAGACCCGCAAGTGGAAATGGTTTGGGTTTGAGCGCCCTGGGACTGACTATTCGGCAGAGCCTGGGAGCGAGGGTGTAATAGGTTCCGGGACCCGGGAGTTTTGCTGGGGGATGGGGTGCCCTCGGCGCCGGAGCAGAATGGGTTGGGCGACTGGGCGTTTAAGAAGAGCTGGAAGGCCCTCTGAGATATCTAGGCCTGGACTCGGAACCGCGTGGGCCTCACCGGAAGTATCGTTCCTCTTCGGCCTGCTCTCTTTTCCCGAAGGCCCCACCGGCCTCCCGGATTGAGCCCGCGCCGGAGTCGAGATTCCCTGACTGAGGGACGAGACAAGGACATTGGTGAAGGTGTGGAGGGGGATACGGCATCCGCGCTCAGGGCCAAGGCAGCGGACACTGCAGCGGGCATACCCGTCCAGAGCTGAAGCTTTGGGCTTGCGTGGCCCTCACGCCCCACACACCCAGCCGCAACCTCGCCGCCAACGCCGTGACTGCCATGGTTGTCAGTGCCGCACCTCGCAAGTCGCAGGTGGCTCAGCTTCCCTGTAGGTGCAAACGGCTCTGATGGCGGGGCAGCCAATCCTTGAGATGGAGAGGCGGGATGAACCCAGGAGGACCGAATCATGAAAGGGAGAAGGCGGGGTCCCTCTAGTTCACAGCGAATCCTGAGCAGGGGAAGGGCGCATTCTTAGCCAATCCCTAACAAGGTCTTCGGGGCCAAAGGATTGGAAAATAATGGAGGCGGTTGGAAGGGAGGGGCAAGAGAGGGTCAGAAGCCAATGGGATGAGTCATGGCGTTCACCCCCCACCCCACGAATCCAATTCTAAACTAATTATTATTGAACACCCTAAGGAAGCCTTCCCTTTCCTGGACCACTAGCGTCAATAAGATGCTATAAGAGTAAGATAAAAAAGATCAATAAGATGACATAGGGGTTGGGATGAGGAATATCTATGTCCGGATGCCGACGTCCAGCATGCCCAGACTTAGTTAAGTTGTATGTGTACGTGTATATGGCCTCTTAAAAGGTGTCAGTGTTCTTTTGTTGCATTGATATTTCACTCTCAACCCTTAGCTTAAATATCACCCCAAAGAAATCTTCCCTGACTGCCTTAGTCATTCTAAAATAGCTCCCTGTTTTGTTTTATCTCTCTATACTTTTTACCTTCTGAAGTTATCAGCCTTGATCGAGTAGGCGCTGAATATGTGTAAAATGCATTAATATATTATCGAATGGGCTTGATAACTGGACTTTTGCCAATGTGGTGCAATGAAGTGGAGAAAAGCATGAGTAGGAGTTTAAGGAAGGCTTTGCTGTGACCTTTCTTCAGCCATTTAACAAATGTGAACATGAAAATAGTAGTTTATAACCTTTGTCTGCATCATTTTCTCTCTCTGGGTCCAATTGTTTCTCCTTTAGATGAGAGAATTGAGCCAGATTATTTTATTCATAATTATAAAACTACCTTCTTTTGCTTTCTATGAATTTGTAGAACAGTTTTTATTAATTACCTTTTGGTTGGAAAAGTACTAGCCTTGGTTTGTATGACAGGTGGGAAGGGTTCCTGCGGAGCACGTTTTCGAATGTTCATTGCAGGGAACTTGGAAAAACACAAAAGCAGAAAATAGACATAAGAATTTATAAACCCACTACCTAGTGATAATAATTTTGTTTTTAGATTATATTTAAGTGCCACTCCGTTGCATTTATAGGAAATGTCCAGATTAAGTAAATCCATAGGGACAGAACACAGATTGGTTGTCAGGGGTTGGGAAGTAGGGGGAATGGGAGGAACTGCTTAATTTGTGCCAAGTATCCTTTTGGGATGATAAAACTGTTTTAGAACTAGATAGAGGTAGTGGTTGCATAACACTGTGAATATACTAAAGGCCATTGAATTGTGCATTTTAAAATGGTTAATTGTATGTCGTGTGGTTTACCTCAACTTGAAAAAGAGCCCACTTAGATTAGAGGTGTCTGGCTAGGCTGCGAGTTCTTTAAAAATCCCGAGGGAGGAGGCGGGGCTAGGGAGGCGGGCCTGTAAGAATTACGTGAGACAGCGCCTGCGCAGGAGAGTCACGTGGTGGCTGGCCGGGGAAATGGCGGCTCCAGGAGAGAGTGGGGCTTCGGGTGGCGGAGGCAGCACGGAGGAGGCATTTATGACCTTCTACAGTGAGGTGAACCACGAGTGAGGAGTAGTGGCGCTGGGTTGACCCCGCTTGGGCCTGCTCTCCCAGTGGGCAAAGGCAGTGGTCCTCCTGGCCTGGACCGTTGGGCGGCTCCTCCTGTCTGGCCTTCGGGGTGTGGGGGCGGGGGGTAGGGAGAGAGAGAGAGAGAGTGAGAGCATGTGTGTGTGCCTGTGTGTCTGTCTGTCTCTGATAGCTTCTGGGGGACCCTTGGGCAACGGAAAGAGGCCGTGTGTGTGTGTGTGTGTGCGCGCGCGCGCGTGTGTGTATGTATGTGTGTGTCTGATAGCTTCTGGGGGGATCCCCTGGGCAACGAAAAAGAGGCCGGGGTCCGACGTCTGCGGGTAGATGGCGAGTGTGGCCAACGAAGTACCTGGGCGCGCGCAGAGTTCCCCAAGTCCGCGGAGTCGGGGGCTGGCTGAGGCCGACCTCCTTGGGGTCGACTTAACCGTCTTGGCCCCCGTTTATATTCTAAACGGAAGGACTTTCTACTTAGTCCTCTGTGATGAGTTGTATTAGTGGTTATTTCTGCTATTCGCGAATGCCAGGCACTGTGCATTATGCCAGGTAGGCATTATCTCCATGTAAAGGTGACAAACCTGAGGTTTAGCTGGTAAAATAATTTGTTCTGCGTCTTACAGCAGGTAACAGCTTGGTATCGTGTTAGGACGGGAATAAATTTGGTCTGAGCCTCGTTTACTATGGCATTTTCAGCTCCTACTACGTAGTGGTTAGTAAATATTTGTTAAGTACGTTAATGAATGAGTAAATGAAAGAAAAGCGTGTCATTTGGAATCAGGACCTCGTACTGAATTAGCGCAAGGGAGTCAAGTTGACACTGATTTTGGAGATCTTCAGTTTCTATGTCTGTAAAACGACAGTTAATATTAAAAACGATTTTTATGAATGTTAATGAAGTTAATTATAAGAAACGGTTGCATAAGCAGAAGCATCTTTCTAAGATGTAAAGCTGAAGATGGAGCTCATAAGTTGACTTGGATTTGAGGACTGGAGTTGCTCTCCATCAGGCAGGCTGTGAGCTACTCAAAGGAAACGATGGTATCGCTTTCATCTCTGGTATTTGTAGTTTCTTGTTACAAGTAGTGCCTGTTACATAGTAGTTTCTCCAAAGTATTGAATTTTAAAACAAATTAGCACATCCTTCATAGTATGTCCTTTTCAGATGCCTTACTTGCAAGTGTTGATACATTGATACCAAAGTTTATTGGCTTCTAATGGCTACTCAGCAATTATAGTGGAACTTATTTCACTTACCAACTATTATTTAAAAATAAAAAATAAAAAGCTATCCTGGTTTGTTCGAATTGGATGGGAAAAAGTACCTAAAGAAGGACCTACCTGAACATTCTTCAACCAGTGTTTATTGAGTACCTGACATGTACTAGTATACTGTTTACGTGCTGGAGATATGGTAATGAACAACAAAGAGAAAAATCCTGTCTTCATTTCATAGAGCTTGCATCCTATAGAGAAGGATAAACAATAAACAGATAGATGTACCATATAATATCAGATAGTGATTTAAATGCTATGAGGAAAAATCTGGGAAAGAAGATAGAAAGTATGGGTGGGTGAGTGGCATGTTATTTTAAAAAAGTGATGAGGAAACATGGTGAGAAGGAATGGCTTTTTCCTGAATGTTACTGAAATTCTTTCCAAACTTGTTTGGCCAGAGGAATATAGATGGTAAATAACATACCAGACATTCATTTCAAGTAGCATTGCAACTTTGACAGTGGCACCAGGGAAGTCTTTCTGGGACTGCCTGGTGTCTGTTCTCCTTAATATTGTCTTCAAGTCTGAAATTTTTCTAACTTTATTAGAGTTTGGTAGGTAGAGTTATTTGCACCCTCCCACATACTTTTTAAATGCTGCTTTTAGTATATATTTCAGTGCAATTGTATTTTTCCTTAAAAAAAGTTGTAAATAAAGTATGAACACGTAAGTACATCTTAAATCATTAGAGTGGAAGTTCTTTGTAGGTGGTGGCTGTGACTTTTTTTTTTTTTTTTTGAGTCTTCTTGATACCTGTTCTGGAATCAATGTTCAGGTTAAAGTTCTGGTTTACAAATTGAGTAATTGGGAACAAGTTAGTTAACCTCTCTTAAGTCTTACCTTATCTGTGAAATGGGGATAATAGTAGTATCTACTGTATAGGATTGTTGAGGGGAGTAAATCTGTGTAAAGTTTTTATGGCCATACCACCCTGAAAATGCCCGATCTCGTCTGATCTCGGAAGCTAAGTGGGGTTGGGCCTAGTTAGTACTTGAATGGGAGACCACCTAGAAAGACCAGGTGCTATAGGTGTTAAAAAAAAAAATTCACTAAATGAATTTGTTGTAATTATTCCTCAAAGTGGTTAGCAAAAAAGCTTGAACGCGCAGACACACAAATGTTTGCTGAACATGTCAGTGAGTAAGTAACTTGTTAAAATGACAATTCAGAATTTATATTTGAGTTTTACTAATGAAGTTTCTATCCCTTTTATTTTAGGTGAAACAAATAGAGAAGAGAGATTCAGTTCTAACATCTAAAAATCAGATTGAAAGATTGACCCGCCCTGGTTCCTCCTACTTCAATTTGAACCCATTTGAGGTGAGCTGTCTGATGTTGTGGCCTGCTGATGGGGAGCTTTGCATAGTTGGAAGTAGACTTACATCAGAACACATGCCTAATTTGTATCGTAGTTGGAGTTGAACTTGGGTGGCTTTATTGTGAACAGAGCTTGAGAGGCAGCATGTTACAGAAAGTGAGATGATCTTTGCCCTATCAATTATTCCATCATCTTGTAGCAACCCAAATATATATGGATGTATTTTTCAGATGTGAAAGGATAAGCTAGCCTTGATAAATTTAGGCTTTTTGGTATACTTTACTTGTTAAAACTTCTGTGTCATCACAGTAAAAAAATATGAAAAAAACTAACAACCAAAAAATGATCATAAGCTTATAGACAAGCAAATATATTTTGGAGGTTTCCTTAGTTTTATAACTTTAAACTTTTCCTGATTATAGTAAATCATACTATTAAAATTTGGAATATAAAGAAAGCAAGAATAAATAATCATGTATAATTCTACCTAAGAGAAATAGCCATGCTTAACTGTTTATACTTAAAAAAGTTTTCTTTAGAAACAGGGAAGATCATATACTTCATGCTATTTTAAATGCTGCATTGTTATATAAAATATTTTTATATATTTTTTAAAGCCTCTATAATTATTACTTAAATAATTCCTTTATTGTAGGATATTTAAACTAGCTTCTAATTGTTCACAATTATAGTTTGAAATGAATATTCTTACGTCTTATAAAAATAACATTTATTGAGCACTTATAAAAAACTTTTTTTTTCGTGGTAAAATATATGTAAATAAAATTAACCATTTAACCTATTGTAGGTGTAGAGTTCAGTAACATTAAGTATATTCATAATGTTGTACAACCATCACCACTATTTTTAGAATTTTTTTCATCATTCCAAATAGAAATTCCAATAACTCCCCATTCCTTTTCCTCGTTTCTCCAGCCCTTGGTAACCTCTATTCTGCTTTCTGTTTATGAATTTGTCTTTTCTAAGTGGTTCATCTAAGTGGAATCATACATATTTGTTCTTTTGTGTCTGACTTATTTTACTTAGCCTAATATTTTTAAGGTTCATCTGATGTTTCTGTTTTTTGAGGAATAATTTTTTAAGAATTTTTTTCATTTAAAAATAATCTCAGATTTATAAAAAGGTTGCAAGTGTACTCTGAAGACTTTCTTGAACTATTTGAGACTAAGTTGTCAATAATGATGCCCCATCACCCTGAAATACTTCATGTTTTTCCTACAAATAACATTCTCCTAGTGAACTATACTATAACCATCAAAATCAGGAAATGACTATTGATACATTATTGCTATGTAATCTTCAGACCCCATACAAATTTGCTAATTGTCTCAATAACGACCTTTATAACAAAAGGATCCTGTCCAGAATCTCCTGTTATATTTAGTTTTCATGTCTCTTTAGTCTCCTTCAGTCTGGAATAGTTCCTCAGTCTGTCCTTGACTTTCATGACCTTGACAACATTTCTGAAGGTTACAGGCTAGTTATTTTGTAGTGTATCTCTCAACTTGAGTTTATCTGATGATTCTTCACGTTAGGATTGGTTTATGCAATATTGGCATGAATATCACAGAAGTCATATTGCATTTCATTCTTCTCTTTACAACCTATAAAGTGGTACGTAATTTTGATTTATTGCATTACTAAAGATGTCAACTTGATTGTTTAAATAGGTGCCTGCTAGGTTTGCTCACATTGTGATGCTGCTGACATTGTGATGCTTCATGCCTGACTACTTTAGCATGCAGCTCTTCAAAACAAGGACACATTTCTTTTTTAAAAAATTAATTAATTAATTATTTTAATGGTGACATTGGTTAATGAAATCTAGTAAGTTTCAGCTGTACACTTTAACAGTAAGGCATATATATATTTATACTACGTGTTTATCTCTCATAGTTAAGATTTCTTTCTGTCACCACATATTTGACCCCCCTTTCCCCCTACCCTCTGGTAACTACTAGTTTATTGTCCATGTCCATGAGTCTCTGTTTGTCCTGTTCGTTTATTGCTTTTAGGTTTCTATCTCACATATAAGTGATATCATGTGATTTTCAACTTTTTCTGTCTAGCTTATTTTGCTTAGCATGATTATCTCGAGGTCCATCCATGTTGTTGCAAATGGCAGCAAGGACACATTTCCACATAACCATAACACCATTACCACACCTAAGAAAAACATTAATTCAGTAACATATATCATCCAGCATAGAGACCACATGCAAATGGCCCCAATTGTCCCCAAAAATCTCAATCATAGCAATTTTTTTTAAACTTTGGAACTAATCAAGGTTTATAGATTTAGCATTATTCTAGGCTAGTTTTATTGGAGGCATGTGTGTGTGAGACAGAGAGAGAAGATGTGAGGTTTTCCATCCTTTCTTGTTCATTTTGGACACCTTCTGGGATTTGTTGACTTTGGTTTGCTCTAATACATTCCTTTTCCCCGAGAACCAAGGTATGTAAGGTTCTTCTCTGAATATTTATGTATATACAGTTATCTCCCTTTATCTGTAAATCTTATATGGCTGCATTCTTCCTCTCGAGTGACTTTTTCTCAATTCCTTTCTTTTTTGGAAAGGTATGAAGGCGTGCACTGAGTCTTGAAAATTTTTTGTTTTAAAGTTCTTTCTCCTACACCCCCAGTTGTATGCCTAGCATTTGAGAATGGATATGCTCTCTCATAACCTTAAAGTCTGTTGAATGCAATGGTGATTCAGCTGCATTGCCTACTGTTATAGGTGGACTGTTGGGATATTTTGAAAGCTTGCTATAAATCTTGACGTTACTTGTTGCTAGTTTTTTCTAAGACCCTGTAAACATCTGACTAAGATTAGCAAATTACTTTTCAGTTTGAATTTCTGTGATATGCATTTTTCATTTAAAGATTTATTTTAATTTTTTAATCTTTACCCACCCCCTTAATAACTGATCCTCAGTTCTACTAACTTTGAAGGCATTTATTTCTAACTGTGACTATCATTTCTTATCAGTTCTGCTTAAACTTTTAACGTGATTCAAATCACCTGGGGATCTTTTTAAAGTGTTGATTTAGGATGTAGTCACACTAAAGGGGGGCCTGCTCTTCTGAATTTCTAATAAACTCTTCTAACCCTCTATCCTTTCAGCACCTTCCTCTGGCCTTGAATATCAAGTAAATATAATAGGTGCTGCATTGAGTCCATGGACTACACCGTGAAATGATCTGCTTTAATTGTATATCTTATAACATTCTTCTTCTAAAAAGGCATTTATTTTATGGTAACTAAAAATATGTTTCCCTTGCATGTTTATCTTTACGTTTCTAGTATATAGCAGTGTGTTCAGCAGGCAGTAACTACTATGTAAATATATGAATGAATGTCTGTATTTGTGTTGATAGGGTTAGCATCCTGGATGAGGAATGTCAACACCAGGATACCTAGGCTTGGAGAAGAATGATTAAAATTATTTTTTAAGGCAGAGTTGCTCAAAAAAAAAAAATACAGATGTTTCTGCCATTTGGAATCAGACTTTTCTAGAGAGGGCCCCAGGAGGACGCACTGATCACAGGTTTCCACAGGTGATTCTGATGTTCACTCTGGGCTGAGAACTGTTGGGCCATGTGAATTATAGATGTAAAGTGGAGCCAAGTGGGCATTTTGGATTGAGGAGAAAATCAGGTAGCCAGTCTAATTTTTTCCCTGTCTAATTCTGTGCTTTCTCCACACTTGCAAAGATAAGTAGGGGTTTAGGGGGTGGGTACTTAATGACTGAGGGAGAAATGCAACATTTTCTCATGGTCTGGAAACATGTCTCTGGGTATAGGGGAAATTATTTTTCTGATGGAATGAAAGTAACTGCTGTATTAATTGAGAACCCTAAATAGCTATTATTTTATTATTGATTTGCTAATTTATATTTCTTGATCATTTTTTAGAACTGTGTGCTAAGTACTGTTCCAGAATGCTGAGTACTATTCTAGATGTTCATGATATGTATAAGTTATTGGGTACATCTTAAATTTATAAATTCTTTCAATTTCTATTACAGTTTTGATTTTGATTCTTTCAGGTTCTTCAGATAGATCCTGAGGTGACAGATGAAGAAATAAAAAAGAGGTTTCGGCAGGTATGGTCATAGTTCCCTGTGATGGATGTATTTTGAACACATGACGATTCTCTTAGGACTTGGCATACTACTTTTGGGTCAAAATATAACCCTCTTATTTATTTATTTTTAACTTAAAGCTATGTAACTTTTAGATAAAAAGCCTCATTGTGACATAAAATATTAAATAATTTAATGACCATAGCTTACCTCTGAATAGAATGAATTTTATATCCAAATAGAATCTTTCCAGCCTCTTAATTAAGAGGGAGAAGTGCAAAGTAGAATAGTAGAGCTTCACATGGAGTCATACTTAATCCTCTGGCTTCCAGGAGAGAACACGTTAAATGATTTGTGCAGTTTTTTTTATTTTTAAGACCCCATTCCTCATCAGTTTTCTTTTGCAAATTTAATGAATACCCAAGAGATAACCAGTTTAATATAAGGAGTGCTTTCTGGAAATTCTCTAGGAAGGGAGATCCACAACCTCTGATTCTTGTTCGTTCTAATGTTTAATAACTCAAGCTGCAAAGTTTTATGGTAGCCTTTTTAAAGACCCTTCTAGTTTTGACACCTGAATAACTCCCTAGCCTTTCCTTCTGTGAGTTAAATAATCACAGTTCCTGTAATCTGCCTTTGCAAATTGGGTTTTCTACATATTTCATGTCCTTTTTTTTTTTTTGTACTTTCTCCAGTTTCTTTATATCTTTTATGTTCTACATATTCAAAAGGGCTTGATCAATGCTGAATATTCTCAGATCCTGCACAACATACTTGGTTTTATTTTTTATTTTTATTTTATTTTTTTTAAGTTTATTGGAGTAACATTCATTAATACAATTATATAATTTTCGGATATACTTTATAATTTGACATCTATATATTCTATTGTGTGATTACCATCCAGAGCATACTTGTTAACATCTAGTGTTATGCTTGCTCTTTCAATACAGTAATTGCCCCCATTTTGCTGATTCATAATCATCTTATGATGTACTATTAAACCAAGATTTTTTAATCTTTGCCTATTCAATCATTTCCTGTTATATAACTTTATAGTTTTTTCTTCTTGAGTTCTACTCTGCACTTATACTCAGCTTTTTTCCTTTTTCTAAAATTTTAAGTTTCCTAATGTTAGGTATTAGCAGTCTTTTTCAATTTAATAAGCAAGCAGTCAAATCCATAGTCAAAACAACATTTTACATAATTATGCAAATAATAAGAATTCTTATTTAGCCATTATTATGATCTAATAGTTAACACAACCCGGAGCTATATGACTTGAATTTCAGTCTTGGCTGTACCTCTTATAAGCAGTTTGAATTTGGGCTAATTTCTTTCAACCTTTCTGTGCCTCTTACCTCAATTGTGAAATGCACAGAATGATGATGTCTACTCTTTGGGTTGTTATGAGGACTTAAATGAGTTAATACACAGAAAGCACTTAAAATAAGTCTTGGCATATATTATCTCTCTTAATATGCGAACTGTTGTCTGTGTCAGACAGCATGCTAAGTTCTTCACTTGGGTTATTTCATTTTATCCTTAAAACAACCCAATGAGATGTAGGCACGGAGTATTGTCCACCTTACTGAGGAGGAAGCTGAGGTAGAGGTGGATTAATCGAATTGCTCAAGGTCTCACAGCTGGTATGGGTGAAGTTGGGATTCTGTCTTCAGTAATGCAGAATGTAGCCTTAGATCCCCGTTTGCTGTCATTCCTCAACAGTTCCTCTGTTCCAGTTAGTTGGTTTCTGTCTGTTAATGACAGTGGGTCAGTAGTCCTTAACTGTAGCAGTCTGAAAGAATCACCTGTGGAGCTTTTGGTTTTTTAATTTTAACATAAAAAATATTTAGTTATGTGCATCTATAAAAGAAAGAATAGAGCAGTCACCTCCCATGTACTCACCATCCATATGGAACAGTTTGCTTCATTAACTATATGTTTTTGATTGAATTGTTGAAAAATAAATTACAGACACCATTGTACTTCACTCCTAAATACTTCAGGATGAATCTCTCCAAATAAAAAAGGACATTTTTTGCATACCATCTGTCACACCTAACAAAATTAACACGAATTTCTTGCTATCATCTGATACCCAGTCTAGTAGATTTAACAAGTACAGGTGTCAGAGACTGATTCAGAAGTTCTGAGGGTAGAAAGCACTCCTCTGTATTTTTTAAAAGTGTCACAGAATTGGAGCATAGCTAGCACTGGGAACCATGGCTTTACATTAGGAGGGTTTTTTTTTTTTGGAAATAGACTGTTTCATACCTGTTTCATCCTCCTTAGTGCTCAGAATAAGGAACCTAACAAGAACTCACTATTTTTAAATGTCCCTCCCAAGTCATCACAATATCTTCATAATTCTAGGCTTAACGTTTATTCTCTACTTTGTAATTAAAACCCTCAATATTTCCCAGTTATGCATTTACCTTTCAGTGCTTGAATTTTGTTAAATACCAGTATTTCTGGGCATATTAAGTTTTCAAAAATGCCTCTGGCTAAAAGTCTTTTTTGCCATAGTACCTTAGAGTACAGACAAAGAATAAATGTTCTTTTTATTGACAAACCTAACCTTTCTCTTATAGTTGTCCATACTGGTGCATCCTGACAAAAATCAAGATGATGCTGACAGAGCACAAAAGGCTTTTGAAGGTATTTGTAGATTTACCTGCTTTTGAATAACGTATTGTCAATGTTAGGGACTAACATTCCTTGTCCTGGATCAAGAAAAGAATGTTATAGTTTTTTGTCTTCTGGTCATGAAGAAGTTGTGGTTTTCAGTAGAACAGTTGTCATTCCAAAGCAGAATACTGCTGTTTAAGAAATAAACCTTAACTTTGTTAAAACTTTTATGTGCCAACAAAGACTGTTATTGCATAGGATCATTTTTTTTTTCTTTGAACATAAAAAAATATTTGGCAGTATTTTATTACTGAATTAAATCTAGATGTGGTATATTTAGCCTTGAGTGTATATTTAACTTTTTCCAAGGCTCTCAAGGAAAGTCATTGCTATAGTTGTATATTTTTAAATTAGTTTAACAACATTAAATAATTTAACAAAGTAGGGAATGCTTTTAGACGGCACAAGTCCATTTACGCTGAGTATAGTTCAGACTTGCAGAGGGTGTTTGCAGAAACAGTTAACTTCAATGTTTTGCATTAGCTGTGGACAAAGCTTACAAGTTGCTACTGGATCAGGAACAAAAGAAGAGGGCCCTGGATGTAATTCAGGCAGGAAAAGAATACGTGGAACACACTGTAAGTATTTATAGTGCCGCTGTGTTTATAGGAAGTATTAGCAAGCCTTGGGCACATTGTAGGAGGGTGAATGTTGACATAGCAATGCCTACCGGCATGATTGTGACTGCTTATGTGGTCTCTAGCACTTTGCTGTGGTGATCATGAATAGCGTGTGCCTAAAGCTGTAATTCACCCCTGAAGCTCAGGATGAGGAGTGGCTAGGATACTGCTCCAACCTCTTTCCTTACCAGTCCTGTGTTGTGGAGAAAGGGCTTTTCTTGTCCTCTCTGTACATGTCACATTACCCCAATATGAGAGTGGAAAAATAGCCATGGTGACATTTGGCCCTTGATTTTTACCTTGTCCCTGTGAAGGGGTTGGAACATGGGCTTGAGATAGTCTGGCAAGGGGGTATGAGTAAGTGTTTTAGAAAAATAGGAGGAGCTACATGTCTGTGATAACAGAGGACTCAACTGAAATAAGTTTTAGTTAGAGCTGGTGTTATTTTTCGATTTGCATTACTAAATCTCCTGAGTGGTGGGAAATGTTAAGGTGGTTTGCTTGAGGTAAGAAAGATTGTTGTTTTAATTTTTTACTTGCTGGGGCAAGAATCTTGAGGTCATTTATAAGAGCAATGTTAATTGGGAATGAATATAGATGTGACCTTTCCTTAACTTTGGAATCTGAAACAGATTTTATAACCAATAATAAAAGAGTCCAATTTAGATGAGGAAAATGAGTAAAAAGAGATGGATGGCCATAACTGTGTCCTGCTGGTTATGTGTTGGAAATGGCATCTGTAGGCTGAATTCTGGTAAAAATCAGAAAGGCACCTGACAATTTGTCCTTGAGTTATTGTGGTCTTGATAGTTACCCTTTCTGTGTATTTCGCCTGTAAAGGAGCCCTCCATCTTCATTCTTTCTGACCACAAGGTGGCAGTGGGGCCTTTCTGAGCTTGGAGAGCTCTTGGCTTTTGGCAGCTGTAATACACCAAATGATTATCTGAATGGGTATATTTAATTTTTTTAGATCTCAGTGTTTGCCAAAGTGATAAAAAAAAAAACAAAACACCAATTAGCATGATGTGAAAATTATTGGTTTACAGGGGTTTCGCAGTGAAAATGATCAATAATATAGTTGTAGTAATGCCAGAAAAACAATACTTAACGTATTCTGTAGCTTTTTCTAAAACATGACAAATGTGTTTTTTAAGCTATAAACCTGTAACTGCAAGCTGTGAAAGATAAATGGCTTATGTGTTGAATTTATCAAAGGCTCTTTCTGTCTGGCCTAGGATTTGGTGAGGTGGGGACAGCTCCTTCATTGGTCCCCTTTCATCCTTCCAGGTAGACTGGATTTTTAGGTGAGGTTAGAGAAAGAACCCCAATTCCCTATTTTCCTTGATCGCATTGCTGTTTTGGATGGGAGGGCAGAAGCTCATCATTTTTCAATGCAGGCTTTTTGTTACACCCATACATAAAGTGCACATTTTATGTGTGCAGCTTAATGGATAGTCTCAAAATACAGGTGCTCATTTTCTGATGAAAAAAATTCTTTTTAGGTGAAAGAGCGAAAAAAGCAATTAAAGAAGGAAGGAAAACCTACAAATGTGGAGGAGGATGATCCAGAGCTGGTGAGTTAAATGTGGGAAAAGGCACCTTATCGTGTATGTTTGGGTTTACTGATTGGTGGGTTAAAGAGAGGGAAGCCTAAAGAATGATGCATACGTGCTACAAACATTTTAATTTGAAATATTAAATTACATTCATTCATTCTTTTTAAAAATTCATTCTTTTTTGACATAGGGTTGTGGCCTTTTGAGTATGTATCAGCTAATTGGAGTATATAGTTGACTTTATTTTATGAAACACACACACAAAGCATTATCCATAGTTTCTAGCACTTTTAACATATGTTAAAAACTTAGGTACTCATGCAAACCCCGAGTAAAATCCTAGATTGTTATAATTGATTTATAGTCTTTTCCAGATGTCTCACCTGTACCTACTTCAACAGCAGTTAATTTTAGAGACTCAGTGTTCATTTACTCTTTCTAAAGCATTCTACTTAGTTTTAAAAGAAACAACAAACATTTGTTTTTGTAACCACATTCATCAATTTCTGTGATATTCAAATTACGTAGGTACAGTGGTAATTGCAGCTGTGTGAGTGACCACAGGTGGCTCTTAAACAGCTGTCTACCAGCGTACATTCTCATCGTGCCCCAGGTAAATAATTTACAGAGCAGTGATGGAGAACATTAGGTAATCCGGTGGGTTATTTAGTGGAGGCAGGTTCGGAGAGAGATTCTACTTCAATGTTTATGTCTAATTGCCTCACTAGCCTGAAAAATTTAAAGTCATCTTAATCTTGCCCGATTTAGGCCAGTATGTAACTTACCCATGTGCCCGACTTGTTTTTAAAGATTAATAGAGGAGAGGCCCTCTTGCTAGGGAAACTTCTTGCAATTTCTGTATCTTCAGTGATTTTGCTAACAGTGACCGATCTCATCTTCCATGTGGTGACATTGCTTAAAAACTGTTAGGCCATATTTTCCACTAGCAACCTGTTTTGGGTTTACTCTGTTTTAGTATTTTAGTTTTTTCCCCTCAGTCTTAATTATTCTCTCTAGTACTACTTTTCTGAAGACTTTCTTATTAATGCTCCTTGGTTCTTTTAAAGTTGGTAAGAATCCTAACTTTTTTGAGTTGGAAAAAGCAGAAAAATAAAACCAATAAAATGTACCTGAGCCATCAAAAAACCAGAAAATTATAAAAAATTAAAAATCACCAATAACTTTTTATCTAGGAGAGTTTAGAGCTTTTAAAGATATTCATTTTTTACTCCTTTGATATTTGTTTTATTAGGGACTGGAGTTTTGTCAGCATCACTTTCATTGAGCAGTGCCTGGCAGGGTAGCAGCATTAGAAGAAGTGAGAAAATTTGGGACTCCTTTACTTTCTTTTATCTTCACACATTATTCTTTGCTCCATTGTGTCTGATTTTAGGATATAGGCCCTATGAAATCTGCATGATGGGTTATTTTCTATGTTTCTTTGTATATTTAAAATGCTTTATATTTGGGGAAAAAGTTTTAAAGATGGAGTTCTGTTTTTTATCTAATGTTTCTGTCGGTATACTAATTAGAATATAAGTTCAGCTGCATCAACTGAGACCCAAAATGTTGGTGGTTTGAACAAGATAGCAATTTTGTTTTCTCACTTATATAATAGTCTTTGGGAAGATGGCTATTGATACGGCAGCTGTGGAGCATGTGTCATCCAAGGCCTCTGTCTTCTCATTCTTGTGACTGTGCCAATACAGATATTGCCTCCATCCTCACAGTAAAGAATAGAGAAAGGGGGCAAGGAGGGATAAGCCTGCTCCTTCTAAGAACATTCCAGGAAGTTGCTACATCACTTTTCCTAATACTCTATTGGTTAATACTTAAATTACATGGCCACATTTAGCTACAAGGAAGTCTAGGAAACACAGGCTTTTAAGGTAAGGAATTTTAGATGGAGGGAGAACAGATAATGAGGTGAGGTGGGCCAGGCGACAACTAGTAGCCCTGCCAGTCAGTAGGCCCCTAAGACTGGTCTGCTTGATAGCATCTTCCCATTTCTAGCACCTATTTCTATGCCTAGCACAGAATAATTATAAAATATTTGTGAAAAGAATGAAGGTTATTTTTGGAAGGTCCTTGGAGGAAAGGGCCCTCCAAAATCTCATTTGGTTATGGTAAGCAGGAAGAACTTCTTCCTTATTGGTGTCTTTTACGAGAGTAAATTTTCCGTGTATCATCTGCATGGTAAAAGTGGCAGAAAGATCTCATAGGCGGATATGTTATTTATCTCCTGAGAGAGCATCATTAAATGGTTCTCTTGAAGAACGTTTTTTTCCTTGCTGAGTTCTAATCTGCTTGTATCTTGGGCTCCATCTAAAAGTACTTGATTTAAGTTGCTGGTAAAACATTTACTTTAATTTTCTTCTGTTCTTTATTTTCTTGTAGTTCAAGCAAGCAGTATATAAACAGACTATGAAACTCTTTGCTGAGCTGGAAATTAAAAGGAAGGAGAGAGAAGCCAAAGAGATGCATGAAAGGTATATCTCAGATTATTCACTTAAATAATGTCTAAATACCTAGATACCAACATTACTTTTTGGGTATTTTGAAGAAATTATGTGATATGTCATGGAAGACAGCGGTCCCCATCCTTTTTGGCACCAGGGACCAGTGATCTTATGAGAATCTCATGTTTGATGATCTGAGGTGGAGCTGAGGTGGAGCTGAGGCGGTGATGCTAGCACTGGGAAGCACCTGCAAATAACAGATTAAGCTTTGCTTACTTGTTCACCACTCACCTCCTACTCTGTAGCTTGGTTCCTAACAGGCCACAGACTGGTACCAGTCTGCAGCTCCAGGATTGGGGACCCCTGATTTAAGAGACTGTCTGAAGCAGTTATCTGAAACAGCCAAACTTTTGAATCACCTGGTTAAGAAATTCTGACTTTTGGGAAATATTGACTAGACCTGTCCTTAGATGATTTCTAATCAAGAGGTCTGTATGTTCTTTTCCTGATTTCCTAGAGTGAAATAGGCAGAGTTATTGAGGCCATTTGTTACTGAGGCCAGACCTTTTTGTGTAACTAGTGGCTGCAGCTTTGGTGATATGTAGTATTGTACAGTGTAATCACTTACACGATGTTTATTGTCCTAAAATGTGGTTTCCTTGGCTCATCATAAGTCTTGAGGTTAATTTAGTTTATGTATTTTGTGTTGTCGAGTGGTGTTTAGAAATAACTAGGTTTTGTTAGTTGAAGTTGTGTGACATGTTCTTATTTTGGGGTAGGGTTTTGTGTAGAGATCATCTTGAGTAAGAACCTCGGCTACTGTAGTAGTCATTCTACCGAAGTAAGGTGGCTTGGGTTCTTGAGATGGATTTGCCAGTGGCTGAGCCCAGAACCTCTGTTAGTGTCAACTGGACTTTGATGATTTTATCTGTTTATCTGTGTAACAGGGGAGTTTATCCCTTGCCCCACAGTCTCATCTGCATGTTTTAGAATGAGACGTTCATGAAAGTACTTTGAGCCCTTTCCAGACAGTGGTCTTTGGAGAACCCTAGGGAACTGGTTTACTATATATGCTTGCTTCTGTGTGGAGATGCCTTAACTTGTATGGTTAACACAATCTCTTAAGTATAAAATACTATGGTCTGCTTTTCCTCCTAGGAAGCGACAGAGGGAAGAAGAGATTGAAGCTCAAGAAAAAGCCAAACGGGAAAGGGAGTGGCAGAAAAACTTTGAGGTAAATTTCTAAGGTGGCTAGGGATTTTTATTCCAGAGTAAGAAAACTTCCCAGCATAGAAACTTGGTGCTTGGGGCATTCCCAGGACTCACTGGGGTGAACAAGAAAATGGGATATGTGGAGAAGAGCCGGAGCTTCGGAGAATGAGTCTGGTTCTGGCTCAGCCACCTCCAAGCTCTGTAGCTATGGCATGAAGATCCCTGAATGGTGTTTTAGAGGTTGTGGTGGGCATAGCTGCCAAGTGTGTTCAAGAAAAATGGTTTGCGCATTTAATTTAGGGAGCAAACATGGAGTTGTGCCCTACTTAGAGATCTTTTAGTAGAAACTGTGATTCTTGTGACCCCAGTGTCCTGCCTCCAGAGAGACTTACGACTTTTGAACTTGACTCTTCTATGACACCCTTGTTACATCTTCAGGTGCTCAGCTAGTATTCTGAATTAAGTAATATTTGGTCTTTTCTTCTGTAACTTTTAGGTCTCAGGATAGGGATTGGCTACCCAGAGTTGATGACTTTGTTTCTGTCCCACTGCATGTATGAAAAGAAAAGGAATAAGCCCCATGATAAGGAGGAAGAAACCTTAGTGGCCCTCTCAGCACAACTGCCTAAGCTTCGTGCTGACTTCGAGCCTCCATCCAGGTTTTGGTGGGGAGAAAGAAAGCTGCAGTGGAAAGGGTTGGTGGGGTGCTGCTTACTAGCCGTGTGGCTTCGAAAACATGATTTAACCTCTCTGAGCTTGGTGTTGTCATTTGTGACATGCTGTGGCATGACACACACTGCTGTCAGCTTTTTGTGAGAATGGGAAATGGCAAATGCTAAATGTCTAGCCCAGAAATCTGCAACAAATGGTGGCCTCATTGTTGTGACCGATAACTACTCATTTTGTCCCCTTCGAACCTGTGTCTGGCTTATGATGCCTTCTAGGGGTAGTATGACACTTTTCCTGGGTCCATGGGCATGGAAGAAAAGCTCTGCTCTGTTATTCTTGGATTATTCCAGAGGGTCGAGCTGGGCTATAGAGGGGATGGCAGAGCAGGTTCAGGCCCTTCCTCTCATTAACTAGTTTCCTCCTCCTCAAACTCGTTTCGTGCTTAGGAAAGTCGAGACGGTCGTGTGGACAGCTGGCGAAACTTCCAAGCAAATACAAAGGGGAAGAAAGAGAAGAAAAACCGGACCTTCCTGAGACCACCGAAAGTAAAAATGGAGCAGCGTGAGTGACCACCTGGGGTCACGGCCACAGAACCTTCCCCCAGCGTCTCCCCTTCTGCTTTGAAGGACTCATTCTTTCCTTCCGTTTCCACCCCAACATAGAGTAGTATTTGCTTTTTAGTCCATTTTGTTTTCAATACAATTTAATATCAATCAGAGTAATTCTTTTGTACATTGAAATGAGGGGCTCGGTTTAAAAAGAAACCTTCCCCCACCCCCTACCCCTAGGCCAACCAGGATTGGAAGGTGCCACCATTGGTGCTGCCTTCTCTTCTCACAGCCTGTAACTTAATGTTTTGTACTTCACTGAATTGTGATGGTTAGAAACTTCGTGTATAGTTTGTGGAAATCATCCATTTAAACATATTGCTTAAAATGGTGTTGCCGTGACTTCAGAGATAAGCCTGGGCCACCTTAGGAAGCCCCTTTGCTTCAGTGTCTTTCCTCTGGGTGTGGTATCCTTGGAAGCCCCAGATCAGACAGGGAAGGCGGTGGGTGCAAAGCAGTCGCTGGATGCCCTGATGTCCTGTGGCGTTTGGCATGTGCTCTCCCATCTGACTGACCAGTCCTCGTGGCATGAAGCTCCGAGCCACCCAAACCTCTTCACTTTCCAAAGAGCTAGCAGTCCTCCATCCCAGTACCATTGTCTCCTAGCCTGTCTGTGTTCGTTAGTGGTAATATTCTGTATGTGTAATAAATTTTTATACCCTAACCATTGATGTAGTTTTCTTTAGGTATTATCCCAAGGTAGGGTCCCTTGTCTGGCTTGGTCCCACCCTGAAATGCTTTGGAGTTCTGGCTGCCTACCACCTATTTGCTAAACTTTAGTTTCTTTATCTACGAAATGAGAGTATAGGTTACTGTGGCAGTTTTTAGGGAGGAGAAGCCATGACATATATAAGGCAGTTCCACAGTGCTCAGTGGGTGTCGCTAATAATATTTCTGTGTTAAATGAAGATACCGATTATTTTGAGGATTAAACGAAATAATGTGTGAAAGTGCACAGCTTATTGTATATACTCAGATGTCCCGCTGGCTATGAGAGACCGGATTAGCCCTTGAGAGGGACATAAGGTAAGAAATAGAAAGATGACACCTAAAATGTGAAGATATAAGAAACTGGGTGACTTGAAACAAGACGTTTTACAGTATCTTGTAGACAAGAGGAACAATAATCACAAGGCACAATGTCTTTGTAGTATCAAGAGATACTACAACTTGGATTTGCTTCCCTATGGGAGAGGACAGAGCTTGGGTGTCTTACTGTCCAAGTACAGCTGAGTGTATACAAACTACAGATGAATTAGAGCACAATGGGTGGAAGTGGGGTGGCTCTCGTTAAAACTGGGACAAGGCAGAGAGAGGGAACTGTTTTGTCACCCTGCAGAGTGATATGTGTCATGAGGTAATGCAGACAGTCCTGTGCTGGAGCAGCAGCTATCTCTTCTAGCCAGACAGAGTGACACCGCCTCACTCCAGCATGTGCGTGTACACACCCACCTCTTCCTCAGAGGTCGATGCATCTGTTAGAAGTACCTAGCATAAACAAATAGGGGAGTATTTGCTCACATAAGTCTGGTGGCAGGCACTCTCCAGCATTGTTCATGGGCTCAATAGTACCACTGGGGAACCAGGTTCTTACTGTGCTGCCCCTCCATCCTCTCCAGAGGGCTTGTCATCTCATAGTTGCATAGTCTCAGAAGGTTGTGGCTGCACTACACTTCATACCAATTGCTAAGTAGAAAGAAGTCATCCAGGAAGCCAAAAATTTCCCCCAAAATGTTATTTGCCAGAAGATGGTTACGTGGCCACCTCTAACTATAAACTTAGGAAATAGTGAATAAGAATAGGCAGGCCATAGACCAGGACTTGTCCCATGGAGCTGGGTACCTACTATTTCCAGTTAAGTTTTGTTGGCAAAAGGAAGGGAATTGATTGCTGGGGATGGCTAAGTGGCACAGGTCGGGTAGAACTTGAGGGAAAGATGTTCCAGTCAAAGGAAACAGCTTGTACTAATGCCTGAAGGTAAGAGCACAGCCCATTCATGGAACTGTACATCCTTTGTCATGCCTGGAGCATAGGATTGGGTTGAGGTGAAACCAGGGAGGTCATAAAGTCACATTAAGGAGTTTGGGTTTCAGCCATGGCATCCTAATTTCCCAGATGGATCAAAGCATTCTTATTTCCTTTCCTGGCACATTTTAGCCACAGATCCACTCCGGAGATCAGCAGCGGCCCCAGCCCATTCCCAATCCTGCTCAGAGCAATCTTTTGAGGGATGACTTGGCCAGGAAGAAAGGTATGCCCTGGGCTTGCCATTGAGGCAGCATTAGTCAAGACGCCTCCAGGGTAGGGCTTTGGCTGTGTGTGTGTGGCAGCTTTTCCAGTCCCTTCATATGTGAACAGGTTAAGGGACCCTTCCAGCAGGAAAGGCCCCCTGGAGGAGTGCCAGGGCCCAGAGGGACTGAAAAGTTGGAGGAGCCACTTTACGCCTCTTCCTGTGGTTTGCTATGAATGATGGAGCAGAGAGCCAGCTCCCCTGCACCTCCCATTGGGCATCCTACTGCTGCCTGTGGGACTTCTGTGTAGTGGAAGGAGCCAGACAGGTAGGATCAGAATCCTGGTATTTGGGCCGGAGGCTTTAACTCTGAGCCTCTGCTTCCTTATGTGTAAAGTGGAAATTAATCACTTAAAGCATCAGTCAGTGCGCCTATGGCAATCCAGTCACCCAAACCTCTCCACTCCTGTGGTGTGGCTGTGGTATCTCAGTGACTGCCTGGGGCAGCCACAGCCGGGCCCCTGGAGCCCCAGTGGAAGTGGGAGTAAGCGGAGGGAGGCTACAGATGAATCTGGGCCTGCCCTGAGGGTGGAACCTCAGTGAAGCAGGGTTTTCCCTTCTGCGTTTCCCTCCCTCTCCCCTAAGCCCCATAGACATCCTAGCACATCTGATTCATCTGCCTCCATGCTTGGACATTATCGAGCACTTATCGTCGTTGGAAATGGGAATCATGGGGACGTCTGACCCTGAGTATTGTGGATTAGGCAGGCACAGAAGGGGCTCGGAGTCACCTCAGCTGTGTAATCCTGGCAAGTCATTTTCCCTCTCTTGGCTTTAGTTTTCTTCTCTTTGGTAAAAATACCTTCTCCATTCCGTTTCTTAAACTCTACTGAGATTCTGTTTATTGTGAAAAGAACAAACCTTGCAAATGGAGGCAACAGGCCTGCGTTCGAGGTCAGACAGACCGAAGTCTTGAGACTTCTCAGAGCCTCAGCTTCCTTATCAGATATTTCCCCGAGTATTAAGGAGATCAGGAAATCAGGTGCCTGGCACAACGAGGTGCATGGTAGGTACTCCCTCCTCTTTTCATGGCATGGTAGCGTGGGGTGTGTGGGGCACGTGTGGTGGTGGGGAGACAGACAGCTGGATCTTTAACAAGCTCCTGGGTTAACTTAGCCAGTGCTGAAACATTGGGCAGGGAGTGCCAGTCCACGAGGCAGGGGATGGGTAGAGCTTGGAGTTCTGTCAGAGATGCCAGTATCCTCACCTCTCACCTTGTGGCTCAGTGGCTCAGTGGGCAGCCCTTATTTACAGTGGGGGTAGGTGAGCATAGCTAGAATTGTACTCTCCTTCCCCAGTCCCCGGCTTCTTCTGGAGTCCCTCTAGTCCTGCTCTGCTCCATGGGCCACCTGCTTTGGCATCACCTGGGTGCTTGTTAAAAATTCATTTAACTGGTGGTCCCCATTTTCAAGTGGAAGAGAAACTGCTTTTTTTAAACCTTCATTTTAAAGAAGGTTTTAAAGAAGGTCTCCAACTGGTGCGGAGAAAGGACTTGATGTCCCAATTCTGGGACACTAGGCAGGCACTTGGGTGAATAAAGTGATTTTTGTTTACTGAGTTTCTATTATGTCCCAGGGATCACAATGGTGTAGGATTGGGAGTATGCGAGGCTCAGAGATGTTCAGTGGAGGGCTTGGGCTGAAGACCAGAGGCTGCTGTCAAATCAGTGGACTCTTAGAGTTGGTATTGGAGAACGTCCACCTAGGCCATGGTCCAGTTTGCTTTCCTCTGTAGTCTAACACCTTTGCTTCCTATTGTGAGCTGAGGGGTGGAGGGGAGATAAGGAATAACTTTCAGCTCAGAATGTCCAAAGTTGGTGCTCCAGGTGCAGTCCAAGGCTTTGGACAGAGCTGTGGTTCTCTGTCACAGTCAGCACTGGGCCTCTCACTGCAGGGTTTTGTCTTCTCCTTCAGACTGGGCCCCATGAGGGTAGAGGTGGTTACGTCTCCCCCTCAGACTGGGGTGGCTTCAGAAGGCAGAATTTTCTGTTTTTCAGTAGACTGGCATCCCTGAAGGCAGGGCTATCTCTTCCCTGGTTGAGGGCACCTGTGGACAGGTTATGTCACACCCATTATATGGTGGTCTCCTGTGGGCAAGACTGGCTGGGTATCTTCTTACGCAGCTTTGAGTCTTTTCCATCAGCTGGGGCCTCACTGGAGTTGGGACTGCACTTGCTAAAGCTTGGGCTCCTGAGGGCAGGGCTGAAATCTTCCCTAGGTCAGGGCTCATCTGACCTAGGGACCCAGTTTCTCCTTCCTGTGCCAGCCCAGGCTCAGCCCTTCCTCCTAGAGGGGCTGCACATTGGATTGGACCAGCCGTGTGTTGTTGGCTGAGCTGATACACAGAGAGACTCCCTGGCTGAATGAGAGTATTACCAGTGGCCTTGGGGTTGGGTCCCCGCCCAAGGAGCTGGCTTCCTGGATTTATGCCCTGCTCATCCAGCAGAGCTAGCAGGGTGGAGCTCCCTAATTTTTTATCCTGTCACTGATGAGCTGGGATTGGAGCATAGAGGAAAGTGAGTCATGAACCTAGGTCCGGGCCTGCCTTCTGCCTCCTTCCCGTTCCTTGCGCAGCTTCCCGAGTTCCCTGAGAAGCCTTCCAGGAAACATGCTCTCAGCAGCCTCCACCATCTCCTCAGCTTCTTTGTCACCTACTGGACCTCTGTCTCTGCTGTTTCTCAGGTAAGAGGCTGGTGGCTTCGGTGAGAGGGTCAGGTTTGGCTGTTTTGTCTAGCTGCCCCTCAGAATCCTTGAGGCTGGTCAAGTTCTGGAGGGGTCCAAAGAGCTGGGTTATGTCTGACTTTTCTGCCATCAGCTCCCGCTCATGGACACACAATCAATCCCCTTTCGTCACTCACAGACACGGCATACCCTTCCACCCCTCAAAGACATTTAGCACATACAATCACCAACAGATAATAGCATTCCTTCATATCACACAAAACACGCCCTCATCACCTGTAGACACAGTTCATGGCCCTTCATAAACACACAACACACAACAGGCCCTTGACATCCACTGATACAACCCATGGCCCCTCACTACACCTAATATGCAAACTGTCACAACTGACACAATCCTCTCGTGTGATGTATATCATTACCCACAAGATGAAACACACATCATTATAGACATACAATGTGTACAATAGCATTCACAGACACAACAAGCCATGGAAGACCCTTTACTCACTTACTGCAAACGAATTTTACCCCAACCACACACACAATGCAACTAACTACCTGAACATATCACAGAAACTCCCCTCACTCCCAGTCACGTCCCCAACATTCATGGGTGCTACAGCTCAGCTGAAGCAGGAACGGGGGCTGGGCCCAGTCAGCAACACCATCCTCACCTGTCACTCATCTCAGGCCCTGCTTGTGTATTGGGGGAACAGCCTGGAGCAGAGTCAGGGGTCCTAGCCACATCATGCAGCATGATAGTAGGGACGCTTATACTGCTCCCTATGTCCTGGGGCTCAGCACAAGCTGGTAATATGAAAAGCTAGCTGGCATTTATTAAATGACAACTGTGAGTCAGATATCATGCTCAGTGGTTTTAAAAGCATTATCTTATTTAATTATATAATGCCTTTATGAAGGAGGTACTCAGCCTCATTTTATAACTATGTTTTGACATAGGCTCAGAGAAATTAAAGAAACCTGCCCAATATGTCATGGCTAGGAAGCAGCAATGGGATTTAGCTATAGATAAGTCTGACACCAGGCTTTTTGATTTTTAAATTTATTTTAAAATTTTAAAAAGAGGTAACAAATGTGCAAACTAAAAATTCAATAGATATAAAAGAATACGCAATAGAAAGACACCGTCTTATTCTTGTTCTCCAGACACCCAATTTCGCTCTCTGGAGGAAGCCTGAGTTACCTCTTGGAGAACTCTCTTTTAACAACCATTATAGTGCGTTTTGGCAGATTACTTCCAAGAACAGTGCCCAGATTCCGGGGGTTTTCCCGTGCTCTCTGCCACCCCCAGGCACACAGGCAGCTGCTTCTATCGGCGGGGGCGGGGCAGGAAGCACTAGGGCTCCTTCCAACCTAAGTCCTAAGTCCTCTCCTGCCAGAAGTCCTCAGGGAGCCCCTTGCCCTTGAGTCCCGTGGGCCTGGATCTCCTCCTTCTTATTTCACTCCTGAGGGCCCTGGCCACACCCCCAAGGTGACTCCTCTTATAAGCTAGGGGTTTCTTCTGCGAGCAGTTCTTGTTCTCACTTTGTTGTCGCAGGCATGCCTAGGTTGGAGAGGGAGAGCAGGTGGGACTCAGGCTGGCCAGAGGAGGGAAAGGATGAGGGAGAAGGAGAGGAAGAGGGGAGAGGGGACTGAGGACTGTCTGTCAGGCACTGTCCCTTACAAGCCTAATCTTGTTGTGAGACTGGTGGTGCCATCCTCACTTTACAGATGAAGAATCTGAGGCTTGGGTGGCTCTGTTGTTAAGCAGCCAAGTTGGGATTCAAACTCCCAAAACTTTGAGGGAGGATGAGAAATGAGAGAGAGAGAGAGAGAGAGATAGAGATATGAGAGATTGAGAAACAAGCTATGATAGTGAGAGGACTTGAGAATTCAGGGCTGGCCATCCAAGAAAGGTGTCTCAGGTTTTGTAGTAATCCTTCTTCAGTGACTCTTTCTCTATTCTGTTCATTTGCACTATTTGTCTATCCTTGCGCTTGTACCATCCTGTCTTATTTACTATAACTTTATGTTAAGTCTTGATAAATGATGTGGCGTGTTTCTTGATTTCTCATGTTCCCAATTGTCTTGGCTAATCCCAGGCTTATATGTATATCACAAATACCTGTGTAGCCACTGCTGAGTTAAGCAGAGTATTATAGATATAGTAGAAGCCTCCTGTGGACCTCACTTATCCTGCCTCCTCTTTCTCTCCAGTCATATCCTGATTTTGTCTTTATCTATTGATGCATATGTACTGTGTCCATGGTAGTAATAATGTTTTAAAGTTTTAAGAATAATCTCATACTATGTCCCTCTGCAACTTGCTTTTTCAGGTTCGCATTATGTTTATTGTCCATGTTATTAAATGTAGCTCTGTTCATTTTAACATATGTACAGGATTACACTGTAGAAACATATAATATATATTTCCTTGTACACAGGAAATATTAATATTGCCAGTGTACCTAGGAAGAATGTGTATATTTTCAACTTTATTTTGAAATTAATTTCCAAAACAATGGTGCCATTTGTACTTTTTGTTTTTCAGCAGTATCATGAGAGTTTTCATTGTTCTACACCCTCCCTAGTACTTGGAATTGGCAGACTTTAATTTTTTCCAGTCTGGTGGTTGCTTGTTTTAATTTAGACTCCTGATTTCCTTGAAACATTGATCATATTTTTATCTTTCTTAGACTTTAGGCTTTTTCTTCTGTGAATTACCTACTCCTTCCTTGACCCATTTTTCTATTGGGCTTGCCCTTGTGTTATTAATTTGTAGGAATTTATATCATATTATGCCTGAAAATTCTTTGATATGTGTGTTGCAAATATCTTCTCCTGGTCTGAGACTTGTCTTTTCAGTATTTTGTAGTACCTTTTGAAATACAAAGTTGTAAACTTTATGTGATCAAATTGATTCAACTTTTCTTTGTTATTCGTAATTTCTATGTCTTAATTTAAGAAAAATTTCCCTATCCTTAGATCATAAATATATTCCCCACTATTTTCTTCTAAAACTTTTAATATTTTGCTTTTCATAGTTAGGTCTTTATGCCAGTTGGAGTTTAATTCTGGATATGATGTGAGGTTGGGATCTAGTTTTGTTATTTTTTTTCCCCAATAGATAGCTAATGATTTGTACCAATATCTACTCTTCTCTTATTGATTTGTAATGACAACTCTGTCATAGGTATCTAGTTTTCATGTGTGTGCTCTCTATTTCTGGGATCTCTATTCTGTTTCTCCTTTTGTTATTTGTTTCTCCTTTTGTTAATACAACCCTGTCTTAATACTATAAATTTATAATAAGACAATATATGATAGGGAAAATCCTGTGATATGTCCTTATTGTTCGTATGTCCTGTTGCTCTTCAAAAATGTATCGATTAATTTTGGATCTTTGCTTTTTCATTTGGAATTTTAGGATCAGCTTGTAAAGTTCCTTGAAGAACTCTATTGGGAATTTTTTCAAGTGCTTTACTTACGTGATTTTTGTTTTTCTCTAGCTTTATTAACACCTATTGGGATTTCGATCGGTCTGGCACTGACCTTGTAGATTAAATGGAGAAGAACTTATAACTTTATGATATTGACAGTCTCATGCATGAATATATTACATTTATCTGTTCATCTAGTTCTTGTTTAATTATTTTTCAATGATTTTTATAATTTCCGCCCCCAAAGGAAATTGCACATCTTGGTTTCCAAAAAAATAATTTCCCAAAATAGTTTTCTTGCTATTATAAATTGTGTCTTCTTAAAAATGATATTTTCCATTTATTGATTTTTTATAGGAACATCATTATTATATATTGATTTTATATCCAGAAATTTTGAAGTTTTTGTTGGTTCTAATAATTTGTGCATAGAATTGCTTTAAGTTTTCTATGTAAAACTGTGAAAATGACAATTTGGTTTCCTTTCCAATCTTCATATGCCTCGTGCCCCCCCCTTTTTTTTTTGGTCTCATATTCTTCACAACAGAACAAGGTGCTTATGATTAAGAAACTGAGGCTCGAAGAGGGAAATTGTGCTTATGATTAAGAAACTGAGGCTCAAAGAGGGAAATTGTATTTTTCAAGTTGACACAGTTGGTGGCAGTCAATACTTGAATTCAAGTCTCTGGTTCTCAAACCCATGCTCTGTTCCCTGTGGTAATCAATCCTCCGTCTATAGATGAGAAAAGGACTGCTCACGGAAGTGAGGTGTCCATGTTACTTTGAGCGAAGGGCAGATTGAGAGAGCAGAAAAGTTGACAAAGCCTTTGTAGCAGTTGTGCAGGACCGAACTAGGGTTTAGGGTATCTGGGTCTTAATTCTAGTTCTACCACCTATTAGCTGTGTTACCTTGGATGAGTCATTTTATCTCTCTAACCTCATTCATTCATTCATTCATTCAATAAACTTTATGGAGGAGCACCTGCAATGCTCTAGTCAGTGTTCTAGATAACGGGCCACAGGAATAAACAAACAAAACGCTGTTCTCAAGGAACTTGTAATTCAGTTGGGGAGACAGACAATGAGCAAAGTAAAAAAGTAAAATATATGGTATATTAGATGTGATCAGCGCTTTGGAGAAAAATAAAGCAGTGTAGGGGCCTAGGGCATGTTGAGGACGGTTGCAATTTATAAGGGTTATCGAGAAAGTCCTCACTGAGAAGGAAGGTAGCATTTGAGTAAAGACCTGTGCAAGTAGAATGGAGGGAGCAAGAAGTAGGAGATGAGGTCAGGTTTTGTGGGTATTTTAAAGGACTCTGGCTTTTCCCATGGGATAGATGCCACTAGAGGGTTTTAAGTGGAAGAATGATGTGACTGGACTGATGTTTAATAGGCTTAACTGCACTGCTGTGTTGAGAACAGACTAAAAGGGGGTGCGAGGGTGGAAGCAGGGAGAGAAGCGAGGGGCCGCATCTAGGTGAGACGATGGTGGCTATCCCAGTGCCATAGCAGTGGAATTGGTGAAAAGTGGCAGATTATCTATCTATCTAGCATCTATTTATCTATAATTAGAAGTTGAAAGTAAATCTATTTATTTAGTTTAAAATTAAAAAATGTTTATTTGATGAAGGAAACTTTAAAATATCTTACAAACCCAAGTATAAAGCAACTCCTTAAATAAGCAATCTTCTCTCTTTCTCTCTCTCTTCTTTTTATTAATGTCTACAGCACCTGGTCTTCCCAGGTCTCCCATCTAAGTACTAACCAGGCCTGACCCTGCTTAGCTTTCGAGATCAGAGGAGATCCAGCACCATTCAGGGTGGCATGGCCACAGACTTCTATTTTTCTGATAAGATCCCAAAAAGGTTTTTTAGACTAACTTGAATATATAAACTCTTAGGAATGTAGAGGGTATAGTCCAGAGTTTCTCAATCTCAGCACCATTCACATTTAGAATCAAATAATTTTTTTTTTTTCTGAAAAGACTGTTTTTGCATTGTTGGAGGTTTGGCAGCTGGCCTCTACCAGCTGGTTGCCGGCCGCCCCAGGCACCCCTCCGTTTCCTCACCAGTTGCAACAACCAAAAATATCGCCAGGAGGGCAAAATAGCCCCTGTTGAGAACCACTGATAATAGTCAAATGCCTATTTATAGTACTTAATTTATTCTTTTATTTACCCATATACTTACATATTTTGGGCAATAATTTATTATTTGATATATAATGCTCCCCTGCCCCCACCCCCAGCCATAAGTTTATTCAACACAAAATAATTCCTCCAACTTTACTGAGGTGGTTGACCATGTCCATGACCAAATCCGCCTCAAAACTGGAATTTAGTTGCTGACCCAGCCGGCCCTGGGCTTTCTTGTCTGCATCAGGGGGCACAGCACTCTGTCTGTAGGTCTCTCTGTCAGCTTCCCCTCGTGTGAGCCTTGCAAAGTGGCAGGCACAATCTTGGGGGGCAGGTGGAGGTAATCACGGAGGTATTGGGTTCCCTTGTTGGTAGGGTACCAGTAGAAATGTCTCCAGGCAAACTGTTTCTTTGCATAGCCTCGTAATTTGAGAGACTACATGGCCTTCATGACATGAAGATTAGGCACAGTCTGGTTTGCCAGCTCCGGGTGTTTATGCATGTGAACATCCTTTTTGGCCACCATCACACCTTCCTTGAAAAGGAGTTCGTAAATGGCAGTCTGTTCTTCTTAGGCATCAACATCGCAACAGCTGCTGCGTCCTGAGGCTGGAGCTAGAAAAAAGCTATAATGCTTTTTTACACTCTCAAATTTCACGAAACAGATTTATTCCAACCCTTTATATGCATCATGGATGTCAGCAACTTCAGTGTTATTGTTCATTTAACAGAGTTTCCAGGTTATATCATTTTAACTTCCATCTACCTTGTATGAGATACAGCACCTAATGTCATATATGATGTTGTATGATCAAAGGCTATCATAGGAAAATGACATTCCAAGACACAATTATCTGTTATATAACATCAGGACATTTTTTTCACTGTTATTTTGATCTCTAAAATCTAAACAAGTGCTGAATTACTCTAAAAAAATCACTTATAAAAAATCGAAAACACATACAAGAGTGCATTTAATAGTATAATGGATCCCTATGTGCCATCAGCCAACTTCATCAATTATTAACCCATTTTTTCAATTGAGGTATGTCCCATGTTATCTTGAAGCAAATCCTAAATATATGATTTTATCTGTAAATATTTTGTATGTATCTCTAAAAGATAAGAAATTCTTTTTGAACATAATTGTTAAACCATTAACCTAACAATTAACGTTAACTTCTTAATAGATTAAATATCCAATAAATGTTCAAATTTCTAATTATCTCCTAAGTCCCTCCTTCCCTCCTATCATCCTTCGCCCCCTACCCCCTTCACTCTTTCTTTCTACAGTTTGTTTGAATCAGGATCCACAAAAGGCTCATAGCGATTCACTGCTATGTCTCTTACTTCTCATTTAATCTATAGGTTCTCCCTTCATCTTTTTTCTCCCTTATCATTTATTTGTTGTTTATTTGGCACATCCATTATTCACTATGTACTGAGTTTGCTGAGTATATTCTTATGATCTGTTCCTCTTCTATATTTCCTGTAAACTGGTGGTTGAACTTGCGGATTCTGTTTCTATTTCTTTGGCAAGATTGTTTCATAAGTAGGGTTGTGAATTGGGCATGTACAAACACAACTTTACTAGGAAAGTTTTCAAACAGACACAAAAAGAGAGAAGAGTATAATAAATCCTTATATACCTGTATTAGTTTCTTATAGCTGCTGGAACAAATTACTACAGATTTGGTGCTTTAAAACAACATACATTCATTCTCTTATAGTTCTGGAGGCCAGAAGTCCAAAACAGTATCAATGGACAAGGAGACAGCAGGGCCATGTTCCCTCCAGAGGCTCTAGGGCAGAATCCATTCCTTGCCTCTTCTAGATTCTGGTGGCTGCTGGCATACCTGGCTTGTGGCCTTGTCTCTCTGCCTTTGTGGCGATTTCTGTCTGTAATTAAATTTCCCTTGGCTTTTCTCTTATACAAATATTTGTGATTATTAAGACTCACTTGGGTAATCCAGAATAATCTCCCCATCTCAAGAGCATTAATTTAATCATGCCTGCAAAATCTTTGCCATTAAGGTAACATGTACAGGTTCTAGGGATCAGGACCTGATATCTTTGAGGACCATTATTTGGCCTAGTACAATACCCATATTTAATATTTTGCCTCCCTTCCTCCCTCCCTCCCTCCTTTCCTTCCTTCCTTCCTTCCTTCCTTCCTTCCTTCCTTCCTTCCTTCCTTCCTTCCTTCCTTCCTTCCTTCCTTTCCTCTCTCTACATTGCCTCTCTATATAGACATTTTCTTCGATAAACCACACACCATGATCACTTAATAAAACTAATAATGAATGATTCCTTAGAATAATCTAAAATCCCATCCATATTAAATTCTCCCTGATTTTCTCAAATATGTCTATCCTGGTATCTTCTGTTTGCTTCTCCAGATCCACTCTCCACCCTTCTCTGCCCTGTCCTGTGCCCCTGGAGGCTGATCTGTATGGACTATATTAACCATCTCCCATTGTTTCTAGTTGGGCTCAGCCAATGGGAGGCATGGTAAGAAATCAGAAGTTGAAAGAAGAGAGAGGTCTGGGTATTCGTTTTCTGGTTCCCTCCCTGCCAAGTCATTGAGGACCAGCCACAGCTTTCTACACAAGGTCTCAGCTCCCACCAGGCAGCCCTCTCCAAACAGCTACTTTCTTTAGATTCCAGTAATGCCCCCTCTCCTCAGCCCTTCAGATGGTAAGGGCTCCCCACTCTTGGTAGCCTTGGAGTCCTGCACCATTCCTTTTGATTCTCCAATCCTGCCTGCATCTCTTTAAGTCGTCCCTTTAGCCACAGATTGTCCACTTTAAGGGTGTTATCTCTTTCCAGGACCCTAACCGATATACTGTTATATTTTTATTTTTATTTTTATTTTTGACATATTTGATTTGATTTAATTTTGACAGTTGATTTGAATGATCCAGGTTCTAAACAAGATTCAGAAGTTGTATTTGATTTTTATATCCCTTAAGTCTCTTTCAGTCTAGAACAGACTCTTCCCCATTTTTTCCTCATATGGTTGGCCTGTTGTGGGAACCAGATCAGTTGTCCTTGTAGAATGTCCTTGTCCCACATTCTGGATTTGGCTGATTGTTCCTTGCAAGGTCCCTTAATTCGTTCCTTTGTCCCCCATGTTTCCTACAAACTGAAAGTTAGATCTAAAGTCTTGCTTAGATTGAGTTGAATATATTTTAAAGTAGAACTGACAGAATTTGCTAACAGAATGGATGCGGGTATGAGAGCAAGGAGGAGTTAACCTCAGTTTGCTCATTTGTAAAATGTTGATAATAATCTCGGCCTACCTACCCTGCTTATTGATAATCTCAAACGAGGTACCGCAATGCAACCACTGCATGAGCACACATAAGGGACCGTTAAAAAACAGGCTGAGCTAAACAGTTCTGCATCTGAGCCAGGCGTCCCAGAGACTATGGCCTCTTGGAGGCTGGTTGACCTCGGAGGTCCTTCCTTGGTTTAAGGTTCTGCCTAGAGTGTGGAAGCTGGAGGACAGCTGAGAAGGTGAAACCAGTTTTGGGAAAGAGGATCTGGCCTGGGGATCAGAGCAATGGTCTCGACTTTCGGGTAGACAGTTTGCGTGCAGGTTAACCACCACGAACAGACCATGTCCTCTTGTGTTTCAGCATACTCAGGGCTCAAAAGGCCTCTGAGGGAGATGAGGAGGGATGAGCAAAGTGGGCCTTTTCGAAGTCCTTAACAAGATTTCTGGGCCACATCTTGGGATTTGAGCAGAGTGTGGATGGTGGGGGAGTGTGGAGCAGTGTGGACGAGTGAGTGTGAGGAAGGAGGTGACTTGGGCAGGTGTGAGGTGCCGATAGATATGGGCAGCTGAGTGTGCACGTGAGTGGAGGGATGTCATTGCGAGGGGATTTCTTTGCATGATACTGTGTACTGAAAGCACATGAGCCTAAAGGGGTAATATGCATAAGTGGTTTGAGAGCATCTGCCTGCCTGTGGGTGATGGGGGCAGAGCCGGGGGGAGTCCTGGTTCTTAGGGCTGAGGCACATGTAAAAGTGGCTTGTCCTTTGAGATCAATTTTTTTTTTTTTTTTTGATAAGGGACAGCAGTGGGGTCCCAATCAGTAGGAGGAGGCTAGCCCACACACCAGGATGAAGCCGAGGCCGGACCCTCCGTGGTGAGTCAGGAGCCTGCACTCCTGGCTCTGCTGTGCACCCGCCTTGCTGTGGGACCCTGGTCTGTCTAAACCTGCTTCCCTCTCTGTGTGGAGGGTGCCGGATTGACTGATTTCTGAGGGACTGGCTTTCTTAGTGTCCACTGCAGTGCTCGGTGCCTGGGTTGCTCAATAAATGTTTGTCGAATAAACAAGTGTGTAAATGGACTAGAAACCAAGTTAGGGAGCTCTGGCTCATCCCTTACTTATGTACACACAAAGCCTCCACCCACCTGACTTTTACACACTCACACACACTCCCGAACTCACTTCTGTTCACCCTCCCAGTCTCCCACACCTGTTCCCTCTCACTGCATTCCCACTGTCTCCTTTACTGCTAAACTTTTGCTCAGGGTCCTAAGATACTTCCTCCTTCCCCTAAGCCTGCAGCACCCTGTCCCCAGGAGTTTCCTGTGCTCTGTGCTTCTTGGTCACCAGGGATGCCCTGCCCAGTCATGCCTCTGACCACAGCAGCTCTTCTGAGCTCCTCCCTTCTCATCCTTTTTATATTCTAGCTGTCTTTCCTTTTTCTCCTTCTCATGCCTTTCTTTCATTTTTTTTCTCTCATGCCCATACACAGACATACAGATACGCACAGGCACACACTCACTGTCTGTCTCATCTTTTTCTCTTTTAACTCCCTTAGTTTTTGTCCTTGTTGCTCCTCATTCCTCTCATGCGCTCTCTCTGTGTTTACACCCATCTGTCTTTCTCCCCCATCTCTCATTTTATCCTGACTCCCTCTCTCCCTCTCTTATTCTGTTTTCTTGGGCACTCACGTCTCCTCTCTCCTCTTCCTCACTCTCGTGCTCAGTTTCTCTCTCCTGAGTGCGTGCTCTCTCATCTTTTGCTTTCTCTCTCTTGTATTTTTTGTCTCTCACCCCAGTTCCCTGGCATGGTGGCCACTGTCTCCACCCCATGCCGCCCCTTGCTCTGTGAGAAACCTCTGAGCAGTGCCCGGGGCCTGGGTGACCCAACTCGGAGGCTCCTGTGGCATCTATTGGAGGGGCCTTAGGGTCACAGCATTTCCTCTTGGTGGTGACTGGGCAGTGGTGTGTTTTGTTTCCTCATTTCTGCAATTTACAAACAGCACAGAAGCTGGGTCTGCAGACAGAGATACTCATATCCTGCAGCTGCAGCTGCTACCTCTGGTACAGGTAAGAGGGGCGTCTTAGCTCTGCCGGGCAAAGGGCGGGCATATAAACATGTGTTCGGGAGACAGGTCATGTCCCTAGACTGCGCCTAAGCAAATGATGGCTGTTTTTAAGGGACTCTTTTGTCATCTTCCTTAGGCCTAGAGTCTCACATTTACAAAGAATTCCTTGTGACCTAACTTTCCCAGGGAATCCGGCTCCCCTTTTTGATTCTCTGAGGCAATGGTAGTGCTGGAGTGACCTCAGAGACCTCACCAGGAGGTAACCATGGTGATGAGAGGGGGGCTACCTCGATATCAGGGAGCCGAATGCCATCTTCTTTACTAGCCGTGTGGTCTTGGCCAAGTTGCACCCCCTCTCTGCACTTCAGTTTCCTAAATTATCAAATGAGGTTGATGCCATTTCTCTGGAAGGATTGTTGGGAGAGGTAAAGGATCTGGGACAGGGCTGGGGACTTAGGAACTCACCAGATGTTAGGTTTTCCTGGGGGATGATGAAGATAACCAGGTGACTGGTACAAAGAGCCTGGCCCACAGCCAGTCTCTCCCATTAGGTCCCAGGTGGTGGGGACAGGAATAGGCTGGTACCCCCCAATATCCTCCATTTTTCTCTGGCTGATTAGATGGGCTTGGTGAACTGGGGCTGCTGTCCAGATACTCGCTAGCCTGGGAAGAATGAAGGAACCAGCAGTCTCTCCCCCAGCATTCAGGCAACTCTGATTTAGCTCTGACTGAATACACAGCTGTGTTCCGTGTGTGTGTGTGTGCGCGCGCGCGCGCGCGCGCGTGTGTGTGTGTGTTTTGAGGTGCTGGGGAAGCGAATGAAAGAGATTTCCCTGCCTTTAGGTACTAAAAACTCAGCCAAGGACAGCAATCCACTCTGGAGGCAAAGAAATGGCCCTGGGCCTGAGCAAGGCAACAGGGTTTTGATTTCAGCTCCAGTTTACAAGCTGGGATCTTGGGCAATGCAGGAGCCTCATTTTCCTTCTTTGCCAATTGATGTTTAAAGCACTGACCTTGTGGGTTTGTGGGGAAGGTGAAGTAAGAGCTGGGTGGGAGAGTGCTTTGTTAATTGTAACATGATGTACAAATGTGAACAAATGTGTTACTATTAATACTGACCCTGTATTTCTTATCGTAAATGCCTTAAGGATGGGGTATTTGTTTTGTTCATTGTTTTCTCCTTACTTTTAGCACAGAGTTGGGCATGTAGTCTAGTCTTAGAATTTAACTATGTTGTACTTGGAAGAGAATGGGCAGTGAGCCAGAGGCCCAATATCTGGTCCCAGCTCTGCTCCTGACATTGTTGTCATCTTGGGCAAATTCTTTCTCTTTTCTGGGCTTCAATTTTCCCATCTATCCAAAAAAGGTTTGGGTAAGGGATTCACAGTCTATGGCATTAATGACAAAATGTACCTCCAGGACTAGATTTCCGCTCCCGATTGGTATTGGGGTGGGGATGGGGGTTTGATGAGAGGCTGTATCCTGTTTGTCCTTTTGTAGGGAGACCTTTACAGAGAGACCTCCTCCTCTCCAAGCCTGTGAACAAGGCCTTGTTGAGGAGAAGTAGGTGGTCCTCTTTTTCTGTGGCAACTCTTCCTTTCTCACAATGGCTCCCTCTCCTTTCCTTATGGGTGGGCCCAGGAGAGTGCAACAGTTCAGCTATAGCCTGGGACCACGTCCTGGGGGGAGTGTGTCTGGTTAGTAGTGGAGCCAGTTCCAAGAAGGCAAATGCTGGGCTGCTAGCACAGCCACCTCTTTCACCATCCACTATTAGGTTCCTTGGCAGCATGGTGGGATGGGAGAGAAGCTTCTGATATATGCATGCGTGTCTGTGGTTGTGTGGGATGCACTGGGAAGATGTCTCTGGCTATATCTACATGTGCCTGGAGCATGTTCAACCTACAAGTGGGCCTGGTACAGCCCAGCAGTTCCTAGAAGCAGGAGCATCAACATAATTAGCTGAGAGGTTCTATCTTCTCTTGTGTCTTAGTTAAAGGGAATCCAGAGCCTGTGTGTGTGTGTGTGTGTGTGTGTGTGTGAGAGAGAGAGAGAGAGAGAGAGAGAGAGAGAGAATGGATGGGGTGGGGAGGACCACCACTCAGCAGCCTCTCTCTATTCCCTTAGTTCTACAGAAGGGGAATCTTCAGGTCCCCGAGTTTGGAGTTGAGCTAAGCTGGCTAATGGGAGAAGCATGTCAAAGATTTGTTTGGATTCCTTTACAGTTTGTAAAGTCTATTTCAATTTACCAAGTGCTTACCTGCTTGCTAAACCCTTTATCACTCTCCAAATCTTACTTCTTTTTCACAACGATGCTTGTGGTGGACATAGCACCCTGTTTTGCAGATAAAGATCCCTAGGCTCAGAGCTTGAGTAAAGAGACTCACTCAAGACGGTAGGTGGCCCTGCTGAGGCCAGAGCTCAGATCCCCTCTGATTCCTGTGGTTTCTCTTCAGTCACCCCTGGTGGCTGCTTCCAAAGGAGGTGACTTGGCTGGTTTGGTGCATGGTTGATTTGTTTGCTTATTTATTCACTCATTCATTCAACAAAAAATTTTCTGCGGTTGAGGGAAAGGGAGAGAAACTCACAGCTATTAAGTAATAACCACAATTGCATAAATTGCTTCATTCTGCTCTTACCACCTACCTTCCTGATGCGGAAGGTTTTATTATCACCATTTTGCAAATTAAGAAAGGGAGGCTTCAGGACTCTAACATCAGCTAGGAAAGAGCAGAGCCAGGTGCAGGTCTGGGTCTGGTGACCCGACTTGGGCCAGGCCCCAGGTACCCAGGAGGGTACTGGCAGGACTCAGGAGCTACCAGGCTGGGAAGACGTTGGTGTGGTTCCTGGTATCACAGAGGGGTGTGCCTGGGGCTGGGGAAGCCCAAAGGAGGAAGGGCCACTCTTTCTTTCTTCCCTGTCTAACTTCCAGGAAACAAGGAAGTGGGGAGACTGACTCACAGACCGACAGCGTCTACGTAACTGGGAGCCAGGGGAGACCCAGGCCAGGCTCTGGGGTCCCCCACCTCCCCTGGGATATCTTAGGCCTGCTGAGAAGATACGGAGGTTCATTAATGTAATACAATACCTGGGGTCAGGGTGGATCCAGTAAGAAGGAAAATTGGGAAACTCTGTTACCCAGGCTGCCCCCGTCTCTGGGGCCTTAGACTCTGTCCCTGACCTTTCCCCAGACAAGCAGCTCCGTTCATCCACCAATAAATGTTCCCAGCATGATGCGAGGCTCCTTGTACTGGAATCTGGGGAGCCCAGTGCAGAATTCACCAGAGGTCAAGACACTTGCTCCCTTAACTTGCCCCTCAAATTTCTCTTCTTTTTGGAGTGATGGTAATAAAACCACTCCATGAGAGGAATCTTTAAAGGGTGTGGGCAGCATGGCCAGGCCAGGGCACAAATGTTAAGCAACAGGGAAGGTCAGAATAGGAGGTAACTCATTAATTGAACACCTACTGTGTGTAAAGCACTTTAGAGTTTTATCTGCCTTCATCTTCAGAGCCTTCCTGTGAGGCTAATGTTGATGGGATTCCCATTTTACTGATGAGAAAACCTGCACTCACAGAAGGGAGATGATTAAACTGTGGTGTTTTAGTGTTCCCAGGGAATCTAAGGGCTGGGAGTGGCTGAGGCTGGCATGTGAGTGTTTGGAAGTGAAAGACAGTGTGAGCGAAGATGAGGGACAGTGTAACTCTGTGTGTGTGCATGCGTGTGTGTGTGTGTGTGTGTGTGTGTGTGTGAGAATATCTATTTAGTAATTATTTTTGAGAGTTTGCTGTGTAGGAGGCCCTGCCATATGTACTGTTGAAATGCCAGAAGCCTTATACCCAGAGAGTTGACAACCCAGCAGGAAATAGCAACGGACAGCCATTTAATGCAGTGTGGCATGTTGTGTCATCTTTGGCTCTGGGGTAAGAGAAGACTCGACTCAGTAGCTAACATTCACTAGGCTCTTATTATGGATCAGGCGTTTTCTATTTAATCCTTATAATAACTCTGTGAAGTAGGTAATACTATTGCTATTACTTTTTTACAGATGAGTAAACAGAGGCTCGTAGAGGTTAAATTAATTGTCTTGGGCAAGAATTGACTGGTAGCATTTTGCCAATTGTACCCAGCTGCCATTAGAAGCATGTGACTGGTTCCCAGAAGCTTTTAGGGTTAATGACATATCTGGAATAGGTTGCTTCAAGCTGGGGTGAGCTCCGTAAGAGCAGTGGCAGTGACAATGGCATACTATTTTGAGAAACATTTAATCTGATCTAATCAGCCCGTTGGATTTCCTGCAGATACAGCTTTTTAGAGCTGTTGATGATTAATTCCTTGAATTGTACTAAGCACTTTACACAGGTTAATCATTGAATCTTCACACCACTCTGGGGAGGTACATGCTTGAAACATCATCAGCTTTATTTATAGGGTAAGGGCTTGAGGCTCAGAGAGTGGTGTTATTGATAGTGGTCATGAAGCTAGGACAGGACAGAGGCAGGATTTGAACTGAATCTAGAGTCTGTGGTCTTAACCATTGTCCTTTCCAAATACTTTATATCCTTCATCTCCCTGGATGCTCTTTAAGGGTGAATGTGTTATTGTCCCCATTTTTAAGGATGCGGCCCAGAGAAGGGAAGCATTTTACCAAAGGTTGCACAGCTATTAAATCATTAAGCTGAGCCATATGATTCCAAGGTAAAAATACACAATATACTTGCAAATCTGCCATCTCTTAGGCCCACTTTTAAAATTTATTATATTATGGTAAAAAAACACATAAGTAAATTTATTCTCTTAACAATTTTTAAGTGTACATTACTGTATTGTTAACTCTATGCACACTGTTGTACAACAGGTCTCTAAAATGTTTTCACCTTGCATGACTGAAACTATGCCCATTGAGCAACTCCCTATTTCTTCCTTTCTCTACCCCCAGAAACCACCATTCTACTTTGTTTCTATGAGTTTGATTACTGTAGATACCTCATATAAGCGGGATCATTCAGTATTTGCCTTTTTGTAATTGGCTTATTTCACTTAATATCTTCAAGTTTCATCCATGCTATGGTATATCAAAAGATTTTCTTTCTTTCAAAGACTGTATTGTATTCCATTATACATATATACCACATTTTGTTTATCTATTCATCTGCTGAGAATATTCGAGTTGCTTCCACCTCTTGGATATTGTGTTACGCTGCTATGAACACGGGTGTGCAAATATCTCTTCAAGATCCTGTTTTCAATTTTTTTTTTTGAAATTTACCCAGAAGTGAGATTTCTGGGTCATATGGTAGTTCTATTTTTGATTTTTTGAGGAACCTCCATACTGTTTTCCATAACAGATGTTCCATTTTATATTTCCAACAACAGTGCATCGGTTTTCCAACTTCTCCACAGCTTCGTCAATACTCGTCATTTTCTGCCTTTTTGATAGCAGTCATCCTAATGGTTGTGAGGTGATACGTCATTGTGGTTTTGATTTGAACCTCTCTGATGATTAGTGATGTCGAACATCTTTTTATATGCTTGTCGGCCACTTGTATATCTTCTTTGGGAAAATGTCTATTCAAGTCTTTTGCCTCTCTTTTAATCAGTTTTTATTTATTTATCTATCGTTATTGAGTCATAAGAGTTCTTTACTTTTCTGTATATTAAACCCTTATCCAATATGTTTTTCAAATATTTTCTCCCATTCCGTAGTTGGCCTTTTTACTCTGTTGATTATTTCCTTTGCTACACAGAAGTTTTTAAGTTTGATATAGTCCCATATGTCTATTTTTGCTTTTGTTACTTGTGCTTTTGGTGTCATACCCAATTCCAACATCATATGTTTTCTTCGGGGAGTTTTATAGTTTCAGGTCTAATTTTGGGCCTTTAACTCATCTCGAGTTAATTTTTGTGTGCGGTGTAAGATAAGGGTTCATCTTCATTCTTTTGCGTGGGGACATCCAGTTTTCTTATCACCATTTGTTGAAGAGACTGTCCTTTCCCCATTGTGTAGTCTTGGTACCGTTGCCAAAGATCATTTGACCATATATGTGAGCGTTTATTTCTGGGCTCTCTATTCTGCTCCATTAATCTACATGTCTGTCTTTATGCCAATGTCATTCTGTTTTGGTTATTGTACTTCATAATATGTTTTGAAATCAGGAAATGTGGGGCGTCTAGCTTTTCTTTCTCAAGATTGTTTTGGGCATTTAGCATTTTTGAAAGAAGAGTCCATATAAATTTTAGAATGTTTTTTTTTCTATTTCTGAAAAAAAATGCCATTGAGATTTTGACAGAGCATTGAATCTATAGTATGGACATTTCTAACAATATCAAGTCTTCCAATCCATGAACACAGCGTGCCTTTCCATTTATTTGTGTCTTTAATTCCTTGCATTGATGTTTAATAATTTCTAATGTGTAAGAATTTTGCCTCTTTGGTTAAATTTGTTTCTAGGTATTTTATTATTTTTGATGTTTTTATAATTGGGACTGTTTTCATAATTTCCTTTTCTCTTAGACCCATTTTTAAATCTTCGTTTTACCAATGAGAAAACAGAGACTCAGAGTCATAGGGTGAGTTTAATGTTTGAACCAGAGTTGATTCCAGCTCCAGTGCTGTCTGGCAGCAGTGAGATGGGAGCAAGGCAGATCCTCCTCTCTCTTTGCTCCATTCAACTCCTGACCTTGGAGAGCAAAGGTAAAAGCAGGGCCCCAGGTTAAAGGTGTCTCTTCCTGGCGCCTTGCAGCATCTGAAGTTCCTGTTCTCAGGCTGTAGGATAGGTCTGTGAATGGCCAAGTTGGCCAAAGAGTGGTTTATTTCCAGTAGGGGCTACAATTTGGCCTAGGAGAAATAGAATGGGCCTTGGGGTTCAAAATCCCATCTGCCACTGTCCAGCTATGTGACTGTGGACAAGTCTGTTTCCCTCTCTGATCTCACTTTCTTCCCTGAAAAAAACGGCCATTTTGTACAGCTAACCTTGCAAGGCCGATCTGAGGAGGAAATGTGATCATGGATAAGGATGCTTGTACATTTAACGAGTAAATGATGCCTAGTACCCCTAGCTTAGTTGGGCCAGCTCTGGATCCCCTACTGTCACTCCCTCCCCACAGAGCAGGGAGTCCTTGGATTCACGTGGGACTACACAATGGGAGCCTGTGTTCCTTCCATACCCCACTTCTCACCCATGCTCTGCTGATGAATGCACCCCAAGCTTGCAGAGCTGTGAGGAGCTGCTAGCGCACAAGATGTGCATGAACTTGGATGTGGCTGATGAATAGCTCATAAATATTTAGACATTTGTACTCTTGATCCCGTATGACTTCACAAATGTTAGGGGCCAGCCTGACTGGTAAACCCAACTTCCTAACCCACAGTCCGCAGTGGAGAAGTAACCAACACATATTTCTTTCCGCCTAGATCCTGGTGGTCCCTCCCCTCTGCTAGGGGCTGGGAATGTTAGACAGGATGGGAATGCAGAGTAGGGGTCAGGGCTGCATGCTCTCTGCAGGGCAGAGGGCAGGAGATCCAGATGTGTGTGTGTCTATGAATATTTACGGCCCTCCTAGCCCACTCACAGCTGAGTACTGGGTCTGGGCCTGCTGCACAGCCTCGATCCATCAGGGAACCATGCCCACATGTTAAGTTGAGTGGTCTGAGCCACCTCTTCCTTCTTCCTCCAAATGCTCATTTCCTTCCTGAGCTGTTAAAAGCTTTGTTGGCATTTGTCTAAAGCCCTGTCTGCCGTGGCAGGAAAGCCAGTGGTGGGTAAGAGCCCTTGAGGTCAGTGGCAACCTATAGTCCCCTCCCTGGGCTCCAAGGAACTAGGCCAATGGAAAGAGAGAGGCCTGACCATTTGTGGTCACTTTACATGCTTATCTTTGAAATTATTGTTAGGATTGTAAGATTTTGCAGATGAAGAAATGAAGGCGCAGAGAAGTAAAGTCACTTGCCCAAGGTCACACAGCAAGAAAATGGCAGAGCCACGTGTGAACCCAGGTCTTTCTGACCCCAGAGGCCTTGTTCTCCTCTCCTTATTATGCTTCCCCCAGTTTCCTCCGAATAGCCATCTGGGGCTCGGTTACTCATTCAGTCATTGGATCCCCAGTATCTGACACTGGGTGCAAAAAAATGAAAAAGATTCAGTCCCTGCCCTTGAGAAGCTCCCAGCCTGGTGAGAAAATGGCCACAGAAATCAATACTTAGATTATGTCAGGTGCTATGCTGAAGAATGTGCCCAGTACCACGGTGACCCAGAGAGGGAGGCAACTCTTTCTGACTGGGGCAAGCAGGGAAGGCATTCCAAAGGAAGCGCTCTTTAGGTTAGGTCTTAAAGGATGAGTAAGGTATTGCTAGGTAAAGCAATAGGCAAAAGGCATGCTCAGCAGAGGCCATAGGGTGTGCAAAGGCACAGAGGTTTGAGGAGAAATGGAGTTTTCAAAGCAGCAGCAAGAAGTTCGGTAGAAGGCGAGTAGCAGCAGAGGCTGATGGGAGATGAAGTGGGAAAGGAGCTTGGAGTTGATCCTGGGCAGTGGGGAGTCAGGAAAGGTGTTAGATCAGGCAAGATTGTGGCTGGCAGCATGTGGAGGCACAGGACTTCTCAAACTTCAGTGTGCGCAGGAATCACCCAGGAATCTTGTTAAAATACACATTCTGATGCGGTAGGTCTGGGGTGGACTCTGATATTCTGCATATCTAACGAGCTCACAGATGATGCTAATGCTGCTGGTCCAAGGACTACAATTTGTGGAGTGAGGTTGTGGAGGGCTCGCTCTGCCTTGTGTGAAGGCTGCTCAGTGGGGCAGGCAACCACTGATGCTATGATGTCACTGCATAGGTCAAGTTTCTACCATCTTCTTGGGCCACAAAGGGGTCAGTGTTGTCAGTTGCTGGATATTTGTTCACTCAACCAATGTTTACTAAGCTCCTGCTTTGGCTAAGCTTGTGCTGGGAACTGGGGATAAAGACAGTGATTGAAAATGTCACTTTCTAGTCCATGTCATCACTATCTCTTGGCTCCAAAATGTTCTCTCTGCTCTCTCTCTTGTCACTCACCTATTTTCTGCCGGCAGCCAAAGCAAGTCAAATCATATTACTCACCTTTTTGACATACTCTAGTGGCTCTCTGATGCTCATAGAATCAAATGTAAACCCATTATCATGGCCTAGGGGTGATTTGGGGCCTGTTGCCCTCTGCTCTCATCCCACTTTTCCTATTTCTCACACCTCTAGGGCCACACTGACTTTCCAGTTCCTTGAACATGATAAATTTATTCATATCTCAGATTATGATGGTATTATTAACACTGTAGGCCCTTTGCACATGATTCCCTTTGCCTGGAATAATTCTAGATTTTCTCTTGACTTGTTCCTTCTCACTTTTTAAATTTCAGCCAGGGAAGATATAGGTTTTGCAGGACCCTATAGGGGGACCATCTTTGAAGAAAAAATACTAAATTACAAAAACAGAATTAGATACAAGGCCTAGGAGGGGGCCGTCAAGCTCAAGCTTCTTTGGCTTCATGGTAAATCTGCCCCTGGTTTTGTTTCTGTCACCTCCTCTAAGAAGCCTTCCCTGGTCACTCTACTTAAAGCAGTACCCTACCCAATCTTCATCATGTCACTATTTTTATTTCTTTTATTGAATTCATCACTATTTGAACTTATCTTTTTTGTTGTTGTTTTGTTTTGTTTTTAATCTCTCTACTTATTTCTGTCTGTTTTCCCTGACTAGAGTGTAAGCTCATCAAGAGCAGGAATTTATCTTGTTTTATTCCTGCAATATTCCCAACACGGTGCCAGGTACCTGGTGGAATGTCAATAACTGCTGGGCGAATGAGTGAACATGGTCTCTGCCCTCTAGAAGTTACAGTCTAGTGTGGTAGGAGGACACACACAGGCAAATTCAGTGAAATAAAAAGCTGTGAGCTATGTAAGCCCAGAGGATGGCCGTTAACCAGGCCCAGGGGCAGAGGGCAGGATGTGAAAGAGGCAGGGAGGCTGGAAAAACTACTCTGGGGGAAAGGAGGCCTGAGCAGTCTTAACTGATGATCAGTAGTTATCCAGACAAAAAGAGGGAAGGAAACATCGATAAAGGCGCAGGGATGTGAGCCCCCAGAACCAGAGGAGACTTGGCTGGTTACATTTTGGGTCATCTCAAGAATTCTGTTGATGCAAAAAGACAAATGGGAACTAAGTTTGGGATGAGGGCCAAGGGAGTGGGAGTCACATGGGGACCAGGACCTGCAACTGGAGAGAAGGCAGCAGAAGTAGGAAGAGCTGGGGTGATGGGTACTGGAGGCACTAAGAGCAAGTCTTTGAGCAAAGGCAGGGGTTCCACCCAAGACTCCCGACACTGATTCTGGTCCTGTATCTGGAAGGAAGAGGCCCACCTCTGCTGGGCTTCCTGTGGGGGTCATATGGACTGGGGAGGCTCTGGGGTCAGACAGACGTGAGCACTCATTGTCACAGGTCATGTTTCTGAGTTTCTGAGATGGAGATTAGCATGCAGGCACGTTTTTTCTGGAAAATTTTAAAGCAAAACCCAGATATTATATAATTCCATCTAGAAATACTGTGATATATAAATATATACATATATATATATACACATATATATAATTGATAAGGAATTTAGAAATATAAAAATATAAAAACATAACATCAGACCTCACAAAATTAGCATTAATTTCATAATTCTGTTAATCTGTGTTCGAGTTTTACCAATTGCCTAACAGATATATGTTTTTTTGTTAGTTTCTTTGAATTGGGACATAGAAAATGTCCACACACAGTGTGTAGTTGCTCAGTTAAGCTTCTTGAGCGAGACTTTGACATTTTACCTCCTCGCTTCTCATTCACTCCAACTCATGCTTTGGAAAACCTCTCTCCTCTAATCACGTGAGATGGAGTTCCAAGTTGCCACACCCGATATTTCTTTTCTGTCTGTGTTTTACTTGATCTTCCTGTGACTTTTCACACTGCCGGCCACCGGATTCTACGTTCTTGAAACTTTCTTCTCTTAGGTCTCCAGCGTGGAACTTCCCTGGTTCTCCTACCTCTGACCTTCCTGTCTTTGCCTCCTTCATAGGTTTCTCCTCCTCCTCTGACTTCTCTTTTAATGTTGGTCTCTTCAAGGCTTAACCTTGGATCCTCCTGCAGGTTTCACAGGTGCTCCAAATTATATGTTCCCAGCTGAATTCATCCTCTCCCCCATGCTGTTCCTCCTTAGTGGCAGTTCCACGAAGACAGACACCATGCCAGCCGCAATTATCTGGACCAGAAGCCTGGCAGTCTTTGATTCCGTCCTTTCCATCAACCAGTATCCCACCCATCACAACTCTCACAAGCATTCCTTTCCCTCCATCAGCTCTGCCATGGTCCTAGCTTCCTTTGGCCCTGCAGACAATTGCAGTTGTCTCTTTGGTGTTGCCTCTCTGCCTCTGGTCTGAAGCTCTTCCAGTTCATTCTATACACAGCAGTCAAAGCCATCTTTGCCAAACCCAGATCCAGCCTTGTCCCTTCCATGGTTTGTATCCTTCAATGACCCCCCATTTTCTGTAGAATCAAGTACAAGCTCCTTAGCCTAATACTCGAGACCCTTCTTAAGTTGACTGATGCTGACTTTGTAGGCCCTTTGTCTCTTTGTCTCTCCTCATCCCTCCACCCCTTAAATTGTAGCTAAACTGAATGTCACCAGTTCCTTGAGAACAAAGTACATCCTCTCCTATTTTTCCAGATCTCTGCACATGCTGTCCCCCTCCATGGGGGTCCTCATCAGGCTAACTCCTTCTTATCCTTCAGCATGGGTAGGAGGTCATTCCTGACCCTTAAGTCTGGGCTAGGGGCACTGTATCAGAATTACCCTGACATTTGGAACGTTCTCCATCATAGCACTTCTCACTTGTCTATTTCTGAATCTCTCTATTGCAAAATGATCTCTGAGCCACTGAAGGGCAGAGACTGAGTCTGTTCTCTGAGGCCTCAGTACTCAGCCTAGGGCCTGGAGCAGTGAGTGAGTGATTTGTCCAATGGATGCATGCATGCATGAATGAATGAATGAGTGAGCTGGGCTAACCTGTTTATGTGCCCCATTCACATGGGGAAAGACTTTTTCTTTTTAGTTTTTATTTTATTTCTTTAGAAAGATTTTTTTTTAAGTAATTAATCTAGAAAAAGTCCCTAAACAAAATACCAACTTTTAAAAATTGAGGTAACATTGGTTAATAACATTAAATAAGTTTCAGGTGTACAACATTATAATAATAATTTGATAGCTATATACACTATGGCATGCTCACCACCAAAAGTCTAGTTTCCACCCATCACCATACATTTCACCCCCTTTACCCATTTTTCCCTCCCCCCACCCCATTCCCCTTTGGTAACCACCAATTTGTTGTTTGTATCTATGAGTATGTCAAAATACCAAAATTTTAAATGAAGATAGGATCATAATAGTACCAGGCAGAGCCATATTAGAGCCTGAGGCAAAAGGAAGACTCAGTAATACTGACTTTGATATTCAAAAAATACAGTATTAAAATATTATTTATCTTAGTTACTGAAGTTTTCAGTGCCCCTTTATATTTAGTACCTAAGTGAGCACCTCACAAGCCTTATCTTCCCTCATCCTGGTCTTGGCAGGAAGACTTTCTCAACAGGCCTAGACAGGCATGGCACAGAGGGAAGGGCCCTGGAGGATGTTTTGGGTTGAGCCCTTTGGCCAGAGAAGGACAGTTTTCAGAGGAGAGGTGCCCCCACCCCCACTGAGCTGGAGCCTAAACCCAGGAAGAAGAAGGGACTGACTTAAGGGCGTGAGTGGGTGTGGGTGTGGGCAATAGTCAGAGATGTGACTTCCTTAAAGACCCAGAGTGAGGAGCACTATGCACTCCCAGCTGTGGCCTGCCTCCTCACCCCTCTCGGGTCCCAGAAACAGGGTCCTCCATCACATGGGGGTCCAAGAGGAAAAAGAAAGAAAGCCAGTCCCCGATGAATGGGCATCTTTGGCTCAAGGGAGAGGGAGAGAGCCTGATTTTTTGAGCAGCAATTTTCAAATTTCTGGTCTCAGGATTTTTTTAGATTCCTAAAAATATTCAAGGACCCCAGAAAACTTTTGTTTACATGGATTATATCTATCAATGTTTACCATATTCAAAATTAAAACTAAAACATTCTAAAAAGTTTTGGTTTTAAATATAAAAACCAATAACAAACTCATTCATTCCATGCTAACATAAATAACATTTTTAGTAAAAAGTAGCTAAAATTTTCAAAACAAATAATTTAGGGAGAAGAGTGACATTGATTTACATTTTTTTGCAAATCTCTTTAATGTTGGGTTTGATAGAAGACAGCTGGATTCTCATAATCTGCTTCTGCATTCAATCTGTGGTAATGTCGTTTTGGTTGAAATAAATGAAGAAAATCTGCCCTCACAAAGATAGACGTTTGTAAAGGGAGGGATATTTTTTTGTTTTTTCAGATAATTGGTGATACTCTTTGATACTACATCATAGCTTCACAAATAGTAGTTTCTTAAACGTTAGTTGCAACGTGGAGCCTGGATCATATCATGAACTTTTTGTACTCTGTTCCCTGCGATGTATTGGTCTAGCTTACCCTTTGAATCTTTTACCTGTGAAGAATGCGACTCCTGCTACAGTTCAGTGCTGCTGCCTTGGTTTCTGCTAAGGAGCCAGCAGTTTTGCTCACTGTTTTATACCATCAGCACAGATATCAACATGGTGAAAAAGGCAGATAATGTCTTGGTATTATTATGACAATAGTTTTGACCTCATGGATTCCCTGAAAGGTCTCGGAATAGTCCTCTTTCCTCCCTCATTTCCATGCCCCCCTGCCCTTGGGGACTGTTAGCCTAGACCTTTGGGATCAGATGGCAGTGGAAAACGTCCCAGCAGAACACAAACCAGTGATTTCGCTGCTGGGGAAGCAGCATAAAACTTCGTAATTCAAATCAACTGTGTAATTCACAACGTGACTTGAGAGTGAGTTTTTTGTATTTAAATGAATCACAATGATTCATTAGAATAATGGAAGCCACAGTTATTGCATTTAACATAGACAAATCACTACTACACTAAATGAAACAAAGCACAAAAATTTTCTCAATTGGCGAAATTCCAGTTAGAGCCAGTGGTTTCTTTAAACTCGCTTGTGACTATCTAAAGGCTTTCTCAAGTCTTTCCCACTGCTCTAGGGCTCCCAAAGAGATGGACGTAATTAAGGCTTAGCACCCATTTCTTCATTATTGGTCATGGTGCTAGGAATAGCTGTTGACTAGACAGACAAAGTCTTTATTTTCCTGGGGCTCGTAGTCAAGTGAGAGAGTGTTAAATGATCACATAAATATGATTATAACTCCGCTAAGATTTATGAAGAATTACAGGGGGCTTTGAGACAGGGCCTGACCTGGCCTGAGGCCAGTGAAGACATCCTGAAGAAGTGAAATTCAGCTAAGGTCTGAAGCATGAGTTGGAATGGCTAGGTGGAATTGGGTTGTGAGTAGGGGAGAAGGTTCAAGGCAACGGCATGGGTATGCGTGGAGGTTTAGGGAGGAAAGGTCTGAGTGGGTTTGAAGACCCGCCTGGGAAGTCCATTTTGGCTGGAGGCCGGTAGGTAGGTGGCACAAAATGAGAGTGGAATAGCAGCTGGAGGTAATGGCAAGGGTCACCAGGTGGCCTTTTTCTTTTCAGTTCTTAGAACCTATCAAGCTCCTCCTGCCTCAATCCTGGAACCATGCAGATCCCTCTGCCTGGAATATTCTTTCTCTGCTCCTCTTTCAGGCCTCAATTGAAATGTTACCTCCTTTCTAAGTAGATCGCTTTTTCTATCTCTATGTCAACACCCCATTTTCTTTGAATAGCAACTGTATTTGTTTACATTGCTTTTGTCTCGCTCTCCTGTGACACTGTGAGTTCCCAGAGTGCGGGGCCCTGTTGGTCGTGTTCGCCTTGTATCTCTCGTGCTTAGCAGTGAGCCTGATGTGCATTTGGTGCTCAGAAGGATTTGTTGGATGAATGTGTGAACAAACAAATGAACACAGAGCTGGATTTGAGATCCTGGCTGTGTCCCTTAACAGCTGTGTGATCTTGGACAAGTCACACAACTACCCTATACTCAGTTTCCTATTCTGTAAAATGGGGCTTTTTGTGAGACTCAAGTGAAATAATAGTGCATGTGGACGCACCTGGCAGGATTCCTGGCTCAGAAAGAGGTGCTCCTAAGCGTTAAATGTCTTGTTTCTCACTCTCAGTTCTGTATCCTTTTCACTGCACTGTGTTATGTGATGTGCCTCAGGCCTCACTTAATCCCGGCTGAGCCTCATGCCATCCTTTCTCCCTGAGCTGCTTTCCTGAGTCGGCCCACAGCAACAGACACCATCAGAGGGGCTTCCAGGCTTTTGTGATGGCAACAGAGTGGGAGGAACGAGATGGGAGGGGAGGGAGCAACCGGTTCTGATGGAGAGTAGATGCGGGGAGGGACTGTTGAAAATGGACCAGACTTTGGGTACTGGGACTATGACTACTTTTAATCTTATTTAATATACTGTAAAACACCCTGTGTTTTGAAGTAATGTTAGTCCTTCAAAAAAGATGCAGAACAGCTGAAAGAGTTCATGAATGCCCTTCATCCAACATTCTCTAATGTTAAAATTTACAAAACCATACTATAATGATCAAAACCAGGAAATGAACATTGATACAGCATTAACTAAATTATAGATCTTATTTGAACGTCACCAGTTTTCCCCTTAATGACCTTTTCTGTTCCAGGATACAATCCAGGGTCCCACTTTGCAATTAGTTGTCATGTCTCCTTAGTTTTCCTCTGATCTTTGAAAGTTCCTCAGTCTTTCTTTGTCTTTCATGATCTTGACACTTTTGATCAGTACCGATCAGTCATTTTGTAGAATGTCTCACGATTTGGATTTAAATAGTGTTTTCTCATGACTAAATTGCGATCATGCATTTTTGGCAAGAATACCACAGAAGCGATGTCATGTCCTTTTCAATACATCATAGTAGGAGTCCATGATGTTGATAATGTCCTATTGATGATGATGATGTTTATCTTGATCATTTGGTTAAAATATCGTCTACTGTATACTTTTAAAGAAATTATATATTTTAAAAAATTAATTATTAAAGTAATAAATTACCCTTAAGAGTTCAAGCAACATAAGTATAAAGGAAATAAACTTCCTAGCAGACCTACCTCACCTTCCCAGAGCTGATTCCTTTTAGATCATTTTCTACTTATATACACATATATAATGACTTTATTCCAACTTTTTTTGGTTTTGTTTTACTTAACAATATTATCCAGGGACAACTTTCCATGTCAGTACAATCAGTTTTAACTTGTTCTTTCTAATGGTTGGCTAGTATTTCATTCTCTGGGTGATCCTCATATTATACTTTTTTGTATTTTCTAGATTCCTTATGATCACATTAATTTTTTAAAATATAGAACATTTTACCATCACAATTGTTATTTCAAATTTCATCAAAAGAAAAATATTCATATTTTGTCAGAATATTAAAAATGTATATTATATGTTTTATCACCAGAAATAGATCATCTAAAACTTTAAGTCAAAATAAGCCAAAGAATAAAAAGGTATATTTTAAAATAGAACAAGTGAAAAGTAACTGAACTGCCATTGATTTTATTGACACTCAGATGCCATTCATTTAAAATATATACCTTTATTTTATGTAGAAAGAACAAAATGCCAAGTAATTGCAAAATGCCATTGATTTTAAAGTTTTAAAATGTGCAAAATGGGAGTCTTGGAAGTGATGAAATGAGATAGTCCCTTGTTCGCCTTTCATTAACCATAATTCCTGTGTGGTCTTTCAGGCTCAGACAGGACACTGACCAGCTGCCTCTTCCAGCCCAGAGTAATGGAGACAAATAATTCCTCCCGTGTGGACTCTGAATTCCGATACATCCTCTTCCCAATTTTTTACAGTATTATCTTCGTGCTGGGGGTTGTTGCCAATAGCTATGTGCTGTGGGTCTTTGTCTACTTGTACCCTTCCAAGAAACTGAATGAGATAAAGATATTCATGGTGAACCTCACCATGGCAGACCTGCTCTTTTTGGTTACCCTGCCGCTGTGGATCATCTACTACTATCACCAGGGCAACTGGATTCTCCCTAAATTCCTGTGCAATCTGGCTGGCTGCTTCTTCTTCATCAACACCTACTGTTCCGTGGCCTTCCTGGCTGTCATCACTTATAACCGCTTCCAGGCAGTGACACAGCCCATCAAGACCGCTCAGGCCACTACCCGTAAGCGTGGCATCTCTTTGTCCATGGTCATCTGGGTGGCCATTGTGGCTGCTGGATCCTACTTCATTGTCCTGGACTCCACCAATGTAGTGCCCAACAATTCGGGTTCAGGCAACATCACTCGCTGCTTTGAACATTATGAGAAGCGCAGCATGCCGGTCCTCATCATTCATATCTTCCTTGTGTCTGGCTTCTTCCTTGTCTTCCTCATTATCCTCTTCTGCAACCTGATCATCATCCGCACGCTGCTCATGCAACCCGCACAGCTGCAGCACAATGCAGAAGTCAAGCGCCGGGCGCTGTGGATGGTCTGCACAGTCTTGGCTGTGTTCATCATATGCTTTGTGCCTCACCACCTTGTGCAGCTACCCTGGACCCTGGCTGAGCTGGGCTTCCAGGACAGCAACTTCCACCAGGCTATTAACGATGCACATCAGGTCACTCTCTGCCTCCTTAGTACCAACTGTGTCTTAGACCCCATCATCTACTGTTTCCTCACCAAGAAGTTCCGCAAGCACCTCTCGGAGAAGTTCCACAGCTTGCGCAGCAGCCGGAAATGCCCCCTAGCCACCACGGAGACTGGCACCGAAGTAGTTTTGCCACTGAACAATGTCCCTGTCAATTCTTTAAAAAATTAGTCTCTGATTGTTGAGGCCAAGTCCAGAGGCATCGCCTTCATGGACACCACGACTGATTTGGGGGGAAAAGGGGTATCTGCTATGGCCTGGGTATCTCCTTCCTGGGTACTGGGGGCTCATTAGGATTGGAGGCTACCTCCCCGAGGTAGTGATGATGGCAGAGCCAGACTGCTGGAAAAGCTAGAACTTGAATTAGCCCCTTCAGCCACCTTTGGGAACATGCCATAGTAACCTTGACTGGTGACCTCATCCAGAGGGTGTGAATCTTATAGCTCTGGGAGGAAATTCAAGGCTTGAGGCAGACCTTGGGGGCAGAGTCTGAGCCAATCATTTCACCCTACCAGGGCAGCAGGCCCAAGTGAGTATGGCCTAAAGTTTTGGGCAATCACTTTATTACTATAAAGACAGAAAAGAGGGTTTTGGAAAAGGACACTCCCCTGGCAAGGTGGTAGTATCTTCGGGGCAGACTTTTGAGCTAAGATGGTGCTACCTTGTCTCTACTCACAGGCACAAGGTCTTTGTGACACTTCTTAGGGAAAATAGCTCAGTGGAAACTTCTCCTGACTCATCCAACAACCTCTCCTGAATGGTGACCGCAGGAAATAAAACATGTATAGATCCAATGCTAGAATAGGGACTTGTTTCCTGAGGCAGACGTGTTTGCCTGCACAGTCCTCACCTCAGGCCTGGGGAAGTGGGAGAGATACAACCATAGTATCCACCTGTCTGTCTCAATAACAAACCCTGATAAAGTACTTCCCGTGAGGCAGCCACCCACTGTGGTGGGCAAACACCCCTCAAAGCCAGACTTCAGCGTGATGGTGCTCAGAGCCTTCCACGAGAACAGGAGCTTAGGCTGGAAAGTGCCTGTGTGTGGGGAGGTCCCCAGAGTGGAAGGAGCCTGGCAGGTCTCCTCTCTGCCTCTCTTTCTAGAGGCCCCCTCCTAATTTGACTTAAGGGAGACAGGAGGAGCAATTATGGTCCTAAAGGCCAGCAGGCACTTTGATGTCCGGGTGCAGAAGAGAAGTGTCAGCTTCTAAAGGATATCTAGATGCCTGCTTGTGATTTTCAGAAAATATATTCAAACAAGCCTCCTCTCACATTCTGAGCTAAGTTACCTGCAGTATGAACCTGGCAGCCCCAGACCCAGAACTAGGAGGAGGCTTCTCTCATTTCCAGAGCCACATGGACCTTCAAAGCAATCGTCTTGCCTTTTAGCTAGTGTCCCCATAAAGTTGGAATCCTTGTTCTCTGTCTACTGAGCAGGCACTGGATCGATGATTTTGATAACTGCCTCATAGTGAGCCGGTAACCTGCTTGGGCTCAGGATAGTAACTGTGGGCTAGACTTAGCTGATAGTGACCAGGTAGATAGCGAAGTGTACTAGAGCTTTTGTGTCTCACAGACCTAGGTTCAAATCTTGGCTTTGTCACTTTCTGCTGAGGGACTGCGAGCTGAATTTCCTACCTCATAGGGTTGTTATAAGCAGTGAATGAAGTTGCTGATGCAGATACCTCTTGGTCAGGGTGACTATTCATCCTAGATTCTCCTTTTTTTCTGAGAATTTTTCCCCCTCAATCCTCTTACAGAAGCTGAATGGATGAGAGGTGAGCATCTGGCTCTAGTTGGGCCAGTCAGGTGCTCTGTCTCAGGAATAGGTAGCAAGATTCAGGGATGCTATTTCAGGCTCTGCAGGCCACTCACCTGAAGATATATAAACTCTGGAGCTGTGTGTGTGTTTGTACATGCGTGTATCTGGCTCTGTGTATATGAGGGAGGTTGGAAAGGTGGTGGAGGCCGGCCACCTGCATGCACATCCTATAGAAGATAGCTCTGCTCAGAGAGAAGATAGAAATGTGCAAAGAGACCAGGGGAGACCCCAGGAGCCTGGGGGTGGGGGACTTCCAGGGACCTGCTGTCTCTGGTCCTCCAGGCCAAGTCCTTCTTGAGGCACAACTGCACTTTGTCCTTTGAGGCCTGTGAGAGTCCCTTGTTAAAATACATTTTCTTGCTTTGCTTAAGCTGATTTGAGTTATCTATGACTGGCAAGCAAAAGAGCTCTGAACGAGCTAAATGTTTATATGCTAAACCACAGTGTTTCTCGAATTTCAATCATTCCTCTATCCCCCTCTCAATTTTTGCAATATCTTTGTACCAGCTATATGTTTACTTAATAAATATTTTTCTTTAAATCGAGTCACTTTTTAAAATCTAAATTTTTAAAAAAGGATCCTTTGTAATGAATTGTAAATGAAAACTAATGGCATCTGCCATACATAGAAGGTAGACATAAACATAAAACATAGCTATTAAAATAAAAATGTTCTTGGTGTTCTATCTAAAGTCACCTCATACACCCCAGGGACTTGCATATCACACTTCAGGAAACACTGCCATATGTACAAAGCGAACAGTGTCTGCATTCAGTAAGTACGCGGTAAAGAGTAAATCGGACAGTTCTGAGATGATAACTCGTGATCACTCCCTTGCTTCCCCCAGAATGTTGCCCCAACATATAGGCCAGGGTCTCACTCACACCCAGGGACCATGGGGGCGGGAGGAGTATTTCAGTTTGTAGCCCACGCTATGGCCCTGCTGATCCTCTCGTCACTCTGAATACAGCCACTTTCATTTCCTCTGTGGCCTCTGACCTCTGACCTTATTAGATGCTTTCTCTTCTCTCTGAGGTAGCCAGAAAACCTCTTACATGCAGCCTTCCTGAAGTCCTCCTGGCAGAGTCATTGGCTTTCTTCTTGCAACATGTTAGGCTGGGAGGACCCAACTTTTTATACCTTAATTACTTTGGGTACTGAAGTTTATCCATTTCGATGTCTGTCTTCACTATCCTGGGGTAGGAACCGAATCTTAATCATCAGTGATCTATAGTTTCTCACAGAAAACCTGGAACCGAGATCTGTCTGTCTCCAAAGCTTACTGCTTTCCCACGATGTAGCATAAACAGACACATTGACATAAATGTGCACTTATTTTGAAAGGGTTTATTTGATTCTTTAGGGACAGCTAGAGAAGGAATGTAATACATATCCTTTCGAAGTTCTCTGTCCACATTTTAAAGGAAGGTGGGGATTTTCAGAAGATCTGAACATTTTGGAGCTGCAAGGGTCCAATCCCTTTGTCTTACTAAGGGGAACACGGGACTCAGAGGGATTAAAAGATTGCAGAAAGCACATGGCATGGAACTGCAGCGAACACAGAATTGGCTGCTGACCTGTGTCTCTTCTTGCAGTGGTGACAGGGTCGATAGGAAAAACTGAGTTGTAATTCTTTTAAAGAAACATTACCAGTTAGGGTTTCCAAGCCATTTTGTATGTCAAGAGGCCTCGCCCTGCATTGTCCCCTAATCTCAGCCTTCATCCCAAGGAATTACCAGTGATCTCAGTTGGAGAATGTTAGGCAAGACCTGGCCCCTCACTTCATCGAGATGAGTCATAGACACAAGAGTGTGGTAAACATAAGTCACAGCTGATTACAACTGAGCATGTTTATGCCTGTTTTTATTCATCTATGTTTATCTGTGCTTGAGCGCTAAGGCCACAAATAGATGTAATAAAACCCTCTTGTAAAACAACTGGTTTTTGTGCAGACTTGTATTTCTATAATACAAATTATGTTTCCCCTGACATCCTCCTACTACCCAGTCATTCATCTATCCGCCCATCCATTCATCCATGTGTTCATCTATCCAGGTGTTCAACAAACACTTATGAAGTACATATTTTGGTCCGGTAAGTATGCTAAGCACAATTTTTATCTGTTGTCTCATGGAAACCTCGCACTTTCCCTGAAAGGTAGGTGATTCCATCCCCATAGAAATGAATAAAATAAATAAGGACCAAACTGACTGAACCACAGTGGCTGCCTCCCAGGTACTTGGTATAGAAGGAGAGGGGCCTACTTTTTTGTTGAGCTCCAGATATATGCTACTTCACAATCTCATCTCATTGAGTCCTTACAACCACTGTACAAAAATTTATGTTTCATACCCATTTTACAGATAGGAAAATTGAGGCTCAGAGGGGTTAAGTGATTTGGGAAGATAAAAGAGCGAGTAAGTGGCAGAATACTATTCAAACCCAGATCTGCCTTAGTAATATGGGTCCCTTTCCTTCTCTCCTTCCACCATGTGACTGTACTCTCTCTCAAGCCCCTCGTGGCACTGTCCTAGTTGTGGTGTGTGCTGGGGTAGGAGTTTCTTGAGGGGAATAGCAGCTGACCACAGCCCTCGCCAGCTGTTTATAGCTTCCTGTTTGAATGCTCTTGTGCTCCCTATGCAGGCTGAAGCCCCAGCAGCAGTGACTTCTTTCCGGGCTGAGGCTCCTAAGGTCAGTTAGGGAGGACAGTCCTGCACGTGGATGGTATATGCGAACACTGTCTCAAAGAACTTCAGAAGCCAGAGTGTCATTGTTGCTGAAGCTGGAAGGTGCATTAAGTGGTCACCTGGATCCTGACGTCTATGTAAGAGGAGGGAAAGGGATGAACACTCAACAGTTCCTGACCCCTTATCCTGTCCAAGGCACTGTGAGAGGAATTTCACAGCATTACCTGTGAAGAGGACTGACCCTTCCTTCTGCTCGAATTACTCCCCACCCCTCCCCAGATATCCATATGGCTCACTCCTTCCCCTCCTCTTTTAAGGTTTTTCTCAATTGTCCCCTTCTTAGTAAGGCCTGTGTTGAGCACCTCCTTTAAAATAAGCTTAGAGAGTGAAGTGATTCCCCGAGGCCACACAGTGAACGTCTGGATCTGTCTGGCTCGTTGCACTTTCTATTCTGCACTGACTTCCCTTGTCGACATCCTTCATGACACAGGTCGTGAAGGCCCATATCTTCCATCTTCCAGACAAGAGAAATAAATATCGATAGGTAAAATGACTTATCCAAGGTCACACAGCAATAACTTGATAGAACGGAGGTGGATAGATCTTCTATTACCTCCATTTTGCAAGACACTTCTCTTGTACACTTTTCTGTCTGAACGCAAGCTATTTTCTTTCATTCCCATTGTCCAGTCTCAGCCCCCAAAACTGTTTTAGAGTGTTCAATAAATATCTTTGACTTTGTATGTATCCTTGGAAAATGTAGTGTTATTTTCTATGTGTATTCATTTAAAATTCACATAAAAAGCAAGATTTACATATATTGGACTATGGACCTTATTTCGTGTCTCATTTCCGCCCCCCATTCAGCAGTGTTTTTACAATTTAACTATGTTAAAGTATATCATCCAGGTAGCAAATAGCTACCTGGTCCTCCACCACGCGCCTTTACATTTTACTTACATATTTCCCTGGCAATGGACACTCAGGTTGCCTTTAACTCCCTTTTCTATAAATAATACTGTGAGGAGATCCTTCCTGATGTTTCTCTATGCAGGGATATAAGGATTTCCTGGGATGTATACCCAAAGGTGACATTCCTACATCAGAGGTTACACTCATACTTACCCGGATGAAGAACTGCCAAATCACTTCTGAATGGCCTCACCAGTCTGCATTCCCACTCATAGTTACATGAGAGTTTATTTCCCCAATTCCCCACCTACCCATGGCATTATCCAACATTCAGGTTGCTAGTAGGTGTGAAGTAAAATTTTATTTTTAGTTCAAATCTCTCTCAGATTACTAATGGGTTTGCAGTCAGGTACTATTAGTAATTTGAGTTTCAATTCAGATAATTCTGACTCCAAAGCCTGTGCAATGTCATGTAGTGATCAATAAAGTGGCCTCTGGGGCCACGTTGCCAGGGTTCAGTTTCTAGCTCCATCTAGTCTGTGATTTTGAGAAGACTATTTAACCTCCCTGAGCTTCTGTTTCTTCATCTGTAAAATGAGAATAGTTTTACTGTTGACATAATAGTATAGTTTAGAAGATTTAAAATTGCTTAGAATAGTGGCTGACCAGGAATAAGTACTTAGTAAATATTATGTTTTGTCCTGATAGATTGTGTCGTTCACTGCGCAGCCTCCCTTTTCACTCTAGCCCACGCCCCATTTCCCCTGCCCCTTTCCAAAAAATCATGTTGTGTAACTGCATTTTCCTTAGAAATGTGAAACTATAAAAGAGAGGAACAGAGTGTGACTAATCTGAATTTCTCTTTATTTAACTTCCTAAGTCACTCTAAAATACATGCAGAGAGTGTTTTACAAGGAATTGCCACATGCACGAATGAGGGGATTTTGACCTTTGAAAGGAACTGATGAATCAGTTTCTTAAAAGAAAGGATGGAGCGTCAAAGGACTCCATCAACAGACTGAAAAGGCAATGCACTGAATGGGAGAAATTATTTGCAAGTCATGTATTTGATAAGGGATTGATACGTAGAACATATAAATAACTCCTACAACTCAACAGTTAAAAACTCGATTGAAAAATGGGCAAAGGACTTGAATAGACATTTCTCCAAAGAAGATATACAAATGATTTAAAAGCACATGAAAATATACTCGATATCACAAATCATTAGGGAAATGCAAATCGAAATCACAATGAGATAAAACCAGAAAATAACAAGAGTTGGCAAGACTGTGGAGAAATGGAACATTTGTGCGTTGCTGGTGGGAACGTAAAGTGGTGTAGCTGCAGTAGAAAACAGTATGCAATTCCTCCAAATTTAAACATAGAGTTACCATATGACCCAGTAATTCTACTTCCGGAATGCAAAAGAATTGAAAGCAGGGACTTGAACACCATGGTTTACAGAGGTCAAAGGCGGAAGCAACCGAAGTCCATTAAGGGATGAATGGATAAACAAATGTAGTATATGCATACAATGGAATACTATGCAGCCTTAAAAAGGAAAGAAATTCTCATACATGCTACAACATGGATGAACCTTGAAGACATTATGCTAAACAAAATAAGCCAGACACAAAAGGAAAAAAATATTGTATGATTCCATTTATATGAGGTGCCCGGAGTAGTCAAATTCATAGAGACAGAAACTAGAATGGTGGTTGCCAGGAGCTGGGGGAGGGAGAATGGTGAATTATTGTTTAATGAATATGGAGTTTCAGTTTAGAAAGGCGAAAAAGTTCTAGAGATGGATGGTGGTAATGGTTGTTCAACAATGTGAATATACTTAATGCTGAAGAACTGTACACTTAAAAATGGTTAAAATGGTAATTTTATGTTACCACACACAAAAATACTCTTTTTAAAGAAAGAGGTTAGGGTAGGAAGAAGTGAGGTGAGGAGGGAGAAATTCAGGCTCCCAAAGGAGCCTTTCTCACAGTGGGTCCATCAAGTTCAAGGTGGTGTTGCCTGCCACTGATTCAGCAAAGTCTGCTTGAGTTACTGTGTGTGAAAAAGCTTCATCGATAAACTTCTTTACTCATGCTTTTCTTGGTATGTGTGGTTGCCTGAGGCAGTATAGCCTTGTGAAAGAGAATGGATGTCCTTTCGTTCCACCAACATTTAATAATTGCCCATCACAGGTAGCACTCTGTTACGTGCTGTGGGGACAAATAAAAAAAGATGAAAACTCCACTTTCGCACTCTAGCAAGTGGCAGAAAAGTGTTAAAAATGCAATAAAGTGTTGTGTTTGCTATTCAATGATCTGCATGTGCGAGTCCATTGTGAGCATCTCTTCCCAACTCTGTTTTTGGAAATGTCATGTTAGTTTGTTTGAAATCAGCTGTGTTGGGAGTATTTATGCCACAGAAATGAGCGAATGCTACAAATCTTTTGAATCTTGGCTGTGTCAGATTCCTTATTTATAAAATAGATATAATAAATGTCAGTTCCTTCCTCGTCCCTGTCTCAGGAAGAGGGTGATTTGACACTTGAAGAGGGGCTCTGGTTGTTCTTGGATGATAGGGAACCTGTCTCTCTTCAGATAACTGCTGATATTCACACCTCCCCACCCCCCACTGCCATCTCCCCAGTTGGCACCAATGTTGCCCCAGGCTGAGGGTCGTTCAGATAGAGCAGTGGACCCAAAGTAACTCCACACACACTTTTTAGTACCCTCTGGGTACTTGGGAGAGGGAAGGGAGAACTAGAAAGGAAGAAGATGATTATTGCTCTCCACAGGTTCATTGTTTCATTGTTTGTTTTTTATCTTATGGCCTGATAATGGCTTCTAACATCATGGATGTTTCATAACAAAAGAATTTTAACTACAGAGGCAGCCAAAACTAGTTCAGCAAGGCAAGAAGGGGTATGGAGAAGAACTTGGGCCTTGGAGTGAGATCTAGATTTACCTGCCAATTCTGTCATCACTAGTCGTTTGGTCTTAGGTAACTAGTTGCCTATGAGCCTCGGTTTCCTCAGCTGTAAAAATGTCATTATCTAATGACAGCTACTGCACAGATGTTTGGAAGGCTCTGGAGAAGTAATGCAGAGGAAATCATCTTGTAATCTGTGAAGGACTATCACACGTGGCATCACATATCACATGTGCCACGGAATGTGAGCAGTTAACTGTGGCAATATTGCCGGTTGCCTAATATCTATTCTGTCCCTCTTTGAAAATAGAAGAACTATTATTTTAGTTGGAATAACAGTGTGTTTTGTTTTTGCTTTGTTTTGTTTTGGGAAGGCTGCAAAGTTATACTCAGAGACTGATTTCTGTCTTTGCCAGCAATTTATTTAGTACAGGTTCACTATGGGAACTATAATCATTTCATAAGCCAATAGCATATGGGATAATATTTCTTACTAAGCCAAAGAAGGAAATAACATACCCCAAACAAATGACAGATTAATCACACCATTGTTCTCACTTAAGGGGAGGTGATAAGAGATAAAGTCCAAATTTAATACAAAGTGTACCTTTTTATAGGAGGAGGCACTCCAGAGAGACTGTGACCAACCAAAAGGTAGCATCCAGCTGCCAGCGCATTAGTAAAAGTTGCCAGAACATGTGACTAGACAGTGTCATAGCAAGTAAATTGGCGGACTTCCTTCCTGGAGCCCCTGTAAGGCTTTTTGACACTGCTGATAAGAGAGCAGCTTTTATCACAGCAGGAGCTAATGCCCCAAGGGTCTTCCAGGAGTTTTTAGGTTAGTGAAGAGTCCCCTTATTCAAACTGAAACTCTCAAATAGTCCTCACAAACTCTCAGCATTTATAGTCTGAATGTTCCTTTGCCATTGTTGGTTCTCAGCATGTTCTTATATAAGCCCCCAGGGGAGCCCCTTGGCAGTTGGGCTGCTGACTGCTTATCAGCAATAAAATGTCAGGATTGATGACACCCTGACAGCTTCATTTCCTACTTAGATTGAAGGAAAAGGACGTTTTCTCCTTTTTGTGTGTGTATTTGTCATAAACAAGTGGATTTGAAATCATATTAAACCAACGCATGCAGCTTAGAGACTATATGTATTTACTTACAGCTAAGGATAGCCTTGTGCCTAAGTTCTGGCCAATGAGATTTAAGTGAAAGAGCTGCCAGTTCTTCTGGAAGTGCTACTTCAAGGGAGCTGACTAGAAGTAAGCCACTTCTACTTGTTCCTTCTTTTTTCTTGCCTTGAATTTGGTGCTTCAGCAGTTATCGTTGGCCTTGATGTGACTTTGAAAATGAAAGCTAAAACAGAATGATACAAAGAGCCTGGGGTCATGATATTGGTGGAGCATTATTCCTACCTTCTACTACCTTCCCCTGGACCACTTTTATGTGAGAGAGAAATATAATTTTCTCATTTAAGTCTTTGCTAGTTCGGGTTTTCTGTTCTACATAGCTAAATCTAACCTATATTAATATTGATTAATATTAATAAAAGACATAAGGGGCGGGGAGCTCCCTTTTATTGAGCATCTGCTATGGGCTCATACGATTTATACCTTTACATGCTTTCAGCCTTCCGACTTGACTTCTCAGCCGCATTTGACTCTGTTAACCATTCCCTTCTTCTTAGAACTCTTTCATCTCCTGGCTTCTGTGACTTCACATTTTCCTGTTTGTGGGGTCTCTTTTGATTATCGTGTGACAGAAATCTTGACATATACTGGCTTAAACAATAACAAAAAGAACTAAAAAATAATCCAGGGTTAGACATTTAGACCCAGAATTGAGAAGTTCAAATAATAGTATTAGGATAAGAGTAATACTCAAAAAATTTAGCAACTGGTATTGCATTGTCACTCACCCATCAGAACAGATGTCAGAGGGGGTGACCTGAAAGCTCCCTGCTGCTCCTGGCATTAACTATTTAGTTACTAGATGATGGGAGGAAATCCAGGGATTTCAGAAGAAAGGTGTCTGGGAGGCAGTGGGAGGATCACTCTTATTCCCAGGAGATCCTGGGTTGCATTTATTTACCCAGAGAAATATTTCAACAATAATCTAGTGTGTACCAACATGAATAACAGCTTTGTGTTAGGATCTGGTTACTCTTTTTTTCCATCTCTCAGCTGTGCTATTCCATGTTGACTCCATTCTCAGTCGCTCTTCCATGGTTGCAAGATAATTGCCAGTGACTTCCAGGGCTACATCCTTCCCCATTCACATTCAGCAAAGAGGAGTAAAGCCTTTTTCTCCAGCAGCCCTAGGATAAATCCAGAAATTTGTTATGATTGGGCTGGCTGAGATCTTATGCTCAATCCTACTTGATCAATGTGGCTGGGGGTGGAATGGGGTGAGTGGCTTAGGCTAGATCACGTATCCCGCCATGGGAGCCCCAGGTTGAGTTGACTTCATTGGAATATATAGGCTTAGAGTGGAGCTGCTTTTCCCAAAGAAAACCGGGGTACTATTGTCAAAAGAAGAGGGAGCATGTATAATTTCCTACTGCTGCTATAACGAATTACCACAAACGTAGTGGCTTAAAACAGTATATTTTATTCTTTTATAGTTCTGGGGGTCAGAAGTCTGAAATGAGTCTATGGGTCTAAAATCAAGGTGTTGGCAGAGTTGTGTTCCTTCAGGAGGTTATAAGGGAGAATCCATTCCTTTGCTTTTTCCAGCTTCTGGAAGCTACCTACATTCCTTGGTTCATGGCCACACAGCTCCAACCTCTGATTCTGTTGTTACATTTCTTCCTCTGAATCCGACCCTCCTTCTTTCCTTTTATAGGGACCCTTGTGATGGCATTGGGCCTACCTGGATAATTCCGGGTAACCTCCGAGGCGTTGTTTTAAGATCCTTGACTTAATCATATCCGCAGCATTCCTTTTACTGTGTCAGATAACAAATTTACAGATTTCAGGGATTAGACCATGGACATCCTTGGGTGGGGGAGGCATTATTCTGCCTAGCACAGAATGGAAGCTGGATGGCAAAAGCAACGACTGTCTATTATCTCTGCTTTGCCTCCTACCCCTCTGGCTACTCTTTTGTATTTCTTGTAGGTTCATCTTCCTTCACCTGACTTTAAATATTGGCTTTTTCAAGGTTCAGCTCTAGACCTCTTCTATCCTCACGCTAGATTCTCTTCCTGGGAAAGCTCATTGAGTCCAAGGCATAATGACCAACAATGGTCACATACTCACATTTCCGGCCCAGACACTTCTGAGTTCAGTCCAATTTTTCTAAATGCTTACTTGACTTCTTCACTTGGCTATCTTAATGGCCCTCCAAATTCGAGGTGTCTAAAACCTTCTCTCCAAACCCAATCCAGCTCAGCAAATGGCACCACCATCTCTCCAGTTATGGGAGCCAGAAAGGTAGACACTCATCCTTAATATCTATTCTCTCTCTCTCCCCAATCCAATCCTTGACTGAGTCTTTTTAATTTTATCTCCTTGATCTTAAATCCATCCATTTATCTCAATCTATTCAGCCTCCACCACAAGCCACCTCTTTGCTCTAACTCATTAATTCTTCTTAGCTGAACTTCCGCACTGGCCATCTAAACTGGGCTCTTGGGTTTATTCTGTCCCACCTCCAGTTTGCTCTCCATACTATAGCCAAGGTCATTTTTCCAAAATGCAAATCCGATCGTGTAACTCGGCCACTCATAACACTTCACTGACTTCCTGTCGTTTTTAGGAGAGAGATCAAACTCTTCCTGTGATGTCTAAGGCTTTGTAGGGTCTGCTCCCTATTTCTCTTGTTTTGCTTTCTGTCATGTTCCTGTTGTTCATCTACCTTTTTGCTTTTCCTCAAACTTGCCATTTACTCTCTCATTATTTAACCATAACATATTCTGTGTAGCCTGCCAGATTACCACTAACTCATCTTTTGTATTCCCCATGGACCCTTCCTCAAACCCCTGGACCAGATCAAATTCTCTCATTATAAACTTTCATTGTATTCCATTATAGACATTATAGACTGTGAATTTCATAATTCTAACTTTCTGTTTACTTATATACTCATTTGATTAATGCTTTTTTCCCTTAATACAACCACTACTAGCCTGGAAATTCCAGAGGAGTGAGGGCTTTGTCTCTGTTCACCATTAAATCCCCAGCAGCTTGTTCTGTAGCCACTTAAATATCTCTTAAAAACATGAATGTGCATACCCATTTTCAGATCAGGACACTGAGGCTTGTTCCAAAGTCATACAACCAGCAGGGGATAAAGCTCCCAAATTTGACTCCAAAACCTGCCCTTTCTTCTTTTCACTCTGCTGTCCTCTGAGACTGAGAGCGGTTGAGATCATGTCACTTCTGGGGGTGTGGCTCTAGAAACATCCTCTGGTTCCCGAAGTCTTTGGAAATAGATCTGAAAAGGCTGACCGTTTGCCTGACCTTTTGAGGTGAAAGTTCTGTTCCTTTTTTTTGCCCTTCCTTCCTTCCTTCCTTCCTTCCTTCCTTCCTTCCTTCCTTCCTTCCTTCCTTCCTTCCTTCCTTCCCCCCACCTCTCTCTCTCTCTCTCTCTCTCTCTCATTTCTTTGCTTGCTTGCTTTCATCTCTCCATGTGTCTTTCTTCCTCCTTTCCTTTATCTTTTCCTACTTTCCAAAACATGCACAAAGTTCCTGCTTTTGCCACACTCTGTTCTGGGAGATGGTGACATCAAAATGATTCAAATGCAGCCCCTACCCTCAAAGAACTCAAAGTCTAGTCCGTTGGATGTCTAGTCGGTAAGTAAATCCCAACCCAGTATGGTTTTCTTTTTTGTGAAATGGACATCATCTTTACTATACTAGTCAAAGTTTTTGGATGCAAGGACAGAAACTGACTTCGGAATGGAACTTACTAGAAAGACTTTGAGTGAATCCTAAGATTGAAAGAAAAGCAGACGAATCAACCTAAGGAAACAGGAAGATGGGCAACTAATGGAGCCAAATCCACGCTCTAGGAACTAGCTGATGAGGACAATGCCACTGACACTGTCGCTGTCCTCACTATGACTACGCCGGTCGTCCTTCTGTCTTTGAAACTGTTTCTCGAGATTCAAAGACCCAGGTGAGAGCATCTCATGAAGCAAGCATGGGTCATCTAGCTAGACTCCAGTTATCTAGATGCAGGAAGAAGAGATAGCTGCCTCCTTTCAGGGAAAAATGAGAATTGACATTCAGAGCTCCTGACATTGTTGCCCTCATTTCCTCGTGTTTCTTGAGCCAAAGAACGTCCTGGTAGGCTATCTATCCACCAAGTCCTGGACAATGATCAGCTGCTAAGTAGAAGGGCTGGAACTTGAATTTGGGTCTACATGGTGAAGTAGCAGTTAGGGTTCTCGGTTGTGAGCAATAGACACCACCTCTGACAATTTTCAGCAAAAGAGAATTTATTGGAAGTATGGATATGAGTCGAGTTCAAAGAAATAATGAGTAGCTGGAGAAGCAAGTTTGAGGACAGAGAAGAACCAAGGAGAGATGGAGGGCCCCGGATCAAGTTGCAGGCACATTTTTGCTCGTATTCTGCCACCGCCACTATGGTGAATGACCTCCAACAAAATCTATTTTGGCCACAATGTCTCAAAATTCAAATTCTCAGGAGAAGTTTAAGCTTTGATGCGACTGGTTTTAATTATAGCCCTGTCTTGCAGGGTAAGAAGAAGGATATGGCTTCTTAGTGGGGTGGATCATTTGGGGTTACTTTTTCATCAAGACCACAAAGGAAATTATAGTCATCCCCTTATCTGCCAGGGATATGTTCTGAGACTCTCAGTAGATGCCTGAAACTGCAGATTGTACCAAACCCTATATATATACACCATGTTTTTTTCCTATACATACCTACCTATGGTGAAGTTTAATTTACAAATTAGGCATAGTAAGAGTAATAACAATAACTAATAATAAAATAGAGCAATTATAACAATACACTGTAGTAAGTTATGTGAATGTGTCATTATCAAGTAAAATAAGAGTTACTTGAACACAAGCATTGCGATACCATGATAGTAGATCTGATAATCAAGACAGCTACTAAGTGACTAATGGGGAAGTAGCATACACAGCATGGATGCATTGAACAAAGGGATGATTCACATCCTGGGCGAGATAGAGTGAGATGGAGCAAGTTTTCATCATGCTACTCAGAATAGCATGCAATTTAAGACTTATGTATTAGGTATTTCTGGAATTTTTCATTTAGTATTTTTGGGTCATGGTTGACCATGGGTAACTGAAACAGTAGAAAGTAAAACCACAGATAAGGGGAGACCACTGTAATGTGTTGTTTGCACGTGGAAATATTAGTTATCTACTGCTACGATAATGGTGCATAGCAAATAATCACATGCTTCAGAAGCATATAGCAATAAACTCATACATTTAAAGGTCAGCGAGGTGGTCAGCTGGTCTTAACTGGACTTGCTCACATGTCTGGAGGTTGAGTGGCTATTGGCTGACCTAGTCTGACCTTGGCTGGGAGGACTAGGGCCTCTGTCTCTGCTCCTCTAGTAGGCTAGTTCTGGTATGCTCTCATGTGTAATGTCAGAGGCCCGAGAGGGTTAAACCTTATCACACAAGTGCTCTTTAAGCCCCAGCTTGCATCACATTCGCTAATATCTTATTGGCCAAAGCAAGTCACATGACTAAGTCCAGGATCAGAGTGAGAGAGTACTGCAAAATTTTTTGGCAAAGGGTGTGGATATAAGGAAAGGTGAAGAATTGGTGCCATTTTTGCAATCCACAGGGAGAATGGTTTGTGCCACTCAAAAAAAGCCAATGTTTGTGACAGACATCCAAGTCCAAGTTCTTTCCATGTTCCACATCCCCTGGGCCCTGGCCAGAGGAGCATTTCTCCAGGATAGGCTTCTCTCCTCATTCAATGGTATTACTAGAATGTCAGCTCCATGAGGGAAGGGCTTTTTTTCTGTTTTGTTTGTCATGTAACCCCACTGCCTCGAACAGTGCCTGACACATTACAGGTGCTTAACAAAGAGTGATTGAATGAAAATTACCTTGCGAACTTTATGCATCTAACCAAGGTTTTTCACTTTTGTAGGGAGATAGTGTGTTATGGAAAAAAAGATTTACATTTGGAGACAAATCAAACTAGGTTAGAATCTGGGCTTCACCGTTTACTGCTGGATGACCTTGGGCAAATTATCCATTTTTTTTTTTTTTTAAGCCTGAGTTTCTTTTAGTGGAAATCTTTTGGGGTGGCTTCTCAGTGCAACCTCACCATTTTTGGATGATTGACTCACCAATCTTCACATATTTAATGTGATGGGACTTCTAGTATTTTGTGACCCTGGTCTCTTCCCCCAATTGTATCTTGACTGATTGGACCAGGAATATGGATCTGACCCCAAATGGGCCAATCAGAGTCTATTCTCCAGGAATTTGGAATTCCGATCTTAGTCTGGTTGGCCTCTTAAGTGGAGGAGCTAGGAACTCAGGAGCTGTCTATGGCCATTTTCTACCAGAGAGAGCTGATCTATAGCAGAGAGAAGAATAAAGCTCTCATTCTGGATTATTTCTTAGGCTCAGCTATCTGTGAAACAGCTAGGTAGGTAGCTAAATAACCACTGGTGTAATGAATAAAGTCATAGCCTCTGGTTCCAGACCACCTTAATGTGATGCAACCAGGGTCACCCTTACTAGCTGTGCAACCCTGGCTGCATCATTTAACTTCTCTGTGCCTAGTTCTCATTTATAAAAATGATGTTAATACCTCCCTCATGAAGTTGCCATAATGATTAAATTAAAGTGCATAGAACTATATCTAATGCACGGTGAATGCTAAGCAAGCACTACCTGTTGTTATTATGTGTCCATGGATTCCAGGCCACACACTTTGATCCTTAAAATGAATACCCCTTTCCCACTCTTACTCCTTTTTTAAAGAAAATCTCACTTCAGCGGATTGTTGATTTCAATGCCAAGAATCTGAACTAATATGTTTCTTCATCTGTGAAATAGGATAAGTTAAGAATTTGAGGTCTCAGTGCAGCAGTGCGGCAGTGAGGATTAAATGAGATGAGTAAAACACTTGGCATACTGTAGGTACTCAGTGTTTGCATATTTCCCATCCTACCTACCCTGTCCTCCTCTGATTTCAACCATTTTCACTCACCTTGGCCATGCTGAGGCCAAATGTGGGAAAGAGATGGTGCTTCAGGTGTGGATGGTCTTGCCCACAGCTTGGTTTGGCCTCTTTCCAAGGTGAGTCTGATCTTTTCTGATAAGGGTGTTAGAACCACACACCTGGATACCTCACTCTGCATCCAGAGGAGTGAATCATGGATCCTGAGGTGCTTTTCTTCTAAAAGTTTCTCATGGCTGAGGCTGTGACACATGGCACAGCAGCCCTGGGGCGGGGGCAGAGAGCTGAAACATATTTTTTTTATTTGTCCCTTGATGGTACAATCCCTTCCCTGGTCTTTGAGAGTTACATAGGAAAGGAAAAAGTGTGTCTCTGGCCTAAGAGGATTGGGGCAAGAGGTTTGGAGATGCGGACCTAGCTTCTAGATTCATGTGATACTATTCCATGGTGGAGGTCAAATTCATGACAGGAGCTTTTCTTCCTTGGGCTAGCTTCCTCAGCCTCCTCACCTCTTTCTTTTGAGGCCCCCTCCTTTAGGCTCACCCAGCCCAGCGCCTGGGCCCACCCTAGTAAGGGCAGGAGGAATGCTAAGTGGGATGCGAGGTTCTAAAACCAGTTTTGTCTCCTGTATCTGTTTGTCTCTGGATGGGGCAAACAGAAGGAAGTTGTCATTGTCCCTGACCAGGCTCCTTTTTCCTACAGGAAAACAATTATAGACACAGAAAAGGCCATAAAATGTTGACAGATACTTCTAGAGACCCATAAATCCATGATGCTGAAGCTTTCTCATGTCGGGCCAGTCATCGACTGGGATTCTGCCTTTGTTTCCCTACCTAGTTCTCCAGTTCCACATAAACATAGCTTCAGGTTTTGCTTATTACCTTTGTGAACAAAAATGGGGCTGTGCAATAAAACTGACAAGCTCAGGGGTGCAACATGACAGGCCTGACAAGCTCAGTGACCAAAAATAACCACACAGGGTGGTCTGGTCGCAAACCCCGAACTGGGCAGGTCATAGCGAGTAGTTACATCCCAGGCTTATACCTTCCTTAACACGGGTCAGTTTTTACCTTGAGCTACCTCTATCTATTGTCCTTATACATCTAGGATAACATACCTTTGAAATGTCAGAGTAATTTTCTGTTTCTACCCTTCAAAGGCACAACTGTGGGCACCAGGGCACGAGACCACAGAACGCCTCATTGCTATCTTGTTTCCCAAATACCATCTCTATGTGCTGTAAATGTTAATTAAATGTCCTGTACCCACCAATGTAAAAGAAGTACATGTTTCTTCATTTGGCTTTTTATTTAGTCTTAGAGAATTCTTGGCTCTGCTTTCTCCTTCCTCCTTAATCTACCACTAATGGATTTCATGCACCTTTCCTAGGTCTCCTTTGATTCTAATGTATAAAGTAAGCTGCAAAACTGACATTTTTTGGAGCATTTGAGATCCCGTTCCCTGCATATGTTGTCAGTTTAGCTCAAATAAACTCATAAAAATTCACTATAGGTTTGGGTGGTTCTTATGTCCACACCTTCCTCTTAGCAATCTAGTATCTTCCAAAGCCACACCAAGTTACACACCCCTCCTTGGGTGCTAAAACTGGAACTACCTGACTTTCTGTCCAGGATGCACCACTCGAGCTGGGTCAGTGTGCCCTAGACCCATCGACCAAATGTGCTTTCCACCTAATCCAACATTCCCCATGCCTGAGGCGACTACAGTAATTATATTTCGAGTCTTTGTCAAAGAGCCACAGTGGGGAAGGGGCATCAGAAACTCTGGGTTAGGATCCTGGACCATTATCACTTAATTGCTGGGTGACCTTGAGCCGGTTGGTTACCTTTCCTCTCTGAGTTTCAGTTTCCACTCCTTATAAAGAGGCCAATGATCCTCTACTCTGGATTTGGGAGGATGTAATGAGATGAACTATCTGTTGTTTCTAGCACATTGCTCCCTCTCCACACACCACTGTAGAAGGAAAAGGAGTTCCATGTCACCATTCCTCCTCAGTCATTTAGATCATCCCTTGCCCTGAAGCTTTTCATAAGCTTATTATCAGATTAAGATATCAGCTTCCATTCTGGGGGCCGGGTCTGGGAACAGGAAACTGCACTGGAGCAGTCAGCCACTGAAGACAGAGGTAGCAACCCAGTGGTGTAGTGTGTGATGTGGGGGGACAGACTGCTCGGGTTCAAATCCCAGCTTTAACTCTATTCAGTTATGAGTAAACTACAGTATTTCCTGTAGCCTCAATTTTCCCATTTGGTTTATGAAGGGTAAAATAACATGTACCACTTAGAATTGTTTTGAAGATTAAATGAAATAATCTGTATTGGTTGTATGTCACAGAGTATATATACTCAAAATACTTTCGGTACCTAGCTATTTCCAAGTTTTTGCTACTTTATTTTTCTTCTTAATATAATTTAATTAGGGTAATGTTCCAGAAGAGGAATTACTGCCCCCTATAATACTTTGCCAAATTGCTTTTATTCATTCATTCATTCATTTTTTTTTTTTTTATGATGACATTGGTTAATGAAATCCGGTAAGTTTCAGCTATACATTTTAGCAGTAAGGCATATATACATTTACATTGTGTGTTCCCCTTTCATAGTTAGATTTCTGTCAATACATATTTGATCCCCTTTACCTCGTCTAGCTCCCCCTTCCCCTTTACCCTCTAGTAACCACTAGTCTGTTGTCTATGTCCATGAGTCTATGTTTGTTTGTCCTGTTCTTTTGTTGCTTTTAGGTTAATAGCCCACATATAAGTGATATCTTGTGATTTTCAACTTTTAAGTCTGACTTATTTCACTTAGCATGATTATCTCGAGGTCCATCCATGTTGTCGCAAATGGCAGTACTTCATCTCTTCTTATGGCTGAGTAATATTCCATTGTATATATGTACCACAGCTTCTTTAGTCAATCATCTATCACAGGACACTTTGGTTGCTTCCATGTCCCGGCCACCATGAATAATGCTGCTATGAACATCAGTGTGCAAATATCCTTATGGATATGAGTTTTCAAGTCTTTGGGGTAAATACCCAGTAGAGGGATTGCTGGATCATATATGATAGATCAATTCTTAGTTTTTTGAGGAACCTCTATACTGTTTTCCATAGTGGCTATACCAATTTGCAGTCCCACCAGCAGTGTTTGAGGGTTCCTTTTTCTCCACATCCTCTTCAGCATTTGTTATTACTTGTCCTGTTGATTATAACTATTCTAACAGGTGTGAGAAACCTCATTGTGGTTTTGATTTGCATTTCCCTAATAGCTAACGATGTTGAGCATCTTTTCAAATATTTGCTGGCCATTTGTATGTCCTCTAGGGAGAAGTGTCTATTCAGGTCCTCTGCCCATTTTTTGATTAGATCGTTTGGTTTTTTTTGTTGTTGTTGTTATTGAGTCATACGAGTTCTTTGTATATTTTGGATATTAGGCTCTTATTGGAGGTTGCTTACAGATAAATTTTCCCATTCGGATGGTTATCTCTTTACCTTGTTGACGATTTCTTTTGCTGAGCAGAAGCTTTTTAGTTTGATGTAATACCATTCATTTATTTTAGCTTTTACTTCCCTTCCCTTTGAGGTCAAATTCATAAAATGCTCTTTAAATCCAAGTTCCTTGAGTTTTATTATTATGTTTTCTTCTATGCATTTTATTGTTCCAGGTCTTATATTCAGGTCCTTAATCCATTTTGAGTTAATTTTGTTGCGCAGTGATAGACAACATTCTAGTTTCATTCTTTTGCAGGTGGCTTTCCAGTTTACTCAGCACCATTTATTGAAGAGGCTTTCCTTTCTCCACTGTATGCTTTTTTTTTTTCTTTTTGTTGAAAATTATTTGCTCATATAATCATCGGTTTACTTCTGGACTCTCGATTCTGTTCCACTGGTCTGTCTGTCTGTTTTTCTGCCAATACCATGCTGTTTTGATTATTGTCACTTTGTAGTATAATTTGAAGTTGAGCAGAGTGATGCCTCCAGTCTCATTTTTTTTTCTCAGGATGGCTTTGACAATTCGAGGTCTTTTGTGCTTTCATACAAATCTGATGATTTTTTGTTCTATTTCTTTAAAAAATGCTGATGAGATTTTGATGGGGATTGCATTAAATCTGTATAATGCTTTGGGCAATAAGGTCATTTTAACTATGTTGATTCTTCTAATCCAAGAACATGGAATATCTTTCCATTTCTTTGTATCTCCTTTGATTTCTTTTAATGGGGTCTTATAGTTTTCATTATATAGGTCCTTCACATTGTTTCATTAGATTTGTTCCTAGGTATTTTATTCTTTTTGTTGCAATTGCAAAAGGAATTATTTTTTTCCAGTTCTTTTTCTGACATTTCATTATTAGAGTATAGGAACACTATGGATTTTTGAACATTGATTTTGTATCCAGAAACTTTACTCTATTTGCTTATTGTTTCTAGTAGTGTTCTTGTGGAGTCTTCAGGGTTTTTTATATAGAGAATCATGTTATCCACAAATAGTGACAGCTCAACTTCTTTGTTTCTTATTTGGATGCCTTTTATATCTTTCTCTTGCCCAACTGCACTCGTTGGGTCCTCCAATATTATACTTATTAACAGTGGTGATAGTGGATAGCCTTGCCTTGCTGACAAATTGCTTTTAAAAGGGTTGTACCGGTTACCATGTCACAAGCAAATTGTGTAAATACTGGTTTTGTCATATCTTTACCAGTTATCACCATGATAATTATTTTAAATTTTTACTCATATGTATGTAAGTGCCTCATAGTCTTCGTTTCTTTAACAGCAGAGGTGAACAGGGTGTGCCGATAAGTTTATTGGAAGTAGGAAGGTATAATTTCTTCGAAGAGGAACTTGGAAAGAAAAAGACGTATACACAGTTTGTAAATATCTTGAAAATTGAGGATGTTGTTCTTCCTCTCAACTACTGCTACTTCTCTTTTCTGAAACATCCATTTCTATATATCTCGTTCAGTTCCTTTGGCTTTGACGCTTGTTGATCTGAATGTGGAAGTGCCCCAAAGCGATGGCAGTTTAACAGCTTGAGATAAACCTTTGATGACACTTCAGATCCTTTTTTATGTCCCTTTGATCATGCATTTTATCATAACTTTCTAATTCAGAGGAGAAACATAAATTTACCTAGAAGATCACTGAAGAAAATGAAACCCAGTTTCTCCGTCTGTAAAATGGGAGAGGGGGCTGGGATGAGGCAATCTCCAAAGGGCCCTACATTTGAAAGAGAGCAGCTTCCTGAGCCTGTAAGGTCATGCAATAACTTGGTTGGCAAAATATTTCTTGGGAGAAAAAAAAATTAAGCCAAGACCAAGCAGCATCGTCATTCTCAATGTCTAGTTTGTTCATCCAAATATCCCATATGAGGACAATATGCTGGTTGGGAAAATTATTGCTTGGCTATCGCCATGGGAACACAGGCAATTACCTATGGGAACTTAACATTCTAACAATAAGTTTTCTGCTTCTGTACCCCGGCTTGCACACTCGACCTGTGGGTCGACAGGTAATGAATAGAAGAAAAACAGACCTTTGTGTTTAGACAGAATGAAGAATGGGATTTTGGGCTTAAAAACCCTGTACTTCTACATTTCGAGGCTGCTTAATTTGGGGTCTGCATAGCCCTGGCAGACCCAGCTGGCTGAATAAAGAGTGTGTTTCCTATAACTCACTTAGTTCTGGTGGTCTGCTTGTCTTTTGGGGGCTGGTGGCTACAACAACAGAGAATTAAGAATCCAAGAGAAAGGAATTGGAACCCAAGTACACCAGAAGCCATAGATTCATGGTCCCCCACCGCCAATCATATCCTTGGAAATGTTGGGAAAGTCTCTGAGTTTCCCACTCCTCAGGGGCTGGAAGTTCAAACCAATTTAATTTAACTTCCCAAGAATTACTGTATTCTCCATCTAAGCAGCTTCTTGCTTTTTTCCCTTCATTGAAATTATCACTCACATTATTTTTCATTCTTCTTCTTTGGCATTTTTACTTGTTACTGTCTGTCTCCCTAAATAGAACGTAAACTCCATGAAGGCAGGGACTACAACTGTCTCACTCATTGTTTTATCTCCATTCTCTGGAAGATGCTAAGTGTTCAAGAAATATTAATGGAGTGAAAGGTGAGCCTAGTTGGCTAGAGAGGTGGGGATCATCCAGTTTTTGGATTGCATATATTCATTTCCTGTTATAAAGATTGTCCGGTATCATATGTAATTGGTAGAGATGATATTTGAAAAAGAGAGGCTGACTTCAGAGCTCATGTGCTTAACCGTGAGGCTTTGCTGCTGTGCAAAGGAAAAATGCACAGCCATTAAATATATGTGGCAGAAGAATATTATTGATGTGGGAAAATATTCACAATATGTCAGTGAGTGAGTACGTCAGGCTTCAATAGATACTACTTACCACACACGGTTTTAGGAAAGATTAAATGAGTTAATGCATGTAAAGCATATAGGACAGTGTCTACCACATGGAAAGTTCTTGATAAGTGTTGCCAAGGACACTGGTAAGCCATCCCTCATCTTCAGGACTTCTTAGAGAGAAGTCAGCCCCTGGGTCACAGTGTGGAAAGACGACACCTTGTCATTGAAAAACTGCTTCTCTGGGCTTGAAATAAGGAAGGCTATACCTCTCCGTTTCTCTCCCTTCTCATCCTGGGGCGTGGGAACAACAGCACAGACAATAGCACTGTCACCAGATATCTCTTCATCAAATTCTCTCCCCTTTCCACATTCTGAACACCTTTTAGCATCTTTGATCTGATTGAGAGATTCAAGAGGGGTAAAACCAGTTCTACCATTTTCCTTTGTAACTTCCACATAGGAGACGGCGTCACATTCACTTCGGGGTATATTCATATACGGGTATCTCTTTAGAAACAGAGGCACATAAATGTTCCATTTCAACATCCCATTTCATGGCTGCAATTATTGCCTTCATTTCTGTGACACCCCTGGGTCTCATAATAAATTCTTCCCTTTTACCCGTCTGAGTGGGTTTCTTCTACTTACAAACAAGTGATTGTGGACCAAGGCACAGGTCTTAATGACCTGAGCTTTCATGAGGTACCAGAGCAGAGATTCTGAGTCAAAATCCTCCACAAATTCAAAGGGCTGAAATGAGGCAGAAAATGGAAGACAGATTTAAGAGTCAAGCCAAGGGCCTCAGAGCTGAGCTGTAATTGAAGAGAGAGTTGAATCTGGAGTGAGGTGATGTCGTAGGCAATGACCTACTCCTGATTTTCACAGTTCTGCTTTTGAGATTCCACAGCCTGTGATATGCAGTTGGCTTAAATGTACTACAAGATCAGGGAGAGTAGCTACCAATATCTCCAGACTTCTGGCCTATTGTGTTTGTTGAATTGTTTTTTGGAGTGAGATTTGACTCTTGGTATCAGCTGCCAATGACTTTGTTCAAAATGGTGCCAATTAACCCTGCCATTAGCAATGTGTGAGCATATCCGAAAGTATAAATGTATAGAGTTATAGGCAAAGGAGTTCCCAGGATGTCCCAGGAGACTTTATATCTTTAAGGGAAGAAACAGCTGCAGGAGAAGGCCCTGACAAGGCATTCATCCAACAGTCCAGCATTCTAGCCATTTCTTTGGTTTCCTCTGCTGTGGATTTCTGATTCTCACTTGCTGGTTTTCCCCAGTTCCTGGGCCATGTCTTTTATAGGTTAGACTTTTTCTAATCTCACCCCCTTCTTCCCTTAACTGTTGGTCAGTCCTGCAATAAGGAAAGGGTCACTGATTCCTGCCTGTCTTTCCCTTTCAGACTGGAGTGCCTCCCTTGAGCTCCCGAGCCCACTCTGAAAAGCCTGCTGGACTCCACCTAAAGGCGCTGTCTGGCCAGGGCATCCCATGCCTTCATCTATTCTCCTTATTCTTAGTGAGGCAGGATAGCAGAATGGTTAAAAGCAAAGGACCTGGAGTCAGACTGCTTGTGTTCAAATGCTGACTCCCGTTGTTATGAGCTGGGCGATTCGGGGCAAGCTATTTAAACTCCCTGGGTCTAACTTTCCTCCTCTGTAAAGTGGGAATGAGAATAACTATGCCCAACTCATAGGGTCATGGAGAGGATTAAACTGAGTTAATATAAAGCCATAGATACTAAACTTACCTTGCCTTACTCCTAATGAGTGAGATGGACAGTCCTGTACAACAAAGAATCATCTCATCCAAATTGGCGTTAGTGCTCCTAGTTGAGAAGCACTGGATAAGAGAATGGAGCCTGAATGCCTGGGATAAATCATAGATCGACCACTTACTAGTTTTGTGACCTTAGACACTGAAACTTTCTGTGCCTCAGTTTCCTCCTCTGTAAAATAGGAGCAATGATATGAACTATAAAATAAGAACAATGATAGCCAATCTCATAGGGTTGCCCTGAAGCTTAATGAATTAATGTAAACATTTTATTTTATGTATTTTATAAAATATATATTTTGTTTATTTATATTTAAATAAAATGTTTTAAATATCTTACTTATATCTTAGGACCAGGCCTGGCACATAATAAGCTACACATTTTAGCAACTGTTATCTGTTCCTTTTATCTATTGCAATAGGCATAACTAGAGGTGGTGTATGAAATAAGCATTCCTCCTTGTCATAAAAGAAATCTTCTTTGACAGGTTCCTTTGAAATTTCTCCAGAGAAAAGTTTCTCTCAGGAAGTTTTATTTCCTATATGGGTTACTCATAAGAGAAAACAATTTCTATAACACAGGGAAAGTGAAACTTGTCATATCCTAGATAGTGGTGAATTAGACCAGTCTGAAGAGCCAAGGCATCTTAGTCAGGGATAGTTCAATTGAATTAACAGAATTCCTCTCACATATTAGCCTAAGGAATAAAGACATTTTGGGGGGAGGGATAAGGGGGAAATCTGGATGAACTTGGGGTAGTAAGCAGATAGGTCTCAAGAGGAACTAGAACCAGGAAGTAGAAAATTTAATATAGATCCAGACTCCCACTCTTCCTCCACCATCACCCTAGTCCTAGCAATCATCACCCTGTGCCTGGACTGTTGCAACATTCTGTTTCTCTCCTTATCCCTCCATAGCCCATTCTTCACATAGCAGCCATTTAAAAAATGTAATAATAATAATAATAATAGTAATAATAATAATAATAAAGAAAGCAAACAGAAAACAAGAAAAAAAAAAACATTGTGTTGCTTTCCTGCACAATGCCTTTCAGTGATTTCACATTACACTCAAGGGCAGGAATTTGTCCCTCTTGTTCACTGCTGCATCCGTGGGTGTGGCCCATAGTAGGTACTCAATAAATTTGCTGAATGACTGAATGGAAATGCACCAGGATTCAAAGTAGAACCCCTCTTTCCTTCTCCCCCTGAGGCTACAGAATTTCTTGTCATTCTTTGCGAATCCGTTCCACGTTTCTCTCTGGCTTTTCAGAGCTCCCATTTATGTGACACAAAATAGCTGCCCCCGCCTGGAGCTGTGTCACCTCTCAGCTCCAGCACAACCTGCTAACACATCTCAGAGTCCTGGTTCCAAATTTCTAGGTGAGAAAAGTTGAGTCCAGCTTGGCTGAGAAGGTCCATCCCTGTCCATTCAGTTATGGCTGGGGGCTGCCATAGGAAAGGCATTTTTCGGAGAAGAGGAACATGACTGGCAGGCCATTCCCCAAATCGTGTACTCTCCCTTGACTACAGAGCTCAGGTGTGCGGAAGCCTCAGTTCTCAGGGAGCCCAGTCCTAGGTTTGGGTGGGCAGTTACGCCTTATCCAGAAAATCCCAAATAGAATTCAGGATATGAAAAATTAAACTATCGAACCATATGCCAAGCATAGTTCTAAGAACTTTGTAAGTATAAACTCAATTTTCTCAACAATGCTATGAAGTAGGTACTAAAGAGATGAGGAAGTGGAGGCACAGAGATTGTCAGTCATATAGCCAGAATTCTAACCTAGCATTCCAACCCTAGACAGTACCTCTTCCTTAACCACAGAAACGAGATAAGCATTCCCCTCTTACAATGAGGAAAATGAGGTTCAGAGAGATAAAATGAAAAAACAAAAACAAAAACAAAAAAGAACCATACCAAGGTCGCCTAGCTACATAGTAGCAAATCCTTGATTGCAACAGCTCTGCCTGCGGTCCTTAGACAAAACCGCCACAGCACCCAGCCCACTATAATTAAAAAAAAAAAAAAAACTTTATCGAGATGTAATTCACATATACAATTCACCCTATTTAAAATGTGTAATTCAGTGATTTCTAGTATAGCCACAGATATGGACAACCATCAGAGTCAAGTTGCCCACTACGATTTTATGATTAAGATAACTCCATCCCAAAGAGGGGAAGTGATTAGCCAATAGTCACAGAGAGAGCGGTTGGCAGAATGCAGGGCACTGTTTCAACCACTGTGAGAATTCTTCTGGAAACCCCAAAGGAAATGTGTCACAAACATGATGACTTGTCATGTGCAATGGCATGGAGCACAGCTAGAAGGAGACAGGACAAGAAAGTCCCAACCTCACAGAAACGGTGACTGTCCAAAGCTGTAACTCTGGTCTTTGTGGCCTCTCCTGCCTACATAGACAACTACTTTTCTTGGCTTTACTCCTTTGACAAACAACTTCAATCCTTTAAGTCTCAACTCAAATATCTCCTTTTCTAAAAAGGCTTCCTCGATTCATACTCCAAGGCTGGGCTGAGTGCTCTGCCGTGGTACTTGCTGGACACCTTTCTCTCTCACAGTAGTACAGCTCCTCTCTGTCTTGGCCTCTCTGTCTTTGCTCCATTCTCCCCCACCAGTGCTAAGTACATGAACTTTGGATCTAAAAAGGCATGGATTTAAATCTAGGCTCTGCCATGACCTAGCTCTGCGACTTTGGGAGTGAAAAAAGTAGGCTTTCCGAAAATTCCAGTTCCTTTCGTTCCTTACTTCTGGCATAGTTCTTAGAAGGTGCCTGGTAAACCTCAGTGTGCACTACAGCCTGGTGTCCTCATGTCCTATAGCCTTCTGAGACGCAGCAGACACATTTTCGTTACTCAGAGCCTTCTATGGGAAATCATCCCTCTTTCCCCAAATTCATCTCAATCCTTGTGGTTCAGGTGGTGATCCTGACTCCACGTCCCAGGGGAGGGCAGAAGACCCAAGGCTGGCCAATCCAAGGTCTATGTCCTTTGTCCCCAATGATTAGTCTAGGGATGGACCTGTGACTTAATTTGAATCCCTTCATGAAATTTGTCACAGGGACATTGGAAGAAAGTCTTCTTCCCTTCCTCTCCCCTTCTCCTCCTTCTCTCCCTCTGCCTCTCAGTCTCCCCCTTTCTCAGGTCATGATCTACATGGAATTGAAGGCTGCCAGCAGCCATCTTGCTGCCTGTCTGAGTGTGAAGCCAAGCAGAATCAAATAAACCTAAAAGATGGGAAGAGTTCTGATTCCTTCCTGGATCCAGACATGCCCGAAGTCCTGGTGGACTCTTATTTTTCTTAAGCCGACTGGATTAGATTTCTGACATTTGCAACTAAAAGAAATCTGACCAATACATGAGTTCACTTTAATATGCAAACAGGGTGGCTGGATTCATGGTGGCCTGAAGACAAGCTAACAAGCTGTGGCTAGCAGACAATACCATTAAGCTGATGAATTATTCAACTCTAAACTCACCTAAATTTAGGACTCCTTGTTATGTGAAATAATAGAACTTCCTTACTGGTTAAGTAACTGTGAAAAAAATTTTAAATTACATGTAACCAAAACCATCCTTAACTTGGTCTCCTGCTGTGCCTCCCCCCACCTCCCTACCGCACCATACTCCCACCAATTCCTGTGCTTTTGGCAAGGGATAGAGAAAAGGTGGGGCCTTTTTCCCCTGGTTATCCCAAGGAACAGTTTATTTCTCAGTTACTCTTGTTCCTTTGATGCCATTCTTTTTTTTCTCAGCCCCCTTCTGGACATATTCCTAATTCCTTCGTTTCTCAGAGTGTCCCTGACGCTTAGTAGTTTCTACTGAGGTTTCAAGGAAACAGAGAGAAGTTCAGCACAGTGTAGGCACCGACTTAAAATTACGTGTAAGAATCAGTGTCCTAAAATTTCATGGGCCACTATTGCCAAGAGAGGTTTCTTTCTGGCTATATCTCTCTGTGGGAATCAGCTTGCTATCATCTCCTCTAGCCTCTCTGGCTCCGTCTTAGTTTTCAACAGTCTATCCCAAAGCTTCTCTTACTCTCTAATGCAAAATATTTTCCTCTCTGTACTAAATCCCAGGCTAAACTTCGGGCTGAAACTGACCTACTGAACCCTCATTAAAGTGCCCTTCAAAATTAAGGGCTAAGTATTCTCGAGAAATTACAGGGGAATTTTCTTTAACAAAATGAAGTTATTGGGCTGAGTTCCCCTTAACACCAGTTTACAAGAAGCTAAAGAGAATATTATAACAAATTTTCCTCCTGTCCATGGATTGCGGGATTTTCCCCCTCTTTCTAGCTACACAGAATCACAAGTTGCCTCTGTGTAAATATACAAATTTTTAATAACAGTTTTATTTGACATATAGTTAATATACCACAACGCTCACCATTTTAAAGTACGCAATTCCGTGGTTTTTAGTATATTCATTCACAAGGTTGTGCAACTGTTGCTACTACTAATTTCAGAACAATTTCATCACTCCCTCGGAAAAATCCTGAACCCGTTAATTGTCACTTCTTGCTTCCTCCTTCCCCAGGTCCTGGCAAGTGCTGATCTTAACAACTGATCTTATTGGAAAACATGCAGTTTTTCACCATCGAGTATGATGTTAGTTGTGGGTATTTTGTAGATGCTCTTTATCAGGTTGAGAAAGTTTTATCATGAAAGAGTTTTGGATGTTGTCAAATGGTTTTTATGCATCCATTGAGATATTCATGTTTTCTGTCTTTTATTCTATTAATTTGGTGTATTTCATTGATTGCCGTGTAAATATTAAAATGATGTTTTTAACGTACTCCATGTTGCTATGTTAAATCGTCATATTGGTTTAAAAGCTCAGGTGGGCCTCTTTTAAAGAAAATTTATAGATGACAATCCAGACTTACACAACTACGGGGTCGGTTAGCAAAGATCTTTTTTTTTCTTCTCTACGGAGTTTTTCTGAAGGAGAAAATTCATTGTGAGCATATGAATTGTGATACAAAAATGAATTTTTAGGCTTTTTAGGAACTGTTAGTGGTAGTCTCTCTGAGGCTGAAAAAAGCTACAGCATGTGTGATGACGTGTTGTCCTGGGCAGTGGCCTCCCTGATCCAAAGGGACCACAGTGCAGTGCAGTCTCCTCGGGCTTCTATAGTCACCAAGACAGCTGTGAAATTGAACCCTGGCTTTCGGGGGGCAGGAGTCTCCTCTCTCTGACAGGTCAATAGGTTCGAACAGAGATAGTGGTCCTTAGAAGTTGTTGTTGTTGTTGTTGTTGTTGTTCTTCTTCTTCTTCTTCTTCTTCCTCTTCTTCTTTTTTTCCTCCTCCTCCTCCTCCTCCTCCTCCTCCTCCTCCTCCTCCTCCTCCTTCTCTTTGTCTCTTCTGGAATTTTCTGTCCCAAGAGGAGAAGTTGCTGCCACAAATCTTGCTCCAGATGGAGAGAGCTGTGCATTCAGCTTGGCCAATTACCACTGTGAGGACATCTACTTTTGTGTCTGGCATTCCTTCCTTTGGGTAACTTCCTCCCATCGCTGCCAATCGGAGGACTCTACCTCTCTGAGCACAGCAATGACTCAACTCTGAGTCAACTAAACTTTCTCAGGACTTTAGAACCTTGAGTGAAGACATGAAGGGATAAAAGGTAGTTGGAGCTGAGTCACTTGGTATGTTTACTCTAGAGCAGTGGTTCTCATATGTAGTCTCTGGATGAGCAGCATCTGCATCTGGGAACTTGTTAGACATACAGATTCCCGGGCCCCCATCCTACCCCTACTAAGTCAGAAATTCTTAGGGTAGGCCCCAGCAATCTGTATTTTCACAAACCTCTGCCTTAGAGAACTAGAAGTTTCTGGTAGTCGGATTCTCAGAGCTTACCTGAGTCATATTTTCTTGGAACTTGGCTGTTGAGATCTTCCTTAGAGTCTTTGAACTCCTCAGTGTTCTTCCAATAAATTCCATTTTGGTTTTGTTTCATCTGAGAGAGTCAAAGTTGCAGTCTGTTGCTTGCAACCCACAGACCCTGATTAATGGCCCTCTCATTTAATTCATAGCTATATAGACCCTTCTTGAACCATGGGCCTGGATGTCATACACAGGCTGTACTGACTCAGCTTCACTCTGGTCTCTGTATTTAGCTCCAGCCCCAATCATATTAACTCCGCTCTAGACCAGGGTGTTCATGAGGGCTTCTGACCAATGTCCATCAATGTCCTCTATGTTAATAGTCCAATTGCCTCCCCCAGTAGCGCAGGCCTAGTGTCTTCCAAAATCTCTTTATAAAAATATCTCCTCCTTTTTCTGCATCTATTTGACTCCTCTCTCTTCTTGTCTTAGCTCCCAACAGCCTTTTTAACTATTAGTAACAATTGTTTGCATAATGCAATTTGTTTTCTACATTAGGGAACAGAATAAGTTGTTTCGATAAAGAAGTTAAAAAATACAGGATATATTTTTTTCAAAATCTCATGTTTAATAGCTATTTTATCTCTTTAAGCATATGAATGGTTCAGAGTGAGTCCAGAGGTGAGTAAGTGGCTCTGCTCCAGGTAGGCATTTAAAGACACAGGTTCCTATCTTGTTGCTCTGCCTTCTCTTAGGACATTGTTTAAGCAAGCTCTCCAACACTATATTTAAAGTCCTAGCTTGTGGGAAAAGGGGAAAAGCGGAAGTAGATGGCTAACAATTTTTTAAAAAATGACGTAGGAGAAATGATGCTCATATCAATTCTATTCACTTTCCAATGGTAAGTACTCGCGTGGTCACACCAAGCTAGCTGCGAAGGAGGCTGGAAAGTAAGATCTTGAGCTTGGCAGCCACAAACCCTCCTGCGTCTTGGAGTGAGGGTTATTTTTTATTAGAAGAAAGAAGGAACTAATGGATAATGGGGCTCAACTAATAATTTTTTTCACACTTTCTAACCCTGAGTCTTATATGTTGAGAGTTCAGATGCCTTCAAGGGCTAGTGGTTATTAGCTGAGGAAAGCAATCTGATTCTGCAAATAAGACTACAAGGAATGAGGTGATTGTGGCAAAGTGGGCAGCATCACCACACCTTGTCTAAAGGGGTCAACAGCTAGTTGTCTACCCAGTGTTCCTTCTTCCTTCTTCTTTATTAACAAATATCCAAATTTATTTGGGTGGTAGTATAAGCAGTGCATAAATCATGATTTTCTAAGCCAATTATGAAATTTCTGTTTGTGTCCCCAGCTTCCTTGTAGCTAGGAGTGTCCATGTGACTCAGCCAATGAGAGAGTTAGAGAAATCTAGTGGGGGACTTTCGGGGAAGATTTTGCTTTCCTGGTAAAGAGTCAACCATGACTGGAGTTTCCCCTTACCTGTTCTTCCTGCTTTGATTGTGGGTGTGGTGCTTCTAGCTGGGGCAGCCATCTAGTGACCATGGGGTGACAAACAGGGAAGGCCAAAATAACTGTGGTGATACTGAGCCAAAGTGAACCAAGGCCAGAGGCTGCCTACATCCACATATCTTGTTATAAAGATGAAAAATACACACACACACAGAAAAACACACAAATCAACAACATCTGTTTGTTTAAGCTATTTGAAACTGGTTTATCTGGACCTCATGGCCTTCCAGACTTTTTCTTTGTGCATATTTACTTTGTTAAAATATTAAATACATACACTGCTTTGTAACTTGCTTTCCAAATGTACAACGTTAAAATAATGTACAATATTGTAAGAATCTTCCCATCTACTATTGCTCAACAGTTTTCATTTTAATAACTGCAGAATATCCATTGTATGACTGTAGCATAATACATTTCATCAATCCTTTATATTTGCATATTCAGATAGTTTTCAGGTTAGTTGCTTTTGTTTTGAGGAAGATGTTTGCCATAATAAATGATTCATCCTTGCAACTAACTTGTAAATATCTGAACATATCCTTGCAATTACTCACCCTAAGAGGTGAGTAAAATGGTCTCTGCCCTTAAGAAGTTCATGATGGAATGGTAGAGACAGGTAAGACAACAGAAAATGATAAGATGGAGTAGGAGTGACAATTGTGGTAGGCAGATTCTGACAAGGTTCTGGATGACCCCTGTCTCTTGATATTTATGCCCTTGTATAATTTCCTACCTGTGAGTGTGGGTTGGACCAAGTGATTTACTTCTAATGAATGAAATATGAAAAAAGTGATATCACTACCGTGACTAGGCTACAAAGGACTGTGACTTCCACTCAGCTAGTACTCTCTCTCTTGCCCTCTCACTTGCTCACTCTGATAAAATCAGCAGCCATGCTTGCTACATGGCAAGGACTCGAGAGAGGCCTCTGGCCAGCAGCTCTTGAGGAACTGAGGCCTCAGCCCAACTGCCTATGAGGAACTGAATCTGGTCAATAATCATGTGAGCCAGGAAACAGTTATTTTCTAGTTGAGCCTTCACATCAACAGAAACTGTGAGAGGATGAATCTGTGTTATTTCAAGTCACTACATTTTGGAGACGTTTGTAATACAACAATAGATAGTTAATATGCAAGTACAGTGATACAAATGAGCACAGTGTGCGATGGGTGCACATGAGAAGGTGAGGCACCAAACCACTGTCGCAGGGAAGGGCTGCATCTGGCAAGACTTCTGAGAGGCTTGTCTTACATTTTTGCTGGCTAAAATGGCATTAGTTAGGGGAAGAAGGGAGAGAAGGCATTTTCAGGCAGAGTTTGCAGAGTTTTTTTAATTTTAATTTTTGAAATTTGATGACATCGGTAAATGAAATCCAGTAATTATCAGGTATACAATTCAACAGTAAGGCACATATATATTGCGTTGTGTAGAACAATCAAGTTTTGTGACCATTTCCCAAGCCTGTTACCAGCTCACCTGTCACACACCCTAGAGTAGAGAAGAATTTACTGTGAAATCAACAGAGCTTAAGCTTCAGGGCCCCTGACCTCCACAGAACCCTTCAAAAGCCCAGGAAGGGTCCAGCAGTTTTGTGTTGAAAATTTTGTATTCTTTTTCTTGAAGAGGTTCCCTGATTCCAGGCCCCGTCTTAATGGACCTGCCAGAGTCCTTCCACCATCCTGCCATTCACCCCTCCTAATCTACAGCATAGAATTACCAGTATATTTTTTTGTATTGTTTCTGGCTCTGTGTCTTTGAAAATTGTTTCTTGGCAGCCCAGCCTTTCCCTCCTGCCTTCACTTCCTTAGCCTAAACAATCTAGGTTCTGTAGTCTTTCCTCATAGGCCGTATTTTCTAACTCTTTAATCTTTACTGCTATTTTTGAAGCCTCTCAGAATTTTCTCTTAAGTAGTGGTTCCCAGAACAAATGTGTTTTTCTAAACAGTAAGTCTGGCTTCTGACCAAATGGCATCTGAGCAAGGCCACTTTGGGTCTAGCTGAGTCCCTGGGGACAGCCACTTGGTCCTATGTCATCCCACCCCCAACTTCAGAATGACTGTTTCAGAGAATTAAAGGAGAGACTAGGGAGAAGTAGAGAGTGTGATAGGAGAGCGGGAGCCTTGTTTTTTCCTTGGGAGTGGGACCTCTCTTTCAGGATGCTGGCGACAGTATTTCAAGATGGTGACGGTCTCCCAGAGGGAAGGGAACTGACATTATCCATGCTTACTCTCTGCCAGGCACATGGTCTTTCCAGCATTATCTCATGGAATTCTCACTACATCTCTGAAAGTAAAGAGCAAGACTCCCATTTTGTAGCTGAGGAAACTGAGGTTCAGAGATGAGAAGTAGTGTGCATGCCTCACGGCCATCAAGCACAGGGGCCAGTCCAGCTGACTTGAGAGCGTAGACTTCAGCCGTACCTCACAACCTCCTTTCTTTTATTTGTTCTCTCAGAGACATATTACCTGCATTCAAGTTCTAGGTGAAAATTGGTGGGCATGCAACAAAACTCCACTTGGAAATAAGTTTAATAATGAAAAAGTCAGGCAGGCTAAATTTTTGTTTCTAGGAGATCTATCTAAATGAAGAAGGCTCACCAGTGAGCTGGGAGCCCTCCCAGGGTTGGTAGTCACTTCCAGAGGGGGGGAAAAAATTGAGAAGAGAAGGTAGTAGTTTTGGGCCCCAAACTAGAAAATTGGGGTTGAAAGGCTGGACAGACTATAGCGAGGGGATAACAATTAAAGTAATGAAAATAATAACCACTGTTTATTGAGCACTTACAAAGTGTCGTGAACTGTGCTCGATATTTGCTGTAGGTTAGTGCATCATATCCTAACAACCCTACTAAAAAGATAAGGTTATCATTCCTATTTTTAGGTTGGGAGCCTGAAGATAAAATCTACGCACGGGTAAGCAGTGGTGATGCAGAGACTTGCACCTAGGTGCATCTGGCTCCAAAATTGTTGCTTCTAACCTTTAGGCTTTACTAGGTCTAGGAGAATGGGAACAGGAGGAGTCTAGTTCCTGTGGATGAAGATACTATGGCAAAGCTTTGGTTAACAAGTGCCCTAACTTGGGAGAGTGTGGCATAGAGGCTGTTAGGGCTACCCAGACCTAATTCTTATGGACGACAGAGGTAACTCAGGGGACCTTCTGAGGCCAGCAGTTGAGTGCTGTGGGAGGTGCCTGCAAAGAAAACTCTTGGGTTCAGAGTGGGTGGAGAGAAGCAAAATCTCTCAATATTCATTGACTCTCTCCAGATTGCCTCAAGAACTTGAGGGGGAGGGGCATAAGCCTCAGGGATGCTAATATGAAGCTGGACCAGGAAGATGGAGCTGGCTGCCCCTCCCGGTGCTACTGCCCCAGAGTGCTAGAGTCACACTCCTGTGTTTGGATCCTGCCCCGCCTCCTTCTGGGACTTAGGCTTAATGATCTAACAACCTCGAGGCCTGGTTTTCTATAAAGTGGAGATGATCAGAGTAGTATATGTAGCCAAATAATAGATAATAATTGTGTTATTGGGAGAATTCAGTGAGTTGATGGAGATGAAGGGCTAACAGTGCCTGGGACAGTGGGTGCCTGACAAATGGCGGCCATATTATTGCAAGATTCTATCCTTAGCAGAAAGGATGAAGTTTTTCTGCTTTCCACTTACTTTCAATCCCATTGCCTACTTTGGTAGGAAAATGAAGCTGTAGTCCAGGGACGGAGTAAATTTAATGCCTCTCTTGCCTTTCATTTGTTCAAAGTCTGAATGCTTTTTACTGGCTTTATGGTTCATAGCTCATTCCGCAATTGTAATTTGTCTCTTGACTGGAAGATATTAAACTGTCATATAAAAGCAATAGATTTTTCATGCTAGAAATTTTGTCTGCCATTTTTCTATGTGTTTTGTAGACAAAACATTGTATCACCTATGGTTCATTGGTTAAAAAGATCAGTGACCAATTTGGGTCTTAATGACAATGACAACTAAGGTATGTTATTGGAGAGATAAGAGAACTCACTGAAGAATCAGTCGAACATCAAGACTCAGAAGAAATGCACAGGGTAGCTCTGGGGATCTAGGTAGCAGGAAGTGATGAGAAGTCTCTCCAGGCACTATCAAATGTGCTTTGTGTTAATCTTCCCATGGCGAAATTCTTAAAAAAAGAGCCTTTGATTGACCCACCTTGTTCAGGGAAGGAGATGGCACCTTGATTGTAATTCATAAGTGAGCATACACTGGGGGAGAGTAATGCCTAGAAGGTAAAAGGAGGTGCTGTCACCAGAAAAGGGACATGTATGCTGGTTGAACACAAATCGCAGGTGTCTTCTATAAATACTTTCTCTCTGCATTGAAGTATCAAGATCGTGAATTTTCAAGTGTTCTCAAATATGCAGAATAGTTGAAAGAATAAAACAATGAACACATATATTCTTCATCTAAATCGACAATTGCTAACATTTTGCTACATGTGCTTAAATTTCTCTGTACATTTTTTATTCGGTGAACTATTTGATAGATGCAGACATCATGGCCTTTTACCCTTTAAATAGTTCATATATTTTTTTTGAGAATAACAACTCTCTTACATAACTGAAATATCATTTTCCACATTGAAGAAAGTAAATAAATATTCCATGATATCTTCTAATAGTGATTTTATGTTAAAATTTCCCCAACTGATACAAGAATGTATTTTAGAGATTTTTTTCGTCAAATCAAGATTGAATCAAAAGTCACTCATTGCACTTCGTTGCCAGATCTCTTCATTCTCTTTTAATTTCCCCCAATTTTTGAATTTTTAATGACATTGACATTTCATAGAGTCCAGGCTGGTTGTAGAAAATTGTACATTGTTCATTGTTTCCTTTGCATAGCTTTTTTTTTTTTTTGGTATAGATATTTTTTTATTGTGGCAAAATATACACAACAAAATTTGCCATTTTAAACCATTTTTAAGTATGCAATTCAGTGGCATTAAGTACATTGGCATGTTGTACAACCATCACCATTATCTTTTTCCAGAACTTTTTCATCATCCCAAACAGAAACTCTGAACCAATAAACAACCCTATATTTTCCCTTCTTCCAGATCCTGGTAACTTCTATTATCTGTCTCTGAATTTTCCTATTCTAGGTACCTCTTCAAGTAGAATCATACAATATTTGCCCTTTTATGTTTGGCTTATTTCAACTGCTAAACAGACTGATACACATCAATATGAATGTTTCCTTAGGACCTCTGTTGGCGAACATCAGACAGATAACAGCAGTGGCGATAGGTCTAAGTTACTCTGACAAAGGTCAGGGTCTATGTTGCCTCCCTTGAATCTAGGTGAGCTCTATGACAGCTGTGACCAACAGACTGGGATGAAAATGATGCTGTGCCAGTTTCCGGTCTGGCCTTAAGAGGATGGCAGCTTCCAAGACCTGTCTCTATGGAGTCTGAGCTGCCATGTAAAAAGTTCAACCACTCTGATGGAGAGATTATGTGGAGAGGCTTTGAAACTACACAGAGAGAGGGCCAGCTGAACCTAGGATGGTCTTTCGGCCATCCTCAGCAAGAGCCAGGCACATAAGAAGGCTGTGTTGAACCTTGTAGGCTAGTTTAGCGGCCAGTCAGAACACTACCAACTGACTCTGGTTGATTGCATATGGAAAAGAGGAATCACCCAGCTGAGTTCTGGCTAAATTCCTTACTCAAAAGTTGTGAGATATAATACAGTGGTTGTTTTAAGCCACAGATTTTGAATGTTGCCAAATGATACCGATTTGCTGGGGAAAAAATATGAACAATAATAGTATTCATTTGGAAAATACGTCTGTGGATAAATTGAAGATAATGTACTCAGGAGACTGGAAATGCTTTGCTCCGAAGACAGCAATAGTTACTTAAAAGTGTGCATTTATTCCACTCCAAGGACTTCCTGCTACTGGAAATTTAGACAAAACTGTAAAAATGACTAATAATCTCTATTCAGGGCCATGTAGGCATAAAGTGACCCACATCCTTCTTACAGCAATGACTACATTGCTATAGACAACTTTTTAAAATTAATTAATTAATTATTATAATTTACACATAAAATTTACCATCCTAATTATTCTGATTATACTGTTTAGTGTACATTTGACAATGGTGTTAAATATGTTTACATTGTTGCAAGTCAGATTTCCAGAATCTAATTATTTTGCAGAACTAAAACTCTATTAAACCACAATTCCCTTTTGCCTCTTATCTCTAGCCCTTAGTGACCACCATTCTATTATCTATATTTATGAATCTGACTACTTTAGATACCTCATATAGGTAGAATTATACATTATTTGTATTTTTGTGACTTATTTCACCCAGCATAATGTCCTCAAGTTTCATCCATGTTCTAGCACATGACACGATTACCTTCCTTTTTAAGGCTGCGTAGTATTCCACTGTAGGTATATACCACATTTTATTTTCCATTCATCCATTGATGGACACTGGGTTTCTTCCAACTCTTGGATATTGTGAATAGTGCTGCTATGAACAAGGGTGTGCAAATACCTCTTTGAGACTCTGCTGCCATTTCTTTTGAACATGTACTCAGAAGTGGGTTTGCTGAATTATATTGTAGTTCTATTTTTAATTTTTCAAGGAAATTCCATACTGCTTTCCATAGTGGTTGCACGATTTTACAATCCTACCAATAAGAATTGCTTTTGGAATTTCAGCTGTCATGTATATAATAAGATACTGTCCTAAGTACAATAGAGAACATCAACAGAAATAAAACCAAGACCATTGTACTTCACATATGTCAATCGGGAGAGTTTAAATTGATAACTGTTACAAAACATCGATTATACATTCATTATGTTTTTTTAATGGAAATTTATAATTCAGAAGTCTTATCTTTAGATTATTTTAGTGTAATTAGGCTTGCATTTTGATTTACATTTTGGCTTTTGTTTAGAAAAATCTGGCTATAATGTTTTTGGACTATTTTAATAGCCTTTCTTTTGTATTAAATTTGAATGAAATATTTCAGATCTACATAAAAGAACAGAAAATAATATAACTAATGTCTAAGTACTTACAACCCAGCTTGAACAAAACCATACTCTTGCCATATTTTTTAAGTCTGTCACCACAAATAGTTCAGGAAAAAAAACTATAATAAATATTTCTACTCGTGCTGACAGTGACAGCAAGCATAAATGCATAAAAATCAAAGAAAAAAAATTAGTGAGTAAATGAATTTATACTTGGCTACCTAATGCTCTTCCTGTAATTTGAGAGGAACATGGCCCAGAAGTTAAAATCATGGGCTCTGAAGCCATAAAAACTTGAAACTTGCTTCTTGCTAGTTGTGTGGCCTCAAGCAAGTTATTTAACCTATTCCTGCCTCAGTTACCTCATCTGTAAAATGGAGATGATCATACTTCCAAGGTATTTGAAAGAATTAAAAGAAAAATATGAGCTCTTATGTATTTATTATGTACAGCCAGTGACACATAGTAAAGCTTCAACAAATAATTATTAGTAATTATTTGTTTTATTTATTGAGCACCTACTATATGCTAATAATTCTTCTAATGCTGAGAATTCAGCATTGAACAAGAGAGATAAAGACCAACATGGAGCTGACTTTGTAGTGACAAACAGTAAACAACCAAAACAATTTCAGATAGAGGTAGGGACTATAAAGGTCTAGGAAAGGGGTGTGGAAGCTATTTTAGAAGGGAGACAGGAGTTCATGGGAGGCCTGCATGAAGCCTTCAGAAGTGCAATTTCACTGAGAGTAGCAGAAGAAACCATTCATTGGGAGGTTGGGGAAGAGTATTTGAAAGAGAGGGAACAGTATGTGCTTAGGTTCTGTAGAAGAAAGAGAGACAGGATGGCTGGAGCTCAGTATGTGAGGGGAAGGGAGGTTGGGCATGATGTCTGAGTTGGGAAGGACAATCCAAGAGCCTTGTTGGCCATAATAAAAAGTTTGGATTTTATTCTCAAGGAACTGTGAAGACATTGCAGGGTTTTTATTGCTGGTAGGTACAGCACTGTTTGCTCTGGAGAGGAATTTGTGGTCCTTCCTGTAGCCCTGTTTTAAAATTATGAGTATGTACATACTTCAGGAGTAATATCTGGGGATACCACATTGGTTACTCATGTGCACCCCCTGGTGGAGTTGGTGGCTCAGCTTGCATGGTTTCAGACCAGCAAAAGCAAAATTAATAAGCAATTTATCCTTTTGTTCGACAAATATTGGGCGCCTGCAAGTGTCAGGCTCTGTTCTGGAACTGAAATATATCCATGAACAAAATAAACATGTGTGCTCTCGTGGTGCTTGCATTCTAGGGTGTGTGGGTGTGGGGAAAGAGACATTAAACCAAATTCCCTAGCAAATTGTTGGATGAAGTTAGTGTTATAAGAGAAAAATTAAGAGGGGAACTGGGTTAGGAGGTGCAGGGAGGATGGTGGTTCTTCAATTTTAGGTATAATGTCAGGGAAGGGCTTATTGAGAGGGTGACACTTGAACAAAGATGTAAAGGAGGCAACAGGGTGAATGAACGATGCTGTTATTTGGGGGAAGAGCATTCTAGGCAGAGGGATCAGCAAACACAAAGTCCCCAGCAAATACAAATGTGCAGGGTTTGAGTAACAGCAAACAGACCGATGTGCCACGAATAGAGAGATAATGGAGAGAATAAGAAATGAAGTTAATTGTACTGGGAATGAGGGGCGAGGGGGAGTGATCAAATCTTGAAGGTCCAGTTTTCACTTTAGTTTTCACTTTGAAACAGGAATCCATTGGAGGAGAAACATGATCTGACTAAGGTTTTATCAGAAGCCCACTGCTGCTGTGTTACTAGATTATGTGAGAGCAAGGGTGTAAAAAGGCAAAGTCTCACATTGACTGAGGCAGTAAACGGTCTGATTCTGGACAGATTTTGAAGGCAGATCCTGTAGGAGTTGCTGATGAATTAGCTGTGGGGTGTGAGAAAGAGGAGTCAAAGATCTTAGTACAAAAATATTACTTAGTAAATTGTTGCCATAAAAAGAGGTGATCAAAGACTTTAGGGAGAAATTTACAAAATTTTTAGAAATGTATCGAGCGGTTAATTAGCAGTGTGCAATTTTTCTGGATTTTGTATTATTGTGAAACTTTTAAAAACTTGTAATTTTGAATTTTCTTAAAGAGGGCCCCAAACTGAATAAATTTCAGACTCCCACAAACCTGAATCTAATCCTGTTTCCTGCCCATATCTGGGTAGTAATTTGAAGTTAACGAAAAACTTGAAATTTTTGTTTCTCATAAAATTACATAAAATAATATGTACGAAATAGAAGTTAAGTGTAAGCTCAATATTATATTATTTATAAACTAATATTGAGGATAAAAAGGGCTAGCCTTTCTCCAAGGGTCTTCCAAAACTTCCCACCTATTCTTCCTTCCACAGTTTTTCTAAATCTACCGAACGCATTCAGCATTTCTCCTCTCCTTTAGAGAAGCAGGGATTACACTCAATTTAAAAGACTTTCTAGAAAAATGAGTGCTTTAGAACTTTTACCAGGGCTGCAAGTGGCTCAGAGGCACCAGCGCCTGAGAGAAGCAAGAACCAACCTATCCGCGCGAGGCCTCACCGAGACTCCGAGAGGGGCGTGACCAGGGGCGGGGCGCCCCGGGCGGGTGGAGTGGGCGGGATCTAGACGCTTCTCCGGCCCGCCTCGTGAGGCCTAACACATGCGCCCAGGGGCTTCTGGTGGAACGAGTTGTGGATTGTGAGGTGACTCTGGCCGGTGACTTCCGGTTCCTAGGGATGCGCATCCGGGTTACGCTAACGCCGCGGTTTCCTCCACCCGCTTGGTTCTACTGTGGGTCTGGACCGGTCCCCATGTCCTGCTGTTGAGCCTCTGCAGCCTTTGGGTGAGTCTCCGCCACCGACAGAGTCTGAGTGCGGCCCGACGAGTGCAGCCTGTAGGGGGACGGGTCCAGAGTTCTGTGTCTGTCCCTGTGGGAGGGGGTTCTCTTCGCTTGTCCCTTGTCCCTGCAGTGCCTTCCCTCACTTCAGCTCTTTGCCTCACGCTGGCCTCGCCTCCTTCCCCTCAGCTTAGCTTTTCTCGTCTCCTCGCACCGCTCGTCCCGCTGTTTTTTTCTTAGCTTCACCCGCCACTTACAAAGCCCCGGCTTCTCGCCTTTTGCCCCAGCCCTTCTGTCAGCCACCGCCTCTCCGATTTCTCCCTACGCTCACTTTAGCACCTCTTTTCCCCGACCACTGGTTTCGGATCTCGCTTTTCTTTCACCCAGCAGGACGACCCGCCACCTCCACTGCGAAACAGGGTCCTAGGTCCTCATCCCCCAACTTCTCTTCTCTTTGAATCCTCCCGGGACTAGTAGATGACATTCGTGCCTCGCCTGGGGTTCTCCCGCCTTTTCTTAGCTCGTGGAGGGCTGTGCGAGCCCCAGCGTGGGTAGATGTACCCGGCCTGGGGAAGTTTTGCCTTGAGGTCTGGGTTGGATTGACCTCTGGTAGCTTCCGTAGTTAGGGAACAACAAAGGCGTTCCCAGTTCTTTGCTGGAGCACAGTTTTGGGGGCTCTCTGTAGAACAGGCTAACAAGTGGCATGCACACGGAACTACTAGAGATTGGGTTTGTGTCCTCTTGTTAATTGACAGGTCAGGAGGACGTCCTGTCATTTTGGTGTTCTCTATTCCAAGAGAATAGATAGAGACGCGCACAGCGGAGGCAGAAATGCGAAGTTTCGGGACGAACAGCTCTGTTTTCTGCATGGAATTTCCTTACAGGACAGTTGCTATGACAGAAGACAGAGTTTCTTGGGAGATTATTAATTAGCCCCAGATTTATAAACTTGTTGCCAAATATTTTAGTGTGATGTTACTGAAATATTTTCTGCTAAAGAGTTCTCGATAGTAATTTCAAAGTACATTTTCTTGAGTTGAACTCAGTGTGCATATGTATCTTTATCCTTGCCTCTTATACATTGTTTCTTCATTTTTACTGTATTAACAAGTTTTTTTCTGTTTTTCTTTCTGTTTCTTCACACGCCAGACATTACAGTACTTTATTTCTTAGGATATTTTGTAACTTTTAGGGTTTTTTGTTTCCACCTTAGTCTTAAAACCATCTATTATTTTTATTTTTTTATTTTTTTTGTCATTTTGAGACTTAAGTTTCTCTTAAATTTCTCAAATTTCTCTGGAGGCTTTTAGTCATCTCTAAAACGAAGGGATTGGATTAGTGTACCATTTCCCAAATTTTGTGATCTGAGGTATATTTTGAGATACAGGGTTGGGTTTTTTGTTTTTCTGATCTTTATGATGTATATGTAGAATTTCAATGCAGATGTTTTTGTGTGATCAGTTTCCAAATCATATAAATTTTGCTTTGAAATTTAGTACGTCAGCAAACAATAAATATGGCTTTTAGCCCCTTTTTCTCTTTGGACTGATGAGTTCTAGAAAAGTGTCCCTCATTATATGATACATATGTGAACATAGCATAGACCTTGATATATTCCAAAATTGGGCCGCTCCCTTCAGTTATTTTTAGCTAAGTACTTTGGGGTTTGGTCATATTATTACTAGAAAATAGAGAAGGACGCTTCCAGTTGGCTTTAAGGACTTATCCAACTGCTGAGGGAAGCCCCTTTTAAAGCTCCTTACCAGTATCTCCTTACCAGCACCTACACTGGAAACTCGAGCTTCTGTTCAATCTGGCCTCATCAGTTCCCATCTTTAAAAATTTACCCCAATGATGAGTATGACTTTCTTTAACTGCTCCCTTACTTCCAGGTTTATGGACTTTTTTTTTTTTTTTTTCAGCCACGGGAACTCCGTAGATAGATTTATATTTGGATTGATACAAGGCCCTTTCAACCTTTTTCATGTCTGAACTTTTTATTTCTTGAGCATCTCTAAATCTAAACCTAGGTGGATTTATGCAATTTAAAGGTGAGGGAACAGTAGACTTCTAATTTACCCCTTCATTTTACAAATAAAGAAATCAGGACTTAAAGAATTGGTGATGATTTTTCCGATGTCATTTTTTTTTTTTAACAAATGGAGAAGTTATGTATATGCACACAGAGAAGTGAATTTTAGTTCCATCAAAGCTATAGGCTGGAGAGCACAATCTAGTATTTAGTGGTTTATTTCCATAAATTTATGTCATAAGAGTGAATGTTTAGGGTAAGAAATCTGTGACACAGATTTTTAAATTCAAGGCTGACGTCATTTTTCCTTCAAAGAGGGACTCTAGAAAGAAACTATTTCACAGAAGTAGAGGTTTAAAAGTCTTAGGGAGCTGCTTTCTCCTCTCTTCTAAAATCTCTTTGGCCTGTTATAGTATAAATTCTGCATAAAAGCCCCTGTGTGAAATGAATATCCTATGGTCTCAGAGCAGATGTGTTCATGTTCCAGGTCTTCGTACAGTATATTGATAGACTTTCTAATCACTGAAAAGCCTGTACCTCTTACATAGCTCCCAAACAACAACAGAAATTACTAGAGACATCTTAGTGTATACAGTAAGTTCTCACTTAATGTTATTGATAGGTCCTGTGACTTTAGGCAACATAAAGTAAAATGAAACCAATTTTTCCAAAGGCTAGTTGATGTAAACAACAGTTAAGTTCCTATGGCATCTCATTAATGTGATAACAAAACTACATTATTCAAGGATCGGCTGTATGTGTTTTTAAAGTTCAGGAGAGGAATCACTGTCGGGTTTTCTATAGAAATTTCTTCTTTAGTTTGGCAAAGTGTTGGTAACACTGAGGGCTCAATTTAAAATATATTTCTATGTATTAGTTTTATGCCTACCAGTTAGTAATTTTTTTGTTTTGATTTGGTTTGATTATTTATTTATTTATTTTATCATTTAACTTGCTTCCGTACTTTGTTTTACATGTTTTGATTTTTATCTTTGAGTCATAGGATATGTTTTAAGGAAAATGCAATTTAAAAAATTTAGGAAGCAAATTACACCTCTACCATGTCCTTACTATTTGTACCTTGTGGTATGATGGTTTCTGTGGTCTGCCTCAGCCACTTCACGACTCCATTCTTTGTTTTGCTTACAGATGAAAGGCTTATAGAACATCTTTTTTGATAGTTGTTTGTATGAAAGGTTTTTGTGTTCTGCATAGAAAAATAGGATATTTTAATTTATGTGTGACTTAAATGGAGGAAGAATAGTTCAGAATAGTTCAAAATATATTCAAGAATATTAGGAATAGTTTATTCTTCCCATACATTCACTTAATTGGTTTATACCAAGGGGTTGAATTGTCCTATTTATAGTAAAATGGAAAATAAGTGGGTTTTCTATCTGTTTATTAACATCTACTATGTGCAATTTTAATACTACATAAATAGGCTGTTCATGTGAACTAGATGGCATTATACAGGACTGACATTTACACTTAAATTCTGAATTTGATTTTATTTGTACATATCTGAATTAAACTATAAGACATAACACCCTGCATCTCCAGGGTGTAGCAAAAAATGAGACAACTTAATTACAATTTTAAAAGCTGTAATCCTAAGAAAACATTGTTTCTTATTAGTGACAATATGATATTTTAAACTAGATTTTATGATTTTCTATTGTTTTCAAAACACTCAATAATTGCTCATTATTTGAGTTTAAGGTTCTTGCATTACTATGCATCACAGCTTAATTTAAAATCATGTCCTTTATAAGTACAATTAAACAATTTTCGTGTTGGGAAACTTTTTAACAACTGTACTGTAAAATTCTGTAATGGTTAACAAAAATAAAAGCTACTTTAACATAGCACTTACTATGCGCCAGCAACTATTCTAAGTGGTTTACATATATTAACTTGTTAATCCCGCGACCCTATGAAGTAAATACTATTTTATCTCTATTTTACAAATGAGAAAAGGAGGGCACAGAATTACATAACTTGCTCAGAATTAGAGCTGGATTTTGAACTTAGCCTTTCTGGCTCCAGAGTTCATGACCTTTTTGTACAACGTTCTACTAATTCAGTGATTTCTTCTTTTATAGGTTATGGTTAAAAATCCACAATCTCTGAAAGACAGAAGAATACTGCTTTTGGTTGAGACTCTTAGAGGGGGATTTTACCTGGTCTTTTATTAATGGTAGCTTAGGGCAAATTGCAAAACCTCTACCACCTATGTTTCTTATATGGCAAAAACCACATATTAAGAAAGCAAAACAGGACCAGATATTTCCCTCTTAAAAAAATTATCTATGGAAGTTAATTACTTTTGAGTTATTTGGAGAACAGGCAATGTAAATAAAATGTATTCTATATTACTAAAATGTTTTATCCTTTAGTGTTAATTTCCAATATAAATTTAACAACTTTGAAATATAAAACAGAAGACTAGCACTGAAATTTCTGACTTATCTCCAGTCTCACTTTCGAATTTGGAAATGTGTGCAAAATTAGTACATTATTCTCTTTAGGACTACCATATTTGGAGTAATATATTTAAATTAGTGTTTTTGTTTTAACTTTAGAAAGAAGGGAACTTTCATCAACCAATTCCTTTTATAATTAAAAATGCAAATAGTCATTTAGAATATTATTCATCATTAATATTCTTTTGTGTTTTTATTATTCCCAAAATTAAACAATTTGTTTCATCTTTAAGGGTGGGGTATAATTTTATATTACTAGTTGAGATTGCAGCTTAATGCAAAAGTCTGGGACTCACATGTGATGCAGATTTGCTTTTCTAAGTATTTTAAAAACAGTTGAGAATCACTGAATCTGGTTAACAAAAAAAACTTTCTATTAAGAAGTAACACTTGGTTAGTTAGGGATGCTACTTATTTTTAATTGTTATAGGTTAACTCCCGTATTATTTCAGACATTAATTAAGTCCACTGCTTTTTGTAGCAGCTTTTGTCTTTTTTTTCTCTTTGGTGGGAATAGTATTATTATGGAACTGAAAAGTGTTTAAGCTTAGCTATGATGACTTTTTGGTATTTAGAATTTACTTTGATTTAAACATTTAATTTTGTTTCAAAAGCAACTCTTTTATATGTGGGTTTGATAATCAGCTTATCTTGCAAAATTTTAACAGTTTCCTTTCACCTGATATTTAATAATGTAGCAATTACTGAATTTAGGAAAATTGGTAGTTTGTTGCTAGCAACACTGTTACTATGGGAATAAATTAGAATGATTAGCTCTTGGGTGGAATTGAATTTTTTTCTTTAGTTTCCATAGTAATTGAAAAAGATTTAGGTCAGATTCACCTGTTGTTCCTCCTTTTTTCAAAATAAAAGGGAATTTTAATATAGTATAATGATGTTAATTCTAATAGATTGATGATCATCTCGCTCTTTACTGACTGCATAATACAAAATATGTGTGTATGATTTTTTCTTAAATGTTTCAGAATTTTGAGAATATTTTAGTATAAAAAAAGTACACATGTGTCTTATTTTAAAAAAATATCCTACTTCATTGAATTTTCCAAATCTGCTTTTTCTTTTCACCAGGTCTTATTTTACTATAGAGATAATACTGATGAATAAGTGTTCTGGAGAGTGAGAACAAGAGCTTTTGCAAAAAGAATAGGTCATCTCTCATTTTGATGTGGCATTTAATAGCTAGGCGAACTGAAAATCTTAGCTAAATCTCATTTCTATGTATATCTTGTTAGTATATATTTAGTTGCAGAACCTCACATTCTGTGAAACTGTTGTTTATTTGCAATAACTCTGTTAAACTATTGATTTTTACCCAGATAGTTTCCTTTTTAAATTTTTCTTCTTTTTTTAAAGGCTTGCCTTTAAAAAAAAACTATAATTTAGAGAAACAGCAAAACAGCAAATGTTATTTTATATATAGTTTGAAGTGAATATTTTCCTCCTTTTTTACTGCCAGTTTTTTATCTTCTGGTAAAGTGACTTTCAAATGTTTTTGATCAGAACCCACTATAAAATATATTTTTCATCGTTACCCAGTATTTATAAACATGTATGTACATAGTAATATTTAAAATTGAAACAGAAACATTATGAAACTGTTTATCTTTGGTACTGGTAATGCATTTTAATACTTTCTATTCTGTTTTCTTTTTAAAATTTTATTATGGTGACATTGGTTAACAAAATCTAGTAAGGTGCAGGTGTACAATTCAACAGTAAGGCATATATATATTACATTGTGTGTTCACCACCCATAGTTAGATTTCTTTCTGTCACCACACATTTGACCCGCCCTCCCGCCCCCGTCTACCTTCCCGCTCCCTCCTTATTCTGGTTTTTTTTTTTTTTGTATTTTATTCAAAATAAACTGTTGGCGTCCACTAAGTTGATGTGATAACCTATTTATACCTTGTACCCGCACTTTGAAAAATTCTGGTGACTGCTAGATTTTTCCTAACATTTGGAATTGAAAATCTTTGAGTTTGCTAGTTTCTTCCTCTGAAAGGTATTTTGATACTATTAATTGTGTAATTGTGTAGAACAGCTGGGAGTGGGAGAACCTATTGCCCTGATTATCCTTGCTGTCATCTCTGTTCTTTACTGTGTCCAGGCACATTTTTAAAACTGATAATATAGAATCATGAGATTGAAAATACTTTTTCATATGCTTCCATCATTAGAATCCTTTGCTAGTTTCCATCTAACAGCAGAGTTTAGATTGATTAAGTCTCTTTTCACAAACTTTGTTTCTGCTCTTGGCAACTAGTCAAAAGGTTACAAAGCTGCTTTATTCTACTTTCTTCTGGCCCCAATCCAGTCTTTGTAAGTCAAGAAAAGAGAACCGAGAAGTGGAGTGGTTTGCTCCTGTGTGTATGGTCAGGTGAAAGTAGCAGATTGAAGAGTCATTTGGGTTTGTTCCGGTGAACTGCATTTATTGATTGTCCCGATTCATTTCCTGTGATAACAAAGGGAGAAAGATGGTAGAGATATTAACAGTTCCTGTATATGGTAGCCATTAGAGTGAGGTAGAGTCAGTATATGCCATGCACTATTTAAAGCATTTCACTTGTATTAACTCATATTTACTTTAGAGGCCTTGGAGAAGAATGAAAATGAGAAGGAATAAAGAAGAACACTTGCCTTCTTAATATATTCTCATTACTTGGCTTGTGAATTCTGGTTGTTGGTGACTATAGCATAGCATGGCATACATTTTTAGCTTGATCAGCTTTTTATTTTTTATTTTATTTATTTTTTGTTCAGCTTTTTAAAATTATCAATCTTGTCTGTGTTGTTCCATATTGAAGCATGCAGCTGTGGTTTGAGACCTCAGGCTTTGAAGCTAGGCTGCCTGGGCTTAAGTTCCAGGTTGGTGACTTACTAGATATATAACCTTGGATAAGTTACTCTCTGTGCTTTAGTTTTCTCATCTGTAAAATGGTGATAATAATAAATTGCTATCTTACAGACTTCTTGAGAGGATTAAATGAGTTGATATATATAAAGTACTTAGAACAGTACCTGATCTATAAAAAATGTTCCATAAATGTCAGCTATTAATAGCTCACAACTCACAGTTGGATCTCCTGAAAGTATTTGTGACCATGATGAGTTCTGCATAATTGCTAAGTAACAGGACATGATTGACATTCAATGTCATACTGCCCAGAAGCTTGAAAACAGCTTTCCTTGAGGATGTGTAGGGAAACTCCTTGTGTAGAGTATTTGGAATCAAAGCCAAATGACAGAGTAGGTATCAGGGCTACAGGTCCAACTTGTTTAATCTCTCATAGAAATCTGTTGATATTGGACCTTATTTTTGATAATTTTAGTATTTCGCTCTTTGGCAAACTAAGAGGAACTAGTTAATAAGTTGACTTTCACTCAAGACCAGATTTCTTTCCTGAGTCTGTTTATCTTATGTCTAAGGTAATTTATTTTTTAACAAACAGTTATATTATGCTTACTGTATCAGGCACTATTATTCTAAGCTTTACAAATATTAATTCATTTAAACCTTATTACAAACCTATGAGAAAGACACTTATTCTCATTTTACAGATGTACCTCAGGCCCAAGAAAGTTAAAATAACTTGTCTATGCTCCTGTGCTGCTTATCAGTGTCAGAGCCGGGATTTGAACCTTAGTCTGGCTCCAGAGTTAATGCTCCAAACTTGTCAAACCTGCCTGTTATAGAGATGAATTATGTTGAAAGGGGTAAAATAACATGTTGTTAAAATTTACTTCACTATTCATTCTCTGATGAAATGACAGCACTGAAATTGTGGGTCATGGATTTTTGAAGGAGTAAATAGGTTCAGAGAAATAGAACAATAAAAGAATGGAACCTAGATTTTATAGTTCTTCTGACAGCTAAACACATACATTTCAAAAGACCTAGTTCTGTTAGTATTATATATAGTAAATTTTATCCAAATAACTGGAGAGCTAATTGATATATATATATATGTGCGTATATATATGTGCGTATATATATACATATATATATATATAGAATATTGACTTTAGAAAATGGATGAAATAAGGTACAAATTTTTCTATATAACTAGAAGCCATGCATTTCTGGAATATTCATATCGAAGTATACTGTATATCAGGCCATAGCATCTACAGAAAAAAATTGTGATTCTCTTAGAAATGTTAACTTCATATTAGAGGATAAAGATAAAGTTTTGCAGGCTGTGAATTCTGTGGAGTCTGCATCTCCATACCTTAGAGAATTTCTTATGTTTCGTGACTGACAGGTTACTAAAACCTAGAGAGAGGTCCAAGGAGGGTTGGAAGGAATGTAGTAGAACTGTTGAATTATTATTAAGCTCACTTTGACATGTCTAATTCAGGTTAACTCATTTCTCTCAATGCTTTTTACTGTAGTTTTGCAATTTTTTCTGTGGAACACATCTCCCTATATTATTAAAGCTTGTGGGAAAAAGTTTGTGTTAATTTTTATTTTTAAAGATTGTTTTATAGATAACTTCAAAGAGTGATTTTCAAAGAAGTAATATTAGAAATTGTAAAAACAATTCTTAGAAGATCTATTTCTGATAAAATATTTTTCCTATTAAGAATTTGGTACAGCCTAAGTGTATTTTAAAAAAATTCTTTCTCAGTAAGTTCTGATAGTATTCTGTTAAGTGTAAAGTTACTATAAATATTCCTACAGCTGACAATACCATGATATGTTATCAGTCATGCCTCCCAAATAAAGCCAGAAGAATTCATCCACTTTACCACAGTCATTTAGCTGGCCTGTTTGTTTAGGGAGGAATTTGACCAGCATGGTGATGGCTTTTGTCTGTCCAGAGAAAGTTTAGCAGAGAAGGTGTAGTTCGTTGCAATTTTTTAGCCACAGAAATGTGATTTGTGCTCATGCCTGAATTATGAGAGCTAAAAGGCTCTCTTAGGAGTCAGTCTCGAAAGAGTTTTAAGGGAGGTCAACTGAATGTAGGTCTGCTGGATATGTGTGTCTACTTCAGCAGGACTCTTGAGCACAAAAGACTTTGAGTGAGTATGCTAGTAGATATGTTAAATGTTTTTTAAAAGGTAGTAAATCAAGAACAGTTGCCATCAGCTGATGAGACTTTAGTGAATTTCTGAGAGGAGACAGTAAAATTGAATCAATAGAAAAACTAGGAGTAGAAATCACAGTTGAAAGTATATTTCAAAGTTTCAAGAATGTACTAGACTCCAGGTAAACAGATATGAAGAATGGAAGGGTGCCTGGAGCATTCATCAGTTTCCTGACCCATGTTCTGAATTTTGAGCTTCTAGCATTTTTCCCCTAAAGAAAGCCCAGAGAAATGCTTTCCAAACACATTGAACAATCTGCCTGGGGAGGGCATGTATTTCCTTATAGTCTGTTCTCCCTATAGCAGTTTGGGTATATAAATCAAATCACATCATTCCCTTGGTTTGAAACACCCCTTGTCCTCCTAAATTCTGTATTGTATGTTACAAGGCCTTGTGTGATCTAGCCCTTTGCCTGCTTCACAGCCTTCATTTCCTATCACTCATTTACTTGCTAACATTGGCCTTTTTGCTATTTCTCAAACATATCAAGATGTTAGCCTTTCAGTTTCTTTACATTTGTTTCCTTCTGAAAGCCCTCCTTCCTATCATCTTATAGCTCTCACCTTTTTAATATTCATATCTCTGATGAAATATTACTACCTCAGAGAAATTATTACCCTATCTGAAGTAGCTGCCTTGTAGTCACTCTGTCTTCTTTATTTTCCATAATACTCCTTTGTGAAATTATATTACTTTATGTATTGGTTCATTTTCCTATTTAGAACGGAGGTCCCCAACCCTTGGGCTGCCAGACCAGTACCAGTTCATGGCCTGTTAGGAACTAGGCCGCATGGCAGGAGGTGAGCAGCGGACAAGTGAAGCTGCATCTATCAGTATTTGCAGCCATTCCCCAGCACTAGCATCACTGCCTCAGCTCCACCTCAGATCATCGGGCATTGGATTCTCATAGGAGTGCTGGTCCCTGGAGACTGGTGTTAGAATTTAAGTTCTCTTTTAGACTGGTAACTTTATGTTCATCATCGAACTCCCGGTATCTAAACTAGTGCCTGGCACATAGTAGACAATAAATCTTTTATAAATGAAAGAATGATTTTTGAGTTTGTAGAAAAAAGCAAGAATAGACAAGCAGCTAGAGACTGCTATAGCAAAAGCAGAAGAAGCAAAAAACTAAGTGTGTTGCTGAGACCAGTGTTTCCTTCTAGGATAAAGCTATGATAGCTATTCTCTAAAGTCCAAATACTGGCATAAGAGACCAGATAAATCCCTAATAATTTTGTGATATTCAGAAGAGACGGGTTCACATCCAGAAAGCAAGTTATGTGTAGATACTGCCTAACTGCATACTGCATATTTCACCCTTCTTCCATAGTCACTAGGCGTGAGTGCATATAAACTAGAACCTGCATATCATAACAAATGAACAAAGATTCTCATCCACTCTAGGAAGAACTGTTTAGTTGAAACTACCAACTACAAATGTGAACTAATAACCTATACTTATCAGTCATTTGAGGAAAGTTAATACTGTAGAGGTACCAAATGCAACCAACACTAAAGGAAACAGTAACTAGTAAGCACTGAAGATTTTAAAGGTAAGCATTATTAGAATTTCAGAGGAAATAAAAAATGTAACTTTTAAATTTTAAATATAAAATGGACTGAATAGCAAATTAATAAGTGTAAAGATTGAGCTGAAGGAGTTTCTCGATTCAGATACAGAGGATGTCAACAATGATGGCAGAGTAGAAACCTCTATAAATTCTCTTTTCACGAAAGCAGTGAGAACACTGGCATAAACAGAATCAACTTTTTCAGAACTCTAAAAATTAACCACAAGTTTGCAGCAATGTCGTAGTATTCAAGAAAAATGGCTGAACCTCAGTGAAAACAGTGATCTTTGTAAAGTTTTAATTTACTTTGTTCCCATCATCCTCTCTCCAGCTGCATGGTACCCTTGAAAATCAACTGTCACAATCATGGTGAAAATTAGCAGCCTAGAAGCCACTGGAAGATTAGCGCTCCTTCAGAGCCCTATTCTTAGAGAATAGTCATTATTTGACCTGTCTGGTGGTTCCTTGAAAGACTTATTCACAAAATTGTTTATGACCTGACTTGGAGCTCATCATGTACAAACATTCTTTTCTCCATCAAGGTATGCATTAAAAACAATTAGAGGCAGTTGTTGAATATCTTGGCTGCCTGTGGCAGTGAATAACATTTGGGATAAACAACAGGCTAACCAAAAAGCTTAAAAGGAAAAGCTGAGGAAAGAGGTGTCCATAATGGGATTTGTAAGTTCTGATATATTTCTGGGCATCTAGAAGGCAGTGCATACATTTGGGGCTGTGTGCATGTTGTGTGCATATTTAGGGAAGACCTGAGAAGGCCCTTGCAGTTCATCTTGAGGTTCTGTGCGAGCAAGTAGTGAAGGCTAAGGCAGAGTTCTGAAATGACTTGGCTGATTGTTAAAGGTGTGCCTTAATATAGCGGTCCCCAACCTTTTTGGCACCAGGGACTAGTGTGCCTGTGAGAATCTAATGCCTGATGATCTGAGATGGAACTGAGGTGGTGATGCTAGCGTTGAGGAGCAGCTGCAAATACAGATAAAGCTTCGCTCACTCACCCTCCTGTGTGGCCCAGTTCCTAAGAGGCCATGGACCAGTACTGGTACTGGCCTAGGGATTGGGGAACCCTGCCCTAATACATATACAAAGCCCATCAATATAGACTGGGAGATTTATTGGTTCCAGGTGTCTAAGGAAATCTCTAATTATTAGCTGATCATTAAATTAACAGCAGACTTCAGTGGCCTCATTATGACAAAGAACCCCGGCTCTACATAATTAGTTTCTCTATTTTGTTGTCCTATTTTATTTTGTTGTCCTATTTTTTTAAATTTATTTTATTACTGTTTGAATAATCATTTATTTTCTATCTCTCATTAGAATATAAAGGCAGTGAAAACGGGCACTCTGTCTTTTTTGCACAGTGCTTTTTCTTGAGTGCTCAGAACAATGCCTAATATATAGAATATTTCTTAAAATGAATAAATAAATGACTCAGATATCAATCCTCTATTCAGTTTGTCTTCTAAAAATTTGTTGAGTCTTTTGCCTCCTGAAAACACAATTTTTATTTTCTTCATTGTTGTGTATTTTATCTATTTCTTTCCTTTACTATTATTTTTATGATGTGGATCTCTGGAGAGAGAAAATAAAAATGGGTATGCTTTCTCAGCTCTCTTGAACCAGAATGTTCTGATTCCTGATTTTTATCAACAGAAAGTTCATTGAGAGTAAACTGATTTGGATGAAGTTTGAGATGTTATATAGTAGAATTCAGCATTCTAAAAAAAAGGATGAATTAACCACACATATACATATGTGTAAAACCCTATACATACCTGACAATTTGGATGAAGTGGCTATTTTAGAAAAATGTTACCCAGCTCAACCCCAGAAGAAAGAAATTCGAGAGACCAATAACAATGAAGGGAATTGATAAACATGTCAAAGGACTGCTCCACAAAAACCTTTAGATCCAAAGGTTATTTCAGATAGCTAAGGAACAGATAATTATGTCTGCTTTAGAGCATGCACAAAGTTTACAGTTCTTTTAAGAACGCCAATGAAATATTAATTCCAAAACTTCATGGACAGCCCAAAATAGAAAAATATAGAAAAATCTTACAAATATCAATGTAAATATCTTAAATTCAGTACTAGAAGATTGAAGTCAGCAGTACATTAAAATAATATTCTACGACCTAAGGGTTTCATTTCTAAAATAAATACATATATAGTTCAATATTAGTACAACCCGTTAGCGCGTATTATATTAATTGGTGAGTGAAAAACCATGTGGTCAGCTTTTTGGATGCCAAAAAAGCATTTGACCTAATTAATAACCATTCCTGATAAGCATTCTCCATATAATTAAAATTGATAAATTCTCATTTAACATGGTTAAGAAAAACCTTATTTCAAACCAAACCACTACCATATTTAGTAGTGGACTGCTAGAAGTATTCTTATTAATGTGAGGAACATGAAAAAGATGCCTAGCAGTTAGCGCTGTTACTTAACATTATAATGGAGGTGTAAGCCAATATCATTAGGCAAGAAGAGGAAATAACGAGGTTATATTGGGGAAAGAAGAAGCAAACTTTTTATGCAGCAAGGGAAAATAAATACATGAAACTCGAGTCAACCATTTTACTGTTCTTGTTATTAGAAACAGTAAGAGACTTTGGTAATGTGATTGTTTACAAAATTAATATACCAGTATCAGTAGCTTTCCTACATATAAAAAGCAACTTCTTTAGAAAATATAATGAAAAATGTAACAAAAGACAAAATACCAACATAACTAAGTGGAAAAGATTTAAGAGACATTAGAAAAAGATTAACTGGAAATACATAATATGGTCATAAATAGGAGAACTCAATATTGTAAACTTGTTGGTTTTCCCTAAATTATATATTTAATGCAATTTAAATGATCATTAGTTTTTTAAAACTTGACAATGTCACTCCAGAGTTCATTTGGAAAGCATAAAGTCTAACAAAGGAGAATGAAGAAGAGAGGCTAGCCTTTCCAAGTATTAAAACACATGAAATAATAAAAAAAAAAGACTGTACAACATGCTATAAAATTATAATAATTCAAGTTGGGTTTTGAAGACGTACCAAATAGACTAGCGAAACAAAGACTAGTGAACAAAGTCCAGAAATTGCACATATAGGAATTTTGGTTTATATATTATAAAATTGACATTTCAAATCATTGGAGAAAAAGGTGAGAATTAGTAAATGGGATTCGGACAACTGGTTAAGCATTTGTTAGATCAATTAAATAATAACACCTAACACTTAACAATTATTATGCATGAAGGTTATTGTCATAAGCTCTTTACATTTATTAACACATTTAATTCTCCCAGCTGCTTTGTGAAATAGTTACCATTATTGCCCCCATTTTACAGATTGGGAGATTGATGCAGTCACACAGAAATTAAGTGGTAGAAGGTAGGATTTAAATCTAGGCAGTCTTGTTTCATGGTCTGTTCTCTTAATCACTGTGCTACTTTGGCCTCTCTAGACATATATGTAAATATAAATAAAGTCATCAAAGTTATAGAAGGAAAGATGAATGAAATTATAAGTTGGTCTTAGAGAAGCTTAAATACGGCACAAAACCTAAAATATGCAAAGGAAAAAGATTGACATTTTATTTCCTAAAAGTTGTAACTTATATTTGGCAAAATATGTTATAAAGAAAGTCAAGACAAATGATAAGGTGAAATAACATGTATAACATATACATTTTAACATGTAAAATGTTTAATATAGGTGAAAGGCTAATTTCCATAGTTTACAATGAACTCATACCGAATGTCAGGAAGATGACGACCTGATAGAAATTGGGCAAAAGATATGAATAGGCAATTTACCAGAAATAAAAGTAAAACAACTGAAAACACTTTTTTTTCATTTATAATTAGTGATATAAGTCATGCTTTCTTGAGATCATGTTTTACTTATTGAATTAGGCAAAATTTTTGAAAGATTGATGATACTTGGTGCTAATTAAGGTACAGGGAAGTGTGCAATAATTGTTGCAATCTTTTCAGTAGATTTTCAGGGTTTTTTCAGTCTGGCAGATCTGTCAGGGTTCATCAGAGAAGCAGAACTACTTAGGCAAAAAGTGTATATACACATATATACATATATGTGTGCATATATATAAAGACTAAAGGGCTTACCCTCGTGGGTGAAGAAGGCAACTTTCAGGTACCCTAAAAGGAGTATAGCACACATGGGACAGTCAGTGTCATCAAATCCTGCAGAAAATACAAATAAGATGTGGATTGAGAAAAGACCATTAGCAAAAAAGCAATATGGCTTAGATAGAAAAAAATGTACAGTGGTATAGAAACTGGAATATAAATGAAAGATTGAAATTTTTAATTCCGATGAAGTCAAATTTATCCTTCTATTTTTTTCTTTATTGGATTTGCTGTGATGTCATACCTAAGAAATCCACTGGACTGTAAATGCCTTATGGAAATGGTCCTGCCTTATTCATTTATTCTTCCACTCTCAGTACATGGCAAGACACTTATGAATGTTAAGGGGACTCACATTTTTAGGGTACCTATATTATGTGTCAGGCATTGTGCATTGTACTAGACTCTTCCTAAGCACTCATTGATTGAATTTTAAAATAAATCTATATTTACAAGATATATTAAAACTGAGTTGCCCAAGGTCTTATAGCTAGCTGGTAGGTAACAGAGATGGACTCTTGACCGAAATCCCATCTCTTTCCCTTGTACTAATTTGCCTCATTAAATAGTAAGCTCCTATAGTGTATTTGGAATGATTGACTTTATAAACACTTGATCACAAACTTCTTAGAAACTTCTGTCTCATAAAGCAAGCCTGCTTACCAGTTTTTGTACACTTTTGGTATTATGCCTATAAACTCTTTAAATGTTTTTTAAAGAAAACAATGCTATTCAATGTTAACCATAATGATAATTCCAGTAAATGATGTGGAGTTTTATGTGACTTTTCTCTTTCAAAACTTAAACTACAGATTTCTCTTTGGATTTTTTCCCCTCTTTGTCAGAGGCATGTTTTCATGGTATCATGGGGTTTGCAAAGTATTTTGCTATAGTATTTCTGGCTTAATAAATTTATGTATGTTTTGCAGAGAGATCTTTTACATGGTTCATTGCCTGTTTTAAGTTTCCTTCCTTTCTCCTTCCCTCCCCTCTCTCATTTTCTCCCCCTCCCTCATTCTTTTTCCTTCCTTCCTTATTTTCTTTTGTTCTTTTCATTCTATTGTTCATTCTCACTTTATTCTTCCCTCTCTCCCTCCCACCCTCCCTCCCTCTTGTTTTTCTTTCTTTCTTTTCAATAAATATCAGCTATTTTAGACGTAATTGCGTCTGAATGACTGCATACTGTATAGCTCTACCTTCAGTGGCTTAGCATAGAGGTAGGATTCTCCCACCACTCCCATTTAGGTAGGGAGAGAGTATCTGTTTGAAAGTTGTCACATTTAAAATGAAAAAATAAGAATTTATACTATTAAATAAGAATTTATACCATTTGACCTTATTTAAGTCATTTAAGGAAAAACTCTTATGATGATATCAAATAATGTAGCTAACATTTCAAATCTGAACTCATAAGTAAACTGTTGACCCAGCTATGTTTATAATTTTATTAGCCAACATTTCAAATCTCTGAACTCATAAATAAACTGCTTGTTGATTCACCTGTGTTTATAATTTTGTTCATTTATATTAGTCATAGAATTTTATTCAATTTCATATGTGATTAATTTTCTTTCTAAAAATTTAAACAGATCCTATTATAATTTTTTGAGGTATAATTTATATATAGTAAATTTGTCCTTATAAGTGTACAGTTCTGTGAATTTTACAGATGCATACAATTGGGAAACTACCAATACAATCAAAATACAGAACAGTTCCATCACCCCAGTGAAGTTCCCTCATGCCCCTTTGTAGCTAATCCCTTCTGCTTCTCCATTCCCTAGTACCTGGCAACCACTGATATTTCCTGTTATTACAGTTACTTTATATAAAGAATGTCATATAAATGGAATTATACAACATATAGATTTTTGAGCCTGGCTTCTTCCATTTAGCATAATACATTTGAGATTCATCTGTGTTCCATGAATTGCTGTGTAGTATACCATTGTATAGCTATACAGCAGTTATTTATCCATTTGCCAGTTTGAGGGACATTTGAGTTGTTTCCAGTCTTTGGTGTATATATGAAAAAGCTACTATCCACATTCATGTACAGGTTTTTGTGTGAATATGTTTACATTTCACTTAGATTGATAATTCAAAGTGAGATTGCTGAGTCTAATGTAAGTATATGTTTGGCTTTATAAGACACCGCCAAACTGTTGTTCATAATGAACATACTGTACCTTTTTGTATTCACACCAGCAGTGTAAGGGAGGAGTTCTAGTTGCTCCATATCTTTGCTAAGTTGGTATGGCCAGTTTTCTTTTGTTTATTTTAACCATTCTAGTAAGTGTACAATGATACCCCATTTTTTAAGACAAGTTATTTTGGAATAATTATTTTAGAATATTTTAATTTGGGTATAATATAATAATATTCTGGAATTAGATTTCTAGAAGTGTTTCAAAGATAGTACAGAGAGGTCCCATATACCCCTTACCCATTTCCCCTCTTCTTAGTGGCTCATACTGCTATAGTGCATTTGTCAAAACTAAGAACCAACACTGGTACATTACTGTTAACTCCAGACTTTATTCAGAGTTCACTATTTTTTCCACCAATATGATTTTCTATTCCAGGACACAATCCAGAATACCACATTGCATTTAGTATAACATTATTTCTAGCTCTAACGTGTTATAACTAATTTATAAGATAGCGCTATAGTCTCAGTTCATATCTGTTCCAGAATGCTATCTATGTCATGTTCTTTTCTTTTGGCGAATGAGTTTAGTTTGTGTATAGTTGTTTTTGAATTGCAGTTAGAGAAGATTCCAAAGTTTGAGACTGTTGGCCTTTATAGATTCAACCCCCTCATTTTAGACCAACCAGTAAATAATTGTTTCAATTAAGAGTCTTTAACAAGAAAAAGAGTAAGTTCTTAAAATTTACTCTTCTCATTTACTTTGTTGCTTGAAGTTGGCATTTTATTGGTTAAATTAGCTAAACCTTTATATTTTTATTTTTTTAAATCTGTATCTTACTGTTTAGTTAAATGACATTTTCAACACTGACAAATTTTTGACATTAGCCAAAACACTAATTAATTAGGATTTCTTTCAGAATATGTCTAACACTTGGTGTATTCTACTCTGCATTCTATTTTAGTATTTTTCTTCTGGTTTGAGATATTCTATGAATACTTAAGTGTTTAGAAAGGACCTTAAGGCTCTGTTTAAAGCATACACAAAAGAAAGTCTCAAAGAAATACATGCAAAAAAAATAATAATTCGCTGAATTAGAAAAGTTACATTTTTCTAATGACAAAAATTCTAATTATTTACTACCATTCTATGATCTGTTTATTAATGTTCTTCATACAGTGCTTAGTGTAACATTACAAAATTTAAAATGAAATGTTTGGTAAATGCTTTTATGGAGAAGTATAATACTCTATAGATATCACAAATTGACTTCATGAGAGAAAAGCAAAATAGGAGCTTCAATCAGAATAGAAAATTATGAGCTTTAATCTTGAGGCACAGTTTGCTTAAGATTGTCAGTTATGATCATCTGGAAAGGAGGACGTGTATATTTTTCAGATTTAACTCTAGCAGTAATTTTTTTTCTAAGCACAACATATCAAATAGTAGAGATAGTTACTGTATGCTAATACTAGTACAGATGTTCCTCAACTTAGGATGTGGTTATGTCCTGATAAACCTATCATAAATTGAAAGTATCCTAAGTTGAAAATATGGTAAGTCAAAAATGCACTTAGGACACCTAACCTACCAAACATCATAGCTAAGCCTAGTTTACCTTAAATATGCTCAGAATACAATATCCAGAAAATGCTGCAACGCAGTACACTGTAGAGTATTGGTAATTTATCTTCGGAACTGCGTGCCTGACTGGGAGCTGTTGCTCACTGCTAATGCCTAGCATCACAAGAGAGTGTTATACTGCATGTCGCTAGCCCCTGGAGAAGATAAAATTTGAAGTACAGTTTCTACTGAATGTATCGCTTTCGCACCGTCAGAAAGTTGAAAAATCGGAGGTCAAACCATCTTAAGTCAGGGACTGTCTCTACTTGAGTTTGTTCTCAAAGCATTAAATCAGTAAAGCCTTTTCAAGATCTATGAACCACCAGTATTACTATGTTAGCTGGGAATTTCTTCCACTACGAATTTAGGGTTTGGCCCAGAATGAAAGCATAAGAATGCTAACTAACTTTGTAGTTATGTGACAGTTCTATTAGGCAAACTGTCCAATGATTTGAAAAGTTTTTAAGTGGTTTATGTTTACCCTATTCTTCTTAATATGTGGAAGCATTTTTGCAGCTGTATGTATAATCATATTATCTTATTTACATACTTTTCTTCATTTTTTTTCAGTTTGTGTATTTCATTCAATGGCCAAATGGCCAACAAACCCAAGCAGAGAGGTCATAGCAAAAACAAATGGAAAAACAAAATAAACTTTGCTATTTGTATTAGTTTTCTGTGGCTGCCATAATAAATTACCACAAATTTGGAGGCTTATAACAACAGAAATTTATTCTCTCACAGTTCTGGAGGCCAGAAATCTGAAATCAAGGTGTTAGCAGTACTGCATTCCTCCATAAGCCGTCTTCCAGTTTCTGGTGGCTGCTGACATTCTTTGGCCATATCACTCCAATCTCTGCCTTCATCTTTATGGCCTACCTAGATTGTCAAAGATAATCTCATCTCAGAATCCTTAATTTAATTATATCTACAAAGACTCTTTCAAATAAATTAACATTCACTGGTTCTGGGAATTAGGACGTGGGTCCTCCCTCCCTCCAACCCTCCCACCCTCCACTTCCCTCCTTTTTTTAATTATTATTTTTTTAAGTTTATTGAGATAACATTGGTTAATACAATTATATAATTTTGGGGTGTCCCCTTCCTTTTTAACTTAAAACTTTAGCCTATTAAGGGAGAAAAACCTATGGGTTCCTAAGCTCTGAGTAAGTAGTACCTGTGCTGTGATACCTTGATATGATATTAAAATTTGCTTATAGTATATTATTCCTTGCTTTTTTGAAGGGAACTTTTCAATGAACACAAACTTCAAAATGATATTTTTCAAATCAGTTAACCTTGTAAAGAATTAAAGTTGTGATTTAGGCATCCCTGGCAATAAATGGGAATAGTAAAGTTTTTAATTTTTTGTATCTCTAAATATATTGAAGTTTCTTAATGAACTGGTTTAAGTAAATAGAGGAGTCAAGACTGACTGAACAATATTCACTGAATGCCCACTATGTGCTACAGATACTAAAAAGAAGAAGGTGGTCTCTGACATTGTGGAATTTAGAATCAATATTCTACAGGAATCTTAGAACCAAGGGAAAATTAATAGTTTTAACAGAATTAGCTGTCACAGTAGAGGTCAGAGGAGTAGCTGTGAAGAATTCTTAATTATTAACTAATAATGAAGCAAGAAGTACTTTCACTAATAACTTTGAGGTTTTAATAGGTCGGGAGATATTTTGTTTTTCTAAAATGATGCTTATCTCTGACTAGGAATGGTAAAAATTTATTTTCACATACCTTGTAATTAAAATAACTTGTTTTGTTAACAGTAGATCAAAATCTACATTTTAAATTAAAGACTGATGGTTGTAAAGAGAAATAAAATTGTTATTTTTGCTAGACTGTACAAGAAGTTAAAAGTAGCATAAAAAGTGAATCATTTTAGGAATTTTAGGAGGTCCTTAAAGTACCATGTAACACATTTAAAAAGAAATTTTAAGTCTAAATTTAAAACATTTTAAACCTAAGAACAGGTTATTATACCATGAGGTCAAAGTTATATAACAGAATAGTTAGAGAATTCATGAAAGAAAAGGAATAAATAGCCTAAACTAATATTAGGAATGCAATTTGAAAAGGGAAGGTTGTATGCTCAATTTTACATGAAGGGAAAAAGAGTTTCAGACAAGGGAGGTCAGAATCTTGGGTTCTCCTACTGGTTCTGCTACTTACAGACGTCATGAGGCAATGCTTTCACGTATTTGGTTTTAGTTTACTCAACCCTAAAAATAAGGATTATCTCTAACAATTTAATATTCTGTATTCCTTGTAGCATCGTATATTAGAAATTTTCTTGGTTCACAGAGTGAATAGTTTCTGCCCAATAGGGTAATACCAAATGTAAAATGTCTTCTGACATCAGATTTTTTAACTATTGAGAGTTAAACACCTTTGCTCAGAACCATAAAATGAACCAACTATGGATTTATGTGCAAGGTCTAACTTGACTTTTTATGAAAGAGATGACAGCAAGAAAATTAAATGAGTCTTTCTGCCTGTAGTGTTGTCATGAACTTTTGTTAAGATTTGAGGGTAAGAGAGGATCACTGCAATTTAAATTGCTTTTCCATCAAAGTTGAATTTTTTTCCTGAGGAAAAAGAGTAAATCAGAATTTAGAATTTATATCCAATTTGAGCTTAATGTCTTGAACATTTTTGTAGAAGCATTTTTAAAATAATGTACCCCTAAGTATTTTACTATACGAACCTTAAAGCATCCAGGATTATATTCCTTTGTACCTGCTTTTGCTTCTTAACAAATCATATTTAAGTTGTTATTATGCTGATAAATGTAAAATCTTATATTTTTCAAATTTTAAATGAGCTTATATTAAAATAGGTTACAGTTTTCATTTTAATGTAGAATGTTCAGTTTTGGAACTATAGCATAGGTAAACTATTCTCTACATGTTGATTGTTTCTAATTTTTCATTTCTGTAAACAACAGACTTTCTCTTTTAATAAAGTTAGCTTCTTACTCTATTTTGGGGGGGAAAAAAAATGAAACATTATTCAGACCATGGGCAATTTTATGACCTCTTTTGTCATCTAACTGAAGAACAGTCTGATTTTACAGCTGTGCCTAAATATTTCCTATCTTCTTCAAGCTCAGATAACTCTAGGTTTTGTCGTTTAGATTTATTTTTGATAGTTTAATAGGTATGAAGTGGTATCTTAAAAATATGAAAATTTAATTAGTAGTGAGAATCTTTTTTCCCAAATGCTGATTTGTTTTTAAATTGTGTCCTTTGATGGATATATATGTTAGTTATTGTTTGCCACATAACAGATGATCAGTAAATGTTGAATTGGTTGGGTTTATATTGTAGACATTAAGTTTATCGTAATTTTTGCAGATATCGTTTCCATTTATTATATTCTTTTAATTTTAGATTTGTTATGTTTTCATTTCATGAAAGTTTCTTTTACATAACTGTATATAAACTGTAGATGAGATAACTATACTGTTCTGTTTCTCTAATATTTTTCGAATGCTACTAGTTCTCCATATATTTAGGATTAATCATAGTGTATGGTATGGATATGTTTTTCTCCATGTTGATATTCAGTTTTTCTTATAATATTTTTTAAATATTGATTTTTCTCCACTTATAAGCACTTTTAGATTTGATCATTGTTTTGGTATTTCTAGTCTCATGGATCTTTTTGTGCTTTTTTATTGTGGTAAAATATACATGACAAAATTAGCTATTTTAACCGTTTTCAAGTATGCCATTCAGTGGCATGAAGTACATTCACAGTGCTGTGCAGCCATCACCACTATCTTCTAGTCTCTTGATATATTTGTACTTTTAACCAGAAACATTGCTGTTATTCTCAGGCAAATTGTTTAAATCTCTGAATCCCAGTTGCCCTATCCATAGAATGAGAACGATACCAGCTGTGTGTTAGGATAACAAATATAAAAATACTTGGTGTATTATAAATGCTCAGTAAATGATACCTCTCTTACCCTTCCCACTATAATTGGTTTTAAAGACTGATGTAGTGCAGATCTTCCTGAGTAGCCTCTATTATTCCTCCTTTGCTCCAAGATATTCATTGTTATTTTTTGCCTAATTTCCAGTAAGAAATTCATGGGCATTGGAATAAACCTTCGTTTACTTCTTATTTGAAACCTAATGTATATATGTTCTGTAGATTATGAAGCCCAAATCATTACTTAGTGTCATCCCCACTTATTACTAATAAGCACTGTTTCTGCAAGAGACCACAAAAATGTTTTCTTATGTTTTGAAACCATTTTTCCCGACTTCTTTTCTGGTTTTTGCCTTGTAAGCCTCCTAGTTTATAAATTAAAATTTATTTTGAAGAGATACCTTTAGGCTTTGTGTTGGGTACTTAAGACTTTACATTGGGTGTTAAGATACTTGTTTTCTGAATTCATTGATAGAGCCCCTTTAGATCCATTATTGTTGAATAACAATACTTGAAACAACCCTCTTAAAGCATTAGAAGAGGGTATTTTGCTTCTTGTGCTTTTTTTTTATTTATTCTTCAAGGCACATAATTATATTTGAGGATACCATGGTAGACATTTGCTAATTATTTCTTTTAAGTCCTAAAATAATTCACATAAGAAAAATAATAAGTGATGATAGACCACTTTTTTGGTACTTCCTTAGGCTACTATTTTTTATAATTATTATTGCCCGGGTATATTTAATTTGGGGAGGGATGTTGTTAATTTTCTCCAGGAAAACTTCTGTAGCATTTTCTTTGACATGCTCTAAAAATACATATAAGGACCTGGATGGGGTAGTACATAGACTTCTAAAATATAGTATAGTCAGTGGTCAAACTTATGAGCTATCTGTGTTTTACTTAGAATTGTATCAGAGATATTTAGTTAATCCCTGGATATCTGTGTGCACAATTAATTGCACGCAAGTTTCTCTTTCAAGACCTATAATCAGACTGTCTTCTTAATGTTGTAATTAAGAGTGATGCCTATGTTTTCATTGCAAAAAATTGACCTTTGTTCTGTGCTTTAAAATAATTATATATTTTTAATCTCCTTTTCTATACTTATGAGCTATAACAACACATGGAAGTAACTTACGTTCTTGCTTGTAGCATTTTACAACTACAGGATAAATAGTATGTTGAACTTGTTACAAAACAAATTATGAGGTAGAATCTAATTAGAATTTTGAAATAAAATATTTGTTACTAATTATTTCCCTTCTAACTTCTATGGGTTAAAAATTATGGCTGCCATATTGCAAAAGGATTCTGCTTTTATTTTTCAGCTTGTAAAATCACACTATTTACAATTGTGCCACCTTTTTGAATGAAACCAAAGTTCCTATTTTTTCATTGTCAGCATTTGCAAGTAGGGAAATTTTTGTTCTAAATTGTAGATTTTCCCAGGTTTCTGTTCATGAAGGCGTATAGATACCGACAAACTCCAATAAAGTTGATAAAACAGCTATATTTAGAAACCAATCGTAAGAGTTGAAACTAGAAAGTTATGAAAAGATGTTACGATTCAGATTTCTTAAGGTAACTTAAAACAAGAAATTCAGAGCTTGTTTTCTGATTTCTTCGGCTATTTGGCTAAGTTGTAATTATATTCATTTAAATTACAGTGAAAGTCCACTTGCCACTTCTTTTTTTTATTATAAATTTATTTAAATTAGTTTCAAGTATACAGTGCATTGGTTAGACATCTAATGTTGACAAAACGATCTCCCCAATTGCTCCCTCCCTCCCCTGGCCCTCCACTTAACCATCATATTAATGCTAACTGCATTCTCTCTGTCATGTACCCAACTATCAGCTAATTTGTACTTCTTTAACCCTTCACCCCATTCTCTCAGCCTTGCAGCCTCCCTCCCCTCTGTCCATCACCAAATTCACCACAATGCGAGTCTGTTTTTGATTAATTTGTTCTCGTTGTAATGGTTGAGTAATATTCCATTGTATATATGAACCATAATTTCTTTATTCAATCATCTGTTGATGAGCATTTAGGTTGCTTCCATATCTTGGCAATTGTAAATTGTGCTGCCATGAATATTGGAGTGCATAGATCTTTACGAATTATTGTGTTGATTTTCTTTGGATAAATACCCAGAAGTGTAATTGCTGGGTCAAAAGGTATATCCATCTTTAATTTTTTGAGGAACCTCCATACTGTTTTCCATAGAGGCTGTACCAATTTGAAATCTCACCAACAATATATGAGGGTTTCCTTTTCTCCTCATCCTCACCAACACTTGCTGGTTTTTGATTTATTGATGATAGGCATTCTGACAGGTATGAGGTGATCGCTTATTGTGGTTTTAATTTGAATTTTTCTGATGATTAGTGACCTTAAACATCTTTTCATATATCTGTTAGCCATCTATATTTCTTCTTTGGAGAAGTATCTGTTCAGGTCTTCTGCCAATTTTTTAATTGGATATTTTTTTGTGGTTGTGTAAGTTCTTTATAAATTTTGGATATTAACCCCTTATCAGATGCATCATTAGCGAATATCTTCTCCCAAACAGTCGTCTTTTTGTTTTGCTGATGGTTTCCTTTGCTGTACAAAAACTTTTTAGTTTGGTGTAGTCCCATTTGTTTATTTATTTTTTTTGTTTCTCTTACTCGAGGAGATGTATCTGAAGAGAAATTCCTGTTAGTAATATCAGAGTTTACTGCTTATGTTTTCTTGTAAAAGTTTTATGGTCTCGAGTCTTACATTTAAATCTTTAATCCATTTTGAGTCTGTTCTTGTACACAGTGTAAGAAGACGGTCTACCTTCTTTTCTTTGCGTGTATCTCACTTTCCACTTCTATGTCAAGCCGATATTTAAAAGATGCATCCCATCGAATGTAGAATAATATTAGGTTACATTAATGGTTTAAAAAAACAACCCCTCGCACCCTACAAAAACACAATTAGATTAAACTCTAACACTTGTATGTGGAAATGAGAATGCTACGATTTGTATAGTAATTCTGTACTTTTTTTTTTATGATCAAGTACCGATCACCATGTCTGTTGTATAACACTTTGATCTGGTTGCTAGTAAATGCAACTTTTGATTATAAGCACATGACACTTTAGAAGAAGGTTTGAGATCTTAATATTAAAAGTTTTAGCACATTGATAAATGCATTCATGTATTTAGTATGTTCTTATATTTCAGGTCTTTCAAATTACAGATTTTTAGAAGGAAGAAAATACTGTATTGATGGAAAGTAATATCTCAGATGCATGTTGTAATGAAATTATGTAATTTATACTCATTATATTTTATACACATATGTGCCAGAATGTATGTTTGCAAACTTCACATATATCACACATTGCCCACAGAATACTAGAAGATTCTGTAATAAATCATATGCTTTCCTTGTAGATTGCTTTTTTTTTGTTTATTTAAAATTGACCAAAATTATTGGTGGTCATTAACCAATTACTTGATTTTTAAAGTTTTTTCCTAAATGTAGAAATTACCTATGCCCTATTTATTCCCCTAAATTTAAAAGCTGAGAAAGCAAAGAAAATTTTTATGATGGAAACAACAAAGATTGCTTATTTTCATAGAAGAAGAAATAGGAGAGGTAGAAAGGAATGTCTGGATTTTTCTCTTAAAAAAGATTTTCTTATAACTTATCATAGAATTTACTTAAAGAAAAATAAGAAATTAGTCCAGAATCACTGGAATATTACCATATTTCTAAAAAACAAAATTCAAGATTTTAACATCATTTTTGTATGGCTTGAAAATTTTATTTTCTCACTATTAAGAGTAGTATTTCTTGCCTTTAAAATCCATAACCCTTTTTGATCAATAAAAATTTATGTTCTCTTTTAATGTTGTTCATATTTTTAAAATAAATTAGTTCTTGTGTTTAAAAACAAAATTAAAACATCTTACTGAGTATCCTTTTTTTAAAAAAACATCAATTTTCCTTACCTTCCTCTTGACTAGAGAGATAGATTTTATAAACCCTTTCCCCATGAGAAGGAATATCGCCTCCCTCTCCCTTGCCGAGAATCTAATTAGAGATTGCAGTTATTATAGTTATGGCCTTCATTTAAGTAAAATGTGGAGTATTATCACTTTTTGTTTAGGTGAGAGCTGGTCACACAAAAATTTAACAAATGAAGCATTACATTTTCCTAGTGATTTGGCACTGTTTTGTTCTTATGGGATGAAATCATAGTTATGTTATGTACACTTAGACAATATTAAAATCCCATTTAGACATTTCAGTTTAAAACTAAGATAGTTATAAGTTAGCGAAACGTAAAAATGTTTCATCTTTCACAGTTGTGAGTCATTTTCACGTCACGTTTATTATGCTCTTCTGAGTAGAACAAAACAAGGACAGGGAAGATAGCTCCCGTGAGCTTTAGTTATTGCGCTCTGTAATTCTACAGCACTAGTTACCTACGTCAGGGAGTATGAGAACTTTTGAGGCTCCGTGTATGAGCTACACGTGAGTGCATTGAGCATCCAGTGCTTCTGACCTTTAAACTTTGTTTTTCTTTTGACATTCGAGATCAGGGCAGGGAGTAAAGCTGAGTCAGAGTTGGACATTTTTCTATCTGACTATACCCCTTCCACACATTTTTCTCTCCTTTTCCCATTCTGTAGTGTGGCTCTAAAAATATGTTATCTTGTACCCAGATGGAGCAATAGAAGTGAAGTGGCGGTGTATTGACATAATTGAAGTTTTTCATTTCCCTTTTTATGTTTATCGATTTTCATTACTTCTGCAATAAGATTTTAAACTTGCTTTAGCTTTATATGTTAAGTTAGCTATAGTGGATGGTAGAAGTGAAAACAGGTGTCACCTTAATTAAAAGCATAAGCAATTATATCTGTTTCAGAGAAGTGCTAGTTTGATTTTGTTAAATAGTAATGAAGTTTTTCGTTTTTATAATGTACTTAAGTTTTCTAATGTCTCTCTGTTTCTCTCTTACCAGAAGAGCACAATTAGGTGTTTTTGCCAGTAAATGAGGGGCTTAGAGTTCTCTTTTTTTATTTTGTTTTGTTTTGTTTTTAGTTTGAAAATCAAGATAGGAAGAGCAGGATCTGCGAATATAAAGGTTTTGCTTAAATAATTGACTAGGCAGTATATTTAGTGGAGGTTATTATTTCAGAATAAAATTGGGTTCCAGCTTTACATGATTATTTTTCCTTAATTCTCAGATTCAAAGTTTCACTTATTTATTTGCATTATTAAAGTAGATCCAGAAAAATTGAGTTTTACTTTAAATTGATTACATATATATAGGTGGTTGTGAAAGTAATTGATATTTTAGTTTGTCCTATTTAAAGTGATTCTGTGTGTCTGTGTTAACAGTTATATAAATGTTCCACATTAAAGCAGGTTAGATGTTATCATAACTTACTGACTTGCTAAGCTAGTTTGTATCATTAAAAAATGTAACTCTAATCCTAAAAAAAAAGTTTTAGTAATCTGCACATGGCTGTCATTATAAAATAATTACTGCATTAGGACTGTAGTAACCATGTTTTAAATACAGCACAAGTGGTTCCACGTGTTCGCTTTTGCAAGGTATAAGAATCATTGTGTATACCTATCTCGACTTGGTGGTGCAGTGTGTCAATTTTGAAAAGCCATGTGCAACTTCGAGATTTTGAGATTGGAACTCACGTGGAAAGCCTGAGGTAACAAAATATTAAATATTATTTTCTGATGGCCTGAATGATAATGCTTTTAGAGTACATAAAGCTTTGAATTCCCCCTTTTTTTAAACAGACTGTGAAGACTGCTGAGAGACACTTGCAATCCAGTCACTTAAGCATAATAAAGAAATATTGGTCCTCATGGAAGAAGAGCAAGATTTACCAGAGCAACCAGTAAGTATTTCCTTTAACAATTTAAAGTTGATTGTAGGAAAGCTGGTCTTAATAGATTTAAATATTATTCAGTTATACTACAGATTCCAAATTAGAAATTAAAATGAAAATGACTCCTTAATAACTTTCTTCTAAGAAAACAATGTTGTATGTACTTAAATTCATATTTTATTAACAATACTAAGGAGTCTGCTTAGAAAATTCAGTATTACAAAGTTAGTATTGCATTTAGAAATGTCATTAAAAAAAATCAATGGCTGTTCTTACAGTTTTTGGAAAATAAGAGGACATTTACCAAACTATATACCATTTCTGTCAGAAAATCTAGTTTTATCTTTACCTAAATTTCTCTGACCTAATTTTTTAAAAAGTTGTATTAACTGAAGAAAGTATAATCTGACTACTGGCTAATTCTTAATTTGTTTTAAATATTTAATATAAATAAATAAAATCATTTTAAATGTCCCCAAGTGATTTGGATTCTTTTTGTTCTTTTGTCCGTTGTTTTTTTTTTTTTTTTTGGCTTAGCATTTAGAAAAGGAAAGCAATAATAATCATTCTCTTAAGGTATTTTTATGTTAAAAGATCCTTTCCTTTTGTCTTGAGCTTCTTTTTCTGAAGTTATATAAATACTGATTCAGTTTGCTATCTTGAGTGAGCTTTTTGTATTTCATATTAAAATATAGAGTGGTCATGTTTACCTTTCTTTATGAAAATCCAATATAGAAAAATTTGAATTTTGAAAGCACATCATAGGATACGTTTTTCATGTACATCACAGAAGGGTGGATACCAGCTTCCATTTAAATATTGAAGTTCTTTAATATGTTTTTAATATTTTTCTTTATGTTAAGAAATGTATACTGATTATTACTTTGCCATAATTTTTTAGTCCTCTCACTTAAGGTAAGTATAAAACTAGGAAGACATAAGCAATTAGTAAAACAACCTTTTGAAACATTTGAAATATCATTCCCTATCCCTGTTGGGGCATTAATAGTCAGGGAAATGGTAAGGTTAAAAAGTCACCCTCGGCAGTATATCTAAGATATTCACTATAAGAACAAATGCTGAATTAGATATACTAAATGTACGAAGGAAAATTATATCATTGAGTTTTTAACGTAGTAAAAGGTCTAGTCATAGTTTCAGAAGACATATAGGTTGTCAAAATGTGTATTGTTAGTTACTCTTTACCTGTTCAAGGTAATGAGAATTGTGAGGCAGACCTGCTGGTGGGTCATCTTTTCTTCTCTGCTTCATTTGCTTGCCATTCTTTCAGTTTCCATAACATAACATATAAAGCCTGATTGTTACTTCAGACGAAGGTGAAATTAAAGCAAAACAAAGTTTTTAAGGAAAAACTTTAAAAACAAATTTTCTGTTAACTACAAATGGTGATCGTGAAGGGTATCAGTTTCTTATTGATTTGTGTCTGGGTCTTAATTTATAAAGGCAACTGAGTGACAACACTTACAGGTCAGTGCCATTGAAAGAAAAGTTTGATGTTACAATTCCCATAGAAACAAGAAGCATGGCATATCACACAGGGCCATAGGGAAGCACCAGATTTGGTCAAGAGGCAGAAAGGAACTAGGAATGCACAGGCCACAGCCTTCATTGGGGTTTCCAACACAGGCAAGGTGAGTAAGGCAAGGCAAGACAGGGTAAATGACTTAGGTTTGGCTAGTTTGAATAATTCTAAAAGTTTTAGGGGTATAGAGGTGTCTAGTATCTGGCCCTGGGTTGATTTAGAGCAGGGGAAATAGTGACTTGGAGTGGGTGAGCTGGATAAAGGAGAAAGTTCAGAGCATGGGCTCTGGATCACCAGGGAGATATAAACAACTTTGCCTCTGATTAGTGGATGCCAAATAAACAGATACAGAATCTAAGAAAACACAGAACACTTACTAACTGTTAAAAATAATTAGAATAGAAAGAGTAGATGTTAGACTTGGGGGAGAAATCAAGTTTCACAGGCTGTAAAGATCTAAAATTTGAGTAGAAGGAATGGTCCTATTCCAAGTTTATGATGATAAATGAAGCTAAGATTTTTAACCCTGCTATTTACCTGTTTATAGAGGGAGACTTTACTGATAGGCATTATTATTGGAGTTATTTTAATCTCATTGTCTCTCCTTGTCTCTCTTCCTTACTGTATTATCTCTCATTTCTCTACTTTTTATTTGCTGTATCTTAAGATTTAAGATTTGTTCAAGTCATTGTTCACAATGCATCATAAATGCTAGTCTCAAGTTCTGGCTTTTACTTTCCCTTATTGCCAGTCAGTCCTCAGTCCTCTGCAATCGTAAATGGTTTTCTCTGTGTCACCATTTACCTGACTCAGTCTCTCCCTATCCCCTGCCCTGTGTTCATCTTTTTCAACTACTCTGAAATAGCTCATAAGATTGTCCAAACTGGAACTCTTTTGAAGATTGAGAGGGGGCACTAATCTCACTTGGTTTCAGGATAAGAGGTATAAACGAAAACTATTTCTGACAAACAGTACTTAAAAAACTTTTTTGTGACTATCAGAAGTGCTCTCTGAACTCATCTTAAAAGGACATTATATGCAACAGGAAAAAATTTTTAGAATATACATACCAAATTCAATGCTGATTGTTTCATTATGTGGTTTTTATTTATCATTCATCATTTTATTTATTTAGCATTATTTTATTAATTCATCTGTTAATGGATATTGGTGTTGTTTTTACTTTTTGGTTATTTTGAATAATGCTGTTATGAACATTCATGTACAAGTTTTTGTGTGGGCATGTTTTTATTTCTCTTTGTTATATAGCTAGGAGTGGTATTGTTGGATTATATGGTACCTATATTTAACCTTTTTAGGAACTGGTACTGAAGTACTAAAGTAGCTTTACTATTTTACATTCTGTCAGTTTCTGGATTATATTGTTTGAACCTGTACTTTTGTAATCCACTGAAATCTGTTTGTATCCTTTTAGTTAGTTTACCTGTCTCTAGTGTCAAGGGCACACATGCTTCCTATCCCTGACTTACAAGGGGACACAATTGCCTAAATTAAGGCAGACAATGTCTGAAATGTTAAATTTAATCATATTAAATAGCTACATTTCCACCTGTTATATTTGTTTAAATTTATTTAACAGTTTTTGCCCTCTTTTGTTAGCCTGAAATACTTTTAAGTAGTCATAATTTGTATGACTAAGCATACTAAGCATGTTTCTATTATAACTAGTTATTCTAACCAGAGAGTGGTAAAATCACATTCTTTTGTAATGTGAAAGCAAGGAAATCCATTAGAAGTATTAAACATTACTTTTTCATTGATGTATTAAACTCTTTCAATGTAAATGCTTTCACCTCAGAAGGAATTAGAAAAGACGAAAATCCGGGGGAAAACAGAATAATGTGAAGAATATTTTATAAATTACTGATAGCCTAATAAGAATTTATCTTTATTTTTGGCATGTAGGTAATTTAAGTAAAAAGATGCTTCTGTTAAATGAGTAGATGATATCAAGAGTGCTATATTTACTGTTAGATGATACAATTATGTGTCTGTTAAAATTTGAAAACAACTAGTTTATATCCAGGTTTTGATATTTCATTGTGGTAAACATTCTATCTAAGTAAAAATCCTGGTAAACATTTTACCTTGAATCTGAAAAACACTTGTTTCATTTAAAAAAAAAAAACCTCCCTGTGAAAAACAAAGAAGTCCCCATCTCTAACTCTAAAATATAATAAGGGTTAATTAAATATATCTAAGCAAGACAAGACGAAACAGTTACCCTGAAATTTTTTAGTTAATGTTAGCCATTTGAGTAGCTAGGTGATTTCAAAAACAGATCGCTGATTCTTTTGTATATTTATTTTTGCAGGTTAAAAAAGCCAAGATGCAGGAATCAGGGGAGCAAACTTTAAGGTATGTAAAGTTTAATATCTTTTTAATGACCTACTTATAATTTTTTTTACATGCTAATTATGGGCATGACTTGGATTGACAATACTCCTTTTGGTTTTTAGCAGCCATCTTTATGTTTTGAAATTATTTAGTTTACAGTGAAAATTCCCTTTAAAAGTTTGTTCTTAAAACACATAAGTACTGATTTCATTTTCTTATCTATTCGTTATCTATTCAACAATATATACCAAACTCATTTTATCTATGAGAGCCTGTGATATATGGAGGAGACAGGATGGTGAGTATTCTTCAGTCAGATGTACAGTATACAAAGTAGGAAGAATAAGCCAAAGAAAGTAAGGGAAATTCAAAGGATTTGGCATTAATTACCAAATGGATATGGAATACCTTAGTCATTAGCTCCCCTTAGAGAAAAGGGGCAGCTTCTTTGTATCTCATGCTCTGGCTTCTACAACACCACGGATTTTAGTTCTTGCCTCCTGTCACTTGTCAACCATATGAACCAGTAACTGCATCACCTCTAACAGCTTAATTTCCAGAATCCTACTCTTTTACTACCACATTCCAGCCTATTTATCTACTACCCCACTATTCATATGGTGTTTTACTGTATACTTCCAATTAAATGCTGCTTAAATCGTAAGATCTTTTGCTTTAATCAGCCCCTTACAAATCGTCTTAACTTCTTCCCCCTTTCCCCTATGTCATACTTTCCTAGCAAAATCACAACCCTGGTTAAACCCAACTGTCTACTAATGCCATACTTACTTCCAATCACCTGAACATAGTGAGAGAAAAACATAAAACTATGCTGTTAGTCTCAGTTTTTATTCATGATCACAGCTCATATAGGCATCTAAACACTTGGTGGTCTAACCACCTTTCCTGGTGTGCTTTATTTCCCAGTCTTCATAATTTTCTTTCTTCCCTTTTTCCTTTACTCTCTTCCTTCATCCTTCCTGCCCTCCTTGCCTCCTGCCTTTTCCCTTTCTGCCTCTCCCCTCCCTTCCTCTCCTCTCTACTCCCATTCACTCTGATGAGGCTCTTGTTCTTTAATTCAAAGAGAAATTAGAAACAATTAGATAGGAACTACCTCATTTGTCTGTCATCTAATCTACCCACTTATCTGCTTCTCTACAATATTCTCCACTGCCTTTTCCTCTGATGTTAATTCCCCTGCTCTTACCTGAGGCTGACCTCTCCAGTCGTACAATGGAAACTATCACCTTTTTTTCCTACAATTATCTCCCTTCATCAGTTTCTTTATTATAATAAAATATACATAACATAAAATTAACCATTTCCATTATTTTTAAGTGTATAATTTAGTGGCATTAAATACATTTACACTGTTGTGCAACCATCACCTTCTCCAAAACTTCTTCATCTTCCCAAACTGAAACTCTATATTTATTAAACAGTAATACTCCGTTTACCCCTTTTCCCATCTCTTGGCAACCACCATTCTACTTTCTATCTCTATGATTTAGACTCTTCTAAGTACCTTATATTAGTGGAATTCATACAGTATTTCTCTTTCCGTGACTGGCTTGTTTCACTTAGCATCATGTCTTCATGGTTCATTCCTGTTGTAGCATATATCAGAATTTTCTTCTCTTTTAAGGCTGAATAACATTCCATTATATATCTATACCACATTTTGTTTATCCATTTGTGGATTGACTGCATTGACAAAGAGTTCTACTGAATGAGAATGAAGTATTTGTGATGCTAACTTTTTGGAGTTGGGTGTTTTTGCCAAGTTGGAGAGGGGTCGATTTATTTTAGAGCATTTTTTTCATGCATACATTGTTAAGCAAAATTTATGTTTATATAACTGGAAAATATTATATTTTGAGATAGTATGTAAATTTTCTAGATATTTTAAATATTTAACAATGTGAGTTAACTTTCTTGGCACTATTGTTTCAATTCAATTTCTGGATACGCAGTTGACTAGAGGATTTTTCTATGACATAAATTCCAGGACTATAGGATTTTAGGAATTGGTTTATTGTATACTAAACCATATAAATATACCTTCTAAGATACAACATCTAGAAATAATCTTTCAACATTGGGTATAACACTGAACCCCAGATTTATTCAGGTACACATAGAATAGTCAGAAATGTGAAATTCTTGTCCAGTTTTATACCTTTCACCTGGGAATCCTATTTAAGTAGGCATGAGATGGGGCCCAGAAGTCTGTATTTTTACCAATAATTCATGTAATTATAATAGACCAGTTTGGGAAACGCTGATATAACTATTCAGTATGATTTATTACTCTTACCCTTCAATTTTCCCTAGTCACATTTTGGTTAGTACATTAAATACTATTCCAAAAATACAAGCATTTGAGTAAATAGATAAAAATAAACTTCATCTAGGATTTAGCTTTAAAAATTAATTACATCTGATTGAACATTCAGAATATATGGGAGGAAAATTTCTTGATATTATTCTTAAGAATATTAGCAATTCATTCAGAAAAGATGAGAGCTTTAGGAATTTCAGTGCTATTTATTTTTTATATAAATAACATTTCTTTTAAAAATTTTGCTGTGTTGTAACTGCTCTTAGTCATTCTTATTGTTCCAGATATATGGAGCCTGTGGTACAGTGTCCTCCATTTCTCCTTAGAATGTAGAACAGCAAAGCAGATTTCTTTCTAGGGAACATGAATGTAGGAAGGATGCCTGGACTGGAAAGAAGTTATAATACAGTAATACTAGATAGTTACATTGTACTTACTCTGTTCTAATCTCTACTGTAAGTACTTTTTATACATTAACTCATTAATCCCTATAACAACCCTGTGAGGTAGATTCTGTTATTATTCCTCCTTGACCGTTGAAAAACCAAGGCAAAAGAAGGCAGTGACTTGCCTAAAGTCATAAACTTAGTTTTGGCAGAGTGGAATATGAACTTAAGCAATCTGGTTTTAGAATCTCTACTCAACCACTGTGCTATACTGGTAGTTGAGGGAATAATTGGAGATTGGTAAGTAAGGTAGAAGGAAGAGGGAGGACATTGTGAGGGATAAAGGTGAGTATAATCTCCATTCCAGAATTTCAGTGAAAATCTTTCCAATGTTAAAGTGCCTAACATAATGACTTATCCTTCTATTTTACATGATTTACCTTTCACAATTCCTCTTAATTTTCCTTACAAGTTAAACAAGAAAAAAAAAATGTTGCTCAGTCTTGGGTATAATAAATTAAAAATTGTTTTGTTTTTTTCTTTTAATTGGGAGGGAAGAGAAATACAGTGGAATGAGTCATTTTAAGAACCCCTTCTTGGAAGCAAGCATGTATAATTTGAAAAATCTTCTCAAGTGATTGTGAAAACCACTGTCTGAAATCGGACATCATCCTACTTAGCTGTGGTATTTTGGAAACAAAATGACAGCAGTTTTAGGTGTTGTGGAATTTTTCATATTGTCTTTAGAGAAAATCTGACTTGCTTGTGACTTAGCTGGAATATCTGAGTAATATGAGAAAGAAGAATAGATGTTGTGGGTATTAACCCTGGCCCGGGTAGTTGCTGAAACCAAGAATAAGGATACCATGAAGAAGACTTGCTTTTGCCTCTTACTTGTATAGCCTTGGAAGAAATGAGTTTGATTTAATCACTTTTAGCAATACAGCATATCAATGAGGAGCTAATGTATTCATTTTGGTTCTCCCAGTCAAGTAAGCAACCCTGAAGTCAGTGATCAGAAACCTGAAACTTCAAGCCTTGCTTCAAACCTTACCATGTCAGAGGAAAGTAAGTACCATATTCTGTGTATGACAGAAGAGGTATTCCTCTAACCAGGTGATGTTATTCTTTTATAGTTACTTTTCATTGATTGTCTTGTTTGTCCCAGAATATCCAGAAGCCCTTTCTTTTCTTGTATGTGTGTTATACTTGTTCTTTCCTATAAGCTTTATTGACATACCAGCTGAGGAACAAAATCACATGGAATCTACTTACCCAAGAAAGTTACACTTCGTGATTTTATTTTTGTTTTGATGTTGGATGTTTTAAAGGTAAGAGTGCCTTACTCAAAATCAGAAAACTTTATGGGCCAACCTTTGCTCCTCCAGAGGGCTTGATATTTTTCTACCTTTCTAATAATCAAATGATTCTACCTATCGATCTAGAAAAGTAATCTTTTGAGAGCCCAGAATTGATATTGGGCCCTGAGGTAGATCCAGCTCAGTAAGATACACTCTATACTTATCAGCCCTCACCTTCCTGTAGAATAGGTACATTCATGTATTAGACAAAAATTTGTAGAGTGTTTTGTTATTTTCTTGTGGAGACATAAGCTTTCTTTAGCATACCCGCTTACTCCCACAAATTGCTTCTATAGGACAAATAGTTCACTCTGAAAATACACACCCCGTGTGTATTTTGCCACACACTTTAAAAGAATGAATTTGTGTAATACACTTAAAAAAAGAAACATGTTTTGGGGGGTATTTCTTAAGATGATTATGCTTAATCTTATAAACTTCCCATGTATTAAAAAATGGTACAACTTAAAAAAAAAACAGGTATATCTTGAGTCATATATATTTCTTCAAAGGCACTATTTAGTGGTTCTTAAACTTTTAGTGTACCTAAGAATCATCTGAAGTGCTTGTTTGTAATATAGAATCCCAGCCTCATCTTCAGAGATTATCTATTTAGTATATCTGATGTGGATGGGAATCTGCATTTTTAAGATGATAGCTAGGTGATTCTGATGCATTTGAGAAACTCCATACTGTGAGAAACTGCTCTAATAAATGAAGTGTTCCTAATTTTTTTAATGTCTCACTCATCCCCAAGAAATAGGCTTGTTCCTTACATACTTCAGGGCTAGGAAGTAAGTTGATTCTTTTTGCTCCTTCCAAATCATTTCTCTCCTTTTTCCCTTCAAAAACTCTGCTTCCTTTGAAGTTTACATTTATGCCTTCCTCTTCCTTTATTTTTACCTCAGATTGAACTCCTAGTCATTTTGATCTTTAAAAATTATATCTTCTTGCTTTTTTTTTCTCCATCCAGACTCTTCTTCTGGTCATTTCAGTGTCCATGTAGCTTTCTTATCCAATACCCATCATATCCCTCTTGTCTTCATGTTCCTTCTTACTCAGCATAGGTTCTTTATTATAATTACTCCTTTACAAATACCTTCAATAACTTGACTCTTTCAGTCCTAATTTAATTCAACTCTCTACCTTGTCTATAAATGCATTCAGATAGCTAAACATTGAACAAATTATATACCTAGCTATTTACTCACAGGGCCTCAGGTGGGCACCCAGCATGCTTGGAAATCCTATTACATTTCTCTAATGAGCTTTGCCTTTTAATATACCACTTTTCTTCTCAAAGTACTCATATTCACTCACCTTTTCTAATTCTTAAGTGATGACTCCTCAGGTAGGAGCTGTCATACAGGAAATTCCTTTATCATCTCACCACCACTAGATCTTCAAATCTACCTGTGTTTGTACACAGACATCATTTTTGTCAAAATGAAATAGTATTCTTCCTCCTGTCAAAAGTAAGGGCTTTTACTTGTGCTAATCCTATCCCTTCTCACCTTTCCCTTGGACTTTTGGTACATTTTTCTCTTCTAGTATCTACCATCTTAATACAAACAAAACCCCCTTCGGCTCCACATCTCCCACTAGTTAGAGACTTCCCCTTTGTTCCATGACCTATAGGAACCTCTTAAAAGAATTGCCTCACTTGATTTCTCACCTCCCATTTACTCTTCAGCCCTCTCAAATTTAGCTTCCAACACCACTCTTCCAGTGAAATTGCCTTTGTCAAGGTCATCACTTTTAGTAACTGAAAACCTATATTCTTTGTGATGTATGGTAAGAACTTTGGATCTAACTGAGATTTTTTTCATTTCTGTCAAAATGGTTATGGATGAGTGTAATCTACAAATTTCCAGTAATTGTTAAAGACCTGGAATAATGGCAATGGACAAGATTTTCTATGATAAACTCATAGATGTTGTTTTGTCTTACTGTTGGGCATGAATATACCCTTCATCTGCTATTGACCAGAGTTCCCTTTTTGAGTCAGATACTCAGGAAGCTCAGCTAGACATAAATTTAGTTGGTTCATTCTTAGTCCCCATTCATAGTAGAGCAACTTGCTTTATAGATGTTGAAGGAAGTTCTTGAATAGTTCATGAATCTGGTACAAGCTCTTTATGATGTAACTCTGTCTACAACATGGACTGAAATAGTACCTAATGAATAGAGTTTTGCTGCTGGTCAAACTTAAGTTGAATATTTATAGCATGTATCCAAGAGGAAATCATGAGAGTCAAGCCTTCACAGTAGCTATTCTAGATGAAGTAATAGGGGTTCAAGAGGATACTAGCTATAAAAGTCTCTTTACTTGACGGTTCATCAGAGCATCACATCAGTTTCTCTGTCCTGTCTCTGCTTTGCCAAACTTAAAGCCTTTACTACAAAGCCGAAAAGGAAAGCACGTATCCAAGAAGCATACTTATATCTTTCTGCTGCTGGTTATACACAGCAGTAGCAACATTTTTTCTAATAAAATTGGGTACTTCCTTCTGAGTCTGTCTTCCTGCAAGTCATTCATATGGCCTTTTACTTAGAATAGAGAGTAAGCACCCAGAGAATAAGTTGAAAAACTGTAATATAGTTTCCTACATAGGGACCTTGCCTCTTAAGTTTGCCTATGGGCACAGCAGAGAACTTAGGAGGTTGCTTCATCTGTGGTTTTAGATCAGTGATGGGTAAATGTAAAGGTCAGTTGGTACTACTTTCAGTTCTTTTCCATACTTCACACATTCTAGCTTCTTTTACTGTCTCTAAAAGTCTCTAATCCCACCATTAGAAGAGTGAGGTATTTTTTACTACATAGTGTTTCTAAATTTCTAATGTCCAAGCTGTATTTTGTTACTTAGTTCAAAAGACTATACAGTGAGATATGCAGTTTTCCCATTTCATTTTTGAAATGTTCTAACTTTTTACCCGGTGATATCTTTCTTTCAGTTATGACATGCACCGATTATATCCCTCGCTCATCCAATGATTATACCTCACAAATGTATTCTGCAAAGTAAGTCGAATAATTATTTTAAAATCTATGTGCTTTTTTCCTGAGGTTCATTGCAAAATTTAACTTGCTATTTAACTTTTTAAGTTTACATTTAACTTATTTTCACCTCTCTTGCTCTCTCTATCTCTACTCTATTTTTTTTTTATTTCTTCTAAATATAGAGTCTATGTAACATTCTTTTAAAAAGCAGGCAGTTGCCTGGAATAGATCACTATTAACTGGAAGCTTGCTCTAAATGAGTAGACACTGAAATGAAAAATACTGTTGGTGATCAAAGCATGTCACTGATTGACCTCTGATCATTCTCTCCTCTACCATGATAGACAGATCAATAAAAACAGCTCAAGTCAGCCTCATACTGTGACTTCTCAGCCTAATCTATGTTCAGTTTCTTGTTTTCAGGAATAACCTCAAAGTAGAACTGGGCTTGAAATTAAACAGGTTTAGCGGGTTGAAGTCACCAAGAGGCAAGATTTGGGGCCTTCATGGGGCAAGATCAGGCCTTAAGATCCACCAAATTTATCATTTCCAAGATGAATAGGTATAAAACAAGCTACTGGTTATGCATTGATAGTGAGCCTGCACATACATAAATACATACAAGCGTGTTTATTGAATGAGGATATATTCTCATGTGCTTATATATCGAGGATACATAAAGAAATTGATAACAAAGGTGAGTGATGCCTGTGGGGCTGTTATAAAATAACTAGCATTTTTTCCCTTTTTGTGCCCATTCGTATCTTCTGATTTTGCATCAGTTAAAAAATATACTAATTAAAAAGTCAACTAATTCAAAAGTCAACTCCAAATTCTAATCTGGTATTAACACTAATAGCATTCTTTGGTCACTCATTTTCATGTGGTGGTCTTCTATGAGATCATTATGAAGGCGAAAACAAAATACTATGAGCTATAAAGACACTAATAAAAAAGGATATAATTTTTAATGTATCCGGATATTAATCTGAGATTTTAAATAATTTCCATGCAACTTGCAACTACAACCTGAACTATTTCCTGGTCTCGGGTCTGGCTAAGAAGAATAGAAATTTTCAAATTCAGTCTCTTAGAATCTACTGAGATGTGAATATATTGCATATTCCAATTCATTCATCCATTCATGCATACCTGCTGTATTCAGGATACCTTATTAGGTATGCCTTCTATCTTAATTCAGACTTCCTTACCACTTACCTGAACCATTGCATTATAACAGTTTTTTAAACTGAACCTCTGTTTCCAGTTTTTTTCCCTTCTAATCCATTTTACAAAGCAACATCAAACTAATCTTTATTAAAGAACAACTTTGATCTTGTCATTCTTTTTGCTCAACAATTTCAGTGACTCCCACTAGTTTCAAATTTGTCTGAACTCTTAGCCTGGTATTTCAGGTCTTAGTTATCTATCTTTTTTTCGCTACTTCTCTTCTCTTTATGTACCTCCCTTTATATAATCTACAGGCTGGATGGAGCCCTTGCTTTCCTTCCTCTGAACTTTTGCTAGAGTTTTTCTCTTTTCCTAGAACATCTTTTCCCATTCTTGCACATCCTATCTGCTCAGCTCACATACTACTTTATAGCCTTACTTCATTTTCCTCTCCACCAAAGCTGAAAAGAATCTTTTGCCTTTTGAACCATCCCTTTCCTTCAGTATTTTATCTTTATGATTTATATGCTATGTATAACACTTTTTCTTGCATTGTAAATACAGCATAACTCACCAAATAATATAACTGCTATCTAAAAACTTAGTGCATAAAATGTAGGATCCTTTCACTGCATGGATAAAATGACCAGATCATCTAGCTAGTCTAACATTCCAGAAGTTTCACTACTGAATTCAGATCCCTAGATAAACCTGAAGTGGTCGGCAGTATACTCTGGCTTAAATATCAGTGGGGAAATTCTGAGTCCTATCTGGGACTTCCCAGCTTTTATTAGTTACCTGGCTCCTGTTTTGTAGGCTTGATCTGATGATATTGGGGCCTACGGGTACTCCTTGTTTTTTTAATATGGTTGCTTGCCTTTTTTCTACCAGCCTCACTCTCTTTTCCAACTCCCACTTTCCCTCTTAGAACTTTAGTTTGGCCCAGAGGGCTGAATGGAGAATAAGAGCCAATTGCAAATCCTGTTCTCTCCAGTTTTCTGCTACTATAGGGTTTTGTTCTGTATGCAGACATAAGGGCATAAACAAGTTTAATCCATCTGTGTATCTCACATAGGGTCATACATGTAGTATACCACAAATGTTTGCAGCATAGTAATTGGACCTTGGGAGGATATTTGAAACTATTAAATCCTCCATAAATTTGTTTCTTAGATGGTTGTAGTAGAACCTGGAAAGGAAATACTGACTCTACTTTCTGAGCACAGTAAAAGACATTTTTGTAGAAGGTCAGTCTCCTCATTGCTGATTCTTTGCACTTAATGGTATTAGCTTTTTCTCCTATTTTTCATTATTCGAATAAATCACACATGAAAGTTTTTGTTTCTTGAACTTTTCCAGACCTTATGCACATATCCTCTCAGTTCCTGTTTCGGAAACTGCTTATCCTGGGCAGACTCAGTACCAGACACTACAGCAGTCTCAGCCGTATGCTGTCTACCCTCAGGCCACCCAAACATATGGACTACCTCCTTTTGGTAAGGCGCCCTATTATAAACAGTTGATAAGAATGTTGAGTTTTATCCCTCAGAAGCATATCTTTCCCTAGAAAGCAAGCATGGCTGATCAGGAAGCTGAGAGATGGCTTGTTCTTTGCAGAGCACCCACTCAGTTATAGATGTGATAGAACTTGGGTATGCAACTTTGCACAAGTATATTTTCCCTTCTAATCCATTTTGTGAAACAATGTCAAACTAATCTTTTTGATGCATGTAATATAAAATCACAACTTTTCAGTACTCATTTGTTTAGCTACCAAAATTTCTAAGGTACAAAGTCTTGCCTGTAAAGCTTAGAATCTTTTGTGTTTGAAAACCATGGTACTTTGGTTAGGTAAGCATAATAAATATATTTTGAGATTGTCGGTTTCCTGATAAAGTCAGGTTATCTAAATATCCAGATGGAATATGCCTTTTTTTTTGGCTGGGTGTGGGGGAAGTGGTCTTTTTCCTTCTCTTTCCTTCCCCTCTCCAAACTGATCAATCGATTATTGCTCTGGTAAACCAAAGTTATCTTAGAATGGGGGAAATCCCCAATTTCGTATAACCTTATTGTGTGCATAGAGTTTTGTTTTTGTTTTGAGGTATCTTAGATATGAATTATAAATTAGAATGATTTCCCAGAAGGCAGTTTGAGATTCTTTGGGCATTTAATATATGTACTGATTTTTCTTCTGTGTGTATAAATTAATAGATATATTCAGTGTGCTTTATTGCCTAGTCTCTGCTTTCCTAGAACTTGTGTCACAAAATTGAAAGAATACTATATTATTAGAAAATATGCAGTATGTTAATAAAATGCTATCTCTGTAGCCTTTACTGAGACTAGGTGGAAATTAGAAATATCTTCCAAACAGATCACCACAGATTATAGATATTGTATTAGTGTTGCCTGCTTTTGGTTTCTACATTCATACTTTTCCTGACCCATTTAGTTAGTTTTTTGTGACAGTGACAGTGACAGCTTTTTTACTTTTAGGCTTGTTAGCATTCCTTGGCTCCTGGTAACTACTAGAAACAAAAATTGGGGGTTATGTTTAATGATAGTGGTAGTTTGATAACTTCATGAAAGAAGAGAAACAGAAATGCTCTTGTTTCCATGTTGGTAGCCCATTCCTCCATGTCTGTCAATTTTAGCCAGTGTACTAAAACCTTGTATTTGTGATATATTTAACTAGCAAGACTGAGCAGTCCTTTTGGAAGCAGAACTCTATGGTTATGTTTGTGTTCATTTATTTTTGTGTATATTAAAGATGATTTTTCAATAGTTGGTTAATAATAGACAAGCGAGTATAAAGTATTTTCACTTTTTTAATACTTTTCGATTTAAATTTATTATTAGCAAGGCCAAAGCCCTTTATGACATTGTCAAACGGTTGATCATTCTTGCTATTCAGTGTTAAATAAAACTCCTATTATATCTCTGAACTCAGATTATGGAATACCTAACATAGTGCCATGTGCATTTAGGGCCTAAATTTTAATGGTATCTTTTATGATCATTGCATTTCCCTTGTATTAAAGAAAGAAAGAAAATTCTGTAAAATAGGTCAATTCTGGTTAAAAACTTGAAGGAAACAGTGTTTATGTTAGGAAGAAATAATGGTTATAATGGGTTCTTTTAATCTGTTTTTGTTTAATATTTGGGGGTGAGGGAGATTTGTTTTATAAATTTATCTAATTCAAAGAGAGGTAATCATTAGTTTAATTTGACTTTAGATAATATATGAGACTTATTGGAGAGAGATATAGGTTGGGGTAATGTTAACGATAGGTATAGCATATTCTCATAATTTATAAAGAATGTTACAAGGAAATGTTTGGAATACTTTTTTAAAGTGACTTTTTCTTATGTTTTAACATGCAGCTTTTTTTTTAAATGTGTTCACTCAAATATAAAACTTCATTTATTTCTTCTCAGAAATTGAGGATTTGGGGAATTTTGTCATCTTAATGCTGCCTATTAGCACTAAAATTAGACTAGCCAGTCTTTTATTTTTTTTCAGGTATAAACAGAGCTTCAGAAAATCTCATAATAATATTGCCTAATATTTATTGAGTACCTACTATACCAAGCAGTATGCTAAGAATAAGTACTTTACATTAACACTATTGCCTTATTTAATCCTCTGAACAGTCCTAAGAAGTAAGTAGTAGCATTATCCCTTTCTACAGATGAGGAAACAGGCTTAGAAGGATTAAGTGACTAACTTGAGGTCATACAATTAATAAATGCTTAGGATTCAAATTGAACCTAGAAGTGCTCATAGTTGAGATCTATATGAAAAAGATAGTCTCAGAGCTGAGTTTGAAATTTAAAAGTTTCCTCTTGAAGAAAGGAGAGAAGACTAGAGAGAATCTAGAAAGCCTGTGAGTAATCTTTAAAAGTAAAGGAAGAGTCTACGGCCATTCCACCCTCAACAAGCCCGATCCTGTCTGACCTTAGAAGCTAAGCAGGGTCAGGCCTGGTTAGTACTTGAATGGGAGACCACCTAGAAAGACCAGGTGTTATATATGTAAAAAAATAAAAAATAAGGGATTGTAAAATGACAAGGTCCTTGCAATCTGTGAGGTCGACCAAGGGTTGCCTCACCTAAAAATGAATGAATGAATGAATGAATGAATGAAGAATAGTCACATTCTTTTTAGAGTTATGTAGAAATGTAGTAGGATGGAAGAAAGGGTTAGAGGTTTAACTTGCAGTGACCTAAATGAGTATGTGTGAGAAAAGGGTACTCATTTATTTTTAAGGGCTCATAAATGATTACCTTTGCTGCCATTGTTCCAACTTCTTTTAAAAGAAATGGAGATTCAACAGTATATATTAAGAGCCTGAAGGATATTCATGCCGTTTCTCTCAGTAATTTCCACTTCTAGGAATTTATCCTATGGAACTAATTAGAAATACCCACAAAATTTACTCCCTAAGATAGTCATTGCAGCATTATTTATAATAGCAAAAGATTGAAAATAGCATACTTTTGAATCGAAAGGTTTGTGTTAAATTGCAGTGTATTCATAGAATGGAAAACTAGCCATTGTAATTCATAGTCTTAAAGAATATTTAGCATCTTGAGAAAACAGTTTATTGTTAATTGAACAGTGTGTAAAATTGAAAATACAATATACCCAGTTGATATTTTTTAAAATATTACATAAAGAATAACTTGGAAGGAAACAAATGTGAAATGAATGGTACAGGCACTATACAGATTTGATCTGTTACCACAGACTCATGCAAAGTGAGGACACAGTTCCAGTATGCACAGGTTTCAGTTAATAGCCCTGTGCAAAGTGAGAACTGCCTGTATTTTTGTCTGTGTGGTGAGACTCTGCAGTTTTTCCCTTACACTCTGTATTTTCCTAATTTTCTATAATATACATCTACTTATTTTATAATTAGCATAAGTACTCAGATTAAATTACTTAGTATTTATAATAGCTATTTATGAACGCTCACCCCAGTGAGCTATTGAATCAATAAACCAAGATATTCTTTCATGTTTTTTTCTCACATTGACATGTACTTTAATTCCTAACCAAATTAATCTTCTCTAAAGATACAGTACTCTGATATATGTTACTACAAACCGAATTGCTCAGATCAGTTTGGTTATTGACTAATGAATAGTGACATATTCGTGCTGAGGAACATAGGTCGAATTTATGATAAGACCCCAGTACGGAGCAGCAGAAGAATAGCACTCAGAGACAGACTTCTTTTCCCATTGTTAGACCAGCTATTTCTCCACATCAGGCTCTTGGTGCTTAAAATGACTTGAGAAGCTTTGTAGTTTGTAGGCATAAAGCTGTGGACTGCTAGTCTGAAAACCAAGCTTCAGTTTCATCATTTGCTGTGGGCAGTAATGCTGTGCAGCCTCACCATTTGGTCATACTACCTATGACTTGGAATTCTTTGAAGGGTGCTTTTTAAAAGGAGGATGTTTATGTGCTTAAAGAGCAGGGCTACAGTGATGCTGGAGACAGTGTCCATATTGTCTTTCTCCTTCTAGTCTTCATGAAATAATTATATATTAAATATATACTTCCTGTTTCTGGCCAAAAACATTCAACACTAGCTCTTCTACTTGTCTTAGACATTTTGCCTTAATTTTTGATCTTATAAGAAGGGCTGGTTTATAGACATTTTACATTTTGAAACTTAAAAAAAAACTGAATAATGATACTAGCAAAACATTCTCAGTTAATAAGATAATAAGATAGTATTTTGGTATAGTGTAGTAATGAACATGTTCACAAATACAACACCTCAGGTTCAGAACCTATTTAGAAAAAAATCATATTGATCACAATAAATCTCAAAGGTATTGTGACATTGAAATGGTAATTTGTTTACTAAAAATGGTATTACCACCAAGAATCATGGTACTAATATTCAAATTTCATATTATAAATTTAAAAAAATCCTTAAATATTTTTATTGTCAAAAATCGGTACAGCAAGAACTTTAGCTGTGACTAACCTGGACAAGACTTTTTAAATAATCATGAACTAAGGGTGGAGTGGGGCACGGGGGTGGGGGCAATCCTCCTAATTCACACTAGAAATGTTGATATTCTTTAATCTCTTCAAGTAAATTATTTCATGTGTTTAATAGATCAGAAAAGAATAGATTTTTAAAAAATGTTTTGAGTTTGGGCCTAAGCAATTACCATGACAATGTCTAATTGTCACTCTTTTAAGATTTTCACATCTCCTTATACTCTTCTTGTATTTACTTTTCAACAATTTTACAGATTTGAGTTGCACTATGATATCTCAGTGCCCTGGTGAAGCAGAGGTTATTATTATTAAAGCATTATACTTCTATAAATTCCTTACCAAATTAGGAGTAAATGAAATGAGTTAATGTTGAATTTGAAGCTGTGGCTGACATTGTTATTGATTTCTTACCTGGAGTGTGTTTGAATGATAAACTTTCTTGGACCTAATTATTAGTTTCAACTACTGATTCAGCAACTGTAGCTATTCAGAACATAGTGAACAACCAGACAGTAAGTTCTTTTATAGACTTTTGCATAGCCAAAATTATCACAAAAACTATTCACTTGTAAAAGGCATCCTTAGGCTCTCATGTAAAAGCAAATCTTTATTTATGTTTTCCTAGTTTACTGAAAAGGAAAAGGGAGATACAACCAGAGACAGGAGATTGTCAAGGAGTGACAGATCACAGAGAAAAGACAAAGTGATTCAAAAACCTAAAAATCATATAACTATAATTGAGTTCTATTTATTACTAAACAAATGTCTTCAGATACCACAGTAGCCTTTACCTCTGTAATACAGCACAGCACAATATTGGTCTTTGTAACAAAACAGAAAATCTAAAGGTATGCTCACTGCTTCCTTCCTGCTAAGAAGGCAGGAAAAGGATATAAATATATTTTAGAAAGATTGTCACTCAGAAGCATTGTGATGTCTATCTGTATGAGATAGATTTGTATGTTCTGACATTGAAAGATGTCTCTTAGAGGTATTGTGTGGAAAAGCAAATTATGAGCAATATGTATAATATCCCATTTTTGTTTAAAAAAGATTAGTAAATACACAGAAGAAATCTGAGTGACTCTTCTGAAACTTAATATTGGTTTAGTCTGGATGATGGGATTACAAATGACTGTTTTTTTCTAAGTTACATATTTTTATAATGTTTTTAATTTATAAAAATAAGCAGGTATGTCTTTTTAATCAGAAGAAACAAAGGTAACAAAGTAACCAGCTTAAGAAGGCAGAGAAGTACTTAATACATTTTAGAAAAATTTGATGCTTGTTTAATGGGTAAGTGAATTTTAAATTTATGTGAAATGTCTCCCACCTTACAATGCAGATAAATGATTTATTGCTGTACATGAACATCAGGCACTCTTTACAACAAATACTCCAGTTGGGTGTCAGTAGTGTTTTTCTGAACCCTAGTCAATTTGCCCCAACCACGGAAATTAACTTGCATACACACACACACACACACACGCGCGTGTGTGTGCACACATGTGTGTGCGTGTGTGTATTGCTATTGGGGTTTTGACAAGATTTTTGTTTCTGTGACCCCACTCCCCAATTCTGTGAAATTGTTTTTGCTTGTGGTACATTATAAGTGAGAGAATCAGTAATTTTCTCTCACAAGCAAATTTAAGATTTAGATGTTAAACTACTGGCTGATATTTGAAAGCATAACCATGCTCCTCAGTCCCAGTGTATTGTTTGTAATTGGTCCAATTTATCTGATTCAGGTGCATTGTGGCCAGGTATGAAACCTGAAAGTGGTTTAATTCAGACTCCATCTCCAAGTCAACACAGTGTTCTTACCTGCACTACAGGGTTAACCACAAGCCAGCCAAGCCCAGCACATTATTCTTATCCCATTCAAGGTAAATAGGCATGGTCGTGTGTGTGTTTTATTGTTGTTTTTTTTTTTTTTTTTAATTTACCTGTATCTCTAGACAAATTGGTCAATAAGGAGCTTTCTCTTCTAAAATAGAAGGGGCGATATGTGCATTTGTGCATGCTTTTTGTGTTAGGCAAACCAGAACCTTGGAGTGTGGTTTGTAAGTAGTTTAGCCTTTGAATGTCAACTTCTTAGTAGAACTGAAGCTTTCCCTTTGCATGTTGGTGTCCAGAAAACCTGTCTGTTCTTAGTGGCCTTTTTTCCTATAAATGAGCAGAAGACTCATGGGTTAGAACTTTGCTGACTTCTTTTCATGAAGTCCAAATTGAGTGCAGCGAGAAATGAGCGCTGCTTTGTGAGATATGTGCTGCTTTTTTGCTGTGGTTTCGTCATACCTCTACCCACATTTACCACTTCCTGCTTAGAGCATTTTTCCTTGCTCAATACGTTCAGTCTTGTTTCTATTTTGTGATGAAAAGCATAGTATTAAAGCTTGAACTCTAAACATCTCTGCCTTCCCGGGTTCTTCCTCTAAAAGGTTAGAAGTGAAATAGTATTATCTGGAAAGAAGACAAACTCAAAAGGCACTATGAAATTATTTTCCTACCCTTCCAAATCCAATGCAGGCAATTTGTCATTGATCCAGATTGGGAATTAATGTCCATTAATGTGCCTGGCTTCTCATCTGCCTCCTTTCTCCTGATTTCCCCAGCTTTTAAATTTTGTTCCTTATAAAATGGATGCCCAAGAGATAAGGGTGGGACAGCAAAAACTGGTCTGAGAGGTACTCTTAAGATATGAACTGTGGTGATGAAAATGTTTTGATGTAGATTATATTAAACCAAATATTTTTATATTTATTTTTAGCTATTTTCAGTTAAATGATTGAGAACTACTTCTGCTTGGTAAAGGAGGAACAGAAGTGGTTACTACATTCTAAGACCTTGCCCTGAGCTACCTTTCTTTACACCTATTATTTACCAAGTCTCCTCTTTTCTTATTTATTTTCTCTTCTTTCTTTGTCCCTTCCCCCTTCTGTATTTCTGAAAAGAGAATAAACCAAGAGGGAAAAAACAAGAACATGACTTTGTCTGTTTTCTTCTCTGCCCTCTTTCATTTTTATAAAGTATTTCTCTATGTTAGTAGGCCTTTTAAGTCCAACTATAAGCAGAACTAGCTTCCAAGTCCCTCTAAACAGAAATATCCCTGATGACTACAACTAGGTCATGAAAGAAAAGCAAGGGATTCTCTTTTTAAAAAATTTTTATTATTAATAACCCTCTCCCAAGGTGTAGAAACACCACTTCTCTGTGGTTGTGTCTTGAATTTGAGGAACCTAATATCTTACTTCTTCCTCCTTGTAGAGCAAGAGGAATCACCTTTAGAGGTCTTTTAAGACTCATTGCTTTAAAAGGGTCACAAAAATATCCTTTAAACTCCATTAAGCACTACTAATTTATCTGTTAATATATTTTTTCCCCTTTGGATAGTTTCCCTCCATTTTGCTAATAAGGATCATTGCTGATGTTTATTAAGTGCTTACTATGTTCTTAATATTGTTTTAAACAATAGATAGGTGTAACTCGTGTCATCTTCAAAACATATGTGTGAGGAAAGTACTATTATTAATCCCATTTTAAAGGGAACATAAGACACAGAAAAGCAAAGTGACTTGCCCAAGTTTACAAAGTTAGCAAATAATTAAACTGGGCAGCCAGACCCCAGAGCATGAATGCAATATTTATGATTTTCACTATTGAAGTCATGGTATTGATACCAACGCTACCATAATTGAGAACTTGTATTGGCAAATATTTAAAATTTTCTTCTTTTTTTCTGGTTAACCTGTTGGTCCATTTTATTGTTTATTAGAACTTCGGCAAAGGATAGAAATTAAGACAGAAGTTCACCAAATTGAATATCAACTAATTCAAATTTTTAAAAAAATTTTTTTTAAGAAGTTCACCATTAAGTTTTGATTTTTTCCCTTTTTTTCCCATTTATTCTGAAGAAAAAATTGGTAGTAAACAAGTTGAAACAATTGGCTAACATGAATTATGGGTATTATTGGCACATTTAAATTACCTGGGTTCTCCACTGTCAGTATCACTCTCTGCCCCTCCCCCCCTTTCATTTTCTTTAGCATGAACAATTCATCTTAGCTCTCCAGGACTTATTCCTCCCCCCTGTGTAACTAACTACCCAGTCATGCTGCAGAATATATCAATTTTTTTATATCAATTATATCAATTTTTTTTAGTGGTCAAAACATCAGTGACCCCTCTTCCAAACCAAATTCCATTTCTGCCTTGATCAACTCTCATCAAAACCTTTAATTTATACCTCAGTACTCATGAAAACCCTTGGATTAAGTAGATCAGGTTCCTTATATCAGTGTTTTCCTAGAGTGTCTGTTAGTATGTGGCCCATTTTCTGATTATTTTCTTCAGTTGAGATGGTTTAAATGATTAATATTTAAGTGGCAAAATTATGGAAATTTCAAAATTAATTTTAATTCAACCTTGATTTTTAATGAATATGTTTGGGCTCTGGTGTTGGCAATACACAATCTTCTTTCATTGACCAGATTTGGTTTTTTATCGATTTTACTTTTTAGAATAGTTTTAGATGTATAGGAAAATTGATAATACAGTTATATATATTCCCTACCTTGTACAGTTTCACCTATTATTAACATCTTACCTTGAAATGGAACATTTGTTATAATTATTGAACCAATATTGGTACATTATTATTATTAAAGAAGTCTATAGTTTATTCAGATTTTCTTAGTTTTTACCTGATATCCTTTTTTTTGTTCCAGAATCCCATCCAGGATACCACGTTTTATTTAATTGTCATGTCTCTTTAGGCTCCTCTTGACTGTGCAATTTTTCAGACTTTCCTTGTTTTCGATGACCTTGACATGCTAAACATAAATTTTACAAGTTATACATGTATATAAGATATTCACAAATCCCACAGGTATTTATGGAACATCACCTACTGTAGGTCGAGCGCTTTGCCAGGTAATGGATAAAATAATAAGATTCTGCCTTCATGGAACCTACAGACTGGTGGAGGAGATAGAAAACAAGCAATATATAGATTTTAAAAAGTGCTCTGAAGGAAAAAAGAATAGAAAAACAAGAAAAGAGTTTTAATGGAGGGGTCTGAGAGAGTCTCTTGAGAAGGAGGAGCCATCATCCTGGGAGAACAAAGAGGACAGGCCAGAGAGAACAGTCCAAGCAGAGAGCAGTGTTGGAAAGGTCCTTCTGTGAGAAAGCCTCTCTTGTTTTGAGTAACTTGAAAGCCAAGGTGAGCAAAGGTGGTGAAGAAACAAATGTAAAATTAAAGGTGTGGGTAGAAACTAAATCTTGCACCAACTTTTATGTGCCATTAACCCTCAGGTTAACCCTCCAGCTTTGGGGCAATGTCACTTAATTCATTTATACCTCTCAGTTTTATAACCACAGCCTTTTGATTAGAGCTCTCTGATTAGATGGTATTAGGTGGACCTCAAGTGGGGCATGGTTCTCAGAAGCTTTGTCTTTCTATGATATTACAGCTCCATTGTCAAAACAGGAGTGGAGACTATCCAAAAACAGTTAGCCAGGCCATTAGCATTTGGAGAGCTAATAGCCTTTATGTATATGTAAATTGGAGTTACCATTTGAGGTTTTTTTTTTTTTTCATCCTCTAAATTTGTACCTTTTGTTGCATATATTATTGCTGCTGCTTTTGTTTTTACATTTGCAACTGATGGAGAATTGGGAAATCCCAGTCATCTTGACTGTATATCTACAACTAGCTCCATGACTATGGACAAATTACTTTAACTCTTTTTGTCCCACGTCTTCATCTGAAAGCTGACATTACAGTAGTGGCTGCTCCTTATATCTAATTTACCTTAATTTCCTCTATACTTTCTTCTAAGCGGAGCACCCTGGAGAAAAGGGACAAACAATTCCCTCTGATTTTGACCAGCACTCTCAGGTTTCTACTGGATTTGTTTACCTGCCCTATTCTTAATGGAGGTTTTCCTGTTAACTTTCCCTTTAGAGGACTTTCTTGGCTGATGGACTAAGTAGTCAGATAGTCAAGTCTACCTGATGTTGAACCTTTATGGTGTTTGTGACTGCAGTGGGAACCATGGCTAAGTGTGCTTCTGATATGCGAATGCGAGAAATTCAAGACCAGTACTCAATCACAGTTACATTGTCCACTTGAAACAACTCTCTGTGGCAAATACTAGTCACTGAGGATTTGATTAAAACCCAGGTGAAATCTGTGGTACAAGGGTATGAAAAACTTAACCCACATTCCTTATCCCAGGACAGACAGCCTAATTAGTTTATAGAGTCAGAGTACATTTTTACCTGGCCAGAAAAATATTGAATATTTTCTGAGTTTTTCCAAACTCATTAGTAAAATCATTCAATTCTGGATCATGGTGTTTGTTGATCCACATTAATAATCCATTATTTGAGTAGCACTCAAGAAGCAACTCCAGCACTTTAGAATTTGGAGGACCAGCTCTCAAAGTAATTATACTGTATCAGGAAAGGCAATTTGGGGCAAGTGACAATAAATCACAGTGTTGTATTTATATGTGTATTTACCAAAGCTCTTGTTTCTACTGATTGTCACCACGTTACAGGTGAGTCATTTTCAGCTGCTGGAGAAGATGGACTGCAGTCATTGGTTTAGCTTTTAATTTCATTGGTATCATTGGTATGAACCCCAGTGCATTGTATATGTATCTTTCTGGGACTTTAATAGGAATAGTTGAAGACTCAAGTTGAAACAGGAAAATTTTTGAACTGTTCTATCTAATCAAGTCGAAATTAGGGTATAACTTACAAAAGAACAAAACCAGTATTTGTTTCCTTTGTTAATGTTCTTTATATCCTTGTAGATCTATTTACTTAAGATATACTTTCAATTTCTTCTAGCCTTTTACATAATATCCTTAATATTGCTTAATATTGCTCTCAATCCTCTAGCTTCAAGCACAAATGCCAGCCTGATACCACCCACTTCATCTGCAGTTGCCAATATTCCCACAGCAGCAGTTTCCAGCATCTCAAACCAGGTATGATAATACTTTTGTTCATCCTATTTGGTATGGTTCATCTACTGGCTCTTCCTCTGTTCTTTCCATGGTCAATTTGCCAATCTAAGAAACAACAAGTATGGGCTATGGAGACCCTTCTCTGGATGCCCTGAGAAGTAGGATCCTAGATGGTTTCTCAGGCTACCATCCAGTTTTTGTCATTTCTCTGCTAAGCCTCTCAAGCAGATATGGTTTTTATCTGCTCCTTTGTTTATGTGTCCTTACCTCCTACCCTGCCCCTTCTAGACTAAAAGTTCCATAAGGGTAGGGATTTATTTTTCTATTTTGTTCACTTATATGTTCCTAGAATTCAGAAAAATGCCTGGCACTCACATTAAAGGCACCTAATAAATATTTGCAGACCAAATATTGCTTCCACTTTATTTAGTTTTGACACGTCTGTGTCCATGAAACCACCAAAAGTTTCTTAAGAATATTTTAAAGAAACTTCATTTTTAAAGAAAACTTGATTCTTTTAAAAAGAAAGAGATATTCAGTTTTTAAACTAGGAAACTTTAAATGTAAGATATGTTATCTTTTGTTTAAGCTCTTCTGGTAGAAATAATACCATGTAGTGCAGTGGTTTATAAATTTCTTAAAGAGTAGAATCTTTCTTTCGAGAATTCCATGCAGAGACTTACTCAGAAATTCAGTACATAAAATAGAAAGAAAAAAAAAACAGAGCTCTTATAGTAGAAAAAGGGACATTGTATATAGAGTGCATGGGACCCTGTCCCCTTAGCCTTCCTCTCATTCCAAAGACCACCTTTGAGACAATTCCTCTCAATTTTTAGATTTCCAACAGAAAGTATTTTGAAAATCATTAGTTTAAGTGGAAGATATAGACAGGTAAATGAGAAGTCAAATTAATGTTTTAGGAAAATAATTATGAATAAGAGGGACATGAAAATCTCTTGTGTCAAAATTAATATTATGCTTTTTCTAAGATTCTTGTTTTCTTCCCTAATTCCCTTTGGCCTATAGGACTATCCCACCTACACTATCCTCGGTCAGAATCAATACCAGGCCTGCTACCCCAGCTCCAGCTTTGGAGTCACAGGCCAAACTAACAGTGATGCTGAGAGTACCACATTAGCAGCAACCACATACCAGACGGAGAAGCCTAGTGTCATGGTACCTGCGCCCGTAGCACAGAGACTTTCCTCTGGTAAGCACCACGGTTCTAAAAACTTTGGCTTAAGGGCACTTCATCCAACAGGTGATGATGAAGATTATTTTCTTCTGTTCTAAGTTGCTATTACCATGCTATTGGCTTTCCCTCTCAGAAGTATTTAAACATTGGAACCAGACCATGATGAGTCATTCATTGACAGGCTAAGTGTCATACCAGATGCTGTGAACGGGACAATACCAAGAATGAAAAGACTGTATTTATGACCCCCACTCCGCCCTCCCTGTAGCTTTAACATGATCGTCACAGAGAACTTTAGAATCATGGTATATTTTATGAAAGTTGGAGGACTCCAGTTTTAGTTTATCCATATTTTGGACTTTCGCTCAGCCTCGGAGCAATAGTTCTTAACTTTTTCTGTGTTGTGGGTACCTTTAAGATTCTGAAGAAAGCTATAGTCCTTTCCCCCCAAAGAAATACATAAAATTTAACAAGTTTAAATCTATATTTAGTTTTGAAATGTATCTATAAATTACAATGCCCAGGTTAAAAAAAAAATGACAAGGTTTTTATACACACATGCAGTAAGCATGCATATACTTTTTATTGATCTCTATTTTCTATGAAAATTTGGTGGTTTGCCGTCATTTCATGTAACATGAGGAAAAACTTTATTGTTGTTAGCACTGATGCATTTTTAAAAACAGCGCTTTACATCAACTAAAGCAGTTTTCTGTGCATCTTGCCTTTAAGTCTTCTAAGTAAATGGACATACAAGTGGTCACTGCTTCAGACTTATGTAACTTTGAAATGATTACATGTACATGAAATTATTACATGCCTTAGTTTTGAATTTATTTCTCTAAATATCATTGTTCATTATAACAATTTTAACCTTTTAATCAGAGAATTTCAGACATAGAAGTTGTCAGAATAGTACAATGAATGCTTATTATTCCATCATTCATCTTCAATAATTAAGGACTCATTGGCAAGCTTGTTCCAACTGTACTTCATCTAATTCCCTCCCTAAATTCTGGACATTGTATCTCTGAAAGATAAATACCTGTTAACATAACCACAGTTTCATTATCCCATCTAAAATAATTCAACAGTAATTCCTTAATATTGTAAAATACCAAAAGGTATTCATATTTCTAGTTTTATCATAAACATTAGAAGTTTCTTTTTTCTTTTTACAGTTTGTTTAAATTAGAATCCATGTAAAGTTCGTGCATTGTGATTAGTAGATATCTATTTTGTGTGTCTTAACCTATAAATTCTCCCATTCCTTTTATAAATTCTCCCTCGTACTTTATTTATTGAAGAAACAGGGTTGTTTATCCATTTCCCAGTCTGTATTTTGCTGATTATATCCTCATTGGGAAGTGCTGCCTTCTGTATATTATTTTAAATTGGTAAATGGATCTAGAGCAGCCTTTTCCAGCTATAGGCAATTTCACATTGTGCACCCCCTCTACCCATTAGACATTTGTCAACATATGGAAATATTTTTGGTTGTCAAACTGTGTGGTTGTTAATGGCATCCAGTAGAGCCCAAGGATACTGCTTAACCTGCATCCTACAATGCACAGAACAGGCCCTCACAATAAAAATGATCTGACCCAAAATGTCCGTTGTGCCAAGTTGAGAAACTGATCTAGAAGCTTGGGCAGGGTGGGGCAGCAGAACAACTTCATAGATGTATTCTTTCATGGAGAGGCAGGTGTATAAATTTTAGTTCTAACTCTCTTTGTGATCTTTTGAGCTGTTGATGCTCAGTGCCTATGTTTACATTCCTAAATTGCTTAGATAAAGTTTGGTTTTCCATTTTTCATCCCTGCAATTTGATTCTTAAGGGCAGAGAACCTGCTGACCCTCTTCCTGGGTCTGGTTCTTGCAGCTTGTGACTACTCGCAATAAATGTCTTGCTTTTCCTTTCCAGGAGATCCTTCTACAAGCCCATCTTTGTCTCAGACTACATCAAGTAAAGATGCTGATGACCAGGCCAGGAAAAACATGACTAGCAAGAACCGGGGCAAGAGGAAAGCTGATGCAAGCTCTTCACAGGATAGTGAATTGGAAGTATGGGAAGAAACTCATTTGAGAAACCTACTTCTTTTTTCTCATTTCTTAAGTTTATCGAACATGTCTGAAACACATGAGATAATATGGTTCTATATCATATGCTTTTTAATTCCTGAGCAAGAGAAACTGAATTGGCCAAGTGAAAAGAGAAATGTGAAAACACATTTCTCTATGCTCATAACTTACCATATCACTCCAGATGCTTTTACCAAAAGCTTCAGAAAAGTTTTTCTGGGTTTGGGTAGCCAGATAACTTTTTAAGGGAAAGAACAAGCTGTTCCCTATATTCCAGAGGAGAACAGAAAGAACAATGCATCGTATTCATAAAGCAGAGGGTGGTGTCACAAGTAATGTCATGCTATTCTCCATTTAAAAATCTCAAAATGAGAGGACTAGAGTGCTTTAGGCCAAGTTTCTGTGAAACATACAACCAGATCTGATAACTTATTAATGAGATTTACACTAATTTATAATGTGGTTAAGCACTGTAGGAATTTACTATGAGCATTCATTTGGCTTCATTATTAAAAAGACTAGAAAATTTATACAAAATACAAATAATAGTGAAGTTTTGATATTAATCCTTTGGTTTTCTTGTTTTCAGTTTTCGTATAATATAATCATTTAATAAGAGGGAAAAGTTGTATTTAAAAATGAGTCCATTGCTAGGTATTCTTGAGACATAGGTAAATTGAGGCCGGATTTGGAGCCTCTCTTCTCCTTTGTTCTTAGGGGGAAAAATAAGAAATAAAGAAAGAAAATTTAAAGTTCTGATATATTTCCTGGGAAAAACTGAGAACACACTCATTTTTTTAAATTGTGGTAAAATATAATGTTTACCATTTTTTAAGTGTGTAATTCATTGGCATTAAATATATTCACAGTGTTGTTTAATTGTTACCCCTATCTGTTTCTAGAACTTTTTCATGATCCTAAACAAACACTCTGTACCCATTAAGCAATAACTCCCCATTCTCAACTTGTACTAGCCCCCAGGAATCTCTGTTCTACTTTCTGTCTCTTGAATTTGCCTATTTTAGATATAAAAGGCTCAAACATATCTATCCTTTTTTGTCAGACTTATTTCAATGTTTTCAAGGTTCATCATATTGTAACATGCATTACAACTTCATTCCTTTTTAAGGCTGAATAATATTCTACATTATGTCTGTACCACATTTTGTTTATTCTTTCATCCTTTGATGGACACTGGGGTTTTTTCACCTTTGAGCTATTACGAATAATACTGCTATGAACATTACAGGTATCTGTTTGAGACCCTCTATTCAGTTATTTTGGATATAAACCTAGAAGTAGACTTGCTGGATCATATTTACCATAGGTTCAGGTTTTTGAGGAACCACCAAAATGTTTTTTATAGTGGGTACACCATTTTACCTTTCCACCAACAGTGCTGCAATTTCTCCACATCCTCACCAACACTTACTTATCATATTTTTGATAATAGCTAATGGATGTGAAGTGGTATCTCATTTCTTTAATGACTGATAATATTGAAAATCTTTTCATCTGTTTATCAGCCACTTGTATATTTTCTTTGGAGAAATGTCTGTTCATATCCCTTGCCCATTTTTTAATTGAGTTGTTTGTTTTATTATTGTTGAGTTTTAGGAGCTCTTTATATATTCCAGATACTGATCCCTTATATATGATATTTATTTTCTCCCATTCTGTGGATTGTCTTTTTACTCTCCCTATGGTATCCTTTGATGAACAAAAGTTTTAAATTTTGACAAAGTTCTATTTTTCTTTTATTGCTTTTGCTTTTAGTATTATACCTAAGACTACAAGGTTATGAAGATATTCACCTATGTTTTCTCCTGAGAGTTTTATTGTATTAGCTCTTAAATTTTGATCTTTGATTCACATTGAGTTAATTTTTGTATATGGTGTAAAGTAAGGCTCTGATTTCATTCTTTTGCACATGGATATATAATTTTTCCAGCACCTGTTGTTGGAAAGAACTTCCTTTCCCCTATTCAATGGTCTGGGTATCCCTCTCAAAAAAATCAATTGACCATATATGTCAGGGTTTATTTCTGGGCTCTCTCTTCTATTTCATTGGCCTATGTGACTATCCTTATGTGCTCATATCACATTGTTTTGATTACTGTATGTAGCTTTGTTTTAAGTTTGGAAATCAGGAAGTGTGAATCTTCAAGCTTTGTTCTTTTTCAAGATTATTTTGACTATTTGGGATCCCTTGAGATTTCATATGAATTTTAGAATGTGTTTTTCTATTTCTTTAAAAAACACTGTTGGGTTTTTAATAGAGTTGCATTGATTTTATAGATTGCTTTGAGTAGTATTATCTTAACAATGCTGAGTCTTCTGTCCATGAACATGTGATGTCTTTCTATTTTTTTAGGTCTCTCATCTTGGATTTGTTTCAGCAGTGTTGTTTAGTTTTCAGTGTATAAGTCTTTCACCTCCTCAGTTAGCTTTATTACTAAGTATTTTGATGCTATTGTAAATGGAATTGGTTTTATAAATTCCCATTAGGATTATTCATTGCAAGTGCATAGAAATACAGCTGATTTCTGAATTCATTTATTAGCTCTAACAATTTTTTGTGGGTTCTTTAGTGTTTTCTACGTACAAGATTATGTTATCTGCAAACAGATAATTTTAATTCTTCCTTTCCAATTGGGTACTTTTTTTCCTTTTCTTGCCAAATTATTCTGGCTAGAATTTCCAGTACTGTGTAAATAGAGGTGGTGAAAACAGGTCTGCTTATCTTATTTTTGATCTCAAGAGTAAAGCTTCCAGTCTTTCACCATTGCGTATGATGTTAGCTGTAGGTTTTTTATATATGACCTTTATTGTGTTGAGGAAGTTCCTTTTATTCCTAGTTTATTGAGTATTTTTATCATGAAAGTGTATTGATTTGTCAGATGCTTTTTCTGCATCAATTGAGATGACCGTGTGGATTTTTTCCCTCTATTCTATTATTGTGCTTTATTACATTGATTCATTCTTATATGTTGATCCATCCTTATGTTCTGGAAACAAATCTCATTTAGTCATGATATATTTTTTTTAATATGCTGCCAAATTTTGTTTGCTAGTATTTTGTTGAGGATTTTGCATAAGTATGTTCATACTTATGAACATTGATGCAAAATAAGTTTTCCTATCTGACTTTGGTATCAGGGTAATGCTAGCTTCTTTAAGTGAGTTAGGAAGTGTTCCCTCCTCTTCAGCTTTTTGGAAGAGATTAGAAAGTATTGATATTAATTTTTCTTTAAATTTTTGGTGATATTTACCACAGAAGCCATCTGATCCTGGGCTTTTCTTTTTGGGGATATTTTGGATTATTGATTCAACCACCTTACCACTGAAAGGTTTATTTAGAATTTCTATTTCTTCTTGCATCAGCTTTGGCACTTTATTTCTAAAAATTTGTCCATTTTGTCCAAGTTATTTGTTGGTGTACAAGTACTCATAGTATTCTCTTATCCTTTTTAATTCTGCAAAACCAGTAATATGTTTGTTTCTGAATTTAGAAATTTGACTCTTCTTTTTTTCTTAGTCTAGCTAAAAGTTGCCAATTCTGTAGAACTTTCAAAGAACCAACTTTTAGTTTTATTGATTTTTCTCTATTCTTTCTCTGCTTTATCTCCATTCTAACTTTATTATTTCCTTCCTTCTGCTGGCTTTTCCTAGTTCATTAAGTTGTATAGTTAGATTGCTGCTGTAAATTTTCCTCTTCGCACCGCTTTTGCTGCATTCCACAAATTTCGTTTTGTTGTATTTTTATTTTCATTCATCTCAAGGTATTTTCTAATTTCACTTGTGATTTCTTCTTTGATTTTTGGTTATATAAGCTTGTATAAATTTTCACATGTTGGTGAATTTTCTAGTTTTCTTTCTGTTATTGATTTCTTGATTCATTCCATTGTGATTAGAAAAGATGTTCACTCATTATTTTTTGTATTTTCCTCTCTCAGCGGGTATTTCTGTGGGACTTGGATGAAACCATCATCATCTTCCACTCTCTTCTTACTGGATCCTATGCCCAGAAGTATGGAAAGGTAATTCGAGTCTTTCTTCCTTTGTTGTAACTGTGCCTCTCCTGCTATATGGTCAGGTAACGAAAATCACTTTCACTCTGCCTCTGTCTTACCCTGTTGGCTTTTCACTTTTCATGTTAAACTTTACCAGAGGCTTGTACCAAGTAGGCTTTATGGTCAGGCAGAGTTAATGATGAAGCTAGAGACTAGATCTAGGATGAGTGCTACAACTGAAGTTGTTTGAGAGTGTTATTTTATATAAACAAAGTATGAGAATGATGCTGAAACAGACTGGAGTCTCAAAGTTACGTATTCCAAAGACTGATTTGTTATCCCTTAAGTCACTTTTAACAGCCCAAAATGAGTATTTCACTTAGCTGAGCATATGCCAGAGATGTAAATTAAAAATATAGATAAAATATAAAATATCTTTCTAAAGTAGATTATATACCTTCTTAAATTAAATAAATAATACCAAGCAGAATTTAACTTGTTTAATCATCAGCATAGGCATCAGTTTTAATAGAGAGACAAGCTATTTTTGAGCTATTGTCTATATATTTCTCCACTAAATTAACTCTAGGCTCCTATTTTTCAGTTTTTATGAATAAATTTTATTAAAATATCTATCTCCTTTGCTCTCTTATTACTCTCAATTATTTCTTACTGTTACTAATGTTTTTGTTCGAAGTACTTTTCACAGGCTTTTAGTATGTAGAGTGGCAGGCTCATATGCTATATAGCTAGGCTGTTTATAAAAGTATATAAAATAACATACAGCCTCTAAATGAAGACGTGCTTTTTATTTTAAAACTAAGTGTATTGGAAAAAATTAAAAAACTAAGTACATTGTTTTTCCTGCAAATATTTTGACTCTGTAGCCTTTGTGTACTTATTTCCTGGTTATTGAGATTGTCGGATAACTGATTTCTGGTGTTATACTGTGTGTGGGCGGAGGCGTATGTGCATGTAGGCATGTGTGCAGAGAAAATAATGAGTGTTACAATAGCAATATTTTAGCAATAGTTTGAAATTCTCCAGAGAATTTCCCACAAAAAAAAAAAAATGTGTTTTTAAGTGGGTTTTCTAGGTTTTTTAAAGTGGCTTTAGTTTTTTAGAAACTGATGTACTGAAATTTTCAACTTTTCACAATCTCAGATTCTTATAGCTGTGAATGAAATTGCATTAGTGAAAGAAGCATTGTTGTGGTCTGTGTTATCTTGTCCTTGACCCAAAATAGTTTAGAAATATTTAAAGATCAGAACCAGTGCTGTGAGTACCAAGTCAAGCAAAATTTTCTCTTATTGTCTTCTAGGACCCAACAGTAGTGATTGGCTCAGGTTTAACTATGGAAGAAATGATTTTTGAAGTGGCCGATACACATCTATTTTTCAATGACTTAGAGGTAAGTATTTTAAATTGTTTCTGTGCTTCAGTGAAACATTTACTTCAATAACTGTTTATTGAACCTGTGTTTATTGTATTTAGAGGCAATGTGGTTAGACTGAGTGGGTATGGGAGGCCAGCTACTTGAGACCTATATAGTCTTGCAGGAATGGTGCCTTAATTAGATTGCCACAGTCTTGGTTCTGGCCTTCAATTTTATTGGCTCAAAAATTTGATTTTTGTTATGAAAGTGATCTAGCTCTAAGGGAAATGCCAGCCCATTAGGCAAACCAACATGTATAAACCAACATTCCAATTTATTCATATATATTAAGTAATTTAGTAAGGTGGGTTCGATTATTTGTATTCTTAATTACATTTGACTGTTCTTTAATCTTACCTTATAAAAGATAGTCTTTTGATTTGTCAGATCTATAAATGGCGTTTCTAACTCATTGTATGTTATACATGCTTATTTTCCATGTATTTGTTAGCCTTGATGTCCAGAACCATTTTATACTTAGGTGCAAGGAAGATCAGTGAAACACTGAGAGCTTCTTGGTGAATTTTTTTGGCTTTGACATTTGAGGTGAACATGCGTAGTGGAAAGAACTCAGAACTGAGGGTTGGAAGAGCTGAGTGTGAATCCCAAATTAGGAAGATTATCTCCCCATTCTGGGCCTCAGTTAAGCAGTGACCCTACACAAGACACTAGTAACAGATGTTTCATCTGGAGAGGGGATGGCACTGCTAGGACACAGGGGGAAAGGAGCAGATTCGTCACTTCACGTCCTTTTGAATTTTGAACTGTATACCTCCTGTATTACCTAGTTTTTAAAATAGTGAAAATTTTAAAGTAAAATAAGAGCATGTTATAACCTGAAGTAATCCTATTTCCTTTAGAATACAATCTAGTTCTACTCAACAGACGATTTTCCCACAAATTAAATTAATAGGGCTTTCAACTCCAGTACTTTTGTTGAAGCTCCACAATGCTTTAATCTTTCCTCAACTTCACATGTTGATAAGTTAAGACATAATTTTTATTCAGCAAACATTTATTGAAAACCTACTATGTGCCGATAATTATTGCCAAATTGTATTTGTAATGATTTTCTAGACATAGTCCTCACTCAGGACTGAAAGTTCTGTGAAGAATTTGACCTGATTTGTGTTCCTGCCCCCCAGGTCAGTGGTTCTCAACTTTAGGGGGCATAAGAATCATCTGGGGACCTTGTTAAAAATGAAGATTCTAGGAATTCACTCCCAGAAATTCTGATTCAAGTAGGTCTGGGGTGGACCCAAGAATATACATTTTTTAAAAACTTCCCCAGAGGATTCTGATGCAGGTGGACATTACAGCACTGTCCTAGGTGATGTTAGAGGAGTGAATCCATTAGAATTAGGCAGTGGGTAGCATTTAATATTGGTAGCATGGGCTTGGTCTAGTTTCTTTCTGCTACTCACTAGTTACATGACCTTGGGAAATATTTTTACCTCACCTTTAGAACATGAGGAGATTGATTTAGACAACCTCTTCTGAGTACCAAGTTTGAATTTATAAATTTCTATTTTAGTCATTCTCAGTTTTGATACTACACTCTACCAGCATCTGTTTCATCTGCAAAAATGTATTGGATACATGTTGCATAAGGGCACTAGATGAGACTAGAGGATTACAAAGGAGATGTAAGATACGAGTCATACTGTACGAGGCCTACAGGCAAATGAAACTGTAGTCTTAATGTAAAACATAGATATACCCAACAGTGTAAGGGAGTGTGTGCTTATACCCATGAGCTGTTAGAAAAATGAACTATTGATGTAAGAGGATAACAGGGTTGGGATGATTAAGGAAGATTTCATGAAGGCGGTGGGATGTGAATTTGGCATTTGGCCTTTAATTGGACAGTAAGGAGGGTAAGAGTGATCCTCCAAACATAAGAGAGACAGAACGGAAGATATTTCATCATCACACCACTGTTTGTGGTATTTTTACAACATATCGTGGTAAGAGTACTTTTACTCACTAGATTGAATAGTGTATGATTTTGTCTTTTAACAGGAATGTGACCAGGTACATGTGGAAGATGTGGCTTCTGATGACAATGGCCAGGACTTGAGGTGATAAAAACAATGATGTCTTAAACATCAGTACACCTGTTATGCACAGGACACTGTCTAGGTTAGAGGAAAAAAAGACGAAGTAGCTGATGGTTGCCAACATTGGAGCAGCCTTCTCAGCACAATAGAATTTGAGTATGACCTTGAAGAATGGGTAGCAGTGATGGGATGAGGAATAAACATTCCAAAAGAAGGAACATACTAGTTTCTCTTTGGCCAGATTTTCAGTTAGGAGAAGTATGCTTTCAAACTTAGTTCTAGATAAAATAAACATCAGGAATTTTACCACGGAAACTAGTTGTAGGGGTCTGATAGTATCAGGAATAACCCTGTGGAAGACAGTCTTAAACATTATATCACAGTGAACCAAGGAGGGTTCAGAGGCAACATGTTTGCTCAGTCTCCTCATTTCTCTCTCGGCTACTGTGTTGTAGCCCAGTAGTCTTAGCTAAGAACAATCCAAAAATTTACCTAGCTTATATTTAAAGACTTTTAGAAAAAAGACTGCTACATCTTTTCATGTTAATTTCTTTTAACGTTTTCCCTTTTCATAGGCAAAAAGTTCTTCCCTGTGTCTACCATAAATTTGTTTCATCCATGAGTTCTCAGATCTAGAGCAGAGCTGGGCATATCACTTCGTAAGGTCCTAATCCTGTAGTGCAGAGAAGAACGGAAAGGTTCCACTTTGGGAGCAGCGTCCAGTTGTGCATGTCGTGCATCGCACAGCCATGGAGAGCACAATTCTTATGAGAGTTTACTGGCCTTTTAAGGAAAAAGCCAGGTCTGAAACAGTTTATGGCTCACTCTAAACCTAGTATTTTCATTTCCCTCTTATACATGTGGCTAACCACATTTCCACATTTCCCTCTTATACATGTGGCTAATTATCTCTTAGGTCTTGGCAGCTTTATTTTCTTAAATATGGAGTCTTAAGCTTATTGAACTCATTGGCAGCTTTATTTTCTTAAATATGGAATCTTAAGCTTATTGAACTCATTTTGACTTTTTTTTTCATTTTTTCATTCTGTTTTGACTTTTGATTGAACCAGCTTTTCTCTAATCCTATCAGTCATTTTTAGATCTTAACTTAGAAGAATTAATTCTTCCCAGCTTGTTTAACTATACAGGCATACCTCATTTTATTGTGCTTCACTTTGTCGTGGTCCACAGATGTTGCATTTTTACGACTTGAAAGCAAGACCACCGCCAGCAAAAGGACGACTCGCTTTATTGCGATGTTCGCTTTATTGCGGTGGTCTGAAACTGAACTCACAGTATCTCCGAGGTATGCCTATATTAGTGATCTATTGCTGTGTAACACATTACCGCAAAACTTAGTAGCTTAGACCAACAATAAATAGTTACCATCTTATAGTATATCAGGAACTTGAAAGTAACTTAGCTGGGTAGTTCTGAATCAGAGTCTCTGATATTGAAATCAAGTTATTGGCTGAAGCTGAAATCCTCTGAAGGCTTGATTGGAACTGGAGGACCTGCTTCCCACCTCACATGGGGCTGATAACAGGAGGTCTCGGTTGCTCACTGTGCGTGCCTCTGCATGGGGCAGTTTGAGTGTTATGTGACAGCAGACTTCTTTCAGAGCACATACTCCAAAAGAGGAAGACCAGCCTAGTCTCTGAAGTCTAATACCATCACTTCCACCACATTCTGTTTACATTCAAATATAGTCCATACGTAACGGGAGCAGAATTAGAAGAGAAGAGTGTTAAAGAATTTGTGGACATATTCTAAAGCCACCACAGTGACTCATAAACTAGGCAACAGATCACTGAAGGAGAACATCTCCATTATCATACTATTATTTTTATTTTGGGTTATTTCTTTCCATTATTTTTTCACCTTTTTTTTTTTAACCTAGTTGCAATCATTGTGTGTGTGTGCATAAAAAAAATGTTATAGTCTTTTTTTCACTGTAAGATATTCTGTCATTAATGAAAAGATGCTCTATCCTAAGCCCACCTCTAGGCGATTGCTGGTTCTTGAATTGTTCCTACCTCTCTTTCCCTCCTCTCCATCCATTCTTTGATAGAAGTAATAGGGGTGAGATAGAGGACTAGTGAAAGACTGATATACAGAGATTAAAGGAAAAGATTTTCAAAGCCTTAGCCTTGATGTCAGATGCCGGGAATAGGACACAATCCCAAGTGGCATTCATCCAAAAACTCAATGCAGTATAGATTTTAATTTTCATTATCCTGTCTCTGCAGCAACTACAGTTTCTCAACAGATGGTTTCAGTGGCTCAGGAGGCGGTGGCAGCCATGGTTCCTCTGTGGGTGTCCAGGGAGGTGTGGACTGGATGAGGAAACTGGCTTTCCGCTACCGAAAAGTGAGAGAAATCTATGATAAGCATAAAAGCAACGTGGGTGGTAAGTGTAACATACGACCATTCTAATTTTCTGTTTCCTTCTGATTCCTGTTTTCTTTTTCAGGAATTCCTTAGAATTCCCTGGCAATCATTTATGAATTTATGCCACAATAACATTTTAACTTCGTATAAAAAAAAACATGGAGGTTTGATTGAAACCTTTTGGGAAGGAAGCTCTGCATTTCTCATGGACTTCTTTTAGCATAACTTTACAAAGTTCTCTTGCTTTTTTTTTTTTTTAGACAAATATATATATATATTTTTTTCAAGGAAATATGTTCTGTAGGTTGTGTTTGATGTGTGTTTTGTTTTGGAGTCCCAACCACTGTAAATACTAGTTAATAGGTTACCATATATTTTTTTTTACTGATTTATATAACCATCAGAACAAGTCAGGTAGAACTAATGACTAGGTTTGTAGTGGGTGGAAAACTAGGTCCAGGATTATAGGTTGGCAGTATCCATGTGTGGTGATTTGGAGGACCTTGGAAATCCTTTTTGCCCAGAAATATCTCAAATGTCAGGTGCCACTAGGCCTAGTATTCTGTTATTTAAAATTAATTAATCAGCCATAGATTGTTCAAATTAGAAGAGACATTAGAAAGCTAATCTAAATCCCTTATTTTGTATTCAAGAAAATTGACGTTCCTCTTGAGGGTAATAAAAGCAGCTGCCGGGAAGCAGGTCCTCCAGTTCGAATCAGCAAGTTAGTGACCGTATCGCAGCTAAACTCCATAGCCCCCAACTCTTGATTCTGTGCACTTTACATTCATGCAGGTTTTTTTAGTGATATACCCTTATGAGAAAATATTTTAAATTGTGAACACTGAAGCTTCTACATACACACAAAATGTTGCATGAAGTTTCAGGGATTCCATAGACTACTTAGGGATATATAACCCCAGGTCAAGAGAACCCTTCTACCATACCATGCTGCCTTCAGTGTGGTACAGAAGGAAAAATCAGGCTTCGAAGGTCAGTTTAGTTCATTCCTGTTACATAGCCTTCCAATAACAGGTAATGATCATGGGCATTTGGGCTTTGGGAATTTAATTTACTTTTTTCAGATTCTCCTTTTTACTGCTTATTTTTTCTCATGATTCAGAACTAATACTTTTTCTTTTGATAACTCCAAGACTTTTTTGCTTTCCATCTCTCAGACATTGGCCTTTCTTTTGTTAGTTTTCATATACAACTTAAGTGTCTGATTGTTTCTCTGCACAGTGAGTGCTTAGACCTAGTTTCCTGAAGAAAGTAGTATAACCCCCTCTGAGAATCCCCTGAACCTACCCTGGGGAACATATTAAAAGTAATGTCTACCTATATTTTGTAAAATATGAATTAACAAAAGTGCCACATCATATTATTAGTTAAGTATATGACATTATATCTTCTTATATGTATATCATATGTGACATATAGGTATTGGTTTTGTTTTATCAGAAATATTAAGAGTCATTGAATTCTAGGCTTGCATTATGAAACCATCAGTCTGAAATAAATTATATACTGTTCTAGTCCTCTCTTTTTATGGAGTATTGGTAAAAGACTAGGATTTCTTTTCACTGTAGTAAATTGAGGGCCATGTTTATTATTTAAATATTATAACTCAAGTGTCTGATAACATGCTCTTATCAGGTGAGTTCTGTTTTGTTTTATGCTTAATTGTCTGATCTTAAACAGTATTTTAGTCTCGTATCAACTGGAGTTGTTTCAGAAGTACGTACAATACAAATAAATGACAAGAGTTGGTCATTCAACGTCAGATCTCAGGTTGATGTGGTATGAAAGGGGTGAAAGCACAGTCACCGTGGGAGCAGTGTGTGGTAGTGGCTGTGCCCCCTAGCAAAACATTCTGATGAAGGAAGTCAAAAGGATATTTTTAGTAAGTTACTCTGGGGTTTTACAAAGAAGAGAAACATATTAGCTCAGTAGAGTGTTTCAGTGACTTACTATTTCTAAACTGAATTCAGAAGTTGCTTCTTCAGTGTCAGCAAGGATAGTTTATCAAACGATAAATGTGTCTACTTTTATTCCCAAAGGCCTCCTCAGTCCCCAGAGAAAGGAAGCACTGCAAAGACTAAGAGCAGAAATTGAAGTTCTAACAGATTCCTGGTTAGGAACTGCATTAAAGTCCTTACTTCTTATCCAGTCCAGGTATGGAAATGGTTTTTTAGGTCTCATCCTCTCAGATATACACTCTTTCCTATACTAGTCCACGACAAGCTGTTTGCTAAAATAAAGCTTAGGATAGGGGTGAGAGGAGTTTAAATAAGCAAGAAAGTATTTAGGTTAGGTGGGGGGCAAGGTCATTTTGCATTAACATTACACCTTAAGAGTTTTAAGAGAATATTTGTATGTGAACGCCTTTTTATTTCCTCTTGCTTTTTGCTCACAAAATTAAAACTCAGTAACCCATAATCTCCAGCCCAGGAGATGGATCTGATGACGTTAAAGAATACATATAGGAGACATATCTCAAATATCCTAAGTATAGGAAACTGCAAAGAAAATGTACCAAAACCTACTCAGGAAGGCAGGATTCAAAAGAAAAGGGTATGTTAAGCAGATATAAGAGATTTCAACTTGATGCTTATAATGGGAAATAAAAACAGTCATATTTGTACCAATACCCTTATTGCTTCCTTCCTCAAAGCAGGAATTCCAGATCTACAGCCTAATAGAGCAAACAATAAAAATGTCACCAAGGGTATTTGATAAAGTTTATATAGGAATGTGAAATTAATTTGTATTCTGGAATCTACGTTGCTATTATGTGAAGAGTAGAGAGGACTAAAATCTTCTCATTTAAGGATTGAATTGCATTCAGATGAAATAGCACTGTAACTGTGAAAGTCTTTGTCATTTGTTTCTGGAGAGTAGTATCAGTTACCACCATGGGTTTGGGGTAACTGTTAAGTGCAGTGAGCTAGAATGGTTAGAAGGGAAGTGAGGCAAGAATCAAATTGCTGCTCTGTGCTCACTAAAGAATCTCTGTCCTTTTAATATGGAAAGTAAATAAACGAGATAATTAGAGCAATAACTGAACGAACACCATACTAGGCCCTTTGAGGTTAATTTTTAATAATTAGATGCTAAAGAGAAGATCCATGTGAATTCTTACTCCTGGGTTAATTTAGTTTCACCTTTTTCTTTTCTTTTCCTTCTTTCTCCTATCTAGAAAGAATTGTGTGAATGTTCTGATCACTACAACCCAGCTGGTTCCAGCTCTGGCTAAGGTTCTCCTATATGGGCTTGGAGAAATATTTCCTATTGAAAACATCTATAGTGCTACCAAAATTGGTATGGTTTCTCTTCTGTTTCTTGTCACTGGCCTAACAATAATGTTTCTTGCTTATGATGCACTTATTATATACCAGACCCTCTGTTAGACACTTTATATTTGTCTGTAATCCTTACAGCTATCTTCTCCTGATATTACTGATGAGGCAGCTCAGGCTTAATAGTTATATAGCTTGCTCAAGCTTCACAACTAGTAAGTTATATAAACAGGATTCAAATCCAGGTTTGTTGGACTTAAAACTTATCATGTTCTTTTCTTTTATAACACTTGAAAGAATGTAATATCTAGTTTAGAAATCTGCTTTTATCTCATTACAAATTTCTTTTTCACAGAGAAAGTGCTACTGTATAGCATAATAGAAAAAGCACTAGATTAAGAATCAAGGACTACACTATGTATTTTAAAATGCCGTTATGATGGCTGCTATCAAAAACCAGAAGATAACAAGTGTTGGCGAGGATGTAGAGAAATTGGAACCCTTGTGCACTTTCGATGGGATTGTAAAATGGTACAACTACTATGGAAAACAGTATAGCAGTTCTTCAAAAAAGTAAAACTAGAATTACCACATGATCCAGCAATCCCACTTCTGGGTATATATTCAAAAGAATTAAAAGTAGGTTCTCAAAGAAATATTTGCACACTGTAGTCATAATAGCATTATTCACAAAGCAAAGAGGCAGAAGCAGCTCAAATGTCCATCAAATGAGTAGATAAACAAAATGACATATACATACAGTGGATATTATTCAGCCTTAAAAGGAAAAGAAATCTTGTCACATACCACATGTACGAACCTTAAAGACATTATGCTAAGTGAAGTAAGCCAATCACAAAAAGACAAATACTGTTATTTTTTACTTATATAAGGTAAGTGAAACCGAGAAACTACCAGAGAGATTGTGAAAATTAAATGAAACTGTGTGTATGAAGGTACTTTTAACTGCTAAAAAATGTATTCAGTACCAAGTACAGGCATACCTCATTTTATTGCACTTCACAGATGTTGTGTTTGTTACAAACTGAAGGCAAGACCTTCCACCGGGAAAAAGATTGCAGCTTGTTTTATTACAATACTTGCTTTATTGTGGTGGTCTGGAATTGAACCTACAATATCTCCAGGGTATACCTCTATGAAATAGTAGGTACTCAGTAAATATTTGCTGCTGAATTAATTAATTGGCACCAGGTTTATACAAAACCAGATTGTTCCACTGAGAAGACAGCAAAATGTCTCACTCTTATCCTTTTACATGGTCCAGAGAAAGAGGATTATAAAAACCATCTTCTTACCCCTTCAGACCCTTTAGTCTATGCTTATAGTTTCACACTTCTCCATTGTAGCAAAGGAGAGAGTCCTGGAGTTTGAAGGTGAGCTGTGGTCATTTATTTTTTAATCTACTACTCTCCTATTGAGCAGATTTCTTCATAAAAAAAATTTTTTATACTCCAAGATCTGTGGAGGTTATAAACCCGCCTATTAACATTTATTTTTCTTCATTCATTTGCCAAATATTTACTGATTCACCTTTTATGTGCAAGGCATTTTTTAGGTACTGGAGATATAGCAGTAGTCAAAAAAGGCAAAAATCCTTGTCCTTAGTGGAAGAGAACAATCAATAAGCAAGTAAATAAAACAAACTGTGTCAAATGCTGATAAGTGCTATGGATAAATGGGGAGAAAAGGTTCTGTTTTAAATAGGACACTTAGGGAAGACCTCAATGAAAAGTTATATTTTAAGCAAAGACCTAAAGGAGGTGAGGGCATTAGCCATTAGCATGTATCTGGGGAAAGAGCATGCCATGGAGAGGGAACAGCAAGTGGAAAAGGTTGAAGGCGTGTTCAAGGAAGAGCAAGGGAGGAAGGATGTTGGGAAATTTAAGTCACGGAGATTAAAGGAGTGGGGAGATCCTGCAGGGCCTTAAAGATTAATTTAAAGACTTCGGCTTTGGTTCTGATGAAATGCTATTGTCAGATTTTGAGCAGAAGAGTGAGTGACATGATCTGACTCACATATTAAACAAATCAATCTGGCTGCTACATAGCATCTTGAGGAGAGCTGTGAGTCAAGTTAGGGGGTTATTGTAATAATCCTGCATGAGGTCCTGGGTAGCTTGAACCAAGTAGTAGCAATGGAGGTTGAGAAGTAGTCAGTTACTGGATATATTATGAAGGCAGAGCTGACAGGATTTGCTGATAGTTTGGACGTGAGATGTGAAAGAAAAAGAAGTTAAAGATGACTCTAAGAATATGGCCTAAGCAATTGAAAGGATAAATATGTCATTTACTGAGATGGAGAAGGGTATGGTACAAAGATTGGGAGTTTAGTTTTGGACATTAAGTTTGAAATAATTATTAGACATTTTAAGTGGAGATGTTAAGTAGGCAGTTGGCTATCTGATTCTGGAAGTCAAGGGAGAACTCCTGGCTGGAGATTCATAATTGGGAGTTCTTCATGTACATGTGGTTATTTAAGACTAGATGAGATCATAGGAATGAGTACAGATAGAGAAGAATAGAAGTCTAAGAAATAAGCCCTGAGGCCCTCTAATATTTAAATGTTTGGATCTTGAGGTATGTCAATGAAAGTATAAGAAAAAGTCCAGCCTAAGGAAAAGTCTTAAAAAAGTTTATTTGAGCCAAACCGATAACAATTTCCAAGAGGCAAAATCTCAATGGATTGAGAAAATGCCCTGGAGAATGTCACTTTTACAGCTTATTTTATACATTAGAATCAAAGGAGGAGACAGAAGGGGGACATTACATGAAATTCATCGTTGGTAGATTAGGGAGGTGTGGGAGAAAGCAAAGTGGGGAGAATTCTCTGAGACTGGATAAAAAGCAAAATGGAGAGACAACTTTTACATTAGTAAAAGAATAGTTAACATTTACAACACATAGAGATGGTATGTGGACAACAAGATAACAATGTGATTTTGTGCTCCGGTACTGGTGGTTGTACCTTCAAGGGGTCTGCAAAAGATTACTCTGACATTTCAAAGGTATATTATCTTAGATGCAAAAGATAATAGATAATTTTAAAGGTAAATATTGATGTTTGTCATGGAAGCTTTAGGCCTAACATGTGACTACCTACCATGACCCACTTTTAGTTAGGAATTTTTACATTCAGACCATCTTATGTGGTTACTTTGGTCTCTCAGTTTGTAAGGTACATGATCCAGGCCCTCCCCTGAACTTGTCATTTAGTATGTGGCCCCCTTTTCATCCACAGGTAGAACCAGCAAAAATGTCAGAAGGAGAGGCATATAAGTTAGAAAGAAAACAAAAAAGAATGGTGTCTGGGAAGACAAAGGGGGAGTGATCAATTCTATGAGATGTTGCTGATGGGTTAAGTAAGACCTGAAAATTAAAGGTGGTTTTTAGCTACATGGAGATCATTAATAACTTTGACATACAGTTTGAATGATGTGATGGGGATGAAACTCTAATCAGAATAGGTTTAAGAGAGAATGAAAAGAGAGGAGCTTTTCATTATAGAAGAGTGAAGAAATGAGTTGGGTACTGGAATAGAATATGGACTTAAGGATTTTTGAACATAAGAGAAATTATAGCAGGTTTATATGCACAAGGAAAGGTTCCACAAAATGAAGAAAGATGATAATGGTGCCTATGTGTCAAGCCTTGCCAAAGCACTAGGGAATATAGCAGTAACAAAATCTTCTGTCCTTATAGATCTTACCTTCTAGCGCTAGGATAATTTGGTTATCCATATGGGGAAAAAGCAAAATTGTATTCGCAAACTCTACTTGCAAAAATAAGTTCCAGGTAAATAAAACCACTTGACGAAAAGCAAAACTTTAATTTTTAGAAGAAAATATAGAATGGTATCAGTAGAGAAGGATCTCATTTAAAAGAACCAAAAATAGTATTTAAAAAAAATTTATTATTTGGATTGCATGAAGCTTTTAATTTTATGTTCAATGAAAGATGACAAAGTGACAAGACAAGCTGCAGACTGGGGAGAAGATATTTGCAACACATTTACTTGTTAATTAATATACAGAATCTGTAAGAACTCCTGCAAATCAATAAGTAACAAACAACATACTAGAAAAGTAGGCAGAAACCTTGGAAAAGCCAGTTTTCAGAAAAGGAAACCTAAATTGTCAGTAAATGTATGAACAGTTTCTTAACTTTACCAATTAAGGATCTGCAAATTAAGGAAATTTAAATTAACATGTGATTCATTTTTCACTTACCAGATTGATAAAAATTTAAGTCTGACATTGCCAAACTTTGCCAAAGAAATGGGGACAGTTACTCTACAGATGGAATTGAAAATAGATATAACCCTTTTTAAAGATCGCTTGTCAATGTCTAGTAAAGTTTGAGATGTACAATAACCCAATAATCAACCAATTCCACTTTTAGATGTGTATACTTTAGTGTGCAGACTATAACCCACGTTCCAAATTCTGCCCACTGCTTTTTTTTGTATTGAAACGTAGGCCTGCCCAAATCATTTCCATAGTGACTTTTACACAACAGTAGCAGAATTGAAGAATTGCAACCGAGATCATATGACCTGCAAAGCCTGAAATGTCTACTATCTGACATGAACTAAAACTGCATATATCCGTAAGGGTTAATATGCAAAGCAATGTTGAACACAAAAACGCATTGCAGTTAGATATACATAGTACATAACGTTAATATAAAGGTAAAAATTATTCACAACAATATCATACATTGTTTATGGATATGTACTCACAGAGAGAAAGTGGGGGAATGACATTCGGTAGGGATACGTAAGAAACCACATAAATCTGTAATATCTCATTTTTATATTTTTTTTATCTAAACCATAAAGGGTTAAGATTTGACAGAGACGGGTTGGTCATAGATATATAGGCATTAATGTTTATTCTCTTTGTATGTTGAATTATTTCATTTACAAGGGATATGGAGTGGGGAAGGATTTATCTGAAACCCACCTCCCTTCAGATTTTGCTACTGTTGCCACTACTTTACTGCATTTCCTAAGAACCCAGAGCAGTCACTAAGCCTACTACACCTGAAAGGTAGATTTTCTGTAGTGCTTCTTTTACTGAAAAGTCCTGGCACCCAAAGGCTTATCAAAGTAATGGAAATGATTTTATTCCCTCTGACAGTAATTGTGCTTATTTGGTGATTTTCCTTGGCCTCTTTTCATCCAGAGCTAATTCACAAAGCTGTAGTGGTACCTGGCACCCTGGTAACCACAATGAGAGGCTTAAAGCTTTTCCTTCACAGCATTGTGAAATTGGAGCAAGGAAAAGAACTGCTCGTTCGCTTCCTCCGAAATGATTTCGATTGCAGTAATGGCCACTCCACAGTCTTGAACATGAAAGAGAATTCTCCAAATCATTACTGAAAATGTCAGGAGTGTTTTTGATACCTATCAGAGAAACCCGGGAACCTAATATTCTCCAAAGGCTTGGTTGGTCTTGCAGTTACAGCTGTAGTTGCTTGACACTCGGTAAGCTGACTAGTCATTGGCTTTATCCTCCTGAACAGGAGAGCTTATCTCCTGGATCATTTTAAGAGTGCAAAATGGAAGAAGTATATTTGCCATCTGTATTGGAGTCATTTTTTCATTTAGCAGCTTCTTTACTTTGAGCTGTTAGTAATTCTCTCAGTCTCTTAATACTTTTAGAAGAAACATACCTAAATGTATTTAATCCTTGATCACTGCATGCCAGGACAATGAAAACATCTCTGTATCCTTGGCATCTAAATATGAGTCTTTGCTGGGTCTTAGGAGAAAAGTCTAAAATCTTGACTTAAAGGTTTTTTTTATAGACAGATCGTAAATTAGACTATGGATCAAGCAGAGGTTGGCTTAGGTTGTAAGGATGTAATGGTTGGAATGCAATTAGACAAAGAACTCTTCAATACTTTGAACATAATAAGAATTCATTATTAGTAGAATTATTTAATGTTGGAATTGGAGGATAAGACATAGACTTACAATCATCCACTGATTCAGTTGTGATTTTAATATAGATTTACTCAGCGAACATCAGTTGAAAACCTGATAGGAATGTAAGTCATGGCAATGCTATTGAAAAATGTTAGCACTGAAAGGGACCTCAGTGTACCTAAGCCAAGCCTGTACTAAAAGGAGACTGAAGCCCAAAATGAACTACTGTCTGATCTAGGTTTGGTTTGAGGTGCCGCTTGACCTAGGGATGTCAAAGACTTGCAGTTACACAAATGTACCAAGCAGGATTTCTGGGTATGGGTATATAGGTTCTTGTCAATTGTGATGTGGTTATCTTGAATTTGTGTATTTGTACGTTTATTACAACAATTTCCCAGCAGATGGCAGCCAAGTGCCTTGAGAAAGAGAGAAAGAGGCACGTTTCTATTCACACAGGAACCCTGGTGTTAAGTCACTGGATCTGGCAAGAAGAAAAGATGAGAAAGTTGTTAGCAAAGCGAGATGAAGAAGGAAACAGAGTCAGGACTTTGCTTAACTAAAGAAGGTGGCAGAAGCAAGGAAATAAAGTATAAAAGATAGTGAAGGAGAAGCAAGGGAAATAATTTCCTTTTTATTTATTTATGCAAATAAAATCTTTCCCACAGTAGTGGATGAAGAAGGAAACAGAGTTAGGACTTAGCTTAACTGAAGAAGGTGGCAGAAGCAAGAAAGTAAAGTATAAAAGATGGTGAAAGAGAAGCAGGGGAAATAATTTCCTTTTTATTTATTTATGCAAATAAAGTCTTTCCCACAGTAGTATCATCTGTGCACATTTTAGGTGTTGGTTCCAAATGGGATTTGAATTTTGATATATTGCCACATATCTAAAAACTATCTGCAGTGGATTTAGACCACCCATTTCCCATGGTCAATATCAGTGAGACAGTATCTCAGTTCCAGTTAGAAAGTAAAATAGTGAGCAAATTCCAGATGTGACAAATGTTGCTGCCATATATATTGGTATTCTGGGGTTCCTCCCCCACTGAAAGGCATAAACCCCATGGCTAGAACTGTTTCTGGAAATGAAGGAAAATGAGTATTTGCCTATTACTTGTTGTTAACAAGAAATCAGGACCTTATGCTTCCACTTCTTTTTTCTATATTTGAAAACAGTTTCCCCTCAGAAATATTCTTTCATCATGTACAGTGCTAGAGCCTAGACTTGGATTCAGGAGCCCAAAGTCTAGCTATAAGTTTGTTTGGGATCTGGGTCAAGTCCCTAATCCTTTGAGTCCTATTTTCATCTTAAAATAAGGGGTGATACGCATCTCACTGGATTATTTTGGGAATTAAATAAGAAATAACTTGAAAACTGCTTTGTAAGCTGTAAAGTACAGTAGATGTGGAAAGGGAGGTGGTGTACACAGTTCTTGCACTGCCTAGGTCACTTAGCTTCCCATTTATAGATCCAGAGGGCCTACTAAAGCTCTAGCTGCCACCCCTACTCCCCACCAAGCAAACTACAGGGGCTGCCACTTGTTTTGTCTTAAGCACAGGCATGTGAACAGCCCTTTTCTTTGGTGCTGAAGAAAAGATAGCAATGTCCTAATAGGAAATGTCTTTTTCTCATCAGGTAAAGAGAGTTGCTTCGAGAGAATTGTGTCAAGGTTTGGAAAGAAAGTCACATATGTAGTGATTGGAGATGGACGAGATGAAGAAATTGCAGCCAAACAGGTAACTGCGATAAAGAAAATAGTCTGTGTGGGAATGCATTGAGCAATTAGGAAAATGGTAAAACTCAGAAACCTTAGCAATCTGTTGTATATTTACAATGTTTTCCCTTCTCTTCTTCTCCCATTTTTCTTTAAGAAAAGAAAGAAGGTCATTTTTTCCCCAGATGGAGTTTTTCCTATAAGTTATTAAATCCTCTCCTTCCCCCTTCTCACTGCCACTAAAAAAATTTAAACCCTTTGAGCCCTGCTTCAGGGACCCCATCTTCAATCTTCATCTTAGAGGACAGTACTTTCTTTTTTTGGTGGGGGTGGGGGTAGGGTGCGGTAGAAATTATCATTTAATTTTATTTAATTTTTAATTTTGTAAATATATTATCTATAGAAATTCTTATATATTCATAACCGGAGATAGATTTTTCTAACTTATTGTAAAATTACTTTAAAATGAAGCATTTCAGTAAGATTCAGACAGCCTTTTTAAATTTGAAAGTATAGCACCTGCCAATTCCTTGTCAAGGACAGTTAATTGACAATAGGAAAGGCAGAAATTTACTAATGGATTTTCAAAAACATCTTTTGAATAAGTGGATGGAATTGAAAAAATGAGTATTGGAAATTACCAATCTCTGTGTTATCTTTTTTTAAAATAACCAATTATCAAAATAAGGTGAACATAAAAGTCAACTTTTAGATTGCTTTATCAAAGAGTAATCTGAGATTTTAAAAAATAATTATGCGTATTGACTTTGCACTCACCAAAAATATTACTAGTAAAAGCAAAAAGGATTTTTGTACCATTAATTAAAAAATTAAATGATGTTTAAATTATATCCTTATATTAAAATGCTTATCTATTTTATAATATACATAATTTATAAGTATATAAATACATAATAATTAGATATATCCTTTGAACATATTAGTCTCTCTGGGTTCCTGTATTTTCACATGTAAAATGAATAGTATTGATCACACAATCTCAACTTGTTTGAAAATTCTTTGATTTTATTATCAATGCCTATAGATCCTTTTTTTGGCCTACACATCTACATTTTTTAAGAGATACTATCATTAGGTTTCTTTCACATGTTTAAAAACATATAAAACCTACATTTTCTTTGGAATTGAGACAGCTCATATTCCCCTGCCTGATGTCAGTCTTATATAAGTATCTTTTGAGGTAAAAATTAATTTTTTTTTTCATTATGAGACAAGGAGATGAATTCAATAGCATCACTATAATTGAGGACTGAGGAAGGGTTTACTTAAGACTGGAGGGAAAAAACAGACATGGGGGATGACAGGAATTTATTTTGAAGAAAGAAATTACAGAATCTGCTGATAGATTGGGATATAAGGAATTTTGTAGAGAGAAGAGTTAAAGATAATTTAGAAGATTGTAGCTTTGGAGATTAGGAGAAGAGTGATATTATGTATAGATTTATGAACATATTAAAAGATTCCAGTTTGTAATAAAAGAATGTTGAGCTCAGTTGCAAAAGTTGAATTTGAAGTAATTTGGGTACATCAGTTATGATTTTTCTCTACTGTTTTATTTAAAAATAAATCACGATTAGGGGAGAAATAGATTAATATCTCTAATGGATAAAGATCATGTGCAAATCAATAGAAAGAAAAATAACATTTCCAGTGGAAAAATGGACAAAGGCAATGGCCAGGAATTCACCAAAGAAGACCCCCCCCCCCACATGACCAATAAACATCAGAAATGTTCAACCTAATAAATAATTTAAGAAATGTGAAATTAAAATAATAACTTGTAATATAGATTATCAGGATAGTCTTTAGCCATAATTACGTTGCTTCTTTGGAGACATATTTCTTCTGTCTTAGAGAATTAGATTTGAATGAATGTGCTTAGAATGTATTTTGAAGCTATTACTTATACGCCCTGGCTTATGGAAATGAGCACCTGAGAGGGAGAGGGAGTCAGGAGTCTGGTTGGAGCACAGCAGGTAGGTGTGACATAACAGGTGGGCCAGGAATGTGCTGAGAAGAGCTGACAGTTGGAATTAATGATGACTACATCAAGTGAAAAAGATCATCTTTTGCAGACTGAAATGACACAGCTCATTTCTGAAGATGAAGAAAAAGTGAAGTATATCCCTTTTAACCGGCTAGCCAGGATTCATTAAGTCATTCCAATGTATCTGAAGAAGTTGAGAAAGCACCAGATAGATACTAAAAAGCACCAAAAGTACAGAATCTTAGGTGTCAGTTCAGAATATAAAGTTTGTCATGTATGTTCTAATATCCAGCAAATGGAATTTTGTTTGAAAATCCTCAAGGGTGCCCTAAGAATTCAGAAGAGAACAATAGATACTGTTAAAGAAAAAAAAAAAAAACCTCAGGATAAACAGGAGAATTTTTCCAACTCTTGAACTCTATAGAAGAAATTAAGGAACAAATCAGTGATAAAGAAATTTCATTTCACCAGCTTCAACACTCTTTGTGGTGTATTTTTGACAAGTTTTAACCTTTATGATGGTAGTGCAGTTAATTTTCTACTTTCTGTTATATACTGTTGACTGTATGTCTTTAGTGGCTACGTGCTATTTTAACTGAATAAAGTTTAGAATCCTAGGAGTGCCTCCTCATTTTGCAGGCTGAAATTTTTGAAGCCATATTTGCGGGCTATGTAGAATGGAATTTCAGGGACTAAAGTTGTCATTTGTATGTGCTTTGAAAAGAAAAAAAAAAATTCTAGGGAAAATCTGAACCCGACCTTCAGCATACGTCCTTGGATCATCTATCTACTGGGAGGTAGTGGCCTTAATTCAGAAGCTGTTTGTTTGTTTGTTTGTTTGTTTGTTTCAGTTAGGCTTCTCAGTTTTCACAGAGTACATCAGACTTTTGAATTGTCTATTTAAATGACAGCTCAGAAAAGCTGAGGCATAAAATATTAACTCATTGTTTGCTAAGATGTTATCAGTGTCTTAGCTGAGTGAAGTGATGGTTTGGGAGGACTGACCAGAGAATTTATGCTCTGTAGTAGATGCTGTGGTGTGCTACCCAGAGCCCCAGCAGGACTGAGGCACTCACTTCCTTAGCTGCCCCTGCTGTCTGCTACTAATGGCTCACAGTCTCTCTCCTGGAAGTGCCCTCAGCAGAAGCTGCCTTGCCCAAGGTTACATCACCTTCCCAGAGACAGCCTGCAGGGATGGGGGCACAGATATAGTCTTTGAAGGATGATCCAGCTCCAGAGCTCTCTCGGGGAGGGATTGATGCCTCTCCAGCAATTGCATTGCGGTTCAGCTGTGGGCAGTGCCTTCTTAAGAGCCTGAGACTTGGCTTCAAAAAGGCAAATAACCCTGATTTTTCCAGGCTTCAGATTCTCAAAATACATTACAATTAGTGGGGAGTTGTTTAGAGAAAGTCCTTCCTGCTTCTGAGCCCTGGAAAAATTATTCTAATGTTTACCTCCTCACTATGCAAATCCCAACTTCAGGTCTTCCCTTCTTAATACAAGAAACAGTAGATGAAAGAGCCTCGGCCATGGAATCTGAAATCACACAGGTTCGAACCTCAGTTATTTATTAGCTGTGTGACTTTGGACAATTTACTCATCTTGAGTCTCCTCGTCTTATAAATGGATCTATACATGTTCTTTCCCTTCTACCCCAGTTTTCTTGTAGCTCTATTTCTTATACTTGAGGCAGCAGATTGCCAACTAGAACCTCTGTCCTAATTTTCTTCATTCAGTTAATATACAAACCTTCAGCAACTAGTAATGAACTATGAGATTAGTGGTAATCAGTTGGCATTATTATCTCATTATGTTTTTATGTGCCACTTTAAGTAGCAATTAAAGGACCTTTATTTTTTTCCACGTGTTATCTTTGGAGCTCTGATTCTAAAATGCTTGTCGCCTTCTGGGAAAGATACTAGTAGATATAGGTATCAGTGCTTCTAGGTCTGAAGAAGGGAATGAGGAGATAAAGAACAACTCAAGTCATTAGCAGAGCTGGTGTCTCTAAGCTGATGCCTGTAACCATCTACCATAGGATCTACTCTTGGAAAATGCCTTAGAGCTCTATCCAGTTCAGCTTCCACCCTGCGAGGGCTCTTTTCCGCAGACTTTTTGGCAGAAGACTTTCTAGTCCTTGTTTGAACATACCCAAGTTGGGATAAGGAGGCTGCTTCCCAGGTATCCCGTTCTACTGTGGGGTCATCCACACTATTAGGATGTTCCACCTTCCTCTGAACTTAAATTCATCTCCCTTACTTTTCCATCGGTCTAGTCTGGCACTCCTGAGCACAACATAACACGTCTACTTCCTCTTCTGTATATTAAAAGCCTTTTAAACATTATGTGTAAGGAGCAGGTTGAAAAAACACTGAGCTACATGCCAGAAGAACTGTTCTAGGACATCAGTATGCTGGGTAACTTGTAACCATTTTGAATGAGACAGTCAGTAAAGCCAATCTCCTTCAACTTCATGGAACATGGTTTCCAGCACTTGCATTTGTCAAAACCCTTCTTTAAAAGGCTTTTAGAATAGCATGCAGTATTCTGGACATAATTCTGACCACATGATATAATGGGGTTATTTTTTTCCCAGATCTGTATGCTCTGAATCTTGGTCACAGACAAGATTTGGGCTTTGTAGCTCTGTACCTTATAGGAAATTGATGACCACCTCTAAGAAAATGTAATGGAGTATTAATATCCATTTCTTATGTGGATATTTCGATCCTAAAGACCCTGTATAGTAGCTAGAATATATCTCATAAAAGCACAGAGTTACCACTGAAACCTAAAAAAAGCTCTCAATTTTGTTAAGTGTTCTATAGTGTACAACAGTGGTCTCCAACCTTTTTGGCACCAGAGACCAGTTTTCCTATGAAAATCTAATGCCTGATGATCTGAGGCAGAGCTGAGACGGTGATACTAGCGCTGGGGAGCAGATGCAAATACAGATGAAGCTTTGCTTGCTGGCCTACCGCTCACCTCCTGCTGTGTGTCCCAGTTCCTAACAGGCCATGGACCAGTACCAGTTTACAGCCCTGGAGTTAGGGACCCCTAGTATACAGAGTTCTTATACATATGACTTATTTGATCCTTATGACATCCCCATGAGGTGGGCTGGAGTGGAGAGGGTTACCAAATACCTTGGGAAGCGGTCTGTGGACAAAGGAGTTTGGGTAAATATGAGCTCCCAAAAGAAGTTAGGCTAACCAGCTTTCCCTGCTCTCTTCCAGCACAACATGCCTTTCTGGAGGATCACAAACCATGGAGACTTAGTGTCCCTCCACCAGGCTTTGGAGCTTGATTTTCTCTAAGAACTGGAATGAAGAGCCTTCCCCATGAGCTCCTTTTCACTCCTAAAGGGAGCTGGAGACCAGAACCAACTGGGAACTCACTCTCTCTCCCTTTCTCTCTGCTTTTCTCTCTCCCTCTCCCTCTCTCTCTTACCCCTTCCTGTCCTCCCTCCCCGCTCTCTCTCCATCTCCATGGAATGCTGGCGAGAACACAATCAGAACCAACAGCTGCAAGGGACAAAGCTTATTTTTGCTAAGAGTGAGCTGCAGCCCTGTGTTCATCCTTGTGCAGAAGCGGGAGACAGTTGGAGTGAGAGAACAATAGACTCACTGCAGCTACAGTGCTTTTAATTCTTCTGGGGTTTTTTTTTTGTTTTGTTTGTTTTGTTTCCAGAAATGAAGAAAAAGAAAAGAAAATTCTTGGGGCAGAGTTTCACTCTTCGGTCAATGACCTGATTGAGAACTGCTATTAACTTGCGATAGGATAAATGTGGCCGACTTGTAATAACATCTCTGACAGTCTTTGTAATCTCCTTAGCTGTAGAACATATTCCCAGTGAATGTATATGTAATTTTTATAGGTAAGGGTCTGGTCTCTGAAGCAGGTTTTTCCTCTTTTCTTCTTCTAGCAAGAAAGGAGTATGTAAAGTTTCCTTGGAAAATAGTAATTGAAATATCTAAAAATACCTCTCTGTGACGATAGCACCTCTTTAGCTGCTCCAGTGGTCTGCTCTCTAGGATGGTTTCCCTCCTGTTCTTCCATCTCCTAGTTTGCTGAACTGTGGGGCACGGGACACTGATTAACTTTAGACTTTGATATTTCCCATCCTAGAAGCCTCGTCCCCTTTCCAGTACCTCTTCTCCTTTAAACAAACGGCACAACCCCAAAACTCCTTCTCTTAGACAGTAAATGCTAAACTTCAGCTTGACTCTTTTATTCAGAGACTGCCCTGGGGGCTTATCTCCAAACTGGAGGGAAGGGACTACGGCTTCTGTGAATTTCCGCTCATTTGGCTCTTGAAACAGGAAGAGTCCACCTTTTCCTCCTGCAGATAGGCACTCTTCTCCCAACAGATGCTCACCCCCACAGCCTTCCCTTCCTTCTTGGTCATCATTGCTAGGCTCTTGTCCCTTTCCCACCCTTGGTACCTCACAGCTGCCCCCAGCTGCTCTAGCCAACCCCTCGGCTTTGGACCCAAGAAGTCAAATCATGTCTAAGAACAGGCGCATAACTACATTTTGGCCAAAACTACCAATGTAGTTGACTCCCTTTGAAGCCCTATAAAGGATATTCTGGGCATATATTTACCCAGAACTCTCTATCTGTATCTGAAGAGGAGTGCTGTGATCAAAACCCAATTTTTCCATGGTAACACCTCCCACTTCTCAAATATCATTCTGAAATGGGAAACCAGAGGTCAGAAAGACTTTCCTGTTTTAAATGAGGGTATTAGACCCCCTATTCCATACTTAGAAATTTGGTCCTGGGCCAAATACAGGCACACTTCTCAGCCTGACTTCTGGGAAGGTTGGTGGATGCCAGGCAATAGTCATAGCCTTCCAGCTCTGCTGTTTGTGGAAGCTCCATCCCTCCAAGACCAACCTGGGCAGGATAAACTTGCCTAGAGCTGAGGAAGTTCAGCTTCTCCCAGGCTGCAGAGAGGGGTGATTATATAAGCACCTGAGAGAGACTGTAAGTCTGGGTCCTCAGGAGGAGGCATCCTTGACCAACCCCAGCTATAATTGTTTGTCCCCAGAGATTGTGCATATCCATTTCCAGAGATGATGTAGCACAAAAAGGCCAGACTCCTCCCAAGGCCAGGTCACTCAGCAGAAAAAGGCTGTTTTATACATTCCTTCAGAACTGCTTGAGAAACTACTACATGACTCGCAATTTTAGGGAAGAGGTCTTTGGAGAGAAACTGAAGTCAGTGCTCATTACTTGGCTGTCTTTGGCCTTGTTTCCATTAGCGGATTGGGGGAGGGTGGGGATATGTAGTCTTAAGGTCGACCTTGCCTTTGTCTGAGTTAAACAGTTTCCCAGATGCTGCTCTGCCTTGCTTGATAATTGATCTTAGTTCCAGGATGCGTTTTTTCTTGCAGGCCCTACACCCTCCACCTACCGGCAGTATAACTGTTGGTTTCCTGCTGGCGCTGTGCTTCAGGCTTGAGGCTGTGGAATGGTGCCCCCCATCATGCACACAGGTCCACACAAACTCCTCCCTCTCCCTGCTCTTTGGGAGAAGCTCTTTATTCCTAGAATATGACTTGGACCCCATTTTCTATGGCCTTTTCCCTCCTGCCCTGACTTCCCAGCACAGGTCTTTGCAAAAGGAACTTGAAATTGGCCAAAAGAAGTGAGAAGCTCTCTGAGCAGAGCAGCCTTGGCTCTGCTCAAATTGTCGCCGCCCTATTTAGAGGGCAGGCCGAAAATGGGACCTGGCTCCTCTTTGCCAAAATGAATTGTCTAGGGAACAGTATTCTTCTTTTACCATGTTTTCCTCCCCATCACAAAGATCTGGAAAGGAAAATAAGTGGGTAGCATCAAGAGCTTTTGGAAGCTAAGAGCCCAGGGACACTGGGGGTCCTTCCCTCAAGGAGGAAGGCATCTTTACTAGAAAGAGTCCCCGTGAAATTAGCCACATGATGAATCCTTCCCCCAGCTGGGCACTGTGGGTTCTATAAGATGGGTCTGCACATTTCATGTTAAGGACTCTTGTAGGGGATCCGGAGTTGTCAGGTGTGTCCTGGGTTTAAGAGGTAGCATGACTTTCGAATGTAAAACTGACTGTGCCTTAGCATCACCCTGTCCAGTGCCCCTGGGGCAGCTGGTGGTGTCCAGGAGAATGGATTCCAGCTCCAGATTTAGATGCTATTTGCTTGGGGGTAATCCTCTCTTCTCTACAAGTTGGGAGTGGAGGGCAAAGCTAGTGTCCCAGGAGACTTTTGCCACAGCTCGTTCGCAGTTTACACAAACTCAGCTTTAAAGCTCTCAAGTAGAATCTGATAGGCAAACTCCAGCTGCAGCATATGGAGCTTCTAGATGGTCACTCCCTTGAATGGGTGTCAGTGCCACCGAAGCATGAGAGAGGAGTAGAGCGGCAGAGCTCCATCCTCCCTCTTCCTGGGAGCGCGATGGTCTGAGCCAAGGGCTGGTGAGCTTGGGGTGTTCCTCCCCTCACTCCTGCAGAAGAGGGCAAGTAGGGCCCCTCTTAAGCAAGCTTATGTTTCTTACCACTAACTAAATTGGTTTCTTTTTTCATCCAAAAGTTGGAACTCCCCAGATATTTAACTTACATCAGCCAAATCTGAGTTCTGAGATTCTAAAATATTCTAAATCACAAGAGGGAATATCTAGTTCTGTCCCATTCCCGATCAGCAGGCTCTCTTTCTGTCCCTTCCTCTCCTCCGAGTCAGACAGCTCTAGCAAGTAAGGCTCACTGGTTAGTTCCTAATGCACTGACAGGAGCCATCCCATTAAGGACGACTTCTACTCAAAACCTGACCCTCTGGATTACAGGTGCCTCATTTAGCAGGAAAAGGCATTGATTGGATTGGATATATTTATGTGACTGCGGGCATTTGTGGCTGTAGAGTCCTTGACCATAATGTTATATGTAATGGGAACTATCTTGTAAACTTGAAAAAAATAAAGTTTTTATTTTCTATACAGTTTTCTCCTGTGCCTTTTCTGAATAGGATCAGCCAAGTTGCCCAGCTGAGTAGGCTTTTAAGTAGAGCTTCATAAACTGAAGAGCTCATTAGAAAGATAGCACCCTTTCAATAACTGAGTCATTAATTTCACACACACAAAAATGAACCATTGGATATAAATAAATGTACATAGGAAAATAAATATTTCAAAATAATTTGCAAGAGAAAGTTCTTGTTTCTAAAATATGTGTTTTCGTTTTTTTAGGTGAGGCAACCCTGGGTTGTCCTCACAGATTACAAGGACCTTTTCATCTTATAATCCCTTATTTATATTTTTTATGCCTAAAGCACCCGGTCTTCCTAGGTAGTCTCCCATCCAAGTACTAATCAGGCCCGACCCTGCTTAGCTTCTGAGATCAGACAGGATCAGGTTTGATCAGGGTAGCATGGCTATAGACTTAGATTGCTTTTTAAAGGTTAAGACTGGCATAAGAAATTGCATTTGTCAAATATTCTGAAATTATTAAAGAGAATGTCTTGCTGTGCTGAGCTTAAAACACAAAAGCATTAAAACTGACAAACTGTTACCAAACCTTGTTTGATTTGGCCTGATTTCATGTCACATCAACTTTTTCTCATTTCATTTCTTCAGATTTGAGCCTGACTCCATTACTGGCCTGGGAAAGTCAAGAATTCTTTTGCTTTCTATTCCAGTGAAGGTCAAAATACTTGGTTCTACCTTCCAAGTACCATTCACATTAGACTGCAAGATGTATTTTCCCCAAATTACCCCAGAAAAGAGGGGGTTGCCATGTATTCTAGGCATTAATTTTTTACATCAGGTACATATTTTGGACCACACTGTAGCTGAAGCAAACTTGGTAGTTGCTATATATTTCCTTACTTGGTCATAACAAATATCAGAGTACTGATTGCTTCTCAAACCCAAAGAATAAACATCTCCATCTCCCCCAATAACATTTGCACGTTTCTCAAAATACTTTTGGGGGCAGGCAATTCAGGAGGTTTTTATTCTTCAAAAACAAGTTTCTTGACATTTAAAAAAGTTATTGATGGGAATCGTAAAAGTTCTAATGGCATGTAATATCACTCATCTTTTTAAAGTTCTTGATCCTGTAAACATATACAAATGAAACTTTTTCTCCAATTTTTTGGGTAGTATACTATACACGGTTTGGAATTAATGGCATACATCTTACCATTACCATCATTTGATAATTTCATCTGGAGTATAGGTGAGCAAAAAATTAGGAACATCTTTTTGGATTTTCTCAGGGGAAAGTAGGGAATTACCTAAAACATTGTATCTTCTGTTAACATATTTGGCATCTCCCGAGTCTGGTCTTCTCCATGTATGACAGGAAGAAATATGGAAATGTAAATGGAGCAAATATTCATTTTAGTGAAACCTAGGACCTATATCCAAGGATAGATTGGGCACTACACCCACTGTCTGGGGTCTCAACCCTGGATTTTCCCTGAATCGAGAAAAATAATTGTACTTTTGTGTTTTTAAACATATTCAGTTAAAAAGAGTGGTCCTTTTCCTGAGGTCATTCTATCCTTTCTTTTAGAGATGATGAAGATAACAAGTGGTGGTAGTTTTTACTGCCCTTTTTTGTAAAAATTAAGTTGGTTATCATGTTGGCCATTTTATTTTACTGCTCCATGAAATTCAAGTCTGGAAATCCATTCTGCCTCTACTATTCTATATGTGTTAAAAAGCACCAGCATCATCTTCCCAGAACCTCTTCTTGTTTCCAGCCTTCATCTTTGTGTCATCTTTGTCTGTAGGCCAATATCGCCACTACAAGCCTTCTTCATACAGTCACTGCTGACTTGATATATGGGATAAAATTCATGTGTAGGGCTGGCTCACTTCCTTAGCTCCTTTAGTAGGGCTTAGTTTCTCAGGGAAGCCTTCCCTGGCCATTCTATGTAAAACTATCACTCCCACACAACACGCACAAAAGAAACACACTCCCTGTCCCCTACTTTTCCTTTGAGCACTTAACCCTATCTGATATCCAGTTTTACTTATCCTGCTCATTATGTCTTCACAAGAGAATGAATGAATAATGGAACTGAGACTATCCTGAGTCCCATCACAGTGGTGGGACCCTTCTGTCTCCAGCACCCTTTTCCTGTTCCTTTGTTCTCCAAACCACAGATGTCCTAAGAGCAGCAGAAGGTTTTACCTCCCTGGCACCACTGCACACTTCCTCATTCCCTAAGCCACCTCATCACTTACACTCTCCCTGAGCTCCCAGCAAAACGATCTTTCTTCACCTGGGCTCTCATATTCACTTCCTGGTACTAAAGGTAATTATGGCTACTCCTGCCAGGCCCAGCAGCAGAGCTGGTTAAGAGCACATACTAGAGTTGGTCCAGATCTGGGTTCTGATGCCCACCTGAATGATCAAACCCCACACTGGCTTACCAGCTCCTGAAATTTGGAAAACAAGATTGAGAGGTCCTGCCTAAGCCAGACCTTTTCTCTGTCCTGGGGCCTTTACCAATTTTGAACAGTGGACACTTGTATCCCTGACCCCTCCTTTCCAGGTGGCTTTGAATTCTATAGATTTAATGACACGACTAGGTTGGAGGATTTCATGAGTTTTTAATAATAACCCAGTAATACCATTCATCGAAAACAACACACGTGTCTCTCACTTGCAGAGACACATATGCAAATACCTTCTCTCCCTCTCACCTAAACTCTGAGGTAGAAAGTACACTGCCTAAAGTATAAAAATGCTCAATGAGCTGAGCCTTGGCCCAGACCACAGGTTCACAAGGCACTTGGTTGAAAGGTGGCCCCCTTGAGAGCAGGGACAGAGGCTGGGCCAGCTGCACTAAGGCCTTGGAGGGGTCGATGGGCCAGCCATTTGGGCATCCCTGGCTCCTGGCGAGCAGCTGAAGAGCATAAGGGTGTTAGCTGATCTTGTTCCAGGTTCCAAGGATAGAATAATGTTCCTGACACATAATGGTGTTCCTTCGAGTAAATATTTGGTGAATGAATTGAATTACTGAGGTGGGGCAAGAAAGGAAGAATTCTGGAGAATACATCCTGGAGGACTTAGGGCCTTCTAGCCCAGGATAGGGGAACCAAGGAGTGGGACAGCATCCCCATCAATTATTGGAGGTGAAAATTTCAACACTGGGACTCCCTAGGGCACCAGCTATACTGGTTGGGAGGAAGAAAAAATGAGGCCTCTTCTTTCCTCCCAAAGTGTTTTGTAGATAATTGGGGTCTTTGACCCTCTCAAACCCAGCCCTTCTCACCTTGTTCTTATCCTTGAAGGCAGGCTTCTTACTCAACTCATCTTTAGTGCCTGGCAAGATCAGGCATCAAGTGCTTGTTGAGTGAACCAAGACTCACAGCAGCATAATTAGCTTATCTTCTGCATTCTACCGACGATTCCATCTGTCCTTCTGTCCTCTGGCCGAGTCTGACCCTGCCTCAAAGGACCCCGTTCAACTCTTCCATGGCAAAACAGCCTCATCCTTAACCTTGGGGAAAAAAGTTCTGAGCCAAGCAGATCATGCGCTGGTTCTGAGGCAGCTGATGCCACTCAAGGGGGTGGAAGCTCCGGGCCCCGTCCACCTGCACGGGCTCCCAGGAGCAGCTAGGGTGCAGCCAGCGGTAGTAGACAAGCCGCAGAACCAGACCCAAAAGGAAGCTGACGCTGCCCAAAGGCAGCAACATCTGGAGCAGGACCCCACTGGGCAGCCAGGCACCGTGAGTCACCCAGGTGACCACCATGAGAACACTGTCACTCAGGAGAAACACCAGGTGGATGATGGCGCGGCCCCGAGTGCGACCCTCAGCCACATTGAACCAGGAGAAATAAAGGATGGTGGCCACTGTTGCCCGGTACAGCCACTCAGAGCAGGGATCTGGCATAAAGTCGGTACCCTGAAGCCAGACCCAGAACAGCAGCACCAGCCACAGGCCCAAGAAGTGCAGAGTCACATAGCAGGGGAAGAGGGCTGAGAACAGGGCCACAGCCAGGACTCGGGGCCACAGCAGCAGCAGGTTCCACAGGAAGTAGATCACGGAGGAGCCCAGCCCCAGGAGGGGCTTGGAGGGGAGGCAGGTACGCAAGGCCCGGTGGTAATCGAGCAGCGCCCACGAGATACCCACGAAGGACATGCAGATGCCGACCCCTACAGAGAGGAAGAGAGAACAGCTGAGCCCTGCGGGCAAACTGCCTGGTGCTCTCCAGAGCTCACATGTTCTGGAGGTCCTTAGAACCACCCTGAGGTGGGTATTAAAGCCCTCGATTTGAAGTGAAAACTACAGCTGGAAAACATTAAATATTAAAGTTCACACAACCCAAAACAGACCTGGGATTCAAATATAGGGCCCCACCCCCTTCACCACAAAGCTTCACTTTTCAGGTGCTACCATGGTGATATTTTTCAAGAATGAGAGGGTGTGTGACTCATACATCCCCATCTGCACCTTTGGGCCTTGGCCAAACCCGGAGCATCTTACAGAGCCCTGTAACCCTTCCTTTCCTGGAAGAACCCAAGCCTTTCTTGGATCTGAAAATCAGCAGTGTCAGCTCCTCCTTTCTTAGTCTCAGAAAGACAATCTAGAAACCCCAGGGGGTGGCAACAGGCCTCCGGCTGACACTGCCCTTCTGTATGAGTGAAACATCTCTCCCTCCTGTCCCCCTCCACACTCAGACTGGGCCCTGGTCGTGATTTTCCAAGACTGAAAGTTTATAGTGGGGATCCTGTCCCACTTCCTGGTTCCCACCATGGACTGGAAGCATTTGGCCCTGGTCCTAGACACCTACAGCCCTCAAAGAGACAAAAATGTGTGCCCAGTGAGTGCTGTGTGTCCCGGGGCAAATCACTTCACCTTTCTGTGCCTCTTTCCTCTCGTGTAAAATGGAGATAAACGTAGCAGCAATCTATAGGGCTGGGAATGTGAGCACTGACAATAAAGCACTTTACACAGTGCCCGGTTAATAGTAGGCACTCTCAGTAACAGACGCTATTACTGTTTTGTTTTTTTCTCAATTAATACTACAGACTCAGAGTAGCAAACTGAAGGGGTCCTTGGAGACCAAATCCAACCCCATCTTGCACAGCTGTGGAAACTGAGGCCAGAGAGGGCAAGACTCTCCAGGTCACAGAGTAAGTGATGGCAGAGTGAGGATTAGTTCTTTGGGAGGTGGGGGGCATTTACATCAGGGGAGCCTCGAGGTGTGCAGGAGTATGACGGAGAAGGGGAAGCCCTGGACCCTGAATCAGGCATGAGCTGGAGTCCTAGCCTGGCCGCCAGCTGGTCTGTGCCCTTGGGCACAGTACTTCCCTTTAACAGGAGAAAACTTTCCCAAAGCGCCTCAGTATACAAACTTCTCCCATAGCTCATAAAGCTACCTGCCACTCCCTCTTCAGATCACTCAACACACTTTTCTGTAACCACCTGCTTTATAGTCTATCACCCCAGCAGAGCAGGAGCTGTGTCCTTCTTGTTCACTGCGGTATCCCTAGCACGGGGACGGGCACAATGGTGCTCAGTAAAAACTTAAGTGTATGAAGGTACTCAATAAACAGTTTATTGACTAACAAGTTTCCTGTTATGTGGCAGGTACCCCATACACTTTATCTGTTTTGTTCAAGATAGTAAAAATTACAATTAAGATTTATTACATACCAGGCATTAGGTTTTCTATATATCACCTCACTTATTCTTTTTTTATCAATCCTATGAGGTAGGATAATTTATTATGTCCATTTTACAGATGAAAACAAACTGATACTCAGAGAGGTTGAGTCATTTGCCCAAATTCATACAGCTAGAGTTCGGACTTGACTTTGAATTTGGACCTGGACCTGCCTGACTAAAGGATAGCCTCCTATTTTCTAAGAAGCCCTTACAAAAGAGTGAAAGCATTTCCAGGAAAGCATTTGTGGGAAACCCTCCCCAGCCAAAAGAAGGGCTGGCCGCTGTAGTGCTACTACTCACACTGGTAGTACTCAGCCCGGCCACTCTGTAGCACGATGGCCAGCACCAGCGCCAGCTGCGGCGTCTTCTCCAGGAAGGTCTCAAAGAGCCGCAGCATGCTGATGTCCAGGGATAGGAAGTCGGCATAGGCCAAGTCAAACTCGGAGGGCACCTTCTGCTGCCACACGAACAGCCCCTGCTGCAGCCCTTGCACGCACCTAGGCACAAACGGATGTCCCAAGGGACCAGGTTAGTGTCCTGAGGCATCCCTCCTTCCCCTACTTACCAGGTATACACAAACAGGCTCCAGTCCTAGCTTATCATTAACAGGCCTTGGGACCTCGGGCAAGCAACTTAAGCTCACTGAATTTGTTTCTTCATTTGTAAAATGGGGATAAATACAACTACTGCTGCTCCTGCTGGCCAGGCACTGTTTCAAGCTCATCACAAACCTCGTCCCATTTATGCCTTACAATATCCCCATTTTACAGGTGGTAAACAGAACCAAAGAGCTGATAAGCAGTGGAATCAGGATTTGGGCCCAAAGCTGTTTGAATCTCAAAGGCATACAATGAAATTGCCTAAGGTGATAGTTCTCAAATTTTAGCAAGCATAAGAATTTCTTAAGATCCTGTGGGGAAGAGGGGCCATAGAGAGCTTCTAAGCACAGGTGACACAGGTCAGATTGTGCTTTAGAAAGAACTCCCAGGCTGTGGAGAGGAGGAAGGGATGGAGTGGCCAGACCGGAAACATGCGTTCCATTTAAGAGGTTGTTGTAACAGTCCAGGGAAAAAGGACAAAAGCTTCAGAATGGTGGCGATGGAGACCAGGGGGGAGTTTAGAGACACCAGAGATTGGACAGACAGGCCTAGGTGACCCATTGGCATGAGGGGGGAGTGAAAGATGCACAAAGCCCACCCCACCCCCCACAACTGATCCCAATTGGCCACTGGCAGGTGAGCCCATTCACTCACTAAGAATTCATTCATGCGACATGTACCGTTATCTCCCCTTTATGGACTTAACACAGTAAGGTAGCAGGCAGCAGGCCTAGGTTGAGGCTCTCCCTCAGCAGGTTCCCCAATGCCATCACTGGGCCCGCTGTGCCAGCCTCATCTTAGGCAGGAATAGAGACCCCATTTTCAAAACCAAAGCTCAGTACATTCTCTCTGCCTCACGCTCAGCAGAAATAAAAGAGACGATGCATGATGTAGTTATGGATTTGGGGCTCATCGAGGCCTGCCAGGACAGCAATAAATGTGCCCCTTCTTGCCTACCCGGGGTTTTCCTGATGCCTCTATGGTCCCTCAGGCAAAACTGCAACATTCAAAGCTCCTTTTGCCCACCCTTGGACACTTGATGCAGCTTTGTCAAGGCAAGATCTGGAGAGAATCTATAAAAATGGATTCAAGAGTATATCCTGGCTCCAGCCCCCTCATTCCAACACAGACCACATTGTGTCCTGACTTTATCTCATGACTCTGACTCCTAGGCATCAGTTTCCCCATCTCTAGAGGGCCTTGTCAGTTCTGAAAAAGAGCAAAACCCACACAGATTTTCTGGGATCCAGCCTGTGCCCAGCCATGACTGGCTCCAGAGACATGGATGGGTCAGACCTCACCTCTGCTCTCTTGCTTGGTCAAGGTCGGGGTGTAGGGTGTGGGGTGGCGGCCAACAAATGTTCAGGGAGAGTACCCCAGGAGAGAAAGAGTGAGAAGCACTTAGCAGTGAGCAAACAAGCACTGCTCTGCGGTCAGGGCTGCTGAAACTCCCAGGTAATCCATCATGAATCTAGCTGATGCTCGTACAGGTCTCATTTCACTTAATCCTTACCAAAGGTTGGTACTGTGCCCATCCCCACTGGAACAATGAGTAAACTGAGACCTGGAAGAGTCAAATGCCCAAGGCCCCATCCACAACTAACAGGAACACACCGGTGTGTATGCAGGCTTACAATGGCGTCCACCAGGAGCCAAGCACTGTGCTTTCCTTCACCCCTTGCAGCAGGCCTGCCTCCCAGACCTATCTCTCTAAGTTACTACCTTCTTTTAAAATTAACAGAGGAGGAAACTGAGGCTCAGAGAAAGGCAGGAATGAGGCGGAAGGTGGTAAAGCCAAGATTGGATCCCAGAGAGGTCTGACTCCAGATCATGCTCCTCCCTTTCTTCTCTGTGCCAGGAAGGGTAGGGCCTGATGAGTGCTGAGGGCTGTCAGCCCAGAGTTCTCTTTCTTCAAGAGGCAGAAAGCTCACCTGTAGATAGAGGTGCCCACGGGGACTCTTGTTTCCTCTCCTGGGTCCCAGTCCTCTTCTCCTCACCTGCTTCCCGCGGCAGGGCTCTCACTTGTACTAGTAGCCCCGCTGCAGAAGGTACCGCTAGCCGGGTTCTCCCTCTTCCCGGGGGCGGGGCACTCACCTGTACAAGTAACCCAGCTGCAGGAGATGCAGCAGCGCCAGGCAGCGGACTGGGGGCTGCGATTCGTGCAGGCCAGCAGGGTCGGCGCGCAGCCAGATCCAGCTGAAGACCTGGAGTAAGACCGAAGCGAGGCCCAGCAGCGTCAACACCAGTGCGGCCCACAGGTAGCGACCGCTAAGCACATACTGGCTGGCGATCCACAGGTCAACGCCCAGGTTGATCACGAAGGAAGCGGTACCCCATACACCTAGGACCAGATCCCAAAAGAGCGTGGTGCAGAGTGACCAGGGCATGACCCGCCAGCCCCTTCCCCTCCTTCCCGTCTGGACTCGGACTGGATCCCGGGCCGGGTAGCAGTGTCAGGAAGGAGGCCTGCACAGTCCTCGGAATCGCCCAGGGCCCCGGCCTGCTGGGCGGGACTTCCCCGTCCCGCCCAGTCCGGGGAGGAGCGAGGCCCCAGGATCCCGTCTCAGGCGTCCCGTGTCCCCACCCCCGCCCTTCCGCTAGCGGGAAGACTGGCCCAGACCTAGTCACTGAATCTTTCCCAGGGATCCCGTATCCAGTCCCGCTGAGCTCCGAGGACCGCTAGTCCGAAGACTGCCGTCCGAGGGGCACTGTCTTTAGTTTAGCAGATTTCGAAATTACCTTGTTTCACATTTGAGGCACTTGGAGGCCCAAGACAGCGAGAAAGGCCTGGCGATTAGCACCCAGACTAAGACTCGGACCTCTCACATTTCAGTTGTTGCAAAACAAAACGGAAAGGCCCATTCTGATCCCAGATTGCGGGACTTAACGAACTACGTGTGCCTGCCTTGAGTTCGGGCAGTGTGCCGGGGGAGACCGAGGGCACAGGATCAACCAGGGCACAGGATCAACCAGGTGCATCTTCCTGGCGGCTCATTTTACTCTTGATTATCCGTATGGAGGGAAGGGAGGACATTCAATAACTGCAACGGCGTTGCTTTAAACATTGTTTACATATTGAATAATGTACAGAATAAGATGCGCGGTTAGCATTTGGGAGGTGGGGAGGATAAAACTTGAATCTTGGAAGAAATGTGCTTCTAGTGGGGTCTTTGGGCTTCATTTCCAGATCTGGCTCTCCCATCCCAGTTCACTCTGCGGACGCGATAAAAATGGATGAATAGTCCAGTTCTGGATGCCGCTGGCCCCAATTTACCAGGAGGAAGGCGAACCCAGAGAGCGGGCGGATGGCGCCCAAAGTCACCGCGCAAGCAGCGCGCGCAGGCAGAGGAGCGCGGCCAGCAGGAGCGCGAGGCGGGGCGCGGGCGCAGTGCCGGGGGCGCGCAGGCAGGCGGCGTACGCGTCGAAGGCCACCTCGCGTAGCGCGCACACGTGCTCGGCACGGCAGGCCTCGCCGCAGGCTTGCAGGTCGTAGCTGACAGAGTTGTAGACGTAGTAGCGCTGCAGCGCGTCCTGATCGCTGGCGATGCGACCCAGCGCCGCGTGCATGGAGCCGGCGCTTGCGTTGGGCACTCGATAGGCCTCGGTCAACCGGTACTCGAGCTCCCAGCGCGCGTCCCCCTGTTCGTTCGCCTGGCTCAGGTTCACAAAGTAAGTCACCATATCCTGGAGAGGGCGCAGGAGGCGGGCCAGCCGTGAGCAGCTGTCTGCTTCCACCCACAACCCTGCACCTTGCCTTAACCCCCAGATCCTTTATGTCCCGAATAATGACTGCTGTTAGTTATTGAGCCTTTACTATTTACCAGTTGTGTGTGGCAGACATCCTCTGATTCAGATGAGGTTAACTGCGCTTATTATCCCAATTTCACAGGTGAAGAAACTGAGTCCTAAAGAGGTTAATTCCTTTGGCCAAGCCCTACAGGTGTTCATTGGCAAAGGCAGAAGTGGACCAGGTGGTTTATCCCATGGCCTGTGTATTTTCTGTCCCAGCAAACTCCCGGGTACACAGGTGCTCAATAAATATTTACAGAACGAATGGTTAAAAAGCAACTTAAAAGAAGTAAGATGGGCTGCTTGGCTGAGAGAGATTATAGAATTGTGGTTGATTAGAGGCTTGGGCTACACCCAAGAGCCCTAGGATTCAGGTGCATCTTCAGGACCAGAATCTGGAAGGGTTTATCTGTCCAACAATTTCCACTTAAATTTGTGGACCTACTTCAAGTCACTAGAAGTGGGCTAAGAGGAGCTGCCATGTATGGATGGCAACTTTCTGCTTCCCATTTGACAAATAAAGCAAGGGAGGCCCAATGAGGTCCAAAAGCTCCCGAGTGGTGGAGCCAGGATTCAAACCCAGGTCTGTCTGACTCCCTCCCTGAGAAGGATGTAAGGCATGTTGGGGTAGCTGGGGTATGGAAGGGAGGAGGAAGTGCCAGCCTGTGGTTCTTCTTACCAAGGCCCTCTGAATGCCCATGTGGATAACAAGCCATACTCCTAAAAATCCTCAGACCTCTTCGCCACCTCCATTTAATCCAGAATCAAGGACCTAGGTTATTTCATCCAATCCCTGATTTTAGATGTCCTTTCTCAACCTCCAGATTAAATCTCGATACCCACCTCTTCCTGGAACTCCAGCTTGAACACCCAGCTGCTTCCTCCCTCGGCACTTTTACTCGGAAGCCATTTATACATCCCAAAGTTAACACGTTCAAAAACAGATTTCTGATCTTCCCTCCAAAACTTGTTCCTCCTGCAGTGATCTCATTTCATTCAATGACAACTTCATCCTTCCCAGTTTTCAGGCCAAAACCTTGGAATCCTCCTTAATTCCTCTCTTTCTCTCACACCTCTCATCCAATCCACTAGCAAATCCTGTATGCTCTGCCGTCAAAATACATCCCGGACCTGGCACTTTTCACCACCCCACTGCTACTGTCCTGGCCCACACCATCTCAGTGGTTTTGTAGTCACCTGCTAATTCATCCTCCTGTTTCTGCCCTGACCCTCTACAGCCTGTTCTCTGCACAGCAGACATGATGGTTTGGATAAAATCATTAACTCAGCATATTTAATTTTGTCCCAAACCTTCCAAATCAAGAGTCCTACTCATGGCCTACGAGATCTAACCTCATCCCTCCCACTCTCCGCTTGTGCCTTCCGCTGTGGCCACACTGGCCTCCTCGCTCTTCTCCCAACACACCAGGCACTTTCTCACCCCTGGGCCTCTGACTCGCTTTTTCTCTTTCTCTGCCTTCCCTGGATATTGACATGGCTCGCTCCCCCAATTTACTCAGAATTCAAATGTCACCCTACCAGGGACTCTTCCCTGCCTGCCCTAATAGCATGCACACACACACACCCTATAACCATCACCGCCTGCCTCTTCCCTCTGTTTTCTCCTTAACGCTTATCTCATACCATACTTAACTTCACTTGTTTGTTTATTGGTTGTCTCCTGTAAGAATGTCAGCTCCAGAAAAGCAGTGACTTTGCTTTAGTTCACTTATATATCTCCTGAACTTAGCACAGGGCCTAGAACATGGCAGGTAATTAATACATTGTTGAATTAATTAAAGAATAATATTTCTTTGTTATTTCAACAATCACAAGCACATCCCAGGAGGCGAGGGATTGTTTGATGAATTAGGGACCTGCTTTGGCTGCACTGTAATCAATGCAGAGAAGACAGTGGGCCTGAGGTCACACTTGAATACCAGGCTAAGGAGATCCAAACTATCTTGGAGACACTGGGGAACCATTGAAGGTTTTGAGTAGGAGAGAAACAAGAAGTGCTTTAGAAAGATTAGTATATACTTTCTGTACTATATAGCAGGTGAGCTATGCAAGGCAGTGCTGGGATCAGACCAGGTAAAAGGCCGTGACAATGATCCAGGGGCAAAGGGAAATTTGGGGAAGAGGAAATGACCTGATCTGGTGTCAGGCTTTGGAGGTAGCTAGCTCCAGGGTTCTGGAAGGGTGGAAGTAACTTGACCTTCCTGAGGCTCAGTGGTCACTAGAGTGCGGATTAGCTGGGGAAGAGTTAGTGAAGGTGGCGATGCATTCGGGTGCCTCCCCTCCCTCCCCCTCTGGTCTCAGCAGACCCACGGCTCCTGACCTGCAGGCTCAGTGTGTCTCGGTCGTATTCGAACACCCGGATGCCTGGATTGTTGGCCCCGTTGACCACTCCAGGTAATGTGGTTTTCCATGGGGTGACCCCAGGTGTAAGAAACATGACACTGATGGGGGCACCTTTCAGGAGAGAGACAGTGGGACTGAGAGAGGCTGGCAAGAGAAGAAGGGAGGTGGGCTGGCAAGTACCCTCCCGGTCGAGTACCTGAGTCATCATAGAACATCCGAAAACTGTCGGTGTGATGGTGGCCGAAGAACTGCCCTGCGATGACTCGATGGTGCTTCTGGACCACCTTCAAGTACTTGTCATTGAAGCCCTCCCGGAACCATGCTTTGTTCCGAGTCTTCTCAAAGAATCCTGGGGGCACGTGGCCAATAATGTACACCTGCGAGGAAGAGGTGCCCAGGAGGGGCTCAGAGACAATCTCCCCAATCCTTCATTTCCACCTCGAAACTTGCCTGTCTCCCCAAAGGCAAGCAGGCATACTCCAATGTACCGCTTCTCAAAGTCCTCAGCTTTCCCTCTCCAGGGCAAATTCCAGCATTCCCTATACCCAGTAATGAATGTACCACATGCTCACCCAGCTCTGTGCCTTTGCCCATGCTGCGTCTGCCACCTGGAGTACCCTTCTCATTTTCTCTTCTGTAAATTCTACTCAGACTTCAAAACCCAGGTCAAAGCGTACCTCCTTGTGAAACCTTCCTGATGCTTCAGAGACTGGTCCTCTCCTCTTGAAGAGCTCGGGCACTGTAACTGAACCTTTCTTGCATGACCGTGTAGCACATGCTATGTGGTAATGTGTGATCATGTCTTACATTTCTCGTCACTCAACTGACCCTACCTGGGCCCTTGGCCACCATTGCAAGAAGTAGAACAGGGGGTGAGGGAGAGGGCAGTTAAGAGCATGAACTTTGGTGTCGAACTGCAGCTTGGGCACTAGCAGTGTGTTACCTCTCTGAGCTTCAGTTTTCTCATCAGAAATAGCATCTAACTGGTGGAGTTTTGAGAGTTAAATGAGATAATCCATCGTAAGTGCTAAGAAGTACCAGCCATGAGACTCTGTTGGGATGTGCTGTTCAGTGTAGGAACTCAGGCAAATGAGACCCAGAGCCTGTCCTCGGACAGCTGTCAGCCCATCAGACTAGGTAGACACCCCTCAAGGACAGGGCACACCCTTGAAGTCTAGTACACAGTGCAGGCTGCAGCTGTGGTGTGTGACAGAGCACTGGACTTGGAGTCAGGAGACCAGGATTCGAGTCTCAGGTCCACCATTTGTTGTGTGACCTGGACTGTTACTGCCCCTTGGGCGCCTCACATCTGCAATGGGCTTCAGAGTCCCAGCCTCACAGGCTGTTCTGAAGATGGAAGGATCCTCCTGGTGCCAGGCTGATGAAGGACTCTCTGGTGTGGGCATCTTAAGAGTGGATCAGTTAGTGCCGAGGTGGGAGACTTGTTCAAGAAGCAACCCCAGAGAGAGAAGGGGAGGAGGCAGGAGACCTTACCATTTCCCCAGCTTGGGATGCATTGGTCAGCACATCTTCCAGCCACTGGAACTGCTGCCCAGGGTCGACCATGCTGGCTGTCTGCTCATTGCTACTGTAGTACAGATTGGTATTGAGGACCACAATTCGCCCAGCCCCACTCTGCCCCAGCAACTTCTCAGAATAGAAGGCACCTAGGACATCACAGCCAAGGAAAATGTGAAGATACACCTATGCCCCCTTTCATTCTCCAACATTCTCCCTCCCCTCCCATCTTTTGCATAAGAGGGACATCATGCATAAGACCAAAGGCTCTGGAGCCAGGCTGCCCAGGTTCAAATCATGGCTCTATCACTTATTAGCTATGCAACTTAGGAAAGTTACTTAACCTCTCTATGTCTCAGTTTCCTCATCTGTATAATGGGAAAAACAATGAGGTGTGTTTGCTCTTCCAGATCCACTGTCAACCTTTTTCCACTCAGCTCTTTGCCCCAGAAGCTGATCTATATGAACTGAATCAATGGGTTTCCGTTCCATGGGCTTCCAGTTAGGTTTGACCAATGGGGAGCCCAAACATCAGGAAAAGGAAGAGAGGTCAAGGTCACCTTGGACCGGCTATGTCTTTGGATGAGTTCTTCTCAACCAGGTGGTTTTTGTCCTCTAGGGAACATTTGGCAATGTCTAGAGACATTTGGGTTATTAAAACTGGGGGTGTTACTGGCATCTAGTGGTTAGAGGCCAGGAATGTTGCTAAACATCCTCCAGTGCACAGGATACCCCTGTATCGAAGGCTCACCAGCCTGAAATGTCAGTAGTGACAAGGATGAGAGACCCCACTTGGACTGAAGGTCACTGCCCCTTCCTAATATTTTTGCAAAGAGTCCAGCAATGTGCTGATGGTAGTGCATGGCATAGAATAATGCTCAATAAAAATTAACTTCTGAGTCTCATTAGTGCCATGGGCTTGAGAGCATGAGCACTAGAGTCAGCCCTGGATTCTGCTCCCAAGTCTGCCTCTTCGAAGCTAGGTGACCTTGGCCAAGTGACTTGGTATCTTTAAGCCTCAGTCTCCTTATCTGTATAAAATCAGTACGAATTTCATGGGGATGTTGTGAAGACATATTAGATCAGACCTTGACACACAATGAGTGCTTATAGTAGCAAATGGTGTTAATACCTTCTTTGAAGGGAGCGATGGATTCATTATTGAGCCAGGGTCTCCACAGTTCTGCTACCTGATTGTAGATATTATTGCTCCCTGCTGGGAACTGATTTTTGGGGTGAAAGTCATGATTTCCCAAAGCAGCATAGACTTTAGTGCCTGGAGGAAAAGGAGAATTATAAAAATATATATATATATGTGAAAGTGCTTAGCAAGTTACTCATTTTCAGTCGTCCACTGGCCAGCAGAGCTAGTGAGGAAGGCGAGGAGGAAAAACCCACAAATGAGGAAAATACAGAGATGAGCTGAACACCATCGCACTTAATAGAGCCTGGCTGAACTTTGCTCGCACCAGGAAAGAGCAGTGAACCCTCTGATCCTGGTTCCTAATCCCCCATTCCCAGCAGAAAGTTTCATGGTCAGAAAGCAAGCAGCAGCTGACAAGGAGAAAGCTAAAAGATCTAAATCATCTTCAGATTCATTGTCAACCACTTGATAATTTAGTGTTCCTTGTCTTTGTCAATTACAGAGCTATCTTACTGTTTGGGGAGGGGTCTGGCTCACTCCAGGAAGCCTTAGGAGTTTCACTCATGCGTGGTTCGAGGTTCAGTTTGACAGTATTTATTTGAGCTCCCAGTTTGTGCCAAGGTAATGAGTGGGCGTGGCCACGGTAGGCCTCCTTGAGGAAGTGGCCTGTGAATGATTCCGGTTGGGGAGGAGAGCGCATCAGACTCATTTCCTTCTAAGTAGTCTCATTCTTGCTTTTATTTTTCTTCTGTGTCTGGCATGTAGTAGTTGCTCAATAAATATTTGACTTCAAACAAAACATCAGAGCTCAGGGCAGGGCTTTGCCTTTATATGAGCTTGGCTCACCCCAGGGAGTGACTTTGAATCAATGAGGGAGCTGGAGCCTCCAATTCCCTCTTGGGAAAATGTCTCTAACAAACCCTTTGTCCTGTACAGCCTGCAAGGTCTGGAAATCCTGAGCGCTCTGCCCAAGTGGGAGGTTGTAGAATTCCCACCAGGCATTATTTGCAAAACAAGAAGCCATCAGTGTAACCGTCTGGAAAAAACTCATCTGTCTAATGTAAGTGCTGGCAGCCATTAGAGATCCATTTAAGAAAAACACACACACACACACAAATTCCTGGAATCTCAAAGGCAGATGAGAAGGGAGAGAATTTCTCCGGTTTGTCTTGCTTCTATGTGCCAGGCACTGTTAGAAGCTCCTTACAAACTCCAGGAGGGTACCACCTGGCATCTTGTTCACCACCAAGACCCCTACCCTTAGACTTGTGTCTCACCCATAGTAGATGCTCAATTATATATTTGACTGACAAGTGAATGGATTGCCTTATTTAAGTCTCACAACAACCTTCTGCGCAGGTACCAGTATTCTCTTTATTTTTCCCATGGAGAAAGGTGTCTTGATGAGATTGCCCAGCTAGAATATGGCAGTGTCTGAACTGGTGCCTGGAACAGTTTTGCCTTGCACATTTGCGTTCACCACTCGGCCATGCTGGGGGGAGGTGGACGGCGGGAGCCAATGTTCACAGCAACTGTGATGGGGAACACAGGTGGCACGTGGCAAGAAGAACACGTGACTTGGAACCTGAATCTTGAATCTCAGTCCCTTCCTCCTGTCTAAGTTGCTTAAGCTTAATTATCTACAAAATAGGGAGCATTCCGCTTGACCGGTGTTATAATTCCCAAATAAGATAAAGCCTCATTTCATCTCTTCCAATTTGTTCTCATTTTCACACCTCTGCAAGTGAGCTGTATCTTACCACTGAGGCCATGAGAAAGTGCTGTGTTGTACTTTTAGAGACAGCACTTCTTTTCTTAGCACCTTGGATATTAACAAAGTCAGTAAATGTGCAAGTGTGTTATAAACCAGAAAACCTAATTACATTTGTGTGTTAAACCATAGTTAATAAAGCATTTTCTTATCATTGTTTCACTTTTATTCCAGAAGCTCCATGTGGAGCAGAGGAAAGAGTGCTCGAAGTTGGATCTAAGTTTGAATCTGTCCCTAGGAACTAACTAGCTTTGAGAATAATAATATCTGTTCTTATTAGATATTAATTACAATATCTGGGGAGGAGTGTCCAGGTTTGACCCTCAGTAGTGACTTCTGCTAGAAGATGAACAAGCCCAAGCCTGTCTCAACAGGGTTAAGTTACATAGCCTCCAGGCAGCTTTTTGCACAAATTATTTATGTTGAAGACAGGAGGTGACAGGTTGCCTCAATGACAGATGTGTGATGGTGACAGCAGCTCTGGCCTCTCCTGGAGTGGCAGTGGGAGTAGTGGATAAGAGCAGTGCTCAAACCAGGATCTACGCCCCCCTCCCGCAAGCCCCCTCCTGCCACATGACCTTCACCTGTTTACTTGACCAAGGCCCACATTTCTCATCAGTAAAACTGAGATAGTAATAGCACCTCTCTCTAGGATTAGCATGACAATGAATGACCTAAGAGGAGTGCCTGACACTTAGCACTTAATACATAGATACATATAGTTATTGCTGCTGCTGCTGCTGCTGTTATTATGTATTTTTATTATCATTATTTTAAATCTGGGTCCTGGGGACCCATGACTAAAACTTTCAGAGGAAGCCTCTGTACCAGGACGGCTGGCGGGTGGGGCCAGTGGGCTGCTGTCACAGACTCCAGCCGGCAGCCTGAGAGCCTGATTCAGCCCCTAGGACCTTGTGTTTGGCACAGCCCGCTTTGAAATATCTTCAAGGGCCATTAGGTGGGGCACGCAGACCCCATTCTCCCTGTCACATCTCTGGGGCTGCTGCTCACAGTCCCCACCCGCCTTCCCAAGCTCTTGAAGGAAAGTTTTAGAGGCACCAAGAAAGAGCACGTTGGTTGGAAGTCAGCATCACCCAGAGGTCCCAGCAGCCAGATGCTTTGCGGGCTATGGATGGCAACCCCAGGGCCACAGAAGGACATGGCTATGTGAGAGGCTTACTCAGGGACGATGCCTGTGTATAATTGTAGCTGCCTTGAGAAGGGGCTGTGAGTCTGGTGTTAGGCAGGGCATAAGGCAGTGAAATGTCAGGCATTTCCATTAATAGGTTCTGTGTGTATCCACAGGCCGATTAGCTCTCAGATTCCTTGTACGGTTGTTGGAAGATAAGAAACAATGGCTGTGAAGTGCCTGGCACAGGACCTGGTCCAAAGTCATAGTTATCAATGGACGAAGGTGGCTCTGCATCTTGCTGCTGTAGTCTCCTGATGCCAGGCACAGCCCGGGGTTCAGGGAATGCTGTGGGATGCTGATGGCAGGGTCTTACCTGGAAAGACCTCTCTAATGAGCTTGGTCAGGCGTTCCACGATTTTCAGCACAGCCGCCTCTCCCAGCTTCTCGTTGGGCACGTGAGGTGTGTCATCACTGCGAAACACCACCAAGCCAGTTTGGTGCCAGCAACTCAGGATGGGGGATGAAAAAAGGAAAAAGGAGGGGCCTCTGCTCTGAGAAAGAGGCTGTGGAACTGGGCCTCGGATGTCCACCGAGAGGTATGACCAGGCTGGAGTTGGGAGTCACATGGGGCAGAGTTCAAAGTTGGGCTCTGCCTTTGACCTGTTGTGGGTCCCTGGGCTGGTTGCTTAATCTGTCTGAGCCCCCAGTAGCTTATCTGTAAAACAGGGATAATAATGGAACCTACTCATAGAATATGTATGAGACTTCAATAAAGAAGATTATATATATAGTGGAATATATATATATATAGTGGAATAGTAGCTGCTAGATTGTAATTAATATTATTAGAGAGGGAGAGGGAAGGAAGCTTTGGGGTTCCTGTCCCATTTGCAAGCCCCCAGGGAGCCTAGGATGGAGAAACTGTCTCTGAGTTTTCCTCTCCAAGATTTCTAACAAGTCTGGAGCTGGCTTCAGGGTATAGAGTTCAGATCTACTCTACAGCAGACCCTGGACCTGCCTCAAGACCATTTAGTCAAGTCTCCTGCCCTTCTTCCCTGTTTAACTGACCAAAATTTTGGTATCCACCTTAGAAATGCACAGCAATGTGGGGGAGCAGGGGAGAATGGGGGAACATGAAGTTTGGGGAAGGAGCCCCTGAAACCAAGGGTCCTTATGATTGACCGAATTTAGCTTTAAGTCTTAGCTCTAGAAATTCTCTCTCTCTCTCCCTCTCCCTTCTTCACTCCCTCTGTCTCCTTCTCTCTATTTATTTATACCCTTCAGAGACCCAGCCTTCCCCCCAGATAATCAGTGACCCATGAGGCAGAAGAAGACAGTAGCCCAGACCTGACTAATGGTCACAAAGTGTGGACCTCTGACAGGCTAAAGATAACATCTTGACCTAAGTTATGTTTTAGCTCCTGAGCCCTAAGGTGGAACGACCTCCGGGTACTTTCCCATGAGACCAGACAGAAGGACGCTGGAACAGACCTCAGAACTGTCCTCAAGACCTGAAGAAATGAGTTATTACCCTACCTCACCTCCAACCAATCAGCTCCCAGCACAACTCCGAACCCTCAGTATCTTTTGATTTTGCCCAGTATAATCTATATAACCTACATGCCATTGGAGAATTTGGGCTTTTGAGCATTAGCATCCCAATCTCCTGGGTGGCACCATTTCTCTACTACAATTCTCAGTGTTTAGTATTTGGCCCTGTTAGTGAGGGTAGACAAAGCCTTTCTGTTCGGTAACACCCCAACAATCTAAAGCCCGAGGACTGCTGGACCCCAGAGGGGAAGGCAGCTGCTGCCCAGGTGCTCCCCAGGTCACACTGGTCTACTTGGTGCCAGGTACTTGCTGTGGGCTGTATCCATATCCACTAATTTGTTCTTCACAATAACCCCATAACATAGGATCTGTTGTTAGTCTTATCTGCCATATAAAGAAACCAAGGCACAGAAATGCAAGCAATTCTGCCTGAGTGTATACACCTAGAATGGTTTGAATGCAGTCAGCTTTGGAGTCTGTGCTCACACCCATTACATCCTACTGAGTCCCTGATACCCTCATTAGGGCAGCAAGAGGAGCCTTTTAGCCATCCTCCCTGGGAACAGGCTAGAAATCCAAGTATTGGAAGAAAATTCCATTTTTTTTTTCTATTTTGGAGGATCTAACTGTCTGATAGAAAATACATCCAATTTGTACAGGTTATTCCTTAAGGGATGCAACTCTCCCTGGGAAGTTAAATTTCTTAGAATATGAAGAATTATAAAAGGTCCTAGAAGTCATCTCTTCCAATGCCATACACCTGTGTAAGGACCATGCAATGATCATGAATTTCCCAGAGTGGTCGGTCACCTTTCCCAGAAGGATCTCGTCTTTCAGAATGTTACATCTTTCTCCATGGGCCCCTCCTGGAAGAATTCACAGGCTCCCCCATTAAGAACTCTCTCAAGAGCAGGAGTCCAGGGTCATGGCATAAAGCTCATTCTCTTCTTAGATTGATTCCTGAGCCCAGGAAAGCCAGAGCTGCCCAGGACCCTCCTGAGACACTATCACATTTTCTAAGTGTCCGGCCTTGCCACTCCCCTTTGGGATCCATCTGAGGGTCATTCCTTGCCAGTCCCACATCACACTGAGGGACAGCTGGGGGCATCATGGGTGTGCTCCTGCCTTTTGAAGTGTCCATTGGCGCTGGAAGAGGGAGCAAGATATCGCTCCTGCCAGCCTCCCTGGTTCTCTGCAGGAAACTCTCCCTAAGCCTGCCAGGTGGAATCAGGTGCTCCTGAAGCTCCCACATCCCCTGGTAACCCTCTCTCATCACTGGGATATAGTGGTCAGGGGATTTGTCTGTGTCACCCACAAGACCTTGAGCTCCTTGAAGGTGATTTGGGGTCTCCATCATCTCAGTTCCCCATTGTCTATCCTGGGCTGAGCACAGGACAGGCTGACCTACCAAAGGAGGGAGGGAAGGAGCCAGCGAGTCAAAGGGAGACCTCTAGAGATGAGGATGGAGAGTGCTGAGGAAAGTTGGAAGACAGGGCATCATCTTTGGGTGAGAAGCAGAAATGGAGTTTGTGGCTGAATGGAAATTGCCCCTCAAATTCTCTTCATGCAGAGCAGCGCTCTGACCAGTGAGAGGCTCCCTGCCATGCCCAGGGCTGGGGCAGCTCAAGGGTGATCAGCAGCTGACCAAGACACATGACCCCAATGCCAGGCCACTTTCAGCCCTCTTACCTTCTTTCCTGCCCGCATTTGGGTCTCTAGGGCTTGCAGTTCCTAAACCCCGGTGAGAGTAGCTGCAGTGTTCATCCCCCAACTTAAAATCCACATACCCAGACGTGCCATGACCTTGTTCCCAGCCTCAGTGAGAGCTGCATTCTGCTGAGGCTGGAAGACATTGAGGTCAAGGGCACAGACTTCGGAATCAGCCATGTCCAGGGTCCCTTGGGCAAGCTATGCAACTCTTTTGAGCTTCAAGTTGATCCTCTCTAAAACAGGGCTGGTTTGATGACTAAGGGAGATGGTGTAGGAAGGCACCAGGCAGTAGGTGACACACAGCAGGGGACCAGTAAAGGGTAGGTGCCTGACTGCTCTCACCCCGTCCAGAGGATAAAGTCTGGCTCCGGCTCGATCTCCTTCATGGCGTAGACAGAGGAGTTGATGAGGACCCAGGGAGAATCACAGAGGTAGTCACCCCAGGGGCCTGCATTGGACACCAGCTGGGAACCAGCTGATGGGCACACCTGGAGGGGGTCTGCAGATACCTTGTAGTCAGGGTCAAGGTGCAGGTCAGAGATGTGCCAGAACTTCCCTGCAGGAAAAAGGAGACCCTCCTCAATGCTGGGCCCTCCCTTGAGCCCAGATGGGGAGGCAGTCCACGGCAGCCCCTGGCTGGGGGAGGAGAGGTTGCCCAGGTGAAAGGAAATTTTCTCTGAACTCAGGGTCCAGAAAAAATGGGCCACAGGCTTTGCCCAGGAAGGCATTGAGTGGACCAGAGAAGAGGTTTAGCTCTGTCCCTGACCTTTGCATCTCCCCACCTCAGCATCCCCAGCAGCAGCATGGGGGGACTGGTCTGCATGACTCTCAAGGACCCTTTGGGCATTCTAAGCAAAGGGCTTGTCTTAAAGCAAAGGTGGGAGAGGGTCAGGGTTAAGCACTCAGACTGTGGAGCCACATACTAGCTCTGTGACCTTGGGCGAGTTGCTTTACCTCTCTGATCCCGTAACTAGAGCCAGATCTTTTCATGCTCCAGGAAGATACATACAAAAATGTGGCCTAGACGAAAGCTTACACACCAAATGCATTGTAAGAACTGGCTAATTAATACCAGCAAAGACCTGCTGAATAGGTGTAGAAATGGAGTTTAAGAGTGCTAGACCAGAAACAAAGGAACATAGTTTCAGACTGGGCTAAATTTCTCCTGTGGGGTATGCTTGTTAATGATTCTGGATGTAAGTTGGCAGCTCAGGCAGCTGGAGGCGGTCCTGTTCGCAGACGTAGTCTCAGCTCGAAACTAAGGAGGGCTGAAATGCCCAAAATCTCGTGGTGTAACACAGAGAAGGGAATCCAAAGAAACCGGCCACATGGAGTGGATTTGTCACTGGTACCCAGCACAGGGCCTGGTATAAGCAGTTTCAGCGATGTTTCCAGAAGAGGATTAGACAGGTTTGCTCTCTGCCCTACATCCTGTGGGCAGAGACAAGGGTGAGGCCTGGTATTTCTTCACTCTACTATCGCTGTCACTTCCTCTTCCGTTTTCTGTATCACTCAGACCCAGCAGTCAACTCCCACCCAACCCCAGGAAACTCAGCCTGGACCTGGAAGTCCAGCTTCTGTTGCTTTCAGAGTTAGACAGCCAGGGCACTACCTGAGCCACAGGACATTCACTGTGGTTCTAGAAAAGGCAAGAAGGTAAAGTCTGCCCCTGATCTTGACTTTTCCTCCCAGATGCTTCTGAGCTTTTGCCCATCTCTCCAGACCTAAACCTGCTGCCATGGAAAGGATCAGAAACTTGTTCACACTAAGATGCAAATGACTAACTAAGCAAATCATCATCCCTCCTGTAGTTATTCCAGTCGTCCTCACCACAGACGTGGAGGTACTGATCATTATCTCCATGTTACAGATAAGGAAAGTAAGGTTCAGAGGTCAACATGCCTGAGATCCCATGGACAGTGGCGGGAGAGTCCGTGACTCTAGATCTTTCAGAGAGACGTGATTGCTAAGGGAGCAATACCCCAGTCTCCTCACTGTGGGGGCAGCTCACAGAGACCTCATCTGGTGCTCGGCCCAACTCACTCCACTCATTCTCCTCACAGGGCCTCGTTCTTGGCTCCCCTGCTCCCTTCTTTGGTCTTCCCCAGGTCATCACCTGGCTGCTTTCTCCTCTTTGTTCAGGCTGCAACTCAAAGAAGCCTTCCCTGACTACTTTTTCTTGTTTCGCTTCCTCCACCCACTTGGTTGCTAGCTGTTGCCTCCCTCAGTTTTATTTTCTTCAGAGCACTTTCACATGTGAAATTATCTTGTCGGCTTACTTATCATCCATCCCCCCTGTCTACAATGTCAGTTCCATGAGAACACAAAGCCTGTCTTATTTATCTCTGTCCTCAGCACCTAGAACACTGCCCAGGATGTGGGAGATGCACAAATATATATTCAATGAATGAATGAGCAAGGTTGTGGAGAGGACGCTTAGCACTCAGAGAATAGATGCCCTTTACATGCTTAGTTCACATTCACAGCCATTCTGTGAGGTGGGATTCTTATGCCCATTTTACAGGTGTGAAAACTGAGGCTCGAACCCAGACCTCTCTCTCTGACTCCAAAGCTGAATCATAGCATTGACTCAGAGCACCCAGAAGATGGTTTTTATAATATATATATGTCACCCATAAAAGAATGGGAACCACAGGCTTCTATGGAATTAATCCCAGATAGCGAGGAATTAAATTCTAATTGTCATGTCATGGAGAAGGGGTAGGTACAAGGACCCTGGAGAGAGACGCAGATTATCTGGTTTCTAATCCAGGCCCTTCCACTTGTTGGTTGAGGACTCTGCACAAGCTAGTTGGCCTCACTGAGCGTGAGGCCATTTGACACCTAGCCTGCTTCTCTGAGCATCAAATAAGGTAGTGAAAGAGAAAGGACTTATAGAGAAGAATCTCAATACAACACTGACCCTGGCGATTCCCTCTGGGGCCAGGAGTGAGTATGGGAGGGTGTGGGACATTTGACACTTTAACATGACCCTTTAGTCCAGAACTTCCCAAACTTTACTGTGTAGATGCCTCACCTGGCAATCTCATTAAAATAAAAAGGCTTTATATAGTCATACTGCTGGAATCTTTTACAGTTTGAAAGTATTCATGTATTCTTTGAGTTTTAAGAAAAGATATAACAATCTTAGTTGTCATTATTTTTTATTAATTATTGAGAATATGAATAAATTTGGTATCAAGTACAGTGAGTAGTTGAGGCTACAGACCTGGGTTGGAACTCTAGCTCCACCACCCACCAGCTTTGTGAACAGGAGCAACTGCCTCTGTGCCTCAGTTTCCTTGCCTGTAAAATGGGGACAACAGCACCCTCTGCCAAGGGTTAAAGCGAGACCATATAAGATGCTGCATAAGCACTCAGGAATGCAAAGCAGCAGGTACTCTGAATTTGGTCCCTGAGAGGTCCTGCAAGCTCCGATTTACCACAGGAGGGAGATGGGGCCAGCAGGGAGTGGCTACACCCTTCTTCTGCTTGTCCCAATGTCCCTTCAGCTGCTGTCCTCTGGGGCCAGGGCCAGGATATTTGAAACAAAGCAATGTAAAGACAGATCTCATCTCCTTCTAGATGGTCCTTGTCAAGTTCAGGACTGGTGGGCACAGCATAACCTATAGTTGTAATTTCGAGAGCTCAGCTCTGCTCCCTGTGCCTTGGAGACAAAACAGTCTGCTGGCCCTCCTCCCCTTTCCCCAAAGGGGTCTCTGGACCCGACTGTCCATCGGAGATGACAGACACAGGGCCCAGGGCCTACAAGCTTTGTAGTAAGGTCATGAAGATATCTGAGATCTGAAAAAAAAAAATGCTTTGACTCCAAAGTTTAGGAAAAAAAAAATGCCATCAAAATCAAGAAGTCATTTCAAAAGCAATATTAAAAATTTTATTAGAAGTCATATATAATGTGAGAGGCTTTTACTAGGATTTGCGATGGGGTGGGAGAAACTGGCAAAAATCATTTCTAGAGTCCAAAAAGTTCTTAACCAGGCCAAAGGTGTGTGTGCTTATGGCCGGAGACAAGAAGACAAAGGCGGGAAGACACCTGCCATTTATTTAGTACCGACTGAATACCAATTTGCTATGTTAAACATTCTACCTAAGCATCCTCAGGACAAAATTATGAAATATATTCTATTATTGTACCCATTTTATAGATGAGGAAAGCAAGCTAGTTAGCAGCAGACCTGTGATTCACATTGTATTAGAACAGGAATGATCATGGAGGAGAGGAGTCGGCAAGATGGTGCCCCACCCACCCAAGCTCTTGGCTAAGGAAGATGGAGGCAGAAACCTGCAGTTTTATGCAAGCAGGGATTATTGCTATCTGAGTGGGTGTCCCAAAGTTCTCTTGCTCTTCATGAAGAGACAGATTCTGTAAAAACTTAGAGGTACTGTGGAATTCTTTTTAAATTTAATTTTGTTTTTAAATTGTAGATATATCCATTCCAGAAAGTTTGGAGAAAAGAGAAAAAAATAGTACCTGTAAAACCCACCATTCAAAGAGAACCCATCAAAGGGCATGATGCCTAAGGCAGCTGAGTGTTATGAAGATTAATAAACAAAACCTCATTTGAACTGAAATTGGGAAGGTCTGCAGAGGCGCTATCACACCCTGTCACTCACCATTAATTATCTCAAAACAGGAAGAGACTTATTTTCCATCTCCAACAGGAAGATGTTTTTCTGCCATTCCAGCAGGAAGAAGGAAGATCTTTCTCTTGCCTGACAGCCACTCAGCCAATGAAAGGCTGTTACAACTCGACCAATGAAAAGCCACTACACTTCCAACTACCGGTTTACTTAATGGATGCTGTTTCCAAAAGCTGCTCTGAACTCCCCCTATCCTCTATAGAAGAACATTCTAGTCCTTTGATCTCTGAACTTGCTGTAGTTTGTCATTAGACCACATGTCCTGAGTTGTAATTCTTTATTGTTCCTGAACAAATTCATTTTGCTGGAGAAATATCTGGCCATCTATCTGTTTAAGGTCGATCATATGGATTCGGTTCTGCCACTTCCTAGCTATGGAATCTTAAGCAAGTGCCGTGTCCCTCCGAGTCTCATTTTCCTCACCTGTAAAATGGATGTAATGGTAATAGTACCCACCCTACAGGGACTGTAAAAATCAAACAAGTTTTTTTAATTTTATGTTTCAGATAGGCTTTAAAAGGACAGCACATATCAAGCACCAACACAGGCATGGCCCATCATAAGTATTCAATAAATAAATATTAGCACTTCTTGGCTATTTTCCTTAGTGTTTGTTATTACATAGTATTATTTTTAAACAAATTGAAATTGTACAGCCTGGATTCAGATCTGGACTCAGAATTAACTAGATATGTAACCTTGGGTTAGTTACTTCTCTAAGGCTCAGTTTCTTTGATAATCCCTACTTCATAAGGCTGTTGTGGGAGCATTATGTAAAAATGTTAGCAGTGTTTGGCACATAATAAGCAGTTAATAAATGTTACTTATTGTTTTCATTTTGCTATATTGTCTTAAAACTTTTCCACTTGGAGATTTTATCATAATCTATTTAGCTATTCCATTATTGTTGTTAACATTTTTCATTAGTATCATAAGCAATGCTGCAATGACCTCTTAGTGCATCTCGGGGGAAGAGAGATTCTTTTTAACCACTAGGACCTTAGACTGGGGCGTTGCCCATTGGCATTTGGATTTCTAAGCAAACATATTTAAAAGTGAAAAAGTGAGGGAATGGAAGATTCTTTCACTCATTCTCAAGCCTCCAGTCAGACTGACAGGGCTCCGAGTCCCCTCCACCCCACAGAGAGCTGGGTGTCTGCCTCCAAGTGGAAGGGGGACTGCCACTCTCAGCCTTCTCCCAAACAGACTGCCCTCATGGGGAATGACATCCTCTCAGGGCTTGTCCTAAAGACATTTCTACCTGTAAGCCATCGCTTTTGGATCCCAGGCATTTCACTCTGGTCTCCTGTTGAGAACACTTTGCCAAAGCCTCCCAGCTCCTGCTGGGTAGAGTCTGAGGAAGTGGACTGACCAGGACTGAGCTCCACAGGAGCAGGCAATGAGCAGAACCCTGAGCCAATCCTTCCCCTCTCAGCCTCAGTATCAGCAGTATCTGCAGCTACAGAAAGCGTGCTGCATCGTCTCTAACGTTTCATTCAAAGACACCAGAAAAGGGCAATCTAGAATCCTAGGGAAAGCCAAAGGTCCCTCCCTCCCACTGACTTTCCTCTACCCACATGGAAATCTAACAGGCATCTCAAACTGGACATATCCCAAATCAAACTGCATTTCCTCCTCCTGCATCTCAGCAAATGACTCAGTTCTTCTAGTCGTGAGGCTAATATCTTGGAGTCACCCTTAAGTCCTCCTCTCTCATATCCACCATTCGTCAGCAAGTCTTGTTCAGAATCAGACCATCTCCCACCACTCCTGCTCTTACCGCCCTAGGCCAAGCCACCATCCTCTCTCCCTGGATGATGGCAACAGCCTCCCCACTGACTTGGCTGCTTCTCCTTTACTAGAGCAACAGACCAACCCAGGACTACAGGAGTGTCCAGGGCACTGAAACTTCAGTGCTAAAACAAGGAAGGTCTCAGACAAACTGAGAGGAGTTGATCCCCCTGCCTTTATGGCATTATATCCCCCTCTCATCATAATAACCCCAAGGTCCTTTTAAATGGATACAAGTCAGATTGCATCACAGCACTGCCCAAACCCCTCTAATGATATTCCATGTCACTCTGAATCTTTGACTGCAAGTTTATGCATGAGCTGGCGCCAGCCCCCAACCTCAGCCCTGCACCCCCATGATCTCCTGACCTCATCTCTACCACTCCCCTTACCCACTCTGCTCCAGCCACGCTGGCTTCCTTGCTCCTCCTGTACACATCACCTGTGTGTCCAGCTCAGGACCTGGGCATGTTCCATCCTCTCTTACTGGAATGTCCACATGGCTCTTTACCTTACTGCCTCAGGTGTCTACTCAAATGTCACTTTATTAGACAACTCTTGTCCGGCCACCCCACAAATATCCCTTCCTCCACCCTCCTTATCCCTTTATTCTGCTTTATTATTCGTCATAACACTTGCCATCTACTGCGTATTTACTTGTTCATGAGTCTTCTGGTTTGTTTCTGCCCAAATGAAGGAATGCTTCATGAAGACGGGGGCTTTGTTTGTTTTCTTTTCTTTTCTGGTTCCTAGAATAGCTCATGATACATAGAAAGCCCTCAACCAATATTGGTTAGATGAATTCAGGGATCTTCCTGCCACCTTCTACCTCTACCAAGTGGCTGGCTCTTATATATGGATGCTTCTTAGCAATATCAGTACCTCTCCTCTGGCTTGCTGCTGCCTCCACTTAAAATCTTCAGGTCTATGGCCATGCCACCCTGATCATGCCCAATCTTGTTGGATCTCAGAAGCTAAGCAGGGTCAGGCCTGGTTAGTACTTGGATGGGAGACCCACCTAGGAAGACTGGGTACTATAGGCATAAAAAAAAAATCTTTAGGCTCAACCACTACCTACTAACCCCCTCACCTGGCCTCTCTGCCCAACCTCCCCGCCTTGCTATTTTTAGCAGGACTTTCAACTTTCTGTGAGAAGTTACTAGCAGCCCCGATCCTGAGTTCATAGTACAAAACAAAGACTTCACAGGCATTTCTAGTGCCTACCTGGTCCAGCCTTTGCAACTCCGCATTGGGCCAGGAAAATCAACAGCTTGAGCAGGCTCATCCTTGGGGCTCTCCTCGCAGGAGAAAGGGGGTTCTCCAGGAGCTATTGTTCACACTACAGGCTTCCTAAACAGATGTTGGTAGCCACTTGCCTGAGCAGAACTTTCTGCCCTATTACTTGGTGTTCCCAGTCGTCCAAGACATCTGGCTCCTCTCTCGGGCTTTTCCTCCTTCACCCAGCAGGGTGTGAGCTGAGTTTGCCCGAGGAGATGTGCCAGCCAGGCCTTTGGACTCTGAAGTAGAAAGTAGCACCTGCTCTGCCAGTTCTTCAGAGCATGTCAGTTAAGTCGGCAACTGGATTCTCCAGGAAACTCACCCCATCCCAGTCACTGAGAGGCAAAAGTCATTTGATCTCTGAGTTTTTATGTTGCTCCACCCATCAGAGCACAAACTGTATAAAGTGGTTGGCCTTTGCTATCAAAGGAGCTTAACTGCTAGTTGGGGGTGGAGCTGTTTGACCACAAATGAACCAAGACTAAGAGTCATCCATTCGTTCATGCTGAGAACCATGTTCCAAGAAGGCAGAGGACCCAGGGCAGCCCCTGCCATCAAGTAGGGGAGGTAAACCACTGGACTGCAGTTCAGCATGTTAGATGGCTTGACAAGCCCGGAGGAGGCATCTAACTCAGATGAAGAAAAGTGAAAGGGCTTCTGGGAAGAGGTGACAGGGGCTTAATCTCTTCTTTTATTATTGAAATTGTCGAACATAAACAGTAGAGAGAATAGGGTAATAAACCCCAGAGTACCTATCCTTCATATTACTACAGCAAATATGAACTTATGGCCAATGTTACTTCATCTATACCCTCAACGCCAGCCCCACTGGATTATTTAAAAACACATTCCAGAGATCATATCATTTTGCCCATAAACACTTTATTATCTGTCTCTAAAAGATAAGGACTCTTTTCCTAACACAATGATAATACCATTATCAAATCTAAAAAAAATAATAGTAATTACTATCACCAGGTAGATCTTTGGCAAATATTTAAATTTCCCTTATTATCTCATTATTTTTAAAGTTGGTTTATTCAAATCAGTATCCATTACCAGGTCCGCACATCGCATTTGGTTGGGGTGTCTCTTAAGTCTCTCTTAATTTGTAGACCTCTTCCCTCCCTTTTTTGTCTTTGCTCTTTGTCAAAGGAACCACGTCATTCATCCTATAAAATTTCCTACTTTCTGGAAGATTTGGCTGGTTGCTTCTTGGTGGTCATTTAACACATTTCTCTGTTCCTCATATTTCCTGTAAGCTGATAGTTAGTTCTAGAGGTTTGATGATATTTATGTTTGAGTTTTTAGCAAAAAGACTTCTCAGGTGGTCATGTGTCCTTCCTGTTACAATGCATCACAAGACATATGGTTGTCCCACCAGCTTAATGTTAACGTACAAGTAAGAGTTATCTAGAAGGGGGAGAAAATGGGGAGAAGCGAGTCCCAGGAAGATCTGTTAGGATAGAGGTGCTGAGACACCCCAGGGAGCCATGTTGGGTGATCCTGAGGCAGAGAAGCTGGAGGGAGCCAGGCCACGCTTGCTTGTTGAGCTGAGAGCTGTGGGAAGCCACTGAAGAGTCGTAACTAGAGCAGCGATGCAACCCAATTAGCATCTTAGAACAACCGCACTGGCTCTGCGGAAGGTGGATTTTCAGGGAGACCAGGAAGGAGGCTGAGGCAGGGAAGTCCTGGGGAAAGTGGTGAGAATCTCTATAGGGAATTAGTAACTAGTAGGAGGGAGGAATTAAAAAGACTAGTTGGAGAATTGCTTGAGGTGTTCATTTATGTTCTTGCTGTATTGTGCTCTTTTTTAAAACCTTGTTCTAAGCAGGTAGCAAAGATTCCTTCTCTTGGGGGAGGACGTGGACAAATAGAAGGCCACAGCTTCTTAACAACAGCCACCTCTAGGCTTTTGTCCTCTGACCTCCTAGAGAGAATAGTGGAAGGGGCCAAGGGAAGCACTTATAAGACAAGGGAGACCCACCCAGCCAGGAGAGCAGACAGAGGTTACTGGGTTCCAGTCATGTCCATGCCATCTCCAGGAAGGAACAAGTTTTCAGACACAAAGTCCTCGGACATTCATTGGATTCAATAATATTAGATGTCAGCTTCTGGACTCTGGGGACGTAATGGTGAATTAAAAACAAAGTCTCTGCTTTCATGGAACTTATATTCAGAAGAAGGAAATGACATTACACAGACAAATCAACAAGGCTCCCAGCCTGGCAAAGCCCTTGGAATCAGACTTGCCGCAGAACTTCTGGCCCCTCAGAAGTATCCAAGCTTAGCCAAGAAATATAACAACGGGGCCCATGAACAACCAAGCACTGGAGCCTTGTCATTGCTCATGGCCCTGGGTCATCCTAAGGAGGAGAAGGACATTAAAATAACCACCGGGGCAGAGGGAAAAGGGCTCAGAAACCAACTGGTGTTGATTTAATGAAGATAAGGCAGTGTAACTTTTCTTGCACCAGAGCCTATGGCCTGATTCATAACCACTGGACGGTATCTAGGGCACATCAAGATACGCTTGGATGGTAACCCAGGGGACTGGTCGGGAAAGAGGGCAGGCAGAAGTCTTGGGCAGGCAGCTCCCTCAGGGCTGAGCAGGGAGTTGACAATGACTAGGCTAGAAATTGGAACAAGGGAGAGAACTCTGAGGGGGCTTAGGCACTCCTCGTAAACCCACTGAGGGGTGCCAGAGTCCCACTCAGCTTTTGGCTAGATGCAGGGGCTTCTTTTAAACACCTTAGCTTTTTAGTCACTGTCCCCAGAGAGCCCCCACGACTCTCACCACCACGAACCCATAAGGTGTGTCTGTGCAATTAGAAAAAGGCACCCTTCTAGGAATTCGTGTGAATTAGACAAAGGTGCAAACATCCTAGAGAGACACAGTCAAGGCTCAGAGTGAAGCTGGGGGGATTTCAGCCCCCACTCAGCCCTCTGCCAGGAGCCTGCTACCCAAATGACAGTGGCTTCTTCTTGGGCCCAGCCTGATTCACTAGACTCATTTGTGCTGGGTTTACTGGAAGAGGTAAGTGAGGCAGAGACATTCAACTGGTTGAGACTTTGCCTCCTTAAGTACAAAACAGTCCTTCTTCTTCAAATTGCCCATAGCATTCATTTGACTCTTGGAAGCTGTAATCTCCAGAATATCCTCATCACTCTTGGAGAAATGTATGTTGTATAAAAACTATAAGAGGCAAGCATGCTTCGTGATTTTGCTGTAGCCCTTTCAGTCTTAACACCCCAGCAGTACATATGAAACAGACTCCTTGGTAGCAAAGTCCTGGGAAGTTTTGGGGTCAGGCCTAAAGTGCCATTGACCTTTGCCCATTCCTGGCCTCAGAGCCTCTAGGAAGTCAGGTTGCAGCTGTAGTTGGCCTGGGGTTCAAGTCCACAAAGAGTTTAGTCCAAGAAAGTCAAGAAAGGGGCCACAATAGAATCCATGAATGTTGACATCTATCTAGTCCAGTCACTCTAGAGAAAATACACATTGCTCTTTTAACAAATATTTATTAAGCAATCTCTGACAGGCATCATACCAGGTACTAGTGATGAACTATTGACAAACAATACTAGTTTATAGTTTAGTGAGAGAAATAGGCTTCAGTAAGATTCATACAGATAAATGTAAAATTATAACCATGCTAGTGCCCAGATTAGAAGCCATTCTAAGACCTCAAACTTTTTCCTATAGGTCACAGGGAACCACCGAAGGCTTTGGAGCAAGAGAGTGAAAAGATTATGGAATAATTACTTGATTTTCCCTTTGTAGCAGCAGTGACTGACCCAAAAGAAAAAATATCTAATGATGAAACCTGGGAGGCCTCAAATTATACCATATAATTTGTGTCTCCTCTAAGCGCGGCTGTTTTTAATGGTTGATCCTTAAAGATCTCAGAGAGATATCTGAAGTCAGCCATAAATGACAAACTCGGCATGGCCAAACACTAACTAGAGAAGTCTGCTTCTGCTCTTGAGTTCAGGAACTCCTGTTTCTCCTTGTCAGATTCTAAACTAGAGTCAGTTCAGGGTTACTGTAGCTCTTGGCAATTAACAGAAGCTAAACATATTTGTTAAATAAGTATATGATGGAGTAAATAGGACTGACTGGATACACAAAAAATTAATAAATTAACGATATCTTCGAACTTCCCCTTTCCTATGACTTCTGCCTTATCTGTCCCTTTCTTTCCCACTCCCTCTGCCTTGGTTCGAGCCCACATCATTGCCACTTTGATTGTTTCTCCAGTTTCCTAATGGGTCACCCTATTTCCAGTCCCTGACCTGTCCATATTCCCTCACTTTGCCAGCAAGAAAGAACATCTCAAAACATGGAAGTGACCATGCAACTCTCCTTCTCCTAAATCTGCAGTGGCTCCCCATGGCTGTGGGGAAAATCCAAAGTTCTTAGCATGACATCCAGTTTGGGCACTGTCATCCCTTTATGTGTATCTCTCTGACCGTCTAGCCTCCTGGACACACTTCCTCTTCTTGGGACACTCTTTAAAATTGCAAATGTTTTTGAGAACAAAGTGAGCATGCGTAAGCCAATTTTACCTCTGTTAGTTTGGTGGGACAACAGCACCAAAGTACTGAGTGTTTGAGGGTACAGATGTGCTGGCAAGGGTAAGGGGATGGGCAAACGGGGGCGCAGAGAAGAACAAAACATCACAGTTAAGAGTTGGGGTCTGGAGTTCCACAGAGCTGCTCCTCTTTTTACTAGCTCTGTGACCTCACCTGGAATGGCCAGGTATACCGGTGCACCCCTAAAAGTTTACAAGAGCAAGGAGATATTCATCCATAGGTCAGTCAGGCAGACTGGGCTTAGGCAGCCAGAGACCCCAGTCTGACATCTCTGAAGAGCGACTGACCATCTGGGTTTGACTGAGACTGGAGGGGTTCCCAGGATAAAGGACTTTCGCCTTTAAAATGGAGCAAGTTCTGGGCAAACAGGAACTAGTGTTCACCCTGCACCTTCAGTCTCTGTTAGCCTTACTTGTTTAATCCAGCGTCCTATGCAACCACTATTTTCTACATGTGCCTATGAATTGGAAAAGGTTGAGAAGCTCAGTTTCCTCATCCATAAACTGGAGATGACAACAGCGCTCACCTCATTTGGTTGTTGTGAAGGTTAAATGAATAAAGCAGAACCTTCTGATCCTGCCCTCTTGACCCAGAGGCACACCCAGATCCTATGTCTTTGCCAATCTAATGCCCTTTGCTCCAAGGTTAAAAAAAAACTGTCCACAATTTTTCTGTCAGTGCAAGAAATGTAAGGTATAGCAACATACTGTGTTAAATTGGAAAAATAAATGTAACCTTTTAACCTTAAAAAAAGAAATGTTTTCCTTGCCGAGTGACTAGTAAAAGGGCTCAAAGTAGAGCAGCTCCCTGCGCATCGACAACTCTCATAAGGCGCATGTGTACTGTTCTCCACTCAAGAAAGAGGTACTGAGTTCAAGCCTTGGGGAAAGAAAAAAACAGGCTGGATGGGAGTAGAGTGTCCTCAGGTTGCCAGAAAGCCAGGAGACTTTAAAGAACATCAGCAGTGGTGATAGGACAAAGGAACCAACCTCTCATTGGCCAAGATGTGACAAATGCAGCATCAATAATAACATGACAATTATTTTATCATTGTCATTGTTATAATTATTAGAACAAGTAGAATCTGTGAAAGGCCATGAGTTCATGATGACAATCCCAACAGAAAAGTTTCAAATAGAAAAGGAGCATTAAAAGGTAGTTGAAACACACAAGAATGGTGGCTATTTTAGGATATGTTAAACTTTTTTTCCTTTTATTTATTTATTTTTTAGTTTCTAGAATTTATTTTATTTTTTATTATTTATTGGGGTAACATTGGTTAATACAATTATATAATTTTCAGGTGTACATTATAATTTGACATCTGTATATTCTACAGTGTGTTTACCATTCAAAGTCCAGTTTCCCTCGGCTACCATCTATTTGATCCCCTTTACCCACTTCACTCTCCCCCTACCACCCTAAATTTGACCCCATTTAACCATCTACCTACCCGCTCCTCCTCCACCCCCTACGTTCTGGTAACCACTAGTCTATTGTCCATGTCCATGAGTCTCTGCTTGTTTGTCCTATTCCTTTGTTGCTTTTAGGTTCATATCCCACATATAAGTGATGTCATGTGATTTTCAACTTTTTCTGTCTGGCTTACTTCGCTTAGCATGATTATCTCGAGGTCCATCCATGTTGTTGCAAATGGCAGTATTTCATCTCTTCTTACGGCTGAGTAATATTCCATTGTATATATGGACCACAGCTTCTTTAGTCAGTCACCTATGGTAGGACACTTTGGTTGCTTCCATGTCCTGGCCACTGTGAATAATGCTGCTATGAACATCAGTGTGCAAATATCTTTTCGGATATGGGTTTTCAGATCTTTGGGGTAAATACCCAGTAGAGGGATTGCTGGATCATATGGTAGATCAATTCTTAGTTTTTTGAGGAACCTCCCTACTGTTTTCCATAGTGGCTGTACCAATTTGCAGTCCCACCAGCAGTGTATTAGGGTTCATTTTTCTCCACATCCTCTCTAACACTCGTTGTTACTTGTCTTGTTGATTATTGCTATTCTCACAGGTGTGAGATGGTATTTCATTGTGGTGAGGTCAATCAAGGGTTGCCTTGCCTAAAAAAACAACAATAACAACAATAAAAAACACCCTCTGTTACCCACTTCATTTACAGTTTTCCTGCCTGACCGTACTTGTCACTTGACTTTAAGATGTTCAAGAAGGTAATAGTAACTACACCGGTTGGTGAAATCAGATTTCCTGGCTTGAATGCAGGCTCCCAAAACTTAGCCTCTCTGTTCCTAAGTTTCCTCATCTATAAAATGGGGACAATAACTACTTTATCTACTTCACAGGATTCAGTTAATAAATATAAAATACTTAAAACAGTGTTTTAATAAAAGAAAACCATCCAGGAGCCCAGGGACCATGTCCACCTTTATTTACCACTGAATCCCAGCAGCCAGCACAGAGCTTGGGACAAAAGAGGCATCGATAGATATTTTTAAATAAATGGGGGGGGGGGGGGGAATGTCTAAAACCTAGCAGTATTTACAGCAAGGAACTGACAGACATGTTCCTTTTTCTATAGGAGGAACACAACCACACTATACGAGGAATAGTTAAAGCAGTGGAGGAAGTGTTGCTGGATTAGACTATGGTGAAGAACATGTGCAGGGAGCGCAATCCTCATATTATTTCGAAGGCCGTCCTGGGGGGAAAAAAACGTGTAAGTCTTATAGCTTCAATGGGTAGAATTATGACTGCGGAGTGGAAATACAAGAAAAAACCCGGGCTCTTTATATTAAAGAATATACAGTCACACGAGCTGCTGCAAAGCTGGTACGCTGGCTGCGCAAACTCCTGGCGACAGCCAGGCGGAAATACTGACGCGCATTAGATTAAGGCGGCGTGTGATTGGTCAAAATTTGGCGGGAAGAGAACAACAAAGGAAGTAATGTAAGGTGTCGCTCATTAGCAGAGGTGAGAGTGTGTGGTCCTGAGATGCAGAAGTATTACTGGATTGGTTGTTTTATTGAGATACCTCCCCGTCAGCTTCACGAGGATCCTTGTTTCCTGTTGCGTAGCATGTTTTGCCCTTAGTAAAAATGGCCGCAGAGGCTTCCTGCCCTACTGGGGGCAGAGTGCGTGTATTCAAGAACCAGGCCAGCGAAGACAGGGAAAAGCGTAGGATTCGTGAGCATTGATTGGCTGAAGCAAGAAGCATTTTGAACGCTGATTGGCTCCGTCATTCGCGGGAAGGACTTTGTGGCGCCAGCGAAAAGTGGATATAAGGCTGCGGCCGACCCAAGGTTCTGTGGCGAACGGCGAACCCAGCAGACTGGAACTTTCTCGGTCTTATTCCTGAGGGAGCCGTGACCATGATGTGGAATAGTAATGACGAGTGGCGCGGAGGATGAGAATCGCAAGAATTTAGCAAACAGAGGGGGGGTTGGAGAAGCGTGTGACCGCGGGAGGAAGAGGAGTTGGGGGAGGGGCGGGGAGCCGTAGGTGAGGGTGTTTGGAGGCCAGGGAAAGGTGGTGGGGAAGATAAGGGAGATGTGGGAGTGTTTAGGTGGAGGGAGTGAAGTTTAGGGGACCTGTGGATTTTTCAGAAGCTTGTAATGCAGCCCAGATACTAATACTGTTATTTAAAACCAGGTGGATTTGAAAGCTATGGCAGCTCCACCTTTGGGGGAGCTGGTGGCTACACACAGTCCCCTGGGGGCTTTGGATCGCCGGCACCTTCTCAGGCTGAAAAGAAATCAGTAGGTTGAAAGAGTATTTCGGTATTTTTTTTTCTTTTTTTTAATCTGACCTTAAGTGCGTAACTCAGCCAAGTGAAAAAATTTTATGTGGCGAAGGAAGGATGTTAAACATGAACTGATTCGATAACAATGATCAAATCTTGAAATTAAGTGCTGTACGTTTGTTATAAGGAATCTCACCTATAATTGCATCCACTGTTTCCTTGCCTTTATTTTGAAATTTATCAAGATAGCTAATGAATTACTCTTATGGAAAAATTAAACATTAATAGCCTATTTTACGTTAAGGTATTCAAAATAGTTTTTAAATTAAACTCAGTGAGGTGCTCTAATGCGGTAGAAGTCATGTAGATCTATGTTCTCCAACACTTTGCTCGATAATATTGGACAAGTTTCTTAACTTTCTGGGAGTCAGTTTTGCACCTAAATAAATGGGATTAAATAATACATGCCTTACAAGTGGTTGTGAGACTTAATATTATACATAAAGTGCCTGCCCCATAGTTGCTTTTAATAAATGGCCCCAGGTTATTTAAAAGAACTTGAGCTTTGGAGCCAGAATATGTTGTGTCTAGAATCAACTTTGCATTTTAACTGGCAGTGTGAGTTTAGTGAAGCAACTTGAACCCTTGGTTTTGGTAAAGGTTGGTTTTTTTCTAGTACTAGTATTCATATCACAGTGTGGCTCGGAGTATTGATAAATAAGCTAATGTATAAGAAACTGATCTGTAGAATATTGTTGACATGCTTATTTACTCTTTCAGAAGAGAGTTTTCATTTAACAACTGCTGTTGATTTCATCCTCACTAGACACTCTTCTGCCCTACCCTTTCTCTTCCCTTTAAGATATCTAGTGTGGCCAGGCCTTTATCCCATTTTCCCCAGGACCGCCATCCAGTTGTCAGAACATCTTTCCTAAAGGAAATTATACCTCTAACTTTTTGTTATATTTTTTTATGAGATTTAGAGCAACTCCAAAGTTCTGTCTCACTGGTCATTTCTCAAACCCTTTTCAAATAACATCTCTCATCTGATGAACAGCCAACTTGCTTTCATCATAAAGCTAGAGTTTCCTTGTAAAGGTCTGTTCAGGAAGCAGGTCAATTTCATATGCTGTCCCCACTGTGGTCTACTCATTTTGGTCAGTCTCTAGTACAAAACAAACTTATCCATTCATCGGGAGCTTTGGAGTCACACAAACCTGAGTTTGAATTCTAAAGTGTTTTTTTAGCTTTTAGGCATTTGTTAGTTATATGACCTTGTTTTCCTATCTGTGAAGCTAGGATAATGAAGTTCTTTTTGAAGATCCAATTTTATATGTAAAATGCTTGGCACAAAGCAGGTGTTAAATGAGTGGTAGTTATTACTTTCTTAATTGAATTTTTTGCCTACTTTTTCAGCGAGCCCGAGCCCAGCACATTGTACCCTGTACCATATCACAGCTGCTTTCCGCTACTCTGGTTGATGAAGTGTTCAGAATTGGGAATGTTGAGATTTCACAGGTATATAGAATAATATATGAAAGAGCCACTTAATCATATGAAGAATGAAATAAAAATTACTTCATTTAAAAGTACATAAATATTACATTGGTGTCAAAACCAAACTTTTTCTTCTGATCTAGGTCACAATTGTGGGGATAATCAGACATACAGAGAAGGCTCCAACCAACATTGTTTACAAAATAGATGACATGACAGCTGCACCCATGGACGTTCGCCAGTGGGTTGACACAGATGTGAGTGGGGTTACCGTGGGACTTTGGAGATGATGAACTTTTTTTAGTCTTATTTTTTTAAGGTTCTAATTATAGAAATAATAATATAAGCAAGATATCAAAGGTAGTAACCTTAAAATGAAAGGTTAATACATTTGATTTCATAAAAGTTTAAAACCTTCTAAACTTTCTAAAACACTATAAACAAAGTTAAAAGGCAAGTGACAAGAGGCACTAGAATGTAAACTCAGGACAAAGATTTTTTTATGTTGGCACTGTATTCTTAACACCTAAAACAGTGCCAGTTACATGGTGAGCCCTTAGTAAATATTTAAATAAATGGGAAAATAAATTTTTTGCAACATATTACAAACATTTAAAATGTTTAATTAATAAAAGCCCTTAATAAAAACAACTTCACCTTAAAGAAATGGACATAGAAGATGTACAGATAATCCATAATAGATGAAATATAAATTGTAACAATTACAGGAGGTTTAATAAACATTATTAACATACCGTTTTTAACTTATTAGCAAAGAAAAAAAGAATTGCAATGCCCATTTCCAATGAGGGCGGTAGCACAGTGCTTCTAGCACTTAGTAGGCACTTAATTTGTTGAATGATTTGTCACCATTTGTCTGGAGAAGTGGGTACCATTCTACCGTGATGGTAAAACTATAAATTGGTATAACCTTTCTCAAAAATCAGCTGATGATCAAAATCATTCATCATAAAGATGTTGACCTCATACTCTACTGCTAGAGATTGACATTTAGGAACTAATTACGTGTACAATGATTCAGATGTAAGAATGTTGATCATAGTATTATTTATAATGAAATACTAAAAGCAAATTTAAAATGCTAGCTATAGAGTGTTACTAATTAAACCATGGTATATTTATAGAGTACGTCAAATGATGTAGAAAGCTATTGTCACAAAGAAGTGATTACCATAAATCGTTGAGAGGAAAAGAGCACATTATAAGATAATATGTGTAGTGTGATCCCATTTATGCAAGGTGACATGTATATGGAGAAAATAGACTGAAAGAAAATAACATACTTATCCTTTTTATTGTTTAATTGGGCAGAAGGCCTCTTGGTTTTTTATGTTGTTTTTTAAAACAAACTTTTAAATTTTGATCTGAGTCATTGTTGTGGGGATATTCAGACGTGCAGAAGGCTCCAACCAATATTCAAAAGTTGGATAATAAATAATTTGCTATTTTCACTTCAAAAACCACAAGTCATTTATGGAGAAATAACTTGCTAGTTCTGCATTCTTTAATTTTTGCTTCTCACAAAAATACAGGATAATTTATTCACTAGTTATTATTGGAATACAGATTCTGAACCAGACTGCTTGGTTCCAGGTGTACAAAAACGAATAAAACACAGTCCCTGCCATCAGGAGGAGAGGTAGATAATAAAGATGCCTGATAATACATGCTCATAAAATGTACCATGCTTACTTATAAAACATTGTTAAAAATCACCTGAAATCCCACATCCCAGAGATGGCTATTATTATAACATATTTTGGTAAATACCCTTTCAGACATTTCTGTCTGCATACCTGCACATATACTAGATGTCTGCATACAATTTTATGTAAAGGATGATATGATATGCAACTGCTCTATAATCTCTTTTCATTCAAAACTTATGATGTGGAACTGATTTCTATTGTCAGTAAATATAGATTTATACCATTTTGAGCGACTGCCTATTCCATCATAAGACTATATCTATTACTTAACAGTGGACCCAATCAGGGAATATTTAGTTTGTTTCCAGTCATTTGCTATTATAGACAATGTCCTAGTGAGTATCTTTGCGTACATCTCTTCATGATTATGAAGTAATCTCCTTAAGATGAATTCTTAAAACTAGACTTTCTAGAAGAAATACATATTTTATATTTTTTTTACTTTTTTTTTGCCTTCCATAAAAACCAATTTATTTCATTAATGTATGAAAGTGCCCACTTAGCTCTCCCTACCCTTTCTAACAGTGGGCTTTATAAATCTTAAATTTTTGTTTGATAGTTTAAAAATACAGTCTTGTCAATGAGAATTTTCTCATTTTTCTTTGGTTTTAGTGAGATGAAATTTTTTTACTGTGTTTAACATTAATTTGGATATTTTATCTGGTATAAATAGATAGGCGAAGTGAAATGCAAAAAAATAGTTGATCCCCAGCTGATGGGTATTGGGGTGTTTTTTATTTTTAAACACATGTATCTTATTTTCTATTTTTTTATACTTGTATTTTATAAGAAAAAGCTTTAAGACTCCACTTATATATTTTCTTAAAAATAATGTGTACATGTTTTAGAAAACCGCAAAAGAAATGTTAAAATCATTTGTAATTATCCCAGTTAACCATTGTTAACATATTGGTGTGTATTTTTCCCCCACATGGAAAATCAGCGTTTTTCTATGTGTCACAACTGGTCTTCCCAGGCAATAAATAGAATTCTACGTTATGAATATATGCCTGTTTTGAGATATTTAGGTGGTTTTAAATTTTTTAGTATTCTGTGCTGTAGTGAATATTCTTAAAGCTAAATCTTAATGCATGTTCTTATTTCCTAAAAGTAGATCTGCTGTACTGATATGTATGTCCACCCAAAAGTTGTATATCTCAGAGCATTGAATAAGAGTGTCATAATTGTTTGCTTTTTTATGATGTGCATAACATAGAACTTTGGAACTGGAAATGACCTTTAGAGATATTTTTATTCTAATTTCTGATTTTATAAAAAAAATTCTAAAAGTTGGGGCAGACTAGTTAATACTATATTAGGATCCTTTAACTCTCACTTTATAACTTTCTGTTTTTTACATGATTTAGAAATTTTTAAGAGGCTTTCATCAACATCACTAAAACCTTAGTCATGTGTTTGTATTTTATCTGTTAGGACACCAGCGGTGAAAACACTGTGGTTCCTCCAGAAACGTATGTGAAAGTGGCTGGCCATCTGAGATCTTTTCAGGTGAAGTCAGAAAAAAATGACAAAATGTATGAAGCAATTTCTGGATTCGAGCCTGAGTTTAGAATACTGAAAATTTAAACTAAGTTTCTATGTTTAATGGAAGTTATATTGAAGTTATTTTATTATTTTCTTCTTTAAAGGGAAATAATGGGTTTTACCTTAATGTAAAACTAACAGAATGGTAGAGAAAGAATAGGCTCTCTGCCTACATCTCTGGCATCCATTAGATGTAAATGGGCAGACCCTGGATTTAGAGCCAGGATACTCGACTGCTTGGTTGTGTAACCTTGGGCAAGTCTTAGAACATCTTGACTAGTTTGGGGGGTTTTTATTGTATTTTATTGACTATATTTAGATTAACCTTGAGTTACAAATTTTAACTATGTAACACATTTTTCTTGTATTAGCAAAATATTATAACCAAGAAAAGAGCCATAGTGTTTTGACCTGAAATTGACTTGAACGTGCTCATCTTTTCACATTTTTCTCTTTACTTTAATAGAACAAAAAAAGCCTGGTAGCCTTTAAGATTATGCCTCTGGATGATATGAATGAGTTCACTGCACATATTCTGGAAGTAGTGAATGCACACATGACACTGAGCAAAGCTAACAGCCAGGTGAGCAGCTTCACTCTCATCGTTTTCTCTTCCCTGGAAGAGCATAGGCAGCTTCTGTGCTCTGGCTTTGATTTTCTTGACATTCTAAAGGTCGAGCCAGAATAAAGGTATCATTCAGTCCTTAAAATGTTTTGTCCATGAAGTTTGCCATGCTGTTTTATTCCAGATAAAGCACTCATGTTTTTCTCATAATGACAAGTTCCTATCCCCGCACACTGACTTGGATGGCTGGAGCCTAAGACAACCTTCATGTATAGACATGGAGTTATAGCTTGAGCTCTAACTACAATTGTCAGTCCATGTTCAGAAAAAAACCTCAACTGGGACAGCATTTTGCTCCTTTCCTTCCAGCCTATTGGCTAAATAGTTAGAATTTATGCATCATTATTTTATCACTGAAAAGATATTTTTTGCTTCATATTGAAATTTCTCAATATTATTTTCTGTTGTATGAATTCAATTTGGCAAGTCCATCTAGGACCAGGCAAAGGGTTTGTCGATTCTTGTATTGGAATGTCCTTCAATGATTCTAGTGGCAAGATGGAGGATTGGTTACAATAGGAGAGACTAGAGGTCTGAGGAGCTATTAAAGATGCTGTTGCATCCTACTCTGTGCCAAAAACTTTGTTATCTCTGTGGATACAGAGATAAATGCTTTCGTTAGAAAAATATTGAGCCTAGTACGTGCCAGTCATTCTAGGCCCTTGGAATATAGCACTTAATCCAGAGATGGATAAAGTGTCTTCACTCAAAACTTGAGAGAAATGGGCAATAAACAGGAAACAAATATATAATTTTAGATCATCATAGCTGTGCTAAAATAAAATGAAGTAGGAGAAGGAAGTGATGGAGGAAATAAGAATGGTACAATTTAGATGGGGGAAGAACAAACCAAGCAGAGGGAATAGAAAGTCAGAAGCCGTGAGGCTGGAATAAGCTTCGGATGTGAGACCGGCAAAAAGGCCATACTGTCAAGTGAAGCAGATGACAGGGAAAACAGTTGGATGTAGGCAAGGAGGCAGGACCCAGATTATATAGGGCTTTATAGGCCATAGTAAGGATTATTTTATTCTAATTGATACCAAACCTTTAAAAGGTTTTGTTTAGGGAGTGACGCGGTCTGATTTACCTTTTTTAAAGCTGACTTGGGCTGCTATATGGACAATAGACTATGAGGCACCAAGAATAACAATAGAAGTAATTCAGGGCAGTGGTAATAGCTGGGATAAGAAGTGGTTAGATTTTGATATCGTTTAAAGGTAGAGCTGATAGGACTTATTGAAGTGTTAGATATAGGATATAAAGAACAGAGGGTTCAAAACTGACTCCTGGGTTTGGGCTTGGGCAACTAGATGAAGGTAGCAAGTTTGGAGGATAAAATCCAGCATTCTGTTTGGACTTAACAAGGATGAGATACCAGTTAAATATCCAATTGGAGAACAATGGATGGTTAAATATATAAGGCTGGGACTCTAGAGAGAGGTAAGGCCAAGAGATATAACTTTGGGAGTCATGGTATAGGTGGTAGATAAAGCCTCAAGAGCTGAGCTGTCTGAACAGCTAGGGAGTTAAGAGGTCAGAGACTTGAGCCCTGGTACTTTAACCTTAAGTCTAGAAGCAGAACAGGGGCTAGTGAAAGTCAAGTTGCCAGGTTGGCAGGAGGAAAACCAGGAAATGTGATTCTGTAGAATATTGTGAAAAGAGTATTTTAAGATGGGGTAGAAATCAATTGTAGACCTCTACCTAGAAGTCAAGTAAGATGATGAGAGAGGTCTGCTGTTGGATTTAGAAACATGGATCTTCAAAAGAGAGGCTTCAGTAGAGGCGAAAAGAAAAGTGGGTTAAAGAGAATGGCGTTTTGGTATTTATTACTATACTTGGTAACATATGTATCAAATATATAATACATAAGGTTTTAAAGTAAGTATGAGTGGTTAAGGAGTGAAAACTGGGAATATAGACAGTAATGTCGAAGAGTAAATAAAAAATCTTTTCCCTCAAAGAGTTTGCATTGTTAGGGGTTCAGAGCACGTAAGTAGTAATAAGAGGCAAGTTCAAGGTGCCATGAAACCGCAGAGGATTTCCTGTCCTGATCTGGGCATTAGGAGAGGCCTCCTGGGGGAGGTTAGGAGTGGGGGCTATCTGAAGCAGGACATGAGGTCATTTCAGCAGAGTAAAAAATAGCATTCAGTTCAATATTATTGGATCATAAAATGTAAGACTTCTATTTTACCAGCAGGCAATGTGGAGTTATCCAGCTTGAAAACAAGGGACCACGACTGATTATTATTTTTTTATTACCTCAAAGCAGTAGACATCTAATGAACATTTGTTGAATGAATGAATCTCTTGATTTCTCCTAATGAGCTTTTGCAGTGCTCCTTTATTATGGGCACTGAATATTTGATCTGTCATCCTCACTTATTCAATTCAATAGATTAAACAGTGAGCACATACTGTCCACCAGGCACTGTGCAAAGATGAAAGGGCTTGTGGGGGTAAATAACAGGCAAATTTTGTGATGGCTACTATAGGAGAGAAGGGGCCAAATGCTGTGATAGCCAAGAAGGAAGGACATGATTTAACTTGGCTGGGGGAATGTCAGGGAAGGCTTTACAAAGACAGTAGTAATTAAGTTGGCCTTTGAAGGATGAGAAGAGAGTTTACCAGGCAGATGAGAGGAGAAATGTTCAACAGGGAACATGTTTGAGTCAGAGGCATGTTTGTGGATGGCAAGAAGTCCAAGTACAGCTGGAGAGTAAAGTGTTGCAAGGGAATGTCAAGAATAAAATAAAGATTTTTGAGGTCTAATTGTAGTAGATCTTGAATGTCCAGGAGTTTTATATTATTTTCACAGGCAGGGGGAGCCACTGGGAAGCGTTTAGGCAGAGAGTGACATAACCAGAAGTTTTTACTTAGTAGCAATGAGAAGAAGGGTTGATTGAAGTAGGAGAGACTAGCAGCTGAGATACCAATCAGGAGACCAGGGTGATGATCTGCTTGAGCTGAGCGACACTGAAGATTATATTAAAAGACTGGTGACAGATTTTGGAAAGTAAGCAAATGGAGACTTACACATGACTAAGGTCTGCTTTAGGTTTGGGTTTACTAATTGAGATGAAATATAGAAGGGCAAATCGGTTTGGGGAGGAAGGTAATGGATTTCATTTTGAAGTGTGAGATATCTAGGTGGTGGTATCCAGTAGATGGCTGGGAACAAGGATTTGTGGTCAAGGAGGAGGTCTAGAAATAAATCCTAGAGGAACTATCAGCTGTTTGGGAGACAAGTAGAAAAATAGGCCGATAGAGGATATTGAGAAAGTATGATTTGAGAGTTAAATGGAGAACCAGAAGAATGCAGTATCAAGAAGTCTAGGGAGGGGTACGTTCCAAGCAGAATGTGGTTAGCCGTGTCTGCTTCTGAGAGGTCACGTGTTACCAGGGCTGAAAAAGACTGTTGAGTATGTTGGTTGAAAAGTCATTGATAACTTTAGTTAGAACAGTTTCAGAAGTGTATTAGGGAGAATCCAAATAGTGGGAGTTGTGAAGTGACTAAGGAGAAGGGAAATGAAAACAGTGATTATAGCCTTTTTTTTTTTTTTTAATTTGGTGATTAAAAAAGAAGAAAACGTGATGGGAACTATGTCTCCTTTTCTCTCTCGGTAATGCTGTACGATGCTTAGTTGACACTCAAATGCATGAGTGATTAAACACCAAGGATACCATTATAGCAAACATCTGGGTAATTTTCTATTCTGTGCTAGTTCTCCTTTGGTACCCTCCCATCACAAAGAAAAGGAGCCAGAAGGCACCTTTCTCTCTGTTTGATATGGTGTGCTTCAGAGGATTACTTTACCTTCCTTTGAAATACTCATTAAATAATAGTTCTCTCTTCTAATGTAAATACTTGTAATTGAGAAAACTGGTTAAATTGCTTTTTGTAAGGTGCTTATTATATTAAGCTTTTTAAAATAGCAAGGAATTTGTTTAAATTGATGAATTTTCTCCTGTTGTGAACTTATTTCTTAATTTAGCCTTCAAGAGGGAGAGCATCCATCAGCAATACAGGAATGGGTGAAGCAGGGAACTTTGGTGGGAATAGCTTCATGCCAGTGAATGGCCTCACCGTGGCTCAAAACCAGGTAAACTACCCAAGTGGCTCTAGAAATGCAAACCACAGACAATCCTAAATTTTATTATTTCCTTAATGATTCTAAGGCTGTCTTATAAGGAGATTTAGATTTACATAGGGAAGCTGATTCAAAGTAGTTGCCAAAATCTTTCTGATTTGAATTTTCAGGTGCTAAATTTGATTAAGGCTTGCCCAAGACCTGAAGGATTGAACTTTCATGAACTCAAGAACCAGCTCCAACACATGACTGTAGTCTCAATCAAGTGAGTGAGTAGTTTCCATGAGCTAGGACTCTAGAGTTACACCCACTTCACCGCATCTGGGTTTCCTGGTAATGAAAGGTGTTTCAAAAAACCAACAAACTATCTGATGACTACAACCTTATTGACAAAAGAAAAGTTGTTTAGTCATGGAGAAATAGAAAAAAAGGATTCACAAAGATGGTGCTACCTGTCACATCCTTCATTCATTTGTTGATTCTATAAACACTGAGCCCCACTATGTGTGGGAGATGTAATTTTGAGCAAAAACTGACCTGACACCTCTTGTAGGATTTAATCTGGAAGAGGGAGGTCCTTAGCTCCTGGGACTCAGGTATACAGTCCCGTTCACATTACTCTCCCCTCTGTGGAGATGTGTGTATCAGGCTATCTGGACCTGAACCATTAGACAGTCCTTCTAACATCCTTATCCTGATAAACATGTTAGACAGGCATCTTCCTGATTCCAATGAACTAATCAAACAGTACTATGGTGATTGTGGTAGTTATTTGTTACCATAAATCAGTTGATATTCTAGGCCTAGATAGAGAAGAAATGCTCAGGTCTAATTTCATTTCCTGTCCTATGAAATGAGGATAATTGTTGTCTCAGAGTTACTGTGATAATGAGATACAGAGTGGCTGTCATATAGTAGGTGCTCTATAAATTGCTCCTCTCACTAAATATGTTACTGACATAGACCCCGAGGGCCTTTAAGGTTTTGAAAGTCTCGACAGTTTCAGGAAACGACTTTTTTTTCCTTCCTATAACTTCACACAGGGGGAGCTAGAGGGTCAGTGGGTAGATGGGGAAGGGCATGCAACATTTTATAAAAGCTCTTTATACTATAAGATATTAGTACAAGTTGGACTACAGCTTTAGATCTTTGTTTTGATTTGCTTAGACTGGTATTTAAGTGAGGCCTTATTTTCTTGCCTTTATGCAATTTGGGAGAAGGATCCAAGACAGCCCTAATAGCCATTGTCTCCATAGATTACCTCAGTTTTGCAATTTTACTGGTATTTCTCCCCACAAGAATTTTCTATGAGTGAGTGGCTGTGAATTTTTAGCTAAGATAGAAAGTAGGGAGGTGAGTGAAACTTACATATTTGGCCATATCCAAAAGGCAGTTTCCTTTCTTCTGTGTTGGTTTGAAAATGAGTCTGTCTTTTCTTTCTAGGCAAGCTGTGGACTTTCTAAGCAACGAGGGACACATTTATTCCACTGTGGATGATGATCATTTTAAATCCACAGACGCAGAATAACTGGATCTAATTGGGTACCTAACATATTTTCCAGCTGGACCTATTTTCACACTGTTGTCTCCAGCTGTGTATGTTTGGCCAATTGACTTCTAGAAAGCAGGTTCCATCTATAAAAAATCTCAATTGACATCCTTTTGAAGCGTACTGCTCTTCTGTATTTTTGAAGCTCAAAGGGAGATAGGCAACTGACAAGCATGTAAAACAGACTGGAATTTCTTAAGTTACAAATTATAACGTCTGGATAGCAGAGATGGAAGAGGGATGCTATCAAGAGTTGGGCAGTGTTACTTAAATAATACATGCATGTCTCTATTCCTAAAATGTTTCCTGTTGAGGTAAGATGAGTAGGACTAGAACCTGTGAGTGGAAAGCTAGCCAAGAAACCGGCTGACCTCTGCCTGTTTTTGTTCCCTGTTTTGGTTATGTGTTACTTTCAGAATTGCACTTTTCTTCACCATGTCTTAACTGCTGCCAAGAGTGGTTTTATAAATATGAGGTTCTAGAGTTGGGCCTCATGGGGCAGATGAAAAGAAATGTTACCGTGATTTGTACAAATTAAATACTTTCATATGTTAAATAAAGTAGTTCTGTTATTGCAGTAATTTGTGAAATTGTTCTTATTTTTCTTTTTAAGTTGGCATAATCACTATCACTGAAACAGTGTAGCATAGTTTGACTTGGCTGTGAAGTCTTGGCTGTCCTTTTTAGGATCTTAAGTAGGCTTTGTCAGCTCTGAGAGCCTCCATTTTTCTCATTTATGAAGAGAACAATGTTATTTTCTTCTAAGTTTGTTATGAAAATTGAATGAAATAAAGATAATAAAGCATCTAGCATTGCCATTAATAAGGGTTATAAAATGGACCTTAATCTTGACTCTATAGCAGTATATGATTATGTAACTGAGTCAAATATCTACAGTCTGACCTTAGGATGAGACTCTAAAGGCCTTGGTTACTTTTTGGCCAACTTAGCTCTGTTTCTTGTGGGAGAGTACTCTAGTTCAAAGATGTTTTTGACAACTCCAGAAAGTAAGCTGCTTCTTGAATGAAAACTAATTCTGAGGTAAATTAATGAGGTATAACATTCAAATAAAAATTTCGTAGTTGTTTTAATTGTGTTTCTAAATGAGATCTAGCAGCTGTGGAGAAGGCTCCACCCTCCTGGTTTCTAACAGTGAACAACAGTCTGGCTGTTATTTTTTATACATGCAAAGTAGTTTCCATCTTGGGAGCTATGCAGATGTTTAAGAGTCAGTCCATTGCAAGTACGTCCATTCTTAACTCCTAAAATAAAGCCCAGTGGACTAAAAATAAGTTTAAAAGTCATATATATTTGAATTTAGAATGCATGATAGGGTACTTTTATGGGTGGTGGACTTCCCTTTCTAGTCATCAGGCTAGTGCCTTCAAAATGGGCGAGGCAATAGCAGTGGTTTTGCATGAAAGTCTTCATTTGAATTTGGGGGATTCAGTAATTAAAAACTACTGATTCAGCAAGTATTTACTGAACACATCTGTGTCACCCCATTAGGCCCTAGGAATATAAGCAAACTAGGAGATGGGCGTTCAGCATTCCCAGCAGCACAGAGTAGCCATTCAGTGGCGATGAACTCTACCATCTTTATTACGGTATTTATGGCATTTACACAGTCTCACAGGAGTTGTGCAGTTTCTGAGGAATCCAGAGGCCTGGGGGCTGAGCACAGGCAGGCCATTCCTCAGCAGAGTGAATTCTAGTCTTTATAAAGCTTCTACCCTGCTTGAGCAGGAGGCATTTGCACTTCGGGTATTTGTCGTCCCCTGGGATTTCAGGTATTCAGTGTTCCACCGGCACATCATTGAGACAGGAACAGCAGTGTGACCCGAGTTCCTAGAAACCCCCCAGTGTCGGCCAAGCAGTTAGTCCAGCCTGCTCTCTGGAGAATCGCTAGGTGGGAAATCAGACTCCATGAGAAATAGCACTTTATTGGGTTTAAAGTAAGGCCAATAAGAATTAGTGTCTGATGAGAATTAATTTGTTTTTAAAAATACAGTTGAGGGAAATTTTAAACAATATTTTTTAACATATATCCCCAATTTATTTTCATTTATTTAGCAGTTACTTACATCTATTACTGTATTGGCATGTTACACATTATCGAACATTCAAAAATATAAATGAAGGATATTAAAATAATTATGAAGGAATGTACTGATAACTTTTTCAGGTATTCCAGTGGATCATGTTATGTACTCCTAGGCGTGTGTGCCCACATTGGAGACCACTGCTCAGAGGGAATCCCTATCCCCATTAGAACACCATCCCCAGCACCTGATGGATCATTCCAGAGGTAAACAAGATAAAAACTCTTTGAGGGTAGTATCTGCCGTTGGTCCATTCTCTGCCAACCTTCATTGCTCTGATCAGACATGCCCAGTTGTGATTTTCAAACATGTTTTCCTTTTGAGCCCAGCTTTCCACAACTTTGTTGTGAAGTGTCTTCCTTTCTCATTGCGGCATCTGGCCACTCAGAAATCCCCCCATTTTATGGGAACTGGCAGCCCTCATCTTCACTCCTCTCCCCTCTTTCGTGATCTTGCTCAATTTGATACCAAGATTAACTGCAAAGTGGAACTTGGCGTTTTGCATGTGGGTTTGGCCCCAGGGGTTCTGTGCCAAGGAGGAAGTTTATGTCTCTCTTATTGCTTGTCCCAGAATACTTTCTTCCTCAGGGTCCTCCTGTGCAGTATAGATTGTCTTTCTGGAGTTGGGTAGAGGAACTGGTGGGAAGATGTGGATGGGATGCTAGATACTGAGGACTGGCCCAGCAGCCTATAGAAGCCTCTCGGTAGTCACCTGGAGAACTCCATGTTGTGGGATATGGAGGCCAGGAGGCCTGGAAAGTGTAGTGGGTCCAGACAGCTCAGAGGGGAGTTAGCGGGCAAAAGGATGACAAACTCGGGTGTAGTACTCTTGAATCCATGAGTTTTAAATTTGACCTCTTTCAGCTCTCACCTCAGCTAGAGACTCAGATCTTTTTGTCTACCTCCTGTGTTCTGCTGACCGTGGTACCTAGTTCCAAAATTGCATCAACCCAGGAAACCAAAGTCCTGCCACTTCAGGAAATGAGGCCTGTGGTCTTACCTCACTAAACAGACTTAGAATGACCTTGGAAAATTATCTCATTTGTGCAGAGGGTATAGGTTTGATGTTGATGTTATCCAGTGTTCATTACGTGCCAGGCACCCTGTTAAATGCTTTACAAAGATTCTCTCATTTGATTCTTAAAACAATCTTGCAAGGTAGGTAACTTAGTTTCATTTTACATGTGAAGAAACTGAATCTTAGGGTAAAATAACTTACTCATAGTCACAGCTGACAGGTTGTAAGCTAGGATCCTAACCAGGTTCATGACTAATCTGCCTCCTTGTTTCCTGATCTTTAAAATCAGGCTCTTGTCTACATAAGTTGAGGATTTAAATAAGTTTGTAAAAAGTCTGGCACACAGAATATGTGATATCTTGTCATTTTTCCAGAAGTTTGGCTGTCATTTTTATTTTATGGCTTCGAAGTGCAATAATCTTGGGTAGACACTGTTATGTGCTCAGTGCTGCAGACATGAGGAAGACAGCCCTGGTCTCTCGGGAGCTTAGAGCCTTGGCAGGGGAGGGGCAGGAAGAGTGGAGCAGGAAGGGGGACAAGGATGTCCCTCTGTATTAAAAGGCAAGAGGCACTGCTGCCGTCACCAGGTTTGGTGGCTTCTTTGATTCCTTTCTTATTGACCAGTGGGACAGTTGATGTTGGGGACACAGGATTGAGTAGAATCCAGCTGGCTCTTCTGGATACCAAAGCTCTGAGTCCAAGTGCAAGCTAGGTTCAAACAGGCCAGCCCTCAGTGGCAGGAACCTAGAACCTGAGGGAGGCTGGTGCAGTGTTTATCCCACTTCAAATCAGTCCCACAAAGCCATTCTCCGTCCACAGTCTAATTTTTGTGGGACCGTGTCCAAAGTCTAAAGGCTTATAATGGTCAGCTGGTACCTTGGGTTCCCTGAGAAGCAGCAGTTAGGAAGCATGGTTCCCCCCGTGCCTAGAGGGTTTTATGAAAGCACTCAGTTACTTCTTCGTAATCATGTTCATCGTCATCTGCAAAAGAGTCCAAGTCAGTGACAATCTTTGGCCTTAGGCAGGTTCCTTTTCTGCTTTACGGCACACTTCTCGCCTGGCCAGGGAAGGGCTTGGTCTGGGTGCTCTAAGGTCCTTGCCAGCCCAGAAACCAAAATTCGTTTTTGCCTGAACACTTGCAGACATTCTCCCTGTATGCCTTGGGGAGGGTAGTGTGTTGGGAGATGAACTCATTTTCCTTGCCAGGGCTCTAGAGCCCTGGGAGAGGGACAGTAAGGACCTTTCAGCCTAAGCCCACGCCATATAGGCCTGGCCATCCATCTGGGATTCAAAAGGGTCTGCCCATGGGCACGGCCCTGCCGAGGGTATGGTCAGCACGATCAGAGGCAAAAGCAGCAGCAGAGAAAATTGGGAAGGGGAGAAGGGAGGACAAGGATGAACAAGGGCTAACAGGACTCACCTGGATCTTGTGACTTAGTGGGCCTGGAGCCCTTCTTACGGGTAGGAATCTTGCTATATGTATTTGATTGGTCTTTGGTGACCTCTGGCAAAGTCTTCACCAGTTCTGAGACTTGAAAAGACTAAATGAGAGAAAAAGCAGAAGTCAGCAGGGCTCTGAGAAATAGAGCAGCAGAATCCATGAAATGTAATTTCCTTCAAATGTCACTTCCTCTGCTCCCTTCTCTACTTCCTTTTGAGGGAGAGGTTCTCAAGGCCCCAGAGGTTTTTACTATAAACACGAGAAATGTTCTCTGGCAGGGGAGAAAAGGGTCAGGGTGAGGTGATAGGAGGCTAGAGACAGTGTCCCTGAGTTTCTCCACATAGGAGTTTGGTCACTGTGCTTCACATCTTGCTGAAGAGGAAAAGCAGTCAAAGCCTCAACAGAGTGCCAGAGCTGAGAGGAGGTACCAGAAGGAAGAGGACTTATACCGAACTCCAATCTTGTGCCAGATGCTGTATGCATATCTGTTCATATAATCCTCAAGTGACGCTCTGAGTAGCTGGTTTTGTCCCTAATTTACACGTGAGGAAATGGGCTCATAGAGAGTATGCCTTGTCAAACCTCACACAGGCAGCCCTAGCTGGGCCAAGGCTCAGGCCCAGGCCCTGTCTGTCACCTCTGAAACCAGTGCTCTTTCCCACATTGTGCTTCAGAGAGCAAACAGTATACCTCCCCTGATCAGCAGCAAAGAATGCTGATACCCAGAGAGGAAAGGCTGCTGATTGAAAAACAACAAGCAAGAACTGGGCCCGATATCACTTCTGTCCGGAGCCAAGGCTAGGAATGAGGTCTCTGAATTCTTTCCAGCACTGTTGCAAGGCCTGTATTTCAGACGTCCATTCTTGGTCCTCCCAGAAAACCACTGCCCCTTCTCTGCAGATCTGCCCTGCTTCTGGGGTTAAGACAGCTCAGGATTCATCTTTGTAACTTCCACTGCCATCCCGCTACCTACCCACACGCACACGAGCAGAGCATGGTAGTTAGGTGCTCAAGCCGTGTGCTCAGACCCGATCCCAAACCCCAGCCCGCCACTTGCTGGTGATGTGATCTCGGAAACTACGTATCTGCACCTCTTGTTTTCTCAACTATACAAAAAGCTTATATCAGTGCCCACCTCAGAGGGATGGTGTGAGAGCCAGCTGGGGCAGCGCATATAAGATGCCTGCCACAGACTAAGCACCAGCAGGTAGCAGCAGCTAATGAAACAGGGATGTGAGTCAGTGATGTTATCTCGAGTTCACTGGTGAGAAAACAGATACGCAGAATAGAGTACAGGCCACAGGTGAATAAACTGGGACGTCAACTGAGTCTTTCTGTGTCTGGTTCTTTCCCCTTTAGTGTGATTCAGTTTGGTTCAGTTCAGCACTCGCTGGCACTTTCTTGGCCCACCTTGGAATGGGTGAGGCCCCTGCCCCCACAGAACTCATTCTAGCCAGAGACTCGAGTACAACTAACGGGAAACTACGTGACCCACTCTACCCACTGCACCCCTGCCTCACTGCCTAGGAGGACTCTGAGCTGAGCCTCGGCCAGGAGCCTGGAAGGAGGAAGAACATGCCTGCCTAAAGAACTGGTATGTGTGAATGCTGAGGCAGGAGTCTTGGCACAGTCAAGGGGCTTTAGGAACATCTCTGTCTGGAATGTGGACTGCAGAGTGGGTGGTAGAAGATGAGCCTGGGAAGGTGAGACTAAAGTCAGCTTATAAAGAACCCTGGCTGCCATGTTAAGGGGTCTCTGCATTACTCCCTTGGCAGTAGGGAGCCACTGAAATTTTCAGAAAATGGGACCGAGGCCTTTCAGTGACCAGGGACAGATTTGGGAGGCCATTTGGACAGCTGTGAGGAAGAGTCGAAGAGCCTGCTGAAACAGTTTAGGTGAAAAGTGATGAAGCTTGAACTAGGGGGTGACATCAGGTACCAGAGGGAAAGCACAGTGAACTTGGAGTCAGAATGCTTAGGTTCCAGTTCAGGCCTCCCATTTATTAATTGTAACTTTAAGCAAATCTCACCATCTCTGAGTCCTCATTTTCTCAACTGTAAAATGTGGACAATCACACCAACATGATGATTGTCAGGATCAAATAAGAATGATAGGTGCAAAGTACACAAGTTTATAAACTGCAAGTTCAATACAGTTGTAAGAAATGTGGTGCCAGACAGAGAGGAAATGGCAGATCCCGCAGCGATCCCAGCAGGCGACCCCTCCCTGCCCGCTTCAGTCATACTGGTACCTTGATGTTTCTCTCCTGGCTGCTCCGTTTCTTTTGCCCACCGAGGCCTTCACGTTTCGGGGGCCTTGGAGGGGGTTGGCTCCCGGATGCCGGTAACTTCCGAAGGTGATAATAGAAGGCATCTGTCACCTCCTCTACTGTGACTGTGAGTAGAGACCCAGCTGGCTGACGTGGCTGCCACTCGGCCTCCACAACAGTCAGGTCCAGCCACCGGGGAGGGATCTCAAAGTACTTATCAGGCTCAGAGTCCAGGCTGACCACCAAGAAGGGTTCCATAATCTTCTCCTCCAGCCGCAGGCCCGAGAAGGAAGGCAGAGGGTCAGCAGGCTGGCTGGCGTCTTTGGCCACCACCTTGACCTCACAGGGCAGTGAGAACTGGGCAGTCAGATCCGCCAGGCTGTAGCGCCGGCCATCACTCATATCCTCCACGAAGCCACCAGAGAGGTAGAGGGGCAGCACAATCTGTTCTTGGTCCTCTGCCTCCTCCTCACATTCTTCTCCTTCCTCCCCAGCCTGGTCACTCAGCCGATGACACACCAAAATGTCTACGTCCCCACCTTGAGCCCCATGGGCCTGGCCAGGCCCCATCACCTCCAGCCTGTCTCCAACAGCCAAGGAAGCGAACCCAGGGAGCTCCACCTCGTCGCCCTCACAGTCCTTGGTGGCCACCACCCGGAGTGACCTGCCTGGCTGGAGAACACTCAGGAGGTCATAGACTGTGGAGAACTCTCTTGGCCGTCGCCGCAGTTTGCCCTGGTAGGCCCCAGAGATCATGAAGTATCTGGGCACCTTCCGGCCCTTGGTTGAGGCTATTACCCGCCAGGACGGGAAGGCCAGGCCATAGATGCAGAGTCTCTGGCCTTTCTGCAAGGAGCCCATCCACGGGCTGAGGAAGATGGGGGGCCCCTCCGGAACTTCCAGGATCTCTGTGGTCAGGGGGAAGGGGCCCCCCCGGGCCAGGACCTCACTCAGCAGCAGCGGTTGGATGAAGCTGATGTGTTGAGAGGAGGCGGTGACATCCTCCACATCGACCTCCAGGGTGGAAGGAATCTGGACAATGGTCCTGCGCACTGTGGAGGCAGCAGGCCACTCAGTGGCGGGGCCGCATGCAGCCCACGGAGCACGCTGCACCCCCGGCCCCGAGCCCTGGCCCGGCTGACCTTCCTGTCCTTATCTTTTCTTTCCTGCCAGCACCTTCCTACTCTACCTGATTCCTTGCCCACGCTTCCCTTTTAAAAAATTTGTTATAGAAAGCTTTAAGCATTTGTAGAAGTAGAGAGACTAGTGTAGGGAACCCCCATGTACCTATGTCCCAGCTCCAACACTGAGTTCCAGGCCCACCTTCTTTGATTTCTACTCCCATCTATCTAGTCCCCCTTCACTGGGTCATTGTGAACCAGATCACGTCATGCCACCTGTGACTGTTTCGGTGTGTATCTCTAAAAGGGATATTTTAAAAAATTTTAAACATAACAATGTCATTACCACATTGAAGTAATGATGATGATTTAGTAATTCCTTAATATCAACTATCCCATCAGTCCAACCACTTCTAAATTTTAATTGAATTTTGAGTGTGATTTTATAAGCTGTCTTTCCGAGTCCTTTCTGGATTTAAATAAAGAAATCAGGAAAGACTGACTAAATGACCTCAAGCAGCTTGTTTCCTCTCTGGATTAGTAACTGGGTATAAACTCCAGAGGCGACTGTTAAGTATGAGGAAAACTGCCCCTCCCCCAACACTGTTGTCTGAACCACGCCACACGGCGTATCCTCCTCACTTGGCAGATGAGAACATCGAGGCTCAGAGGGGTGGTGATGACTTCTCTCAGGACACACTTGGGATTTGTACCAGATGAGCTAACAATTGGTTGAAGCTGGGTAATAGGCACATGGGAGTTCATTATGCTATTTTGCTTTTTTCTTCAAAATATGTTACAGATTACCTGAACTACCTCAGTATCCAGCACAGCCTGCTCCCCAGATTGTGGTCTTACTGTCATTTGCCAGGGAAGTCCAGAGCTCCCCCGGAGAGACCTAACTTCAGTTCCTGGGGAGAAAATGTTCAAGATGAACCTTGAACATCTAACACCAGAAAGTAAGAAAATCTATCCAAGACCACAAAGGTTTGTCAGAAGGATTTAGGAGCCGACTTGAAAAGCCTCCCACCGGCCAAAGCAGAGATAATTTGATCATCAATAAGAATAATAATTTCAGTAATTGGAACATGGAAAACATTTCATCTGTAACTTCAAAATTATTTTTTCAAAAACCTAAATAATCACTTAGGAAGGGTGTTAGGGAGCCAGCTCATTATTTTAAAAATTTGTAAAAAAGGTTATTTCTTAGGGCAGTCCTCAGTGTAGGCTGGTGGCAGGGTCGGTAAAACAGGCAGATCCTGGCCAGCTCAGGCCAGTCAGAGGCCAAGCCTGCCCAGGCACCTCTACACACACAAACACGATGTCCTGAAATTTCCTGTACAAACTGTAAACAAAGAGTAGGTGAGGGGAGTTTTCTCTTTATGTAGTTTCCTGGCTAATAAATGAAGAAATAATGATCAGATTAAAATGTCAACATGGCAACTCCTAATGAAATCATGCATCCAGGCGGTATCCATGATTTCATGGAGCAGCCACTCATATCACAAACACTGGCCTATTCATTGTATTACTTGATCTATACCACATAGCAAGGCCAGGGCTCAAGTTAGATTGGTGGCAGACACAGAGCCAAGTGGGGATTCTTTGCTCCACACCTCATGTGACAATGAGAAACTGACTCTTGCATCAGGTCAAGCCTCTAGAGCTAGGTGCCTGTTGATAGGTGTGCAGAAAAGAGCTAAAATATCTGGCCTGAGACTGCTCTCACTAGGAAAGTCTGCCTGCAGGCTGGGTCCTTGGCTGGCCTGTGAGACTGTGGATTTGGGGAGGGCCCCCACCATTCCCTAATAAGAGTGGGTCACTGTGTAAACAACGTGGCTAATGCTGAACACCTGCTTTCCTTCCAGGAGCCTGGAATTTTGGTATATGCTGGGCAGAGGGTGGCTGTGTTACCAGTGAAAACCTTGGGCGCTGTCTCTAATGAGCTTCCCTGGTAGACAACACCTCACGTGTGTTGTCTCAGTTCCGTGCTAGAGGAATGAAGTGCGCCCTGTGCGGGAGTAAGTTAACACCTCCACAAGGATGCTGGCAACGAAATCCAGAATGTGAGAAAGCCTGCAGGAGAAATAGCCTCCCTTCAGCAGATACATTACAAGAAAAGTAGAAAAGGGGAATCTATAGATTAAAAGAGACTTAAGAGACCTAACAATTGACAGCAATGTTGTGGACCTTATGTGGATGTGAATAAACTGTAAAAAAATTTAGGAGACAGTGGAGGAAATTCAAACACCAGGTGTATCACCACCAAGTGGTAGTAATAGGAGTTATTGTTCATCTTTTTGGTATGATGATGGTATTAGGTGTCTGTTTAAAAAAAAAAAAAGAGTCACATGTTTTCAAATAGAGACACTTTTTAAAAAAGAGACATATTGGAGTATTTACAGAAGAAATGCTATGATATCTGGGATTTCTTTGAAATAATCAATTAGGGAGAGTGAGGATAGGAAGAGATGAAACAGGATGACTCGTGAGCCAATAACCGTGATGCTGGGTGATGGAGTCATGGGGGCTGGTTATTCTACTCCCTGCTTTTTTATAGATTTGAATTTTTCCATAATGAAATAGTTTTACTTTATTTTTTAGGCAAGGCAACCCTTGGTTAACCTCACAGATTGCAAGGACCTTGTCAGCTTACAATCCCTTATTTTTTTATTTTTTACGCCAACAGCACCTGGTCTTCCTAGGTGGTCTCCCATCCAAGTACTAACCAGGCCTGACCCTACTTAGCTTTAGTGATCGGAAAGGATTGTGCTTGTTCAGGGTGGTATGGCCATAGACTAAAGTAGTTTTAAAAGATTTTGTTTTTGAAGACAGGGCAAAGAATATTCCCTTGGCTCTGTAGTCTGCCAGCGACCCTAACCAATGCTCTCTCATTAACTGCCAGGGAGTGGAACCTCAAACTCCGGCCTCCAGGAAAGGTCCCGGGGCACAGTGCTTTCACCGCCACTCAAGTTCAGCCTCCAACCAGCCAGACAGGCCACCTTCTGCCTCGGTACCACCAACCCTGCTCTGCACACTGCCACCAGCCTGTCCTAAGAAATAACCCATGAAACAGCTGGAGGATTCGCCCAGGGCCCTTTGTCACCCTGACAGAAAGGCCTTGAGGAACAGTACTGCTCTCCTCAGAGGCAGGAAAATGCTTTTTTTTCCCTGAGCAAATGGTCAAGGTTTCACATTGTAACACGTCTCTTGGTCTTTGCCATTAGCAAGCTCACAGCCTAATTTCTGCCCAGTCGTATAAAGTACTGGGGATCTCACTCTTAAATTAGCCCATTTGCCTATCTCCTTTTATACCTTACTTCCCACTCTTTGGGAATCTTTATTCTGTTACTTTGTATATACTGAGTAAGCCACCCTAGACTGTCCAGCGGGGGTTGGGGTCTTCCATCAGAGCGACTCACCAGGGTCCCTTCTTTCCCTTCCCCACCAACCTTCACCCATCTGCCCAGGCAACTCACAGTGCATGATGGCTTGGATCTCGTATTGGGGCTTCAAGGTCAGGGTCCGCCAGGGGAGGGCGGGGCAGGTGAGGAAGAGGTCCCTCAGGGCCGGGTCCTGCAGGGCCTGCAGCATGGTCCGAGGGGCACCAGTCTCCAGTTCCCAGAAGGGCCCCTTCTGGAACAGGGGCAGGTACAGAACAACTGGCTCGGTCTTTGTGCCCAGCACACAGCGGGCGTAGCAGGTCTTGGGGTGCCTTTCCACAGCCTCAAGCATGAGGGGCTGCTCCTGAGGCACCACCCTGTCCTTCGTGTCAATTCTGTGGGTCGACATGAACCAGATGGGCAGCTTCTTGGAGCTCCGCATTACAGAAGAGACCAGCTCCTCCAGGGTTCCATAGCTCTGAGGGCCAGTGAGGGGACTGAAGTGGCCTGTGGAGCACAGAGGGTGTCAGTGTGGGGCAGGCTTTGGTTGTGTCCAGGGCCACATACACCAGGCCCTGGTCTGGTCTCAGAGAACCCAGACAGAATCCCTTGAGAACAGATGCCAAGGGCAAGCCAGCTTCTGGACACCTGCAGGGCTAAAGGACAAGGGGCAGCAAGGACCATGTGTAGGGCAGTGAAGGGCAGAGGTGGAGACAGTTTCTTCTAACCCACAGGCACGGACACACGGGGACTGTCTCCAGAGACGGATAACAGAACAAGGATGCATTCCCCAACAGACACATTGATGACGGCCACATTTTCCTATTTCCTGACCCCATCTGTCTCCAATTTAGCCAACTTTGCCCCCAGATACCTCACGTCCCACATATCCAATCCCACACATCTAATATCTATCACCCCATCCTAGGGGAGCACCACTGTCCCTCTCCCAAACTAGAAACCCAGGAGCTACTGACCCCCTGGAGCTACCAGCAAAATGACCTCTGACCACCCCCCACCCTCCCGTAACTGTCTCCCAGTTCTGGCTGCCTGACTGCTCTCCTCCCTTCTACCCCACCCCATCCCATCCATCCTTTTCCTGCCACCTAATTGGCCTAAAATAATCCCACATCTGGACATAACTTCACTTCTGAGAGTTTCCTACCTAATAATCTCAACACGTATCCTATCCAGGAAACATCATACAAACCAGGACTGAGGGACATTCTGCAAAAGCACCGGTCTGAACGCTTCAACAATGTCAATGTCAAGACAAAGAAAGGCTGAGGAACTCCTGCGGCCTGAAGGAGTCTAATGAAATAGGACAATTGCCTGCAATGTGTGGTCTGGGATTGGATTCTGGATCAAGGGGGAAAACAGCTACAGAGGACGTTATTAGGGCAGTTGGTAAACTCTGAATATAGACTGTGGGTTAGACACTACTATTATATCAATATAAAATTCTTGACTTTTATCACTGAACTATATATAGTCTTGTGAGTTTGTGTCCTTGTTTTGGGGAGATACACTAAATATTTAGATGTAGTTCTTCTAAATATCATGTCTGAATTCTTAAATGGTTCATGAAAAATATATGTGTATATATAAAATATATATAATAACGTGTTCATGTGTGTGTGACATAAGAAAGAGAAAATGAGAGGAAGAGAGAGAGAAAGTAAATGTAATAAAACATAACAATTGGTGAATCTGGATAAGGCTGTACAATAGTTCCAGCAAGCCTTCTGTAAATTTGGAAGTGTTTCAAAATAAAACCAAAATCCTCAAAAAACAAAATAACGCACATCACTTTCATACTTAAAACCCTCACTGGCTCCTCAATGCCTTCAAAATAAAGACCAAAAGACCACACAAGTCCCTGGTGGTCTGGCTCCCGCCACCTCCCACCACTCATGCTTCACCTGGAACCCACCCTCACCCATCCCGTTGGGGCGATCCCAGTGAATCGTACTGAGAACCAGCCTTCAGAGGGTGCCTGCTCTGTGCCAGGCTTGTTCTATGTGCTTGGCAACTCGTCTCATCCTCACATCAAGTCTGAGTACCCCCATCACTCAGGAGGAAGCTGAGGCCCAGAGAGGTCGTAGGAACTTACCAAAGCCACAGCTAGTGGCTGGCAGGGCGGGATTCCCACCCAGGCTGTTTGTGGGCTTCAGCACCTGGCCCACAGTCCACCACACGACATCCCTCCTGCAGTAAGTGAGGTACATGAGGTTTCTGGAGCCCCAAATGTACACACTCTACTCCCTCTAGGGATCCTTCCTCCAACTAAGGTGCCACCCTCCTCCAGGAAGCCTGCACAGCCCACTGAGGCAGGCCGCTCCCGCCAGAGCCCCCTCTAAACTTGTGCCTACTTCTGCTGTTGCTCTCTTCTCACTGCCATCCTGCTGCCCCCCACCAGAGAGGGCTACCCCTGGTTCATCCTGAGCCCCAAATCTCCAGCCCCCAACACAGGGGCTGCCACACAGTGAGTGTCAGTAAATGCTTAGTAAGTGAATGTGTGAAGGGACACAGCACATGGACAAAAACTTGGAACAAAAAAGTCCCAGCCAAGATGTGATGAGAGAGATGGGTAAGGAGAGGGTGCAGCCTTGCCAGCCAGGCGCAGGGCATCGTCAGACCTCCCTGAGGATGGACAGTAGTGGTTGAAGAGCCACAGTGCGAGTGAGTGCTGGGGTTGGCAAGCCCATGAGTATGTCTGCAGGTGTGCCTGGAAGCTGCCAGGGCATTTAGGGAGAGGGAGGTGCCCACCTTACCCTGGAAGTTGGGGTCCAGTTCTATGGTCTGGCCCGTCCCAGGATTCTCGCAGACCACCTTCCGGAGACAAACGTGAGTGACCTTAATCAGGTCCCCCGTGGAGAAACTGCACTCATTCCCAGAGATCTCGTAGATAGAGCCTGTAGACACAGACTTAGTTTCAAAGCTCAGCAGGGGCCAGGCCCTTATGGCCACTGGATCAGCCATCCTTGGGCAGCATAAATGCTACCTTTGCCTCCTAGCACTGGATGTACTCCTCTGTGGGACATTCTCTGGCCTTCTTCATGTCCCCATGCTTCCTAAAATGAGCTCATAGGGCACAGCTGATTTATCTTCACATCACTGCAGCCAGAAGAGGCCTGGCCTCTAACCGTATGTTGAAGACACGAACGAGTGGATAACCTGGTGACTCCCCATTCTCTTATTGTACAGTTGCAAAATCAGGCCCAGAGAAGGTCAGTGGCTACCCAAGGTCACACAGAGCCTAGCATCCATCCCGATGCTTTCTTCTTCATCGTCTTCTTCTTCTTCTTAAGACAAATGGTTTTCAGAAAAAGCACAGGAGAGAATGGAAGGCCAATGACAGGGGATGGGGAGGGCGGGGGTTGGGGGGACGCATAGGTAGGGTTCTGGGCCCCCTCCTTTGAGCCCAGTAGTGTCACTTTCCTGGTTTAAAGTTCTTAAAACAGTGTCCAGAACATAGAAGGTGCTCAGTAAAGATCTCTCCCACACATGGAGTGCACAGGCTCTGCACCCTGCTGACGACAGAAAGTGCAGCTGGACAAGCCTTGAGGCCACCTGACCCCAACCCACCCCAGGGCAGCCCCAGCAGGCCCTTCACAACAGCCCTGAGCAACTGGTGAAAACCCCACCACTTACTCCCAGGCTCATGAAACACACAGTTCTGTCTGCAGTCTCGGGGGTGGGCCCTGGGGCTGGTGGGAACAGCTGCGGTGGCACCCGGCACTGTGGTCAGCACTGCAGATGCGTCTTTGATTTAAAACCCACGACTGCCCTCAGAGGGACAGTTTCCTTTTCCTAAATAATGAAACAGCCTCAGTGAGGCTGAGTGGGCAGCCCAAAATTATAGGTAATAAGAGGCCCAATTGGGATTCAAGTCCAGGGTGTTTGCCTCCAAAGCTGCAGCTCCTCACCAGTTCCAAGTGGAAATGTCCAGGCCAGCCACCTACCCCATCAGTATCATCATCTGTCCTCCACACTAACCCTGCCAGGTTCTTCTCTAACCGTAACTTCCGTCCACCACCCGGCTCAGGGAGAATGAGGAAACGCAGGCATTATGACACACAGCGGGAAGGGGATGTTGGGAGGAAAGAACAGAGCACAGGTGCCTGCTGGAAGCCCCAGAGAGGTAGTGTCAGGATTCGAACCCAGATCTATCAGATTCCCAGGTGGACCCGGCCGGACCCACTGAGCGGTGGTGATCTGTCCTGTCCACTTTGTGGCCCTCCATATGTCTTACCCTTGGTCTAGAACCCACATGGGGCCTCAGAACGCTGTACTGGACGGAAGCTGCTGTGGCAAAGCACGGGAACAGAGAGAGGGGACAGCGAGAGGGGGCCGCGAGAGCAGACAGGATGGCTAGGGCACCCATGCATTAGTTTGCTCTCTAAGGAAGGGGCCTCGCAGCAGCGCCCAGCGTCTGGGTTCCCACTCTCCTCCACGTCCTCCTTCCCGACTCAGACGCCCACAGCTGCTCCCACACCCGCAGCTGCCCGCGTCTCCCATTTGCTGAGCAGCTAGCTGTCCGCTCCCTTCCACCGCCCATCAGTTCTTTGCCTCTTGCTCTTTCAGGCGATAACAAGTGACCGGGCCTGCCGTGTACCCATCAATCCCTGGGGAACAGGTGGGCTGTGGCCAGGTGGGCAGATGTGCAGAGAGCCGGGAAGGCTTCCAGGATGAGGAGCTGTTTAAGCTGAGCACTCAAGAGCTGATCAGATCTAGTACCGCCCGTTGCTGAGCAGAAGACAAAGGCGGGATGAAGGGAGTGAAGGAGGGCGGCGTAGATGGGCGTCAAGGGGGAGCGCGAGGCCACACGGAGGGGACGGCTGACCTGGCACTTAAGAATCAAGCCGCAGCTCCGCGTCGTGAGTGCCTAATGCCGCGCCTCCCACCTTCGGACCGCAATCAGTGCAGCCGGCTTGGCGCGGATCCACCCACCTGTGTGTCTGAGCGCATTACCACCCTGCGCGGCGATCAGCGAGCCTTCATTCCACCCAAGCAAAAGCCGAGGCCCAGAGAAGTTAACTGTTGCCCCAAATCACATAGCTTGGGCAGTGGGCAGCGTCGGGATGTGAAACCGGGGCTCACTTTCTCGGGTTTCTAACGCCCCGACAGCGCCTCTGCGGGACACGCAGGGAGAACCTGGTAGCGGAGGAGCCAGGGGCCGGGGCGGGTCTCGGCACTTCACTCACCCTGGAAGTAGACTCCCGAGCAGATGCGCAGCACACGCGGGAGGGAGGCAGGGTCCAGGGCGCAAACGAAGTCCTGCAGCGACACGGGCTCCATGGTCCGCGCGGCTCGCTAGAAGGGGACTGAGTAGCCGGGCGCGCGCTCAGGCAGGAGCCGCCAGCCCCGCCCCGCCCCGCCCCGCCCCGCCACCGGGCCCCCGGCGCTGGGGCCTAAGCCGCTTCCCTCTCCCAGCCCCAGTTTCCGCATCTCTAGAATGGGGTTGCAATACCTACACGTCACATTGGTGGCACGATTTAGCAGGTCTAGATCAGGACTTTACCGCCGGGAGGCTCTGAATAAATAAAACCAGATCCCCACGTCCCCAATTGTCAGTGATGGACCCCATGGTGGAGGCGAGACGATGATGAAGATGCAGGAAAAGGCCCAGAAACGCCGCCATGCACCCACTGTCCCCGCGGCCCTCCTAGTTAGAACGAGGAAACGCAGTCTGCATGGTGCTTGTTGGGTCGCATAGGAAAGACACCGTCCTGCTCTTTGCGTCTGGGTAGGAAGATACAATGTCAGGTCTCCTGAATTCCTCTCCAGGACACCCCGTGGTCCTCTACCGACACGGAACTCCCTCCCTTTCCAGGACGTTCACACTCTCCGAACACTGCTAGTTAAAAACTCCTCCTTGGGCTAAAGAGAAATCCGCTTAGGAGAGTCCAGCCTCTTCTCCTGACCCCACAAGCTTAGATGAGGCTTTTCCATTTCTCTGTCCCTCAGGAGTTAGATCGACAGAAGTTCAAATTCCATTTCCTCATCTTGCTTGTTATATAATTTTAGGTGAATCGCTTCAGTTTCTGGGTCTTAGGTTCCTCATCTATAAAATAAGAGAAAGAATCTTAGCTGGTTATGAGGATTAAATGATATGATATAGACATTAAACAAAATGCTTTATTTTATTTTTTTGTTATTATAAAAGTAATAGAAGACTTCTAATCAGAAATAATAATGAAAGTTTAAAATAAAAGGAATAAACCCTAATAAAAGACATTTGATAAATAAAGAGGACAAACATTTTTCCTCATCACACAGTATATTTACTACTAAAATTTTGCTGTTTCTTTTCACTCTATATTCTGCCTGTTTTTTAAATTTTCAATTTACAATGAAGTTGCAAAAGTACTAGAGATTTCCCGTACATCCCTCAGCTAGTTTCAAATTCCTCCAACGCTGCCATCTTGCATTACCATAATGCATTTGTCAAAACAAGGAAACGAACATTGCTTAATTCGCGTTAACTAAACGATAGACTTTACTTGGATTTCGTCTGTCGTCCTTTTCTTCTGTTCCAGAACCCATCTGGGATTCCACATGGCATTTAGTCATCATTGTGTCCTGTCTTTGACCCTTTCTCAACCTTTCCTTGTTCTTCTCATGACCCTGACAGTCTGGGGGAGCACTGGTCATGTATTTTGCAAAAAGTTCCTCGATTTTTTTTTTCTGGTGTTTTCCTCATGGCCACACTGGGGTTACAGGTTTTAGGGAAGGATACTACCAAGGTGAGGTGCGCTTCCTCATCACTGGCCTCTCAGTGACCACATGCCACCTCCACGACTTCTCACTGTGGTGTGAACCTTGATCAATCACTGTGGTGTTTCCAGGTGTCCCCACTTAAAGTTACTGTCTTCCCCTCTCCCTTTGCTATTCTTTGGAAACGAGTCACTAAGTGCAGCCCACCCTCAGGGGGAGCTAAGCCCCACTTCCCGGAGGGCGGAGCATCCAAACAAATTACTTGGAATTCCTCTGTAAGAAAGATTTTCTCTTCTCCATTTATTTATTGATTGAAGTATTAACTTATGTCAGCATGGAACTGTGTATATTTATTTTATACTTGGACTTAGGATCTAATACTACATTATATATTTTGTTCCAGCTTTGAGACTCTTGGGTCCCTTTGCCATACCCCCATCGTTCTGTCCTCTGAGCACTTCCTTACTGCCTGACGCTACAGGATGCCCCAGGTACATCTTGTCTTTTTCCTGCCCCGGTCCTGCAATCAGCCATTTCTCCCAGAGGCTTTGGTTCCTTTTACTGGAAAATGGTGTTCAGGAACCACCATCTGGTCGGTGACAGCACTCCTTCCCACTGGGTAGCCTATTATTTTTGTCTTTTTCTTCTCTTGGATAAACATTTACAACTACACCCCAGGACCCTGCTAAATCAGGTCCAGCCACAACCTTCAAGGAAAAACTCTTGGGTGATAACACGCAACAGAAAATTTCAAATTCTTCCCTTTCATTTCGCCTTTACCTTTTCCCAGGTTCCTGGGCACAGAAGTAGACCTACCAAAACTAGCAGGCAAAAGCCTACTACGACCAATATATTGAAACCATTTCCTTGCCATTACAATTTGTAGTTATATACTTACCCATGTAATTATTGGTTTAATGTATCCTTAGCAACAAAACAGTTGGTTTCTGGAGGGCAGAGACCAGGGTACCAGGCTGCTTTGCTCCCCAGTGTATCCCCAGCATTTTGCACAGGGCCTGGCACATAGTAGGTGCTCAATAAACCAGCATCATTGAGACTTACTGAATGAATGGCTAGAAAATACTTCCTTAAGATAGATTCCTGAAGTAGAATTTCTAGGCCAAATTGTGTGCTTGATTTTATAGCCCCTAAGGGTTTGTTTCGGTCTTGCTAAAGGCAACTGAGCCTCTATGGACCAGATGATAAAAGGAAGGAGCTGAGCGAAGCGGAACACAGAGTTACGCAAGGGCCTCTGGCCCAGGAGGAAGTTCTGCTCAGCAGAGGAGATGGGATAGAGCGGGACTTTCTGTACATTTCCAGAAACATTGGCAGATGTGATTCTCTGAGCACCTACTCCAAGCAGGCCCTATACAGCCATTCACTTGCTTAATCCTCCTTACAAGCAGCCAAGACAAACATTATTAATCCCACTTTACAGATAAAGAAACTGATGCTCAGAAAGGCAAAAGGACTTACCCTGTGGTTGCCATTTCCCAAGCCCTTTCCCCTTCCCCAGGCTGGGAGCGCCCTCCTGGTTCTGCCTGGCTCCCTGGAAGCTGAGCAGGGTATAGAGAGGGAAGCTCGTGTTCACACTGAGCTGGGGAAGGTAGAGCAGTACGGAGACTTGAGGAGGATGCCTGCAGCAGCCCAGAGCGGGAGCCCTGCCAGTCTCTATCAGAGTTTTCAGAATCTGAAGGTGAATGGCTTGGGGCCTCTTGTAGGCAGCCACTGGTCACAGTAACAGGGTGACTCAGGGGGGACTGGGGACGGAGACTGGGCCCCTGCCTCCGGCATTGGCACCACACACTCTTCCACATGGTATCATATGGCCTGGTATTTTCCAGCGACATACAAGGTGAGGGGGTCGGGGGGATCTTGCGTTAGTTGCCTCTCCCTTTCCAAGTGAGGAAAGCACTGGGTGGTGGTTGCCACAGTGCCCTGCTGTCCATCTAAATGCGCACCAACTTGGCACGTCGGCCCAGCTATCAGGAAGGTCCAGGCCCAGTGTGGGGAGAGGTGGAGACTGCCTCAGCTCCCAGGGTGAGCGAAGGCTGAGGCTCAAAGCTCGTTGCATGCTGGTCCCCTTATGCACGTCTGTCCCCACAGCCTGGAGCCTTCCCTGGGCTCCTGTGGACTTTTTCTTCTTGGCACAGGCCCTAATGGCTGCTCTGAAGTGGCCTTGAGAAATGGGCTCTTTCATAAGTCCCAAAGCAGTCTGTCATGGGATGATACCACTGGGTGTAGGGGGTACCCCACCGGAGCAGGTACATGGCCACCCATGGGCCCCAAAGCTGTCATCCCTCTTCCTCTTCTGAGATATGCGCTTCCTGGGAGATCAAGACCCCACCTCTTGCTAGAGGCTTAAGTGGAGACAAGTGCAGAAAACTCCCAAGATGAAGCCAGAACCACTCCTGGCCCTGGGAACTATAGGGGCTTGAGAGGTGATCTGCTGTCTTTTCTGTTTTCTAGAGATTCTGTAACACGGTTTATAAAGATCTTATGAACAGCTGTCTGCCAGGGATCCCTGAGACCATGCGGAGACCATGTGGAGACGACCTGCAGGAGTGTTCCCTCCCCTCCTAGATTTTCCCTGGGGGGAAAATGTTACTTCTGGAAAAAGATATTTACTATCCTCGTATCCTCAAGGAGATGAGGATGTCTGATTGTAAAGCTGCGAAGGACTGACTCCTGCTCTGGCGTGGTGGGAAAGTGAGCCTCTTGCTTTCTTGACCTTATGAGCAGCGAGCAGACGAAGGACCTTTGTGTGGGAGGAAGATGAGAAAGAGGGACAGGGGGCGAGGAGAGGTGGGAGGGATTCCGGGCAGAGAGGAGAGAAGAGGAGAAGAGGAAGGAGAGGATAGAGAAAACTAGGGGAGGGGAAGAGAGGAAGTGAGAGAAGGGAGTAAATGAGGAGGTCCGGGAGTCTTCAGGGTTACCTTGAGAAGCTCCCACAGTCCAGCCCCAGGGCCTCAGAGAAGGCATAGGGGATGCTGATGGGAATGAGGGGGGTCCCAAGACACTTTACAGGGGCCGGGATCAGTAGGGGTGGCTGTTGAGGAGAGCTGGTCAGAAGCTGCTCGGGGCCGAGAACAGGCCGGGTCCCAAGGGGGAAGCTGGGGGAGAAGCAGAGCCAGAACACAGAAAGTGAAACCTTTGGCCTTAGGCCTGAGGAAGTGGTTTGAACCCATTGAGATTTTTGAGCCTGCACTTCCTAATGGGATGGGATGGGAGCTGCAACTCTGTGCTCACTGCATCAGACGCTTCCCTCCTGGAAAAGCCGGGGGCACCTGCCTGGCTGGTGAGCAGAGAAAAGGAACAGGGTCAAGTTTTGAGCTCAAAATAGTACAAAAACCTCTGTGTAATTTCTGGGTTTGGGGGGGGGGAGCAGCTGAGTCTGCTGTGTCCTTCAGCAGAAGTTAAATGACAAGTTAGCTCTTTCTGAAAATATGAAAAATAGAGTTATCATATGATTCCACAATTCTGCTTTCTAGATATATAGCCAAAAGCATTGAAGGCATGATCTCGAAGAAATATTTGTATACCCATGTTCACAGCAGTATTCACAGCACCCACGAGGTGGAAGGAACCGAGTGTCTGTTGGCAGATGAACAGATAAACTAAAAACACAGTCTCATATATCCATACATACATACAATGGACTATTATTATTATTATTCAGCCTTATAAAGGAAAGAAAACCCAATACCCCCTATGACATAAATGAAACATGAGGACGTTATGCTCAGTGAAATAAGCCTATTACAAAAAGATAAATATCAAATGGCCCCGCTTATATGAGGTACCTGCAGTAGTCAGCATCACAGAGACGGAAAGCAGAATGGTGGTTGCCCGGATCTGGTGGGAGAGAACAGAAGGAGGTTTGTTAAACGGGGACGGAGGTTCGGGTTTCCAAGATGGAAAAGTTCTGGAGACTGATTGAACAAACAATGTACTTAACACTACTGAACTGTACACTTAAAAATACTTAAGGCGGCAAATTTTGTGCTATGTGTATTTTATCACAATCTTTAAAAAAATTGTCTGAGACTATTTCTAAGCCTGAATCCAATGTACACCATTGGTTATTCTTCAACAATAATCTGGCTGGTATTGAAGTCCAGGTTGTAGACAATGCTGCCCCCGAACTTGGAAGCCTGGCTCCATGGACTTGCAGTAACGTGTTTGCTGTTGGGAAGTTCAATGTCATTCTTATTCTAGACCTCCTATGTGTGCAGGTTGGGAGCCTTCTCTCTGTCCCTGGTGGTCCGATATTTCACATGCTCAGCTATCTGCAGGTCTTTCATTCTTGCTTCTGGCCGCTTGTGGATCTTTTAAATCTGAGGACTCAAACCTCTCAGTTCTAGAAACTTTCTTGCTTTTCTCTCTTTCAGGAGCTCCTTTTAGTTGAGTATTGTATCTTCTGGACCAATTCTTCATCTCCCTCCCCTTCTGTTCTACTTTCTAGGAGATTTCATAGATTTCCACCTTCATCTTAACCATTCTACTGCTTTTAATAATTTGCAACAACTTATTTGAAGTTCTTATTCATGCTGTTCTTATGTCATAGATATTATATATCCTGTGTGAGAGAGGGAGTTGTCCAAGGTTATCTTCTGCTTAGACCCACCCCTCCAAAGAAAAAAACAGAAGCAATTAAGAAATGTAATTATCATGGCACGAATTATCAATCAAGATAGCCAACTGCCACCTAGGCCTTATTTTGGAATTTAAAAGTTACTTCCACAAAGCGTTGTACAATCTGAAGCCTAGTTGTCTTTCAAGACGCTCTTGTGCAAACAACCCTTCTGAGGACAGATTTCTATGGACAGAGCTAGTCCATTTTTAATAACTAGTCCCACAGACACCTCCCCTCCATTAGACAAGAAAACAAGGCAGATGCTCTCGTAAAAGTTCTCATTTTGACCCCTATCATGTGATTTTTAAACTCATGTTTATGATGGAACAGAATAAGTATTTCTGTTTCTGCAGCTTCAGGGGAGAAAGGACACCTCCTTCACATCTAATTTTCCTAGTAGTTGTTAATTAGGAAGATTTTCATCCTTAAGTCTTAAGAAGACTTCCCTGACCCCCCAGACACCTTTTTTACAGTCTGTACCATAAACCCCTTCTCCATAGCCCTAATCACACTTATAATGCTAAATTCATTTGTGATTTCTGTTCTTAACACCTCTTCCCCAGTAGGATATATGCTCTATGAGGGCTAGGCAAGTCTCTTTTTTGCTTATTTGCATAGAGCCAGGTGTTCGCTGAATAACGATGGGAGAATTCTGGGATGTGGAGTCCCCCACTCCCAAGCTTACCTCCAGATCCTGCCAGGATGAGCCTCCTTGGATAGGGGGAAGGGTCGTCCTGGGTGTCTGGAGCCCTGGATTCTTGGCTTATCTCAGTCATAGCCTCTTCCTTGTGATCTTGAGCCAAGTAATTGTCTAAAGCCTGTGCCCTTCCCACCAAAATTCCTTGCTCCTGCCTAGCTTCCAGAGATGCTGTGAGACTTGCGTTCAGTGTAAGGAATTCGGGGCAGCTGCTGTACCAATTCTGGCTTTGAGTAACACTTGGGTAACAGCAACAGCTCCTGCCACACCTTAGCCTCAGTTTCCCCAGCTGCAATGAAAAGGGATTGAAGTACAAGGTCAAAGTCCCTCCCCAACCCCCCCAACCCGTCCATTTTCTTTTATTTTTTTATTTTATTTTTATTTTTTTACACCTACCACACCTAGTCTTCCTAGGTAGTCTCCCATCCAAGTACTAACCAGGCGTGACCCTGCTTAGCCTCCGAGATCAGACGGGATGGGGTGTGTTCAGGGTGGCATGGCCGTAGAACCTCCTGTTTGTTTTAAGAGGGAGCTGGCAGTGAGAGTTCCCAGGATTTCCTTGTCTTCCTCAGCCCAAGGCCCCTGTCTCACAGCACATCTGCCCTGATATCCTCTTCCTCTCTGCTGGGTCTGTCCCATCCATCCCTGGTCTGGGCATTGCATGAACTTGAATTTTCCTCCCTGGTGTGGTGATGGAAGGCCTGGAGGCCTGGGAAGGGGAACTTGGCTCACCAGGTACTGTGCTAAGTACTTTACATCTCACTAAGCTCGCAATACCCTGAGAGATAGGTTATCTCACTCTTTCCATTTTAGAGATGGGAAAACTGCCACCTAGAGAGGTTAAGTGTGTCCAAAGTCAACAGACAAGAGGAAACTGAACCAGGGTTCCAGTTTCCAACCACCTCTCTCTGAGCAGGAAGCCCAGGGCAAGCCCAGTTCCCTTTCTCAGGGCCACTCCCCACAGGAACTCCCTGCCCTGGCCTCACGGCCCTACTTCCCCTACAGGCTTGGGAGTGATATCATTTGGGTGATGTCTCCTCCCAACACCCTGGGGCTGAGTCTCTTTGGTTGGCAAGGGTGAAGGAACACAAACTCTAGCCTCGGGCTGCTCTTCTAGCTGGGAGGGAGGATTAAATAAGATCACCCAGTGGGACAGGATGCGACAGGATGGAAGGAAGGGGAGCGGGGTGGAAGAGCTTTGTGATGCATTTCCGCTCAATGCCATCCGCATGTCTGGCCCATGTGAGGTTGCTGGGAACTGGGGTCCGTATGACAGATACTCTGCCCTCCTGGCACCCAAGTAGGGAAGCCCAGTGGGTGAGGTTTACTCAAGCAGACCTTCCTTCTTCAGCCTGGGGACCAGGGAGGGCCACCCAGAGAAAGTGCTGAGCAAGCCAAGAGTGAGCAGGAGATGAAGGGAGAAGGCAGAAGGGAGAAGCACACTGAGGAACGGAAAAGAAGTTTCAACCAGGAGCTGGCCCTGAGAGTCCCCAGAGAGGAGTCTGGCCTTCAACCCAAATGTTTAGGGGTCGAGTACTTGATCAATGTGGTGTGAAATGCATATTAGAGGGAAGAAAAGCCCCTCCTGGGCTACTTGGCAGATGGGAGAGGCATTTAGAGGCAGAATGGAAAATGTGGGATGAGCCACAGGGTCTGGGTTAAAGTGTCCATCTGGGGCAGGGCTGCCTCCAGCTCTGGTCAGTCTTGGGCCACTGGGACAAGAAGGGAGCGTGCCAGCCTGTGCCAGGCTTGCCCCCTACCTCTGCTATCTGTGAGCTGCTGATGGTGACATAGTGCCTGGACTTTCTCTGGTGACCACCCACTTTAGCCCCAGGTCTGAGCTTTCCCAAAATAACCGGGCCTGAGTCCCTGGGCCAGGCTGCCATCTCCACCTCCAGGTGGGGCTCTGTGTCCAGAGTGGCTACTGCTGTAGCTGCTGGGCTGGGAGCCCAGCAGAGCCTCCCCCCTGCTCTCTAAAGATGCCTGGAGCAGTAAATTATTAGGAAAGAAAGGAGGCCTCTGTCCCAGCAAGTGATTCTAGCCACTGGGGGCTCCAGGGGGCAAGGCAAGACCTAGAGACCCGAGGGAGAGGAGGAGTGAGGGACTGGGCCCCCCCTCTCCTTCCCTGCAGCCCCGCAGCCCTGAGCCCTTTGGTCTTACAGAGTCTCAGGTAGAAGGCATCGGAAGCCCCCTCTCTGCCAAGGCTTCAGTATCACTCACTCACTCTATGTCCAGCCCTCAGGCCTGTGTCTCCAGCCTGACCTCGAGCTCCAGATGACATCTCCCCTGTTTATAACATAAAATGTCTAAAACTCAGTCCCTGCCCCATAACTTCACCACCCATGGTCCCTTCTGCACTAAGTGGCACCTCTGAACACCCAGGTGCCCAGGCCATTCTCCTTGGACTCTGCCCCTTCTCTCCAGCTGCCACTGAGGCCTGAATTGCATCATCTCACCTTCTAAAAACCTTGCCATGGACCTTCCCACCTCCAGCCTTACCTCTTCCATGGCACTGTCTGCCTGCCACTGTCTGCCCTTACAATGCTGCCTTGTTCTTAAACACTTCCATGACTCCCCGTGGCCCTCATGGTGAAGGCTGAGCTCCCCATGACCTGGCCCCTCACATCCTGGCTCCTGACAACTCCCCAACCTCATCTCTTGCCTTCTCCTTCCAGATCAGCTTCTTCGGCCACCTTGAAGCAATCCTAAAATACCCCTTCACTTTCCTAGGCCCTTTGCACATGCCCAGAATATTCCTCCCCACTCTCATAGCTGGAAACTTCACGTCAGATTCTAGCCCTGGTGGTCCTTTTCCGGGGAGGCTTGCCTAATGGCTCAGCTGGTTAGGTGCTCCCTGGACTTGCTCCCATCCCAACACTGACTCCTTCATTCAACAAATATTTACCAAGTGCCCACAATGTGCTAAGCCCTGTTCTAGCCATTTTGAATACATCAGGAAACAAAATAGACAAGCACTCCTGCCCCTAGTGGAGCCTATATTTAAATGGGGGTGGGGGAAGACAGAACTTAAACAATACGGGGCAAATAAGTAATTGGCCTAGCGCAGAAGGTGAGGAGTGCTATGGGGAAAATGGAGCCAGGGAAGGGGTGAGGGGTAAAGAAGATGGAGCAGACTGCTATTTTAACTGATGATGGTGGCCTTTGGGTGAAGAGTTTGTCAATGCCTTCTAGCCAAAGACCACAAGGAACACAGGGCAGTTAGCAAGTTGAGCAACTTAGTAAGAGGGTGTCTAGAAAGGACTTACAGAATTTGGGCTTGGGTTAGATGATTTCTGGGAGAGTTTAGGAAGCAGGACTTTGCTCTGGATTGGAAGCTGCCAGGAAGCTGGGGCAGTTCTATGACTGGGACTCCTGATAACCTATCCAGCAGGAGGGAAGACCAGACCAAAGCTGCAGCTGTCATTAGTAAGAAGCAACAGCTGTCACACTAGCCAGCATAAGAAGATTGCAGTAATTTCCTGTTTGCCATAGCAAATTACTACAAACTTGGTAGTTTCTAACAACAGAAATGTAGTCTCTTACAGCTCTTGAGGCTGGAAGTTTGATATTAAAATGTTGGTAGGGTTGGTTTCTTCTGGAGGCTCTGAGGGAGAATCTCTGTTCCTTGCCTCTTTCCTGGCTTCTGGTGGCTGCTGGCAAGCCTTGACATTCCTTGGCTTGTAGATGCATCACTCTAATCTCTGCCTCCATCTTCACATGCATCCCCTCCGTGTCTTCTTTGCTGTCCCTTATAAGGATATTCATCATTGGATTTACAGCCCACTCGAATCCAGGATAATCTCATCTCAAGATCCTTACCTTAGTCACATCTGCAAAGACTTATTTCAAATACATTCTGAGGTTCCATGTGAACATACCTTTTGGGGCCACAAGTCAACCCACTACATGATATTAAGACATGATAACTGAGTGGTCCTGTGTGTCCTGATCCACTATGGTCACCTCAGAGTAGCCTTTTCTGCTGTAGATGGTCTGTGAAATGTTTATGTTCAGCCAGGGAACACCAAAGCCCAGCTGCGAGTGCCAGACTGGCTCCTAGAGGCCACAGCCTGCTTTCCTTTTTCTCAGCTTGAAGGCAGTGAGGGAGGGAGTCACGCCCCAGGGTCAAGTGGGGAGCGTGTCTGGAGGGCCAAAGGACCAGCCAGGCCTAGGGTGGCTGTAGCAGAGTGAGCAAGGGGGAGACAGGTAACAGGAGGGGGCGCAGAGCAGGGCAAGACCTGCGGTAGAAAAACTGTTCTTCCTCTGGAGGAAATGAGGTCCCTTTGAAGTATTTGAATCCGAACAGTAAACAAGACTGACTAGGGCCATGAACAGGCACGGTTTTGATGGAGTGTTGGTTGACCAGGGTGGATTCAAGATGAAGTGGAGAACTGGAGATAGCAAGATGAAACCATTCTTTCCAGGAGCTTTACGGCAAAGTGGAGCAGAGAAAGGGAAGAAGCTGAGAAAGTTGGTGAGGAAGTGGAATCAAAAGAAGATTTTTGTTTTGTTTCCACTTAAGGTGAGAGCAATAACAGTGAGCTTGACTGCTGCTGGAAATGGTCCAGAGGAGAGGGTGATCTTAATGGTGTCACTAGGAGAAGGCATGACTACAGGCAAGGGAGACAGGCTCTAGTGCCCAGGTGGCAACATGGCTGGGTGGAGGAAGACCATGGTGATGGGGAGAGAGGTTGGGTGGGGGGAAGCTGAGGTAGGTGGGCTGGGAAACTTGGTCATCAGATCTTTTTTTTTTTAATAGTTTATATTTTATTTTGCCTTTAAAATGTTCGTGATTCACAAAATTGATTTCATGACCTACTAATGGCTCACACACATAATGTGTAAAATACTGATATAGAGGCATTTTCCACTATTGTGTTGGTAGCTTGAATATGTCTGCTTGGTGACCGAAGAAATGAGCTCATCTGTTAGATTGTTGGCTGGTGCAGGAATTTTCTTGAAGTGGTAGATATATACTTAGATTTTCATTCCTGATACTTTTGGGTGGAGTTTTAAGAGGGCCAGTTATGGTCTGATTTAGTGAAGCTCCAGTCAGGTTTTCCATGGCTAGGTCAACTGTCAGGTTGGAGCTGGTGACATATTTCTAGATCTTTCTGGGAATGCATCCTTGACCTCCAGCCCAGTGCTGCAAGCCTCGCTTCTTGCTCTTCGAGCATTCCAGAGGTTCTCTTCTGAGAGCCTCACAACTCACCTGCACGTCCTCTTAGTAACTTTGCTCCCAAGCCATGAGGCAATAGTGTCACCCAGCATTGCCTAGGTCTAGAGACAACACTTAGAGTTCCACAGACTCCAAAGGGGACCAGAGATGGAGACAGAGGGGCAGGAGATTTAGAGGGAGAAAAATCAGAAAAGGACCAAAATCCTGAGTCTCTCAGACTCAGGAGAGACAGCAACCTGAGTTAGGAGCTCTCCTGTGCTGTGCATAGTCCAAATCACTAGGGCCAAGTTCAAATCCTTGCTTTACCATTTGCCGGCTGTGTGACCTTGGTCCAGGGACTCTCTCTGAGCCTTGAGTTCCCCAGCTGTAAAATGGCACACCACCATCTTCCTTTCAGGGCTGTTAGAAGAATTAAGGGGGGGAATAACACACATAAAGCTCCAGGAGGGTGCCGGACAATGGGCCAGATTCTTTTGTCCTTTCCCACCCCACAACCCTGGGGTTCACAGCGGCTCCAAAGATGAGAGCAGGACCCCACCTTCTGGCTGACTCTGGAACTGCACCTTTGCCCTTGTTCCGCGGTCGATGGTCCAAATCCAATTCCCCAGCGGAACAGGCGATGATTTTATTCTGTAGCAACAGATACCACTCAAAGTCAGTAGGCAAGCACTCCACAGCCTTCCCAACACCCTTATCACATGCTAGGGGCTTTAATACACCCTGGCCCCGTTGCTCCTGCAGCTGCCCCTGCTCAGAGTACCCTCCTCTCCACTACTTGGAAACACAAAGGTCACCCCTCTGAAGCTTTCCATGGCTCTCTTCCTTAACCCCCTTCCTTCCTGCAGACAGAACTACTAGAACTTTCTCTTTCATATTCTCTCAACATTTAAACTTAGCTCTAGATTTGCTAAACCATGAGAAAGCACTAGCACACCTGTCTCCACTGCTTCAAGCAGACTAACCTGAGGTCAGGGACCACCTTATTCATCCGCTGCAGAGGAGTACCAAGCACAGCCCCTGCCTGAAATCTCCCCAAGGAAGTCTCCCCTACTGTGGAGTGTATGTGCACACGTGTGTGTATTTTCCAATACTTCTACATGAGCATGTCTTAAACCTTTTAAAGAAAAGTAGGTGTCTTTCTTTCTCCACAGGATTCATCACCTCTCTGGCCCTGGGCAGGGGAATGTGTGTCATCCCTTCCATTAGCGGGCACAGGACTTTGGGGAAACCAATGATCACTTCTCATGCAGAGTGGGCCCATGTCCTGGAATGGGGAGAGGCTGTGTTTCTCAGCAGCATCATGCTCACTTGAGCGGTAATCATTTGCCAATCCTTGTGGTGAATTTGAGGGGCTTATCTGTATCTATGGTCAAAGTCTAGGGATGTATTAAGGTAAGAGGCAACTGAACCCCTCCTGCAGTGCTCATCTTTGAGCGGCCCTAAAACATGATTGAAAGAAATCAGAAATGCAGTGGCGGGCAAGCCAGGTTTCCACACATACATGCCTCCTTACATCACACAACTACCAAATTCAGATACTCCTGCTTCTGGTAAAGGCAACTGCACTCTTGAAGGGAGATTTTATATATATATATATATATATATATATATATAATAGCTTTGCAGGCTTGGATATTCTCTGTTGAGCCTTCTTTGGGACACCAATGCAAGTTTCACTCTGCAACTCAAGGCAGGGCATAATCTCTCACCAGAAAGGATTTAATTACCTAAACTAATCGAAATCCTTTAATATACCTTCCAGGAAGTTGTCCAGCTTGGAGAAAATGTTAACTTCAAAACAAATGCCTATATACATCATCAATACAGCTTCGGCCTACTGAGCACAATGTGCCATCTGTAGGCCATGCACATCCTTCACCTTCGCTCCTTCTAGAGGCTATGTAAACCTGTGCTCTACATTCAGACTAGAGTCTCAATTCTGACTTCACAACAGTGGGATCATAGAGAAATTTATTTTATCTCTGAATCTGTATTCCCATATGTAAAACGGGTATAAAAACAATATTCTTTTAGGGCTATGTGAATTAAACGACATGCTGTAGATGGTTTGCAGGGTAGGTGGATGCTAAATGAGTGAGTGACAGTAACCTTCACTATGAGGGGAAGGTACCCTCCTAATATGAAGACAGTTATTTCCACAGTGGCTAATGAAGAAGTCTGCTTCTTGTATAGCTGTGATTTTATGGACCTCTGCTCTTTATCAGGCTGCTTCTGACAGTAGTCCACTCTCAACCCAAGGGATCTGGAACCTAACTGGCATCTTTATCACAAAGCCACATACGTATTTCTCACCACACACTAAGTGCACTTCCTGAAACAAGGTTCCAGTATGGAAGACATCCATTCAATCCAAACCCTGGCTGAAACCCCTTCTAAACTTATTCAATTTTAGCTTCCTTTTGGTCCTGTGCCACCTGAGCTATAGCTCAAATGCATGCAGCTATAACCAGAGAGTGGGTGACCAGGTTTAAATCACATCCACCCTAGGACAAGTGCCCCAAAGCTCAGTCTCCCCTGTCAGGTCTGTGGTCCTGCCTCCTGATGAAAGGCAGCAGGCACATCTTAACCCACTTTGCTCAGTGAGGCTTCAGTCTGGGGACTGGAATCTCTAGTTAGAATTCTGCCTTCGTCAGGGGGCACCTTTATCTGTGGTAATAAAATAGAGAGCATCACCTCCCAAGCCCAATAGCTGTACCTTTGACAAACATTCCCTAATGGCAGTGGGAATCAGTGACGGCGACTGAATCACAACTGCACCCAAATGACAAAAGTTACGTTTAATTTACAATGTAATAAAGGTTACAGGTAAAAAGCTACACATAAAGCGTGAAAAGGCCTATTACACAAATGTACAAATCTCTGTACAAAGCTCCTATCGTTTCCTACCTTCATCTCCTACGTTTGTTACCCAGGTCTTGTCTTGGAGCTCTGGATAATGAGAGCTCTCAGTCAAGGGGGGAAAGAACCGCCAAACCACCATCTAAACATGCCCTCTTAGAGACGTCAGTTACTTGCAAAGTAAAAATCTCTTCCTTTTTAATTGGAATTGCTCTAACTGGTCATATCCTTTAAAAGTTGCCTTCATAACACACCTGAAAAAGAAAGTCAAGCCTTAGAGAGTAGAGGACAGTACTCTGGCATCAAATGAGAAACTTCAGCAAGTAGAGTACTCAGGTTTGACGAGAAAAACAGGTAAAGTTCAAACAAAGTAGTAAGCTTAAAACTATCAATCTGTGTCTATGGCACTGGTCACAGACAAAAATCAAAATGTTCTCATTCCAACAGAAAGGGCAAAAGAGAAAAGCCTAACTATTGGACCTCAAAACCATTGACCCAGGAAAACATTTTTGAGTTGAAACCTTAGCTTATCTGAAGAATTCTAAACCCTCTTTTTTATCAACCTCAGATCTGTGTGCTATCTGGGACTTGTGAGGATAGTAAATATAAATTAGGTTGCTGGGCCCACAAGGCTGGTGATGTAATTGTCACCTTCCCAGCTCTGGATTCAACCTGAGGGCCAGGAGTCTCTCCCCGGGGTACATGACTTTAAATAAAAATGATCCTAGAAAGAAGGAGAAAAGAAAAAGGAGGTAATGGAAGGCCTGGGAAAGAGCCAAGGCACCCTATTTTAAAGGATATATAAAACATTTCTCTACACTGAAAGTGTTCTGAAGACAGGTCTTTATGGGATATTTCAACCACCCCCCACTTTAATATCACATGGTTAGGACCCCAGAAGACATTCTGAAAGATGATACTGCACACATGGAAATTTTTTCTCCCTAGTTCATTAGCTCCCCCATCACCCTTCCACCCAGTTCCCACCCAACCCCTCCCTTCTCTATGACCAAAAATATCAAATCAGTAAAGAAGGTGTGGGCTTCTTGCCCGGCCAAGCTTCTTTTGCATATTTCTTCTTCTTGGGTTCGTTGACAGCTTCAGGGTTGTAGACTGCAGGATTTGGTGCAGGATTCATGTTCACTGCTGATGGCACAACAGGAGTCAAGTCCACATCAGGGGCAAGGTTCGGGTATGGCATGGGCAAACCACCGATGAGTGCTGTCCCGTGGATGCCGTGCGGCTGGGAGCCGGCTTCACTGTGCGTGGGGGGCAGGCCCCCGTAGAGTCCTCCACTGAATGCAAAGTTCTGCATGCGCCTGCTCCCTGATTCTTCCAGGCCCAGGGAGCCAGGGCCCTCCACCCGCTTCTTCTGTGTTTACAAGGAATAAAGGAGACAAGAGTGAGGCAACAGAGTGGTGCTAATTAGCCTTTTCTATTCCAGCCCTAGAAAAATAGGAAGGTGCCTAAACTGCAAACTTGTTTTGTTTCCCAGACAATCTATTTCGCTATCCTGAAATCTCAGGCTTTGGAGAGATCTTACAGTGGTCGTCCAACATGATGGCTCCATCTTATGCTACACCGAGAAATGAGGAATATAAGATTTTTCATAAAGGAAAACTTATCCAGTTTAAGTGACTATTCTTTAACCTAAGGTAATATCCCTCCCTCTTTTTTTTTTGTTGTTAAAATGCCCTTTTAGGAAACAAAGGTGATCACAGATGGTATTACTACCTTCTAGGTATTTAATTTTTTCTTTTTTGGGGGGAGAAAATAAGAAGTATTGTCATGTTGGGCACCAAATTTTAAACAATCTAAGAGCAAAACAAATCTGTAGTGACTGAAAGCAGTTGACTGGTTGCCTGGGGCTAGGAGTGAGAGGGAACTGACAGCAAAGGGACATAAAGGAACTTTCTTGGGTGATGGAAATCTTTATATTGAGTATGGTGGTGGTGACCCAGATGTACAAAACGCTAATAGTATACTTAAAATATGTGCGTTTTACTGTACACAAATTATATCACAATAAAACATGAAAGTAAATATGTCGGCTGGTTTTGTACACTGACGATAACAGAACATTTTCAAGGATACAAAAGAGCTCAAAGGAAAATGTGACATGAACACTACAGAGTTGCACAAAAAACTTTCGCCTTGTACTTTCACACTAAAGTAAGTTCATGAAAGATCCCCCTCACTTCTCCACTCCTTTTGGATTAAGTAAAGAATAACCAGGAATTTGCTACCTCTTATCAATCTAGTCTAATATATCCTAAAGATTTTTAAAAATAAACTCTATAGCATATCTGAAAAAGCATCTCTCAATCACTTCTTGAGTACTTCCGTTTTCAGAAATCTCACTCCTTCAAGGGGCTGTTTATTCCCTTTGGACAGTCCTAGCTGTCAGGTAGTTCCTCCACAGGTTGAGCAATCAGAACATCTCTGTAACACCCACATCTTGGTTCTTCAACATACCTATCTTTAAACCTAACCCAGGCCTGGGCTGGCTCTCCTACCTGTGCCATTCCCATTCACAAAATAAAAGCACAACTAAAGCCAGAGGTGCCATGCAGAAATACAACAATGTCTCTTCCTCACCTGATAGTTTACACTGAGTCAGAAGGGAAAGGCTAAAAAAATATGGGCCTCCCTGAACGCTGCTAGGAAGTAAACTTACAGACTCACATAGCACCACAATTTACATGCAACATCAAGCTGGCTGGTCACCTGCAGCCTTTCTATGGCCCTCCAGGATCCCCTAGACTTAGATGGAAAAAAAGTATTTCCATAGAATGAAAAATGGGAGACGACCAAAGAATGTGTTTTAAAATTAAGCACACATGTAACACTTGCCTAAAATAAAAGAGTGGATTTTTAAACCAGACTGTATGGCATTTCAAATATTGTTACAATGTGCTTCCTACCTTGACTGGGACTACTGCAGTCTGTACCATGTTCCGGAAGCGTCCAACTGAGGGATCGACATCCTCTGCAAAAAGTCATGAGGGAAGGGTAAGTCTGGTACTCTACTGGAAGGATTAAGGGTATAGGGCTCACTGAGAACAAAGCAATCACAGCTCATATTAAAAAAGTAAAATACAGATAACATTTCAAGTGTTTACTGTATGCTGGGATTGTGTTAAATTCTAAGGTCACACCCCCTCTCTTTTTGGTGTCAAAAAAACCTCCACAAAACCAAAGCCTAGCAGGTAAGTACTACTACAATCAACATTTTTTAAATTAAATTTATTTGGGTGACACTGATTAATAAAATTATATAGGTTTCAAATGTACAATTCAATAATATGTCCGTTATATGTATATTGCACTATGCGTTCACCAACTAAAGTTAAATTTCTACAATAAACATTTAATAGACAAGAAAACAAACTCAGGCTTAGAAAAGGAAAATGACTTGCCCAGTCACCCTAGTGGAGAGTAGAGGAGCCAGGACTTGAGTCCAAGCAGCCAGAAATAGGCCTGTGCTTTGGACTGCTGTATAAACTGTATCTCCCAGCTCTATGTCATCCATCTACCAGAGTCCTTGAGATAACATGAGCCCGATAAATAATGTTGAATGATGGAACAAAGTGGTAAACTTAGTGACCTTCCCATAAACTGATGCTCTCATCTTGCTGACATTTCTATACAAACCACCTATAAATTACTTCCTTACAGAGAGGCAAGTCTTCAATGTGGTTAAAAAAGGAAGCAGAAAGTTCTCCAATCTTAGAGTTACCAATCATATTCAGGACCCCATAAAGACAATAATGTTCTGTCTAGAGGTAAAGAGAGCAAACACGTATACTTAATTTAAACCTCCACTATGACAAAGATATACTGGAGCAGCAGAGGAGAACGATACCCTTGCTCTGTATAGTGAAATATATGGGTATTTCCTTTAGCTATTTCTTTCACATTGCAACTGGATAATGCTTGAGCGTGGAAGGGTACTCCAACAACGAACTGTAAAAAATATCTCCCCTTAATATAGCGCCTGTTATCTTAAACTTTGTTGAGAAACATTACAACTGCCCTATAGGTTCTGTATGCTACTCTCTGAGATGATAGCTTTTTCATCAGAAGAAACTAGGAAGATAACTCACCTGGGTTGATGATTTCGTCATCCTCACTGAAAGTCACCCTTGAGTTCTTCCTCTTCCTCTTTGGTCTCTGAATATCCAGATTCCCCTCCTCGATGGTGAGGGTGGAAATCCGCTTGTTGTGGGCAGTGTTGAACTCTGTTAGGTTCTACGGCAGGGTTCACAGAGGAAAGACAGGAGTCAATACAGAGAGAATTTGAAGGAGAATATATTACTAAATAAAGAGGAAAGCATTAAGGACTAACCTTGACCTCCCTAGACTTCTCTTTTGTATTCATAAAAGATCCATCACTGTCCCTAGATTGCTAATGTTAACAAGTCGCCTTTAATAGAATGTGGAACACCCTCTTTGACTACTGGGGCAGTGATATTCAAAAGGAGCTGAAAACAGGTCATATGTACAAACATCCTTGCATTTACGTTTTAGGTTATTGTTTTTAAGAAAGATATTGTCTTCATGCTGAGAATTAAAGGAATGTGACTGTAAGGAACTTCAAGAATTGTTTTAAAGAGAACAGAGTTGAGAAAAGATAATTGACAGCTTCTTTCCCAGTAGCTCTCTCTTTTAAAACTCATAAGGACACTGCAAGTGCATTTAACATTTGGCATTAATATTTTGTCACTCCGAATCCCTGCATATGGCTCCATTTCTATTCAAAATCATTCACCCATCTCAATGATTAAGGCAGCCTCAGCACTGCTGCCTCTTCCCGATCCTCTAGATTCCAACCTGCATTGCAGTTTGAGATAGTTCAAATGTCCTGAAAATGAAGACCCAGGGAGGAACTAACATACTGAATTTTAAAGACAGAGAAGCATGGAAGAAGCAAGAGTGATTACCATCAAGCCTCTGGCTATGAGGCTACTTCTTTAGAAGGAAATAACTTCTAAATTATAAGATATCCATGATACTTTTCTTCCTAAAGACTGAGAAATTGCCTTGGGGTACTAGAATAGTAAATGCATGTGGGTGATTAAGGACATGCCTGCATGTGGTCTACCTGAATAGACCAGTCACCCCAGTGCAGGGGACAGACATGTAAAGAATGACAACCATATCAAAAACTACTACAGTCTCTAGAAAATAATAACTAGCACTTTAAAATTAAATATTGTAAAATTTATGGCCTTTGAGGCAGCCAGGCCCATAAGAACAAAGGCAGTCTAGTTTTACTCAGAAGATTCCTGGGCTATTTAGACAATATCAAAAAAAAGCAATGCAAATGAATGAAAACTTCAGTCTTAGCCAGTGCTGTCCAATCAAACTTTCTGAATGATTTCTCTATCTGTGCTATTCATCATGGAAGTCACTAGCCACTTGTAGCTACTGAGAACTTAAAATGTAGTTAGTAGCTACCACACTGAAGAGTGCAGCTGTAGAAAAATTTAGCTCCCAGCCTTGGCTTCTAACATCCAGTGAAGGTACACAAGATGATCATGAGGGTCTATGGGCAGGAGACCCAGTCTCCTTGTTACCCCTGGTCATACATAACCAAATCCACACAACACAGCTCTTCAAAGTATGTCACAGCTGGCCACACTATACTGCTTAAGTGGCAAAGGCCTGTCACTGGGCTCAAGAAAATCTCCTGCTGCTAAGTCATTGACATTCCAAGATATAAAGAACAGACACATACTGCAAAAACCAGATTCCCCAAAGACAAAATAATGAGATAGACTGGAATTACATCAAGCTCGGTTTCCTCCTCTGGAAGCCCCAGTAAGCCCTTGAGTTCATCATCCTCTCCACCCATCTTCTCATCTCCTTTCACAGCTGAGGGCAATGTCTGAGGCTTCTCACGTAGAGTGTATGCCCTTGTGGATGCGCCAAAAGAGACTGTGGAATCGATGGGAATTTGCTGAGGCTTGTGAGGTTCCAACCGAATGTGACCCAAGAAAGTGCCGTGTGCTGGGAATAACCAAATCAGACGTGTAAGAGAGAAAAAAAAAAAAAAAAACAAACCAACCTGAGTTGTAGAAGGGAGAGCAGCTCCTCCCAGCATATCAGTTCTGCTTTTTAAAATGAAAATGACACTGGGTCCACTTTGCATCCCTTGTCATGGGTCACAATGAAAAGGAAAACTCCTTCACTGGGTCTTGAATCTCTTCAGTGGATTTCTTACACATCTTCAGACCCGCTGTTACCCCACATAACAAATACCACTGCTTTCTCTCTGCTGCCAGACAGGCTTGGCTCCATTCTGGGTCCAGCAGGAATGGCTCCAACCCAACAATAACCATGACCCCCAAGGCAGGAGAAAGGCATCGCTGAGGTCTGACCTCACCAGCCCCAAGTCTAAGGAACATAGGCCCCGGTGGCAGTTATGCTTGGGTTTTCCCCAGGACAAGAAAGGAGGCTGGCTGAAACAGGTGCAATATCAATGCCAAGGCAAGCCAAAATCCTATTGGAGAGTCTGAATAGTTTTCCATGTCTGCATTCTGCATGTTATAAAATGGAGAGAAAAGATGAGATAAATTTGCAAGTAAGTACTTGTGAGATAAGGCTCTCCAAAACCATTATATAAGCAGATTGGGGTGGGTGTGTGTGTGTGTGCTGGGGGAGGGGGCAAGGAGTAGAACACAGTCAGCCCAGGAAGCAGGATCCTTTACATTTTACACTGTATTTATGCATGGGAAAAATGAACAAACTTCAGGGCTCCATGAGGTTAAGTCTCAATTGCATTTCTGGAATTATCTTTGGCAAAGTTGAAAATCTTATTAGTTGGAGTGTGTTCATAAAATTAAAATTGATATTATTAGCAGTCAAAGCAAAATGTTGCCGGATTAAAGAACCATTATTAAAAAATTAAATTTTGCTCAAAATAAGTATTTTTTTAAATGTCCTATGCCACTACTCTACTACATTAATGGAGCTAATCATAACTTCTGCTTAAATTGAACCATAATTTATCATGGTCCTGCAAACACTTAGATACCCATAATCCCTAGCTCCTGGGTGCTGTTTTTGGTCCTCTGTATCTACCTATTACCTCCTCCAGGATAATGTTCCCCCAAATTCTCTTCTCTCTCCAGTCATCAATTGTTTCAGAAAAATAGGAGTAGAGAAGGGCTGATTTAAAAACCAAATATACAAGTCATCCTCGATGAGCAATAAAACATGACTTTGAAACTGAAAAAACCCAAAGAGCATTTTCACATTGCCCAAAAAGGAATGTGTGAGACGGAATGAGATGCGAGTTACTTACTACTGTTGAGATCTATTAGGAAAACTCTCTTCAGATGCTTGTGGTAGACCAAGGCAGCGTGGACCCGAGAGCAAGACTGGTGGTCAATGGTAAAGTCACACAAATCAGGGTTTCTCCCAAATAAGTAATACTTCTTCTCATCGATAATCAGTTTCTAAATAAATATTAAATTACATATTACTTAAATCTTGTTTCAACAGAGTTTAGCAAAAATTCTTCCAATCAAATAAGTAGAGGATCTGAGTACACAAAATTCTTTGCCATGGTAAAAAAAAAAAAAAAAAAAAAAAAACACACAAAAAACACAAACATTATTTCCTATTATTCTTCAAGATAAAGAGCTCAGAATAATTTACTAACATTTTGAGAAGTAGATGGCAATTAATCTCTCCAAATATAGTGGTCAAATGCCTAGTGTTCATATAAAAAGAATTTGTCCTAATTCTATTAGATGAAGTGGCCTGAAAAACATGTCTTCCATCCACTGGAAATTTTACTAGATCTTAATTTTAGATCAAGAAGACAATAAGAATACAAAGCTTATCTATAAAGTAATGGCTGCTTTTCGGAAAATATACAAAGGAATATTATCAATTGGTTAGGAAAGGAAAGAGGTAGAAACACATATTTATATTCTATCATGTCATCATAGCCCCATGGAACCCTTCTTAGGAAACGGAATTACATTATACATCATTGTATGAGCCTCTAAATCTAAATGAGTTAACTCTAAGTGGGTATCTGCTGTGTCCAATAAGGAACTACTTCATAGGGCAAAGATTTCCTGGTTTGGAGGAAAGAATGGAGATAATAAATGTTTATCGAAGGACTATTATTGCTGGGCATTTTAAGTATTATTTCATCTAATCCTCAAAACAACTCTATGAAATAAGTATCACCTGTATTGTTAAAGAACATAGATTGGGAGAGATAAATCACTCATTTAAGGCAGCCCAGCTGGTTAGGTGGCAGATCTGGGATTTAAATTCAGGTGAGAATGACTTGCAATATTAATATTCTAAACAATGCCATGGGTTTGAAACAATTCTAAGAGCTCCAAAATGTTTCTAGCCACAACTGTGGCACTGGAAAAATTAAATTGTATACAGCAGGTCCTCGAATAATGTCATATCATTCAACATCATTCTGTTACAACAGTGATGAGATGCCACAGGAACTTAACTCTTGTTTATATCAATTAGCCTATGATAAAACTGGTTTCATTACACGTCATTTTGCCAACGTTCTAAGAACCTATAGGACTTACTGTAATACACCGATATAAAAGCAGAAAAGAGGATTTCACAGAACAGCAACTATTACTAAAAAATTGTGGGGCTGACAGCATTGTTAACTTGCTATTTTGCCAAACTGCCACTAATGAGTATCATCATAATCATTTTATAAAAGGTCATTTTATCAGCAAATAAGTAGGAAGTGCAAAGATAAAGGACCATTCTTTGAGCTGAATTTAGTTTTATGAAAAACTCACTACACTGTCCTTATTTTTCTTTTAATCCTAGATCAGTAAAACCTGTCACACAGACTGGTTGTAGACTGGCTATCATACATGAAGGACTCAAAATGAATTTTTACTAACACTTCTTCCAGTTTTTATAGTCTACAATATGACTATTTTGAAGAATAACCCTTATTCAAATATATGATGTTTTTCCTTCAAAAAAAAAAACTTTATAAGGTCTCATTAAGCTCTAATTCACATTTCCCATTATACTCTAAAACCGCTGAGAGAAAACAGCACAAAGCTGGGTAAAGAAGCAGTCAAGCTAGTATGGTACCAAACTAGGCAGGCATCGAGAGGCCTGTATTTCATTCTTAGTTATGTTACTGAACTCACAGTGGGCTATTATTTGCCCCCATGCTTTAGTGTTCTCCTTATAAAACCAGAACTATGCCTCATACACTGATAACAGTAACGACTGCTGAGCGCTTACGTGCCACACACTGTGCTATGAGTTTTATGCTGTCATTTCATCTTCACAACCACTCTTCGAGGTGGGTAGGTACTATTATTCCTATTTTTATAGATGACAAAATTGAGGCATAATGAAATCAATTAACATATTCAAGTTCACACAGCTAGATGTTTATAAGCTAGATTAGAAATCCAGGTCTGATTTCAGATTCTGAGCCCTTTCAACCACTACATTATATATTTTCTGCACTCTACCTGCCATCAAAAAATAGTACCACCATATGGAAAGGAATATTTTAAGAAGTGAATAAGTACAATGGGTCACACTCTTAATTTTTCTTTAAACAATAACATACCCAGTTTCTTTCAAGCTTAGCCTTAAGGCTTAATTAGTTCAACCAGTATAGGTATGTGGGTCATCTCTGGGAAACGCTGTCCAGTGATATCCATCTGCTGCTTGCAGAACTTATTCCAGGCTCGTACTGCTAGACAGCACCAAAATTTAATAACAACCTGACAGCTCAATAAGACAATCACCTCCATGTCTTCTTAGACCCAAATTTTAAGGTTTGGGTTATATATGACATTCCTTTAGAATTGAGAGCTCTGAAATTTCAACATCTTATTCTCTCTAGGTAACATCTATGCAGGCTGAATCTCACTACTTTTTTTCACTTCTATTTATATGCACACAGACTATGTCCTTATAAATTTAAATTTGCTAACCACAGTGCTCAAGGCTAGTCTCAAGGAAACACTGTATAAGACCACCAGCTCCTGGGTTCTAATATAACATTGACCAAATTTCTATTATTCTAAGGTTCTAAAGACATGCCAGAAATTAAGGGGGAAAGAGAAAAGGGGCCTCCAAATTAAATATATAACATTCATTATTAAAAGCCTCTCAATTACACAAATATGAAAATAAAGCGGTAAAACAGTATATCTTAGAATCAAGGAAATCTGTTAACATCTGGACAATGTTGCTTCTGTCGAAGTGAATGAAATAATGCATTGGTCTTTCAATAATCACTAAAGCCACAACTTCCTGACTAGCTAGTTGTGCCTCTGAGTTATAACTCAGAGTGTGACTTTACACACTGGGCTTAAAAGACTCATGGCTTTTGTTTTAATATTGCACTTCTTAAACCCAGCTATCACAACATATCACAAGCCTTGGACACAAGGCTAGGATATAGATAGCTCGGTTAGTATCAAGTGCTGCCTAAATCCTTAAATATATGCACATCTCAGGTCTATTCCTCTTAGAAACAATACAGTGATGTCTAAAGATTGTAACTCAACAATTGTGTATGGCAACTCAGCACACCTCAGAACAATGAAAGAAAGGGAACAGTATCAGTTAATGGAAACCAGTAATCAGAGGGACGTTTGACAACTTTTAGAGCTTTGAAAATATAAATCATTTCACAAAGGAGTATCATAGCATTAAGGCTGGCCTTCTTTGTCTTTCTTCTTATTGAAAACTGAAAATTTACTAAATACTAGTAACAAAACAGCCCTCTATGTCTTCAAAGCTTCATGCTATTTAGCAACAATATTTTATATCTGTGGAAGTCTATAGTAAAAAATATTTTACAGTCTACGGCCATGCTACCCTGAACAAGCCCAATCCCACTGGATCTCGAAAGCTAACCAGGGTCGGGTCTGGTTAGTAATTGGATGAAAGACCACCTAGGAAGACCAGGTGCTGTAGGTGGGGAAAAAAAAAGGGATTGTAAGCTGACAAAGTCCTTGCAATCTGTAAGGTCAAGTAAGGGTTGCCTCACCTTTAAGAGAAAAAAAAAGATTTTACAGATAACTTAGTAAAATTATTTCAAAGAATAATCTTAACATTTTATAACTTTTAAGATAGAAGAAGCCATAACAAAGGGGCTCTGAGTGACTAAGAAAATTATGAATTAATAAAAGAATTCATCACAACTCATGTCTTAATACTTTGCAAAATACCTCGGTATCTCTCCAACATCTTGAAGTGACAACAATATATTTATAGAACAGCCTTCAGGAGATCTCACAGAAAGCTTTTCAATGATGTTTTTACTATATACACCAAAGAAAAACAACTGCATTCAAAGGTGGAGCATTGAACTTAAATTCTATCTGAGAAAGCAAACATAAAATTGGTCTAAGACCCGAAGACTCACAACTCCATGGTCACGGTGGGCTTTTTTTTTTTTTCATAGTGGGCTTTATAATCATTTTTTGGTAAATAAATGGTACCATAAGAATTAAAAAGAAAAACTTACACACCCTAATAGCTAATCAAAATTCATGTTCTCTTAAAGTTCTTTCTAGGTGGTATTCATTCTAGAGACTTGTATAAAAGCTGGACTTCTGCTAAACTTTTCCTTTACAGTACTTATTTCAATTATCGCCATGTAATTTTTTGTCTTTTCCACCAGAGGAGTTGAGGACAGGAACCATGTTTTGTTCACTGTTGTAGCCCTATGCCCAGCACAATGACTGGCACATAACAAGCACTCAATAAATGTTTTGAATAAATGAATGAATTTTATCACCATTCCGTTCTCTTTTATGAGTAAATGTCTTAGTTTACTATCATCTTTAAAGGACTTGAGCCTGAATATCATAAAAGCAACTTAAAAGTTAAACTCGATCTACATCATTCACTTTCTTCTTCAGTTACTGCATATCTTGCACCTTCCACACAACTTCATGTACTCAGAGAGGGAATTCACTAAGTTATAGGGCTTCCAGTTTGATTGGGGCCCACAGGTCCATGATCTATTAAACCCTTCATTTGGAAGGTGAGAGAAGTCACAAAAAACTGGGTGTCTGTGGGAAATAAGAGGTCTGAATGTGTTATATCACCATGTGCTTTTAATAGAAAAAAAAACTCAGGATGAACGAAAGTAGCATTGCTGGAAAACAAAGCATAGGAGAGGGGGTGGAAAAGTGAGTCACTGGCAAAATCTTTAGTGTGATGGGAAAAAAGGAGAGACATGCATTTCCATACCTCGATTAGTTTGTCTCCTTTGACTACATCCAGATGTAAACCAGGTGGGGGTTTACCTGCCCTGAAAAAGAGTGCATAAAGCATTTTCAGAATGAGTTTGTAAATGCCATTTACAATCATTGTCCTATTCGACAATGCAGCTCTCTTACCAGCCTATAATTAGTTCATGTTCAAGCAGAAATGTCATCTACTTTACTGTTATTACAGCTCCTTTCTAAGTTTGACACTTACTTCCCCAGTGATTCAATTGCTCTAAATCAGATTTTAGTGGATCTGTATTTAGAGCAGCACCAAAGAAACCTATATTTTAACACTTATATCTACCTCAGAAAGAAAGCCGCATAGAGAGAGTGCAAGTATTACAGCTGGGTAGTCTTATCACCTGAGTTTGAATATAAGCTTTGCCACTACAACCAATACCGTATAAAAGCTGAATAAATCAATTGGTGTTTAGGGTTGATCAAGATTAGTCTCATCACAGAATAAAATAGAGGGTAGCGTCCTGAGCTCTGAGACCAAATAAGAGGTACATAATTAGGAAGTCAGAGCAATCCAGTATGAAACCAGGTACCGACAAATACAAGAGGTATTCGTTACCCTTGAACAGTTCTTTCTACAATGGCATGTTTAAGGGAACTTTCCTTGATACTCCTATAACCACAGCATTCAAGGGGGATACACATATGTCAATGCACATAACACAGTGCTTTGTAAGGTGATCTCGAACAGCCTCTTCTAAATGTTTACTGCCCTAGTCCAACTTCTGAAATTAATGCAGTAAGGAACCAAAATGGACACAAAATTTGTAGACCGAAGCAACTGGGTATTACAAAAGTGCAAAGAGCCCCAGAAAATAGCCATATATTTACTTGCTTCCTGTGTTTGGTCCTTTGAAGTTTGAAAAAAAGGACCTTGCCAGAGCACCTACATTTGCATACAAAAAACATTTTATCGGTCCATCTAATTGAAGATGCAACATAGTCATCTCACAATCTTGTCCAACTCCTCTATGGCAGTTGTTGAAAAGACAATGCATTAGACAAAAACCCATTTTGTCCAGGAAACAGTGAAAGCAATGTTACATCCAAAATGTGTTTTCTAAACTCCTACTATGCGCCCGCCTCAGGCCAAGAAGCTGGGAATATAAAGATGTATCATACAATCCTTACCCTTGAGAACTTCAATATAATGGGAGGCAGAGAGGAGTAACACGTAAATACAGTGAGGTGTTACAGCAGAAATAGCTCTCAGACGGGTCTCCTTGCAAGGCAATTCATAATTTTTCATCTTGTACCCTACCCAAAGACTAAATTAAATTATTCCATTATCCCCAAGAACTTGCTTAAGCATGAAAGGGGTTCATTGCAGCAATTACTGGTGCCCACTTGTGCCCGGCTTCGCGCTGGTAGCTGAGAATGCAGGGGTAGGTCAGAGCCGTCCCTGCCCTCAGGGGGCTCCCAGTATGCGAAAGACAAGTCCCGGACCAGGAATGGAGCAAAACAGAGGGATGCTGGTCTCTGAGGTTCGGCTAGGGCCGGGAAGCTAGCTCGTGCGCGCTCGGGACAGAGAGCAGGGGGGCAGGTACGATGCTCCACAAGAGCACCAGGCATTCAGTCAGGAGTTGGGGTAAGTTCAAGGCCACGGCCCGAAGCGCCCCGGAAACCGGCTGATTGTCTCTGGGGCTGCCTAAGCAAGCGCCTCAGAGCCCCCCAACTCTGGGTTTCCTCAGTGCCTGGGCCCGGACTCAGACTCCCGGTTCCTCCACACGCCGCCGGCCCGACGGGCAGTTCTCCCTCAATCAGTCCCAAGGTCTCTGAGGCGTTCCGCTCGCTGCGAAAAATGAGCCGCCTAGCCAGCCCAGGCCAGCTTAGGCCAGGCAACTCCAGCCCTGGTTGCCCCGCCACTCACCAAGTCGGGCAATCGAACAGCGGGAGGCTGGAGCCGGAGTTCGCGGCTGCCGCCATCTTGTGTCTCCCCCTCCCATTTGGCGGGCCCGAAGCATGCCGGGAAACTGGAAGACCCAGAGGGGAAAGGCGGCATCCCAGTAGCCTGTGCGTGCGCGCGCCCGTGCGCGCACGTAGCTCACGCAGGTGCACGCGTTCGTGGCGTTATTAGTGGCAGTAGAGACTAGGATCTGGTTTTGAGATACTTTCAGTGTTTGAGACAGTCGGCTCTCTCTGAAGAGTCTCCGAAGACTGGGGCTTTTTTGGCCGAGAGGTATCTGAGTAAAAGGGGCTTGTAAGGAGGGGTATCGGTCTTCCCCTTCGTCCTCCTGCAAACACGCTCCAAGGCTCCTAAATCTTGCCGCTCTATTCTTGTTCCAGCTTTACGCTCCAATCTGGAGGGGAGCCAGAGCGCAGAGCATAGGATACTGGTGTGGTCATTCATTCTGTTCTTCTGGCCCTTCTCCGCAGAACTGCTTAAACCTCACTCACTTTCCCTTCCCAATCCAAAAGTGGGCCTTGAGAGTTTTTGTAAATTATCTGGAAATCTAGTGTTTATGAAAACTCTGCACAAGCTGAAGCCAAGGAAGGATCCAGTCAGAAGGCAGGTGCCCAAATCTTCAATGTGTGTGCATGAAACGGTTATTCAAGTAAGTTGTGGCACCTTTGGATTTTTCAATTTTGGTCATGGTGACTAGATGGTGAAAGGAAGCATTAGGATTCAGGCCTGTCTTAGGCCAATAACTGACTGAAAGAGACCAGGAGGGTCTCTGTTTGTAATGGCTTAGTCTGTTGCACGCCAAGTATGTATTTTATATGGATCATCTCATTTAACCCTCACAACACTCTTGAGATAGGAAATTATGATCCCTGAGGGGAAGCTCAGTGATTGAGATACCCAACCTCACCCTAGAAAGTGTGGTAAGATTCAAACCTCAATCCGTATGATGCCAAAGGCCATGCTCTTTAATCACCACTTTCTCACATTTAAATGTTAGTACAGTCATATTTATTACCATGCAACTGATGCCCAACACTTTTTCACATTTGCAGAAAACATGGATTATCTGATTTTTTTTTCTTTTTTAAAGAAAATAACTGCAAAATTATTGTTCGCCGAGAAAGAGGCACTGCACAGCAAGTTATCTCCTTCTATGATGAAGTTATTTCTTTTGATTCCGTTATTGGTCCTCTAGATTTTAAACTGAACACCAGCTTGTTCAAAAGATTTTGCCCTTAATGACATCATGGGGATCAAGATTTAACTGCAACATAATATTAACTTGGATTTTAAAAGTATCAACTCTTAAACAGGTAGGAGAATCACTTTTCCTTCGGGTCTTCAAAAGCACAATAAACCTATCCAGCAAGGATGTTAACTGATCATATCACTTATCAAATAACCTGTTAATATCCTCCTTTCCAGTCTTGTGATTCCAAAGACTAGGCTTATGGGGAAAATACAAATTCTAAACTTGATTTCAAGAAAACAGGCTATGACTCCCTCCTATGGACACAAGGACAATTCTTGAGAATCTCTCTACAGAGATTGTGCAGGCCTTTGAGATTCAATGCCTGTTTTAGGCATGAGGTGGTGTTGAAGCCATTTCTAGCTATGAGTGACCTTACGACATCTATGTCATCTTTGCCTTTCAATTTTTCAGCTTCTCTGTGTGGTCCATTATTTAATCCCTTCTATTGCTAACTACACACAAAACAAACCTAATGCTATATTCTTACCCTTTTAATTCTTTAGTCCTTGGCCATGTCCCTGTTTCCAGCACAGCTGATATTCACACTGGCTTGTGATGTAATGACACCTTACACTTGCCTAGACCTTATAAAGCAAAATGCTCTTTGTTTGAGCACCAGTGATGTCAGTATAGATCAGCAAACTGAAGGACAGCACTCCAGACCCTCACCCATTTGAAATGATATGACTGACAGGCTAGCTGCCTTTGGATTTTGGTATCTCAACAGACAGATTAATTTCTTAGACATTGAGACTTCTTTAGAATAGAACCTAAAGGCACTAGCATATACTGATATCAGAAAACTTTCAAAACATCTTTGATATATGAGTAATCAAATGGAGACATTGAAAAAAAATTGTATGTGTACAGAGAGTACAAGCAGGAGGTTCCATTTAGCAGAGTGGTTAACGAAGTTTACAAGGTACTGATGGAAGAAAATACGTTCATGAAAAGTTGGGGAGAAATTGCTACTGCTCTAGGTTTTTAGAGAAAGCTTCATGAAATAGGTGGTGAGCAAGAGAGTTTGTGTCCGTGATACATGGAGATAGTATATAGTGTCTAAAGGTGTGGTTTTAAAGCCTGAGTGCTTGAGATCAAATCCTGGCTCCGTCACTCCTAAATTGTGTGCCCATGAGTAGGTTACTTACTTACTATGCCTCATTTTCCTAAACCATAAAAAGGGGACAAGAAAAATATATCTCCTAGATGGTTTTGTGGGTATGATAAGTGTAAAATGTAAAACATTTAACATTTTGCATAGTAAATTGTTGGTAGCAAGAGCTCAAATATTATCCCACAAATGACCATTCACACATAGAACACTTCCTCAAGCCTTTGAATCCTTATATTACAGGAGTCCCCAACCCCTGGGGCTGCAGACCAGTACCAGTCTGTGTCCTGTTAGGAACCAGGCCGCAGAGTAGAAGGTAAGCAGTAGGCAAGCCAGCAAAGCTTCATCTGTATGTGCAGCCGTTCCCCAACACTAGCAACACTGCCTCAGCTCTGCCTCAGATCATCAGGCATTAGATTCTCATAGGAGCACCAGTCCCAGGTGCCAAAAAGGTTGAGGATTGCTGCTCTATCAGACTGCCATTCCTAGCCTCAACTTCTTCAGTTGCAAAGTGATGGAGCTAGGCTAGATGAGAGGTTCACACACATTACAGATGTCATGGACTAGGGAAAAAAATACAGGAATGTCAACTTTTATTTTGCCAACTAAGGAAATTTCAAAATGAAGACTTTCAGCTAATACCATCACCTTTGCATTTTCATAATCTTGAAATACACTTTTAAAAAAGTTGGGACGTCATTAGCTCAGCCTCAAAGACAGTGCTTTAAAAAGACCACATCATTTTTCTCATTTTTCCATGGACTTGTAAAAACTCAGTCCTTAATCACAGTCCAACATTAAAAATTGTATTATTTCAAGTTTATCTTTAAAAATTAAATGCTACTTTGTCAATCAAATTTCACTTTGGATAGTATTAAAATAAACTACTCAGTTGGCCTAAAAGTAGGATCAGGGGTTGGGAATTAAAACCTTTCATACTATTTCCAGATTAAATGGAGATTCTAAACTAGTTGTGTTTTGTAAGGCAATACTGAAAAATTCTTTGAAACCTAGGGATACCCTAAACATGCTTAGAAAACTCAGGAGGAAGCAGGTGATTCCTAGTCCTAGGAAACAGGATAGACTGAAATCTGAGTTGGATTTGGTCTGCATTTAGTGACCAAAAGCAAAAGCTTCATTCCCATGACTGAGGACAGCCTTTGAACAGAAGAAAAACAAAACAAAATGGAATGGAGGCTCAGGGTGTTTTATTTTGCAATGACTGAATGGTGATTTCATTTTGATATTTCTGCCCAATGGTACGATGCATTGTATCACCACCCCTTAACAAAACAAAAAACAAACAAATAAACCTATCCTGGGAGCATCAGTCTAGCAGCTAGTAAGTTCTTGTTCTGGAACATTCTTAGATAAAGTAGCCAGCCTGAAATTTCTACTTTACCCTATACAGTACTACAGTTTTAAGAGAGAATGCTAGATCTAATACTTCTAGAACATTCCACAAAGAAATAAGAAGATAAAATACATACAGAAACAAATAGAATTTGTATGTTCAGACCAAACCCTTGTGGTCCTTATAATCAGAGAATTTCACAGCTAGAAGAGAGCTGTTGAGATACATTGGGGCCTATGGGTTAAATGATTTGTCCTAACACCTACAGTGAGTTCATGGAAGAGCGAAGATTTTTCAGGCCTTCTGTATCTGTCTAGTTTTTAACCTCCAAACCAATAGTTCTCAACAATGGTTACAGATGAGAATTAGCTGAAGCTTTTTAAAGTCCCTATGCCTAGGCTATATTCCAAACTAAATTAGAATCTTGTGGCAGGGGCACCTAGGTATCGGTATTTTTGGTTTCTAATGGGAAGCCAGAATCAAGAACCACTGTCCTAGATCATGGTGCCCCCCAATGATGAACGAAGCACAAATAAAGAGGATTCTATGAACAGGTTTATTAGGACCATTTAGCAGAACCTCTTGGCAACTGCCACGAATTCCAGGCCAAGGTTATATTTGCTACCTATGACCACTATTATCACCACCAATGGATTACATAGTATTAGAACTGTGTTACATAGAACAGAACTATGGTGGCTTCATTTTACCCAAACTGAAATAGTTTTTCACAACAAGACTTTTTTTTTGCTTGGAACTTTACAAATGATGTATCCAAGTCCAGCTTTGATTTGGAGCCAAAGAGGCAGTTGATCGTAGAACCAAGGAGTTAGCTCTGAAGCTGCTGCTTGGGCTTCTGTGATACTCCAGTAGCTCTATCCTGTTTTTCAAGGAAGGAACTGCAGCAGCCCGTATACCGCCCCCAAACCAATCCTTACTTAAAACTCCAGTCTTCTTGCAGGTCTCAATTTTTCTCAGGACAGTACATTATCTAATATCTACCGCATTAGGATATTAACTCATAAAAACTTACTACAAAAGCTTTTAAAATGTTTATTTGTATTAAGTGGGTAGAACAGTGCAAGAGTGCAAAGAAACGTATGCATCTGGACCCTTCTTTCCTTGCTGTTCACATTAGTTTAGTAAAAGAAGGTTCACATTAAAGAAAGTAGAAGAAAGTAATATAAATATATATCCAGGGTAGCCAAATGCTTTAATTCTCTAAAGGATGAACTGAAATTGTTGGCCCAATTCACATTTATATGACAGCCTAAAGAAATTACATTTCCTTTAACTGCTCTAGACCTATGAAGAAGGGAGGTGGACAACATTTATATTACAAGACAACAATCTTTTATTGAAACATTTTTTTTCTAAAACTATGCATGGAGAGATTAATGTCTTGTTCATAAGTTAAGATGTCTAACATCACTATTCCAAACCAGTATTATTTACAAAAATGAACCTTTTCTTTGCTTTATCGCCAGTTTCACAGAACTAAATTTTAAAACAACTTCAATCTAGCTTTTAAAATCTTCCTGCCATCAAATACCCAGCGACCCTCATAGGGGAGGGGCAGCTTTTTGACAGCAACATTCATCATTCACCAGGAATGTAGAACCACAACTGAACAACAAAACAATTAAATCATTCCAAACAATTCCTATTTGCTTTCCAAAAGCATGCTTCTTCATCTAATTATCCCTTTCTATACAGACAGGTAGGAGAGGAACCCTTTGGAGTGTTAATTAAATTAATCTCTTCAAAAAGTGAATAGGATGGTTAGTGTGTATAGGGACGAACTGCTGTGGATGACACTAGCAGATAATAAAGTAAACTTTAAACCCAGATTAACATGTACCCCCAAAACTGGCCAGCTCAATCAGATACTTATTTAATCTGGATCGTGTGTGCAATTTTTTACTTTCTACTTAAATACAGTGCCAAAATCTTTCAAAGCACATAGATAATAGGCTTCTTATAAATTCAAATTAAAATGTTAAATAATAGAAATTGCTGGCTTATTATATATACATTTTCTGACAGACTCCATTGTGTTGGGTGCCAGAAAGTAATTCTATCTCAGTTGCTAGTAAAAAGGTAAATCTTGTATACACATAAAAAGACAATTTATAAGACTGTAGTGTCACCTGTCAAAACAAGAATATCTAGAATGGAATTTGCATTAAACACTTGGAATGAAGGGCAATCAGAATAGAAGAAAAAGCAAAATCCACATAAATTAATTCCTAATTTGAAAAATCAATAAAATGTGTACATAAATTGATAAATACTGTCTCCATAGGACTAGTTAGTAGTTAGTTTCTAACTAAATTATTACAGGATGTTCTGGTGTATGTTCTCTTCTTGTGATCAGTTTGTTCTGGCAAAGCTCCAGCAAGCACTTGCTTTTGAAAACAGTTCAGTGGGAGAAGGCTCTGAGGCGATCACTTTTTATAAACTAGCCACATAATAAATCCGAAGAGAGCAGCAATCACTGACAGGACAAGCACCAGGATACAGATCTTCTTGCGAGATTTTTTCTGGAGGGAAATATGTATAGAAGACACTCATGAAACAAGTGAAACTTTTATATCTAAGATGCCAAGAGTGCTTCAGAAATCTGCCTCCTGGTAATTCAAAATTAACTCTATCCATGCATGAATATGTGGAGACCTTCCTAAAATCTCAACAGTTACCAGCACTGGGCAGTAGTAGTACAAGTTCTAATTCAAGGCTCCCAAATACAAGTTAGCAAAGTAAGTATTTATACCAATACTGCTAGGCATTATTTGCAATAAAATAAGTTATTTGGGCATGTGTATTTTAATAAAGGTTTTATACCTCATAAAATTTTATGTTCATTATAAAAAATATAGACAAGCAGAAAGAAGGGAAAATAATCACCCAGATATAAAACTATTGACATTTTTATTATAATTCCTTCTGATCTTTTATCTATGCAAATTGTTAGTTCATATAATTGGGATCATACTTACGAGGTTTGATGTTTTTCTCACTTAACGTTTAGCATAAAAAATTCATTATAAACTCTTCATAAAGATCTTTTAATTCCTACATAATATAACATTAAGTGAATGTAGATAATTTACTTGATTGTTCCTTTGCTGTTGAATACTAAAGTCATCACTCAGTTTTTAAAAGGAAACGCTATTATTACAAACAAATTTAAGAATATTCCCAGGTAAAATACAGCTATCCTAGGAACATGGAAAATGACTGAAACACTTTATTTTAAAAAAGCCGTGCAACACCCAATTGTGAAATGAGAAGAACCTCACTCACAATATCAGTACATTGAGATAAAGACTCAGATAAAAATCATAAAACTAGTTTCAACTATATGTAAAAGAATATCACTTTATAGAAAGTAGAATGTGATTAACCTCTTTTTATTCAGATAAATAACTGCAAAATGATAAACATGTATTTTTTTCATAGATAAATAGCAGTCAGAATTGATTCTATGTCTACTCTGTTGGCAACAGTCAACATATCTGCAAAGACCTACTTTGTACCAATTATTATCATAACTGAAACAAATTTTACTTGTTTAACTATAAAGTTAGCCTTCAACCAGATTTAGATAGCATGATAGATATGAGGTTAGCTTTGTAGCTGAGAGGCTTGTATGTAAGTTTATTCAAAGTTTGACACCTTTTTGTAGATCTCTCTGCAAAGGAAAATACTAAAAATGGAACTGGGTGTCAATTATGACCACTCGCCTCCAACTTAAGCTTAAGCAAAAGACTGCAGCTGTTCATAATGTGTCAGTGTACTCTGATGGCCCATAAAGTCTGCAGCACAGAGTGACTTTCCCTGGTACCTGCTTTTACCTGATAGTAAGCAGCTCGCTGTAACTGATCAGTAGCTCTTTCTACATGCACCTCTGAGCTTTCCACATTGGCTTCTATGCTATCTGCAAAAGAGAAGAGCAGTGGATGTTTTACCAAACTCAGATGTTTCAAGACTGTAACTTGAACAGACTTATGCGGTTATGGGTCCAGCTATGAAATCAAAAGTTACTAACTCCATAAGAGAACAGCCCTATTCTTTGGAAATAAACACTGAAACATTTACGGAAAAAGTTATGAAGTATACAACTCACTCACAAGTGGCTCGGAAAAAATTACGTATATACATATGACAAGAAGAAAACTTCTAAGGTGTTCTAAGTTAAAATTACAGTGGCCAGGGAAGTGAAAGAGACAGCACAGTTAACCTGTTAAGAGCTGTGGACCAGCTCTGACAAAACTGTTCACATTCCTATACAACTGTTGGAATTTAGGATAAATTTCCAGTTGGCTATTTCCACAATAATCCAAAAGAGAGAAGAGCCAGGCATCAGAGAACCCCAGGAGCCTCCGCTTCTAATCAACTTTCCACCTGCTGCTCACCGCCAACCCACCAGAGTGGGCACTTCTTCCTTCCTGTCTCTGCGGCACCTGTCCCAGTAATAGCTCCGCTTCACCTTCTCCCATCCCGTGTCTATAGCTAATGTAAATTCTTCCAGAACAGCTTACACCTTTCTCCCCGCTACATGATGTATAAAAAACACTTGCAAAACTCAGGGGCAATAGACATGTTGTCTCTCCTACCTAGCCATGCTGCAGACTCCATGCCCCAAGACTAGTCTTCTTTTTTTTTTTTGCTAGCAATGGCTTAATAAACTCTTTCTTTTAAAAAGACTTTCAGCCATAGATGTTAAAATATTTTGTTTAACCCATATATAGAAAGAGCAAGAGCAAAAGTAAATGGGGCAGAATGTTAACAAGAGGTAAGTCTGTGTAAAAGTTATAAAAGATTTCCTTGTAGTATATATTTTTGCAACTTTTTACAAACTTGAAATTATTTCTAAATAAAAAAGCTTAAGAAGGAGTTACTAATCCCATAATTGTGCAAGTTTCTGGAGATAATGCTGGGAGGCTGAGAGTTATTTCTCTAAACAGCCAGACTTACCAAGAGGCTATGGCAAGTAAATGAAGCTGAACATTCATGGAGGCCTCACTTAAACTTCTTTATTTTACCACATATAAAAATTGCTAAGAAAATTAATTTAATAAATTTTTAAATGGTATTCTTAAATTCCAAAGACACATTTTACTGACTTCTTGACATATAAATACTATCAACTCATCTCTACGTAAAAGTATTAATAATACATACCAATCAGATCACCCTGGTCATGGATCATCATGGCCAAATCTTTAAAAATCTGATTGACATCCAAAATGTCGGCCTAAGGAACACAAAAAACAATTAACATTAAGCAACATGTTAGAAGATTCATTTCCTCTACTTATCTAAAGTTAGTAACTTACCTAAAGTTATTAACACATTTTTTAAGGCTTATAAATCATATATATAGTTCTTAGAACTGTGCAATAAGCACTTCATGGTATTAGCTACTATCAACTATTACTTAATTGGTCCCTATGACACCTCAATGAGACATGTATTATCCCCCCATTCTACAGGAGAGAAAACTGGGGCTCAGAGAAATTTAATGACTTGTCCCAAGGTCTCATAGCTAGCAAGTGGCAGAATTGAGAATTAAAAGTTCAGGATGTTTTCATTATGTTACCATGTCTCCTTTATATTTAATCATTTAGTAACTCTATGGGCATTGAAGCCAAGATTAGATCTCTAAAGGCTATGCTATTTCAATGGAAATACACTGCCTCTTAAAATGCTACAATAAAAAAACCTTGAAAGCAATGAATTCCTAATCATAATTTGACAAGAATAGTTCTTGCCAGCATCTCAATTACTGGCTAATAGTCTGCTAGTTGCTGTGGATATAAAGGGGCTTAATAGCTAACTGGGGGTTAAGGGGATCAGTACATAAGATAAATAAGAAGGGCTTTATATGGGTAATGACTAATAAATGATATAGAACATTGTGCAGAGGAGAAAAAATTAGGACTTGAGTTGTGCCTTGAAGCAAAAAGAGAAGCCATATAAAAAGAAAGGGCAAATAAGCCATCCCGGCTGAACGAAAATGTGATACTGTAATTTATAACAAATATATGTTTTGTCTTCATCCCATTCCCAGCAGAGCTCCTAAAACCCTTAGAATTTCCAAAGTGTTAAAGGATAAAAGTGTCTTTTGTTATTCATAACAAGCCCCTTTCAAATACACGAGTTTGTATTAATGACTTGACTTTTGGCTAGAGCATGGTCGACAAGGAAATATCCCTAGTGATTAGGTTAGAAACTTTCAGTCCCATTCTGGGGAGGGGAGAGACTCTAGTGGTAGAATCAATTCCCAATGGCCAATGATTTAATCAATCAAGCCCATGCAATGAAGTCTCCATAAAAATCCTAAACAACGGCATTCTGAGAGATCTGAACACGTGGAAGTCCTGGGATGATGGCACACCTACAGAGAGCATGGAAGCTCCCCACCCCTTCCCACACACCTTTCCCTATGCATTTCTTCCATCTGCCTATTCCTGAGTTGTATCCTTTAATAAAAGTAATCTAGTACGCAAACTATTTTCCCGAGTTCTGTGAGCGACGCTAGCAAATTAATCAAACCCAAGGAGGGGGTCATGGGAACCTCCAATTTATAGTTTGTCAGTCAGAAGCACAGGTGACAACCTGGACTTGCGAATGGCATCTGAAATGTGAGACTGAACGCTTAATCTGTGGGACCTGATGCTAACTTTGGGTAGATAGTGTCGGAACTGAGGTAAATTGTAGGATACACAGCTGGTGTGACAGAATTGCCTGTTGTGGAAAACATCCACATATTTGGTAACCAGAAGTGTCAAAAGTGTAGTGTGAGAGTAGAGGAGACACATATGGAGCATGTTGTTTTTCCATTAGAACAGGGTTTGCGTGTTAGATGTAGAAAATGACTGGATATGAAAATCATGCCTGGCTAAGGAATGTGGACTTAATTCTGATGAATGTGAAGTGCCCATTATATTCCTGACATCCACTAACTTATATTCCTTTCCTTAGCTCAATATATCTCACTCCCTGCTATAACAGTATTTCTAATGTCAGAAAACCAACTTGATGATTAGTAATAGTAGGTGAAAAAAACATACAATATATTTGAAGGCAGTAAAATAATCAAACTTGAGGATGAACTGTCCCAGCTAAAACCAGACACTAAAGAGACCCAGGACAGTGGATCTCAACCCTGACCACATATTATAATATCTGAGGAATTTGTAAAAAAATTATGCCCAGGATCTGTTATGGATATTTGCCCATTTTAACCCTACAAAAAAACTGGAGCTTCACATAGTCCAAACTAATTATTGGTGTGTGGCGAAGGAGAGGCGGGGCATTTTAAAAAATATCCAACTAATTCTAATATGCAGTCAGGGTTCAGAACCGCTGCCACCAATGAAGGTTATAGAGGAGCTCAAAGTTTCTCCTCTTTACAACTCTCTTCTCCCTACTGCCTCCAGGGATGGCAGTCTTCTACCCCTATGGACAAGAAAACTACTCAAGTTTAAAGATATTTTTGGTCATTGTGCAAAGTTAAAGTTGACAACTCAAGTAAAAAAGACCTTGAGACCTCTCCCTCGACATCCATCTCAAAAACTGTTCCTACATCTCTGACCCACTGAAGTGACAGCCACAATTTAGGATTAGATTTTGGGAGGCATAAGAATGGAGCAATCTTTTTGTCCTACCTTTATTCTGGGCTATTCAGACTAGCATAGGGGCTCCCCATAGAACCCTACCTAACCTAGAGGTTGGCACTGAGGTTTGAGGGTAAAGTCTTAAGGAACGATAAAATATTTGTTTGCCTTGTTCTGTTCTCCCTGAATACTCTTATGGAGACTACAGAAGATATGGAGACTGAGGAAAAGATTTGGGTATTCTTGGGCACCATTGCCAATACCATAAGAATAGTTCAAATTCACCACAATTATATTGAGACATAATATCCAAATCATACAACGACTCATTTCATGTTTTCTCATAATTGGTAAGAGAAAATCCAAGTGCAGATATGTTGAATCAAATAAAAAACATGACCTGGCTCTCACCTCCAGTTGCCGAATTGCTGTTTCTCTCTCCTTAATAAGTTCCAGATCCTGCTCAGTGACGGCCACTTCATCCTCCTGGCTCTGCATCTGGTTCCATTCCTCATGGCTGCAGGGAGACAAGCACACTATCTGATTCCTCCTCTCCAAAGTGTGCTTGAGACATGTCTACATATCTACTGTCAGTAGAGCCTATCCAAAGATATTACCAGGGCTCCAACTACTCAGGTATCAACTCCTCAGGTATCCCTTTGGGCCATGGTCTTCATATCCAGAGGCAAAGCACTGATAATATCAAGAAAACAAAGTCCCAGCTTTCATGGGCAAGAGTGAGATGAAGCAGAATTATGAGGAATGGGACTCTTTGCTGTTTCCCTTTTAGGGTATACTCTGCAATCTTGCTAGGGCTTGTTAGACAAAGTAGGCAGAGATTTTAAGTCAGTGATGTATCATGCCCATTCTCTTCCAGGGCACTCTCACAGTGCGAACTGAGTTGGTATCTTGAGTACTAAGTGGGTGGAGCAGAAAAGGCTAACTGACCTGTCAGTGCTTCACTAATTAGTCCAACAGAATCACATTGCCTGGTTTTCGGAAGTCTCTTGAAGATTGTTTTGGGTTAAATGCCTCTTAACAGAAAACCAAAGTAAAAAGCTAGTGAAATGTTATAACTCTTCTATCCGGGTACCAATATTTAGAAGAAAGGTATGTGACACATTACACTAGACATGAAACCCTTTGAAAATCCAGTTTCAGCATTTTCCCAACACTATGCATAAATCATGTCATCTCCACAATATTTAAAGAATTGCTTCCATGTACTAGATACAAAACTGGATTAGACAGCACCCCAGGCCTACCACCCCAGACCTTTGAAGTCCTCATAATATAGTGAGAGGGGATAGATACATACCTATGGCCAAACGTTTTAAGCTCTAACTAATACCATGAATATATTTTTCTTTTTAAACTGTTCCTTTGTTTTTAATCATTTAAAATTACAACCAAGATACATACTTCTTATAAAAAGGAAAACTGGAAGGTTGATTTTTTTTAATTTTTATTTTTCAACTAGAGTTGAAATGTATTATCCACGAATACTTTTCTATGGAACAACAGTAAGTTCTCAATGTTGATAGGTTCTGCAACTTTAAGAGAAACAACATGCAACAAAACTAATTTTACCATAGGCTAATTGATATAAACAAGAGTTAAGTTCCTAGTCAACATTATAAGGAAATGATGCTGAACAAAACACCATTATTTGAGGACCTGCTGTAGTTGATTCAGTTTGAAGAAGTTAAGGAAACATCTTTCAGATACAAATTGCTTTTTCTTTTAATACTCTTAGAAGGTTGAGTTGCCTCCATTTCAGAGAAGAGTAAACAAAGATCCAATAACTGTGAAGAACTTAAATCTGAATTAAGAGATACAATGACTCAGACCTCCTGATATGCAGATTTGTGGCTTCATACTTATTTCAAGAGAGCAAGGCTCTCTCCTCAACACATAGACATGGAGAGGGAGAGTTCCTGGAATTTTTTATTTACCTTGAAATTATTCCTTCTATAATTCAAAGATCTTGGAAAAGCCCATGGGTTTTGACTTTATTTGGTGGATTATAAGTTACCCACCCTAGGTCTTCCTTTCTTTCTCTTTTTTTTAATCACTGATTTCTAAAATTAAATGCATAAGTATAGAATCCCAGCTCAACTAGCCAGTAGGTTGTCTGAATAATTCCTTTACCTGTCAAATGAGACGAGCTGTTCCTCTCTTTGCCTCTCCTCCGCCTAAAAAGCAAGAGGGCATTATTGCTGCTATTATCCAGAAACATGTCACAGACACAGAAAACAATGGCTTCCGTTAGCTAAAGTATAAAGGAGCAACATCTTTTGGCTCCAGGGTTCTGGCAATCTGTCTTGACTAGAAATGGGTGTGAAATAGTTGAAGACAAATCTGTATTGCAGTTTGGGCTCAAACCATACTGAACAGGATAGAGAAAGCATGGGTAGGAGAGAAAATTAAAAATAATAATGATAACCTATTTAAAATTTGTAGGGAGGTAGATTAAGGGAAAGAGTTGAAAACTAGGAAAAAAAACAAATTTCCAGAACATGCAAAGACTTTTTTAATGGATTACTTAGAGCATATTAGATACTAAAGTGGAAAACTCACTTCAAAAACCAGTTAATGCGTGTATTAATTTTGTAATTTAAAAACTAAGAAAAAAATGTTAAAAGAGCAATCTATTCCCATTTTTTAAAAGCTTTCCCTTTTTATAATAGCATTAAAAGGACAAGCAAAATGAAAAAATTTCTAAAATTCTACCCACATAGAGAAACACTGTGGTTTAAAAAAATTTTTTTTTTACTTTTCCCCAGACCAAGAAATAAAACACTGCTAGTGTCCTGAGACGTATGTGCCCTTCTCCAGTTACAACACACCCTTCCTTTAAAGTAACCATTATCTTGACTTTGTGAAAGTCATTTTCTTATATTTTATCTATCTAGTGATATGTATCCTTATTTAATATCATTTTACCTGATTTTGAACTTTACATGAATGGAATTATACTGATTGTATTCTTTCATGCTAGTTGGATCACACATTATGCCATATCCATCCATCGTTCATTTTCTTTGCCGTATGACATTATAGTATATAAATATATCACAATGTAGTTATCTATTCTACTGCTGATAGACATTTGGAAGTTTCCAATTTTTGACTCCTACGAATAATGCTGCAATAAACATTCTTGTACATGTATCCTGGTACCAACATATACAGTTTTCTCTAGGGTAGAACTGCTGGGTCCTAAGGAGTGCATGTGTTCTGAAGTTACAGCCCACATGTTTTCCAGCAGTTGTTCTAATTCATATTACCACTGGCCACCTACAAAAGTTCCTGTTGCATCGTATCCATAACAACCACCCTCGTGTTCACAGGATTTACACTTTTTGCCCTTCTTTTAGACATGAAATACCATTTCATTGGGGTTTTAATCTGCAATTCCATGGTTACTGAAGAAGTTGAGTACCTTTCCATTCGTTTGACCATTATTCAAAATAATACTAAAATGTTATTTGACTTTTTCACTATGTTGACATTTCACCTTTTTCACTGTGTTAACATTTGCACTCATGGGGCAAAACAAAGGTAGATAAAACTGCTGACACTTTAATACAAAACAAGGTAGCGGCACCAAAGCGTGCTAGGATTACTGTATTCTTTATCACCATATATGGGGGAAAAAAGCTGCTTTGTCTTTAACGAAGTCATTAAAAGTATTAATTAATTAAATCTCAACACCTCAATACCTGTCTTTTTAATATTCTGTACGATGAAATGGGAAGTACACATAAAGCACTTCTGTTGCATACAGAAATATGATGTTTAAGTCTATGACCATGACACGCTGAACAAGCCCAATCCCATCTGATCTCAGAAGCTAAACAGGGTAGGGCCTGGATAGTACTTGGATGTGGGACCACCTAGGAAGACCAGGTGCCATAGGCGTAAAAAATAAAAATAAAAACAATAAGGGATTGTAAACTGACAAGGTCCTTGCAATCTGTGAGGTCAACCAAGGGTAGCCTTGCCTTAAGAAAAAAAAAAAAAGAGAGAGAAATATGATGCTTGTCTTCAGTGTAACTTGAGTTGTGGGCAAACTAGATATTACTTTCAGGGAACATCATTTTTACTTATTCAACATGGTTTATATTTACATATAAAACTTCTATGAACATTTTAAAATATATAAACTTTTAAATAAAATATGCTTACATACACAAACTTTTATACATATGACATGTAAAAGAATGACTGACAATCGTGGTTATTCAGATGGTATTTTGACAGACAAATTCTTAAAAATAAACAATGTGAGCATTTCACTTCAAGAAAAACAATGGATATTTTTTGCCAGTGATAAAAATCTAGCTTTCGAATTAAAAAAATAAAATAAAATTCTAGAAAACTCGTACTTACCACTTGCAAACTTCCAATATCTAAAGACTTTTCTGATAAAATTGAAGATAATATATAATTTTTAAATATTTTATAATGAATATATCAACATTTGGAACACCTGCATAACTCAGGAAACCAATATTTTCCAAATGATAAATTCATGTTATAAAAATCAAACATGGATAAAAGATCCAATCAAAATATTAAACAGACCAATAGATTTTAATGTAGCAGAATATTAAAAAATCATTAATATGGTTTTAGATATCATAATGCAACCAACTTGTCAAGTTTTGATGTAGTATCAAAGAAGAACAAAACAATGATCTGAAGAGGTTACTTAAAATACTTTTTCTAATTACATAGCTCTGTAAGACTAGATTTTCTTCAGATACCTCAGCCAACACAATACATCACAACAGACTTAATACAAAAGCAGATATGAAAATCTAGCTTCCTTCTTTTCTGCCTGGCATTAAAAAGATGTGCAAAAATGAAAACAGTGTCCACTAAATGTTCTTTATTGTTTTGGAAAAAGTTGTTTTTAATCAAATCTCATTTACATTTATGTTGATATGTAATGGGTTCATTATTATTTATAAAAATAAATTAAGAAGTATTTTTAAACTTCTCAGTTTTAATTTCTAATAAAATATATTATCAATAGATGTCATTGAGACACACAAAAACTCTTTGAGATCCTTAATAATTAAGAGTGTAATGGAGCCCTGAGATCAAAAAGTTTGAGAAACTCTTGCTCTATTGGGCTGTGTCTTTCTCATACTGATTCATGGGAATTCTTTATATATTCTGTATACTAGCCCTTTTTCAGTTATACATATAATATCTCCTCCCTGTTTAGGGTTTTTCTTTTCACATATTAGCTACTAGCTACTTTCTTTGTTCTTCATTCTTTTCTGCTGTTCAGGGTTATCATCTGGGATCACCTTCCTGAAGTACAATTCTTTAGACTGTTCTTAAGTGTGCTGACAGCAAACTCTTTTGACTAAAACTCTTTTGACTAAAAATGTCTTTAGTCCTCATTCTGGATATCTAAGTATCTAAGATACTGAATCCTAAGTAGGCAGTTATTGTCCTACATAACATTAAAGACAGCACTCTGCTAGCTTCCACTGTTGTTGAGAAGTCAACTACCAATCTAACTATTGGATCTTTGAAATGTTCTATTGTTTTCCCTTGCCGTTTTTATAATTTTCTCTTTGATGCTCTAAAGTTTCTCTTTGATGTTTCTAAATGAGTCTTTTATTTATCCCTCCTAAGACTGGTTGGGCTTCTTGAAACTACAGATTAGTCTTTCATCTGCTCTGAAAAAATATCAACCATTATCTCTTCAAATATCATCCCTGTTCTGTTTGTTCTACTCTCATTCCTTAACTCCAATTAAAACTATTATTCTTTCACTTCATTCTTCATTTCTCATAACCTTTCTCCCCTATTTAACTTCTTAACCCCCTATCTTACACATTGGATAGTACCTTCTAACTTACTTTCTAGTGAACTACATATCCATTATGTTTTTAATTTCCATATTATATTTTTCAATTTTAGAAAATCTTTTGATGATTTTCTAAAATGCAGTTTCCTGCTTCCCTGTAGTTTCTGCAGAGGTTTTCAAATTTTTATTTTATTTCTTTAAACACAGTAAGTACAGTTTCTTATAATTCTACTATATGAAGTCTTTGGGGTCTATTTCACCTCACTATTGTTTCTATTAGTTCTTATTCAGGGTTATTTGTTTCTTTGTGTACCTGGTTATTGCTAACACTATGCTGTTCACACTTCGGAAATTGTTTAAGGGTATCCTTTCAGGGCTAGGATAAAGGCGTCTAACCTGAGAGGATTTGTACTTGCTTCTGCCTGGCACCTAGGTACTGTAGCAGTCCTGGGACTACTTGAAGTTTGAGGCTTCTGCACCATTCAGGTAGTATGAACTTGCGTGAGGGTTACTTTGTGGTACAACTTATCCTCTGGATTTCCCCTCTCTCCTACTGTCCTCCACATGCTCAGCTCAGGATGAATGCAATCTTTTTGTAATTCAAAGGAGGAAAGAAGGGCTTACTTTTGGTTTACCCATATCCTAAGAATATAGTCTTTTAGGACCCAGTTTAATTTGAGAAGCATCTTCCTTTAGATTCTCCACTTTGCATGGATTTTGGGCTTTTGACTTTTGTCTTGTCTCATGCCACGAGGACATCAAAATTGAAGTTCAAGTTTGCCCTCAGTAAATGTACTCAATGCAAAGCAGTTTCAGTGCTCTGCTTACCTCTCTGGGTACTCACCTTCTCTTAGATTTTGACCTTAATATCTTCATGGCTCTTTGTTACTTTTGAGAGTTGGATTATTAAAATCTAGTATTTGTTAACCCTTTTCAAAGAGAAGTCTAGTCCAAGTAACCTAGCCTGCTATATTCTAGGAAAGAGATTCTTTTTTCTTTTTTAAAGTTTTTAACATAAGACCAATATAACAATAAAAAGGAAAATAACACATAATTCTACCTATCACGTTTTTTAACCTTTGTGCTTATCCGTTTTTAGTCTTTGACAATACATGCACACATTTTTTTTTTTACATAGGTTATACCAATCTGGCATTTTCGCAGCAGCTAATGTCTATATTTATTATTTAGGGGGATAGTAAACAAAGACTAATTGTCAAAGAGGAAAAAAATACTTAGGAAAGAATACCCTGAAATTTGCAACGGCCTTCTTTCGGGAATAAACTTACAGAAAGACGAGATCCAGCTCTTGCTCTGGCAATACTCTCCTTTTCCTTTTCAGATACCCTTCTCTGCACGGCCTGGAAATTGTTTAAGGCTGCAGAGAAGTCATTCATGAGGCGTTCCTTCTGAAGTCTCTGCTGGCGCTAAGGAAATTAAACAAGAACTTGAAATTTCTTATTAACCCAAAATCATTTGATTTTAATGCCCATTTAAAGCAAAATTATATCCACTAAAAATTCCCAAATAGGAAAATTACTATGAAATAGACTCTTCCTTAAATTAATAAATTTTCTTTTTGTTAACTCAAATCCTGGTTAATACTATAGGTGAACTCAGAATTTTTCTTCTTTTGTTTTGACAAACCTGGGAATTCGGTGTTATTTACCTTGTAAGGTAATCTCAGAGGGAACTGCAATTTTAGAATTTTGGTTCCCTGGAGAATCAAAGGCAGAATAAAAACCTCTGGACTCAGGCTGAACCCGAACAGAGATTTTTTACTAAAATGTTAAAACTATCTTCATCTATACTGAGTTCACAGCTTTCCTGAAAACCATAGCATCATTTTCCTTTACACTACAGTGAGATTTAAAATCTTTTGAGAACCTGAAAACTACTTTGTATAGTTACAGGCTACCTTAACTAAGCTTACTGATTCTACATCTCAAAATCACATAACTGAGAACACCTGCTGTGTGCTGAGAGCACAGAAGTAAAAACTCATTCCTGACCTCAAACTCCTTGTATCTTTAGATAAAGGACAGACATATAAGTAACAAATCATTATAAATAATTGCTATATCCAAACAGTACTATAGGAGTTCAGTGGCAGGTATAATCGGTAAGAATTCAATTGGTTAAAAAGCCTGCAAGAGGAGGTAGAAAAAGGTGTGAATAAGCAGAGAGGAGGGATTAGGCAAATCCAGGCAAGAGGACAGTGTGAGGAAAGGCATGTTGGTAGAAATTTTAAAAGAATCTGTAAGGAGATAGTTTGACTGGAATGGAACAAAAGGTTGTTTTTTTTTTTTTCATGAGAATAACTAAAAGATAAAATTGAAAAGGCAGGGTAGGGGCTGACCACACGGGGTTTTAAATGCCAAACTAATGATATTGGGACTCAACCTCTAAAGAACAATGGAATATTAAGACTTCTGAGGAGGGAACATGAGGAATACAAAATGATAACTTAGAAAAATTAGTCTGTGGTAGTATACAACATGGAATGGAAAAAAGAAAGTCAAAATGATTACTGCAATAGTCTTGGTTTAAGGTTAGGAGGATATTGTATAAGTAATGGGAACACAAAGAAATGAATTAAAGAAACACTATGACTTAGTGAATGACCATGGGGGAAGGGGATAGAGTAAATGACTCAAATTTCACACCTGAAAGAGTAATGGTACTACTGAAAGCAAATTTAGATGTGGACCTTTTTTTCCTTTTCCTGAAATTTTTATTTTTTCATAAACATTGTAATAAAAAGGAAGAAAAAACATCATTCCCTAAAATCTCACCATCCAAAAATACTCTCCTTTAAGTATATCATAAACATTCTCCATGTCACTATGCTCTTCACAATTATGGTCTTTGTTACATAATATTCCATCAAGCTGATCTAGTAAATTTTATGTAAATATTCCTTCTAAATTTTTCCCACTTTTAAATCATTATAAAGCTAATAAATTGAGCCCCATTATAATAGCTAATATTTATATAGTGCTTACCAAGTGTCAGGAATAAGTACTTCATATAATAGCTCATTTAATCCATATAACGACCTATATGAATTAGGTACTATTATAGTCCCTGTTTTATAGAGGCACAAGGAGGTTAATATTTGCCTAGGGCCACACAGTAAGCGGCACAGATAGAATTCAAACCCAGGATATCTGGCTCCAGAGTACTTATTTTTTTTCTCTTAGAACACTTTTCCCTCAGGATAAATTTGTGAGTAGAAATATTAGGTCGAAAGGTTCAAATTTTTCTATGACAGTAAATATTGCCAATTAGCTTAGTTAAGGGGTTTGAGTAAAAAAGGAAGACTTCAGTATAAGACAACACATTAAATTTTAGATGAAGACAGTATATTCAAGAAGAGATATCAGAACAGGAATTGGCAATATGGGCCAAGTAGTTGTCAGAGGCTTAGAAACAGGGCTGGAAAAAGATTAGGGGTTGTGCTCATAAAAGTGACAGGGAACTCATAAAAGCAGAGAGGACTCCTGAGAGAGAAAGCACAAAGTGAGAAAATTACAAGATCAATGCAGACCCTTGGGGTATGCCCACTTTTAAGAAACTGTAGAGTCAGAAAAAGAGGCTGAGACTCTACCTGGGGTTAGAGAAGATAAGCCAGAAAGAAATGACCAGAGAGAGTTGGGGGACAAAATGAAAGGGAATCATGCAAAGAAGACAGTTTCAGTGAAGACAGGAAGGGCAAGAGGATCAAATGAATCAGAGAAGAAAAGTGAGTAAGAACCCAAAAAAGGCCACTGGCTTTGGCAACTAGAAGATCACAAATGACAGTACATAAGTATGAAAAAATGCTGAAACGTGGAATGCATGGTTTGATGTACAGCAAAAAAAAAAAAAAAAAAAAAAAGGTAATGGGGCTAAAATTAATTAGTCAGTGAAAGAAGTGAAAGAGAAAAGTATCAATACAATAGAAGGAAGGGAATCAAAAAATTATTCTTATGGATTTATTTCGTGTTCTTAACAATTCAAGATAATGGAAAGGAATAATAGCATACATCCAAAAGTAATTTCTTTTTGATTTTGAAATACAATAGATGCATTTTTTTTTTGGTAGCAGATTTAACTTTCTATTTATATTTTGCTTAGGCTACTACTTAACTCTTAACTACTTTCAATACCCTGTTTGCATCAGACACTTGGGCTCCCTTTTTATTACTACTATTATCTACAAGTATGTATTTCCTAAATGCACAGCTAGGAGGAGGAAGGAGTGATTTGGGAACAATTTAAAGATATTGGATGGCAAGGAGGACTTGGTCCATGATTGAAATATCGGCATGAGTAACAACTAAAACAAATAGTGCACAAATGGATAACCAAAGGGTGATTACATGATGATTACTTTTCATTATAACTGCTTTGTAGCAGGATGACAAAGCATCTAGCCTTGAATCCTCCTTTTTGTGCAAGGGGGTGACAAAATGCCAAAGACTGAACATTAAACAGCTTTCCAGGTATGGGTTAAACTAGCGATTACCAAATTTTTTGATGGAGAGACACAGTAAGAAGGTAACACCTTGACCTAGTACCATATACACACATACATATGAAACAAATGTTTCATGTAACGATATTTACCCTCCTTACATGGTACATACTCTATTTCTACTGGGTTTTTTTTAAATGATGGTCACAACATATAAAAATTATTTTATGTTCCAATAGCCACAACTCACAGACAACCTAGGAAAAGGAAGTTGTAAGTTTCATCTGTAGAGCCATCAGAGATTAGACATAATCATTTAAAAACTTCAATAATAATAAGTGATATAAGTTAAGTGTTCCCCATGAATAGTATAGAGACGAAAGGCAAAATGGACTCACAACAGGTGTAGATTTGAGGTAGAACATGAATGATAAGCAAAAGGCATGGTGTATCAAGGGAACAATAAATGAATCTCTACAAAAAGTATGTTTTTGAGCACTATTATAGGGCCACTGAATATAATGACTTGAAACGAGAAATCTTTTTCCTCAAGCATTTCCTCAACCTGAGACCTATGAAAAATTCATGGGACATTAAATTAACTACAAAATATAAAAGACATATGATTGAAATTTACAGATACTGGATACAAAACAAACTAGGATCAGCCTGAAAATGTGAAGCTGTTAGCCAAACCCAAAGAGATGCAAATATTGAGATTCCTCTTCAGTTAAACCCATTTTATTAATATATTAATGTTATTACTAACATTAATTACTAATAGCCACCACATATTGAGTACCTATTAAGTGCCAAGCACTTTGCAAAATCTGGTGCGTACATTGTTTCTCTTGTCACAACAGCCACATATCCCCATTTTACTGATAATGAAATTGAGTTTTAGAGAAAGTCTAGCACCAAAGGCCAAGATATTTCTGTTTCACACACTGCCTTTCTATCAAAACAAAGTCCTTCCTATTAAAAACAAAACAAACAAAAACAGAGAATACCAACCTGTTCTGAAGTAGATAAGGGAAGGGGTAAGGACCCTAATTCCTTCAGTAATTCATTTGTTTCCTTGGCAAGCTGATTTGTAGAGTGTTGTAACTGTTGCCTAAGAGAAAAAAGACATGTTTCAGGATGCTCTCACTTCTTGAGCACTATTATAGTTACTATCAGTTTGTTCTCAGAGTGTCCCACAATGCAGAGAATGAAAGGGCACTTAAGAAATGGATTGATTCCTAGATGCCCAGATTCACGAAAAAACCTACAGAAATACTACCCAGTGATACCCACTTCAAGGTTCCTTCAGCTTACTGAGTAGAAAGAACCTACCTCAAGGAAACCTGCTGATCAGATATTTTAACTCTTTGGGGAGAAAAAAGCCTATCAGCAGTTCTGAAAGTAATATAAGAGCAACTGCCCCACACCTAAATCTAATAGTTTTAACACATTAAACTCTCTCACAAAACTCTCACACTGGATTACCCAGGAGTTCTGCATGGTTACTGTCTGTCACAGTCCACTGCCTAGAGACCAAATCCAGGCACTGGTGTTGGATGAAATGTGCATTAAAAGCACAGCTCCTGCCCTAGGGAACCTCCAAAGATCTATTCCCAAGTTCTTGCTTAAAGCTGGTGCTTTTTTAGCTTTGGCCTTGACTTTCCATTGTTCTTTTATGCTTAACTTTGCTGGTGGTTTTATGCAGGTGGTTGTGTTCATCACCCCCTCAAAGAACATCCAAATTTTTCCAGATTTCTTTCTTTCCTCTAAAACAAGAAGCTTTATCCTGAGTAAACATTTAAGAAGTAGAGGGGGAAAGACATTAAGAAGGAAGAAGATACAGTATATTAAGTGGGATTGGAAGGCAGTGGAAACACATAAAGAGCTGCAGTCAGTCATGGTTCCCCCCTGCTATCTAGCCATTTCTACAAAGGTTAAGCCTGACTATCCCTGACAGTACTTTCAGATCCAGAGATATCTCACATCTCCCTGGAAAATCTCAAAGTAGTAAGTCATTCTCTTACTCACAATGTCTAGGACCAGAAACAAAGCACATTGTTCAGTATATTTTAAGGATGAAGACTAGGACTTCTAAAAGCAGAAATGGACTCAAGAAGGATGTAATAAAAAGAATCACAAGTCCCTACTACCAGTCCACTATTCTCTCAGATTCCTCTTAGGTCACTCTGAATACTTTTTTCTAGCATTATATATAGTTGGAAATCCAACTAGATTAGATGGTCTCTGAACATCAGGACTCTCTCTGCCAACAAGGAGGCTCATTTAGGCAGAATACATTTTAAGAGAAGTAGGGATTCCCTTCTCTACTTCCCTAAACTGTTCTGCTAAACTGCCCGAGGGAAGAAAGAACCAGAGTTCAAGGACTTTCAGAGACAGGGGAGAGAGATCACAACTGTTAATGCATTTTGTTGCCCCTCTTCTAGATCCAGCTACTACCTCATGTCCCACTGCCTCGAATTCTTACTCCACAAGCCTGACACCCAAGCTGCCATGCAGCAAGGACATTAAGAATGTCCTCAAAGGGCCCTCATAAAACCCAACTTTGTTAGGAAGAAGCTACTCACAGATTTTCCTGTAGCTTGGTTGAGTCCTGCTTTGTTCCTAGTTGGCTCATCAAATTCTTTATCTGAGCAGCTGGGAAGAAGAGGGGAAAAAGATTTGTTTAAAAGAAAAATACATTTATCATGAGCACCCTATTTCTCATCCCTGGTTTCTCTCCACATCTTGAATAGGTTCATGCAACTAATAGAAAGTTTGCTATGACCAAAACCTTGGCATATACATTCCCTTTAAAGCTAATTCCAAGGTTCACCTTTCTCCTATAGAGTAACTACATCATTAAATGGAGGGTAGTGGTTTTGTTCATCGCTGCCAAAGAACTAGCAAAGTTTTCCAGACTTCTCATGGCACTGGATAAAAATTTCATCACCTTTAGAAGGGCTTAATACCAAATATCAATTCACAACAATAAAAATTTAAACCACTAGTACACAATTTTTCTATGGCAAACATTTTTGGAAAAACGTGTATTTATTATTAATAACAAATTACCACCTACGGAGTACCTCTATGTACCAGGCACTCTGTTAGGAACTTTGTATACATTATCTTACTAATTTTCTCAGCAACAATCTAAAGTGGATATATCTTCATTTTACAGGTGAGGATGTATATTTAAAGAGGTACCTTATATAAAGGTACATAACAGAGTTGCTCGCGCTCTCTCTCTCTCTGACTCTAACTTAATTTTAGCCTGCACTTTTCCCATGGCCTTCGGGCTAATAGCTCCTGCTATAGATAAGCTAATTAATTATTAGAGGAAATTCTGCTTGAGGCTTGAGCTTTTGGAGTAACAACCCCTTGCCAGAAGGTACCTCTCCCAAAGAGATGGGGAAATAAATACAAAATAATGAGTTTAATCAAAGATTTGCAGCCTCAAGACTCAACTCAGACCAGCAGGGGGCCACTGATCGGAAACAAAGAGATTTAGAGATTTGCCCTCTCTTCTTTGGCTCTCCTTGGTGCCTTGACATATATGGTTGTCAATCACTTCTTACCCCTCCTATTCTCCCTTCCCTTGACAAAAAAAAAAAAAAAAAGCCTGAATTCTGACTCTCTTAAGATGAATTTGAGAAACCTCTAAGGCCCCATCTTCTTAATAAACCTTTCCTTATTCAAAACTCCGACATTCTGAAGCACTGGGCACATGAACTTTTGGACCAGTAACAGGTACAAAATAAGTAGCACGGCAAAAAAATTCAACCTCAGGCACATAACCTGTGTTCTTTCAACTATGTTGTCTATAGCCAAATACATGGTTTTGTTCAGATACCTCCTTCCATCTTTTCCTGGATATTCTGCTAAGACTAAGAATGATCACGTTTGAATCCTGGTTGTTTATTAAGCCCCTAGCCCTGGACTAGGAAAGCAGAAATCCAAAGGAACTGATTATGTATCAATAAGAGAGAACACTCTAGCACCAGCCTGCCTGGGAATCTACACACCCCACCTTATCCCTCACTGATTTCTGCAACAGGAACAGAACCCTTGATTTCTTTTAAGGACTACTTTCTTTTTTCTTTTTCTGGTTGGCAAGAAAAGTGAGGGAGTTATTCATTCATTCTTTCATTCACTCATCATTCATTAGTAAAGACTGGAATTGTGTTGCATTTTTTTTCTTGCATGCTTTTCTCAGAGCATTTACTATCTTCTATTACAAGTAACAGGAGAACACACACAATAATACAGTAGCCTTTGCCAGAGGAAACTATCTTTGAGTTTCACTAGAACTTCAAAAACTTCAAAAGATAACACAACACAATAGGTATATAGTGCCTCCTCTGAGGCAGGATAGGTAGCTCAGGAATGTCCCCTCCCCCTCCAGGATATGGCTCTGAAAATTTTTTCCTTTCTTGACACCTCCCCCAGTTTTAGGCCTGGCAAAGGGAGATAAGCCCAAACCGGTCTTTTCCAGATTAGATGCCATCTTTGGCTAAGGCATGATGACCTTTGTCTAATATTATAATCTTATCCGCATTGCAAATACTGCGGCTCCCATCATGCACCTGACACCATGACAGTTCCAGAAACACCATATAAGGAAGAGAGAGCAGGAAACTGAGCTCCCCAGCTACTGGGAGAAGACAAGGAGGCTACATCGGTACCACATTTCCAGGCTCTATCTCCAAGAACAAAAGCCCGGAATCAAGACATCCTCACAAGTCTCTCTCTCTGAGTTTGCCCACATTCCCCTCTTAAGTATGTGTACTTTTGCTTAGAAAACCTTGCGCTTTCCTGCAGTCATTCATCTTGCACATGAATTCTTTCTTGCAGCATAAGACAAAGACATGATCACCACAGTACCGAGCTCTCCCACAACACTTCAGGCAAAAGATGGTCTCCTCTGTGAGGGCACTTCTTGTCCTCTCAGGATTGATGCCCAGGTTTCACTTGTGAAAGACGAGACCACTAAACACCAGACTTAGTGGAAGATGAGGAAATCAAAGTATATTATATCATTTGTATATATTATAAGGATAATACATATCCAATGTTTCCATAACCAATAAGAAAGAACACTTATTAGAATTCTGACTTCTAAAAATTAATTGTTCCTAATAATAGAGTGCTCCTTAAAATAACAAAATTTTGGCATCACAGTTATAATTTGGTCTCCAAGAACAGTGAAAGGCAAGCTAAGGTTTATTAAGTACTATTTATCTTATAAAAAACATTAATGTGCTGATAGCCTCTAGGTCTGATAAGAACAACAATTAAGCAAAATCTTCTAATTGAAGCTGGGTTACTCTAACTCCTAAGTAGAAATTGAACAACTTGGTCCTTAGCAGTATGTATGTATGAGTTATTTCTCCCTAGGCAAAATAAATCACTGTATCATGGATGTTACAAAGCAAAATTTTTGAAGTCAAGAATATATAGTTTTGTAACACTTCAAACTATGATTTCATCTTGAGACCATGTTTTTCTAACAAAAATGTTAACTCCACTTTTATAATGGAAATATAGGATTCGGTTGATTAAAATTTTGCCTTTTGACAAACTTTGCTAAAATATATCTATGAAGGGTTACTTTAGCTTAACAGTTCCACAAGAAGACATAACCACTATAATTATTCTATTCTGCTATGATAGCATCATATAAGACATAAATAACCATTTTTCATTATTAACATGTGGAGTTTCCTTCTTATCTAAGTCAAATGGGAATGAAGATATCGCCAAAGCTAACTGGCTAGCCATACCAATAATTTATGAAAGAGGGCAGACATTAGGATTTATTGAGCACTTACTATGTGCCGCTAGGCTATGTATTTGACATGGCATAATAAAAAAACATATTTGCTCTTTGTCCCAAGTTCCTGGCACAAGGATCCATCCTGAGTGATTGGAGTGTCTTTTGTATTTTATAAGAGTCCCTTCTGAGCACATAGTGTTTATGCTAACGAGGTGACTTAGGGTGGGGTTCCTAGATAGCCCTAGATTGGGTGGGGCCCGTCACCACTGACCAAGTGATTAGAAGGTTGGAATTTACAGCCCCACCCCCAGACCTCAAAGAAGCTGAATGGTGTTGGGGGGAGGGGAGCAGATTAAGCTCTATAAAAACTCTTAAACTAGATTTGATGAGCCTCTGGTTGGTAGAGATGCAAGGAGATTGTCTTAAGTACAGACTTGGCAAGGTACAGCCCCTTCTTACATACTTGCCCTAGGCATCTCTTCCATCTGACTGTTCCCAAATTATATCCTTTTAGAATAAACCTAGTAAATAAATGTTTTCCTGAGTTCTGTGAGCAGCACTAGCAAATTAATCAATCCTGAATAGGTGGTTATGGAAACCTTGGATTCTGACTTGCAACTTTCATAGGGAGGATGGGGGTGGGGACAGGCTTGTGGGAGTGAGCCCTCTACCTGTGGAATCTGATGCTAACTCCAGGTAGACAGTGTCAGAATTGAGTTAAATTGTAGGACACCCAACTGATGTCCAGAGAATCTAATTATTGCTCGGTATGTGGAAAATCCACACATCTAGCGTCAGAAGTATTGAGAGCAGAAGAAACACAGTAGGAATATTTTTCCTTTATATTTGATATGCATGATCTTATTTATCCCAATAATCTTTTAAATAAGCATTACTATCTCAATATTACATATTGACATGGGCACACTGAGGCACATGACAGTGTCAACCAAAATTAATTTTAGACTGTAAATAAAAGCATTTATTTGATCAAAAAGACCTGCAGCCCAGGAGACACAAATTCAGTTATTAAGCTAAATTGTGCTCCCACAAGACAAAGTACAAGTCACCTTTTATAGTTTTCCTGCCCCCAGTTCCCATTTTAGCCCTTTCATGTAAACGAGGTTTCCAAACTACACAGCTCCCACTGGCCTAAGTCATACAGTTCTGATTAGTAAGAACAGATGCAAGTGCAGCTATTACTTTCATAGTTCTGATTAAACAAGGCACGTCTCACTCCTTCAGCAGAAAGACGAAATCAAGCCTCCCCTTAAGTGGTTGACTCAAGACAGCATAAACAATGGCATAGTGCAGGAAGCCAAGAGTTCAGTCTTAGGTTCCTCCCAGTATACAGAGTATATGAGGAGCCCCTGTCAGTAAATGGCCATTAGACTCATTATTCATAAAATATGGGCCCTCAGTTGACCATGGGGAGTCCATCTCAACAAATAAAAATTCCTTCTCAGGGTTCACATCAAATGAATCTTTGGGTCCACAAGAGTTACAGAACTCATTCATTCATTCACTCAAGAGTACCCACTCTTCCCTGTTCTATTCTCTAGGAGACATTTGTTCTCAAGAGTTCACATTTTAAAGAAAAGAGATAAATAACATATTATCAGGTAGTGGTAAGTACCATAAAGAAAAAGAAAAAAAAGAAAAAGAAATTCAAGTAAAGGCTGGAATGACAGCGGGTGGGGAGAAGGTACTAATTTATATAGGGTAGTCAGAGAACACTTCTGACAAGAATTCCACACTGAGCAGAAGAGATCTTAGAGGAGGTGAAAGATCCAGCCATGCAAATATCTGGGGGAGCAGCTTTCTTGCAGAGAGCAAGAAGTACAAAGTCCCCAAGGCAACAGCACTTGGTGTGATAAAGGAAAAGAAAGCAAGCCGGTGTGACTAGAGATAAGAGAAGTGGCCAAAGAAGTAGAGGGGAGCCAGACTGTATAGAGCCTTGTAAACTAGTGCAAGGACTTTGGATTCCAATGACGCGGGAGGCCACTAATGAGTTTTGAGCAGAGTGTCATAATAACCAGAATTCAAACCCAGAACTAATTCCAATGGCTACATTCTCTGTGCCACATTATGTTCTCTCAAAAGGCTGACACTTAAAGGAAATAGAATGCAGTGACACAGGGCAGGCCTCGATTTCCCAGTGTTCCACTTAGCCCCACCCTGCCTGTCTGATACCTCCCGAACTTAGTAGATCTCTGCTCTAGATAGGCTGACATCTTTGCTCTAACCTACTTCCTTCCTCAACTCTCTCTCATCTTTGAGAATATTCCTGTGCAGTCACCAGAGTCCAGCAGAGTGCCAGGCACCCAGTGGGTACGTAAATAATTACTGAGTTAGCCTCCCTTTTATATCATGACACTTTCTTTAAGGCAGAAGATATGAATGGACATGAGCTAGCAATAATGAGACCTGAACTCTGAACTAGACTTGACCACTAACTGGATGTGCTGTACCACCTGAGTCATTTCATGTTGCTAGGTCTCCTGTCACCAATTGTACACGACATTCAAGTTTAACTACCATATATTGAGCACTATTTGTCACAGTACTTACTATTTGTGTGGGTCAGTTTGTTTTTCTCATTAAATCTTTACAATTCTGTGAGGGCTAAATGATCTCTAAGTACTCCCACCACTGTTCAGTGCTAAAATTCAGTAACAAAGAAGCTCTAATCCCAGAATGAAGCTATATAACCAAGGAATGTTTTTGCAAGCCAGTGTTTGGTTTAGAGAGGCTCCATCTACATACAAATGGGACTGGGCTGACTATATGCTTCCGGAGAACAGGGACTACATTTTTGTATTTGCATAACCACACAGGCACACACACCCTCCTCTAGAAAATAATTGGTTGAATATATGATGACACATAAAGGTAGATCTTATGAATGCCCAAGGAAAAAGATCTCATTTTGTTGACTGTCTTTATAAAGTAGAGCACTCTCTTTACAAACTGTAGTGATATGTCAAAGTATCAAGTTGTTAATTATCTATCAAAATTTTAAATACCCTAGAGAGGAATGGGGATTTTATAGAATATAGGAAAAATCAATTAAAAATCAGCTGTTATTTGTGTATTCTCACAAATACTTTTTTCATACAGACTTTTTTTACTTCTTTTGTTGAGATTACCTGAATTTGTGTGTGCTCGGGGAGTTGGGGAAGTGTGGGGGAAGGGGACTTTGTAGGATCATTTGCTAGTTAAGTACTGGAATTAATTCAAGTCTCCACCAGTACTTTCTAAATTCCTGAATATTAAGATATTTTCCTAAAATTTCAAGCAATTTCAGATACTGCAAGTTTCAAATTATAAGGACAGTATTGTCTTAGTTTACTGGAACCCAAAGAAGAATACTTTTTGCATACTGCCTTCCATAACCACCAATATCAGGGATTTATTCAAAAACTGTCTCACTAATCCATTTATTTTACATCTAAGAAATGTACCCCTTAATAAACCTAAAGCACAAAAAGAAATAGAATGTTTATATATACACTTTTTTCACTTCAGTGGACCTAAAGTGATACTTTTTGGAAAGATGTCTATCAAAATAGATTGAATCTAAAAGGTTTTTCTGGCCAACTTGGTTAATGAGAAAAATCTTTGCTAAGCATTCTAACAAACAAAAATTTTACTTTAGATTAATTTGTTACAACATTTGGATGAAAATAATTGGATTATCTTCTTTGAAATAATACATAATCCTGAAAACCCAATGACTAGGTCAAACATAAAAGACAGTCCTTCAGTTCTGTGTAAGCAATTTTGTTATTTTTAAAACTAGGCCTTAATTTCTCCTATCATTGACCTTTTGTTTTTAAAAGCATGTCCTGGCTAAAACTTTAGACTACAAAGAAAATAAATTTATTATACATTACAGCTAACATCCACAGTAGGAACTACTCTAAACTGAACACTCTATATATGTGCTTTTATCTGATATCAGCTTTAAGCAGAATCTGAATCTCCAAGTGAACCTTAATTCAAATCAAAGTCTAATCATATGAAAAGCTACTACCATCACAGGTGGGAAAAAATTCCTCATTTGACAGACTAATGTTCTAATTCAGTATTTTTTAAAAAAACAAATAATAAATTCAAAACAAAAAAAATATTATTTATGACAAATGAGAAAACGATAGCCTATGTGATTATTATGACAATGAAGTCATTTCCTGTCTTATTCTAAAAATTAGGTTTATTGTTTTTAATAGTTACAATGAAAAAGACCTTTTAAAAAGTAGCCACTGTATTACAATAGTAAAGCTCCAAACTAAACTGAATACAAATACTAAATATCAAAGGCATAATCCTCCATTTACTATACTGGTGATAGAATATGTAACAGTTCAGAGCACAGACTTTGAATTACAACTGCCTATGTGTTATTGGTGGTTCCACCGCTTACTTCCTAGCTTCGTGATCTTGAGCAAAAGCCTGTACTCCTCTGTGCCTCAATTTCCTTATCTAAAAAATGAGAATAACGAGAACCCACATGTGGTTGTTGTGAGGATGAAATGAGATAATATGAAGTTAAATTTAGAACAGTCTGGCATATAAAAGAACTCAGTAAACAATAGCTATCAAGACCAAGAACCACGTACTTAGCAATGATAAAATCAATTAACTTCATATTGAATGCCAACTACATATCCATTGCTGTGCCAGGCACTGTAGCTAACTGAAGAGAAATGTACAATGCATAGTCTCTTTATCCCCACAAAATTAATAGTGATCTCTCTAGCTGGAATGATAAGGTCAAAAAGCATAAATTAATTAAAGAATACTGACTATAAGTTAGTGCTAAACTGCTTGCAAATTCAAAGAAAAAAAAATGATAGCTAACATTTCCTAAACACTATGTTGCAGGCACTGTTTCAAGTATGTTACACAAATTACCTCATATAATCCTCACAACTCTATGAAGTTGATATTAACTCATTTTATAAATAAGAAAATTGAGAAACACAGAGGTAAGGCAGTACATTACACAGCTAGTAAGAAGTAGATCTAGGATTCAAACCCAGGCAGTCTGACTCCTGAGCCTGCTCACCTACTAAAACTATAGCGGAGCCAGAGACTCAACCAATATCATCACCATTTACTGAATGTCTACTATGTGCCAGACACTATGCTAACACTTTCAAACATCTCATTTTAACAATACTATTCCTTTTACAGATGGAGTAACAGACGAAAAGGGGGAATAACCTGCCCAAGGTTAACAGTACATAGAGGAGCAGGGACTCAGTCACAAATGTACTGACCCTAAAGCCTGTGCTCTGACTTCGCTCTGTCAAAAGCAAAGGAAGGCTTACTTACAAGGGGCAGCATCTAAGTACAACTCAAAGGCTTTGTATAATTGAGAACTAGTGAGGTAGGGAAAGATATTTAAAAAAGGAGGAATAGAATGAGTAAAAACTTGGAGCAAAAACCAGTGCTTAGGGATATTAAGAAAGATAACCTGCCTATAGCAAAGGGTAAAGAAAAGTAGATAATGTGGCTAATTTGGGTTAAGATACGAAGAGAGTAATAGAAAGGTAGAATTTTAAGATCTGATGCAGCAGACAAAACAGAGCCACTGTAGGCTCTTGGGGAGGTGAGTGGTATAATGAAAACAGGAGTTTACACATACTGCTGATAGCATTATTAGGATGAACTAAAATGAGAACAGAGACACTGAGAATATACTATTAGAATACAGATGTTGAAATCATGAAGACTTAGGAGGGTAGCAACAAAATAAAAGCAAGAAGCGAATATGAAAATAACTCTGAAAGAACAACCAAAAGGATTTCATGATAATCAGGTTTAAAAGTTGAACTGCTTTTTATTTTTTTAATTAAACAATAACAATAAATTAGCAACATTAAAGAACAGAAATGCTGTTCTTTAATCTCTTCAGAGATGACTTGGAGGCTATCAGGTTTTTTTCCTATATTTGCCTCAGTAATACTTACTCCAACCCTTCGTTCCACAATAGGCAGAGTCAAAGTATTTTTCCTCCGTACCCCACACATAATGATAACAACTTTGTACCTATAACAACCCACGCAGTGGCTGCGGTATTGCAAGCTAATCGGCTCAGCAATTCCAAACCTATGTCTGTGGCTGAACAGCCAAGAAAAAAGAATAGCTATTCTCTCAAAATTTCAGCGGGTACAGGTCCTTGCAGGGCTGGATGAATGTGAGTGTATGTCTGAGTTTACATTCAAAATATATACTTAAATATATCAGCCACATCTTGGAGACATTTGGGGGACAGACACTAGACTGATAGCACTAACTGGGTAAAAGTAATGTCACCCTATCAATCTCAAATTCCTGGTTCCTCACCCAACCATTCCAAGGAAGATTTTCAACTCACACTGCCTAGGATCAGTAGGATGTACAGTAGGTACCACACAGTATAAGGAGAATGAGGCAGGAAGAGTCCCAGGATGGTAGAAATACCTCATTCATTCAAATCTGCTAAATATAATTTATTAAGCATCGAAACCCTACATGATATGATCCCTGGCTACCTCACAGACCTCTCTTTTCCTACTATGCTCCCTTTCTCTAACTGCAGTCCAGCCACAGTAGCCTTGTTTGAACACACCAAGGTCTCTGCTCTTGCTATATTCCCTCTGCCTAGAATGCCACCCCCAGCTACTCACAAGGCTCTCATCCTCACTTCATTCAGGTGTCTACTCAAATGTCACCTTCCCAGAGAGGCCTTCCTCAACAACTTATCTAAAATAGTGCCCTCTTCATCTCTTCACTCTCTATCCCATACACACACATACATAAACACACACTATCAGGGAAGGGATTTTGTCCGCTTTGTTCATCACTCCAGTCCCAGTACACAGCAAGAGCTCAAAGAATATTTGTTGAACACTAAATGAATGGATCTATCTTATACTTGGAACTGAGATAACTACTAGAAATATGAAGATGATTAAGTCATGTCCCATGCTTAAAGGAGCTAACAATCTAGCAGGAGAGGTAGACACAACATAAGAAGTCAAAGTTCAACAGCTTCAGGTATTCCCCACAGCTTCCTATGGAGAGTTAAAAAAAAAAAAAAAAAAAAAAAAAAACCCAACTCACTTGTAACAAAGTGTTAACTGCTACAAACTGTAATATTAATTAAAAATTATAAAAAGGCTAATTGCTGATCAGAAGAGACAGACGTGGTTTTAATATTTATCCTTTCTTGGCCTGTTTCCTTACTTACAAAATGGAAATAATATCGGTAATTACTTTACAGGGCTGTTATAAAACTAAATAAGGTAACGCATGTAAAGAACTTTTCATGCTGTTTGGCACATTGTATGTACCCAAATGTTTAACTACTGATGTTATTAATGGTTGACTCCAATGACCCTTGATCTCAATGCCCAATCAACAGTTACACCTTATCAATTCTATCAACAAAGAAACCTCCCCTATCCTTTCCTTCCTTTTTATTTTCACAGTCCCTAACTGGTGTTTCTGATTCCAGCTCCATTTACACATTCCTAAAAAATTAAATTCAAACCCATTTTGTTTAACACTTAAAGGCCATCCCTTTTGGGCCCCAATTCAATCCTTCCAACCCTATTTTCTTCCACTACTTTCTCTGGAATCCACCACTCCAGCCAAATTAAATCACGATTATCTACCCCGTGTTTTCCCACTACCATGCCTTGTTCATTTTATTCCTTCCTAAAATGTTCTTCTGATTTTTACCATCAAAAATTCAAATCCTTTCCACCATTTTTCCAGACTTAGCTCAAATGTCATAAAGCATTCCTTGACCCTTCCCAACTAAAAATAATCTCTTTCCCCTGAATACCTACATGATGTTATTTATACCTCTTCTATAGCACTGATCCCTTTCAACTTTATATTTCAGTTACTATGTAATCCACAGAAGCCCTTTTGAAAGAACCTATGTAGTTACTACAGTACCTACTACACAGTCTGATACTCAAATATATGTAGAATGATTTCACAATAGACATTAAAATTAGATTTAGCCTCAGCAGGAAACTTTCAGCCTTGAATCAAAATTTTCTTATCTAACCTGTACTACACCTCCCGCACAAAAGGAAACTGGAACACAAAGTACTGTATTTTCTAACCAGTGGCATTCTTGATTTTTTTTTAATTTCTAGATTTAACAGGCCACACATTCTTCTTTCCACTTTCAAATCACCCAGTCTCAATCCCTTCCCATCAGAAACTTCCCACCTCTCAAATTCTAGAACTGTGTATTTAAAAGCAAAGTGATGGACTGTTCTTTAAAATATAGAACAGAATTGTAATTCAGGACCAACTACTTCTACTTATTAACAGGGTACAGCCAAGCTCAAACACACACACACACACACACACACACACACACACTAATAAACAAGGATGATGACCACCATTTTTCCAAGTAAAGTTGTTGCTGCTGACCTCCAATTTAGGCTCTGAGCGGATTTCCAGGCACAAAAAAAAGAGCCTGTATTTGACTCATTCAGCTAGTCTCACTCAGACCCTACTGGTGAAGACGAATTTTAAGACAAGCAATAACATTATGAAATCCACCACCAGCTCTATCTACCATGTCTTACTTGCTATGCGATTATGGCATTCCCTGAGCTTCTGTGTATCAGATTTGTTCAAGGGTAGGTAAATAGGGAAGGAAAACAAAAGCTTCGTCAGCTTGATATCCAAAAACATATGCGAATCTTTTGTTACAAAAGACAGAATGTTAATTGAAATGTTTTCGGTTAATTATCTTTATTAAAACAGAAGTCATCTCACTCCTCAAATACAAGTCACTGTATCTGATTTCTAAATTCATCAAAGGTAGAATTGTGTATTAAGTCACCCAAAACACATGCACTCTCCACTTCCCTTAATTGAAAGCTGCTGACTTCCAAGGAGCCAGAAGCCAAGCAAAATGTAAACCTAAAGTCTAAATCAGTAAACAACTCCCGATGTAAATCGGCCAAAGAGGAAAGAGAGGTGGGGGGCGAGCGGGGGAGCAGGGAGAGGCAGATGACAGGAAATACTCGGCTGACCACTGCGCCAAGTCAACTAACTCACTGTTCTCGGGATAACACACACACCCCCTCTCACCCTGAAGCTGTCAGGACTGCTGTTTTGGCCTCAATACCGTGAAAGCATAACTCCTAAAAAGAGACTCGAGCTTCCAGCTAGGGCTCAGGACCCTCGGGAAGCCCGGGCCTGACAGACTCGGAGATGGCAGCTCGCTGCCCCCAGAGTAGAAAGCCCGAGACGGCCTCAGGTGTGGCCCTGGCAGCAGTCTGAGCAGGGCTCCGCGTCCCGGCAACCTCGCCCAGGCCCGTCCCCGAGATGGCCCCCGCCCCCCAGATCCGTCCGCCGGCTCACTGGCTTGGCTGATCCTCTGGATGTTGCCGCTGCATGTCTGGATGATGCTGCTGAAGTCCCGGAGCTGGGGCCCCGAGGGCCCCGGGTTCCGGTACATGTCTAAGGGACCATAGGACATGATGAGGAGCTGAGACGGACTCGCCCTGCACCGCGGTCCTACCGGAAGCAGCTACCCAACCCGACCGCAGGCTGACGGGGACACCGAGAAGAGAAAGGGCGGGGAAGAGGCTAAGGCTGCGTGCGCACTGGCCCCGCCCCCACGCAACGCGCACGCGTCTGCCCCGCCCTGCCCCACAGTGCGCCTGCACCGCTGGAACTAGTGCCGAGGACCGTAGCTTAGAGACTGAACGCTCTGGGCCTTGGGAATGCTGGGCGGGGCGATAACGTCATACCGTTGAAGCTGGCATTGGAGGATGTGGGTTTGCGGTGTTGTTTCTCGCTAGGGCACGGTAACAGAAGTCAAGAATTTTCGATTAGCATAAACTTGTACCAGATGATCTCAGTCCTAACATCCTATTCTGTTCTATTCTGAGAATTCAGGCCCAAATATGGGAGTATTCGACAACGTCGAAACTCAGATCCGTAATCAAACTCCTGAAATTCCTCACTTTACTTCCATCCTCTACGGCTTTGTTTTAGTAGCGGAGCACTTTTATGATTTACAAACCATTTCATTTCTCCTTCTAATCAAAACAATAAAATAACAATAATAGTAATATTTATCGAGCACATACTATGTGTGAATCCTCACTGCAATTCAATTGTTCACAAGCTTTTTCACAAGGGACGACATTCCAACTATATATTTACCTTAAAAAATAGATAATGAACAATCAAGTTTTTAAATGTTGAAGTACAGTAACTGAATAAAGTACAATAGAGAAAATTAGGACCACAGAGGTCAATTTGCTTTTCTAAGATTTGACTACAAAACCCAGTCTAACTAACTCCATCGTCATCTCGTTAACTTTCCTAAAAAGCATTCTCGTATTACCAAAATCATTTTCTATCTAAATCCCTCCCAGAAATCCTCTTCATCTATATCTCAAACCGGGATTTCTTGGAGAACTGTACTGTCAAAGATTTTAAATCAATTTCTTAAGTAATTTGGAGTGTATAATAACTGCAATGATCCCGTAGAAGACTGCATTTTGTGAGCCTATGGTAAAAGGAAAGACATGGGTAGAATTATGGTTTGAGAGGAGATCAAGAAAGAGAGATGTGAAGGGGAACTGATAATGTTTGTTTCCTGTGTTCTTCAACCCACCCCACCCCAGCCTGCTTTGCAATCTCTGGGGAATGGCAAAGAGAGGAAGCTGCTTGCCTGTGTAGGAGCAGACCCCGAATGGGTGAATGCACCTGCATTCAGCCTTAGACGTTTTTCAGGTCAGTCTATCTATTTTTCACTGGAGCATTTATAAGAGCACTTCTTCCTCTAAAGAGAAAGGCACAGATGACATTTGGGGGCTCTCATTCTAGTTAAAACCCTACCATTGCTTAGAATTCATAGTTTTATGTTAAATCTTATAGCAAATCATATAAATTGTACTTTTTTAACCTATAAAATAATCTTGAGAATGTTTTCATTTACCTTTGACTCTATGTAAAGTGAAATTTAGTAAAGGTATTTTCTCCTAGCAATTGAAATTAGTGATAATGGTGGTTATTGTTGTTTTCTTTCTCCATCTAATATTAAAAGTGGTATGCCTCATGCTCTCTCTCATAGCAATACATTTGTGCCTTGCAGACACTACATGTCAAATGAACATTTACCAAATTTATCCATGAATAATTAAAAATAACTACCGTTTCTTAAATGCCTATTCAGGCAATGTGAACAAATTTTACAAGCATTTTATCAATAATCCCCAAGCTAAAGCTCATGTGATAAAAACCACCTGTGGTCTGACAAAGTTAGGTTTATTAACTTAATGCTGCAAGGGAGACTGCACACCAGAGGAATTACAGCATCCCGCCAAGCACAAGAAGAGATAGTTATTCTAGGATTTGGGGAAAAGATGGAGTACAGGTAAAATTTAAAAGAAGTGGTGTTTTGATATAGCCTTAAAGCACACCAGGCTATGTGTAAAGGGATTCTCATCAGGCCTAAACTGATAAGAGAACTCAAGATCCTGTTTCCTTGGAAACTACAATGTGAAGATAAATGTGGAACATTGAATCTGGAAACCCCTTATCTGAAGCTTTGCACCTGGTTTGGAAATTGAGGCTGGTTCTCTGTGTCAAAGTAATTCAGATCTTCCAGGCAAGAGCGGAATATTCCATTCTTACTGATATTTTAATCAGCAAATTGTCTGAAAATCTGTGATTTTAGAAAATAATGTTTCTCAGCATTATGTTCTTTTGTTAATTGACAAAAACAGTTTTCATGGTTTGTACCCATCAAGGTGAGATTAGTTCCTTGGTAACAGAGAAGGAAATGTGTTCTCTAGAGGTTCTAGGTACTTGCCCAATGTCATACAGCTAGTAAGTTTAAGAGCTGTGACTCATACATATTTTATGATTCAGCAGTTCTACTCCTAACTACATAATCAACAGATATGCATACATAGGTGCTCCAAAAACAAGTATAGGAATGTTTATAATATGTTTTTTAGGACTAAGCGGCATTTTTATGTATTAATTTTTATTGCGTTATAATTGACATACCGTACAATGCACTGATAGTAAGTATTCAATTTAATGAATTTTGACACTTCTCTGTGCCCATGTTACTACCACCCAAACCAAGATATAGATCATTTTCATCATCACCCCAGAAAGTTCCCTCGAGCTATACTCCTTTCTAATCAATTCCACTTATCCCCAGAAATCACTTTCTGATTCTTATCACTACAGATTAGTTTTGCCTATTCTTGGACTTCATAGTGATGAATCATATTTTATATATTCTTTAGTGTTTGGCTTGTTTCAATTAACATGATGTTTTTGAGATTTATCCATGATGTTGCATGTCTCAGTGGTTTGGTCTTTTTTATTGCCTGAGTGGTATTTTATTATATGAATATACTAAATTTAATTATCCATTCTCTTATTAATAGATGTTCAGTTTGTTACTGTTCAGTTTGAGACTGTTATGACAAAGATCAGAGAAGCATTTATTTTTTACTAGTTCCAAACTGGAAACAATCATCCATCAACAATAGGATAGATGATAAATTGTAGTATGATGGAGGACAAAATTAAATGGCCTCCTGCTATGTGAATAGTGAGCGTGATCTCATCCAAATATAATGTATAGAAAAATAAACCAGATAAAAATGAGTATATTCTGTATTATCCTATTTTTATTAGGTTCAAACCCAGCAAAATTAATCTATGTTATTAAAAGTCAGAACGGTATGTAGTTCTAGGGAGGAAAGGGAATGACTAGGAATGGTCATATAAGGTAGGCTTCTAGGATACTGGTAGCAGTCTGTCTTGATCTGAGTGGTGATCATAGGTGTGTTTACTTTGAATTCATCAAGGCGTGTACTTGTGATGTGCGTCCTCTTCTGTATGTATGCTATACTTCAGTAAATAAGTTTTAAGTTTTATATTTTGAAAACAAAGTATCATTACTACCGATATGGCAAGCTTTCTGGGGCAAGGTAGGGAAGGGTCAACGGAGAAATTCACTTCCATTGCAAAGAAAGCTGCCATTAAAATTAGCACTCATGTCAACTATAATTTGAAATAAATTTAAAAAATAAAAATAAAATCCAGGCCTGAAAAAAAAAAATAACACTCATCATACATTGCTAGTGGGAATGAAAAATTTTACAGCCACATTAGTTTGTTAGTTTCTTAGCGAATTAAATGTAAATTTACAATCCAGCAATCCAGCAATCCCACTGCTACTTACCCAAGAGAAATTAAAACACATGTTCATATAAAGACCAGTATGTAAATGTATGGAAATATCTTAAATGCCCATCAGTTGAATAGATAAACAAATTGTGATACATCCACACAAATGGAAAATTATTCAGCTATAAAAAGGAACAAACTACGAAAACATGGAATAAATTACTTGAATATGCAACAGCATGGATGAGACTCCAAAGCATATGCTAAATGAAAGGCTATAGATGACTTCATTTGTATGACATTCTGAAAAAGGCAAAGCCATAGGGATAGAAGTCAGATTAATGGTTGCCAAGGGCTGGAGTAGGGAAAAGGGGATTGATTGCCAAGGGGCAAAAGTGAAGTTTTGGGGTTAATACAGAAATGTCCTATAGTAGTGATTACGCAACTGCATATATCTGCCAAAAGTCTTTGAGCTACACACTGAGAAGGGTAAATTTTACTGTATGCAATTTATATCATACTAAACTTTTAAAAAGATGTCACTCTAAAGATCACTGCAATGATGTGGCATGCATGAAGTGGGTAATGTGGAGTTCAAAGAAAAAGATATAAGGGTATAAGTGTTCCAGTGACCTAAAAGTGATCTTGGGATAGAGTAATGGAAGCAAAAAAAAAACTAGTGAACATACATGTTCATTCTAATTTGTCACTCTATTACTTTCCATTTCAGGAAACAGGAAATGTAGATTCTATGGAAATCTGCATAATAATAGCTTACAAAATAGCACCTTCTAAAGACTGCTAGGTATATTGTTTAATTCTCACAACTCTAAGGTAAGTAGAGACAGAACTCACACCCAGGCAGTCTGACTTCAGAGCTAACCATAGCATGACACAGACTCACTTTTTAAGTAGAGTTGATAATCAGCTACAGTGATAGTCTAGCAAACGCTGGTAGTAAGCAAAGTAGTTATTGATTCTAGTAATAGCTAAGAAATATGAATTACTGTCCCCAAAATGGCAACTTTCATTCCTGCCTTCAAAATCCAAAGATTCACATAGTTATTAATCCTATAGGGCAGAGGCCAATGTGTTAACCAGCCTGAAGGATGGACCCCAATGATTCTTTCCTCCAGGTACGAATCCACCTGAGTGTTCCCATTCTACATTTAATAGTGTTGGTAATTTGACCTCTGTAACCAACAGGGTATTGCAGAAATGATAGAGTGTGATGTCTGAATGTAGACCATGGAAAGACTTGCAGTTTCTGCCTTGCTCTTTTGGATTGTTTGGTTCCAAAATTCATTCCCTATGTAGCAGATCATATTTTTAAAGATAACCACCACAATAGCTTCCATCCCACATGCTCTTCTACTTCATCACCCTCATCTTCTCATCAAAAGAAGGGATCTATGTCCCCTCCCTTTGAATCTGGACTGGCTTCTGACTGCTTCAACTAATAGATAGAGTACTGCATAAATAAGATGTGACCTCTGAGGACAGATCAGAAAATGTAATGCAGCTTTAGTTTTGTTTACTGAATCTCTAGTGGAGTCCTAAGCCATTATAGAAATCCCCATATTGGGGAAGGCGAAACTACACACAGAGGGGCCTTATCTAGGTGCTTGTAGATAGCAGTGAGCATGACTAGACTTTCAGTCATCTCAGCCTAGGTACTAAATGTACAAGTGGAAAGCCTTAGAGAGATGATTCCAGCCCCATTAGGTGTCCTCCAGCTTTTGAATCTTCCCAGCTGAGGACCCAGCCATTGTGGAACGAAGCCCAGTCATCCCCACAGTGCCCTGTTGAAATTCTTGACCAACAGAGTCTTAGGCATATTTAAATGGTTATTTTAGGCCGCCGAATATTGGGATAGTTTGTTATGCAGGAAAAATAATCAGAACACTCTATAACTCCCAGTGGTTTCAGCCTTCCAGAAAATGGCACCTCCACCATGGCCCTTGCTGGCTGTCAATTGAGGATAGTTATACTGCAAGGTCTCAAACTGCAAAGGATGAAACCAAAGTCTACTAAATTACTATGAGGGTTATTTAAAATGGTTCAAGACCTTCCTGAAGAACTTGATTAAGTTTCTCTATACTATATTATTCTTAAAAAGTGTTTTATAAGGCTGAATAAATGTATAAATTAAGGTAATACACACAATAAAGGTGGTCATAAACATAGCATACTGTTTTAGTCTGTTTAGGCTACTGTAACAAAATATCAGACTGGTCAGCTCATAAACAACAGAAATTTCTCCCAGTTCTGGAGGCTGGAAAGTTCAAGATCGAGGTGCCAGCACGGTTACATTATAGCAAGGGCCTTTTTTCTAGTTCATGGCCAGTGCCTTCTCGCTGTGTCCTCAAGTGGTAGAAGGTTCAAGGGAGCCTCTCTCTGGAGCCTCCTTTATAAAGGAACTAATTCCATTAATGAGGGCAGAGCCTAATTATGTCATCAAGGCTCCACCTCCTAATACTATGTTTTGGGGTTAGGATTTCAACAGATGAATTTTGGGGAGAATTCAGACCATAGCACCTACAAAATAAAATGTCTTCATTTATTTAGAGAAAATAAGTTGTCAATGATCAGGATGTGACAGTGACAATGTCTAAAAGACACATTATTTTTAAAACCTACTAGAACCAAGTTTTCTAACTACCACATTCCTCTCCTTGAAATAGCATTTGAACTTGTTACCCATACCTTATTAAGATTCATCCTGTTATATTCTGAATAACAATGACAAATATAAAATCAAGAAACAATGGTGGTGTCTAATATTCCACCAAATGGAAGCCCCATGACAGTAACTTTGTTTTCTTCACTGCTGTATCCTCATTGCCTAGCACAGCACTTATAACAAAGCACTTAAATTGCATAAATAAAACCACAGAAGAATGAGTTTATTCTTATGTAAACATAAAACTCCCTATTAACACAGTTAGACTTTTAATTTTTTAAGTCAACAAACAAGACAAACTGACTGTATTCTGGTTTGAAGAAAATAATGGGATATGTTTATTTGTGACCCAGCAAGAAATAAATGAGAAAAAAATCCCTCCAACAATTATACTTGAGTCAATATGAATTTTTATTAACACACATTTGTCAAAGTCTGTACAAACCAAAACATTCCTATGTTTTAAAATGTCCATTATTACAAACATACAAATAAACAAAAGGTGTTACCAAAAGTTAGCTACTCGAGATCATGGTAAAACAGTGTCATGATTTTTAAAAACCAAAATTTCAAGACAGAGGTTTCTTCCTTCCCTTTTTATAACTTGTGGAAAGTTAGAAAATGCATGGATTTGCTTTATATTAAATGCCAGGACCTTAAAAAAAGATTTAGTATAAAACTAAATATGTTTTTATATTGTCACTTCATGTAACAGAATTTCTCAAGTCTTTAAAATTAAAAACAAAAACAAAAACCATAACTGTAACTTCTTTCACTCTTTTCCCCACAATGTATATGCATCTGAAAAATATTATGACAGTTTGTCTTTACCTAAAAGCTTCTCATTCAAAAGGTTATAAAACTGTTTAGCACTGACCTTTCCCTTGCTTAGAAGGGAAAATTACATCCCCTACTAAAATGATACAGAAGCAACGTGGTCCATTGTTTCTCTTATCAGAAGGAAGCCACCCATTTCCACATCTCTGTCCCATTAAGTGCATGGCTCCACTTGTTAGAATGTTATCACAATTTATAAGCATTTGCTCCTAGGAAATGCCTAGCAAGTTAAGCTTACTGCTACAATTTTGGTAGACTGAGGTACAAATGTCATCTGCCCTCATGATTACCTCTAACTTGAATACCTTCCTGATTAATGATTCCACAGTAATTGGTTTTACTGTTTCATGGCACACTACACATCTCTAATTTCTTTCACAAAAAAACATCACATAGAGGACCTGAGAGTATGGCTAGAAATGCAAACTTATACTCTCTCCTAGAAAATAACTCCATGTGCTTACTGGGTCAAGAAGGGAAGACAGGACACAAACAATTCTGGCTAAGGCCAAGCTGCTTCTTGAAGCACCTGTTTTCAATACATTTCAATTAAAAACAGGGAGTGTCCAGGCTGGGCTGGGTGAGGGGAGTGGGGATAAGGTACAGTAATATAATTTCTTCAAAGAAGACTCAGAGTTCATACTTGAGCCGCTTGTGCTGACCCCCTCCCCTAAATGCTCTGTAGTTCAAACATTATCCTATTTTGAATGTGCTCATGTTAAAAAAAAATGTTCTCTGACAATGGCCCAGTATGACAATTGATGTAAGTAAGTAAAGGATATTTTTTTTTCAAAAAAGAAGTGGCAGTGTAAGAATTTAAAATCAGTCACATAAAACAATTAGGAAAGGGGTGGGGAAGGAAAGTGTCCAGTACAACCTGGACAACCTTTCTTTCTGCCCTTATGTATAAAGACAGACTGTTCAAATCTTCGCTACCTCCCTTAAGTATCTTCTTCAATGCTCTTCCAATACTCTCCAAAAGGCACTTAACTCCACACGTATGCATTGAATTGTTTCACCTTAATAATCAGTTTTTAAGACTCCAAGGTAACAAGAAAGAGAAGATTTGATTCTTTTACTAAAAGCTAGATTAGGACTTTTTTTTTTTTTTAAGAGGCATCACTTTTACAAGAACAAGCTAGGCTACCATTATTCCTTTATCAAGAAAGTTTCTTTTTTTAAAAAATAAATAAAACTCTGGCTTCATAGTACAAAGTTCATACATAATATACCTGGAAAAAAACCCAAGAGTATAACCTGAAGCAAAAGGTTTATTGGAGAGAGAAAGCCTCATCCATTGTATGAAGTCTTAAGGTGGCAGTTTTCAAAGTTCAGAGGGTGGCAGTGATATGGAGTTAATGCTGAACTATTTGCTCATGGGTATGGCAGGAAGCAGTGATGGACCCAAAAAAATCATTCTGCACATAACACTGAGCAGTGACCACCACAAAAAAACAAAAAAGAAGGAAAAAATAGTACTAAGAGAGAGACAAAGCTAATAGTACTGGGAGAAGGTGGGGGGAAGGGGAGAGAGAGAATTGGGAGCATGAGAGAGTAAGAAAGCCAGAGAGCTTAAAACCCCAAACATTCAAGCATGCAGTCATAATACAGCACAAACCAGGTGTTTCCATTCAGCCCACTGCAATCACACAAAGGAGAACTGTAATAAAATAGAAATTTCTTAAGAAAGCTTGCAGTTCCCAGGGAACAGCCAAATTGCCAACCCTAACCCAGGAATCCATTTGCTGTTGCTGGGAGCCTCCTTGTGGTCTCTCATGGAGAGGTTATAGCTCCTGACTTCTCAGACTTCTTGCTCTTGGACAAGGCAGCTGCTTGCTTCAGGAGCTCTCTGTTTTTGGCCTTAAAAAAAACAGTGCAAGAAGGAGGTTTTAACAGGATAGGATATGTTTTTCATGCACTTGTTAAGGTGGACAAAATGTAGACAGTCAGGAAGAGATGAACAAATTCCAGAGGTAGAAACTAACGGAAAACTCTAGGGCCAGGTTCAGAGGGAAAAAAGTATTCACTGGAGGTTAATCAGTTGTACTTCAATCTCCTGGGATTCACTGTTATAAAAGGATGCTTTGTGCAACACAAACAAACAATGGAGTGCTTTAATGCACTGGATAAACAGGTTACTATGATAACCCTGTGTGGGATAATATCATTTTCCCCATTTTATAGAGGGGAAAACCAAGGCTTACAAGGATTTAAGTAACATGGCCAAGATCATACATGTTAGCAAGTGGCAGACATTTGATTCAGACATTTGGAATCACATCTGATTTATCCGAAATCAAAGAACACATTTATTAATTTTACTGTTATTGAGGAGAAAAGGTCAGAATACTTCCAAGAGTGAAACAATAAAAGATATCTATAATGTAGATTAATGTAATTTGTCAATACTTTGAGAAAAACAATCTAAGAGATGATCACTTAAAATACAATCAGCTAAATACACATGAGTTACCACATAAAATAATCAGAGTCACCTGCAATTGTTCTGTGACTTCTTTGTGGGTTTTCTCCATTTGGTTCATTTTGGCTCTCATCTGAGATTCTTGGTATTGAAAATCAGCCTTCAATTCTGTGATCTGAGGGGAAAAAGGCAGAGTGACCAGAAGAAATTTCTGTGCAATGGAAAATGTTTTGGTATCAGAGAGTTAAACGGTTTATGAAATCCAGGGCTCTCCTGAAGATCCACACCTAAATCAAAGCTGGGGAATTCCATATCCTATTTTTTTCTAAAGATTTCCTGAAAATTATACAAAATCCTGAAGTAATATTTCTGATACTTAACCATTAGCACGTTTTAAAGATTGAATGTATACCTCCAAATACCTACTTCCAAATAAATCAGTGATTATGATGCAATTTGACTGATGGTTTGAGAGAAACCATGAGAATAACAGCTGCTGTCATTTACTGAATTTTTTTACCCTGTTCCAGGCAAAATGATTATATTACTTCATTCAATTACTATGATAACCCTGTGTGGGATTAAATTATTTTCCCCATTTTATAGATGGGAAAACCAAGGCTTACAAAGATTAAGTAACATGGCCAAGATCATACATGTTAGCAAGTGGCAGAGCTAGAATTCAAACCCCAGGCCTTCTTCTATTGACTATGCTATTCAAGGAGCACAGAAAAGAAATAAATCAGAAATGAGATGTGAGTTGAGTTTTGAGGCACAAGCAGCAACTGAAAGATGAGGGAAGGAGAAAGGCAACCAAGCAAAAGGAACGGCATGGGCATAGGCAGAGAGTATAAGACAACTGAGAGCTTGTTCAGATGACCGATGAGCATGGAAACTGGCAGGAGATGAGGCTAGAGATAGGCAGGGCACAAGACAGCCTGTGTTCCAAGCCAAGGAGTATGACCATGAGCCTCAAAGTTATAGGGAACAATCTATTTGTTTTTCGTCATTTTAAGACCCTAAATTTTCAAAGCAGTAGAAATAAGTGTTCGTTTTGTCTCTATTTTGCAAAAATCTTTTATTGCCATTCTGCTCTAGTGCATGAAGAAAATATACATGGGTCTGCTTTCACCTGACAGTCATGTAATAAAGTGGAAAGAATACTGGTCTTGTCTATGGTCATGCCTCCCTGAACACGCCCTATCTCGTCTGACCTCGGAAGCTAAGCAGGGTCGGGCCCAGTTAGTACTTGGATGGGAGACCACCTATGAAGATTGAATGCTGTAGGCATAAAAAAAAAAAAAAGAATATTGGTCTCTTCCCATGAATCTCCACCTCACTGGAAGAAGAAAGCATGCTACAGTAGAAAGAATGGTATAGTCAGAAGAACTTGAGTTCATTCCTTTGTTCTGCATTTATTAGTTGTGTGAATTGTACACATCATATAATTTCTTTGGGTCCATTTCCTCATCTGTAAAATGAGGTAGAAATTAGACTGAAAGAAAGTATGCGAAGGTTTTAATGTAATACATGTCTGTTAGCCTTTGGAATGAATCATAGCATTCCAAACTTGGCACGAGACAACATACTGCCTCAGAAAAAAAACAGCTAGTTGAAGAGATTGGAACTCTAAGAGGAAAAATATTGGGGGTACTCTTCATTTGTGAAATGATGATGATAATAATTCCTACCTCAAAGGGTTGTTATGAGGATAAATAAGTTAATATATAAAGCACTTAGATAATAGAGTCAGGCATGTAGTACACATCCAATAGAAATTAGCTATTATTATTATTATTAATATATTAAGGCAAACATGAGATACTAAGAATCTGAAAATAAAAATACTAAACATGAGTCAGAACGAGGATATAAAAAGTTCCCTTAAAGAGGGAAGATGACTCTTAGACCAGAATAAGACTTTACTGAAGATAGTAACATGTTTAAAGGGTGGGTCACTCAGGAAGGAAGTTGTCAGCAATGGAAGCAAAGTGACACAAGAGCCATGAAGGAAGGCCTACCTGAACATTGTCCAGGGAAGAGGGAGACCTGGCCCACATATTTTCAGTATTACTGTCCCACAGACATGGCCATCCCAATAATAGAGATGGAGGCATCAGGTTCTCTTAGCCTGAGAGCATTAAAAATTCCAATTACACAACTACCTCCTCTTGTCCCAACTCCTTGCTCATTCAGCACTTCTGATTACAACCTTCCAAGGAAGCTCATGCTGAGAAGAATAGTACTCAGTCATGTGCCCCACTGTGAATTATGAGGGAGCATGGTAGTTTTATACATTATTTCTGTAAGCTTGGTTAACATGAGTTCTCCCTAAGAAGTGGAAGCTCCCTCCAAACACTGAGAAAAATCAACTTTCTAAACCCACTTGACTCAAGTAGATTCATTACAGTAATACAGTGCCATGAGTCATCTTGGCAGACAGCAAACCTCTCCCCAGGATCTCCCAACCTTACCACTGGATCTCTCTCAAAGCATCAATGGTAAGTACCCAACAAATATCAGTTAAATAGAGTTTTTAGCATCACGCCCTATCCCACATATCTTACCCTCGAATCATTCTGGCCTGAGAGGCATTAACTACACCATACCTTTTTCTCTTTCTCTAAAATCATTTGATCCTTTTGATGCAGCATCTTCTTCAGAGTTGCCACTTCTTCCTTCAGTTGGGCAATGATGACAAAGTGGTCAGTACCTGGTGAGTCTAGAGCCAGGTCTGGGGAAAAACTGCATGGAAAATGGAGAAGAAAAAAATAGAGAAATAAAACTACAAAGAAAAGAATATCCTTTAGAAACAATAAACCACAAGGTGTAGCTGGGTGTTACCCACTGTTGAGAGTGCTTTTAATTGCCAATAGAACAATAAACAAACATGATCAAAAAGTAGGTGATATATTTTCTCAAGGAAGGAAAGTAAGAAATGAACACAGATTTTCCTCAAATTGAAAACTTTTTGTTACAATTTCAACAAATTAGAAAGTATGAGGGAGGCTCTTAATTCTATAGGATACTAAAATAAATAAACAAACAAACAAAATAAAGTGTTTTATAAGTATAAAACCATTAGATAAATGGTTTTAAAATGGTTTTATTAAAAAAAACTAAAGTAATGCATTCTCTGTACAATATGGAAGGCTAATGAATAAAGAAAAAGGAGAAAAAATACTCAAATATGTCTCAATGTTTAAAAAATGAATGAGAAAAGAATGTAGTATAGAAAGGTTAATGGAAACTGTTAGAGTTCAACCTGCAGAAGACACGAGGGGATAAAAACTAAGGAATAAGAACATAAATTTAAAGGTAGGTGAATATTTTAAAACTGGGACCAGGAAAGTGGATCGTAATTAATTAAAAACTGGGAGGCAGCTACAACAATAGATTGTTCAGAAACGAGCTTGGTAACATTTGGTATAGAACTGAATTAAAGATAGATATTCAGAAAAAAAGGTTTGGTTTGCATGACATTAAAAAAGGACTGTCAAAAAAAGGCTTGTCAGAATGTTTCAAAGTGAAGTAAAGGCAAGGAAAAAAAATACGAAAAGAGAAAATGTAATTTACCTTGTGCTATGAACGTTTGAAAGAAAGAAATGCAAACTCATGGAACAGACTGTTAAGATTGCTAATGCAGGAACGTTCAAGTGGAACTTGTATATGAAAATAATTTTTGTAGCAGCAGAAAAATCTTCCAAATTTTCAAGTTATTAGGGTAAATTATTTTTTTAAATTAGCATGTGCATTTCAAGATCTTTTGCGGAGGACATTATGAAAGGCTATGTACCTAAGTTTTAAGGACCAGCATTCTACTTGAGGAAAACAATCACTGCTAGTGACCAGATGCAATAAAACACTCTGAACAGAAAGCTTAAGTTTTTGCTTGATGTATACATAGTAATGGACAGCAAGAATAGCTGTAGTATCTCAAGAACAAAATAAGCTAAAAGAAGGTAAGCTTTAAGGACGGGTTGGTTAAACTAAAGAATATGAATGAGCTTTTTCCAAGTCATTCAAATGTAGCCTGGGTCATAAGTGAACACAAAACAGAAATGATGAATCTAAAGGCTGTGTGGATCTTCACTTAGGCCTTTATAAAACAGGGCATTCTGAAAGGTTCACTCCTCGAGGTAGTTTTGTAGAATCATGCACCTGGCAGAGTTAATGGGACAATCTGTACCACATTCGCTTTTTTAAGACTGGCCAGGCTAGTCGCTCGGAGAATAGCAAAGCTGACCTGAAAGATGGGCTTTACGGTTCCTTCCTCCCTGTAATCTGAATATCTAAGTTAAGCATTTCCAGAAGGTTCAATTTAAAAGATTTTAAATCAGTGATACTAATTGTCAAAAAAGACATCTTTGCAGAGTGTGAAATCAAGTTAATGAAGAAAGAAACAGAAAAGAGTAAACTTTACAGATTCTATACCTCCCTAAATAAACAAAATTCAGCCCTGGTAACTTATATGCTGATCTGCTCCCAAACCCACCACTGGCTAGGAGGGAGAACTGAGATTGGGCATTTTCAGAATGGAAATGATTCCACGGATTTCAGGGAAGAGTGTGTTAGGTGATCTCACTTCAGGCTGCTGGGCCCTGGAGGAACAAAAAAGTGGTTGGCCCCAAGACTCTGCTGGGAAGCAATCCACTGTACCAACATAGACGAGACACTCCGGGTATTAGGACAAAGCAGCTCATAAGAAGCATTGCTGAGAAGGAGAGATGAAAAAAAAATAAAAATATGCATTTAGACAGGTTTAAAATAAAAAAAATATATATATATTTAAATGAATCTCATTCTCTCCTGATCCAGCATCTGCATTGGGCTGTCTTTTCAGCAGGCTAAGGAAGCATGGATCAGCCTTTGGACTGAGCAATACTGCCTTAACTCCAATATGCCTCTGCTCTGCCCCTCAAGACTGACCCCTGCCCTGCTTGGAGGAGGCTACGTACAGGCACAGATCACAATGAAAAGCATCCAACTACTGACTTCTTAGAATTAGTGTGGAGTTATTTGTGGACTGCAGAATTTGATTGTTATTAAATCCAATAACATGTTCTTATATTGTAAAGACAAGATTAGAATTATAAAAAAATAACAGTGTTGCTTGTTTATAAGATATCAAGTGGCTAGTGTAGTGCCCCTAAGAGGTTCACTGACAACCACAGACTAGTTCCAAAGCATGCCCTAAAATGTATTACTGTTTCAGGAACTGTGTATGTCTTTCAAATGACTCACCTGTCTCCATTGGTTGTGACTGACTCAAACTTGGATTTTTTCTTTGGAATTTCATTTTGAATTGAAGACGTAGAAAGTGTTTTCTGGCTTTTAACGAAAAAAACAGAGACACACACATTAGAAATCAAAGATGAATAAAACATCCCAATGAAAGTGTCAAATGGGACCAATGTAATATCATAGCTCTTCTATGCAAAAGCTATTTATTCTTGATTATTAAAATCCACCAAGGTGTTGATTTCATAGATACTGGGTGCATGGGTAGTTTCTTTCCAAAGACCCCTAAAATTCTTAGCCTTAATTACTACATGCCTTATTAATAACTCTGAGAACAGAGTCAATAAAATGTCAATAAGTATAATCTTTCTTACAGTTTAAAAAGTACTTTTACATTCAATGTTTTACATACCTCATTAATCTGTGAAGTATATACAAGGTATTGTTTCTACTTTGCAGAAACTGAGGCTCTTCAACACTAACTGATCTACCCAAGGATATGCAGCTAGTTAATAGTAAAGGCAAGATCAGACACCAGGTTGACATATCTGAACTCCTAGTCTAGATCTTCTTCACTACATCTCTGTTAGGCTCGAGGAGTCTAAAAATCAGTTTTAGCCCTAATAAGTTGACCTTCTAAAACTGGTATACAACCCTTTCACTTTAATAAATGTTCAATTGTTAAGCCCAAAGGATACTTCAGACCCTTTCTTACTTGACATCTTTTCAATATTTGATACCACTGACCATGCCATCCTCCTCCCTCTCAATTTTACGGAGGAATGACTGACAAATCGTATATATGTAAAGTGTACAATGTGATGTTTTAACATACATATACATGATAAAAAAAAAAACTACTAAGATCAAGATAATTAACATGTTCACAACCTCACATGGTTAACTCTTATTTTTTTATGGTGAAAATGCTTAAAATTTACTCTCAGTAGCTTTCGGGTACATAATAGCATGCTAATTATAGTACTCTACTATATACTAGATCCTCAGAACTTCTTATAATTGAATATATGTTCCCTTTGACCTACATTTTCTCATTTCCCCGTCCACCAGCCCCTGGCAACCACCATTCTTTTTCTGTTTCTATGAAATCAGCTTTTAAAAAAATATTTCACATAAAAGTGATACCATACAGTATTTGTCTTTCTGACTCATTTCACTTAGAATGATGCCCTCCAGGTTCATCCATGTTGTCACAAATGGCAGTATTTCCCTCCTTTTTAATAGCTGAATAATATTCCATAGTGTATATATACCACGTTTTCTTCATCTCGTCATCTATCGAAGAACATTTAGGTTGTTTCCACATCTTGGCTATTGCTGCTAGATTACAGGGTAGTTCTTTTTTTAATTTGGGGGGAAACTACCATACTGTTGTCCACAATGGTTGTAGCAATTCACAGCCCTACTCACAGTGTATACGGGTTCCCTTTTCTCTATAACTTGGCCAACATTTGTTATCTCTTGTCTTTTTAATAACAGCCATCCTATTATTGTGGTGATATCTCATTGTGGTTTTGATTCATACTTCCCTGATGATTAGTGATGTTTTTAGCACCTTTTCATGTTTCTATTGGCCATTTATATGTCTTCTTTGGGAAAATATCTATTTGGGTCCTTTATGGATTTTTAAATTGGATTATTTACTTTTTTTTTTTTTTTTTGCTATTGAATTGTATGAATTCTTTATGTTTTTGGATATTAACACTTTATCAGATATATGGTTTGCAAATATTCACCCTATCCTTGAGTGCTTCTTGACTTATGTTCTTATCCTCCATCTAAGAGAAAGGTTTTAATAACTACTGATCATATCAGTTGAAAATAATGTTCCTCAGATCACCTACATTAAAATCATTTGGGATGTTTATAAAATAATACATATTCCAGGACTCTATCCTAGATCCTACTTAAATTAAACTCTGGGTAGGGCCACAGGACTCTGCATTTTAAAATAACCTTTATTCCCACTGACTCTCATGTGCTTCCAATGACTCATGTCCAAAATTCTCTCCTGAGTTCTAGGCAAAGCTCCCATTAAATAATTCTTGATGCTTCAAACTTAACTTTTCAAAATTGAACTTCTCTTCTCCCCGTCCTATATTCTAAGTTAAGGATCTAGCTATTCACCCAAGTAAGAAACCTGAGAATTATCCTTTACTCACCCAGCTCCCAATCATCTATCTGTTCATCACATTATCTAATTCTCCCTCCAAAGTCTATTCCTGAATCTGTTTCTTTGATCTTCAGTGTCACTGCCTCAGTGAAGTTCTCGTGTTAACATCGCTTACTTGGACTCTGACCAAAAAAAAAAAGCGTCTTCACTAGCCCCCAGTCCCTTTTTCCTCCAGTGTATTCTCCATAATAATTGGGGTTAAATTTTTTTACTGATGCCAATATCAAACTCGTTTCTTACCAAGTCTACGGAACCCCTTTTCCTCCCATTCCCCAGTTCCCAATCATAAACTCCAGCAACAAAAAGGACTTGCAATTCCCCAGAGTTCCGTGTTGTTTCACGCCCTCTATGTTTTTGTAAATGCTGTTCCCTCAGCCTAGGATGCCTCTGCCTACTCCTTATCCGATGATTCTGACTTATCCTGAGATCCATCTGCAACACAAGCTCTTTTCTGAGACTTCCTTTCCTGACTTCCTAAGGCAGTTAATTACCACTGTCTCTTATGCCTGGCCCTCGATGTTTCACTGTGGAATTAACGTTTTCATGGTTCCACCAAGTTACACTACAATGATCTGACTACAGGTAGGGTCAATCTTCCCTATCAGACCGATACTTTTGGTGAGCAGCGTGATTCTTTTATTCATCTCTGCATTCCTGGCTAAGTCTGTGGCCCATGAGAGTACTTAATAATGTTTGCTAGATGAACAAAATAAATTATAATGATAGTAATAACAAAGAGTAAATAAAATGTACTGAATGCTTCCTATATACCAGTTATAAAACTAATCACTATGCATGTACTACATAATTTATCTTCACAACAACTCCATGAGGCAATACTATTATTTCCTTCATTTTACAGATGAAAAAACTTGCCCAAGATCCCAAGAGAGAACCTGGCAAAGGCAGGATTCAATGCAGAGCCAAAACTCTTAAGAATACCATGAAAGGAAGCTTAAGAGAACAAAGAAAAGACATCTCTTTGACCGGATCCCGCCAAGACGAACCTACAACATCAACCACCTGGCTAAACATGCATAAAAAAGCTACATCCCTCAGAAAGTAAAATGTCCAATTTTCTAGGAGATAACCCATTCTAAGGATGAGAATATTACCTGTGAGTAAGTTCCACAAACTTTTCAGACACAATACAAATCAAGTCAGGAAATTCTGACCCCTCATGGAAGTCTCCCTAGCCCTTGGAAAAGACATGAATTATAAAATATAACAAAGGAGATTTCTCCTATAGGCTAGTAACTAGAGAGAAAAGAATAGAAAAATTTATACAAAATGGTATCATCTATGGCTAATTGTATGAGCATTACATCTGACCTACTAGCATCTCTAGTCCTATCTTATGCATCTGGGGGTTACCTGTTATAATGGCTGCCACCACTCAGTCGACTATACTGCTCCTTCTCCTGGTGGCTGACACGGGAAGAGCTGCTCAAGTGTTTCCTCTGCTCTTTGGTCTTCTGAAGGACCCGTTTGTATGAAAGTGTGCACAGCCAGCACAGCAATTTCCCATCTACCTGAAAGACAGAAGACAAAGATAAAAAAGAGGGAACACAGTGCATGAGTACTACAGAACACAGGTATGGGAGCTAGAACTTCTGGGCTAAGTCCAGCTCTGCCGTTTACAAGCTGTGTGAACTTAGATAAGTCACTGGCACTCTCTCAGGCTCAATTTCTTCATCTTTAAAATGAGGGATAATAGAAACTACTTTGGAGGCTGTTGGAAGGATTAGTGAAGTGTGCTGATATTTTATGGAAGTTTCATCTTCACATCTGAAATTAGATCTTGTGCCCCATCTTGAACATGGGTAGGTCATACCATTATTTATCTGAAGTATTTTTATCTTGTTAGCAAAATCCTCTTTTCACCCCATCCCTCCAACCCATTAGCAAGGCCATCAGTCTGAATTTATCCACTGCTTTCCAACTCTACTGCTTCCACCCAAATAAAGCCATTCTCTCTCACAACTCCAAGAGCCACCCGAATAAGCACTGTAATTCCCCTCTTAAGTCCTTATAAACCATTTTCACCTAACTGCCAAAGAGGGCTTCTTAAATGTAAATCTGATTATATCTCACCTCTCATTAAAACCCAAGGGTTTCTCATTGTATCTAGTATAAAATCCAAACTTTTTACCAAGGCCTATGCTGACCTAAATGTAGTTCTTACCTGCCTCTAAAACCTCATTCCCTTTCTCTTTCTCATGTTCACTCTACCTTCTGTTCTTCTCATGTGCCAAGCTCACTCTTGCCTCAGGATCTTTTCATGGCTGGTCCCTCTTTATGGAATCTTTGCCCTCCAGAGATACCATGGCTGCGATCTTCTCATCAGTCTAGTTTCAGCTCAAATGTTAACTCCCTAGAGGTCCTCCTGATTGTCTAATCCTCAGTCACTCTCTTTATATATTCTATTGCTTTATAGCACTTATATCTAATATTTATGTTTACTTATTTCCTTGTTTGCTCTCACCTGCCTCTCTCTCACACATGAATATAAGCTCTGTGAGAATAAGGTCTTTTATATTTAGTTCATTAGTGTATTTCCAATACTTAGAACAGTGTTTGATACACGATAAGCATTTAATTATTGGTTAATGAACGCATAAATGAATTTTGAAACCCAACTTCAAGCTGGTTCATTTCAAGGTTATGAGATATGGCCTGAAGGCCTGATTTTAAAACACTCTGGAAGACCTTGCTCAGAAAAGAGCTTTCTTCACTGAAGAAGGGTTTGAAAACAAGGCAACCACACTGAACAAAAAAAATAGCACACTAAACCACAGGACACTTTATTTAAAGATCTCTCTTTCAAAAATAAACTTTAAAAATATAAAATTACCCTCTGAGAATTAAAGTATCATAAAGAAATCATCATAAATAACACTAAGTACTTATCGAACACCAGATTCCTTTCCAAGGGCTTTACATAGAACAACTCAACTTTCCTGACAATGAGATCTGATCAGCCTCATTTACAAATGAGAAAACTGAGGCAATGATAGATTAGCTTGCCCAAAATCATACAACAAATAAGTGACAGACCAAGATTTCAACCCAGGCATTCTGAGTCCAGATTATCCACCCTCAATCCCTAAGTTTAGCCCTCATAAAGTTTATGAACATGTGATTAAGGAAGCCTCAAAATATCCAAACTCTTAAGGTAGGATTGTAACTAAGAAAGTAGAAACTTAATGAATTCTAGAGTAATTTAATTAATAATAATATAGGTACTATTAATGGAGTTATATTATGTGCTAGGCTCAAAATTAAGTGTTTTATATACCCATCTCAATTAAATCTCCCTACGTCCTTGTGAACTAGTTACTGTCATTCCCACTGGAAAGATGATAAAATTGATGCATAACCAGAGAACCCGCCCAGGACCATTCAGCTACCCCAGGTCTGGGGAACTGCAAAGCTTGTGCTCCAATTATTATTATATGCTACCTCTTGATTACTAATTCAGCTTCTCCAGAATCTTGATTCAAGGAAGAAGTACCTTGGTTGGCAGACAGGAGCATTCTGGTAACTGGAAAGTTATATCTTCCCATTGTAAATCGATGAATCTGGTTAGTAAGAGTCAGCTCCTCAGAGCCTAAGCATCTTTGAAAAGTACCTCTGGGTACTGAAAAAGGGTTTCTGTACCGAATTCTTTCATTCAAAAAATATTTGTTGAAGAGAATCGGTTGCCGGAGGTGGAAAGTAGGAGAAATGGGTAAAGTCAAAAGGCATGAACTTTCAGTTATAAAATAAGTCATGGGGATGTAATGTACAAGATGGTCACTATAGTTAATAGTAATGTAGTGCACATTTGAAAAGTGATAAGAGACTAGATTTTAAAAGTTCTCATCAGAAGAAAAAAAATTCTGTAACTATGTATGATGATGAAGGTTAGACTTATTGTGATCATTTTGCAATATATACAAATATCAAATCATTATGTTATATGCCTGAAACTTAAATAACATTGCATGTCAATTATAGCTCAATAAAATGAAAACCATAATTTTTCTCAATAAATAACAATAAGATGGAAAATATAGTTCCAATTAATATTTTGGCCATGTCAGATAAGACAACTAAAAGGGAGAGAAGGTAGTTTTCAATAAAGTATGACTCTTATCAATCTAAATATATATATACACACACACATGCACACGCACATATTTATTGAGCACCTACTATGTGCCAAACTGATGGAAATATTGCAGAAAACAAGATGGACAAAGAGCTCATATTCTAGTGGAAGGAGACAAACATGTAAGCAAACAAGATAATCTCTCATAATGTTACATGCTATGAAGACAAATAAAACAGGGTAATGTGATAGAGTGACTGAGGGAGTTAGTAAAAGGTCTCTGTATAGAGGTGGCATCTGAGCTGAGACGTGACATGAGAAACCAGTTAAGACACTCTGAAGAAGGCTGTATCAGCCAAAAGGACAGCCCGCCTAAAGGTGGGAATGAGACCGGAATGTCTGAAGGACTGAAAGGTGGACAGTGTGGCTGGAACAAGGTGAGAAGTGAGAAGTGTGATGGCAGATGAGGCCGAGAGTCAGGTATGGGTCATGCAGGCCACGGAAGGAGTTTGGATTTTATTCAAAGTGCAGCTGGAACCCACTGAAGGGCTTTAAACAGAACGAATATGAACCATTTTGATTCCACCAAGGTACCATAATTTCACACAGAGCTTTCCTCTACATTATCTTGTGGTCTTTAATTTCAACAAACAGAAATATTTAAAGAGCCAGACGGGAAAACTTGTAATACGATTCTATCTTGCTAAATTACAATCTCTCCTTCACAGAGTTCTAAAGAATTCTGCCAACACCACTTCATTTATGTGGGATACTGATCACTATAATTCAGATTCTCATGAAATACTAATTCATGAGCTGTTAGATACAATGGTCTACATTTGATAAATGAAGAAAACAAAGACTGAATATCTTCTTCAGGTCAATAACAGAACTAGGAGAGGAAGTGAAAAATCTTTCTGTTATAAATATATATACCTTTTTAACAACAATTGGCCCACCTTAATTTCTCTGAAAGAAACAAAAATGAAGAAAAACAGAGATTTACCTTCTTTCTGTCATCTTTCCTGTCAAATGCACACTGCTGCTTGCACTGTTCACAAGAATATGGTGGTCCATACTTCTTCTCTGAATTTGTGCAGCGCTGGCATTTGTTGCCAATAAATGCTGCAATTATATTGCAATACTGACAAGGCTTGGGCTTAATGGGAAAAAAAAAGGTCAAATAAGTATATTATAAAATACCAATGCCTTTGTTAAAGCAATGATTCCTATTACATAGTCCACTAGTCATGGTAAAAATGTATTCCCAAGTTCATAAATTCCCTTTTTTATTTATCAAGTGAAACCCAATTCCTAACACTATGTGAAGTGTTTTCATGTGGAAGACTATTAATTTTAAAATAAATAAACAAATAACAAAAAACCTATTAGTGTATATGCTGGGACTTTTGAGAAATTCAATAGAACCAGTTCTTTGGAGAAACCAACAAATACTTCCAAATTGCTGAAAAGGCTCCCTTGCCATTATCAGTATATAAACATGTAGGGAGAAGTACCTGAAAGAACACAGTATCCTGAACCCTAACACTGAGAGAAAAAAAATCATTCATCAAAAAGAACAGTGAACTGTTCCAAACAATGAGATCAAGTCATAGGCTCCACCTTTCTTCTCCACTTTCCATACTGGTTACTGAAGCCTCCCAGGAAAATTACAATCATAATCTTGACATAGTGACTATAAACACAGAACTCATCAATATTAAGTATTAGCTAAGTTTGAAAACTCAAATACTAAATTTTTAGGACAAACTATTTACATATAACTAGTTCTTCTAATAAAAATATGGTAATTATATTAATAGTTCACAGAATGTAAGGTTCCAAGAGACCTGGGCACTCACTGGTAGGTACAGAGAAACCCTACTTACCGTTCCATACAACTGCACATTCTGAGCACACTTCTTGCATATTGTATTGGTTTTACTGTTAAGGAAAAAAAAGACACAAGGCTTCTGTAAGAAAAAAGTTGTTTTACTCGGAACATCTGAACACTGAATCCTCCTTAAGCCTAAGGAATGTGCTCATTGCTAAGTTCCAAGGTGAAATATTGTCTGGACACTTGGTTAAATGAAGGTTGAGTATCTGGCCAATAGCTTTTTTAGTTATCTTGTGGTCATTAATTTTATTAGGTCAGATAAAATGAAGCTTTGGTTTAAAATAGTGAGTTATTTTTAATTATGACAACTCCAAGTATCAGTAAGGAACATTATTAGATATGGAGAGGACTCTCAAAAAAAATACTTAGACTGAAATGGACTAGAAGAAAAGAAATTAATTCTCCTCAATTCAGATGAATAGCTGAGAAATTTGATGTAAAGATTAAGTATATGCGTTTGGAATATAAAATCAGAGATACTATCCACGTTGATCTTTCTCTGTCTACACTCTCCTGTATAGGTAAAAGTACATGAAATTCCCAGATGTGAGGAACTAGATACTATAACCAAATATTTTGTTAATATTTCCAATTTTTCTTGCAGCCAAGCACTGACAGAAATTAAAATGACTTTTCACTTTGTAATGATCCAAAGGTCACAATATTACCTAAATGCCTGAACTAAATACCTTCAAACAGTCTAACCCTTCACAAAGGAAGATACAAACAAATGCTTGAAGTGTAAGAACAGTTAAAACAATATTTTGGAGCTAAAAATTAAATCACACAAAAATCCAGCCTATGTGTTATTTTGTGATTATTTTATCATACAATTCCTAGGAGTGGGATATATATCAATATGTATAAATATTCCTGACATCTTAGAAAACATGCAAAGAAAAACTATTTCCATGATCCATTTTAAATTCATTTTGATGTATGGTATGAATTAAGGGTCAAACTTCATATCTCACCCCACACACAAAAATTACCTCAAGATAGATCCTAAATCTAAATGTAAAAGCTAAAACATAAAACTTCTAGTATATATTCTGTATGTTTCCATGTTTGAGTGAGCAAATAGATCCCACCCTGCTTAAAGGCACTATCACCTACAGATGCGGTTCTACAAAAGCTGAACTTACTATACCAACAAACCACTTTGCTTCTATAGAAAAGTCTCCCAAAGAGGTATGTTCACTCACACCTAAGTGTTTTTCACACTTTTTAAAATGAGATTCACACAAGGCAAGTGTAAAGGCAAGTGAATTTCAAATTTGACTAGGACTAACAAACCCTTTATCAGGATTGTCACCTCTGTCACATTTCAAAAAGCATGTTCTTTTGGCTTGTAAATTCTTCAAGCTCTGTATATAAACATACTGAAACACGAGGCTCATGTTTTACTGTCACGGTTTCTTTGTGTCATAAAGATTATAACCACAACATAAAATAATCAAGAATCTGAAAAAATTCAACTTTAAAAATTTAAGCCATCAATCCATAACCAGGGACAATATTTACACCTGTAACAAAACACTGCAGGTCTGTGTATAATGCAATTGATTACAGTTCTGTACACACTGAAATGCAATCAATTACAGATTTTTAAGAGGAAAAAACTTATTAACATCTTTCATGCTCAATGAAAACTATACCTCTCCTGCTGGTACTCAGTCCTACAGTAGGTGCACTTCACAACAGGGTGTGCAATCCGACATTCCTGAAATGAAATGAGGATATAATTTTAAAAGGCAGTTAGAAATGGAAATAACCTTCAATACTCAATAGGCCTGGGTACCATTCCCAGTATAGCCACTGTGCTTAAGTGAGTCACTTAAAACTTTTTTTTTTACTCTGTTATATTGACATCACTGCCCTGTATTGATGTGGGAGTTGTGAGAATTTATATGGAACTACGTAGTCATAAATTGTAATACAAAGGTATGTATGAATAAGCCTCAGACTGGGAGTCAGAAGCCCTGGATTCTAGTCCAATTCTCCCACTGCCACTGTGTGATTTTTGAGCAGGTTCACTTGTGAAATGAAAGTACTAGATTAAAATCATTAGTGCTTATATATATAAAACTTCTTTAAAAATACATATATATTTACTGTAATATAATTTTTAAGGCTGGCTTGGTGACTTAACTGTGCCTCAAACAACTCTTCTATTCACTTAAATTGACAAAGCAAGATGAAGCAACTTAAACGAAAAAGAGAATTTAGGCCATCTGGGGTAAAAACTGATCAGCTGGTTAGGACGAGGCTCGAAGGGCACCAACTGGATGCTGAAAAATCATTCTTTTGCTTCGTGCTCTTGACGGTGGGGCTTTTCTAAAAAGCCTCTCCACCTCTGACTCTGAGACTGCATGAAAAGTGTCTGTTAGGCGCCAGAGTTCGAGACACTCCTCCCAGGCAGCACCCAACTCTAAAGTTCAGTCCTAGGCGGGGCAGGGGGTCCCTCAGCCTGCAACCAGGCAGACCCCCGTGGCAGGGAAGCCAGCCCAAGAAGGATCTCCAACGTGGCTGGTTCGGGCTAAGCAGGGGAACCAATGTCCACTACCCCGTCCTTACGGGGTCCGAGTACAATCCCTCGCGGTTGCTAAGCACCCGGACAAGCCAGCCGCGGGGGCCTAGACCGGGTCCAGGACGCCCCAACGTGCCGCGCCAGCACCCCGCGGGGCCGGTGCGGCTTCACAGCTAGGCAAGGCCTGCCACGCCCTGCTCGGGGGACCCGCCGGTCGACCCCGCAGAACTAGGGCCGCGCCTCCAGCGTCCCAGCTCCCGGCCGCCGCCCCAGCCCGCGCACCTTGCACAGCTGCTGCCCCTGAGACAGCGCCTCGAAGGGGAAGCGCTGGTGGCACTTGGTGCAGGCGTAGAGCGCCGCCATGTCCGGCCCGGGCCGTGCTCGCCACCCCACCGGCCCGGCCCGCCGCTTTATCTGACAGTCTGAGACACAACCTGGCGGCGGCGGCGGCAGGCTGAAGGCAGCGGGCTACAGCAGGCAGGCGGGCGGGAGGGTGCGGCCCGACCAGGGCGGGTGCGGCAGTGCTGATCGCCTGTTCACTGGTTCATTTCGACGTCCATCAAGCACGAAAGGACGGAACACAGAGCTTCTGACAGCTCTGATTCGGTCTGGACTGGAGTACGCCGCTTATGACGCGCGCGGCCTCGATTATGTAAAGCGCAGTCACGCGGGGGCGCTGCTGGGAGTGACGGTCTCCCGCCCCGACCTCGGAAGCGCCCAGACTCCACCCACTTAGCTCTTCGTTCCCGCCCTCGCTCCGCCTCTCCCCGGCCGCGGGCTCAGCAGTGCCTCTCGCGATACCTCCTCGGAGTTGTGATGTTTTGGTTTCCATGGAGTTGCCCTCTGGGAACGGAAGGGGCGAGGCTACGCCGAACGTGGCGCATTGTTGAACTAGAACTTGGACACCACCCAGAGCTTGAAGAATGTGCGGGGCGTGTGAGAGAACCTCTCCATTATTGTGACAAGAGGGCCCTCGCACAGCCTTATTATTCGAAGGATAAGGAAAAATCGTGAGAGGCAGCTTAGAGGAGTAGTGTCAGCTCGGAGCTGATGGATAAAGGAAGGCTTAGGTGGTGAGACACCCAGTTACAAGAATGCACGAGGAGTTGACATGACAATGAAACGCAGGCACCAACTTTATTGTGCGGAGCACACCTCTTCTTATTCACCTTCCCCTCCCAGGGGGCCACATGGGCTAATTTTATATGTCAGAGAACAGTAGTGGCATTCGGCCACACATGCGTGATACAACAAGCTGAGTAATGTTTACATACGTTAAAAGCAGACACATTACTATGCTAATATAACATTCTAATCAGGGTCATACTCCTACCAGGGAGCCTGGATCACAGACAGACCTTGGACTGGTCAGACCTTGGGCCAGTCAGACCTTGGATTGATCAGGCCCTGGATCACAGCCAGACCTTGGGCTGGCCAGGCTTGGCGCCCACAGATGCCCTCTGTCTGAAACCCCTAAAAAAGGGGGAACTCTAGAGTCTTTGACCTCCAAAAAGAGTAAGTCCCAGAGGAAGTACAACCACACACAAACTTCATTTCTTTAATATAGTTTTTTTCCCTCTGATTCATGCTAGTTTTGCCCAGATAACAGCATTGTGACTCGCTTGCTTTTTCTGCTCTTATCCTTTTACCTTTAGATGCTTGCTCTTTTAAGCATTAAGCCTTAGGGCTGTAACCTAGCCTTAGGTCTATAATTATGAGAACAATAGGTTTCAGTTAGACCTTAGACTAAGGATAACATCTTAGCTTTAGATGTGTTTCAGCCCCAGGCCCTTCCAGCAAGAACAACCTCACCAGGCCACCAGGCCATGGGACAAGGGCCACTGGACCAGACAGGATGGTGCCATGGCTGATTGCAAAACCCAACACAATGATCAATTACCTCATCCCCCTCTAATCATCCAATCATTAGTACCCACCATCCTGACTCTTTTAGTTTCCATGACTACTGATTTTTCCCTATATAATCTGTACTCCAAAGACAACCAAGGAGCCAGGTTTTTGAGAGCAATAACAGTGTCTGTGTCTTCTGAAATTGCAACTCTCTAAATAAATCCTTACTTTCTTTACTGCCAAATCTGTATGAATCCCTTTTGCTCTGGTAGCAGAAGTCCTAGATGCTACCACTGGGATGATGTGAAATCTGGCATCGCCCTAATGGCATGGGAGAGGGTGGTAGTCGTGTAGTGTGTGTGGTGTGTTGTCTCTCAGTTCTTTCCCGCTGACACAGCAAAGAATTACAGGTTGGCAAAATTTAGAAAATGTAAGATTTATCGAAAGTACATTTTAGAAGGAGACAGGCTACACTAAGGAAGGCTGCAGCCCTGTGGAATTTGTGAGATGAAGAAATAAGACAGTATGCCCCAAGGGAGGAGCGGGTTTTCAGCAAAGAAAGCTGGAAAAACAGAAATGGGAAGATCTATATGTGGGCCATGATGGGTAGTTCCAAAGGCATTCCTGAGTGATTGGCTCATGAGATCATTTTGATTGACACTTGACTGCTGTATAACATTTTGCCTTCTGTGCATGTGCTTACCCAGAATTCAGTCTGTTATAATTTGATTCATGAACAAGCATATGTGATGTTAAGGGTGAAAAATTTTCAAATGGTCAGCTTCTGCTTCCATTGTTTAATGTTAAGGGTGTAGTTATCCTGTGCAAAGATGCTAATGTTAACTTCTGCTACTGTAAACCTGCTTGCTTGTTTAATATAATTATAGGCTTTATAAGCTACCTCCTCTGAAAGCTCGGGGCTGATTCTCTAGTGGGGAGAGTCAGTCGCTGGCCAGCTAATAACTAATCTCAATTGACTCCATGGGTCTCAAATTTTAACGCGCCACAACAGTGTGATATTATAATGATGATATAATGAGGCTGAAGTTATGGGCAGGTTAGGGTAGTACTTTCTGCATATCCGATTGTGGTTGGTTTAGCCCGCAGCTTTTACAGCTTTTGTGCTCTAGGATTTGGGATAATTTAAAAGGGAAGTATTTCTGGGAGGTCCTTAAGGAAGATCTTCGAACAAAGTCCTATGATTACAGAGCTGGGCCTTCGCTCCTGACACTCATACCTGACTAACTACTTAACACTAGAGAGAACACCCCTATGTTGAGGAAGAGGATGCTAGAGTGATGAGAGGAGGACTTTGTTTACCCATTTTCCTTCATTGATATGGGTATATAGCATTAAAGGGTAAGAGTATGTAGCAAGAAAGGAATGAGTAAGTAGCATGAAAGTCCTGCTGGCAATTTCCAGCCTTTGATCCACAGATCCCCCATGGTTTTAGCTGCAGAAATGAATGACTGTGTTTATTTTGTATAGGGCACGACTTAAAGAATTTGTTTTCCTGTTTTCCCTGCCTTTACGAGTAAATGGTTAGTAATCCCAACAGAAATCTTCCTTTGTTCTGTAGGTTGCCTTACAATCTGGCCATAGGGCTGATCAACATATTGCAGTCTCTGAATATAGTTTGATTTAACATTTAGTTCTCTTGCCTCCTCCCTATGTTAGATAGAAATGGTAGTTGCACAACACTGTGAATTGTTCTCTTTAAAATGGTTAACTTTATGTTATGTGAGTTTCACCTCAAATTATTATTATTATTATTATTATTTTTTAAAGGTTATATGCTCAGGAGCAAGACTGCCTGGCTTTGAATCCCAGCTCTATCACTCAGAAGCTCTATGACTTTAAAAACAAACAAAATAAATAGGGAAAAATTTTCTGAGAAGGTGCTCAAACCTGAAGGTCCAGATGGACTTAGGCTCAAGACTTAGCCAAGAATGTTCTAAGCAAGTGAGAAAGGTGAAGACCTTGAGGCGGAATAGAGCTTGGCATGTTCAAGAAACAGAGGGGCCAGTATGGCCAAGGCTTAGTGAGACAGAGGGCAAGTGGAGAGGTTGGCAGGGGCCAAATGTGCAAAGCCTGTAGACCCTAGTATGGATATGGATTTTTTTTTTTCAAATTACAATGTATGAACTATAATGGAAAGAAGCTATTGACAGTTTTTAAGCAGATAAGTGATGGGTTTGTATTTTGTGAAAGATTTGTCTGGCTATGAGGAGACTAGACTATAAGTGGGCCAGCACAAATGCATAGAGACTATTGAAGAGGCTGTTGCAGTTGATCTGTTGATGATTAAAAGTTTACTATGGAGAGAAGTGAACAGATTCAAGATATTTTAGAGATAGAGTCAACAGGAGTTAGGGATAAATTGGATGTAGGAGGTAGTAAGGGAAGATATGATGGTCGATGTGTCCAATTGTGTGGATGATGGTATTTCCAGTGAAAGGGAAGACTAAAAGGACAGATTTCAGAGATAAAACCATGAGTTTTATTTTTGACGCATTAAGCTCTAGATGCCTATGGGACATCCAGGGAGAGACATTATGTAAGCAGCTGGCTCTAGTCTAGTATCTCTTAGAGGAGAGGTCTAAGATGAGGATAGAGTTTTGCGGGAAATTATCAGTGTATCTGTAGTGTTCAATGCCCTAGATTGATGATATTTTCTTGGAAGCCCATAAAGGAGGAGAGCAGTGCCCCTTCTTGAGTCAAGAGAAAGTCCACCCAACAGCAGGATGTCTCGTCAGGATGAGATGCCTGCAAAGGAGCCATGAGCAAGAGACTGCAGAGAGCAGAGAATGCTTTCACAGAAGCCAAGAGAAGATCAGGAGACATTAGTGAACAGTGCCATCAGCTACTGGGAGACTAAAGTGAGAACAGTGACTGATGTTTTCTGAACTGACCTGAGCACACACCTGTTTGCTGAATATCTGCCCTGTCAAAACACATCCTGTCTATAGCCATGCCACCCTGAACATGCTCAATCTCATCTGATCTGAGAAGCTAAGTAGGGTCAGGGCTCGTTAGTACTTGGATGGGAGACCATCTAGGAATACCAGGTCCTGTAGGCATTAAAAAAATTAAAAAACAAAAAACATATCCTTTCTTCCCTTACCTAGTCTTCCTCCATGTGTCTTTGGCAATAGCAGTTGGGTGTGCCCTTGAGGAAGCAGTAGAAAAGAGTAATTCAGGAAGTATTATAGTAGCAACAGAAAAGGGGGACAAAAGTAAATAACTATTGATAGAATAATGGATAAATAAATTGTACTATGCTCAGGGTATCATAGAAGTCCAGAGAGGGAATGCAGCTTTGACTAGGTAAGCCCTCTGCTTGCTTCTGATTCATAATCTTCAGAAAATCTTCATGTTAAGGAGAATGGCTTAAGTCCAGGGTGGAAGAGGGGAAGGTGATAAAAATTCTAACTGGCTTCAATTGCAGGTATGAATTCTTGGTCCACAAACTCAAAAAAATATATATTTCTTTTTTAAAAAAATCAGTTTTTCAGCTTTATTGAGATATATTTGACATATAACTGAGTTTAATTTCTATGCTATTTCGTCAATAAACATGCATTACACATCTAGTAATTATCAGGCGCAGTGCTAGGCCTTGAAAGTACAGCAGCAAATATGACTGGGTTGCTGTTCTTGTGGAGCTTCCATTCTCGGAGAGGCAGAGATAGGTGATAATACAAGTAAATAAACATATAGTATAATTTCAGGTGACGCTAAATGCTCAGATTAAAAACAAAGCAGGGAAAAGGGACAGAGAATGGTGGGAGGGGTTCTACTTTACATAGGGTAGTCTCAGAAGGTTTCCCTGAGGAGACAGCTTATGAGCAGGAACCTAAATGAAACAAAAACGTCAACCATGTGAAGATCTGAGGGAAAATACTTCAGATGGAGGAAACAATAAGAGCAAAGGGCCTGAGGCCAGAAGAGCTGGCCCCTTACAGTCACAATACGACTAGTATGGCTAGCCCAGAGGAGTAAGAGGGAAAGAAGTAGGATATAGGTTATGGAGGCAGCTGGCAGCTGAATCTTCCAGAGTTTCATGGGCCATTAAGGAGTTTGGATTTGATTCTTAGGGTGATGGAAAGTCATTGGAGGGTTTTGAGATGGAGTGTGTTGAAATCTATTTCATATTTCAAAAGATCACTCTGGCTGTTGTATGGAAAATAATGAGATAAGAATGGAAACAAGACCAATTAGATGGCCAGAGGTGATGGTGACTGCGATTAGGGAGAAAAAGGTGATGAGAAAAAGAAAAGAAAACAGAGACAGCGAAAGGTGGTCGGATTTGAGATAAGTTTTGCTTTGTTTTCATTTCTTTTATTGTGATTATATATAGATATAGATATATAGATATACATAATTTGCTACTTTAACCATTTTTAAGTGTGGGTATTAAATACATTCACAATGTTAGGCAATTTATATCAATACACAGCACATTTTCGTCATACCAAACTCTTTACTATGTACTTCGAAACTCAGTTATGAAGCAATAACTCCCCAATCTCCCCTCTTCCAGCCCTTGGTAACCTTTATTCTACTCTTTGCCCTTATGAATTTGCCTATCCAAATAATTCATGTAAGCGGAATTACACAACATTTGTCTTTCATGTCTGGCTTATTTCAATCAGCATAATGTTTTCAAGGTTTATCCATATTGTAGCAAGTGTCAGAGCTTTATTCTTTTTATAGCCAAATAATATTCCATTATACGTATAGACCACATTTTGTTAATCTATTCATCTATTAATGGACGTTTGGGCGGTTTCCACCTTTTGGCTACTGTGAATAATTTTGCTGTGAACATCAGTATTCAAGTATCTGTTTGAATCCTTGCTTTCACTCCTTTTGTGTCTGTACCTAAGAGTGAAATTGCTAGATAATGTGGTAATTCTATGTTTGACTTTTTGAAGAACCTCCAAACTGTTGTCCACAGTAGTGCACCATTTTACATTCCCATATGCAATGAATAAGGGTTCCAATTACTCCACATCCCCAACACTTGTTTTCAGTTTGTTTGTTTGTTATTAATAGTCATCCTAGTGGCTATGAAGCAGTATCTCATTATGGTTTTGATTTGCATTTCCTTAATGATTAATGATGGTCATCTTTTCATGTACTCATTAGTACATCTTCTTTGGACAAATGTTTATTCAAATTGTTTGCCCATTTTTGTGTTGTTTGTTTTTGTTGTTGAGTTGTAAGAGTTTTTTATATGTTCTGGAATATTATTTTCTTAAACATATATAATCTGCAAATATTTTCTCCCATTCCGTAAGGTGTCTTTTCACTCTCTTGATAGTGTCTCTTGATGCACAAAAGTTTTTAATTTTGGTGAGGTCAGATTTACCTGGTTTTACTTTTGTTGCCTGTGCTTTTGGTGTAATACTTAAGAAACCATTGCCAAATCCAAGATTCTGAAGATGAGATAAGTTTGAGACTAGAACTTAAATGGTCAGATGAGAGATTGGATACTGGTGTGAGCAATAGAGAGAAATGAAGGATGCATATCCTATGTTTTTGGCTGGAGCAACTGGGTGAACAGTGATGGCATTTACTGAGATGGGAAGTGTCGTGGAGGTACATATTGGAAGAGAAAAGCAAAGCTTCCACTTTGGCCACGATAATTTAGAGATGATTGCAAGATGAGTAGGTAGTAAGAGATACAAATCTGTGTAGAGTAGCAGTGAAGGCTGGAAGTATAATCTGGAAGTAATGAACAGGTAGTTTTAAAAGCCATGAGATCACCTGGGGAGAGAGTGAAGAAAGAGAAGAATTCCTAAGACAGGCCTCCCAAACATTAGGAGGTTGGGAACCGAGGATGGGGTGTAGGAGGGAGAGAGGGGTAATCCAGCCAATGGGATTGCAAAGGTACAGTCAGTGAGGTAAGAAAAAAAAACAGGAGAAATTTGAGTCTCAGAAGTCAAGTGAAGAAAGGGCTTCAAGAAAGAAGTGATCATTCGTATTAATGGCTCCTAAGAGCTTTCGCAAGATGGATGTGTTTGGTGACTCTGACAAGAATGGTTTCACTGGGATCGCAGGAGGAAAAGCCTGATTGGGATACATTAAAGACAGAATGGGGGAGGGGAAAAAAGGAGAAAGAATGGGAGGTAAGGAAGTAGAATCAGTGAGTATAGAGAAGCATTTAGAGGAATTGGAAAACAAAAATAGAATAATACTCAAAAGGGGTTCTAGGGAGGTTTGCTTCTCCCTCCTCCCAAATGAGAAGATAAATGGGGAAATTGTAAAATGGAAAATTTGTGAAAGTGTAAAAGCAGAAATTTGCAGAAACAGTCCTTGAGCTGGTGAGCAAGGTTGGGATCTAGTAGTGTACAAGTTGAAAGTTGGCTGTGGACGGTAGCAGCAGGAATAATTTAGGGTCTTTGCTACGCATTTTCCAGGGACTGCATCTAAGTTCTGGGAATCTTTTGAACCACAAACACAAGTGAAATGGAGCAGAGTAAGGAATATCTAGTCTTTGGGGAGGGGATGTACAGAGTATTTAGTCTTCGTCATCTGTCCCTACTGATATTCTCTTCCCACCTGTCCATGTGATTTGCTGCGGGGTCCTCCTCATCTAGACCACGGGTTTCTTTATATCTGTCAGCTATATGTACCACACTCGCTCTGCCCAAGGCTATTGGAGAAAATGCTCCACTGCTCCCTGTGCCACCCTCAAGCATGAGGAGTCACACTCTTTAACTATTCTTATCTACTATGTTGGGTATGGAGACCTTCCATCAGGTTCGCCATCTAGAATAAGGCTAGGCTGTTGTAACCAAGATAACAAACAATTATTCAGTTGCTTTAACAAGATAGAAGTTTATTTGTTTCTTATATAATTGTAATGGATTGAATCTTTATGTCCTCCTGAAATTTATATGCCGAAACTTAATCCCCAATGTGATGGGATTAGGTGGGATGTTTAACAGGTGATTAAGTCATGAGGGATTAAGTGCCCTCATAAAAGAGGTCTTAGAGAGCTCCCTTGCCCCTTCCACTATGTGAGGACACAGTGAGAAGACCTTCTTATGTGGAATAAATATATAATAATATTAATTATGCACATTTTTATCTATTTTGACATTTTAGGCACTTTCTAAAATTTAAGTATAGTTGATATTAATTTAAGTATAGTCGATATAGTTAATATAAGTAATACTATATTAGTTATGTTAGTTTCAGGTATACAATATAGTGATTTGACATTTTTATACTTTATAATGTGATTGCTCCACTAATTCTAGTAATCATCTGTCACAATACAAACTTATAGCAAGTCCTAAAATTTTTAGACATGTGGTATGTGTGTTTGCATTTATACCTTTGTCCCAGGACCTGCAGATGTGATCGGTGGGCCTGTTTTCTTCTCTCTCACAAAATTTAAGGTGACATGACTACCCTTGCATCAGAACTCACCATCCAAGCTCAGAAGCCAAATAAGTTCAGATAGTGAAGAATATTCAAGATATCTCTTAGAATCCAAACACTTCTCACACACCTGTTGCCAACACCCTGGTCCAAGCTATCTTAATTTCTCACCTAGTGTGGTGGGCTTTGTACTGTGTCATCTTAGCCAAACTGGAATTATGTTTCCTAGAATTCCTTTCCTGTGTACTTTTGGGTGAGATTTGGCTGCAGAGGGAGATTTGGATAGGATTAGGAAGATGGAAATGAAGCTCTAGCCATGCTTAAACTCGGAGTGCTAGTATGGAGTCAGATGCTGCTGCCATTCACACACATTTTTGCTCATCTGCTGGCTCTCTTTGTTGATGTCAGGAAGGAGCTAGGCCCACAGCTCTTCCAGCCCCCTTGCTCTCCCATCTCTACCTTCACCTTCTCCAGCTCCAGGGCCAGGTGTGTTTTGACAAAGGGCATTAGCTTCTCCTGCTGGTCATCATCAAAATTAGAGGCTTAGTGGCGGGGAGAGACCTGTGGGAGAGCTAGTTTGTCCTTGTGGATTCCAGTGGATTCATCTTCATGGGTGCCAGTTTGACCTTGCCATTCACCACTTCATGTCTGTCTTTCAGAATATCCGTCTTTCAGAACTGCCCTGTTGACTTCAGCCCAACATCAGATGCACAAGCAACAGCTTATAAACCATTTATCTAGCACCCATAATTGCATAAAGTCAAATACCTATAATAAATCCCTTATTCTATATAAATCCTAATGGTTCTGCTTCTCCGATAGAACTCTGACTGTTACACCTGGATGATTGCAATTCACTCCTAACCGGTCCCCTTGCTTCCATGCCTGCCCTCCTAGGCATCCAGAATGATCTGTTACAACTTGTTGGGCATGTCACTCTTCTGCTCAAATCCCTCCAATATCTTCTCACCACATTCTTTTCATGTCTTCCACCTTATTCTAAGTAAATGCCAAAGTCATTACTTGAACTGTGCCAGACTCAGTTGAGATGTCTCCCAGCAATTAACATCCTTGCCTCATCTCCAAATATTACTGACTGCCTCAGCATCATCAGGAGGCAAGTGCTACTCTTTGGCATGAACTGAATTAAGCTGCTATAATGGGAACCGCGGCAGCTTTGACTATTATGTCTGAACCAATTGGACCTACGAATTCTCTGGCTTCACTAGCAACAGCCCAGTAGAATGAGTTAACACAATTCCAGAGTATAGACTGTTAAGACCCCACTGGTGACCATAAAACTAGACAACGAAAAATTTCTGACAGATAAATTCCTCACCCTTATCCCTTCCTATGGACTATTCCAAGATATAGTGGTTCCATACACCCTCTTTGAAGAGATCCCATGTGACTAAACCACTGCCTTTGATTTTTATGGGGTCAGCTAAATAACGTACCAGCTTGCATTTCTTTCCTTCTCTATTTCACTTCTCTTTCCCCACTCTTTTTCCTTCCTTGGGATTGCAACCTCCAAGAAAGCATTAGGATACAACCTTTGATTCAGGTTCTGTTTTCTAGGGAACATAGCTGGCATTAGTACAAGAAAAGGTCCTGAAAAGCAGATCTTCAGGGTTTGATATTTTTGGTTATAATTTTCACCAGTATGAAGTCAATAGAGACCTCATTGCTGGTAGTAAGTGAAATAATAATAACCTTGGCCTTCAAATGGCATCACCATGATTAAATTTTTCACATGTAGTGAAGGGAAGACTATGAGCAAAATCACATCTAGGATCAGGCAGGTTATAAACTGTAGAGTTGTAAAGAACTCTAAATGCACAGCTTCAGTACATCTCCTATATCAGGGTCAAGGCCCTGATAGGGAAAGAATAGGACCCAGAGATGGGGACATTAGGGTGGGCGGACCTAAAAATCTTTTTTTTTTTAATATTTATTTTTCAGTTAGAGTTGACAGTCAATATTATTTTATAATTTCAAGTGTACAGCATAATGGTTAGACATTTATATAATTTACGAAGTAGTCCCTTCAATTAATCTAGTACCTACCTGGTACCATGCATAGTTATTACAATATTATTAACATTGTTATTGACTATATGCTGAATTTCACATCCCTGTGACTAATTTGTAACTACTAGTCTGTACTTCTTAATCCCTTCACCTTTTTCACCCAGCCCTGCAAACTCTCTCCCATCTTGCAATCCTCGGTTTGTTCTCTGTATCTATGAATCTGTTTCAGTTTTATTTGTTCATTTATTTTGTTCTTTAGATTCCACATATAAGTGAGATCATATGGTATTTGCTTTTCTGTTTGACTTATTTCACTTAGCATAATACCTTCTAGGTCCATCCATATTGTTGAAAATGGTAAGATTTCATTTTTTATGGCTGGGTAATTATCCCATTGTGTTTATCTACCATAACTTCTTTATCAAACTGTCTATCGATGGGGTTCTATATCTTAGTTATTGTAAATAGTGCTGCAATGAACATAGGGGTTTGTATATTTTTTCGAATTAGTACTTTGGATGTCTTCAGCTAAATACCCAGAAGGAAGTGCTAGGTCATAAGATTGTTTTATTTTTAATTTTTGAGGAACCTCCAAACTGTTTTCCAGAGTGGCTGTACCAATTTGCGATCCCACCAAAAGTGCATGAGGGCTCCATTTTCTCTACATCCTCACCTATTTATTGATGATAGCCATTCTGACAGGTGTAAGGTGATATATCATTGTGGTTTTAATTTGCATTTCTCTGATGATTAGTGACATTGAGCATCTTCTCATACTGCTATTGGCCATCTGTATGTCCTCTTTGGAATTGTATATTTTTTTTTATAAATTTTGGATATTAACCCCTTATTAAATGTATCATTGACAAATATCTTCTTCCATTCAGTAGGTTGTCTTTTCGCTTTGTTGATGTTTTCCTTGCCGTGCAAAAGCTTTTTGTTGTTGTTGTTGTTGTTGTTGTTGTTGCAAAAGCTTTTTAGTTTAATGTAGTCCCATTTGTTTATTTTATTTTTCCTTTTGTTTCCTTTGCCCAAGGAAATCTATCAAAATAGATGTTACAAAGGGCAATGTCAGAAAGTGTACTGCCTATGTTTTCTTTTGGGAGTTTTGCAGTTTGGGGGCTTACATTTAAGTCTTGAATCCATTTTGAGTTTATTCTTGTATATGGTGTAAAAAGGTAGTTCGGTTTCATTTTTTTTTTTTTGCATGTATCTGTTCAGTTTTCCTAACACCATACATTGAATAGAGTGTCTTTACCTCATTGTGTATTCTTGCCTCTTTTGTCATAAATTAAATGACCATATAGGAGTGGGTTTATTTTTGGGCTCTTTATTCTGTTACATTGATCTATGTGTCTGTTTCTATGCCAGTAACATGCTATTTTGATTGCTATAGCCTTGTGGTTTAGTTTAACATTAGGTAGCATGATACCTCCAAGATTGCCATGGCTATTTGATGTCTTTTATGTTTCCATATAAATTTTAGGATTATTTGTTCTAGTTCTGTGAAAATTGCCACTGGTATTTTGATAGGATTTCATTGAATCTATAGATTGCTTTGGGTAGTATGGACATTTTCACAATATTAATTCTTCCTATCCATGAGCACGGTATATGTTTTCATTTATTTGTAGCTCCTTAAATTTCTTTCTTCAATGTCTTATAATTTTCCAAGCATAGATATTTTACCTCTTTGGTTAAATTTATTCCTAAGTATTTTTTTTTTATACAATTGGGATTGTAAATGGGATTGTTTTCTTAATTTCTCTTTCTGATAGTTCATTATCGGCATATAAAAATGCAATCAATTTCTGAATATAAATTTTGTATCCTGTACTTTACTGAATTCATTTATCAATTCTAATTATTTCAGGGTTGGTTTTTTTTTTTTTTTTTTTTGGTAGAACCTTTATGGTTCTCTGTATATAATATCATGTCATCTGTAAATAATGACAGTTTTACTTCTTTTCCAATTCAGATGCATTTTATTGCTTTTTCTTATCTGTTTGCTGTGACTAGGACTTCCCTAAGAATCTTTATCTGATAAATTCTCCTGAGTTCTCCCGGGTAGGAAAAGCACCCTCAAGTAACTAAGATCAGTTCCTAGCAAATCCTGAGTGGGAAAATTTAGGTTCTGACCTGGGAAAAATAAGCTAAATATCAAAGGAATAGAAAGGCCTGGCTAATATATGTGGGACTGATCTTAGGAGGAACCAAAACCCCCTGATATGGCAATGAGGGACAAGAATGGCAGAATATAAGACTGGCTAATGGCAGAGAATTATGGCAAGTTGATTATGGGGATGGGATGGATGGACAGCTGATTGGGTGTTCTTTAATTTTTATATTTTTAAAGAGCAAGAGCTGGTAAGCAGAAGACTGACATCAACTGCCACAATGGAAAATTATGGTCCCTCATCTAGATTTTAGACCTAAGTTCACAGAACCAGAATCCCTTGACCACAGGGAGGCCATATTCCCTTATGGAATGACTGCCGCTACACCATAATTATGTATAGCAAATATTCCTCTAAACCTTTCCCAAAGGGATCTGTTGCCATTTGCCAAGATAACTGTGGATTGGAAAAAGGAAGCTATTCAGACTTTTCAAAGATTGTTAATGATATAAAGTCTGAGCTGACACAGAAGCTAAGAGACACAAATTATCATCATAGTTCCTTGGTTAGAGTAAGGACTAAAGAAGGCCAGGTGATACGTGGAGTTTAGCCTAAGTTCAATGGGTTCCACAGAATCTGACAGATCCTCTCATTGATTCTATGAAATCTGGAATAAAGGTCATTATGATAGAATGAGCCGAGTGGAAACCCCTGAAACTGCCTGTTTGAGTTCTCTAAAGAAACAGAATCAGTTGGAGATTACATATATACATGTGTGTGTGTGTGTGTGTGTGTGTGTGTGTGTGTGTGTGTGTTTGGGGGCTTACACACACACACACACACACACACACATATATTTTTTTTAAGAAATTAGCTTATGTGATTGTGGAGTCTTACAAGTTCACAATCTGCAGAGTAGGCCAGCCGTTTGGAGACCCAAGGAAGAATTAGAGTTACAGCTCAGGTCCAAAGGTAGACTGCAGGGAGAAACCCCTCTTCCAAGAAGTCAGTCTTTTTTCTCCTAAGGCTTTCAACTGATTGGATGAGGCCTACCAGATTATAGAGGGTAATCTGCTTTACTTAAAGTATACTGATTTAAATGTAAATCTCATGTGAAAATTACCTTCACAACAATATCTAGGCTACTGTTTGACCAAATATCTGGGTACCATGGCCTAGCCAAGTTAACATATAAAATTAACCATCAAACTGCCCTACAGTTTATTTCCACAGTGGTATTTGTTATCTAATACCTTAGCAGAGGTTGTGTTCCCCATCATATCCCCCTTCAATTCATCTGTCTGGCCTCCAGGAAAACAGATGCATCATGGTGGATTATGGATGAACTACTGTAAACGTAACCACATGACAGCCCCAATCAGAACTGCTTTACTGAATGTGGTATCTTTACTGGAGCATGTCAGCACAAGTTCTAGCATTGTGTATAGTTATTAATTTGGCAAATGCTTTCTTTGTTTTTTATTAATTTATTTTAAATTATAGTTCAATATTATATTAGTTTCAGGTACACAGCATAGTGATTAGATATTTATACACCTTACAAAACAATCATCCCAATAAGGCTACTATCCATTCAACACCATACATAGTTATTAGAATATTGTCGACTATATTTCCCGTGCTGTGCTTTACATTTCTGTGACTTATTTTATTTATTACTGGTAGTTTCTACTTTGTCATCCCCTTTACCCTTTTCACTCATCCCTGCAAGCCCCACAAATATTTTCTTTTTAATGCCCATGAGAAGAGATGATTAAAGGCAGTTTGCTTTACTTCATAATGTCGCAGTGATAGCATCTTCTTTCTCTTCCCTCAGGGCTTTGTTAATTCTCCAGCTCCCTGTTATAATGTAGTCTTCAGGGACCTTGATCACCTTGACATTCCACAGAACAACATGCTAGTCCACTACATTGGTGTCATCATGCTCATTGGACAGGAATAGGAAGTGGTAAAAGCACCATGTTTGTCAGAGAGTGGAAAATAAATTACATGAAAATTCATGGTCCTGCCACATTGGGAAGATTTTTAGAAGTTCACCAGTTTTGGCATGCCAGGATAAGTTATCTCTCCTCACGCATCCCACCACTTAGAAAGAGGTTCAATGTTTAGTGGGCCTCTTTGGATTTTGGAGGCCGAATACAGACACTTAGAACTATTTCCCCAAGCTTTTATTAGGTGACCTGGAAAGCTGCCAATTGTGAGTGGTGTCCAGGGCAAGAAAGGACTGTATAGCAGGTTCAAATTGTAAAATTAGCTATGCTGTCACTTTGAATTATATGATCCTGCAGATAGAAGGTTGCTGGAGAAATTCATCTGGGATAAAGATTCTGTAGGGAGTCTCCGAAATCTAAAATAGAAGGGTTGCAGTGAGAACCCCTAGGATTCTGGAGTTAGGCCATATTTACCATGGTTCGTTTCAACAAAAAGGTCCTAATGTGTCGCTGGGCCCAGTAGTGACTGAGCATCTGACCACCGGATGTCAGGTGGTGCTACGGTATAAGCTAGATGTTATCAGAAGGCACAGGCAGCAATCCAATATGACTGAAGTTGTACATTCAAAGCTGGACTCAAAGAGTCCAGAAGGCATGAGTAAGTCAAACAGACAGGCAGCTCAGACTCCCACGGCACCTAACTCTGTTGATCTGACATCTCTTTTTTAACTTGTACCTTTGGCCTATTGGAGGCTTCCTTGCAACCAACTGGTAAAAGGAAAAAAGGAGTTGAAACCATTTCACAGATAGGTCAGTGAAGTATTTTGGCACCATTTGGAAATGGACCACTCTATTGCAGCCCCAGTTGGAAGTGTCCCTGGAGGACAATGGCAAATCCTCCCAGGGGACAGTATACTTTGTCATCCCCTTTGTATGGAGGAAGAGACCGACTGAGGTTCAGATATACACTAATTCCTGATAAGTGGCAAATGACTTGGCTAGTTGATCAAGGGCATGGAAAGAAAAAAAAAGGCGCATGGGGATGGAGCTATAGGAGTGGGCACAAAACATGCAGATCTTTGTGTCTCACATTAATGCTCACCCACTGCAGAAGAAGCTCTCCAGCGAGATGGTCAGCCAGCCTTTAAACTCAGCCACTCTGTTGATTTCAAAAGACCCATAGAAAAGTGGCCATGGGGACAAGGATCCAACAACTTGAGGTCCCTCTCATCAAAGTTGACCTAGCAACTGCCAACAAATACCCAACCAGGCAGCAATAGGAAGTAGTATAGTAACATCGATCAGGGAGAGCAGCCTGCTCCCTGGTAACAGGTCATTTATATCAGCTCTCTTCCACATTGGAGAAGGCAGTGATTCATCTTTACTAGAACTCACATTTCTTGTTCATAGAGCTTCTGTAAGCATCACCATCCAAAGGTTTATAGAATGCTCAATCCATTACCTAGAGCCAGAGGACCCGTTTTATGACAAAAGATGTATGACAATGTCCACAGGAATCTGGGTTTCACTGGTCTTACCATATGCTCATCACCCATCAGCAGCCATCCTGAGATAACAATGGAATGAAATTACTTCATTTCCACAAGTCTTAATCTCTTTTGCAAAACGAGGATTATAAATAGTATATGGTACTTCATGAAACTATTGTGGGATTAGAAAGGGATTATATACACAGAGCAATTTTCAAAGGCGTTGGCTTGCAGCAAGTGCTCAATAAATGGTAGGCATTATTATTAATTGAACTGAATTGTGAAAGGCCTCTGCGCCCCAAGAGGAGCTGGTGGTCAAGCTTCACTAAGCTCAGTATGGCTGTGGATTCCACTGTAGTGTGACCTGCTTTGAATACTGTTGGCTATTCAAAGCTCTCAGTTTGAATTACATTTTTCTGCCGGCAGAGAATGCAGAGAGGCTGTCACTGATCCAAGCTAGAAGAGAAAACGAAACTCTGCAGAGTGCTGGAAATGGTAACTCTGACAGGGATTGGCTGATGAGAAGGAGGGGGAGAGCAATGGTCTGAGTGTGATTATAAAAGGTCAGCCTGCAGCCTGAGAGTAGCTGCTGTTATCTACTGCTGCTCACATCTATCAGCAGGCTCTGGCAGAAAGACTCCTTCTTTTCTTTCCTCCAAGGAAAACCCAGAAGCTGTAAGGTATGGATCTCAAGCAGTCACCCTCTGCCAGGCTGCCTGCCAGTGAGCCTCATGCCCTGAGAGCCAGGATGCCTATTCTTCAGGGAGGCTATATCCCTGAGTCCCTTTTAGTGTTCTGGGCTAAGACTGATCTGAGGGAGTAGTTGGGGCTTTTAGGGAGTTGAGACTTAGCTTATAGATGCTGATTCAGCAATATGGCCTTAACCCTATAACTTCTCCTTTTGCGGCTTTAGTTCCTCATCTGAAAAAGTGAAAATCGAGTTACCTTGCCTGTCAAAGGACTAGACAATTTTTGAAATCCATTTGTTGTAGGATCTACTGTGACTGTAAGTTTATCTTTAAGAATAAATGAAATAATCTGGAATGGTGGTTAAAAGAGTGGGTTGAGGCATCAGTCAATTGCAGGTTTAAGTCTTGATTCTGCCATTTCGTGGCTTGGCAGGCTTGGAAATGTTAAACAGTCTGAGCTTCAGTTTTATTATCTATAACAACGGCACCTGCTTCATGGGGTCATTACGGGAATAAATGACCTTGTGCCATAAAGTGCTGAGTAAGTACTCAATACATGGGGGATTTCTTGTTTGTTTTTAATTAAAGAAAATCGCATCGAGCCAACAAAAATCACATTAGAGGTGAGTATGGGGGCATATGTATTTTTCTATTTTGTAGTATAATAGAAAGAACATAGGTTTTGAATTCTGACTGTCTTGAATGTGTGTCTGGGCTGCACAATTTACTGTGTGTCCTTGGGGAAGCCCTTAACCTCTCTGTGCTTTCTTTCTGAAAAATGAAGTTGATGTGAGGCCAGTGTTTGGTGCCTGTAAATATTCAATGCATTGAAAGAATAAGTTTATCAACAAGCATTTTTTAGAAAATTCTATGTGGCAGGCAATGTTCTAAGTGCTAGGGGCATACTAGTAAACGGTTTCAAAACTCACAGCCAACCTCTGAAATAGGCTCTATTAATATTCCACTTTAGGGATAAATAAACTGAGCCCCATAGAAGTCTCTATTAGCCTGCTTGGGATGACATGGCCAGCGACAGCAAAGTTAAGGACAGAAACCCCAGTAAAGATACTAGCCGACATCATTGAGCACATGCCATTTGCCAGGCACCTTACCTCCTTCTGGGTAACCCAAGAACATCACCACGGTTGTTGACGCTAGGAAAAGGAAATCCCGTGGCTCCTTAGAGGGGTCCTGGGCTCAGTCCAGGGCACCTGGCTGCTGTTTAAGGAAAACAGCCCAGCAGGTATGGCTCGAAAAAGGCTCTAGACCATCTATCTCCTTCTCCATCCCTAGGTCCAGCGACAAAGTCTGCGCACTGCGCCACCATGCGGCAGAAAGTGGTATCGCTCTTCTTGTGCTACTTGTTACTCTACACCTGCGGCGTAGTGGAAGCAGGTAAAGATCTTGGAGTAGTGGAGGACTTTGGGAGGAAGAGGTGGAGAGTTTCAGAGACCCAGATGTGCCCCTGAACTAGAATAGCTATTACAGAGAAGGCTTGTCGTAGCCAGCGTCCCAGATTCGAATCCCTACTCTACCAATTCCTCCATTTTAAACATTTATTTATTCTATGCTAGCAATGTGCCAGGTACGGCGCCTTGGGAAGTCTCTTCCCTTCAGTGAGGCTCTCCTAAATGAGAGGATGGTGGTCCCTCAGCTTTGCGTATGTTCCTGAGCATCATGCATAGAGTAGGGGACCTTGCTCCCAGCTCCACTCTGCTTTGTTCGCTCTCCCGACAGGCAAAAAACGAGACTCCGGAAACTCGAAGGACGACAGCGGCTCCGGGTTCTGGGGCGCAGTGACCTACATGGCGGTTGGAGGAGGTGGGTCTGGAGCGCCGCGAGTTTGGGAAGGTGGAGCGGGCCCTGGCCGCGGGCGCTGCCTCACCGCCTCCTCTTCCCCAGGACTCCTAGCTGTGGGGCTGCCCGCTCTGGGCTTCACGAGCACCGGCATCCTCGCCAACTCGGTGGCCTCCTCGCTGATGAGCTGGTCAGCGGTGGCGAACGGGGGCGGCGTGCCCGCGGGGGGGGCTGGTAGCCACGCTGCAGAGCCTCGGTGAGTCAGGGCGGGCCCTGGGGGGAGGGGGGAGACACCAGGACCGCGGGGCCCTCTTTACTGTTCTGAGTCTTTTTCACAAGCTAACTAAGCTCTCTTATAATCCCTATCATACAGTGGGGGAAACTGAGGCACCAAGGGGTTAAGTAATTTACTTAAGTTCTCCCAGCTAGTTTGCACCAGAGCCAGGATTCAAACCCAGTCATTCTGATTCCTTCCTTTTAGCCAGGTGCCTCACTGATGCTTTGGCCAAGTCACAACGAGCCTCAGTTTTCTCATTTGTTAACCAGTTAATCATCTTCAATTTAACATTTTATGAATCTGTTCAATCTCAGAGACCCAGAGTGGTAAAGACAAATTCAATCTCATACCAATCCCCGGCCTGACTTGCATTTCTTGAGCACCGTGAAAGGGATGATACGGACCTCAGAATGCTCCTTCTAAAAAAATGCGCATTTACCTCTCTCTTTTTCTGTCTCTCCCGCCCCCCACCCTCTTTTTCTTTCTCTTTCTCCCCTCTATCTCTGAGGCCCCCAAACCTTGGAGAAAAACCTCCCCTGACAAATGTCTTCTCTGAACCCTCCAGTTTTCAATTCTGAATGACAAAGCCCAAAGAACCAGCCCAGAAAAGCAGAGCCCTTCTCAGAGGGGGCTGAAGGGAAGACACAAACCAGGCCACACCCCAGAAGTGGGAAATGAAAGGTGTGCACAGGGCTAGGAACAGTCCTGTGCTATAAGATTGTTGTCCTCCCACATGTCACAGTGTTGTGACAAGGATGAAATCTCTTACTGGTGACCTCTCCCCCCAGCACTCACAGAGAGGTCTCCACAAAGGTGGCTGTTATTAGCATCATTGATAACACCATATATGCACTACAGACACGAAGAGAGTGAGCTGTTATTTTGTCTTTTTCATCTCTGAAAGACATGTCTGATTTGAGATGGCAAGTCGAAGGAGGGGGTAAATAAGATTCACTTTGCAGAAGTCCCATCCCCTCTCAAGGTGTCTTTATCTCCATCTGAAGATGAAGCAGTTAAGCTTGACCAATATTTTCCAGACTTTTGGATTCCCAGGCCTGATGCCTGGATCCCAAGTGACGGCTTTATTTGCTTTACAGGGACCAGTAACCTCATGGCCAAGGTTGGTACCTTTCTGGGCTACGTTGTCCACACCCAGGTCCATAAAAACGGGAAGGAGGAAGAAGATGAGTAGTCAGCAGCTCCCAGGAACTGACTCCTCTTTTTCCTTGCTCCCCTTCTTCCCATTAAAGTCTAGAGCTTTCTCTGTTACTCTCCTTGAACACACACAAAAAACAATAAACTTCTCTCAGAAAATGCTTTGTCCTTTTGTGTCACCTTGCTACGAGAAGCCCGACAAGATCTGACTCTGGTCTGCCTCACCCCCCTGGAGCCAACCATAGCTCCTGGAACACAACCAGCTAGTTTTGTCTCTTGGGCCTTGGCATGTGTCATTCTCTTTGCCTTCTGAAGCTCGTAACCCGGCTCAGACATCCCCTCCTCTTGGAATCCTTCCCAGCTGAGCCTCCTGCTGCCCTTGTCACAGAATGAATGCTCAGGCTAGATTTCACAGGGGCCCTGGGGAGGCAGACCTCAGTTTGTTCTCAGGGAGAGAAGCTTCCAGCCACTTCTCTGGTTAGCCAGAAATGTAGACTCCAGATCTCCATTCTCTGAAGAAGCACCAGAGTGGACTCCCTCTGACAGAGAATAGAAGGCCACTTTTGCCTTTGCCTTGGGGGAAGGGTGACACACAGCATTTGGGGAGCTCAACAAGGTCTCTCTTCCCTCAGAGAACTCTGGGGACGAGGCAGATGGTTTGCATCTGAAGCCCATACGCCTTCTAAGTGGGAAGGGAAGGCCAATCTAAGCCCTTGGGGGATTTAAAGTTTGGGAGGCCTGTCCAGGTAAAGCAGAATGCCAGCACCTAAGCAGAGGAAGGGCAAAGAAGTCCTGGAAATCAAATGGCAGTGAAAGCAGGGCTGATTCCAGCACTAGAGGAAAGAAAAAGAGAATCATGCTGTGGTTCTGGTCTGTGAGTGAATTCCAGCCTCAGTGCCAGTCCAGCCTCTGGGGAGATCTGCACCTGTGGGAGGCAGCTGTGTGTGACCCACAAGACCTGGTCACTAAAGGTTCAAGCCAGCTGTCCTCAGGCCTCTCCCACCCGGGCCCACTTATAATCTAGAAATTCTTCTTCAATTACAAATGTGTGTGGGTCGGTGGGTAAAAGGTTTGTTACTGCCCCCAGGTCCAATACCACCTTAGCAGATAGCAATTGTTTGCCTCAGCTGGTTTGCCCCAGAGAAGCACTGTTTATGGAAGAGGTACATAGGTGGGATAGCCACTAGCTGCACCTCAAACACTGTCTCCACAGCTTGTGTCCAAGAGCAGAAGCTGGGCAGAGAGTCCCCTGACCTGACACTCATCATACAGTCCTGAACAGGGTCTTGCCTTGCCTAGGGCCATCCATGGAGGAGCAAATAGATTGGACTTCTGGCCCCAGAGGGAAGCGGGGTCTCAAGCATCACACTCTGTTGAGACTTATTAATTACACCCCAGTTTGTCTATAGGGTTGACTTCCCTCAGACATTAAGTGTGTGTCCTTCAGCCCCTTCAGGAAGAGCACTGTGTCTCAGTTATCTCTTCTCCCTAGTGCACAGAATAGGCCTGGCACACAGTAGGTGATCAATACATGTAGGCAGAATTGAACCTAAGGTCAGTCTCCTCCACTCCTATCTACCTGTCCCTTCCCCTTCCCTAATCTTCATGGGAAGGAGTGACTGGAATTCTCGTTCTTTCCTTTGGGGACCCTTGATAATACCCACTGTCACCACCATGCAGACCTGAAGGAGGGGAGCCTTCACCCCCTCTGACACTGTGGTTCATGTAAACATAGGCCCCTGACCTTTTTACTCAATATTCTAGCATAGAGGAGTTTTCAAATGAGGCAGTGCAGCATAGTAGTTAGGAATGTTCCTCTAGATCCCTGCAGAACTGGGGTCGACTCCTGCCCTGTATGCCTTAGCACATGTGCCTTCACCTCTCTGTGACTCGGTTTCCTCCTCTGTAAACTGAGAATGATAATGCCATACACACCGCCACCTCATGGGGTTTTCGTTATGAGATCACATGAAATAATGAACAGAAAGCGTCTAGCATGGCGCCTGGCATGTAGCGAGCACTCTGTAAATGTGCTATTATTATGATTAGGGACTTGCATAAAGCAAAGAGGAAATAGCCAAATACCAACTAGGAATGAGATCATCTAACTTTGGAGTCAAGATTTATTCTCTGGGGCTCACAGACTCTGTTCTTTCTTTTTCCCAAGAGTAGACACCCTGCCCCCGGGAGCATACATCACCCACTTATGCCTTTGGCATCTTATTCCCTTGAATAGCCTCGAGGCCAAAAGAGATTGACAACACTGCCCTCAGATTTTAGAGCAGTTTCCAGGCTGAATGACATTGAAAATGACCTGTCTTTAAGGGGAGACTGCCCACCACAGGGTCCCTTTGGGCCTGTGCAGGATAACTCCTTCCTTTCATTTTGTAAGCATTTACTGGGCACTCAGTTTGTGCCAGGCATTATGCCAGGTGCTGAGGACACAGTGGAAGAGATCCAATTTCTACTTAGTTGGAGCTTATAGTGCACAAACTGGGAGCCCCCTAAAGCATCCATTACCCTCTCTTCTCCCTCCCTGTCATCACCTCCCCGCACCCTTGTCAGCTTTCATGGACCACAATCATCCCGTCTACAAAGTACAAGGCAGAATGATGAACATAGATCAGAATTCACTAATACAACAAGTCAGGAGATGCTAATGCACTTTAAACTTCTCTTTAGCAGAGGCATTCGGAGAGACACATAGCTGAATCATGGCCCAGCTCCAGGGTGGGGCACCTTGGGCAGGTTACTTGTCCTTTCTGAGTCCCAGCTTCCTCGTTTTTAAAACCAGCAGGGTTGGATGTTATAGTCTCCAGGACACTTCCTGCTCTAAAACTGCTGAGCATAAAGCACATACTTCTGAATCCCCTTGGCTCTGTCAGGTCCTGGCCGTTTGGAGAATGGATTTTGTTTTCGAATCTGCCACCTTTGGTACTAAGGTGGGTGATGGTGCTAAGAGATGCCATGTTTGGTCACAAATGAAGGTGACTAGAAACTAGCAGGGTGGTTCCTCACTCTGGGACAGCACCCTAAGAAAAGTGAAAAATTATATCCCATCCATGTGACTGACTGGATGGAAAACAATGCAGAGGTGCTCTGTCCTTGTCATTCTTCCTGGACCTCGGAGTCCTAAACTATAAAATAGAGGACTCTCATCTAGACCTAGAATGTCTTTCCCAAGTGCTCAAGTTAGAGGTGTCTTGTTTTTTAATAAGAATCTTTTATCTAGGGATTTCTTTTCTTCTTTAAGGGCCTCCCTGGCCCCCAAACCCTTGACATTCGACTCATTTCGCATCGCCACAGGCCTCCCGCAATTTCTTGGTGCTATGTGCTGGTGTGGCCACCAGGTGACAGTGCAGTCCCATCCTGGAATCATCATAGGCTTGCACTATCCTTGAGCAGCTCCACAATTACCAATAACCTTCCCTGGGGCAGTCCCCATCATGGATGCTGGAGACTGAAATAAATTCAACCCTGTCTACAGCAGGAGCTCCTACAGCTAGTGGGAACGGTGGATCCGGAGGACACGGCAAAACCTGCCCCCTCCTCTCTCGGAGGTTTCCAAACTCCTGAGCACAGCATTCAGGACCCTCTGGACTCAGGTCCCACCTCCAGGGCCACAGTTTGTGCTCCTAGACCTGAGCCACAGGGATTTAAAGAAAATGAGAGAAGCATTTCACATGCACACTTCACTTGGCTGGGCAGCAGAGGGTGATGCTAGGAGCAGGGCATCCCTGGACCCAGCCTTGAAGAGGGCCTGGGCCAGCAGAGGGTCTGGGTCAGCAGTAGCTAAAGGGAGCTGAGACAGAGGAGGCCTGTGGCTTCCTGTGAGAACTGAAGAGCCACTTCCTTTCAGCAGGTGGCTGTGGGGGAAGGGTGAAGATTAGGGAGCATGGGCTTCCTGGCTTAGGGAAAAAGGAAGGGGACCGCAGGAAGGCCCCATGAAGAGGCCCAGGGCAGCCTTCTAGTTCCCCTCCCTCTGGGGTCTCCAGGGAGCGGACAGGGCATACAGGCAGGGTTGCACACTTTTCATGCACTATGAAGCCACAGAAGAGAGTTGGGTTAGAGGCAGGCTCATTTGCATAAGGTCAGTAAGAAAGAAATGGAGCCTTGGTTACGCCAAGAAGCAAGCCCAAGCACCTAGCCCCAAGAACTTGGTCCAATCCAAGTACCCATCCATCTTTAGAACGCAGCCCCAAGTACTTGACCCCAAATAGCTGCCCCAAGTTCCCAGCTCCAAGCACCAGCTCCCCGTGGGCTCTCCAATGCCCAGGCAGAGGCTGACAGGAACCCAGTGGTTCTTCCGCTGTGTAGAGAAATAGCCATATGTGAGCTTGTCCCAAATCATTCTCCCAGGATGTATTTACTAGACTCTCTTCCCCTATAACCAGCACTAAGGGAAATGCCAGCCCAGCCATGACAAATAAATACAAGACCCAAACTGGTGCAGTTTTACTGCTTTTTTTCTATTTGGATACACTTGCTTGTCCAGAGTGGTACCCAGCCCCTCCTCACCCACACCCCCATCCAAAAGAGAACCAGATCTCTGCAACAGGATCGGAAACAGGAGGTCAGGGCTAGGGAGGCCTCCTGAATCCAGCCCTAGGCAGAGAGGCAGAGGCTTTATTTGGAGCCTACCATTCCTTAGCCTTGTACATGACTATCTGGGCTTCTGCTTCACCTCTGTCTGGCCAATAGACAGCCCTCACCTTCCTCTCTCAAGAAGTAGGTGTGAGGAGGACGGAACATGCATAACCTTCCAGGAGCACGGCATGGTTTAGCTGCTCCAGGTACTGACCTGAGGAAGAGGCAGAGAGAGGGTCTTTAGTAAGCTATGATTACTCACCCATTCTCTCGGAGCCTATTGACTCATGCCCATTCCTCCCTCAATCTTCCCCACTTCAGGCAAAAGCACCTTCAGGCATGCAGATACCTAGGCCAGACATGTGCCCAAAGGCTTTCACCTGTGACCTTCCAATGACAGCTCCTTCTTCACTCTTTGGTTTACACTCAAATATTACCTTCTCAGAGAAGCCCTCCTTGACTCCCTACTTTAAAGTAGCCTCCTTGTTGCTTTCTACCTTAGCAGTTTTCAAATTTATCTGTACTTTGAAATGACCTGGAGGCTTCACAACATACTAAGGCCTCAAAATCTGTGTCTCACCCACAGAGGTTGTAATTTAATTGGTCTGCGGTGCACCCTGGGCTTTGGAATTTTTTAAAAATCTCCAGATGATTCTAATGTGCAGACGGATGAGTGTGGGAACCACTGTTATAGCATATTATTCTGTTTCAATTTTCTGTAAAAGACCAGTAAAGAAATGGAGCTTGGTTACTCCAAGAAGCAGGCCCAAGCGCCCAACCCCAAGTACCCAAGTTCAAGTATTCAGCCTTAGAACCCAGTCTCAAGCACCCAGATACAAAGTTTTATATATATTAACTCATTTAATTCTTACAACAATCCTCTTGGGTGTTCTTAGGATTCTCATTTTACAGATGAAGAGATCAAGGCAGAGAGAGGCTAAATAATTTCCCTAAGGCAAACAGCTGGCAAATGTCAGCCAGGATTTGAACTCAGATAGTCTCTCTAGAATGGTGTCTGGAACCCAGAGAGGCTTTACAAATAGTTGTCTGTTAAAGGAAGGACTTAATTTTAATCTCCTTCTGCCTCACCCACCTCCCACATTCAATCCAGCAACCAGCCAGCCAGTAGATTCTACCTTCTAGTTATTTCTTGAGTCTGTTTATGATTCTCCACTCACATGGCCCCTCTCTCCTCATCTAGCTTGCTACCCTCAGGCCTAGGGGGCACCTATGAGGTCTTACTAATGGGTCTCCTTGTGTCTACTCTTGTCCTCTGTGTCTACTTTTATCTATTCTCCACGCAGAGACAACAAGATCTTAAAACAAATTAAATCAAGTGACTCCAACTCTACCCTGCTTAAAGCTTCCCAGGGGCTGCCCATCACACTTAGAATAAAATTCTACTCCGGGCTTCAAGGTCTTGACTAATCTGTTCAAACCTCCAGAGCCTTATCTCACCTTGCTTCTCCTCCCCCATCTCTTTTCCAGCCATACTGGCCTCTTTTTCCTTCCCAGAACCCTTTAAGTGCCTGCCAGCCTCAGTGCCTTTCCACAAGCTCTTCCCTCTGGCTGGAATATTCTTGTTGCTTTAGGAGTCAGCTCGAATGTAACTTCTTCAGAGACCTGAGCCCCCAATTTAAATTAAACACTCCATTATTCCAGCAACTTCTACCTTATGTTCCTAGCATTGATCACAATTGTAATAAAAGCATGATTGGTGTAAGCATTTGTTACTGTCAGACTTCCTCACTACTCTGAACTCCCTGAGCACAAGCACAGGGTTCAACGTGATTTATTGCCAGTATTCAGAGCAGCGCCTGCACACAGAAGGCGCCCAATAACTTTGGCTGAGTGGATGGTCAGATAGAGGGACAGTGGATGTATGAGGACTGATTAAGTAAACACATACATTTAAAATTAGAAATCTATTTACCCTGCCTGTATTTCTCGGGTTAGTTATAATATGTGCAATGCACATGGTAGTTATTTTCACCCTTCGAGAGGGAACCCCCAAGCCCCTGGCTCCCGCCATGGCCTTTCCCAGACAAGGCCACTAGGCGGGGCTTCCTGGACCAGTTGCGTGACGTCATAGAGAGAGGCGTGCTTGGAATCAGCTTCTGTTTCTTGATTGGCGGGCGCGGGACGGCGGCGGCCCCTCTGGTGCTGCCGACGGGGTAGTTGAGGTAGGAATAGAAGGCAAGGGAATGTGGCAGGGTGTCCCCACGGACAGCCTCGAGGCTTCAGTGCGTCGGGGACTCCTGGGGGCGCGTTCACGTAAGAGTGAGAGAGCGCGTGAGTTTGGCGAGGTTCACGCCATTCTGCTGGGAGATGGGACAGCAGAGGGGACGCTGGTTGTGGCTGGACCACTCCGCCCCCCCCCCCAGTGGGCGGGACGGAGAGAGTGTGACCAAGCCTTGGGGTGCTCGCGAGGCCCCGGCTATTTTGGGCCTCTGATCTCAGCGAGGAAAGTCTCATACACACATCCCCACTCTCCCCCTCAGTCTCTTGGACACGCTCCGCCTCTTCCCCATACCCCAACTCAGACCCAAAAGAGTTGCAGGATAGTGAGCGGGAAGACCTGGGCAGACCTGGTTCCTAGCCCTGGCTGTGTCCCTGAACAAGAGTCATACCTTCTGAAATTCAGTCTTCTCATCTGCAAAATTAAGCGGTACCTAATTTGATGTATAAGGTGCCCAGCACTGAACTGGCACATAGCGGGTGCTCAGGAGATACTAGTTTCTTTCTTCCCCATCCTGACTCTGCCGTTGATTTGCTCTATGGCTTGGAGCAATTTCACTCTGGAGGCCTCACTTCCCCTGTCAAGGATGAGAGAATTGTCCTTTCAGCCCCAAGGTCCTGGGAGCTAAGACTTCTTGAGTCAGTGATGAGCTGAGACCGGACCCCACCTCCTGGAGTCACCTCTGAGGTTCCTCTGACAAATGAGCTTCCTCATCCTCCCTGAGATAGTTCTAATGAGGTTGTGCCTAAGAGGGCTAGGCTCCCGAGAGGTTTGCGGGGTCTTAGGGTCTTCACGGATCTTTAAAGGTATCCCCAACAATCTTCCTTGATGCTCCTACCAATGTTGGGTCATTCTCCTGTGTAAAACCCCTGCGTGGCTCCCTATGACCCTCAGGATTTTCAGCAAGACTCACTAGACCATGCATGCCTGAGTCTCTAGTCTCAGTCAAGCACCTTCCTCTCTTCCCAGCCAGGCTCTAGCCAGACTGAGCTGCTTTCAGTTCTCTGCTTTCCTCCAGGTGTTGCATAGACAGTTCCCTCCCTGCCATATCCTCTTTTACCTGGCTAATTCCTCATCCTTGACCATCATGGGACAGGGTGGATTCTGACCCCTAAGGATAAGTTCCTGTTCAGGTGAAGACTGGTGAGTGACTCCTGCCCTTGCCCAGCTCAATCACTGCCCTTCTCACTTTCAACTCTGAAAATACCAGGCTCGCTCTCCTCTGGGCTTTTGCCCCTTCTGCGCTCTCAGACCTAAACACTCTTCTCTTTTCTACTTAACTCATACTTGTCCTTCAAATCTCAGTTTAGAAGTTACTTCTTCTGGGGGAGGGGGAGGTACACACTCCCCCGCCCCCACTATTTAATGTTTCTTTCCCCTATTAAAATGTAAGTTATGGGAAAGTAAGGATGCCTTATCACTGTGATGGACACAGGGCCTGGCCCAAAGTAGGTTCTCAATAGTTTGTTGAATGAGTGAGTGAACCCTTGTCCAGTGCTTACCAGTCTCTACTTACATACCTCAGAGGCATGGAGCTCACTATTTTTGAAGCAGCCTACTCCATCTCCCCATTAGAAGACCTCCTGCCCGTGCTCAACCAAAGCTCAGGAAATTCCCTAGGGCTGAGGCCCAGAGCATGTGAGTACTTTGAGGTACTCATACAGGCTCATCTAGCCCTAATAGAGCCCATAGGCAGCAGCACTGGCCAGATCCCCCACAGCCTGGATCTACTCATAGGCCTGAGATTTGAGACCTCGTCACAGCTCATGTTGCCTTTCACCTAGGAGCAGCCAATCGCCTTGCTGGGGACAGGAACACCAGCAACCTAGTTTGGGTGGGGGTAGGCCAGAAAGGAAGCTTTGGACTCCTACTGCTTCACTCAACTCCCATGCCAATCCTGTAAGGCGGGAGATGCTGTTCCCATTTTACAGATGCACAAACTGAGGTTTCTGGATGAATGCTATTTACCCGAGGTCGCACAGTGAGATGGCGGAAAAGCCAGGCTGAACTCGAAAGCACAACCTCTTTCCTCTGTCTCTCAGCTTGGTGCCTCTTATCTACCTGTCCTGCTCCAGGCCTATTCTGCCAAAGCATCATGAGGTCCTGAAAGGTCCCATGGCTCCTGGTACCCACAGCTGGCTCTCATTCCCACTGGGGCCTCAGCAGCTGTACTTGGACAGCAGTTAAGGACTAGCTGAATGCCAGGAGTCATCCCTTCCTTCTGCCCTTGGTCACTCCCCCAAACTACAGAGGGACCCAGACCAATATTAAGTGGCGATCAAGGAGCTGTCTTGTAGACACCAAGGTTCCTGACATAGCTGGGCCACTTATTTGCTGTATGACCTTGGCTGGGTTCCTTTCCTTCTTGGGCTTCAATTTATTATCTGTGAAGGGGTCATATCATCCCTTCCCAGGGCCTCAGTGTGCTCATTCTCCCAGGCCACTTTACACCTGAACCCTTTCACCTTGAAGAACAGAGCCCCCTTCCAGAGTCCCCTTGCTGGCAGAACTCCAACATAAACTGCAGATAGCCTAGTCCTTGATGAGGGTGACAGATCTTGGGTAGGGCAGGCAGCAGGTTGCAGGGCCCAGTTTCCCCAGCTTCAGCCCCTCTCCACCTCCGTCCCTGCTCTCTCAACACGTCTATTCCCTCCACTGCCTGTGGCCTTTGCAGAGCCATTCCCCAGGGGACTCTTCCTCTTCTGCCTCTTCCTGTCTGTCCTCCCTCCCTTCTTCCTCCCACAGATGTTTATTCATGCCTATTCTGCATATATTATGGAATAAGCTCCGTGTCTATCCTTGCATAGCTCACAGTGTAGTGGGGGAGACCGACAAGGAAACCAAGTTGCAATTCATTCACCCATCCCAAATCCTATGGCCCTCCCTACCTCTGCTTTCGCCCGTACAGTCTGTTCTCCACACTGCAGCCTGAGCCAGCCTGTTAAAAGAGAGGTCAGAACATGTCAGTCTTCTGCTAGAATCCCTCCCATGGCTCTTCATCTCAAAGGAAAAGCCAGCGTCCTTGCTGTGACCTGCAAGGCCTGTGTGATCTACCTCATTGCCTCCCACTCTCTCCTCTGAATGCGCCATTCCAGCTGCATTGGCTGCCTTGCTGTTTTTCAACATGCCAAGCATGAACCTGGCTCAGGCTTTTGCATTTGCCCTTGATGCTGCTGGGAATGTCTTCCCCCAGGCATCCATGTGGCCTCTCTGCCTTCACTCAGGTGTCTTCACTTCATCCAGGGGCCTTCCCTGGCTGTCCATCTAAATACTACCCTCTCTTGCCTTCTGTCTTTTTATCTGCTTTATTATTTTTTTCTTGGTACTACCAAGTGACGTGTGATAATTTGTTTATTGTCTAATCCCCTACAGTAGCATAAATCCCATGAGACCTCCTGAGGTTTCCCCACCCCTCAGGAAAAGAGAGAGAGGAATACCAAGAAACTGAAACAATAAAAGGCAACACTAATCATCTTACTACTATAGATAATCATATTTAAAGCCTTAATAAAACAACTTGCTTTGGGTGCAGGAAAGGACAAACAGACTAATGGACTGGAATAGAATGTCCAGAAATAGACCCAATTTTACAGAGGCTTAGTATTTGATAGATTTTATAAAGGTGACATCTGAAAGTGGAAAATAGACTCTAATAAACAGTGTTAGGACAACTAGTTAACCAACTGGGGAAAAAAATTATACCTGTACTTTATGTAGAGTACCTGGATAAATTCCAAAGGGATCAAAGACTTAAATATTTTTAAAAATCAAAATAAAACCATAAAGCACTAGAGAAAAACATGGGAGAATCTATAATCTCATAGTGGGAAAAGTCTCACTATGACACAAAAGCCAAAAACCCATTTTAAAAATATTGATAAAGTCAACTACATAAAAATCAAAAACCATTACATGGGAAAACTCTATAAATCAAGTCGTAGGACCAATGACAGACTAGAGGAAAACATTGGCAACTCAGATCACAGGCAAAGGGTCATCTCTATGTAAAGAATCCCTGGAAAGTCATTAAAAGGACTGGCAACCTAATAGAAATAGGCATAGGATATGAACTGACGGTCTCCAGAAAAGTAAATATCAATGGCTTCTAAACACATGAAAAGAAGCTCAAACTCACTCAAAAGAAATGAAAATCAAGAAAATCACTCTGGGATAACATTTCTTACCATTCCAGCAAAAATTCCAAAAGTTTAGTAGTATACTCTGTGGGCATTTCTGTAAGGAGACAGTACTCTCACACACGTTCCCACAGAGTACTCTCACACATGTCAGTATAAATTGGTATAAGTCCCCAAAAGAGCATTTCAGCAAAATCTATCAAAATTGTAAAAGCATCCAGATATCCCACTTCTGGGAATTTATCCTTCAAATATACTTGTACAAGTGAGAAATGATGTATGTATAAACTCTGTAGCATTATCAAAAAAGACCAGAAACAACTCAACTCTCTGTTAGTAAGGGGTTAGGTTAGATAGAACACAATCTGTCCATTAAATGGAATACTACATACCTGTGAAAAAGAATGGGGGAGATTTGTGTGTCCTGATAGGAAAAGTTCTCTAAGGGATATTAAGTTTAAAAAGCAAGGTTCGAAGCAGCGTATATGATATTCCATCTTTTGTAAGGAAAGGAGGGACTGTCTATCTACCTATCTATCCATCTATCTATCTATCTATCTATCTATCTATCTATCTATCTATCTATCTAGATATCTAGATATACATATCTAGAGATATGTATAAAATCTTACTGAGTGTTGGAATAACCAGTGATTAAGAACACAGACTCAGAAGTCAGACTGCCTAAGTTCAAATACACATTCTGATACTATACTGGGTTAAATAGTATCCCAAAATTCATGGCTACCTGGAAACTGTGAACGTGACCTTATTTGGTAATAGGGTCCCCGCAGGTGTAATCAAGTTTAGATGAGGTCATACCTGATGAGGTGGGACCTAAATCCAATATGATTTGTATCCTTGTAAAAGGGGACTGGTGCTCCTATGAGAATCTATTGCCTAATGTTCTGAGGAAGAGCTGAGGCAGGTGATGCTAGCACTGGGGAGCGGCTGCAAATACAGATGAAGCTTCGCTCACTGGCCTGCCACTCACCTCCTGCTATGTGGCCCAGTTCTTAACAAGCTATGGTCCACTACGGTCCACAACCCAGGGGTTGGGGATCCCTATATAAGAGGAATACCAAGGATTGCTGGCAACCACCTGAAGCTAGGAGAAAGGCATGGGACAGATTCTTCCAAGAGCTTCTTAAAGGAAGGAACCCTGCTGACACTTCAGTTTGGGAATTCTAGCCCCCAGAACTGTGATAGATTAGATTTCTGTTGTTTAAAGCCACCCAGGTTGTGGTAATTCATTATGGCAGCCCTAGGAAACTAATACAGCTACTGAGAAGCTATGTAATCTTGGGCAAGCCTCTCCGTACCTTAGTTTCCTTGTCCATAAAATAAGAATAATAGACCTTAACTCATAAGCTTGGATTATAAGGATTAAATGAGCTAATCTTTTAAAACATTTAGATTAAGTTCTGACACATGGTAAGTGCTATATAAATGTTAACTAAATATATGCTTGTGTTTGCATAAAGAAATCTTGAGAGGACAACCAAGAAACTAATATCTGTGCCTGTAGAAGGGAAAGAATAAGGAGTGGACATATGGGGGCAAGATTTTGCAGAGCCTTAGCAATTTTCAGGCTTTTTATCTATTTTTCTCTTTGAACCCATATGAATGTATTATCTATTTAGAAATTAAATTAAAAATTATTTAAAAACACAAATCATATTACTGTCCTGCTCAAAACCCTCCAGTGGTTTTCCATCACATTTATAACAAAATCAAATATCCTTACCGTGACTGACAAATGCCCACCAGAATGTGGGCATCCCTCTCCACAGCTCTCGGTTCATTTCCCCTTTCTCGCTCTCTCCTAGCCTGCTTTACTTTTCTTCAAAGAATGTATCCCCTTGATATTACATATCTGTTGATTGTCTCCTCCCACTTTAAGTTCCAAGAAGGGAGGAACTGTGTCTGTCTTGTTCACAGCTGTATCCGCAGTCCTTAGAGCAGAGCCCGGCACATTCAGTAAATATTTGTTGAATCTGTGGATGAAATGAGACATTACATGTAAGGTGCTTAGCATGGCACACCTGGGTTCCCTTCCCTTCCCTTCCTTTCCCTTCCCTTCCCTTCCTTTCCCTTCCCTTTTCTTCCTTTCTCTTCCTTTCGCTCAGACATATTCACTCTTTTCTTATACCTCACCCCACAACCAAGAATATCTCCCATATGACCAAGTGGATTCCTTCTCTCATGCCCCCCTTTCTCACCCATTTCTACTCTTTCTTCTCTAGGTGGCCTTTACATTCGGCTGTTGATCTGGAGTGTGACATGTCTTCTCCATTAGACAATGGTTCCCTATGCAGGAACTTTGGAAACTGTGGTTCGGCCTCACTCTGGCTCTCTCCTTTCCAAGGACTCAGCCTGTGGAGCTACCCACAGGGACCACTGTGTCATTTCCTCACTCTGGTAAAGAATTCCAGTCTTATTCCCCTTCTCTGTCAGTAAGTCCCTCCTTCAGTCTAACTGAAATCATCCTTGCTACAATAAAGAATGAGTTTCCTCTTAGTTCCCTAGGGCTCCTGAGAGTAGTTGGGCCAATTTTTTCTGTCATCTTTTGTTGGTTGTCAGGGACATGGAGTCTCCAGGTCAGGCTCTCAGGCAGAGCCACGCTGACCAGATGCTTGGCAGGAAAGATTTCTCCTTTATTTAGCTCAGAAGACCTCAGTGGGTCCTGCAGGGTCATTAAGTCTCCAGGACTGTTGTCTATCAGGTGGTTGAGAACCAGGCACAAGGTATGATGGGTACTGTAGTAGTAGTTAATGAACCTGGATGATGGGAGAGATTGACACCTGTGACCTTGACCACCTCACTCCCTCCTCCCCTTCTTAGTTCATCCATTCATTCATTTAGCCTTTCAGAGTAAAAGTCAGGAGCACCAACTATATACCAGACACCCAGTTCTTACATTCTCTAATCTCTCTTTCCCTGTCTTTAAAATGGGACTAATAGTACCCTACTACTTCTATGGCCATCATAAAGATTAAATGCGCTAATATATATAAAGTCTTTAGCATAATACTTGACTCATTGTAAATACTTAATAAACATGTTGTTTTTCAATTTAATCAACACTGAGAGATGCCAGCTCTGGACCAGGCTCTCAAGGGTGTAGTGGGAAATGCAGATATAGAAACAGATATTAATAAAAGCAGGTCAATTCAACAAGGCGTTTGGGGACAAGGTGGACCTGGTACTCTGCTGGGGGACCTTAGGGAAGGCACACCCTCTCTGGTCCTGCCAAGGAGAAGACAGGAGTTAGGACGGAGACTGATGCCTAAAAATAAGGTGAGACAGGAGTAAGGACTTGGGGTTGAGCCAGTGGACTCTGCCTTCCAAGCTGCCAGCTCCTCTGAGTGTGACTTTGGGCAAGCCCCACCCCAAACCTCAGTTCCTCCTCTGAACAGTAGAATCATCACATGAGGTGGCAAGGTAGTTGTGAAGATTCAAGAAGAGAACAGATGGCAAACTTGAGGTGCTGAGCCCTTATGTGAGAGCAGTGCCAGCCCCGGCCCGCCTGAGGTTGCGGAGGAATTTCGTCCATGGCAGGGAGGACATAGAGCTGAAAGCTGGGAGGTCTGCCTTGCTGCTGTAGCTCCTCTCATGCTGGTGGCTATAGCGTTTGAAGAGGCTGAAGACCCAGTACTTGCCATGCCCCAAGAAGTCTGTTATGGGGTTCACTGGATGTGGTACTGAACCTCAGGCTAAGGACTCACATGCAGGCACATCTGAGGTCGGGGGGTACAAGGGCCCCCTGGGATATTACATCTGCTACTATCCTGGGCCAGTGGGGACTGGATAGACAGTACAGGGCTTCAGCCCTGCTCGGTAAATGAGTCGCTACATTCTTGGACAAGTAACTCAGGCTCCCTGAGCTTCAGTCTCCCCATCTATCAAATAAGGGCAATGAGATTGACCTGGAGAGTCTTTCAGAATTGACTAGTCCTATTCTCCAGCTTGTCGTGGTCCATTCCTTAATCCCCTTGCCCTTCTCATGGCCCTGGTGAAGTTATAAGTGAGGCGGTTTCTGCCACTTTGCTTAGTCTCTCCTTTAGACTGGAGGATCCTGAGGGCAGAGCTTTGTCTCTTCCTTCAAACTGGAAGGTGGGGCTATGTCCCTTCCACATGCTCCAAATGTTGGTATTCTCTAACATTTACTGTACACAGTGATACAATACAACAGGCTCTTCGCACACATCATCTCTGTTCATTATAGAACATCGATTTTATGAATGTACCCATTTTACAGATAAAGAGACTGAAGAGGCTTAAGGAGTTTAAGTGACTTGTTCAAAGTTACCCAGCCAGTAGACAGAGGAGTCGGGATTTGTTTAGAGGCCCATGTCAGGGTTATGAAAGGAAGACAGTGTTTGGGTAAACGCTGAGCCAAACCCCAGCTTTTTTACTCATTCACTAGCTGTGTGACCACAGGCGAGTCTGGAGTGCTCTGGCCTGTTTCCGTATCCTTATAACAGGACCAATGACTCTACTTCACAGGGAGATAATACATGCAGATGTCTGAACAGGGCCTGGCACACGGTAAGTGCTCAATAAAGGGTGTTGCCTCTTCCCTTCCTTCTTTCCCTCCTCTGGGAGGGCCTCCAGGCCTGGGCATACTCCAGGCCAGGCTGAGCTAGCTGTCTCAGAGGCAATATTTGTGTCCCGTCCTCCCACACTGATAAGGCCTGGAGGACTGCTGCCCCCACCCAGGGTCTCTCCATTCTCAGGCAGCCTTAGTCCACTGGGGCAGAGGGGTTAGGCGGTAGTATGGGGGTAGTCTCCAGTCCGATGGAGACACAGTCCAATTAGAGAGGAGAGATACCGGTCCAGACCTGACAGTGAGTGAGAAACCACAGCATTGTGCCACCTCATTGCACGAGGTTTGTGGCTGGGGTGTGGACACAGGAGGCAGACTTGTTTGTGCTCTGGCAGGGAGGTTATCTGGAGCTCTGTCCTACGTTGAGTAAACTGCTGGGGTCACTCACCTTTCGGAGGGCGGAACATGTCATGTGGACAGCAGCTGGGGAAGCTGGCATAGTCCAGCTGCTACTTGTTGAAGAGAAAGCCCCATAGGCAGCTAAAGCTATGCATGGTAGAGCAAACAGGAATTGTCCCCTGGGGACCCAAGGCCACCCAGAGTTGGTGCATGTTCTTCTACACACTGCCTGTTGACATCCTCTCCAGCACTGAGCACTCCTGGACCCCAAGGGCCTCAGATCGCATAGGCTGCAGGAGACACCAGGAAACACTGAGGCAGAGTAGATTCCTCCTCCCCAACAGACTCCCATAGTCAGGAATAAGCAAGCCCCCCACCAAAGCAGGAAGGACTGCAGGTAGACTGCAAAGAGAACCCTGGAAGCAGAGGGCTCTGTGCTCAGCAATGCTCCCTACTTCAACCGGGAGTCCCACTCTTGGGAGAGGGCTGCTGAGGAGGGGGAGAAAGTCCCGCCGGAAGCAGAGGGATGGCCACGTTGACCTGACCCTTATCTGGAAGCCCTAGCATTCAGGCAGGATATTGCACCAGGAATGGATCTTCCTTGGTGCCACCGACTTGGAGGCAACAGCAGACATTGTCCCCCAAGGCCAGAATCACTTTGTAGCCCATACTGAAGGACTGTTAACGGCTGACCTGGAAGGTGAGGACCTGCTCTGGGAATAGGAAAGAACATGAGGCTGGACTCCCAGGGACCCTACCTTCAGAATCTTTGGATTGCAGACCCAGGGCTGAAGGGGGCTCTCAGCCTCCAAGGCCCAACACCATCCCAACTACCATTTTCACTCACCTCTGAAATTTTCCAACCTCCCTGTAAAAGACTTCAGCCCCATCTGAAGTACTCCTGTTCCCTCTGAAATAATCTAGTCTCCCCCAGAAGACTTTAGCCTTCTCCATAATATTGCAGCCTCCCTCTGAAATTCTCTAGATTCTCTTCACTCAATACTCTAGCAACTTCTGAAATAACCCAGCCTCAGTGAATTCTGTAGCCCCCACTGTACACTGCTGCAGTCATCTCTGAAGTACTCCAGCCCCTGCTCCACCGTTAAACTCTAGCTCAACTTTAAAATGTGTGCTCTAACTTTAACACTGCAGCCCCCTGAAATATGCCAACATCCATAATACTCTGCACCCTACTTTAATACTCCAGCCCTCACTCCCGTTATAGTTCTCCACCCCCAGTGAAAATCTTCCAGCCCCTTTGGTAACACTTTAGCCCCACTCTGACACCCAGCACCTCTGCAATGCTCTCTCCTGCCCCAAAGGAAAGATGGACTCCAAGGCCTGCCCAGAGCATTTTGTAGTAGTATTCAATCCAGCTTCTGCTGGTTCCCATGTCCTCCTGGGCCTCAAACAGCTCCCGGACATTAGCCTAGGGGAGTGTCAATATCCGTGGTGGAAGGAGGCTATGGGATGACTCCACTGGCTTCCTCGAGGTACTCCTAGCCTAGCATAGTCCCCTTCTATAAATCTCCCCACCCCCTAGATAAGAACTCCACTAACAAACATGGTGGTAGTCCCCAAAGGTTGGAGGCAACCAGTCCCTGTGTGGACGCACTTCTGACCTGCTAGGTTGACTTGTAATGAACTCCCCGGCTGGGTCAGCTGCCTAGAGACAGTCCCACAGGCTCAGTCAGCCCCAGTACCTGGCCATTTTCCCCACTGTGTCACTCTGAGAGACACCTGTCCTTTGGCTCCATGGGTAGCTAGACCACGGCCAAGAGAAGCTAGGCCGAAGTATCTAGGTCAAGGCCAAGCTGCCTCTGTTTGAGGACCACAATGACTCAGCAGGGCCTCTGGGTCATCGGGGAGCAAAAGTGGGCCCCCTGAGAAGGGCTTCAGGTGGTGGGGGAACCTTCCTGCCTTGCGTTGTGCTTGTCCAAGTGCCACCTACCAGGTCACCCTTATGTGAGGGTGAATGTAAGCAGAGTCTAGCAAATCCTTGATTGCAAGGTGGCTACATGGGAAGTGATCTTAATTACAGGTTCTGCAAGCAGAAGGAACTGGATTCCCAGCCCAGCTCTGTTGTTACTTAGGCAAATCACTTTCTTTCTCTGAACTACAAGTGGTTTTGCCTTTGGAACAGAGATAACCCTTATCTTGCTCTTTACCAGTTTCCTTCAAAGTTCAAGTGAGATAGTGGTTATAGAATAAATATTTTATTTGGCAAATATCTATTGAGGGTCTACTATATGCCTGTTCTCTGTGACAGAGATTCTAAAAGTCCTGATCAGAGCTCCCTCCCTGGCTCTTGACAGTTTTTTTGTATAACTACTATGTACAAATTACTTTCAAAGCCAACATTTCCTTTACTACTCATCCTAGGAGACAAATATTACTGTTCTGGTTTTATTGTTATAGAAACTAAAGCCTAGAATTGTTAAACCGCTTGCCTGAAATAACACAGCTAGTAACTTGTGGGGCTTAAATTTGAACCATGCCGCCTTTGACATGAAAGAGGTCGGCGTATCGCCCAGTCCTCTTCCACCTCCACCTCTCACACCCTGGTTCTTCTGCTGTGGGGAGATGAGCCAGGTCTGTTCCTAGGGGTCCTGGCATCAGGGGCTCAGTCTGTTTAAACCCTGTCGTCCTGGACAGAGGTCCTCTCAACCTTATTGGCACCAGGAACCGTTGTTCCTATGAGAATCCAATGCCTGATGATTTGAGGTGCAGCTGAGGTGGTGATGCTGGTGCTGGGGAACAGTTAGAGATGAAGCTTTACTCACTTGCCAACTGCTCACCTCCTGCCATGTGGCCCGGTTCCTACCAGGCCACAGACTGGTCTATGGCCCTGGGGTTGGGAACCCCTGCTCCAGGAGTCCCCAGTCTTATAGAGGACAAGAGGACCAGACTCAGAGCAAGACATACGGAGGCTGAGCAGACCTCATAGGCCATCTTGTCTCACCCTGTCTTTGTACAGATCAGGAAGAGTCCCAGAGATGGGCAGACATCTGCTCAAGATCTCACAGACCATCCGAGGCCTTGCCTCTTACCCAGGCGAAGATTTGCCAGCCATAAAAGGCAAAGCCTGTCAAAGGCCCTCTAGTGGTGAAGACAATAAATGCTCAAGGTTCAGAGAAGGAAGAACACGCACCAGGCCTAGAAGGCTGAGCCTGGGCCAAAAAAAAAAAAAAAAAAAAAAAAAGGCTGCCAGCGCGGGAGAGTGGGGCGGGGTGGGGGGTGGGGGGGATGACGACCTCTGTACAAAGGCTTGGTAGTGGGACTTGTGGTATTTATCACCATGGAGGCCCATCCCTGGTTCATACATGAGGTCAGTCCGTGTGGATCTCAGAAGCTTGCTCGCCCTGTTCGTTGTCTGCTGAGACCAACCGTTATGCTACGGAGCTGCTCTAATGATTGTGGTTCTTCCTGTGCCTGAGCTGAAATTCTGCCTGCCTGAGCCTCCACCTGCTGGTGAGAGTTCTGCTATCTGGGCCCCAGAATGAAAGTCATCCCTGGCTCCAGAACCACTGAGGGGGAAGGAGATCTTATTCAGAAGTCTCGTCAATAGGCAATCTAGTTATCCTTCAGAACTGAATCGGATACTCTCTCCTCTGGGAAGTCATCCCTCTCTCCAAGGCAAAGCTTATTTCCTCTTTCATTCCTATTTTCAACTAGTACCTATGAAGTATCTGCTAGGTGCCAGGCACTTGCAAGGTACTGGGTAGATTAAGTAACAAAACCCTTGCCTAGTAGAGCTGAAAGTCTAGGAGGGAGAAAAAACACATCAACTAATTCATGTAATAATAGCTGTTTTTTTTCCCTGAAAAATATCTAACCAAGGTTGACACATTTCATTTGGCAGTGATAGCTTTTTGGTTTCTTTTAACACAACTTTTTAAAGTGACCCAGCCAGTTGTCTTTTAGAACATTCCATATTATTGATGAGTCTAAAGATTCCCTCACAGTGTCATTTACCTTATTCCTCTAAATGTTGTATCTCTTGTCACTGCAAGTTAGGTCAAGAGCAGGGGTAGGCAAACATTTTCTGTCAAGGACCAGAAAGGAAATATTTTTGGCTTTGCAGATCACACAGTTCCTGTTGCAACTACTTGGCTCTGTCACAGTAGCATAAAAGCATACACAATATATAAATGGAGCGTGGCTGTTTCAACACAACTTTATTTATGGACACTGAAATTTGGAGTTAATGTAATTTTCATACATCATGCAATATTATTATTCTCTTGAGTCTTTGAACTATTTAAAAGTGTAAAAACCATTCTTAACTCATGGGCTGCACAAAAACAGGCAGAGGGCCATAGGTGACTCATAGTTTGCTGACATCAGTTATGGGGTTCCCACCAGATCTCCCCATTGAAAAGGAGATACCAGATCAGCCGTACAGTGCGCCTTCAGCACGCCTAAACATTCTGTTCTTTAAAATCTTTCACCTGGTTGTTTTGGCATCTGCTATGCCCTGAATTGTGCCCCCCCATCCCCGCCGCCCCGCGCTGCCCCATTTAGGTGTTGAAGCCCTATATGGAAATAATTAGGTTAAATAAGGTCATAAGGGTGGGGCTCTAATCAGATCAGACAGAAGTCCTAGTAAGAAGGGACACCAAAGAGTCGGTTCTCTCTCTGCTATATGAGGACACATAGAGAAGGCATCTTCTACAAGCCAGGAAGAACGCTCTCACCAGAAACCAGCTCTGCCAGACCTTGATCTGGGACTCCCGGCCTCCGAAACTGTGAGGAATAAATGTTTGTTTTTTGGGCCACCAGTCTATGGGATTTTGTTATGGCAGCCCTAGCTGACAAATACATTGGTATTCTCACCTAAATTGATTATCTAATTGGGGCTGCAAAATGGAGTTTTCCTTCTAGTGTGGTAGATAGCATTTGTCTACAAAGAAAAGTGTTCCCTCATCAACTAGGAATTAACTATAGTTCCTCCCAAAAAAGCAGGATAAATGCTTAATTCTCTAAAGGAAGGTTTCTGTTTTTTCTTTTAAAATGAAAAATTCTAGAACCTGTTTGTATGCTGAGAGGATAATTCTGTGGAGAGGGAGAATTAAATGGTGCAGGAGAGGAAGTTATGGAAAGTATGAAGTCCTCAAAAGGTGAGAGGCTTTGGAGTGTAAATGGGGAAGGGAGAGGAGAGGTAGGAAGTTGAGGGAACAGGAAAATCGGTGTGAACTGGTCAGCTGGGCAGACGCAGAGGTTCAGTTTACTGAGAAATGCCCCAGAGGGTTTCCGGGCCTGATTAGTGTCCTTTTGAGGCTGAGAGTTGTGACCTTATCTGCATGGTAGGTGGTTTTTTCTTCCATGCCCAGAGAAGGTGGATGGTTGGATTACCGCAGGTCTGGGGCTTTCCAGGCAAGTACACTGGAGGGAGAGGAAGGCAAGCAGTGCAGGGTCTTTGCAAAGGAAGGCTAGAAGGAGTGGCAACAGAATCTAAGATGGTTGAAAACAGAAGTGATAGCAAGAGAAGTGATAGCTAGATGGGAAATGGATAGGTTTCAGTGGGCTTGCTGGGCTTTGAGTTTTGGTTTTGGTATCAGTTTTTAGAATTGAATTAAAGGAGCGTGTGAGCACAGGAGGCTGGAAAGATAGCAGAAGATTTTAGCAGCTCCTCATGAGGCTTCTTTGCCCTTTGCCCACCAGTCAGTCACTTATGCCACACAGGGAGCAAGTGCCACATAGAGGACAAGTAGTGGACATGACTCCTATCTAAGCCCCCAGCACCGAGCCTGGCATAGAGTAGTGACAGGGAAGGTTTGAGGTTTGATGAATGAATGATAGCAAATACTTAAATGGTGCCAAACACTAGTCTAACAGCTCATTGATTTCTCCCAAGACTCCTGTGAGGTGGGGTCTACTATTATCCTGTATGGTTGAGGAAACCGAGGCACAAAAAGTAAAATTATTTGTCCAAGGTCACGGAGCTAGGAAGAGGCAGAATTGGTCTACAAACCAGGCAATCTGGACCCAGAGTCTGTGTTCCTAACCACCAGGTTATTCTAAATGGATGAATGAGATTCATAGAATCTCTGTCCTGAGTGATACCAGATATCTTGAGGTCGAGAGATCCAGAGACAATAAACAATGAACTGAGAAACACACCTTCTAGATTGTGACAACTGCCATGAAGGAGACCATTTGGGTACTAAGAGCAAGAAAGAGGGGACTTCCTTAGATGGGGTAGTCAGAGAAGGCTTCTCTGAGGAGGCAGCACTTCAGGGAAAGGATAGGAAGAAGCTAGTACTGTGAAGAGCAAGGAGAAGAGTGTCTTAGGAAGAGGGAATAGCACGTGAGAAGGCCCTAAAACAAAAATTCAATGTATTCTAGGAACTAAAAAGGATTCCAGTGTGGCTGAAAAGGAAGATGGCCCAATGGGACTGGAGAAGTGGGCAGGGGCCAGGCACAGGAGAAGTGGGAGGCCATGGCAAGGCATTTGGATTTTATTATTCTTTATTATTATTGTATTGTATTTTTATTATTCCAAGTAAAATGGGAGGTAAGTCATTAGAGAGTTTTAAGCAATTTGGTCCAATTCCTATTTTAAAATCAGAAGCAGTTTTGTTCTATTCATTTGTTTATCAAGTCATTGATTCTTAAATTTCTTCATTTATTTCTTAGTTCTTACCTTCGATTATTTTTTTATTGAGCTTTCAATTGTTCACCTGTTAATTCCTCTGTACCTTGAATAATTCATGCATTTCTATGCTCAAAGAGTCCATGACTCTGTACCAGACCCAGTCCTTGCCCTTCAGGAAAACATATCTCATACCCCCACATCACAGGAACCAGCAGTCACCAGGCGGAAGGTGCTGCTGAGAGCTGTGCTGGTGAGGGGGGTGATGATGATCAGGGAAGGCTTTCTGAGGAGCCAGACCTTGAAGGATAACCGAGAAAGCCTGGTAGATTGGGGGACCCTCAAGGACAGGGATCAGTCTATTTCATCTCTGTGTTCCCTAAGCCTGACACCTGACAGGCAGTGATAAATGTTTGTTTGTTAAATGAACACATGGACCAATGGCCAATCAGAGAGTACCTGATGGTGGAGGAGATGGTGCCCAGCCAGGGAGAAGCCACCTCTCCCAAGTACCCCAAGTACCTGTACGTTCACCTTCTCCCCTGTGTCTTCCTCCCATTACTCCTCCCATTTTCCTAAGGAAAAAGCATTCTTACCTTCATCCCACCTACTTTGCCACCCACAATCACATTGGGCTATACCTGAGTCCTTGTGTGTATATGCACACACATACAGAGGCATTCTCACACATCCTTATTCACACATGCACAATGTGTCCTAGTTGTTGATTCCAAAATTACAGTCGTGTTCATTGACTATAATCATGCATGCACACGTACACACACACACACACACACACACACACACACACACCTATACTTACACACCCTCCCTGTTTCCCCACCATATCCCAACACACATACTTCACCAAACAGCCCTCCCACATGGCGTCTCCTCCCCAGATAGATTTTCCTGGTCCTTGGTCTAAAGCTGAAGAAGTAACAGTGGCCAGTATAGGGATTGAACCCCAAGTTGAGGGGGGGTCAGGGACTCCTACTAGTTGGAAAGGCTGGAACTGTGATAGAAGATGATAATTAAGTTTTTCTAAAACTTGGGGAGGCTGACACCCTCCCCTCCCTCACGGCGGCCTGAAGGCTGATTCCTCTAAAAAGCAATTTCCTAAAGAAAGAGTCTCCTGCTGCTCCCCACTCTCTGGCATCCCTGTGTCCCTAGTGCCCAGCCCCTGAGGATGGCAAGGCATGGCGACTGGATCCAAAGTGGCTCCAATGACAGCAGTCTGAAGTCAACTAACTGGCTGTGAGAATTTGGATAAGGCCTGTCCCCATCTATCTGGTCCTCGGTTTTCCCAGCTGCAAAAGGGCAGCGCGGATGAGGTGGGGTGGGGGGCTTCGGTGATAGAGAAAAGGCCCTCTTAACTTCGAATGCAATGATTCTAAAAGAGCAGATGCTTCTAAGGGGAGGAACCTGCCCCTTTGGCAGGGGCCCTTAGGAAGTCCGTGCTGGGGGTTCAGGTCTGCGGACAGGAGCTGGGGTTCAGGTACGGGGTTGCGAGAGCCGACCCCCGGTAACCCGGGGGAGGCGGGAAGTGGGGGCGGGCGGGCCAGGGATTTGAGGGCCCCTCCCCGCTGCAGGCAGCTGGCTTGGGGCTGGGGCGTGACTGCAAGTTCTCCTTGCCGCCACCGCCGTCGCGTCGCTGCGGCTGCAATAAGAGAAGTCCAAGACGGCTTCCTCCTGCCTGCCCAGAGCGGGCGGCGATCAGAGGCGGGCAGCACCCCAGTTTTCCTCAACCACACGTCGGTACTTGTGGCGTCTGAGAGCCCGGCTGGCTCGCCCTGGGGTCTATTAGAAGCTGCCTCCGCTGGGACCAGGTAGGCGACGGTCAGGTGGGGCCCGAGGGGCAGTGCGGTGCCCCGCCCCTAGTCCGCCTTCGGCCCCCAAGGGAGGGCTCGGGGAGGAGGGAGGGGTAAACCTGAATTTAGGGAGGGGAGCTGAGGGAGTTGAGAGCCAAAGGGGCCCCACCCCTAAAAGGACCTAAAGAGGAAAACTGAGGAGGAGACCTGGAGAGTAAGACCGACAAAATATGGGAAGGAGACTACGGGGATACGGGAAAACAGACTAAAGGAACCCCAAAAAAAAGTCTGGTGGGGAAAACGGAAGGAACCTGTAAAGTGAGATTGATAGAATTTAGGACTGGGCCTGAGTCGGGAAGAGGAACCTAAGGGGACCCCCTAAAGAGGCTGGGGGAGAAACTGAGGGGACCTTGAAAGTGAGGGTTCGGGGATGACCTGAGGGGTCTGAGTGAGGGGAATCAGGTGGTGGGACTGAAGATCAGGTGAGGGAGTTGGTTGGAACGGGTGAAGGAGAACCATTCCTGGAGGATGCAGACTGTGAAACGCAATCCCAGGGGTCCATGAAGTCCCCCTATCTGAAAACGGTAGAAGTCGGAGGTGAATCTTGTAGCGGGAGGAGTGAGGCTGGTAGCCAGGAGGGGAGCGGAGACTACCAAGAATCAGCCCCGTGGACCCTCCTGCGCCTGCACGGGTGGGAGGGTCGCGGATAGCGAGAAGACACCTTCGAGGCGCTAGAGGCGTGGGTCGCGGCTTCCTGGGGAAGTCCCCGCCCTCATCAGGGATGGGCCTCGCTGGGTGCCCCCTCCCCGCCCGCTGCGGCGGTCTCAGTCTACGTTCCTCTCAGGATCCGGGAATTGCTGGCCGCCCCGACGGATATCCTGCTTTTGACCGTGATTGCCGGGAGGGGCTGTCTCCATGGAAACAAGAGGGCGGAGAGGCAGAACTCCATGCTTGGCTGCTATAGCGCGCACTGCCCTCGCAGCCCCTTTGGTTCCCGCTCCGCCCCATTTTGGGCCCTCAATTGGGGGCCTGCTGCTGAACAGAGGAGTAAGGCGATGGTGCTCCGTGTTCAGGGTACCTGGGGTGGGTAATCTGCAGTCTCAGGGACTTGACCAAATTGGGCCCTTGGTTGCTGTGTGACTTTAGGCAAGTTATGGGGCTTCCCTGGGCCTCATTTTCCTCATTCGAGTTACGGAGGGAAATAATTTCTGCCCCTTCCCAACCCATCCCCAGTTATAAGAATCAGGTGCAGAAAGCAGTTTTTACCAAGTGTCCTGGAGAGGTTAAAGAGTTATTTATCACTAATCCTGGGGAGCCTCCCCTTCACCTTCCCAAAAGCATGTAGGAAAACCAGAAAGCCTGACAGGGCCTCCAGACATCAGCGCACAGTTGACAGCTAATAAATGTCTGTGATCTGTTGAGGGAAAATCAATAGGTTTGAGATCTGTCCCCAACCCCCATGGTGCCACACCCAGTAATCCTGAGTCCTTCTGCCTCCTTCCATCCGTGCTGACGGTGGTGGTAGAAGAGCAGGGCTCTGTTCCCATGTCACAGATGGGAAGATGGAGCTTTGAGAGTCAATGACTGACAGGGCCAGCAGTAGAGACCCAAAGTCCAGAGCATCTTGTCCGTGAATGTAGTAGCCAGAGCTGAGGCCTGAGCTACCCTGCATCCCTCTCAAATCCCATGTAGCCCTCTGGAGAGGCGAGTGGGTGAGAGGGGAATGGTAGAATATGGGGTTCATGGGCTTCCTGGCTGGCTCCTGCTCCCCAACAAGCCTGAAGCTGTGAGTGAAGATATGAGAGTATTCGTGAGTAGGATTTGGGCTTTGAGTGAATGAGCGTGAGTGTATGAGCATATGTGTGGGTATTCCGGTGTTTTCTGCAGCCACTTGGGGCTGATATAGAAAAGAAAGTGGCCAGACCTTGAGAGGCTAGGACCCTAAACCTGCAGAAGGAGGAGTCAGGGCCCTTCCTGCTGGCTTAAAGTAGCACCCAGGGAGGGAGCTTCCTGTCAGGTCACACTATGGAATCTAAAGTCCTATTTCCTCAGCAACCCATGGACCACCCATGCCTCCCAGCCCCCAAGAATGTTGAGTCCCTAAAGAGCTCTGTTCTAGAGGTTAACGAGTGTGTTTTCAACAACAGATGAGAAACCACTTTTACCTGTAAGTGGAGAAAATTCAGCTGACACCTTCAGGACCATATGGAGGGTAAAGCCAGCATGGTCAGGATAGGTCTCCTCTCTCCTCCCCTGCCCCCACCCTTCTCCCACCCTACCCCTCATGCCTGGCCCCACCAGGGCAGTAGAGTCAGATTGGGCTGTGTCTTAGCCTTTGGGTATTCAGGGGTGGGGAGCGGTAAGCCCTCAAGAAGGCTGGTGTGAAATGGCCAGGGTTCAATGGGAGGTGAAGGAGATGAGGGCTCTGTGAAGGCACTCGAGCTTCATGAGAGGTGGAGGGTCTCAGTGAGGGATGGAAGACTTTCATGGGGGGAGGGGAGGGGGTCAGGTCTTGGTGACGTATGGGGGTGCCGTGGGACCGAAACTTCGGTTCTGCCCCTCCAGCCCTTGCTGCCCGTGGCCAGCCCGGAGGCTGAGGAGAAGCCGGAACTCTTGCAGGATGGTGGTTTCCTGCTGCTGCCCAAAGTCCCAGTTCCCTTTTATTGAAATCCCCCAGGCAGTTGGGCCAGCTCAGCCTTCCCACCTCGCCCTGGGAACTTCTCTTTCTTCTCAGTCTTGCCACTCCTCCTCCCTCGGTCTTGGAGGGGCCTTCCATCTAAGGAATGGAGCAGAAGTGAAAGTTCACTGAGTACCTACTGTGTGCCTGCTGCTTTCAGGGGCTTGACCACATTTGATGCTCAGAAGCAACCTCATGAGGTAGAGATTTATATTCCTGTTTTCTAGGCAAAGAAACTACAGTTCAGAGAGGTGAACTGACTTGCCCAATATCTCAAGCTAGTTGTCAGGCCTGGGAGAATTTGCACCTAAACCTGTCTCCAGATCTTACAGATACTTGGCAGGGGTTGGGGGGAGGGGAGGAGGGACAAGACATCCTGGGTCTACATCAAAGCCCTGGCTTTGGAAAGTATAGCCCTCAAGAAAGGATGAGTAAGCCGGGGGCTCCTATGTCCAGGAGTAGGGGTGGGAAGGAGGCAGGCTTCCCACTGGGTGGCCAGCTGCCATACGGCAGCGGTGGTGTGTTCAGTTGGCCAGGAGCTGGGAAGAAAATATGATGTTCACCAGTCAGGGCCAGCATGACCTCCTGCTCAGGCTTTGGAGAACATGGCCACGGTGCCAGGAACAGAACTCTGGACCTGAATTAATAATCCTGGCTTTGAATACCCTGTCTGGCTATTTGACCTCAAGCAAGTCACTTCCCCCTTCACACAAGAGGGGGTGCTGATTAATGGTCCCTGAGGGCCATTCTAGCTTTGCTGCTTGTTGTTCTCAGCTTCACTTAGCCACTGCACACTGGGCAAGAGTCACACTTCTTCACGCCTTCCCCCGAAAATGCACAGAAGGTACAGATGCAAAAATTGAGGTTCAGAGGGCTGTAATTCATTCAAGGTCCCAGAGTCGGGTAGGGCCACACAGAGGAGACACTGAAGGCCACAGCACCATGTTCCAGGGTTGCACCTCGGCTATGACACCCACAACTTGATTTTGACCCAGATGAGCCTCTAGAAGCCAACTTTTGTCAACCAAATGTTCAGGAGGTACATTTATTCATTAACAGATTCAGGTCCCTATCTATAAAATAGGGGTAATAATAAAACTCACCTCATAGGGTCACTAAGTAAAATTATGCATGAGAATTGCTTGGTACAATGCCAGGCACTGAATAGAGGTATTCAGTATATTAGCATTTTTAAACTAATAGTTATTGCCTCCCAGATTCCTAGGAGGTCAAATAATTCTCCAAAGAATTGGTGGCACTAGTTGGTATCAGAGCTAGACCAGGACAGAGAGTTGGGTGAGGAATATTTTCATGCAGAAGCCTGAGTGGAGAGGACCCAAACTGCTCCCTCTCTCTTTCCTATCTTCATGTCTTTAGTTCTGTCTCTGACTGTCTTCATCTCTGCCTTTCTCTTTTTCTGTCTCTGTCTTTCTCTGTCTCTCTACTTCTCATTTCTGTCTCTTTCTCTTTGTTTCTCTCTGGCAGTGAAGCGCTGGAGCCAGCTAGTTCTGGCTCTAGGGAGCTGAATCTTTGCATCTCTTTCCAGCCCAGCGTTCAGGAAGTCACTTTGGTAACCTGAAATCAGCCATGGTGGGAATATTTTCACCATGGAAATCAGTAAATGCTAAAAATGAGAACTTTTTTTTTTTTTTTAAAGTGTCAGTATACTAGTACACCACACTGGGTTTCTCTCTTTGTCTGTCTGTGTTTAGGTCTCTGTATCTCTCAATCTCTGTCTCTTTGTATCTGCGTTTTCTTTTTCTATTTCTCCCCATCGCTCTCCTCTGACAAAGAACACAGTTACTTTCAGTGCGGCCCACTTACTGCCTTGGGCCCGGCAGATGCCAGACCCTGTGCCCCAAGCCTTTACCCCACATCCCTCCACCCCCTCTACATGGTGGTACTCAGAGGTCCAGGCCCAGCCCCAGGCTCTGGTACCCAGCAGGCTTGGGAGTACAAAGCCCTAAGAGCTGACCCCGCTGCCTGTGACCATAGCATCAGACCTGTTAGGGCTCTTCCTCAGCCCACAGAGCCCTCTGCCTCCTTCTCAGAAGCTGACAGTTTCTGAACCCCCTCCCTGCCACTACCTTCTAGGTGTGCTGAAGTCAGGGCTCTCCTTTGGCTGATTTGACAACATCTAGGTAATATGTACCCAAGTGGTAACAGTATATCTAGGTGGAGATCCAAGAGGTTGTATTAATTTGTGTCTTTTAGAGGGGAGTTCTGTGTAGGTCTGCCGCCAGGGAAGGGCTGTGTATATCTCTCTGTGTCCCTGCGGGGGCTTCATGCATCTGTGCATGCTTTTAGGGATGGCTGTAATTATCCATGTCTGTGACCGGGCAATGAAAAGAAGTGGTTCAGATTCTGGAGCTAAACGCCAGAGTACATCAACTCTGTGACCTTGGACAAGTTTCTGAACCTCTCTGTGCCTCATCAACAAAATAATACTTACCTCATAGGGTTGTTATGAGAATAAACAGGTAGTGTAAGTAAAGTGTTCAATGTGGTGGCTGACACATAGTGCTATAAATCCTGTATATACTGTTCTTGTGGAGCGACCATGTGTGTGTGGATGGGTGAGGGCTGGAGGTGTGTATATATGGAGGTGTGGATATCCTTGAAGATGTATGTGTCTGTGAATCTGTACAGAGGAGCTCAGAGCCTCTGCATGAGGTGCTGTGTGTAGCCGAGGTTATACGCGTGTCTCAGAATGTGTCAGGAGCGCTGTGTGGATCTGCCATTTGAGATGTGCATATCTTCCTGTGAGAAAACCTTCATTCTCACCCTGTAACCCCTGTTTTCATCTTACCCTCCATCTGTCCTCTCAGTGGCTAAAAGCCCGGGAGGCCGCCCCCCACCTCCATTCTTTCTCTGGCCCTAACCAGCCCTGCAACATCCTGGAGCCTCTCAGACATGGTGGTTTCACCCCAGGGGAGGGGTCCCGAGGTGAAGGTCTCGGCAATGGCTTGCCGAACAGGGACTATTTTAGGTTTCTCACCACAGCCCGCCTCACAGTTTACCACATAAGTGTCAGCCCCCGCTTCCAGGGGAGAACAGTCACAGTGAAGGGTGACAGGGGCTGGGAGGGCTAGAGCGGGGGTCAGGGCACTGCTGTGACAGAGTCATCATCTAGGCAGCCTAACCTGGTGGATCCAGAAAGGCTTCTTGGAAGAGGTAAGTGGTGCCTGTTAGGAGGGGCAGGACCCAGAGAGAAAAGTTGGAGAATATCCATAAAGCAAACTGGACTTGGGGGTCAAGAAAGGCAAGGCAAAGGCCCTCAGGCCCCTCTGGGGGGAATCAGTGTTTACTGGGCTGGCCCCACCCTGCAACTCTCCATTCCCCTCACATCTTAGGAAACTGTGCTCTCTCCCCCGGCAGTTCCTCTCTGAGTGTTGCAATGGCAGAGTTTCTGGCAGGGTGTGGGGACCCCTTGCTCAATGGCCTGCCAGCCTGTTGCTCAGGGGACACAGATACCAGGAAAGGCTTGGCTAATGGAGGGGCTCCCCAAGGTATCCTGGTGGCCCTGACTTCTGACCTGGGCCCTTCCCTGATGTGAGGATAGGAGCAAGCTCTGGAGGTAGGTGTCCACCCTCATTCTACCACCAGATGTAGCCCTAGGCTGCTGGGGTTTGCCGGGGGCCAGGCAGGGAACAGAGGCAGTGTCCAAAGAAAGGACTTGTTTTTAGGAGGCAGTGACTGGCAGCCCAATAGTGAGCTGATCGTGACTTGATAGAAATCCAATTAGAGAGATGGCTCTAACACTAAACTATGAGTGTACAAGGCTGTTAACCTGAGAGGCAGCCTGTGTACGTGTGTATGTGTGTCTGTGTGTGTGTGTACGTGCTGTGCATCAGAGCATGGGCTCCTGTGAGAGTTAGTTTGTTTTGGTGTGTGGTGGTATTGGTTAGCTCACTCATGCAAGTGTATGCTGTGAGCGTTGGTGTGTGACAGTTCCTGGTGTGTGTGTATTACTGTATGTGGTGGTGCAGCGGTGTGTCAAGTGAATATTAGTGTGAGAGAGTCAGTGTGGGTGGTGTGTCCTGTATGAGGGTGGATGTGTAAGTGCGCCAGGGGCGATGGGAAGGAAAATGAACGCAGAAGTCATGCTGGGGCAGAGCCCAGGCTTTCTGGCTTCCTGAAGAGGGCAGGAGCTGGCAGCTAGCTTGCAGGAACATTGGCAGAACCTTCATCTTCTATGTCCTTCTGTCTCACTCTCAGATCTCTGGCCCCTCCCAAGGACCATGTCGCAGCCTCACTGACCAAAGAGTAAGAGCCTGAGGGGTGAGTGGGGAGAGTGGGAATTGAGGCCTTTCAAGACCCCAAACGGGATGGGGGTGGCCTTCCTGGGCCCCACAACTCCTCACAACCCCCTCCTCCTACAAGAACCCTGTTGCTAGGTAACAGATGGGTGAGCCAGAATGAGGCAGCTTGAGAGACCAGAGGCTGGACCCACAACAGGAAATGGCCTTGATCCCTCTCTGCAGGGAATCTCCAGGTGCAGGCACACAGCCCTCACACACATTCGCACCAAACGCACATCAATTCATAACATGCAGAGACACAGAAAGACACACACACACATACGCATAGATATTCACACGTACTTCCACAGACCTGCACACACAGATAAACACTCGGAAAGGCACATATACTCCCACACAGGACTATGTACATGCACACGGTGATGTCACACAGACACAGAGGCAACTGTTCACACAGACTCGCATTCACAGGGATACACACACACACACTTGCACAGAAACATGTACATATCTACACACCCATAAGACATGAACACACACAGAGCCATCACCTGCATAGACATGTACACACACTTATATATACACCCGAACATTCTGCACACACACGCACACAGGCATACCCACAAACAAACTCACAAATACTTAGAGACATGTAAAGACACACGAGTTCTCTGAAAGAGTAACGGAAATACAACATACTGAAGCAATAGGAGGCGAAAATATATAAATAAGCACAGCAACATTTCAAGGCAGAAAACCAGCCCCGCCGAGGATACAGATACTCTCCAAACACACTCTGGCAGCTGGCTGGTAGATCCAATGGTGGCCATGCTTCATTTTTATCCCTCACTGGGGAGGACCCCCCACTCCGGGCCTGAGAGAGAAAGCTGCATGCCTGTGTGAGTGTGTGTGTGTGTGTGTGTGTGTGTGTGTGTGTGTACACACACGCACATGTCCAAGTATATGTGCATAGAGTGGCATATCTGGTAGGGGCCTCTGAGTGAGGCACGCTCCCATTTTTTAGCAGAGTACCTGGAATGGGCTGTGTATTCTGCAAGAAGTTGGAGCCAGGACCCAAGGAGGACGCTGGCCTCGAAGGGGACTTCAGGAGCTATGGGGCTTCGGACCGCTATGGCCCTGACCCTACGCAGGCCCGGTCTGTGCCCTCTTTTCCCCATATCCCCAACTACAACAACTTCTCCCCTCAGCCCACCAGCCCTGCCTTTCTCGATGGGGGCACCGTCAGGGGCATCTCAGGTGAGTCCAGTAGGCTAATAGCAGGTACTGCCCGGACCCTGGGAGAAGGGGAGACGTGGACTTGTCCTTAGGAACCTCCAGTATGATATGGGAGACACAGCCCTGCTTTCAGCATTCAGTCTGAGGGAGTATGTACAGCCCTACCCTCTGAAACCCCAGTCTGAGGAGCAGACAGCTCTGTCCCAGTGTGAGAGAGGGAAGAGGACAGATGTAAAATGTGAAGTCTTCTCTGTGGGGGGAAAAGGAGAAATCAGTGAACTGGGGACTTCCCAGGGTGGGAGGGATGAGTTTGAAGGTTTGTGTCCTGAATCCATGGTGGGGGAGGGGACAAGCTGTAAAGCCTGAATCAGGAATGTATTGGACTCAGAAGGCCTGTGGGAAGTAGGGCATGGCAGCAGTGGGGAGGCGCAGCACCTGGCTGGGGAACAGGACTCTAGAGGTACAGCCCCCTTGGAGCCCCATCCCATGCCCTACTCTGCTGAGTAGCCCTAACTCTGCAGGGCCCGGGGTGACCCTGTTCATCGCTCTGTATGACTATGAGGCCCGAACAGAAGATGACCTCACCTTCACCAAGGGCGAGAAGTTCCACATCCTGAACAACACGTAAGTGACTAGACTACCCAGCTCAAGTCATGGCTTTGTCCCTGTCCTCAGAAAGCTCCAGCCTAGTTGGGGACACAGAAACATGACAATAACAACCCTGAGCAGTTGCTATGATGTGGGAGTAGTATGAGGAACTATGGTCACAGAAAGAACACCAAACGTGGTCTCCAGGGTAGTGGTGATCAGGGCAGTCTTCCTGGAGGAGGTGATTTCTAAGCTGAGACTAGAAAAATGAATACATATTGAAGGAAGTGGTGAGAAAAGAGGAAGAGAGAGTGAGAGAGAATGAGAATAAACGATGACTTCTGGAAACCACCAACTGGTTCAGTCTAGGGGGATCATAAAGTATGAGGTACAGAAAGGAGAAAGGGCAAAGTGGAGAGGTGAATGGGAGCAGAGTCTGCAGGGCTTTTTAAGCCATGTTGAGGAGTCTGGATTTTATCCAGAAAGAAATATGTAGCCATTGAAGGGGGACGTTCAGTGTGGAAGTGACCTACTTAGCTGTTCACTGCCTACCTGAACCCCAGCCCAGCTGAGGAGCCAGAGGAGAAAACCAGCAGGCCCAGATGTCCCCAAACACATTCCTTCTGCAGGAGACAGTTTCCTGGGGGCAGCTGCAGTGGCTGGGGGTGGAATAGAGAAAAGCCCTAGGGCACGTGTGTCCAAGGTAAAGGATCGGCAGGGCCAGCCTCCACCTGATCCTCTCTGTGGCCCTATCTGACCACATGGTGTCCCAGAGGCTGGTTGTCACTGACATCTTCTGTTCTGTGCCTGCAGTGAAGGTGACTGGTGGGAGGCTCGGTCCCTGAGCTCTGGACTAACGGGCTACATTCCCAGCAACTACGTAGCCCCTGTGGATTCCATCCAGGCTGAAGAGTGAGTAGGGGACTGAGGGGAGACCAACCCCGTGGATAGGACTCTGGAGTCCAGATTCAAGGTCATCTCTGTCTCCTTATCTATAATTCTATTAAGGTCATTGTGAGAATGAAAGAAGATAATGATAATAATAGTAGATGATACTTATCTAGGATAGACTGTGTTCCAGGCACTATTTAAAGTGCTTTCTATGTATTAATGGAGTTAGGAACGAATATCCTATCCAAGTTCACATGGCTAGTAAGTAGGTGGAGCTGATATTTGAACCCAGATAATCTGGCTGCATTTGCTAAGCATTATATATATTGCCTCTCAGAGATAACAACAGTGTATGAGCTTTAAAAAATTGTAAAGTGCTAAACAAATTCAAAGGGGGCATTGATCAGAATTAATTGTACTGAGGAGGCAGGGAATTATCATTCATGGAGTAACATTATATACTTGAGATACTATGACAGGTACTTTACATACTTTGATTCATTTAATTCTCATATAACACTATTGATATTAGTATTGTCCCCATTTTACAAATACGGAAACCGAAGATCATAATTTAAAAAAAAAAATAATAATCCTCACATATATATACCTATATGGGAAAAGGAAAGATTGGAGAGACTGCAGAGTGAGAGTCACCAGGATTTGGTGACTAATTTGCCATTGGGGTATGAGAAGTAGGAGGAACCCAGGGTGGCCCAAAGTCTTCTTGAGGAATTTGCTAGGTGATGGTGCCATTTACTAAAGTGGGGTACACAGGAGCAGGTCAGGTTTGGGAGTGGGAACTTGTTGGGTTGAGGTTCATGGAGAGGAATACTCAGGTGGAGGAGACTGCCAGCAAGCAGATTAGGTTGTACTTTGCATGAGAAGCGCCCAGCCCATGCCATACCGTGCCTCTGAATTAGCCCAGAGGAAGGAGCATTTTCTCCTAATTGGCACTAAGGTTCTTTGTTTGCTGTGGCTCTTGCAGAGGGAATACCTGGGCAGGAGTGGAAATTTGGGACTCTTTGGAGTGGAGATGATAATTAAAACTTCATAGAGGAATGAAGGAAGAGGAAGGAGAGAGATTGCCCCTAGGACCCAAGTTTAGAGAAAGCTGCCCTTAAAGGAGAAAGAGCTGCTGGAAAACTAAGCCAGGCCAAGTCAGAGCAGCCAAGAGGGCGGAGAGGAGGTTTCAGGAAACAAAAGAGGGAGTATCAGAGGCTACCACTGGATTTGGCAATGGAAGTGACCTTGGTGAGAGATCTCTCTCTTTGTAAAGTAGGGTGAAGGCCAGACAGCAGAGCCTGGGAAAGAGTAGGAGGAAAGGAAGTAGAGACCCAAATGTGAAGTGCTTTTTCAAGTGAAGAGAAGACGAGAGATACAGCAGAATGTTGATGGCAAGATAGGGCTTAAAGCAGTTTGCTTTGGGGAAGGAAGAAATGCAGGCATATGTGCAGGTTGGTGGGATGGAGAGACTACAGATGGGGGCTGGTCGGTGGGGGAGAGGTGTCCCTGAGCAGTAGGGAGTGGACGGGATCCAGAGCTCAAGTGGGGGTGAGGCCTTCATCTGGGGAGGGTGGGAGTAGGCATGGCGGAGAGAAGGGGTGAAAGTGCAGAAGTTGGGAGGTTTGAGGGGTTCGTGCTTGTGTCCACATCTTGGAGGCAATGTCATGAAGCCCTGAAAGGCACTCAGTGCAGTGTCATGGTTAAGAGTTCAGGCCCTAGAACAGACAGTTTGGGTTCCTATTCCGGCAACACAGCTTAAGAGCATGTGGCCTTGGGCAAGTTGCTTAACCACAAGGTATCTCAATTTCCTCCTCTAATGGGGGTAAATAATAGTACTTACCTTATAATAAATATGTGTAGTGCCAGGTGGGTACTAGACTTATGGAGGAATCACTTTGTAAGTTATATAAATGTCTAATCACTATGCTGTACACCTGAAACTAATATAAAATAATATTAAATGTCAACTATAATTGAAAAAAAAAAAATAGTACTACTTACCTCGCAGCATTATTATAAGAATTAAGTGAATACATGTGTGTATTAAAGCAAAGCCTGACACAAAATAAATGCTGTTATTATTAGATTAATTATTAAGAAGTAGCTAATGTCATGGGTGTGGGTGGGGTCAGGGCTTTGAAAAACTCGGGAATGTGTCTTGTCTACACAGTCCATCAACAGTTCCTCCTTCTCCATCTTGCCACTCTCCTGAGTGCTCCATTTGCCAATGCCTATCCATATTCCCTGTGCCTAGAGCCCAGGCATGGATGGACAATCCCAGAGTTCACTGAGACTGCCACCTCGCTTAATTTGAAAACTATGCTCCTTTTAATTGAGCCCAAGATGGTTATGGTTCAAGTTAGGGATCAAATGACATCTGAGTCTTCTATGGCACCTGTGGTCACTTCAACTCCCCTGCGTTTGAGGCTACAATACAGTCCCAGGAAGATTATCTAAGAGAGCAGGATGCTTGGAGCCTGAGGTTGGAGTTGAGACTTAGGACAACATCCAAATTTAAGAGAGTGAAGGAAAAGCAGCAGTCAGAGCCTGCCAGGAGCAGTCAGAAGAAGAGAAGAGAAGCAGGAAAAGGTGTCATTCTGGAAGCTAAAGGAGGAAAGGGTTTGGGGTGGGTGTGGGGAGAGGGATCTGAGTGATTGCCCGGGGTGATGGGAAAAAAACTAGGGTGGGTGGCAAAAGATTTCAAATAAAGCTCATCAGCTGGCCTTGTGTGTAGGTCACTTCCCTTTTCCCAGCCTCAAGTTCCTCATCTGTAAAATGAACCCATGGAGGGGCAGTAATGAGATGGACTAATAGACTGGTGACACTCTGATGAGGTAACTGGTCCTGGGTTTCTAGCAATTTTAGTTCAAGAGAAACCCAAAGAGTGGAAAGGAGGAGTCTAACCTTTATCGGGCACCTACTATGTGCCAGGTATTCTAATTTCCCTTCTCTATGATCCTCAACACCAGGCTGTGAAGCAGGTATGAGTCCCCTTTTAAGGGTGATGACATTGAATCTTGGATTGTGAGGTGACTTTTCCTAGGAGGCTGAGTTGGGGGTTCAACCAGATATACCTGACTCTTCTTGGCTCTTCCCAACAGGTGGTACTTTGGAAAGATTGGGAGAAAGGATGCAGAGAGGCAGCTACTCTCCCCAGGCAACCCCCAGGGAGCCTTTCTCATTCGGGAGAGTGAGACCACCAAAGGTAGGGACTGCACCATGGCTGGCACTGGACAGGGACGGCCTAGCTAATAGGGTAAGGCTAGGAGTGGTGGGGTGGGACTTGTGTCAGGGCCAAGACTGGGACAGGGTAGAGGAGCAGAGCTAAGACAGACACTGGGTTCAGGGATGTGGCTGTTCAACTTCAGAGTCCCCAGCCTTTTGAGCATCTCCTGGTTTCCAGACTGGGAGCGAGGAGGAAAGGTGGTCCAAAGGTGACCCTTCCCCACAGGCGCGTACTCCTTGTCCATTCGGGATTGGGACCAAGCCAGAGGTGATCACGTGAAGCATTACAAGATCCGCAAGCTGGACACAGGTGGCTACTACATCACCACACGGGCCCAGTTCGACTCGGTGCAGGAGCTGGTGCAGCACTACATCGGTGAGGGCGGGCCCTGGGCCGGCACATGCTGTAGATCTCTGACCCAACCTACTGATACTGAGGCCCAGAGGAGGGAAACTTCTCTCAAAACGGGAGTGGCTGTCCAGGGCTAGAACCCAAGTGTGTGGACCCTTTTCACCCAGGACACAGCTCTGTAGGATTCCAGAGGAAACTGAGGCCTGAGGCCATCTGTGGCCAAATGGTGCCCCCTAATGTCTGAGCTGGATAGGAGGCAGAATAGGAAAGACCTGGATGGGCTGTGGGGGTTTGAGGGGAAGGTGGGAATCACGCCCAGGTTTCTGCTTTGGTTGGTTAGAGCAAGGATGAGGTGCATGGAAGGGTGAAAGCCGCATGTCTACATCTTTGTCTGGAATCCTCAACTCCATTTCCACCTGTCAGAATCCCATGTTATCCTCCAAGGTCCATATGGAGGCCACCTCCTATGGGAAGGCCCCTAATCCTTATAGGGATCATCTCTCCCTCTTGGCGCCACTTTCTTCCTTGGGCACCAACATGTTCACCCACTCAGTGGGTGGGGTTCCCTTCTACCCTGGCCTGTGACCTCACCTGTGGCCTAGTTCCTTATAACTGTGCTTGAAGGCTGGAGTGAAAAAAGGAATGTATTGGGCTGTTCTGGCCCACCTGTGACTTTCAACACCCCGCTCCCCAGAGGTGAACGACGGGCTATGCCACCTGCTCACTGCGGCCTGCACCACTATGAAGCCGCAAACGATGGGCCTGGCCAAGGACGCCTGGGAGATCAGCCGCAGTTCCATCGCGCTCGAGCGCCGGCTGGGCACCGGCTGCTTCGGGGATGTGTGGCTGGGTACGGAAGTCCCAGGGGCCGGGGCCGGGGCCTGGGGCTGGGGCCCAGGGCCGGCGCGAGGGCTTGGACTGTCAGGGAGCGGGTTCTGACGAGCCGCCGGCGCCCGGCAGGCACGTGGAATGGCTGCACAAAGGTGGCGGTGAAGACGCTGAAGCCGGGTACCATGTCCCCGAAGGCTTTCCTGGAGGAGGCGCAGATCATGAAGATGCTGCGACACGACAAGCTGGTGCAGCTGTACGCCGTGGTGTCGGAGGAGCCTATCTACATCGTGACCGAGTTCATGAGCCACGGTGAGGGGCGGGGTTGGGAGGTGGAATCTGGGGGATGTGGGGGATGGGACTTCGGGGCGAAGTTACAGTGGGTGTGGGGGAGGTACCTCGGTGGCGACCAGTTATGGGACGCGAGACGATCAACAGAGTCCGAATACGGGTCTGGAGGAGTGAGACTACGTGAGTGCTGGGAGTAGGGGCGGAGCCAAGTTAGACCCGGCGAAGCCTCTGGCGTTGGGGTAGTTAGTTTGTGGGTGGGGCTTGTGAAAGCAGGATCTGATGGGGAAGGGTCTGGGGCGGAGTCTGAGTGGGACGTGTCTGCCGGGAGTGACCGAGGCAGAGAAGAAACGAGTTGTGGGCTGAATCGGGGTATCCGTGGCAGCGGGGTCTGGCCGAGATCTGTGAGACGTCGAGGCGGGACGTCTCGGGATCCTGAGTGGTGGTGGATCAAAATGAGAGGGCTGGGCACAGGGGGCGGGGCTGAGCTCTAGGAGACGAGTTCTGAATAGAGGCGGGACTGAGGAAGAAAAAGCTGGCTTGGAGCTAGGAGTAGGGTCTTGATGCTGATTTTCTCGGTTCCTCTCCTCAGGAAGCTTATTGGAGTTCCTCAGGCGCCGGGAGGGCCAGGATTTGATGTTGTCCCAGTTGGTGGACATGGCAGCCCAGGTAAACTGGAACAGCAGCCTTCACCTCTCAGGATCCTCTCCTATTAACTTTCCACAAACCCCTGTCCCCGCAGACGTGCAGTCCCCGCAGACGTCCAGCCCCCGCAGACGTCCAGCCTACCCCCTGGACGTGCTGCCCCACCCACTGCATCAGCTGTGCAACCTTGAGGCAGGGCACGGAGCCAGTCTCTGAGCCCCGGTCCCCTCATCTGGAAAGTTGGTTTTTCAAATGATCTGTCAAACAAGCCATGGTCTTCCCATCTCTCCATACCTTGGCCTCCAGGTGGCTGAGGGAATGGCCTACATGGAGCGCATGAACTACATCCACCGCGACCTGAGGGCAGCCAATATCCTTGTGGGGGAGCAGCTGGTGTGCAAGATCGCTGACTTCGGCCTGGCTCGCCTTATCGAGGATGATGAGTACAACCCTCAGCAAGGTGCCCTGCCTCACCCCACCTTGGGGCCCCACATACTCGGGAACCCTTCCCCACCCCAAACCATCTGGGACACTCTGATCCTGATGAAGTGTAATAGGCAACTCTGGGTTCGAATCCCAGCTCCTCCACTTACCAGCCATGTGGCCTTGGGTGTCACCTAACTTCTGTGAGCTGTCTTTTCTCATCTGTAAAATGAAAATATTCAGCCAACAAATATTTATTACGTACCCACTGTGTGCCAGGTACTGCTATAATTCTCAAGGGAAAGACCATAAAGTGTGATAGATAGCATGAACTCTAGCCAGAATGCCTAGGTATGAATTCTAAGTACTTATATACGCTGTGTGACCTATGCAAGTTCCTTAACTACTCAGGGCCTCTTTTTCCTCATCTGTACAATGGAGATAATAGTAACATGTACCTCATGGAATTTTTGTGAGGGTTAGATGAATTGATGCATGTAAATCACTTAAAATAATGCCCAGCTTGTAGTAAAGGCTATACAGCAGGTCCTCAAATAATGTTGCTTTGTTCAACATCGTTTTGTTATAACATTGATGAGCGAAAAATTTGATTTCCCACTGGGGTCACTGCCTGTGTGGTGTTTGCATGTTCTCCCCATGTCAGCATGGGTTTTCTCCCATTTCTTCCCTAATCCCAGAGCTGTGCACATGAGGTGAATGAGCGTGTCTACATTGGCCCAGTCTGAGAATGTGGGTGTGAGTGGCCCTGAGATGGAAGGGCATCCAGTTCAAGACAGGGTCCCACCTTGGGCCTTGAGCAGCCAGGAGAAGCTTAGGCCACCTCTACCCTGAACTAGAATAAGCGGGTTGGAAAATAATTATCTTTCTTGTCTTTCTTTAATGTATGTATAGCTCACATTTATTTCAATGTTTACTATTAGAAGTGTTTTGGATCTTTATTTAGAAGTTTGGTAATGATTTTGTACCCAGAAATATGCTGCAGGAACTTAACTCTTATTTATATCTATTATTAGTCTAGGGTAAAATTGTTTTTATTGTACATCGTTTCACTTAAAGTCACACTATCGAAGAACCTATTGACATTAAATAAGGACTTACCATATAAGTGTTAGGTGTTATTATTATGAGAATTATTACAATGTTTATAAAGTGTCCAGCACTATACTAACCACATAGTAAGTGCTGGCTAGATAGTGGTCCTTTCTATTATGCTCAGGGTCCCCAATCGTAAAGACGCCATTTTTTAAATCCAGCTGTTCCCAGGGTCCTCCTCACTAACTTTCCCTTCTCTCCCAACTTCTCCAGGGGCAAAGTTCCCCATCAAGTGGACAGCCCCCGAGGCTGCCCTTTATGGCAGATTCACTATCAAGTCAGATGTGTGGTCCTTTGGGATCCTGCTCACTGAACTCATGAGCAAGGGCCGAGTCCCTTACCCAGGTTTGTAGAGGGATGGGGAGGTGGAAGGGTGGTCATGGAGAAGGAGTTTCTTCTGGAAGGAGCTAAGCCCCATAACTGATGAAGTCTCACCCTCCAGGCATGAATAGCCGAGAAGTGTTGGAACAGGTGGAGCATGGCTACCACATGCCGTGCCCCTCAGGTTGCCCAGCATCCCTGTACGAGGCCATGTTGCAGACCTGGCGTCTGGACCCAGAGGAGAGACCTACCTTCGAGTACCTGCAGTCCTTCCTGGAAGACTACTTCACGTCCACAGAACCCCAGTATCAGCCTGGAGATCAGACATAGCCTATTTAGGCATCAGCCACCTCTCTGCCCACAAGCCCTTTCTAATCCTCAGGGCTCTGGTCCCACAGTCCTAGGCTTAGGACCCTATAGAGTCCTAGCATGTCAGAGCAAGCAGATTACTCTGATGTCACTGAGGACAACCCACTTATTTAAAGATGGGCAAACTGAGGCTCAGAGATCATTCCTCACTTCCTCTGGCCTCAAGCATTATTTCTCTCCTTCCAACTTAGGCCCCTACTTGTGCCTAGTCTCCCTGTTCCCTCCTCCAAAAAAAGAAATGCTCGTACCCTCTCTAGTTATTTATAAAACTGTATATTCTTTCCCTCACTTATTTCCCATCCCTGCTTTGCTACCCTGTCATCCCACCCTGGGTTCAGGACCCCAGAATTCGCCCCCAATTATCTTGTGTCTGTAAGTTGCAAAGATAGGGAAAGACTTTGTTGGATCCCTTTCCTGATGGGAGAATGCTATAGTCCAGAACTGGAGTCCAAGCCCAGGGACTGAGGGGGAGGGTTGCTGAGGACTCACCCCCTCTCCGAATCGTGTGTCTGTTTATTGATTTTGTAAATAAGAAAAGTGATAATATGAATCCTTGAGTTATGAAAATCACTGGGAAGTGAATGGGGCTGCTTTGGCTGCTGGGAAGATGGGAATGTGAGAGAAGTATCCTAATGCCTACTGAGCATGAGGTACCCAAGGGGTGTTTTAGGACACCCCAAAATGATGCTCTTCCCCATGTGAATTTAGGATGAGTTGAGAGATAAATATAGAAGACAGGCAACTGGAGATCAAAATGTTCCCTTCATTACTGATGTCCTTTTAGTCTGTATGCAGTGGATTGCTAATTCTTTACACGATTTCAGTTTGTCACAACAACTGGGGACTCCTATTGGCATGGAGTAGGCAGGGATTGGAGGTGCTGAACAACTTGCCATGCACCTGTGCAACGAGGAATTGTCCTACCCCCAGCTTCCCCTTTGAGAAACTCTGGCAGCACGTGTGCCTCCATGTGGAAACAAGAGGAAGAGGGAATAAGAGTTCCCACCTCTCCCATCAGGAAATTATTGACCCCCTGACTTACTAAGAGGGTGGATGCGGAAAGAGGCTGGGAGCTAGGAATCAGTGCTGCAATTGGCAAATTACTATGTATTAACTCTGTGAAGGGCCCTTTGCTAGGCAGGACCCTAGTAACACAAACATGAACAAGACCACTCCCTGTCCTGGAGGAGTTCATAGTCATGCTGGAGAGAAATAATAGTAATAATAACTTTTTAATTAAATGTCTACCAAATGCCAGAGGTATTTACATCTATTAATAATCCAGTCCTGAGTCTGATTCTATGATTAGCCACCATTCGCAGATGAGGAAACAGGCTCAGGGGTCACACAGATATATGTGACAAAGCTGGGATTTGAACTCAGGTTTCACAACAAGGTCCATGATTTTTCTACCAGAACTCACTACCTCTGGGCTTTGGGAAGAGATCATATCTACCCCAGATGGATGATTGGAAGAGCCTTCTCCCTCAACAAATTGATAGAAAGATTCCCTGGAAACCCTTCTAAGTTGAATGACCTAAAGGAAAGGGGACAAGGTGGCCGGTATAGATTGAGAATTTCCCATACTGGGATCTGCTGAGTGGGAGCAATACGATGGAGAGAGGCCAAGTGCATGCTTAGAGATATGGTCACAGAATTGGGAGCCTTAGCTCTGCACATTCAGACCCTCAGAGACCAAGACTTCCTACATCCATTACTCTGGCTGACCATTTTCACAGGATTCTGATATATAAGCCAGAGGCCCAGTGTTTCTATCTGCCATGGGGTAAGCAGAGAAGAGCACAGTTCTAGAGCTGTACTGCCCGGTGTGAACCTTGCCCCCACCAATCGCTAGCTGTGTGATTCTGTCCAAGTTATTAATGTCTCCAAGCCTCAATTTTCTTAACTATGAAATGGAAATAAAATGTTCAAAACATGTTAGCGCTCTTTGTCACCACCTTTTACAAATTATTTACTCTGTGTCAGGTATCCTGCTAAATGCATGCTGCCATTTAATTCTCACAGAACCCTATGAGGAGAAGGCTATTTTATGTTCATTTTACTAATAGGGAAACTGAAGTACAGTGAAGTAAATAGCTTATAGAACATAAGTGGCAGAGCAGGAGCTTGAACCAGGTCCTCTGATTCCAAAATCAGTGCTCTTAACTCTCTATAGCCTTTTCCTGGGACCAAAAATGATTTTTTTCTGCCTGATAGGATTATTTCTGGTACCTAGACACCCACTAAGTTTACATGAAGGCCCAGCAGGGCAGTGAACAACCTGGAATTCACTGGGCCCTCGCTGCTCAGCAGAGACCAGAGCTGCCTGAGCTCGGAATCCCTGTATCTACTGCTTCCCTGTCCCTCCCGCTGGTGCAACTGAATAAATTCTCCTTTGCACCCCCTTTTCTGTGCATCCTTCTGTTCCCTTCAGATAGAGCACAATGCAATTGATTAGGCCTCTGTTTTCTCAATTTCAATCACATCCCCGCCCTGCTTCCCTGAGATTACAGGCGGGTCACCTTGATTGCGGTTTCCACTGTTCACAAAACCTTTCAGTCGTTTAGGAAACCATCTCTCGCCTCATTCACTCCCCCACCTGGCTCTTCTCTGTGATGTGTAGATTTTACTGGCTTAAGACTCAGAGGGCAATTTTATTTCCAAGTTCATGGTAGGGGAGGAAGACACCTAATTGACTAATGCTAGATGCTTCACATGCATCATCTAATATGATCCTCCCGAGACAGTGCAAAAGCGTGATTATCCAGTTTTATAAAAGAGGAAACAAAGACTCTGAGAGGCTTACACAAGGTCATATAGCTGAATAGTAGAGCCAGGATTTGAACCCAGGTTTATGTGATTCAAAGTCTCACGCATCCCACCATGTAACATTCTCTTAGTTGATGGTGCACCATGGGAAAGTATAATACTAACCCAAAGCAGGCCCAGGGAGGGCATGGTACAGATATGGGTCTGGGGTAGCCCCATATGTGCTGAAATTTGTATTTGTAAAAGAACCAAATCATTTATTAATTTCACATTTACTGATGTTTCCTGTAAGCTGGTCCTGTCCAGGAGGCAGAATAGTAAATGATTACAACACTTAAAGGCAAAGGTCAGTCTGAAGGCCAAGGAAGACTTTTTGGAGGATGTAAAAAAAAAAAAAAAAAAGTCTGCCTGATGAAGCAGCCAGAGGGTGAGATCATTTTCCACTGAGGAACTAGCATGTGCAAAGTCCCAGAGGTATGGTAGAGCAAGGCTAAGTCAGGCAAGTGCAAATAATTATGTATGGGAGGGTTGAGAGTGCAGATAAGGCATGGAAGAAGAAGGTTGGAAGGTCAGAGGCAAGAGGTAGGAGTGTTGGAAAACCAAGGGGCAAGGCCCCTGAATTGTGGAGAAAACTCGAATATCCAGGGGGTCTAGGGCCTATTGAGGAGTAGTCTATCTTGGATATCACCCTCCAGTACTGAGCTGGGTGGACCCACTATTCATTCTAGCAGTTGTCTCTCAGGTACAGTATCTAAAGCTTCCCTCCCAATCATCGCGCGCACGCACGCGCGCGCGCACACACACACACACACACACACACACACACACACACACACGATGGTCTTGCAGTGATGTCCACACGCCATCTAGTGGTGGTTCTTAGTACTACGTTTAAAACTGCAACAGGAACGTTTCCTCTGGGATACGAGTAGGTGAATTTTCCCACCCCATAGAACAGGAGATACAGTACAGTTCCTGCTCTCAACGCTCACAGTAATGGTGATGAGGATAAAGTGGACAGACACAGAAAGAAAACGTGAGAGAATAGGGGAGGGTCCTAACTCAGTCGGACAGAGGAAGATCTGGAAGGCTTCTCAGAAGAAATTTTGCTTTATTGGAGACTTCCAAAAGGAGTAAAAGTTTGCTTGATAAAGAAGAAAGAGAAGGGCATTCCAGACTCTGCAGAGTTAAGTGACCTCAGAGGCAGAAAATGAGACCATTCAAGTAGTTACAATTAGGTAGGTGTGACGGAGTGAAAAATTTGATAGAGGGGAGACAGCGACTAAAGATAAAGATGGCGAGGTAGGTAGGCATGGGTCTTGTCCGCCATGCACTCAGGCTAGGAGTCTAAATTTTGGACCATGCAAAACAGCAGGGGAATAACAAAGTTGGATTCACTTTCTAAAAGTAACTTTCCGGCGAAGAAAGAATGGGAAGGGGAGAGGTAAGAGAGGGTTACCTCTCTTGGATACAAAAAACCACACCAGGACACGTAGCTTTGAGCAGGCTTGTGAACCAGATACATGATGATACCTGCAGACATGTCAGTGGAATCCCAGGCTGAGCACCCAAAGATAAACAAACGTGCCGATATACACTCAGACACATAATTCAGGTCCATGAGTCGAAAGGAAACCAAAGACACACATTCACTCCCAGACACAGGCTGACAGAATCACAGTCACCCTGACAGATATAGGAATTCTCTCTCTCTCTCTCTCTCTCTCTCTCTCTCTCTCTCTCTCTCTCTCTCTCTCTCTCACACACACACACAGTGTGGCTGTCAAGGGCCCTACCCTGCCCCCTCCATCTCCCCCGGGTCCCTCACCACCTCCGGCAGGAACAAAGCTGACCTTTGCCCTCTGGCCTCTGGCCTCTCCTCCCACACCCCCTGCCCAGAGGGAGGAGCTGTTTGAAGTCTGGGCTGCAGCTGGGGTTTCCTGTTGCCTGAAGGAATGTGGGAGGACTTACAGGGAGCAGGGAGCGAAGAGGGGCCTGCACAGGAGGAGGGATAATGGGGCCCAGGGGCCTTAGTTCCCACTGTACCACAATGAAATGGGGCTTTCTGCTTCCATGGTCTCTTGGGCTCCAGCTCTGAGCTGTTCTCATCCAGAGGAGGGGAAAACCAAGGCCATAATGGCTCCAGTCCAATGGACCTCTTGTTCCTGGATCTGTAGCTCGGTGGCTTAGGATAGGTCCTCAACCTCTTTTGGCCTCAGTTTCTCCTTCTGTGGACTAGGAAGAACCCCTTTCTAGCAATACTGAAGGAGCTCCAAGAGTGGTGCTAGCCCCAGAACTGCAGTCAGGGAGGCAGCGCCCATCTCTGCCTAAGGCTCACTTCACTCTGTCATGATCCCCAGGGTCCTGGCTCCAGGCTGCTGCAACCTCTCAGTTATTGTCATTATTATTATATGACTCAATGATCCCTCAGCATGCCTTTGCCAGGTTTCAAACTGCTTTCACATCCATGTGCTCAGTAAGTCTTCTCAACAGCTGTGCCTGTAACACGGGAAGGAACTGATTACTCCTCTATTTTATACATATGGAAACTGAGGCCCATAGAGGTTAAGGATGCACAATAAAAGCCACATCAGAACCACCTCTGTCTGACTCCTATCTCGCAGGCCTCTAAGCCCTGAAGCCCTGAAACTTTATCTCTAGACTCTCACTTTTATTTTCTAAAGTCTCAGTTGTACCACTTTCTGCTTATATTGAAACAAAAGCGGTTGGACTGAACTGAGCCCAGAAAGGGATAATGCAGGCTCTTCCAGAACCTGGGTCCCCTCCTTCAAGACTGCTTTCTCCCGGAGTTTACCGGGTACTGCCCAGCCTGTAGTAACACCCACACTGTTTTTAAGGATTGGGTAGCTAACCCTAACCATTTTAGAAGAGGCTGCTGAGGCAGTGCTGAAGATTAGACACTAGGTGGCAGCAGCAGCCCACAGAAAGACTCAGCTTGAGTTTGGGGCGACTGTACCCCACTCAACAGAATTTGGAGAGGCTCCAAGAGAAAGACTAGCCTCCAAAAGACTTGGAAACCCTGTAATGCTGGGTCTCAAGTGATGCTCAACACCTTGGTGGTTAATAGCATCCTCCCGCTTTGGGGAGGGGGCAACTGAAGCAGCATGGGGTAGGAGGGGCATGCTTAGAAAACCTTACCTATCTTCTATTCTCCTTTCACTCATGGAGCCATGGACCCTGCTAACTTCCCTCTGCATCTCATCACTCAACTTCTCTCTTCCATGCCTTTCCCAAACTCGTCTCCATCCCTATCCACCTTGGGCTCCCCATCTTCCTGAAACCATCCAGTATTACTCCACCCAATTCCCTCCCAAAACTTGGTAAAAACCTGGGTGGGGTCTTCATGCCCCAGGGCAGAGCTTAATGAGTAAAAATGGGGGGAGGCTCAAAGAACAAAAGAACGGGAACCTGGGCCTCTTCTTCCTTCCCTAAAGTTAGATCTCTCCCATGGGGAACCAGCTAGGGCAAGATGCTAAAGACTCACCTATTTGTGATAACTTTCGATTCAGACTTTGTTGCTACAAATGGCCCCTAAAGACTTTAACCAATACTTTCCTTAATATCTGACCTTATAATACTTCCCGTTCAATTAATAAATCTTCAAACCCAAGGCTTGCCTGCAAGAAGAAGGTGGTCCCAAAAGGGGGCATTTTGGACTAGTCACATGATGCCCCAGGTGTATCATTTAGAGCCCTAGACCTCTTTCACTGCTGCCACAAAGGGCCAATAGAGAGTGCTCCCCAGATCCCCTCTTTTGCCCTCTGAGAGTTCCATACTGTCCTAGAAGAGGTGCTTGGGAGCGGTGGAGGTGTCAGGAAGGTGGTGACAGGGAGCTCTATTTGGCAAAATGTTACTACCTGCCTTTGTCACATGCTAGCCTTCACCCTACATCACCCCGCAGGGCCAAAGGAGGAGTCAGAAACAGGTGGGCCAGGGACAAAAGCAGTGCTGGCGGAACTTCAGACATGGGGCAAGACAGACAAAACCAATAGACACAGTCAAAGAAATGTCAGACACACAGACGAAGTGGGACTAGCACAGGACCAGTCAGGGCCAGTGTTGGTAGACAGTGAGGACAGGACAGCAACAATGCATTATTCATCTCTGTGTCCTCTGTGAGCCCTACATACCTCAGTTAACATTTGTTGAATTGAAATGCCAAGGGAGGACACACAGATGCTGGAAGAGAAGACGAGACAGCGGCTTGAGGAGTCACGACTCCCTGCATAGCCTGGAGGTTAGGCAGACCTAGTCCAAATGGGCTCTACCACTTCCCAACTGGGGGACCTGGGCCTCAGTGCCCTCCTCTTTGGAAATGCTAACAGTACCATTTGACCAGGTCTTTGCAGGATTCAAGAGCCCTGCGGTGTCCAGTAAATGGCAGCAGCAGCAGTTCTCTTCTAGCTGTTCAGCTACCTCCTCTTGGTAACCAGGCCCTGGCAGTGCACATTCCCATCTGTGGGGATGGGCTAGGCAGGGGGCCCAGAGCTAGGGGCTGGATAACAGATGTGACCTGAAGAGGAGGTAGGTGAAAGTGCTGAGCCCAGCCCCCTGGCCACAGCAGGAGCTTTGAACTGTTGAATTTGTATCTTGCTTCCTAACACAATGAAATGCTCAGTCGAATTCAGGGTGTGTGTGTGTGTGTGTGTGTGTGTGTGCGCGCGCGCGCTATCTGTGCATAATCCAGGAGTTTGTGCCCTTGCCACCCTTGGACTTCTAGGAAAACTAGGAGTTGCGGGGCGGGGGGAGGGGGCTGCTAAATCCAGAGCTCAGAGTTTGAGACAGGGTCACTGAGTGCGGAGGAGGCGCTGACGGCTGCAAGGTTTCTGTGCAGTCCTTTCGCATAAGCCCTTGTGCTTTACTCAATGAGACACTTTTTCAGAAAGGGAGAACGTCCCCAAATTTAGAGCCGATCCTACCCTTTTTCTCTCCTATTTAATTGGGACGCCCCAGAAAGTCGCAGATCCTTTGGCATTTAATCCCTTGATTCTCTATTCGAGTCTCATTCCATTCTCAGACCCCGCCCCTTCGCTCCCACCCGGAACCTCCGTTCGAGCTAGAGCCCCCCGCAGGGGACAAGGAACGTGGGAAAAGTTCCCAATCCTTGGGGAAAACCAGAACCCCTTGGTAAACGAGAACGTGCCCCTGCCCGAGAGGCCCTGGCGCAGGGTCCCCGCGGGCTCCCGGCCGCGCCGTCGGAGCAGCGGGAGCGGCCCCGCCCGCTCCGCGCGCCGAGCGGCTGGCTCCAGAACTACAAGTCCCGGCGTGCCGCGCGCGCGCTCCCCCCTGGGGTTCCGGATGGTGAGCGGCGAAGGTAAGGCGAGCTCGCAGAGGCAGCGGCGGCGGCGGCGGAGACGGAGAGAGGCAGGCAGGCAGGGCGAGGGCGAGAGACGGAGGGAGGGAGCGAGCGAGGCAGACCAGACAGACAGACAGGCGGGCGGGCGGGCAGAGCGAGCCACCCGCCAGGCTGCGCTCAGCCCTGCTCGCAGCCGAGAGAGCAGAAGGCAGGAGGAGGGAGGGGAGGAGGGGGAGGGAGAGAGAGGGAATCCAGCTACCACCACCCAAAGCCAGCGTCTGCTTTCTGTCCTCATTTCCTTTTCCCACCCAGCTCTGAGAGCAGAGAAAGGCAGAGAGAGCGAGAGATAGAGACAGTCAGAGAGACAGACAGACAGCCAGAGAGAGCGAGAGGGAGGAGGGCGGAGGAGGAGGAGCAGGAGGACTACGCGGGGCGCGTTCCCTCCCAGGTTTGCAATTGGGGAGGTGGGGGCGGGGGTGTCCAGGGCTGTGAGAGTGTGTGCGCGGTTGGGGGATCGAGGGGGGCGCAGACAGCAAAAGAGTGATTGAGGTGGGGGGGCGCCGCGGGAGCTGGGGGCCGTGTCCAGCGGAGTTAGCGGCGGAGAATGTGAGCCGAGGCGCGAGCCATGCTGTCAGCAACAGCGGGCGGCTCAGAGCTCCTTCACGACTCCTCTCTCTAGCACCCGGGTGCCCGCGTCGCTGCCGTCGCCGGATAACAGACGACCCCCAAAGCCCCTTGCCTGGCTCGGACCCACGGAGCCGGCAGCCCAGCACTCCGGTGAGTGGCGCCTCCTCCCCAGCCCTAGACCCCCGCTGGGGACCGGCTGGCCGGGCTCTTTTGTGCAGCGCGCCAGGGGGGGCCCTGCGCCCCCTCCGCGCGCCCCGGTCCGGTCCGCCGGACCCCGTGGCTGCGGTGCCCGCGGTGCGATCGGTCTTTGTTTCCACCGGGGCCCGCGGCTCGGCTGGGCTCGGCTCGAAGCCTGGCAGGCAGCGCCGGGAAGGGGGAGGGGGAGGTGGACGAGAAGGGGGGGCGGGGAGGGGGGGGTTCTCGGGTTTCCTGGCCGCCCCGCGGCTCCCCCGGCTCGGGGGCGAGGTGCGCGCCCGGCGCTGCCGGGCGCCCCCTCCTCCTTCCCCCTCCCTCCGTCTTTGGATTTAAAACTGCAATTTGCTCTCCAGCTTGCTGAGAATGTGGGGGGGGGGGATGAAGGGGGGAACCGTGGGAGCGGAGAACAAGGCTGGATTTTAGGAACGGCACTGGGAAAGGGGGAGACTGCGGAGGGAGGAGCCCCTCCCCTCCAACCCCCAAATCCCAAGGTTCCGCTGGTGCCCTGGGAGTTGAGGGGCGGGGACCTAATGACCTGGAGGGGCTGTGGGGCGGAGGAGGGATTTGGGGGCGGCCAGGGCCGGAGGGGTTGGGCCGCGTGCCCGGTTACCTGGCGAACAAAGTCGGCTCACTTTTGCATAAATAAATAAATAATCGCCTATCAATGCGTTTCCTCTGGGGCTCTGATTGAATCTGCCCCCTCTAGATCCCCAGGGGGTGGGGTGCTGAGTGACAGCTGTCAGCCCCCTGGGCCGGTAGCTGGGGGTGAATTGCTGAATCCCTTTGCTTTCTGGCTGAGGGCGCCTTCTCCTCCTGCTGGGTCCTGGTCCCCGGGCAGAGCCAGAGGGGCAGGGGGCTGGCTCTGACTCTAGGAAATAACCTTGTTTCCTGTTCTACAGGAAAAGGGACAGCAACCCAGAGTTTGGGGGCTGGGGATGAGGACTGACAGGAGCTGGAGGGGTTCCCCAGCAGCCTGACCCCCCAGCCTCCTGCTAGGCGAAGGGGCCAGCTGAGGGAGGAAGGATGTGGGCCTTGCTGGCCGGAGGCGGGAGCTGGGGCTGTCCCTGAGGCGGGCAGCGGGCACGGAGAGGGAGGAGGGAAAGAGAGAAGCGGGGGCGGGAATTCTCTACCGCAGACCCTGGGGGCCAGGGCCAGATGTGGAGGGGTGGGGAGTTTCCCCCTCCCTTCTAGCTTGGGGGCCCTGAGGCTGGGCTGGGATGGGGCTGAGCCTGGTGCCCTCGGTTCTGCACCAGTGCCTGACTGGCAGGGCCAGCTGAATTTGGGCCCAGGCATCACCCTGGGAGGCAGGGCTGGGCTGCACCAGTCTGGTCCCTGAACACAAGGAGGGACCCTTGGGGGGGGCCTGTGCCTGTCTGGCTGGGCAGGCGTTTCCCGCCGGACCAGTTGGTGTCAGGCGGGACTTGGCCCCAGCTCCCTGGGCAGAGCTCAGGGTGTGAGGACAAGCTTTGCCTCCGGGTCAGGGTGGCCACATTTTGTCCACTGCTGCCTCCAGCGGGGCGGGGGCATGTACCCAGGCCTGGGCAGAGTCCTGCCAGGAGCATTTGGGGTGTTTCTATTGTTGGCTTGTTCCTGTTCCGTGTGGCCCGGTTGTGTAGCTGTGTGAGCTGGGACTGTAAGTGAAAGATTACCAGTCTGTCCACCCTCCCACCCCTGCTTTGAGGGGGGAGGCTGGGTTGTGGTGGTGAGTTGTGGGGGGACCCCCCAGGTGGCATAAGCATGCTGCTTGCTGTCTTCCTCCTTTGAGCAGATGTATATTTATTTTTATAGTAATGGAAAATCAAACTGGGTAGTAAGTTGAATTCATTTTTTCTCCTGTGTCAATAGTTGGAATAACCCCCAGAGACTGGTGAACTTCTTGCCCCAGAGCTCCCACCCATCAGAGGTTGCAAAGATCAGTGAGGGCATGAGCTTTGGGGGACCAGTGAGCACCAGTCCAAACCAGTACTCTTGTACTTCTTGGACTGGCACTGGAACAGGTGCCCAGGTGAGCAGGCATTGCCCCCTCCCCAGGCATCCCCCACACCCCAGGATGTAATCTGGCCTCTCAGCTACCTCCTTGGTCAATGTCTAAAGTGTGCCCAAGCCCTCAGGGACATTCTCCGGGTGGGCTCTCTCCCCCTGCCTGGGCTCCCGGGCCACGTGCTGATATTTATTTTCTGTAGTAAAATCCATTTTTAATGCCGTTACTTTTGAAATAATATAGAGAGAAACAAATGTGATGTGTTTAAGTTGCCCTCTGTGAGTTTTTAATGTGATCTATGGCTGAGGTAGTGATGGAAGGAGCTGTTGGGCTTGGAGAAATTTGGTGTCATAAAGAAAAAGAGCTTGCAGTTTATTATGGTTGCTGGGCTGGGGGGCCTGGAACAGGGTTTTGGGGGCAGGGAGCCCCAGTTCTCCAGGTGCTGTGGTTGGACAGTATAACTTCCTGGTTTGGGGGTATGAGGGTTCCAGGATTATTTTGCATTGCTCCCCAGCTTCTGAGGGGCCCTTTGGTGAGGGAACTTAGGAGTTGGGGGGCGTTGTTCCCCCCATTCCACCTGCTTAGATCTTGGATCTTGGCAGGGAGTCTTCTGGAACCCCCTGCAGAGTTAAGTGGAGGGAGGCTTATGGTAGGGAGATTGGACTTGGACCCTAAAAGAGATTAAAGGATGGGATCTCCACCTAATTGTTGTGGCTTGAGGGGCAAACTGTCCCTGGCAGAAGCCAGGGGACATTTTTTGTGGGGGGTGCGGTTCTGGACTGGACGGGCAGAGTGCCAGAGGGACCCCACTTGTTCTCAAATGAGTCTAGAGCACTGACTTTGACCACTCCCTTCTCTTTCCTCTTTTTGCCATTGGCCGGGGTCTTCCTTCAGACAAACCAAATCTCCCTGATTCCCCTTACCACCACCACCACCACCACCACCATCATCACACCACCCCCAGGTCAACTTATTTATTTATTTGTTTGTTTGTTTATTTATTTATTTATATTTTTGTTTATGGAATACAGAGCTCCATGTCTCGTGCCAGACACCCAAGACCAGGGGTGCCATGCCATCTTACCAGATGCCCAGGCACTTCTGGTTTGGTTGAGTGAGGTCAAACAGACTCACTATTATGGGATGGAGCTCTGTCTCTGGGTCCCCTGGGTCTTGGGACTGAGCCTGGCTGGGGAAGCCAGGATGGGGTGGAGCCAGTGACTGCAGGAGGGAGCAAGGGTAACATTGTTGCTAAAGTCAGCAGATGGGCCCCCCAGGGAGAGAGCTGGGCGAGAATGGGGGGAGGTGGGGAGGGAGAGACCCAGACAGCCACATGTGAGGTGCAGAGAGGGAAAGATGGTGACAGAAGACAGTGATGAGGGGGTGAGAGAAAGCAGGCAAGGAGAAAAGCCAGAATCACAGCCCTCGGAGGTGGGGTCCAGGTGACCGAGAAGGCCTGGGCATGTGCCAGCCCCCATTGCCACAACCCAAAATGAGCAGACACTGAGGGCTTCTCACCCAACATCAAATGCTGGGATTGTTTTTGGAGGAGAGACAAGCAAATGTCTCTGGGAAGAGGGAGAAGGACAGGTGGAAAAGAGAGTGAGGGAGAGAAAGATTCCCACAGGAGGAGGGAGGATGGGGAGGCAGGGAGATTCCAGGGGTCACTTGACTCATGCTCCTGCCCCAGGGCAGTGTCTCCCCTCTGCCTTCTCCAGATGTCTGGGGACTGAGCAGAGCTTTTCTTTGGACCTGGGGGCGGAGCCTGAGGCAGGTTCAGCGCCCCACAGGTTGTGGGTGCTTTATGCCAGGAAGCACAGGGGTTTAAAAGTGAGGAACATTAGGGTTCCAGAGATGCCAGGGGTATCATCCAGTTGTTTGACAGGAGGAAACCAGGTCTACAGAGGGGAGCCACTTGCCCAGGGTCACAGACACTTGGCAGGCCCTGGCCTGGGACCCAGGCCCTTTGCGCTCCACCTCTCCGTAGCTAGAGAATTGGAACAGCTGCAGGACGCCTCCTGGGCACAGAGGGGGGCGGGGGCCTGGGGAGAGGAGCAGGCGGGCACCCTTGTGGCCAGAGCCCCCCCAGGGGAGGGGGAGGCGCTGCTGCTGCTGCCGGGAGAGAGAGGGAGGGAGGGGAGAGAGGAGGGGAAACAGTGAGTCAGGCTTCCAAGAGCTGAAGATGAGAGAGCCAGCGCTAGGAGGGAGAGGGCAGGGAGGGCTGCTCAGAAGTGAGGAGAGGGAGGGGGCCCAGCCAGGGGCGAAGAGAGCTCTGAAGGGGAGAGCCAGCCCCCAGTCATGCTGTCCCAGTGGTAGGGCTATGCAGAGGGTGCCACCAGTATGGACTTTGCCCATGGTAGGTCAGGATGGAGCCAGATTCTGCCCCTGCAGTGTCTTATTTCTTGTCCTGTCCCTTGTTTGTGATCCCATCCCAGGCTCTCAGGAGGAATGACTGTGTCCTCCCAACCCTTCCTCAGTTTCCTCATTTACTGTGGGATTTGGACCATGAGCTATGCTTAGGGAGTGGGGGGCACAGCATCCTGGGAGGGTGTCGAGGGATGCTGTCTCCTGTTGCTGGCTTTGTGCTGGGGGCACTGTTGGAGCTGTCACTGGTGCAGGGTAGGATGCAGGATCTTGGGGTAGGCTCTCTGTTGAACTCTCTGAGTTACTGGGTGGGGGAGTGGGGGTGGTGGCTAGCCATGAGTTCTGGGGTGCACTGTGTGTGTGTGTGTGTGTGAGAGAGAGAGAGAGAGAGAGAGAGAGAGAGAGAGAGAGAGAGAGAGAGAGAGAGAAAATGTGGTAGTCCGGTGATGGCAGATGGTCTACCTGGGGCCTCTCAGGGTAGCTAGTACCTAGGCAGGGCTAAGGTCCCCACGTGTCCAGAACCACTTTCCACTTGGGGAGGGGTGTTGATACCCATTTGATCCCCCAATATCCCTATGGGTCAGAAGCTCTAGGGAAGCTAGGAGGTGGGAACATCTCCTGTGGGAACTGGCAAGAATTGTATGGCCCCTCAAGACTGGAGCTGGGACCAGAACTGGAGAGATCCCCAGGGACTGCCTGGAAGGGAAGAGGGGAGGAGCCCCCCCCCACCCCCATCAGACAGATAGGAAGCTAGGCTCCCAGTCTCTTTGTCACCCAAGGCCTGGCATCCCCCTGCCCCCTCCCTCCCGGATCCCAGCGTCTCTTCCATATCATCTAAGGAATAAGGAGGGTGGACACTGAAGATTCCTCTCTTGTAGGGCTTGGCTTTAGGAAGGAATGGCAGAGTGAGAGTAAAGTGAGGCCCCTGTCTCCTCCCTTGCACATATATACAAACTCAGCTGCAGTGAGGCCCTGCTTTCTCTCTTATTTCTGCTCTGGGGTCCTTGGCCTGAGAGCCCAGGGGAGGGGCCGCTTCTGCAGCTGGCTGGCCCCGAACTCCCAGCTCAGCCCAGCTGCTACTGAAGCTTCCAGAAGCTGCAGCTCCGCACCCCCCTCCCCACCTCCTGAGCCAGGAGATGCCTTTGCTGACCTGGGGGAGGGTGCTTTGGGAAGCGAGTGGGCACTCTTAGAAGGACTAGCACAGACAACCAGACAGATGGGTGGTAGAACAGATGGACAGAGACACCCACACACAGGCAAATGGAGAGAGACAGACAGATGGACCAGGACAGGGAGAGACGGACAGACAGAGGTGCTGGCAGAGAGAGGAGGAGTCAGAAAAATGGAAGGGCCTGAGGAGAGAAACAGAGAGACAGAGACTTGGAGACAGGGCAATCCAAGAAGGATAACCAGGTGACTGAGACGGGAGAAGGAGAGAGGTGGAAGAGAGAGTGAGAGACAGGAAGAGATAAAGAAAGGGGAAACCCAGGCAGAGAGAAAGAGAGACTTGAGGCTACAAACCACAAACAGGGATTTGATGAGAATCTGGAAGGTGTTTTCTCCTGCTTCCCTCCCCAAACCCCCAGGCCAGCCAAGTCTCCATTCCTTCCACCCCCGGCTCAGTTTCCAGCTGCTAAAGAGGTCAGAGAGGAGAGTCAGAGACTGAGAGAGAGAAGCAGCCCTGAGACCCTCTCCTCCCTGCTCCTTTTTCTGTAGGGGAGGGAGTTGCTGAGGGCTGCTCTCCCCGCCCTGACCCCTACTCGCACATGTACTTACCTCTGAGCTCTTGGAAAGCAGCACCCTACACCACTCACTGGGTGTATGTCTCCTTGTATAAATGCACCCCCATACTCACACCTGTCCACACAGGCCTTGCCCCCCCCCCACACACACATTTTGTAACACAAATCACTCTCACTTATTTCGAATCTCAGAAAAATTACTAGCGAACATGTACCTGTGCTTCGTTACACACACAGGCCTTGCTGGGGGGTCTCAGCACACAGTTAAGTCTCACCCATTACTGTGGCAGTTATACCAGAGCAGAGAGAGGGCTCTTTCTCTGGAGATGGAGATCGGGGTTCCCAGGGAGAGTGGCATCGGGGGTAGGGCCGGGGTTGGTATGGGCCCTCACTGTGACCCACCCAGCTGGCAGGGTTAGGTGGCAGGGGGCCCTCAGTTGGTGGGAGCCCTCTTGGGAAGGTGCGGGGCTGGGCCTGGATACAGATAAATTGGCTAGTGGGTCGCGTGTTGTGAAAGAGCTGAGAGCTGGTCAGGGGACACGTGTGCACGGATAAGCACGCACACATATGTACAGGTATAAGGGGCGGCAAGTGTCTGTTATGGTGTGTGTGAGAAAGACTGAGCACAAGTGAGATGGGACATGGGTGTGACAGGGAGATCCAAGGTGTGCGAAGTATGTAGGTGTGTGTGTGATAGCTACTTGTCAGGTATGTAAGTAGGGACGCATGTATATGTGGTAGGTGTGTGTGACCGAATCTGGTTTTGCGGAGTGGGGGGTGTGTAATGGGTGTACATGTGTGTGAAGGTACAGAGCCCTGGGGATGAGCTGCATGTGTGTGCGGGTGCAGCATTGCATGGATGTGAAGGGGTGTGTGGTATTAGTGTGTAAGTGTAGGCAGTGTGCATATGTGAGGGGGTAGCTGCCTTTGTGAGGCTGTGAGCATGCAGCCTAGGTTGGAGGGCTGTTTTCCAAGGCCAGAATGCTGCTTGAACAGAGGCCATCAGCGCAAACACATGCGAAGGGGCTCCAAGGCTCACAGTTGGGCACTGACCCACACAGCCGCACAAGGACAGACAGACCCGCCCCTGTCCTCCCTCTTCCTCTCTCCTGGCGTCAGTGGTTTTCAAAGGAGCCTCCATGAGGACTGTTTGCTGTGTAGTTCCCCCCACTCCCAGCCCGTGCCTTTTCAAACAGCGATGCCCTCCAGGCAGCTTTGTGGAGGCTCCTGCCTCGGCCATCTGAAGGCAGATGGGTGGGCTCCGATCCGCTGCCACCCCCTGGGAGCGAGGAGGTGGCTGCTCCTTGTGCCTGAGCACAGGCTGAAACAGATGGACTGCCTGTCTTGACACCCCTGCATGGGGTCTGGAGGTGGGCAGGCACCCCCCATAGAGGGGTTCTAGCAGGCAGCCCCCAGTTGGGCTCCTGAGCAAAGGCTAGGACTCTGCCCTTTATTTCCCCAGAGGGGCGCCCCCCTCACCTTGTAGTCCCATCGCCTATCTGGGCACAAGGACCCAACTATAGCCCCTACCACCTTCTAAATACATAAAACTGCTCCCTATATGCTTACAGCTCCAACACCCCTAAATACAAAGCTTCCATCTACAAACACACAGCCCTAGTACTTCCACAAACACACAATTACGCCACATACACCTTCCTGACATCCAAAAGCCTCAAATACACACACAGCCCCAACATACCCATAAACACACAGTCACCACCTGCCTACCCACGTAGACATTTGCAACCCTAGTACTTAACCAACACCTACATTTTTATGACCCCCCAATATACCCCAAAATACACACACACACACACACACACACACACTCACACTCACACTCACACTCATACAGCTTCTACCACATCCTCAAACGTCAACTCCCTCTTCATCCCCAATACCTCCCCAGATGTACTCAGGACCCCGCTGCAGCTCTAACATTTTCCACATATGCAGACTCTCTGAGTCCCAGCACCTCACCAGGACACGCTCTCCCTACAGCCCCAGCACGCTCCCCAGCTGCAGCCTAGCACCTCCCCTCCAAAATCAGTCCAGCCCCCTACACCTTTCCAAACACACAACTACCTCTACTGTACACATACACATAGGCGCACCGCCTCAGCACTGACCCAAATGAACACCCCCTGTAGTCATGCCATTTACCCCAAACACAGACATAGCTTCAGTTCTAGTATATATCTAAACAGATAACTTCTCCCCAGTTTTTTGTACTCCCCCCCCCCCCCACACACACACCAAGACCCATCACCTCAAAAAGGCAGTCCTCTACATCCCAACAAGCTCTATCTCCAGTATCCTCAGCCATCTGAGAGGCCAGGGACAGCCCCTACACCTTTCCAAACACCAGCCTGCTCTTAGACATACAGCCTCAGCTCAGTCACAACCCTGCACCGTTCACCCCTTAGAGCTCTTGAGCAGCTAGCTCTTCCCTGCTCTCCCTGTACCCCCTCCTCGTCCTGTCACCTACCCCGCCTCAATTCGTCTGCAGCCCTCACTCCCACCATCACACATTCCGGCACACCCTTCTTCCCCAGCACTCTCAATCACAGCTCCCCAGCCCACCTTGTTCTCTCCAGACCCCCGCCCAGACGGCCTCAGCCTTGCACACACACGCTTGCTCACTCTTGTGTGCTTTCTCTCTTTCCCTGCTGCCCAGTCCTCCCCCACTTCCCAGCGCCTCCTGTGCCTGGGGAGGCATCTCCACCCCCTTCACTGCCCCAGGCCTTTCATTCCTGGATAGTGAGGCTGTACATCTGGTTCAAAGCTGCCCCACCCAAGACCCTATGCTCCGGGCACCCTGGCCTGGGCTTTGGGGGTTTGGGGCCTCTTTGGGGGCTCTTGGCACCAAATCACCCTGGTTTCTCAGCCAAGAACTCTGAGTACTCAGCTCTATCCAGGCTCTGGCATGTATGGGGGGCACAAAGGGATTTACCCCCAGCCTGTACTTTCTCAGGTCCTTGCCAAATTCCCCCTGCCTCCTTGGCTCACCTGAGAGGGACATTGGGCCATGGGCTTGAGGGCAAGAGTTAGGAAGGTGATGGCTCGATGTGCTCCCCACCCCGGCCACCCCGCTCCCCAGAACCGAGCTTAGGACTTGGTCTCCCTGGGAGTCAGTTCCGACAGTGAAGGTTACTTTACTAGATGCATGATTTTAAACGGAATCTCCACCATCTGTTCCACCCCCTAATTACAGATGCACAGAATCCGCCTCAGAGGGCAGCATGAGGGGAGTGATTTAGAGGCTGAGCTGCTTCTGCCTGCATTAGGGCTGGGGAGATTGGGGGGGACTCTGGGTGTTGCGCACAGCCCCCCAATCCCATCTTTTTCACAGTAGCCCCTCGTGCCTCATCTCTTGCTCAGAGAAGGCTCCTAGAAAGGTTCCCCTGATCCCCAAGACCTGAAAGATGAAGCAACTGCAATGTTGAGGGAGGGGTTCCTGAGATATCCTGTGTCCCAGGCCCCAAGTCCTGGGATGCAGACTCCATTAGAGCCTTGAAAAATTCAGTGGATCGATCTCCTGCCTGCCTCTTGTGCCCTGGGGAGCCACAGGCGCTGGCCTGACCCAGCTGTCTGCCCACTCCAGGGGCAGCAGGGATTGGTGAGGTAGGGAGGGGAGTCACAGTGAGGTGGGAACAACTAGGTTCTGGCAGCAGAGGACATAGGCAGGCATGCCAAGATCTACCAGGTGTATTTGCACACATATCCACATTGGTGCAACTAGCATGCCTGACCCCAGCTTGAGCTATAATCTGTAGGGCTGGACTAGCACCAGGGGCCGGAAGGGTGGGCCAGGGCCTGGACCTCAGAGGGTTCTGAGGGATACTGGGCTACAACCTCAAAGAAGAATGGGTCCTCCTTTGCCCCATGGGCACCAGGGACCTGGGCCCCAGCCTGCTTGGTGGCGGCAGCGGCTGGCACACTGCGGTAGACGCTGGAGCATTCACTGCGGGGAGAAAGGGAGCGAGGTTGAGCTGGAGGAATTTTAAAGATTGCTGCAGGCAGGAGGGTCTCTGGAACCCTGTGGAGTGGGCAGTCATGCAGAAGTAATCCTATCGCAGCCTGCCTGGAGGAGTGGAGAGGACAGGCAGGGGGCGGGAGAGGAAGGATGGGCCGGGCCCTGCCCCTCTCCTACCTCAGCCCCTGCCCCAGCCAGCTGTGGAAGGAGCCAGGGACCCTAGGGGCCTTCCTCGAGGAGGCACCTTGTCTTCTTCATTCCACTATGGCATGTGTCCCCTGGAGGGGCAACGCTGCAGCTGTTGCTCAGCTGCGAGCTCTGGGTTTTATAAATAATGCAGCTCGGAGGTGGGGGCCAACTCAGCCCCCGGTCACCTTGGGTCACTCAGTGTGGTTTCTCCAGCTGGCAGCCCTCCGGCAGAGCCCCCTCCCTTCCAGCCGACTCTTCCTCTTTTGCTGTGTGAGCTTGGGCCAGAGGCCCAGCCTCTCTGGGCTGGGCCAGGGGCAAAGGAGTGTGGAAGAACCCAGAAACCCCTGTCCTTTTGTCCCACCACCCGGCCCTCACAGGTTAACTGGCAGCTGGCTCAGCGAATCCAGGCTGGAGAGGGTTGGACTGCTTGACAGGGCCCTCACCCATTCCACCCCTCCATTTTGCAGATGGAGTAACCAAGTCCAAAGAGGGAAGGATGGCCAAGGCCAGTCAGCTGATGAACCCTTCCTTTCTGCCCCATTCTGCTGTCACTCAGGCTCTTCTCATCCTCAGCTCAGCTAAGAGCAGGGCCTTGGTGGGGGGGAACAGGGGGCGGGGCGGGGAATGTTTGGGAAAGTGGTTGTGGCTGAGAGGTTGCCATGGTGATGCTGCAGGATGCCGAGCTGAAGTGGGGGTCCTACAGGGTCTCTGGGGCCCCCAGCTCCACACCCCTGTGGTCTTCTCCTTTCCATCTCCTGCTCCCCACCCAGATGCCTGTCAGGCAGTTCTGGTGACAGGCTGGGTGGGTGACAGGTGGTGCAGGTGATGGGCTGGGTGGGTGATGAGCTGGGTGGGTGACAGGTGGTGCGGGTGCGAGGCAGGCAGGTGACAAGCTGGGTGGTGACGGGCCCTGCTGATGACAGGCAGGGGGTGTGGTTGGCGAGGATGCTGTCTCCTGGCTGGTGGCCTGTTGCAGCCCCCCACCCTCATGTGTGTGCACACACATAGACTCTGGGCGCAGAGCTTGGGGCTAAGATACTAATGAGGCTTATTACGTGTGGAGGGGCAGGTGCCCAGGCTCACTAATGAGAGGCCTTTAACGAATAGGGAAGACAGCTGGGGGCTTTGAGGAATTTGGCCAGCCCTCCTGGGCTGAGGCCCTGGGGGTCCCGATCTGGCTGGAGGATGAGCCATCCTCCCCTTCCCCTGGCTACTTGGCTTTATGTTAGTACTACCCACAGTCGTGACAACCACCATTGTGCAAGCACTTGCTACACTGTGCCCAGCCCTTACATGCATTTTCTCATTTCAGCTTAACATTTGTAGGAGGGGGGCACTGTTACCCATTTTATAGATGAGCAATCTGAGGAAGAGAAAGCAAGGGACCTCACATAACAAGTTTCTGGTGCAGCCGGGATTTTAATCCAGGTCTTTCTGTCCTTTCTATTCTTAACCACCTGTAAAACTCAGGTCTCGGTGCAAACTCAGACCCTCTCAGGGCCTCACTCTTCCAGAAAATGGATGTATGGCTGCGGAGTAATCACCACAGGCTCTTCAGTTTTGACTTGGGTTTCTTCTGGGACTCCTCCAGGTAGCTGCTGAGGCCTTACCCCATCTGGCTCAGATTCTTTGTGACACCCCTGGACTGGAGAGAGGGCAGGGCTTAGTGCTGAAGGAGCTGAGCTGAAGAGGGGACACCTGGGATATCTGAGCCACTTCCTGCATCTTGCGGCGGGGTAGCTGAGGCCTGGAGAGGAGCAGCAACCGCCCAAGGTCACACACCTCGTGAGCTGTAGGGCCCCACAGGGATCCCAGGTCTCCTGGCCTGTTGAAAGGGCAGGGCTAGGTGTGGTACCAGGGCTGGGAGGCCACCTCCTCCTGGGCCCCACCTACCAGCCTAGCTTCTTCCCTGGAGGTTGTGAGCCCTCTAGCTCCTAGGAGGGTGCAGGGGGCTGTTGGCTGCCTCTTTGGGGCCATGTCCCCTCCCCATTAATCTGAGCTCCTAGTGTCAGTTGAGCCCCTCCCTTTGGAACTCATTGGGTTGGAAACTCCCTGGCAACAGCTGATGGATGGGTTAGGGCCTTGACATTGGCCTGGGACCACAGCATGACCCTGGAGGGACCAGGCTGGTGCTGGGGGGCTTGGAGGGGAATTTAAGGGAGAAGAATTAAGCTCATAAATCTTAGAACATCTCAGTTTTCCTCCTCCTCGACCTTAATCTCTTACCAAACCTGCTCTCCAGCTGTTCATCCAAGGCTGAGGTTGAGGGAGTCCACCTGCCCATTTTCTTCTCCCTCCAACTGATGTTTACCCCCTTCTGAAATCCCCTATGGGGAAGAAAGAGTTCCAGCCACTACTGTAGGGCAGGATAAAGACCTTGTCCGGACTACTGGTGCTGGATTTGGCCCCTGATTCATAGTGTTAGGTAGGGCAGAGGGCTTCAGTGCTTCCATTTCCTCAGCCTGGAGTTTGAAATCCTGTCTTGGTACCTGTCTGCTCAGTCAGAAGGAACACTAAGAACGAGAGGGATTTCACAGCTACAGGACACATGGCCCCGGCCTTGGGAGCCCTCAAACCCAGAGGTGAGGTCTAGAAACCAGGCTAGGCGTGTGCTGAGGTTTGGGCAGGGAGTGGTTGGTGCTGGGTGGCTGGACTGAGATGGCTTTCTGAAATCAAGCAAAGGCTAAGGCTACAGGGAGGCCAGAGGGAGGGTGGTGGTTTGCCTGGGGGGCTAGGGAGCCATCTTCGGTTGGTTAGGAGGGGAAGCCTGGGAGGGTCTAGCTTTCCCATAGGCACAGAGGCAGCACTAGGCTAGAGTTCTGGGGCCCTCCTGGTTACCCAGGGAGCCTACTGCTGCCTGGCCCTGGGGACCCAGGCGTCCTGGTGGGTGAGGGCGGGTCTACAGCAGGCGCCCTGCCAAACCCTGCAGCCTGCTCACCAGGAATCTTGTTGCTGAGAGATGGAAAATCCCGGCTGGGCCTGCAGCTCATCCCTCCCCTCTGGGAGGAGGAGGGGCCCAGAGATTCCTTCCTGTACCCCCCTCCCTTATGGGGCAGGGCCCTCCTAGGCAGTGGGTGGGGCTGGGGGGCCGGGACAAGCCTATAAGGCTTGGTCACATGTCCTGGAGCCCAGCCCAGCCTGCAGTGGGCACCCAGGCACTCTGAAGGCAGAATGGGCCTGGTACAACAGAGCAGGGGTGGGGGTGGGGGTGGGGTGCTGAGGCCAGAAGGGGGCCTGGGCTGGAGCCTATGCCTGGCCCTGGCCCCACTGGCTCCCCCAGGGTGGAGGGTGAAGAGTTGGTTCTCTCCTTGGACAGGAAGACGAATGATCCCATTATGGGAGCGTGATTTTATTCCACGTGTCACGGAGTCTGAGATTAACTTGCTCACCAGTCTGTGACAAACCCCTCACACCCTCACACTCAACACATACACATGCACAAGCACAGGCACAGAGACACGCACATATCCCTGGTCTCACAAGCGTACATCCTGCAGACACAGATAAGCATTTTTATAGTCTGGCATATGACAGTCTCACATACAGAGACACAGCATACTTAGGTACCCTGGGATCTAGACCCACAGCCTCAAAAGCACAACATTCCCTCACTCATGCTAAGGCTACATGGACCCACCGATACAAGTAGGCATTCCCAAGGAACACTTGCACCCCTCTTAGACACGCACGGATCAAGGACACACAGTACCCCATAGACAGAGATACGCTTAGACACACACAGACCCAGACACAGTCATGCAGACAAGCATAGACCAACAGCTACATGCACCGAGACAAAGGCCCAGATACATACAGAGACAAAGACAGGCACAGACACACAGCCAGCAATGCGCACACAAGCACAGGCGTGCACACCTGGACACAGACAAAGACAAATAAATGCCCAGAGGTTTTGCTGTGGACAGATGTAAGGCACACACACATCTGGGCTTCCTCCTCAACCTCTCTGCCTGGGGATATGGTAATCTGGTGCCTGTGGCTCCGGGGAGAGAACTCTGGGGAATCTTCTGCTCGGTCATAACCCTGCGACCCCTAGGCCCAGGGCCAGCCCCCACCTCTGGCACCCAGCACCCGGCGCATGGCCAAAGCCATGGCAGCCACGCCCTCAGCACAGCCCTGACGTCTCTTACCTTACCCTCCCCACTGGACACACAGGCAAACCGTCTCCTCCTGCGCATGCTCACAGCAGCCCCCTACACCCACACACTTAGGAGTTTCTCACTCACATACCCTCAGATGTCCCCTTGTTGTCTTTCTCAGTCATACTCCCCCCAACAGACATGTACGACTTCCAGCACATACACACAGAGCCTTCATGGCAAATGCCTCACCTTCTCTCACACGGACCCACACACAAGTAGTACACACAGGCTCTCCTTCACATATAGCCTTGTCTTCTCACACAGACCCCCGCATGCACACGTACGTGCCCTCCTTCACATACTTCCTCACCTTCTCTCTCCCAGACTAATTCACAAATGCAACACACACACACTCCCCCACATACATCCTCACTGCTTTCTCACATGTGTGCACGCACACACACATACTGAGAGCCTCCCTCACACCATCACTTCTTCTGTCTCTCACAAACACTCCCTCTGCCAAGAGTGTAGCTCTGCTAAAAGCAGCCCTGACAGGATTTGTCACTGCTCTCCACTGTGTCCTTGGCCTTCCTGGCCTTAGTCTCTTCTCTTTCACCTCTAACGCTGCATACTGTGGCCTTGTCATCTCTCCGTTGAGCCAACAATTATATGTGGAACATTCATTTATTCATTCAACAAATGTTGATGGAGAATTGGTTTTATGTTAAGCATTGGGGATATTGCAGTGACTCAGGTCCTTCCCTCATACAGTTCTCAATTTTGTGAACTGGTTGGTTTGTTGCTTGTCTTGTCTGACAAGCTTGTAAGGTAACCTTCGATTATTGGATGTTGAGGAATATGTAGGGATTCACAAGAGGAAAAATATGGGAAGGGTGTTCCCGACAGAGGGAACAGCATATGTAAAGCTTAGAAGTGAATCAAACTATTATACGTTGAGAAAATGGGGTGATGTTCAGAGATTAGAAGGGAAGCTGCAAAGAGGGCATAAGCCAGATGCCACAGACCTTAGATGCCATGCTCAGAGGTTTGGATTTTGTCCAGTGGGCCACAAGGAGTCATGGGAAGTCTTTAGTGACAGGACAGGGTGGGGAGAGACTAGAGGCAGAGAGGCTAGTTGAGACGCTTGAGTAGTACAGGTGGGAGATGGTGGTGGTCTGACCTGGAAGAGGCAGGTGGGATGTAGGGCAGAATCATTTAAAATCAAGGACCAGAGGAACTGCTGTGACCCCAGAAAGTCACACAGAGACTTTGAGCTGGGTCCATCATATGAGGATGAGACAGCGCAGGAGCCATGCTTACGGTAAATGCTTAATAAATGATAGCCATATTGTCAGTTATCAGTAGGACACGGGGGACATCAGATGAGGAGATTTACTGAGCACCTACTGAGTGCAGGGTACTGTGCCAGGTGCTAGGCCCAGAGGCATGGCATTTGTGGCTTCGGGAAGCTCAGTACGTGATAACCACATCTCACTTAGACAGTGTACGAGTGGAGGCAAAGCACCCTGGGAGGTTAAAGGAGGATGAGGCAGCACCTGTCAGGGCTCTGGGTGCCTCACAGAAGAGCAGGCATTGATCTGGAGTCCAAAGAGGCTAGTCGAACTTGGGCAGGCAGAGGCTGCAAAAGGAGTTTCAGATAGAGGGAACTATGTGAACAGGAGTCCAAGGGCAAGTCGAGGAGTTTTGTATGGAATACAAGAAAGGGAGAGTTGTGGGATGGGTTCGTGGAGGTAAGGTCTCGGTGGCCAGGCTGAGGGGGGTCGGCATGGAGCTGAGCTGTATGTACTCTAGAAGTCTCGTAGTTTGGTAGTGACATGGAATGTGCCCGTTAAGAGATTCTGCTCCAGGTTCTGCCACTATGCCACTGGATGATGGCAAACAAATGTCTTGTCTTCCTTGGCCTCAGTTTTCCCATTTGTGCAATGAGGCAGTCAGTCTTGTATAGATGGGAATTGGGTAGCATGTCCTAGGGACTGGTCTAGCCGACTTTGTTGGGCATCTTCTGGCCTGGGATTTGGGGCCTCAGCAGTGCCTTCTTTCTGAGAATTCTGAGGAAGAGAAAGGAGCAAAGAGAGTTCCCCGGAGACAGATTTTGGGTGCTCCAAATAAGGGACCAAGAGCTCAGCATAGAAGGGAGGGGTCTTTGCCAGGATCTGATTCCAGGCCCTGGAGGGGACCTAGAAGAGAAGGCAAAGGCTCCTCTTCCCTCCTACCCTGATCCATGTGGTAGTAGATGTGGGCCATGTACCCTCCTGGCCCAAAGGATGTCAGGACCCTTCCTGCCCACTGACCCAGGAGCAGGGTTGGGTTCAGGAATATGACTCAGGACTTGGGGTTCCCTGGGGTAAAGAGTCAGGAGGCCAGTCATGGGATGGCAGAGCCAGGCGAATGCCCATGGGTAGCTGGGTTCTGCCACTGATATTTAGGATTGCTAGGAGTTGTGGTATAAGGCAGGTTCTAGTGACCTCCCAGCTGCCCTGGATCCTGGCTGCAAGGAGCCCTTAAAGCATCTCACCTGTGAGGTGGGGCTGGTAGAGAATTAATTTCCTGTGCTATTTTAATTTTGCTGTATTTAATTTGCTGTTTATTTTAATTAATTAACGACGGGTAATGGTCTATGGTAGCTTGCTGCCGCTGGCTCCTCTTTCTTTTTGGAGGGGTGGAAGGCCAGGCCAGGCGATTGCTGAGTTAGCTGTGGAGGAGACGGAAGGCCTTGGGGTCATGCCTCTTCCCCTTTACCCCTCTCAACCCTGGCGTCTTCTCTACCCTCCCTGGTTCTCTTCCAAAGGGGCCCTCTCTTCTCTGCTCAATACTCCTCCCTCTTACTCCTCCCTTCCCTGCCCCCCTCTGCTTCAGGGCCTCAGATGTAGTAACTTGGTAAAGGAAGGCCTTACGTAGGCCTCTGCCTACCCCCCAGTAATCAGTATTTTAATGTCAGTTAAAGGACAGGGAGCTTGGCTTGCAACCTAACTTGCTTAGGGGATATTGGGGGGACTTTTAAAGTGGGGGTTGGTTTTAGTGGCAGCCCTCTTCCTCACCCCAGTGCCTAAACAACACACCCATCTGCGTTGTCAGGTCTGTGAGACCGTGACCAGGCACCTGGGAACACATCCACGGGCATGATTTCAGTTATTAGTTGATCTTTAGAACAGACATACAGGGTAGATTATCCCCCCTGTACAGAGGAGGAAGCAAAGCTCAGAGAGGCTAAGTGACTTGTCCAAGGTCACATTGCAAGAAGGGAAGCAGGGCTTGACTTCTGGCTATAATCTGTGTGGAATGAGTTAACAGTAAGGGGGAAGGGGAAGTGGCTTGGGGATTACGGAAGGGGGATTAGATAGAAAGACTGATGGGGCCAGGAAATGGGGTCCTCTGGCTCTGGAGGATGTGGGGGGAGGAGTGGGCCCCTGCCACATGGGGCTTTCCCACAAGGAGGTGTGAGGTCTCTGCCACCTGTTTCCATTTCCCTGTGTGTCTTCAGTCGTCTGTTTGGAACTAAGGCTTGCTTTGTCACTTGGACTGTACCCTACCAGGGGAACCTTTCTGTGGCTAGATAGAACCCTACTTTGATTTATTTAACAAACACTTACATAGCATTTACCATGTCCCATATAGTCATCTAAATTTATAAAGAGATATTCATTTAATCATCATAGCAGCACTATTATTATCATCCTTATTTTACATATTGGAATATTGAGGCTTAGGTTAAGCCTTGTGACTTGCCCAAGGTCACACAGCCAGGACCTGGTGGAGCCAGCCTTTGATCGTGAAACACTGGGATCCAGAGTCCTTGGTTCTGAAATCCCAGGCTATCCTGCCTCCTTAGTACTTTAAGCGGGAGATGGGAGCCCTGGGTTCGTGGGAGATATGATACCTTTGGGGAACCTTTCGTCAGGTTGAAGGAGAGCTCCAGCTCTGCCTTCACCAACGCCAAGATCTGCTTTGTGGGAGGGGGGAGCAGATGAATTTCAGGGTGTGCCTGGCTGAGAGGCACAGAGCAGCAGTTAGGAAGCCTCTGTGGAGCATGTCCTATGCTGCTACAGTGGCAGCTGGGGTGGGGGGCGGGACATGGAATGGTTGGCTTCAGACCATGCCCACTGAGAGCTTGCTGTCTAACTGCAGAAACAAGGCAAATGTGTGTGAACAGTTATCAACAATTGTATAAGAGTGGGAGAAAAATATCACAAAACATAATGCAGTTCAAAGAGTTTGGACTTTGAATCCTGTGTGACCTAGTTACTTGACTCTTCTCTGAACCTCAGTTTTCTCATCTGTCAAGGGGAAATAATATGACACTGACTCCATAGGGTTTTGTGGAACTCCAGTAAGATAAACTGCGAAGGGTTTGGATTCTGGAGCATGGGCTCAGTGAGCATCCATCCAGATGCTAAGGTCCAACCTCTGGAGAAAGAAAGGGTTTTGCTCTGGGTGTTGGCATTGGAGCAGAGCTGCATGGGAATGATGAAGATGAGGAGGCCAGTGAGAGTCTCAGCTTTAAAGTCAGACTACTTGGGTTTAAATCTTAACCATAAAAAAAAAAATCTCAACCATGACAAGTCGATAACCCTCTCTGGGCCTTGATTTCCTTGTCTGTAAAATGGGTGTAATAATAATGCCCCTCCTCATAGGATGTTGTAAGGATTCAACTAGTTAGTTCACTTATTCAGTAAGCAATATTGACCACCTGCTGGGTGCCAGACATGTTTCTACTGGGTGCAGATAATAAGTGGTCAATACGTGTTGGCATTCTTATTATCATAAGTTATGTTCTAGAGGAAGGGGCTATTCAGGGAGGAGGAAGAGAGGAGGCTGAAGTTTTAGAATGAGGATGAGCAACATGATAAAATGCTGTAGAAGAAATAACAGGCTGATATTTTGTGAGTGCTCACTATGTGTCAGGCACATCAGCTCATGAGGCAGGTGCTTGTACTATCCACATTTTGCAGATAGGAAATAGATTCAGAGAGGTATAGTGACACACCTAAAGAAACACAGCTAGTAGTGGGTGGAGCTGAAATTTGAGAGACTCAAAAACAAGGCTCTTAGTGACAGAGCTTTTTAAACTTGGTAAGAGGTGGCATAGGGTGGGAGCAGTGATCCAGCAGAGGAAGGAGGGAGAGACCTGGCCAGGAGGACAGAGGAGGGCAAGACATTCAAATTCAGGAAACGAGGGAATGGACCAAGTCAGCATATGCTCTCCCAGTGGGTTTTCCCAGCAGTAAACAAGGCATGAGCTCAGGGAAGGGAGCAAGTGAAGACTTAGAGGCAAGGCTTCCTGAAGAGGTGGGTCTTGAGAAATGGGCAGAGTCGAAAGAGATGGAGTCAGTGCATTCCAGGCAGAGCACACAGTATCAGCAAAGGCCCTGAGGTAAGAATGAGCAGCGTGGCTTTGGGCTGAGAAGTGGGAAGAAATGGCTGAGAGGTCAGAATGACGGTTGAGAGGGCTGGTGGCCTCAGGTGCATAGGGAGAGTAACAGCCCCAAGAAGATAGGGAGGGGGTACAGATTCAAGAGGCTTAGCTAATGTAGAAATAGATATAACCCCCCATCTGGACAGGGAATAGATCATAGTGAATAAGAGGGCAGGCCCTGGAGTCAAATTCTAACCAGGCTGCTCCCTACCTACCCTGTGATCATGGTAAGCCACTCGAGGTCTCATTTTCAAAATGAAGGGTAATGAAAGTACCTGTCCCCTAAGATGAGATGATCTGTGAGGGGTGCTTAGCACAGTGCCTGGCACATAGTAAGTACTTGATTCATTCATTCCTCAACTACCAAGTGCATACTTGGTGTCAGGCACTTTTCTAGGGCCCACATCTGAGAACAAAGTAAATAAAAATCTTTGCCCTTAAGGAGCTTATATTTAGAGGGCAAAATAGACAGTTAATACAAAAATAAGTAAAATCTGTGGTTTGTTAATGCTGATAAGTGCCAAAGAGGAAAATGAGACAGGGAAAGGGCTTAAGGTAGTACCAAAGTTGCAGGGTTGTTGCAGTTAAAAAAAAAAAAAAAAAACTTATAGAGGCTAATGTTAGTATTATTTGTATAGCAGGTTTTATTTTTAAAAAGTACCTTCCAGTTTATAAGGCATTTATCCTTCATGAGAATCAAATGAGGCATAGGTATTGCTGTCCCCATTTTATAGATGAGGACATTGAGATTCAAAGAAAGAAATCTGACCCAGGAGTCATGACTGAGGATAGTGCTATACCAACTCACTCCGTATGATGAAAGTAGTGTTCCTGAAAGTCTAGGGGACAGGAGAGACAGGTTAACCCAAGAGCATATGGGCAGTGGCTAAGGTGGGTCAGTGTTGAGGGGTGGAGCTGGGCCGGACAGCAGGGGCAGAGGTTTGCTTCCAGGAGCGGGAGCTTCAGTCAGCATACCCCAGCAGGGCCTGATCTAGGTGAGCTCAGAGAATGGCTGGACCCAGGGGCAACCCTAAGGGCAGAGCGGGGGCAGCAGCCTGGGCTTAAGACACTATGTGATTGAGCAAAGGGGCAGAATCTGTTCAGAACTGAGTGATTGTGTGGGTGGTGTGGATGCTGGGGATGGGGAGAAAGAGGAAGAAGTCAGCTCCACTGACTGGACAAGAGGGAACAGTGAGGAGGTTGGTGGAGGCTGGAGCTGGTCGTAAAGGCTCTTGAATATCAGGCTAAAGACCTCAGCCTTGATGTTGTCATCAGCAGTAGGGAACAGGGACACAGTGTCATGAGAATGAGATTTGAGAAAGACGAATCTGACACTAGGTGGAAGAGATTCAGTGAAGGCATTTGGAGATGGGGAGCCCACTGGGGGGCTGTCATAGCTGAGTAGGCGAGAAATGGTGAAGTCAGATTGTAGAGACAGCTTGACTTAGTGAAAAAGAGTGGGGCCTGGGAGACAGTACTCCTGAGCGCTAGCCTTGGGCCTGCCTCTTTATTTTCTGAGGGACCCTGGCTTAGTCCTTTCCCCTTCTGTGTGCCTCCGTTTCCTTATTTGGATTGAACTAAAGCTCCTTCTTTTTTTTTTTTTTTTTTTCTTTCTTTCACTATTTGGGCAAAGGATCCATTTTGAGAAGATCCATTTTGATGCGGGCCATGGCCTTCTCTTCAGAAAAATTCAAAAACACGTTTTGGTTAAAATATTATGAGGTTTACAAATCTGCCAAAGTCCATGGAACCAAGCTAGATGGTCAATGGTAGTAAAAATAGCAGCTAGTATTATATGCTTATTCTGGGTCATGTGCTGGGCAAAGTGACATACTTCATGATCTTGTTAAGTCTGTACATCAACTCTGTGAGGTAGGTACTATTATTATTCTGTTTTACAGATGAGGAAACTGAGGAAGCCTAGAGAAATGGAAGGTTAAGGCTAGGACTTTTAGGATAGGGGAAGGAGAAATGGCAGGGAGGGGGCAGATGTGGGAGAATTTTCAGGGAAAGTCATGGAGAAGCAGAGCTAGAGGTAAATTGTGGGAAAGGGGACAGTGGTGTCACTCAGTCCTGAGATGACAGGCATCAGGCAAAGTTGGCAGTGAAGAGTCATTTGGAACCCTTTGGTCTAGCTTCCTAAGGGGTTGGTTTTCTGTCCCACATGACTCCCATCTAAGTGACCTACTCAGGAGCCTCCTGGGAAGGGGTGGAGTATGGGGCTACTCTGTCTTCTTGGCCTGATAAGGTTCTGAACCCTTGGCAGGAAAGGGATTACCCCTGACTCTTTGACTCAACCTTCAGTGCTGTCTCTGGATTCTACCCTTCTTTCCAAGGCCATTGAGTAGTGCCAGTGGGCATTGATCCCTTTAGGGGAGTTCAGAAGTGGAGACACCTTTTCCATCCCAGAGAAGAGAACTGGGGCCCATCCCCTGTGATCAGAACAGAATCTGGAACCCAAGCAGCATGGGGTCCATGTTCAGCTCTGGTTTAGATCCTGGTCATCACTATCATCTTGCAGAAGGTGATCTAGATTCGACTAGCCATAGTCTCAGGCTGGAATCTAGATTTATTGTGGGTTGGACTAGTTGGTCCTTAAGACCCGGTCGGCAAATTTTTTGTAGAGTCAGTGAAAATTTTAGGCTTTGTAGACCATTTGATTGCTGTCATGAGTACTCAGACTCTGTCATCATGCCTTGAAAGCAGTCATAGACAATGTGTAAAGGAATAAGCATGGCTGCATTCCAATTAAACTTGAAGTATAAAAACAGACGAGCTGGATTCAGCCCTTGGGCTGTAGTGTGCTAACCCTTGATCTAGAACCTCTCCTGAGGATGTCCATATCTTAAATCTTACTAGACAGTGCTCTGTAAGCAAACAAGGCTGGGGTGTCAGACTTGGTGACATGGAAGATATTCTAGAGCCCGCACACTTTCTGGGACCTGGATATGGGGAATCGTTGAACAACAAATGTACTAGACAGTGGTTTAAAACAGACTAAGCCATAATCTCTGGCTGAGCCTAAATTCACAGAAGGCTGGGGTGGTGTGGGGTGTTGAGATTTAGACCCACACATAGGCTGTGCGGTCTGGATATGGGGAAGTTGATGAGCTAAAGCCACACAGATATTGATCTAGAGGAGGCAAAGTCTTGATCCTCAGCCAGAGCACCATATGATCTAGAACAGCACTTACCAATTGAAATGTAATGGGAGCCACATGTGTAATCTAAATTTTCTAGTACCTACGTTAAACAAAGTAAAAAGAAATAAGTAAATTAATGTTAATAATATATCTTATCTAACTCAATATATTTAAATTATTTCAACATATAATCATAAAAATTATTGAGTTACATGTTTTTCATATTTAAACTTCAAAATCTGGTGTATATTTTATACTTAAGGCACATCCCAATTCCAACTAGCCACATTTCCAGTGTTAAATAGCTAGTCTCTACCAAATTGGGCAGCACAGGTTTAGAAGCAAGCATTTCTTTGAGACCAGGATCCAAAGGCATCATGAGCCAGAATGATCTGGAATAAATAGAGTTGGACACATCAGAGGTTATACCCTTAGCCGACTTGAACTGGGTATAGACTGACTCACCCGGTGAGAGCATCTAGGCTCTGGGTTGGGAGCTGGGGAGGGAGGGTCCCTCCCTTGGAGTCCTGACCAACTGGCCTCCAACTCCTCCCTCCTTCATCCCAATGTCACCTCTTACTCTGGAGTGTAGTCTGGCCTGGCAGGTGGGGTTGGGGCAGGGTAGCAGCTGGACCCTTGAGGGAGCAGGAGCTCCACCCCTCCAAACCAGCTGCTGCCAGCCTTCCTGGACTGACTCTGTGGAAACAGGGGGCCCAGAGACAGAAATAAACTGCCAGGTTTCCGGGGAGGAGTGGGGGGCCTGCCAACCTTTGTGCTTCCTTGCTTGGAGGAATGGGGGTGGGGGCAGGAAACCACTCTAGGCCTTGTCCAAGGCTGTTACCCCTGCCTGCCATCTTCCTTCACCCCCAGATGTCCCCACCCCCATGGCTGAGGCATGGCTAAGTCTAGAGTTTGGTGGATTAGGGAACCCTGGGGGGGCCAGGAATCTGGGTCTGACCCTTGAAAGCAGAGGGCGATCTCCAGAGCCCTAAATAGTTTGGTGCCCATTTCTAGAACCCTATCCTGGGGGTCCTCACTTGCTGCTGCAGAACAGGAGCTGAACAGGGGGCTGCAGGGGGCATTGGACTAGGAGTTGGAAGATCTTTGTTGGATGTTCTGTCACTAACTGGGCAAAGGCAACTTTGGGCAAATCACACTTTGAGCCGTTTCCTCCTCTATAAAAAGGGGGCAGTGTTTGTCCCGCTTTTCTCAGGGCACTATGGTTCAGTGGTTAACTCAGACTCTGGAGCCAGAGTTTATCTGACTCTGACATCGTGTGACCTTTGGCAGGTAACTTAACCTTCCTGAGCCTGTTACCTCATCGACAAAAAGGGGTTATTACCTATTTTATGGGAGTCTTATAATTCAAGTGCTCAATGGTGACACTTGGATAGTCCACTAAGCTCAAAAGGATTGTAAATGAAAATGCTTTATTCAAATATAAGGGAGGCTTCCCCTATAAAGAGTCCTCTCAGACCCCCTCATTTCATAAATGGAAGGTCCCATAAAGAGAAAGTGTTTTGCCCAAGTTGAGGCACACAGCAAGCAAAACCTTTATTTGGAACTCACCATGTAAAGCCAGGTGGCTCATTCCCAATTTACAGGTAAGGAAATCGAGGCCGGTGATTGGCCACTGGTGCACCATGGCGCTATCCAGTGAGGCCTGAGTGCGTCGCTGGGGAGGGAGTGCCCTGGCCGCCTGTGCTCCTCGGAGGAGGGGCGCGCAGGTAGCGGGCGCCCTGGAGCCGCAGCCGGAGCCAGGCGCGCTATTAATAATCCGCCCGCCGGGCCTCGGCAGAGAGCGCAGGCCCGGACCGTCGCCGGACGCCTCCCGAGCCTGGGCCCGAGCCGGGTCGCGACGTCCCCCAATTCGCCCCGCCACGTGACCCCACCCCCCAATCCGCGGGCAGCCGAGGGCCCGGGCTGGCGGGCCGGCGGCCAGGAAAAAGCCGAAAACACCGAGGCTGGGCCGCTTCACTCCCGCTCAAAATAGCCCGCGGCCGGGGCTGCCACGCATTCCGCCGGGCCCGGGGCGCGGGAAGGGGCGGCCAGTCGGGCCCCCGCCCGGCCCGACGTGGCTGCCCGGCCAGGGTGGAAGGGGGGGCGAGGGCGGGCCGCGCGGCCGGCCGGCATGTGGCTCTCCTTCGGGGAGCCTTGGCAGCCCGGACTGCGCGCTGCGCCGGGATGATGGAGAGCTTCTGGAATTTCCTGCAGCTGGAGAGCGCGGCCGGCCCGGGGAGCGGGCTGAGCGCGCGGCTCGTGAAGGGGTGCCTCCCAGCCCGACCCTAGGGGGCGCCTCGGCCTCGAGGGTTGTCGGGGGGAGATCTTCTTACCCGCCCCTAGACTGTGGGAGAGGAGGGAGCACACCTCCCCTCCCCCGCCACTCTTTTCAGGTCTGGCGGGGGTCCAGTCCCGCCCTCCCGGCCTGGGCGTCGGAGAGGGGCCAGGTGCAGGCGACGCCCCTCCCCCAGCCGCCTGGTTTCCCTCTTGCCCGTCACCTCCTCCAGGAGTCAGAAGCTCGGCCGCCTCATCTGGGAGGGGGGCGGGGGTGGCAGAGATCAGGGTGCAGCGCAGACCTGCCAGGTAGCGGGAGAGTCAGCGGCGGGAAAAGTCGGGGGCGGACCGTTCGGGCCGAGAACGACTGGGCCAACGGACCAGAGAGAGCCTCCTGCTCCAGTAAGAGGCCTCTCAGGGCTGCTTCTGTGAGGGAGGCGAGGCAGTGTTCTCCCAAGAACCCCTCACCACTACCTGCCCCCCCACCTCCGCAACTCCGGAGCTGGTAGGGGGCGGACCTGACGGAAAAACCCTGGACAATTTTTCTGTACGGCGGCTACAGCTTTCTTTGGGGATGGCTCGGCACCTTGCAGGTCCCGCAGTCCAGAAAAGGGCACGCGGGAGGGAGTGGGCTTCCTTTTACAGGAGCCCTGAGATCCAGGGGAGTAGGTAAGTGACCTCTCAGGGCGCTCTCTGGGCACTGTGGGTTGGGGGAGGGGAAGAGGTCTACTCTGCCCTTTGTGGGGGAGGGGAAGGGACGCTTGCCTACAACTTTGCTAGTTCCAGTACCATTTGGTGCTCTGCAAACTGATGAGCCGTTTGGCAGTTCTGTAGGCACCTCCCCCTCCTGGGATGGCCCTTGCCAATGGTCTCTGTTCAGTCTCATTTCCTGCCCCAACCTAGCACACCCTCACCATGTTATACAAAAGCAGTGAGGATAGATACAGTTAGAATCCCTTCAGTTCCACTCACTGGTTGTGTGACCTTGAGCAAGTCCCTTCACTCCGTAGTTCCTTGGCTCATCTGAAAAACTAGATAATAGTAGGTAGACCATGGCTTTCTTGCCGGGCTTAAAGTTGCACAACAAGTAAAGCAGTTAGCACAAAGAAAATAAAGTGCACCTGTGTAACATAGCCCTATTCAAAGTAATCAAAGTATCTGAATCCCCTCCCTCTCCTGTAAAATTTGGCTTCCCAAGGTAAGTAGTGCCTCATTCAGGCTGGGAGGATTGAAAGACGTTTTTATTGAGTGTTCGTTTATTCATTAAACACAGTTAATGTAGGTTTCTGCTAGCTTCAGACTTGGGGAGAGACTTCTGAATTTGTGCTGGGGACTGGGAACTAAGACAGGTCACCATTCTATGTTAAAGCTGAAAGGGCCTTTAGAAATCCTGCTAAGCTCTTAGTACAGATGGGGAAACTGAGGCCCAGCGAGGGGGCCGGGTCCCCTCATAATGATCCTTCTGTTCCAGTGGGGGAGTGGGGTGGCTGGCAGAGAGCTCTGGGCTGGGGGAAGTTGGGGCAGCCCCTGGCCCTGCTCCCTGGGGTATGGCCCAGGCTGGCTGAGAGGCTGATGGAATTCCACTTCCTCTCCCTCCCATCTCCATGCTGACCTTTCACTCCACCACTGTTAGAGTGGGTGGGGGTGGAACCCAGACACCCAAATTCAAATTCTGATGTCTGTTGGCTCCCCCCAGCCCAGGATGTTGGGCCTGGACCTGTGTCAACTCCCACCCTTCCCTCCCTCCCACCCCCCCAGTTCTCCCTGTTTCCTGTGGATTGGCCTTCCTTGTGTAGGAACTTGTGAAAGGAACTCAAGGCTCCATTTGTTGTCTATGTGAACTTAAGCAAACTACCCCACCTCTGTGAGCCTCAATTTGTTTTTCTGCAAAATGGAGTTGAATAAAAACTTCCTAATAGAAAATCTCTTTCACAAGCATCCCCAAGGCTTCCTGGTAGAGATGTATTTAAATAATAAAAGGCAGAGATCCCCTAGAATTTACATTCCAGGCCAGGAACCCGGCAATCTTCCTGTATCTTTGGTTTGAGGAGGTAGCTCTCTGGGGCCCTGTGATAGGAAGTGGAGTAGGGATAAGTATCCACCAGATCATTTTGGCAAAGTTCAGATTCGAGAGAATTTATGTGGCCCAGATTCCAGGGCTGCCAGGTGCCCATGTCTGTGAATGCACTGCTGGGCAGTTCTCAAACTCTTTTAGGACTGTAGACTCCCTCTCCAACTAATCCAGTCTCACCTCCCCCTGATCGTACTCCCCTTCACAGTTTGTCTTCAACCCATAAAGGGCTATCACTGAGGGGCTAGAAGCAGCAGTTGGGCTGTGTGACTTTGGGCAACCCGCTTCCCCTCTGTTTCCTCCTGCATAGAGGAGGAGACTGGATTAGTGACTCCCTAAGGCACCTTCCAGCTCTGACAGGCTCTGAGCCTGTGTTGACTGATGTATCCTAGGAGATAGGAGCACACAGAACCGAGTCAGCTGGGAGATTCCTGTTGAGGTATCCTGCTCCCCCCCCCCCCACCCCCCAGGCTGGAGTGCCTCCCTTTCCCGGACACACCCTTCGGGGACACTGGCTGAGATTGTGAGTGAAGGGGGCATGTCACCCAAGTGAGTGGTACTGCTGATTTCCAGGGTCCTTGTCAGTAGCAAGGCCTGTGCCTAAGAACAAGAGCTTGTTTCAGGCGGGGCTGTGAGACTTCTGGCTTCTAGGGGAAGGGAATGTGTGTGTCAGTGACCAGTCAGCCTCCAGGGAATTGGGGGTGTGGTGCACAAGGCATCCAGTTTGTGGGATGGTATGTCCAGAAGAGTGATTGCAGGGGCAGTATATTGGGGTGCGTACACGACAAGGAAGCTGGCATTGAGAAGGAGGGAGAAAGAAACAGATGAACCAGAGAACCAGGCTCTGAGTTAGAGCAGGCTGTGTGGGGAGGCTTCCGCCTTATGGGAAAGTGGTAGAAGATTCAGCACAGTCAGACGGGACAGTGCAGTCTTGCCTGTGCCTAGATTTTGCTGCTTGTTCATAGGTGTTGAGCTGAGCTGCACTGTTCTGAATTGCAGTTGTCATGTTCTTTGTGGAGGTATCTGTGTTGGGTGTCAGGGTTTTTTCTGAACAGTGAATGGCTGTTTGGGGTGCATGTGTCTGTACAGGATGGTATTTTAATGCAGTAGGCAGCTTCTGTCCATTTGGGGTGCTTATTGTCTTGTGGGCATCGATTCTGGCTGTTAGGAAGCCTTGGGCTATATTGGGGGCATGCTGGGTTGTACAGGAGAATGTTTTCAGGCTGTGAGCAAATCCTTGCCATGTTTTGGGTGCCTCTTCCTCCTCCATAGCTTATACACTGGGAGGAAGGTCTCCTGGCTTAATCAGTCCCTCTGCAGGTAGGCAAGCAGGCAGCACAAGCCTGTTCACACTCACACTCGCAGTAATTTTACCACAGTGCCTAAGTCAGGAACAGGCGTGAATTGACCTTTTAACCCCTTCCCCACCACGGGATTAGACTGTTTCCTGTTCAATCTTCTCCAGAACCAGTTCCATCCCACCTGCCCCCCACCACCACCACCAAGGAAAGGATAAGCAACCCCCCATCCTTTTTCTTTCCCCCTACCCTGTCAAACCTTTGCGGGGGTGGGGAGGGGGGCGCCGAGGGCCCGGCTGGTGCAGGGTCTGGCAGGAGCTGAGGGCCCAGGCGGGAATGATAAATATTGAAGAGGAGGGATTTCGGTGTGGGCTGGAGCAGCTGCAGTGGTTCGAGTGTCACACTATCTCTCCCCAGGTTTACTGACCCATTTCCATTCACGCGGCTGCTGGTTTCCTAGCAACGGCAACAGTCCCCCCAGAACAGGCGGAGTGTGTGTCTGCCATTAGCGACTGCCGCAACTGTGTCAAGGTTACCCCGCTCCCTGCAAACCCACCCCGGCGGGTTTGTTTTCTGCCAGCGCCTGGCACACACCGTGCCAGCCAAGGAGGGGGTGGGGGAGGGGAGGGGGCCGGGGGCCAGCCCAGCGGCTTGGGTGGGGGTGGGGGACCGAGGAAGAGCTGTAGTTCCTGGTCCAGTGGGAGCCAACTTGGACTGAGGCCGAAGCAGGCCCCCCCTCCCTTGGCTGGTGGAATTCCTGAGCCCGAGGGGAGCAGGGGGCGGGGCTGTCCCTCAGCCCTGACCCCCGAGATTCCACAGCCTGGGGGGAGGGGTGTGGGCAGAGGGGCCTCTGGGAAGCCTGCCCGATCTGACCCCACCTGGCTTGTTCTGCTTCTGCCCTGGCTTCCTCCCACTTCTGCGCAGCTCCATGCTCTTTCTGCTCTCAGCTCTTTGTCCCAGTCTCTGCCTGGTCTCCCCCATCAGACTCCCCAGGGCAGGGTTGTATTTCTCCCATCAGACTAGGGGCTCCTGAGGTTGGGGTTCATGGTGCCTCCTTTCCTTCTCCCCTCAGCACCACCTCATGACTTTTCCAAATGTCATGGGAGATGAGATTAAAGTTGGGGTGGTAAATAAAGTCTAATTTTTCTTAATAGGGACAAGTGGGGGATATTGTCACCTCTCGGTGAAGTAGCCTCTGCTTGTTCTCCCCCATCTGGCAGCACTCCTATAGGAATAGCCATTGAAAGTAGAGTACCCCTCTTTTTCACCCCGAAAGCCTGGCTGCAAAGGGTTAAAAGAGGTCCCCCTCCCCTCACCTCCCCTCACCTTGCCTTGGTATGTGAGCTCCCCCTGGCTAGGGGGATGGGAGGATGGGGGGGGGCTCTGTTGCCTTATAGCCACTCTTGTGGTCAGCTCAGACCTGACCAGTCACATTCCTGCCCAGGAGGGCTGGAGCTTGAGGTGGAGGGGCAGGGGCTTAGAGCTGGGTTTGTAGGAATGGAAGGCGGAGGGGTACCAAGAAGCTGGGGCTAGGAGCTGCTGGGAACTTGGAAGTATTGTGCAATATAAACCTCAGGAAATCTAAAGCTTCCTCCTGTTCCTTTGGGCCTCAGTCTCCCTGTCTTTCCTCCCAGTTTGCAGCTTTCAGAATGTTCCCATGGTCTACATAGTTGTGATACAGGTACAGACCTGGTCCCAATTCTAAACAAAAAGTGTGGTAGAAGCAGTTTCTGACATGCAGGGCAACACAGGGGCTTGTGGGTAACCTCTAGTGTGACTTTCTGGTGCTTGGAGGAGGTTGGCTGGGTTTTTGGTTGGGTGAGATCTAGAGTACAGAGCAGGCTGTGCTAGACAGTAGGAGACCTGGGTGGGTGACCCAGGAAGCCTGGTTCCCTGCCCAGCCCTGTGCCTGACTCATGGCCTCAGTCTCCCCATCTGAGGAGCTTAGGCCAGTGGTCTCTAAAAGCCCTCCTGCCCTGTTAAGGTAGTGATTCTGGGTGAGGGATGAGTGGGGGGCAATAGTCCAGGGCTATGGGAAGCTGCCAGCTCAAGGGGGAGTTTGCAACGTGATCCCAGAGCGAAAATAGCCCAGGTCATTTTCAGCTGCTTGGGCGGAGGTATCTGATCCAGGCAGGGCAGGGCATCTTGGGCAGGGGGCAGGGAGGAACATTCTGTAAAGCCCTCTGGGAAACCAGACCCCAGGAGGGAAGGGTGGGGAAAGGTTGGCATGCTCGGCTGGGCTTCCTGAGACCCACTGGGGCCCTGGCAGGGGCTCCAAATGGAAAGATGAGGAATTCAGAGGGTTAACAGGAGGTGAGAGCTGGACTCTGGCCCCCTTTGGGTCTTGGCCTGGATAAGGTGAAAGGTCAGTCCCAAGGAGTCCAGGCACAGCTGGGGAAAGAGTAACCCGATCCTTCTCCCTAGCCTGGCTAAGGGGATCACAGAGCCGCCTCCCCTAGGAAAGGTGCTTTGACATCCCCAGGAAGGAGTTTGTTTCTACTTGTTCCCAGCAGGGGTTGGGGACTAGAGGAGGGTCCCGGCCCAAGGGGTCAGGGAGAGCTGCAGGCCTGGCGCCCCAGCCAGTATGTCAGTGCTTTGTCATTCTGGGGTCAGGAGAGGTGGAGGTGAGCCTGCTGGAGAGGTTAGAGGTGGCCCATTCTGGCCCTGCTTTCACTCTGTGCCCCATTTATAATGACTGAAGCTTAGAGGTAGAAGACTCCCCACCCCCACCCTCACTCCAGCTCACACACTGGTTAGCGAGAAAAACTTCCTGATACTATACTAGACTGTGGCACTGAGATGTGTTTGGGATGGAGGATTACACCTTGACTGAGATGGCTTTGGGGTCTGTAGTTATGCTGTGTGGTGGGGTGTTAGGTTGTAAGGCGGTGATAGGAAGCAGAGATAATACACAGAACATGCCTCTGAAGTCAAGCTTAACTTGGGTTCAATTCCCTGCTGCTACCTAAGCAAGCTATTTAACCTAAGCCTCAGTTTCCCCAACCAAAAAATGGGTCTAATAGTACCCACCATATAAGAGTAATGGCAAGGACTGTCACAGAATAAGTGCTTGGTAAAAAGTAACCCTTAATGAACTTCAATGTGCACACCGTGGAACCCACATTGAAGCTGGTCTGACTCTAGAGTAGGAGTTGGTGAGCCACAGATGAGGGAGAGGGTAGTTATGAGACTGTGACTGGGTCAGTGTCCCCAGAGCCGTGCATGAGGCAGTGGGACTATGCAGGTCACTTGGGGTCACGTGAATGGTGTTGAGTCTGGCAGCAGGTGGCTGGGGCAAGCTTTTTAACTCCGACCCCTCGGGCTGGCGATAGCCCACTCTTTTCACGCGGGCGGACTTTGTGCAGCCACATGTGGGTGTAGCTGTCCCCGGAGTGTGACTCTAAGGTATGTTTGAGAAGGCGCAGGCATCCCAAGAAAGAACAAGTCGCCTTTTGTACGCGTTCAGCCCCGGGCTGGGCCGGGCCCTCTCTGGGGGATCCCCCGTTTCCGCGCCCAGTTCCCCGCCCACGGACAGCACCCCGGCCCCGCCTGCCACCTGAGAGGGCGGTGAGGCGGCCTGAGCGCCCCCTCCTGGGGCCCCGTGCTTCGGACGTGGGGCAGGGGTCTGGGGCAGGGGCTGTTCCCGAAGCCGTGCTCCCGCCCCTTGTTACGTCACTCCAGGTGTTACCAATCTCTGGTAGCCCTACCCGCGATTGGCCTACCGCCTCCCAGGCATAGCTCTCCTGTGATCCCGAGGCACAGTGGGTGGAGGAGGAGGCAGGGCCGGCCTATGGGGTGGGGAGACCATTGAAGGCCTCGCCCTTCCTGCTTTGGGAGGAGCCGAACTTACAACCCCTGAGACCTTACAGTTCCCCTTGAACCTCACAAGACTTCTCTTTACTGGAGCACTCAGCCTTCTTGCCCACCTGTTTAAATCTTGCCAGGTACGGCTCTCTGCAGGAAGCCTTCCAGAACTGATCTCACCTTAACCTTTTTTCTGATTACCTACACCCTTTTAGTGATCCTCTGTAATAACAGCAATACCAGTACTACTACTAACACCAGCTGCTGTCCACTGTGTTGTTTATTGTGTACCAGACTGATCCATGTTTTTCATGGACTATCTTATCTGGTGGATCTCTGATTGTTTTCTATCTGGTATTATGAGCCTTTCTCACCCACTGGAATGGAAGTACCTCTGGGCAGGGGTCGTAGACATGGCCTCGTTCAGAATAGGCACCACTATATGTTTAGGATGGATGATAGATGAGAAGAGAGGTGGAAGGAAAGCACCTTGTCAAGAGTCGTGCAGCAAGTAGGTGGAATAGTTAAAGCTAGAAATCAGGTTTCCTGGCTCCATTCAGGTCTTTGGTTCTAGTGTGACTGAGAATAGAGAGTTGCACAGAAAGATGCTCTAGGTCTTCCCTTATAGGAGCCATCCCACCCCCAAGATCAGAAGAACCCGAAGTCTGTCTTCCTCTGCAATCCATACACCTTGTACCAGAACCCCTGACTTCTGGGAGGAAGAGGAGGAGCAGGAGGAGATATTGGGAAAGCTGGGAAGGCTTTTGCAGGCCAAAGGGGCTGTATTATGGACCTAGTGATTTGGAGGTAATGGTTCCAGGGACTTAAGAATTTAGCTCGCAGGTGGGAGGTTCCAAGTTGGGCAAAGAGAAGTGTTGGGAGCCAAAGTATGTGGGGGTTCAGTGCAAGGGAGGCAGGAATTATGCTGGGCTAGCACTCCCCCTACCAACAAGCTGGCCCGTTGGAATGCTGGGAGGCCCGGGGGATGGGGCCAGGCAGCCAAGGTGTCTCTGGTGGCACAGAAGCAGTTAAGAGCTGCCTCAGCCCGTTCCTTCAGACAATTAGTGACATCTCGCTTGACAACACCACACTGAGCTGATGCAGACCTCAGCCCCCTCCTGCCACCCCCCCTCAGCCGCTTCAGCTGTTTATTCTTGGGCTTTAACAATTGGGATTCTGACTTGGAGGAGCAGGCGCCCCGCGCTGCCCTCTGACCCTCCGTCGCCTTGGCAACTGGAGCCCGGTAGGCCTGGGCTCTGCGTTAGGATTACAGATCCTGAATTCACAATCTTGCTGCTCCCCTGCAAGCAGAAGCAGCAGCTGCAGCAGCAGCATGCGGGATCTTCAGCTAGACTGGAAGGGACAGAGAAGCAGGATCCCCAGGGGCCAGCCAGCCTGAGGCACGGGTGGGAATCTGGGATGCCTACAGGTGACCTGGAAAGTAGTGCCCTCCTGGCAACCTCCATGGAGTTGAGCAGGGCCCGGAGCCCTCTTCAGCTCCCAACATCTCTCATCCACTCTCTGTAAACTTTCTTCCTAGTAGAGCCCTGAGAGCACCCCCCTCTTTCCCTCAGCCCCCTACCATGCCCAGAACTTCAAGTGCCAGTAGACTGTGCCCCTGCCGTGCCTGCAGCCATGGCAACAGGCCCCCCCTCCCTTGCCAACTTTGCTCCTTCCTCCTCCCCACCTCCAGCAGCCAACTGCCCCAGCTGAAACCAGAGCCGATGCATCTGTGAGCCTCATGCCCAGACCCACATTCCACTTCTGTCCTCTGTCCCGTCCGCATCCCCCCCTCTCCCCCCCCCCCCCGCTCTGGCGACGACTTCCCCCTCCTCATAACCCCTCCCTCCTTGCCTCTGTCTACACTTGCTGCCCCCCTCACACACACACACTATCACTGAGGGTCTCCCCCTTCTTCCTGCCCCATTCTCTGAATGTGGCTCACCCTCTCCAACTGTCTCTCTTGGTCTCTGGGTGTGTCAGTCCCTTGTCTGTCTCCAGCTCCCTGTGGTGTCCTCAGTTCTCTGTGCCTTGCCCTGTCTGTGGCAGGCTGCTTCATCTCTTACCCTATGTGTGTATCTTGCTCTCTTTCCCTTTCTGTCTTTGTCTCTGCCTCATCCTGCCTGTCTCTTTGTCCTCTTCTTCCTCCTCTGTCTCTCTCTTCCTCTTCTGCTGTTTTCCGTCCTCTAGTATTCACATATTCACATACCCATCCTTCATTCACTCCTTCATTTCTCTCTTTCAGCCTTATTCTGTTCTGGTTTTTCTTGCCCCCCCCCCCCCCCCGTCTTCCTCTTTCTGTCTCTTCCTGAATCTGATTCTCTGCCTAGGTTTCTTCTTCCCTCTTTCTCTTCTCTCTGACTCTCTCCCTCTAAATATGTAGATTTCTTTCAGGTCTTTTTCCTCTATTTCCCACTTGGTCATTGCACTCAGGTTGGAGCTGGGAGTCACCCTAAAGGAGTCCCTGCTCAAGTAGGGGCCAGATGTCCTGGTACCCTATTGGGCAAGCATAGTTGAATCTCAGGGAAGAGAGAGCCTAAGGTCAAAGAGCCCATGGAGGGGCGGGGCACTAGGAACCAAGAGTGCCAGGCCTCCTTTTCTAGGGTTTCAGAGGATGGGCTCCACTATCTAGTCTAACTTCTGCCAGTCCAGGTGGGGGTACAGTGTAATCTCGGGCCGGTCTGTCTCAAGAAGCCCTCCTAATTATAAGGACTCAAAGAAGAGCATGTCTAGGCCTCTCTGATTCCTGGGTTTTGTCTCTTCCCCTGCCACAATGATGGCTGTCTCAGACTGTGTCTCAGTTTTCCCCAATGACACATGAGTACTACCCTTGTTCTATCTCTGACTTCTTTAAAGTACTTCGAGTTCCTGGAGCAAAGTCACAGTCATGAAGAGGGAAAGGGTAGAGTGAATCCTGCCCCCTTGCTCACCAACCCCAGGTAGACTCCAGCACGTACGGAGTTGTCTCATGGTAGGGGTAGAATAAGGATCCTGTTTCCTTAAATATCTGGTGGAAGACAGTGTCCCCCACCCCACCCCCAAGACTGGCCGCCCCTGCTGTCAGGCCCGCCCACCCTCCCAGTCTGGGCAGTGGCCTCTAGCCCTCCTCCCTGTATCCCTTCTTCAAGGAATGAGCTCGGAGTCATGGGAAACAGGCCTTGGGGTGGGGGTTCCAGGCCGCCAGGGCCAAGATCTTGCCTCTGGGTGTGGTGAGGCTTGGTCAGGCAGAAGTTCGAGGACCCTGGGGTCTGGACACTACTCACCAAGGGGCCAGGCGGGGGAGTAGGGGTGCCTGGGGGAGGTGGATTGCTCGCAAAGCATGCTGGGCCCCCCTTGACGGGTGGGTGGGGGGAACAAAGCTGGCATCGAGGCCTCAGCTAAAATTAGCCGCTTCCCTGCGCGGGAGCGAGCATGCCTGCCAGCCGCCCAGATCGCCGCTGCCTCGGCAGGCCATCTGTCGCCACGTTTTGCTCAGTCCCCTAGGGCCCCCCAGCTCTATCCACCCCTAAGGGCTAAAGGGACTCTACTCTGAGGCTGTCCCTGGCCAGGGCTCTGGTCTCTGATACTGTCATGCTGTGTGACCTCAGGCTAGGCGTGTCCCTCTCTGGGTTCTTATACAATAAGAAGGCCTTGGACACTGGCATCCTATAGCTCCAGTTCTTCCAAGCACCAGGTGCTGGTGCCGATCATGGGGGCTGGGGCATGGGCTCCCTGCCTCCCTTGGAGCTAGCCCAATGGTCCAGTGTTAGAAGGTGAGCCAGGTGGAGTTTAGGGTAAAGGCCTAGGATGTATGACAGACTCCTATCAGTATTTTTGGTTTCATTGGACAGTCGGGCAGCTGTGTATCCGACAACACTCCAGCAGCCCTCTTTACACCCCTACACATGCACAGATTATGGACCTCCAAGCAGTCTTACAGAAACAGCTCTAGTAGGAAGCCAGGAGGTAGAGGGTGAGCTCAGCTGATTCTGACTTGCTCCGTGGCATGGGCAAGTCTCCTGCCTTCTTTGTCCTCTTTAATAAGAAGCTCCCATTTCTTAAGCACCAGCCCACTTGATGCCCATTTGATGTCTCCTGAGGCTGACACTGTCCCTGCTTTACAGATGAACAAACTGAGGTCCAGAAAGCTGAGGTTCCTTTTTAGGTAGCGGTGGAACTAGTAGATAGCTGTGTCCTCCTTCCCATGGCCTCCAGTGCTCTGCTTGCTGGTCTCCAGCCTTAGCTACTTTCAGACCCTGGCACGTCCCTGGCTGCTGCCCCTACCCTTCTCCCCAAAGCCGGAGTCTGAGCTGCTGCTCCGGGGTCTCTCAGCTTGGCCTGGGAGGAGCTCAGACTTGAACCCAGGCCCCTTGGCCCTAGCCTCCCTCACTCTGGCCAGCAGGCTGGGCCTGTTCCCTGGGTGAGTCATGCCCCTGGACTTTGGCCTCCTTTCAGGCTCTGTGGCCTGAATTTAGAGAGGGGGGCCTTTGTAAGAAAAAGGGGCTCCCCTGGCAGTAGTAGGGGTCTGAAGCTATATCCCTCTGCCTTCGCAGTCCTGGGCCCTGAGGGCATGGCGACAACAACCCATTACCTATCTTGCCTCCACCGATCTCTTAAGTCTTATAGGAAGACCTCCTCAGGCCTCAGTAAGAGACAGCCCTCCTTCTTCCCTCAGCCTGCCCTCTCAAGATAACAGCTACATTCAAATAGAAATGGGATGAGGGTAGGAACTTGGAGCGATGGCATTTTCAGGTTGTCGTGTGCCCAGGCAGCTTCCTTCCCAGCACTCATCTCCCCCAGCACCAGGCCACTGGGTTATCCAGGAGGGAGGCCACGGTGCCTCCCTTCCTGGTATCCAGGGACCAAGGTCACACTTAGCGCCCCATGTGCCTCCACCTTCTCCTGGGGCCATTGGTGTTTGTCACTGGGGCAACATGCGGCTGTGCCCAGCTCTGGCAGTGCTGAGGTGACATTCATGCCTTGTGAGCTGTGACGCCTCTGCAGGCAGAGGACAGCACCACCCAGGCTGGCAGTGATGGGGGCAGGGTGAGAGTGGGCTGTCACCTGTCACCTGTCCTAAGCAGTCAGGGGGTGATACTGTGTACCCATCATGCCACAGTCTGGAGGCAGGACTCATGGGGAAGGAGCTTATGTCCCTGGCTAATTCTGTAGGGTGGGGTTGGGGGGTCTGTACGTTCACACCTGGAAGGTGAGGCCTGTGTGTGGGTGTGCGTGTGTGCATGGCACACGAAAGAGAGAGAGGCTTTCCATGCATTTCACATCCCATTGGGGTGGGGGTAACTGGTTGTATGTTAGTTACACCATTTCAAAGGTATCAGCCTGTGTTCCTATCTCACTGTCTGGGGGTATCAGATGTGCCCATCTCACGCTTTGGGGGAAGCGGCAGGTTATGTGCTTAGCTCACCCTATTAGGAAGGTAGTCACTGACTCGTATGCCTGTCTCTGCTGGGTATGTGTGAGATGTCACCATGTGCCCATCTCATGCTGTTGTGGGGAGTGACGTGTGATTATTTCATGCTGTTGGGAGGTTGTCATGAACTTGGGAACTTGTCTGTCACCCTAAAGAGACAATGTGTTGCCCAGTGGAGCTGACAGTTGGTGGAGCCTTTCCATGGCGACCGAAGGGCCCCAAAGGGCTGGCCAGAGGAAGCGCTCATGGGTGGGGCAGCCCCAGTCCCACATGATCTACCTTCTGACCCAGGTGCCAACCCTGGGCACTGTTCCCAGGAGGGAGGGACCCAGTGTTTTTCAGACAATGTGGAACAGGGCCTCTGGGACTGGGGCAGGTGGGACTGGGGCAGGTGGGGCACCAGGCAGGTTTGCATGGGGGGCAGTGTCCCCGCAGGCCTGGGGGACCCTATTCCCTGCCTCTTCTGCCCCTGAAACTGTTAAACTAATTAAGGCTGTGGAGCCGCAGGATTAATCGGGGCAGCTCGGCGCGGGCCGGGAGCTCAGGTAGTCGATTAGTGCGCCGCGGAGGATATTGGATTTCTGAACCGCAAGTCAGCACTATTCGGGCCTGTTATCTCTCCTAGGCTCGAGGGTCAGGAGGCGGGAGGCTCCGGGCGTGCTGGCAGCCCCCGCCCAGCCAGCTCAAAGGGTCCGCTCCCCCTGCCCACACCGCGGTCCCTGTCTGTTTGCTGGTGTCTCCTGGCCCTGGCGCTGCCCATACAGCGCCCTTACCCAGCCCTTCTTCCTGGCTCATCCTGGCCTTGCACACTGTCTCTCTCTCCCTGTCTCCCTCCATCACCTTCCGGTCCCTGTCTGTCACGCTGGCCTCCCCAATGCTGCCAGTGCTCTCTGGCTCTGCTCTCTCCCTCTCAGTCCCACCTGGCCTGACTTGCACTCTGTACCTCACTGGCACTTGCTCTTCAGCCTCTGACCAGCCTCTCCACCTCTGCCTTCCTTTCCCTGTCCCCCAGTCTGTCTGCCTCACCAATCTCTGTCTCTCTGCTTTTGTGTTTGTATGTGCCTGTCTCAGTTTCTGTCTGTCACTATCTGTCTTCATCTCTCATGTCTCTCTGTCTCTGTTTCTCTCCTGTGTGTCTCTGTGTGTATCTCTCTCTCTCTCTCTCTCTCTGTTTTTTTCCTCCCTCTGGCACTCAACCTCTCCCTCTCTTTTTCTTTCCCCCTTCCTCTGCCACCACCCCCCCTTTTCTCTCTCTCTCTCTTGTGTGGTCTTGACTGGTGTCTGCAACCAGAACAAATCTCCCTCAGCCAACACCCCCTGAACAAGGAGGCCAGAGCAGCTAATGGGAAACATGTGATTCTGCCTTGCGCCTGGAGCACCGTGAAGGGAGCCTAAGTCCCAGCTCAGCCCTTGCTCCCCCTCCTTACAACATTCCCCCCACCACACTGTCCCCTGTCTCTCAAGGGCTCCCCCCAGCCTGTGTGGGCACAGTTGCAAGTTTCCTAGTCATTTACATTTCAGGGGGGTTGCTGACATTTATCAGTTGGGGAGTATCAGGTTGTGGAGGGGCTGGGAGCAGCTTCGCTCCTTTTCCCCAAGCCCCCAGGGCCAGGCATACCCCATGCAGACTTCCCCCCACCACCACCATATGTAGGAGAACAGGGCCAAGATGAGCTGAGCTGTGGGGGCCATGATGGGGGCAGTCAGTCCACCCCCACTGGAGGGCTCTGGAGCCACCCAGATTTCTATCTTTTTGCCCTTCTGGGCCTCTGGGGAACTGCAGAGGTTGGTGGGGGGGGGGGCTCCTTGAGGGGTTGGGAGCTGCTGGGCTGCATTTCTGTGCCCACCCAACCACAGGGAAAGGGGGGACGGATCAGAGGAGGGAGGCTCTGGCAGGTTGGAATTCTCCTTTGCCTGTGGATAAATTGTCCCTAATCCAGGCTTGGGGAGCTGTCTGGCTCCTACAGAGAGAGAGAGAGAGAGAGAGAGAGAGAGAGAGAGAGAGAGAGAAAGAGAGAGAGGAGGGAAGCAGGCATACAAACACAGTGACAGACACACTGTCTCACAAAGGGTCTCTTACACGCACGCACACACATGCACTGATGAGTTACACAAAGGTACCACACAGACACTGAGGCACCCTTGGTCAGACAGGCACACTATGGCAGACAGACCCTCCCACATGTTGACACTGACATAGCTATACTGGCACGGACATACAGCGACATGGCACAAGGACTCAGAGGCACACAAAGATAAGGTCATACAGCATACACATGCGTGGACACACACACAGGCATATACTGACCCATGGTGAAACAGACCCACAGGGACACCGTGACCAGTCACACCATCACACCATGACCCTGAAAACCCAAAGAAAAGCAGAGGTAGGAAGGAGGCAACACTGATCCACAGTGACACCAGTGCCTGCAGTCACAGGCCTCGAGATGGGAAACCTGCAGGGACAGCAGAGGATCAGTCGCTCTTCCGCCCCCGCCCCCACCCCCACACACACATTCAGAGAGCTCTCAGACAGGCAGAAGCCAGTTTGGCTCCTGACACAGCAGGATGCAGAGAGCGAGGCAGAGTGTATGAACACACAGGCACACTCATAGTCTGACCACAGCTGGGCACACCTTGTCACATATAGGCACACACACTTCACTTCTGTCTCTGTCCTCACAGGTGTGCAAACATAGGCTCAGCTGGACATGCACAAAGCTGAATAGAACCAGATGCACACACCCACACATATAACTGAATTCACCGAACCCATGTACACATCAGCCAGAAACACACAACCCCACACATGTTCTCTTAAACACACGTACCTACACAGACGTGAAAATACAGAGAAGCATATCGAAGGCTAGATAGACCAAGGAACCCACATGCAGGTGTCTTTATCCAGGCAAGTGGACAATTGTAGACGTGCATTCATACAGGCAGGATCGCTAACACACGTAGAAATTCCCAGGCAACCAGAACCTGTAAGGAGTCCATGAGTCCTGCTTCCCAGACCCCCTCTGAGCTCAAGTACAAACCTCAGGGAGGCAGACAAATGGGCGGAAGCAGGGGGGTCGTGAGAAGGGCTATGGCTATTAAAGAGGACAAGAGACATAACCAGTAGCTGATGGAGAAGGGTAAATGCCAGCTGCATATACACCCCCCATGGAAATCTGCGTACACCATCACTTTGAACAGCAACTCACACCCGCAAATTATAAATAAGTTCTTAGAATTTATAGTTTCCCCAGGGCACTGCTCCCCATTCACAAGATCTCCCCATTTTATAGATGAGAAAACAGCCAGAGAGGTTAAGTGACTAGCTCAAGATCCCACAGTTAGTGAGGGTTAAGCCAGGACTGTCGGACTCCCAAAGCGAGGCTCTTTCCACCCCAGCATGTGTACTCAGTGTTCATGCATGTGTGTACCTACACATACAGAGATACTGCTTCCCAATAGGAACCTCAGGTTTCAAGGTTCATAACTCCCCAGTGAAATGAGGTTTGAGCTGATTTAATTGTATGCGAGAGTGAACCCCATCAAAGATAGCCTCCTGGTCCCTCAGTCTGGCTCATCCTGTGTCCATGCTTACACCCTCTGGTGCTGTGTTTGCTTCCACAGATGGGAGCTTGCCTGCCTGTCTACCCATTAGCCTGGACCCCAGAGCCCGCTCAGCTAAGTGTGTGCAGAGGGCCTCGGGTTCAGGGCGACTCTCAGGCTGCCGAGGAGACCACCCTGGAATCACTGGCGAAGACAGGCCTTTCCTGCTGAGCCGAGCCTTTCTACACAGTCTGCTCAGGTAGGTGACAATGTACAGAGAAGCCAGGTCTGTGGCTTGGGCCTCCCCCAGGAAGTAGGGATCAGGGGATTTACTTCCCCCTTCCAGCAGAGATTTCCCCCCTCCCAGATCAGGCCAAAAAGAGGTCCATTATAGAATCAAGATATATTATTAAACTTACTCAAACTCTCCATGGGGAACTGAGGCCCATGGGTATATAGCAAGTCCCCTGGAGTCCTGCTTCCTAGTCTAGGGACTCTTTCCTGTTCCTTGATGGCTTAAGAAAACTGGGAAGAGAAAGAGTTTCTGACCGCGAGCAGAACTTGGAGCAGAGATGGAAACCAGAGTGGCCAATATGTGCAGCTGCCTGAAGTCGTGGAAGCAGAGAGCTAGGAGGCCAGGGTGAGGTGCTGAGAGGACCTAGGTAGTTCAGGTATGTTAGGCTGCCCTCTTAGGATGAGGCGGGGCAGCGGACAGGACCCACCTCCCTAGTCCTGGCCCAGATCAGCCCACCCAGAGAGCACCACGGAGGCCAGGTGGTGCTGCCCTACCCTGCAGAGGCAACTCCCTGAACTGACACATGAAGCCTCTGGGCTCCAGGAAGCTCCCTAGAGCCCAGCCTGCCTAGGGACCCCACCCAACTTCCAAAAGAGCATTCCTGGGGCCTGAAGTCTGGAGGTGGGGCCTCCTGCAATTGTAAGGGTAGGGAGGTTCAGCTGTGGGAGGATGCAGGGCTATGTGTACCCACTGTAAAAGTACAGGACATCTTGTGTGCAGGCACGCAGGCGTGCATGTGTAGGGCTCCGTCTTTAGGTGTGCAGGGTTCCATATACAAGAGTTATGTAAGTGGGTTGAGCTGAGGAATGTTTGAGGGCTGTATATGTGGTAGGTACATTGGAGTGATGAGTACAGGATTCAGAGTGTCCAGGGCAGATGTGGGAATACTGGAGTGTTGCATGTGCCACAATGGGTTGTATGTGCGTACAGGATGCTAGTGTACAATGGAGAGGTATGTAGACAAAAATCTGAACACCGAGATGATATGTGAGTACCCCTAGGATGCTGTGGTGTGTATACACTAGGATCTCTCCATGTGTCACTGGGGAAGCATGTGTTCAGGGTTCTGGGTGCACGCTGGGGGTGGGTGTGCACATGGCTCCGTCTGTGCTTTGGAGGTGGGCTGGGCAAGCCTTCAGCTGAGCTGGGCTCAGCAGTGCCCAGCCTTGTGGCCAAATCGCTGAAGTCACTTCCTTTCCAGCAGCAACTTTCCAGGAGGAGGAGTTCTTCAGACCTGGGCGGGGAGGGGGGGGGCGGAACAAGGAGCTCTCAGGGGAAGGAGGTGGGCGGGGGTGAGAGGCTGTGGGGAGGGCCTGGTGGGGCTGGAGGAGGGGAGTCCTCCAGGAGACAGAAGGAAAGACAAGGACAGAAGTCTGGAAGGGCCAAGGGCAGGAGGGGATGGGGGTGGAGCAGGGCGGGAAGCACAGTCCCTGGGTGACCTCGGAGGGAGGAAGGGAGGGCCGCCCGGCAGGGTGACCCTCCGGTTCAGCCAGAGCTGGCTGTGGTGCCGGCACACCTGGCACCCAGGGCAGGGGGCTGGCAGGGGGCGGGTCTAGGGCAGACCTGCTTGCCAGGTGCCCAGCTCTGAGCAGGAAGGGGGTGGGCGAGGGCTGTACAAAGGAGCTCTGTGTGGCTGGGGGTAGGGTAGGGTGGGGTGGGGTGTGCTGTGCAGTGCTGTGCTGTGGGGGGCGGGGGCTGATGGCTCCAGGGGGCAGGGCGGGGCTTGCTCCCCTTGGGGGCATCAGTGGCTCTAAGGGGACACCTAGTGGTGAGGGAGGGTAGTGCATTAGGATAACCGAGGTGGGAGGGGGTGAAGAAGCTGGCAAAAATTAAAACTGGTGGTTGAGACCAGAACAGTTGGAGGAGGCTGCAGGGGAGGGGGCTGACTCTCCAGACCGTGAAGAAGTTTAGTTTTAGAGGAGCCCAGCAAACCTAAATTCAGGCTCAGCTCTTCCCTGTCATGGCTGTTTGTCCTTAAGGGCAAAACTTACCCTCTCTGTGCCTCCATTTAAATGCCCAAATAAGTGACAGCTGCCATTATTATTTTCATTATTGTCATTTTTTGTTAAGATTTTGGGCCAGAGTCAAGTTGGAAGATCTTCGAGTACAGTTGGGTGGGTGGGAAGAGGTTGAAGAGAAGGAGATTGAGAGGGGCCTCATGGGCTGATCCTGGGCGATAAAGGCCCCTAAGGGAGATGCTGGAGGTGTCACAGCAGCATTAACAGCCCCTTTGATGCAGTGTTTTCCATTTGAGGACATCCCTGGGCCTTCAATCCAGGCTGGGAGGGAAATGGTGTGGGGGGGAGGAGTGTGCAGGCTGGAGAGAGGGTCATGAGGCCGGAAGTGAGAGCTGGGGCTGGCAGTCTGGCTCCCCTGGGGAGGCTGTGGGTGGGGGAGGGGGAGGCGGTCTGGGGAAGGGGTGGGGTGGTCACAGCCGCAGCGGGGGAGGGTGGGGCTGGGGACTCAAGGATGTGGGCTGGCGCTTCCCGGCACTGTGCACAGCAGGTTGGGGCCCTCAGCTCCCTCCCAGCTGTCTGTTGTCCCCATGGGCAGGCTCATGCACACTGACCCAGTAGCAGACCGAGGGACAGAGGATCCTTTCGTCTTTGTTGGGAGACATGGGATAGGTGGTGCCCTTGGGAGGGGTCCAAGAAAATGGCTGCCTGGGTGTGGTGGGGAGGTGAGCCAGCTGCTTCCCTCAGATCTGGAGGCTGCAAGAGAGAGCAGTGGACAAATTCAAGAGGTCTGGCAGGAGGACATGCCCAAAAGTCTTCATGGGTGGGTGGAACAGAAGCAACCACTGGAGAGGAGGTTTTTCCCTTTTGCCAAGATCACACCCTCTGGCCCCAAGTGGGAGGTCTCCAGGGCTGGGAGGCTTGGTGAGCCCCACCCTCGGTAAGGGAGGGATGGTGGCTTCCCGTAGGCATCTCAAGGAAGGCATCAGGAGCCACGGGTCAACCTATACTGTTAGAAATCATGTTTGGAGATTCCAGAGTCTGAGCCCCTTCCCTCCTTTGCGAGGGTGTTACCCACAGGCCTTCCTGAAAGATCAACAGTGGGATTCTTGGAGTAGAGAGAGCCTGGCCTGGGAGGGGCCAGTCCACAGACAACAGCCAGGCACAGAAAGAACAGAACCGTGAACGATGGAGTACGTGGGACAGTGAGGAGCAGCTAAGGCCTAAGACCTGCAGAGAGAGACGGGATAGTGGACAGAGGGATGTTGTGCCCGGATGAGAAATAGAAGGGCCCTCTCCATGCCTTGGGCAAAGTCTCTTTCCCTTTTTGGGTCTCAGTTTCCTCAGCTGTAAAATGGGAGGGGCATGAGGTGGCACTTGAACAGTGTACCCACTAGGGGGGCTGATCAAAGATACAGATTCCCATATGTCACTTCAGATCTATGAGTCAAACTCCCCTGGACTAGGACCTGGGTATCTGGAATGTTACACAGCTCCCCCAGGCCCAGGGTTTGGAAGCCAGTGGGTTAGATGATTTTAAGGTTCCTCCCAAGCCTTAAATTAGACCACAGCTCTAGAAGAGTGCTTTTAGGAGTGGCTGAAGAAGAGTTGCAGGAACTGGCAGTAGAAGGAAGCTTTGCACTTAGGACAGAATTAGGAATCCTGCCACTTAGCAGCTGTGTGACTTCAGGCAAGTTACACAATTGCTCTGAGCCTGTTTCCTCCATAATGCAGGGACCATAAACTATGTCTGTGTTGCTGTGAAGATTCAGTGGGTCATGTATGTGGAGGTGGTTTGTAGATTGCAAACTGAAGTCCACAAAAGGGGAGTGGAGAAGTGTCCTTATCCATCCTGTCCTTGTCAGCTTTGCAGTCTTCCTGTGGGGTGCCAGCAGTGGACAGTATGGCAGCTGGTGAGAGTCTACATGTGTCTATGGGGGATGCGCCCTGGGGATCAAACACTAGGCAGTGTCAGGGTCAGTGATTAAGACCCTCACAGTGGTCAGGGCTCATTCAGCTTCTTGCTCCCCAAGATCCCAGCTCTGGGGGATCAGCCAGGGACCTAAAGTCCATAAGCACCCTTGGAAGTCTGATATGCCTGGATTTAAGTCTCAGCTCTGCCCAGACCAGCCCAGGGAGTCATTTGGTCAATATTTATGTAGCATCCATAGCCCAGGCCCTGGGGTCAGGGGATGCAGTGGTAAATAAGATAGATGTAGTCCCTGCCCCTGAAGAGCCCACACTCCAAGGGGACACACTAAACAGCCAGTTGTACAAGTAATCGATCACAGTCGTGATAAATACAATGAAGGTGAAATAGAGAGGGCTCTGAGAATGTATAGGATGAGCTAGACCAAGGCCAGGGGTGGGCTAGGGATGGGGAGATGTGGGGAGTCAGATAGGGCCTTTCACATAAAGGTGAAAGAGGGGTCAGAAAATTTCCCTTTCCTCATTCTTGTCTCCCTTCCTTCCTCAACCTCTTTTTTGGGTCACATTTTTGAGCCTGAAGAGGAACGAGAGAGATCCTCATGGGAAAAGGCAGGGTTGAATGCTCTGTGTGCCTCATTCATTTATTCATTCATTCAGTAAAAATTTTTGAAGCACACTTGTGGCCCATATGCTAATCAGGGTGTTGGGAGATACAGAAATGAACAGGACAGAAATCCTTGTCCTCATGGTGCTTAAAACCTTCCAGTGGATGGTTTCCTAGTCTGCGAAAATGGGAATAGTAATCATATTGATCTCAGGTTTGCAGGGGGGTTAGATGAGATAACCCACATAAAGTACTTAGGGCAGTGTTTGGCAACAGAGAAAGTGTCCCCGAAGTATAAGCTGCTATTGTTGTTGATCCCCTGGTGTGATTGCTAAACCTCTCACCTCAGGCACTCTTCACTTTTTCTTTGCAGCTTTTATCCCAGTAATAATTAAGTCATTTATGATTATCTGGTGTTTTTCTACCCAGTCCTTGTGCAAAGTAGGCACTCCATAAATAATGAGTATGTGAATGAATGATGTTACTTCATCTCTGAGCCTCCATTTCTTCATCTGCAAAATGGGGTTATTAATAGCCCCTACCTCGCAGGATTGGTATGAAGAATTAAATGAAACGATGCCTGGACAGCTTCCAGCCCAGTGCCTGGCGCGCAGTAGGTGCTCACTAAACTTGAGCTGCGATGGTCCTTTCCAGGCGCTGTCTACGCCCCGAGGCCTGGGCTCAGGCCGAAGTTGCTCCACAGCAACCCCAGCTGACAGCCAGCAACCGGCAGAGCCCCCAGGCACGGGGGCCTTCTCTCTCCCAGGTCAGCTGGGTGTGTGTGCTAGAGGGAGCATGGAGGGAGCTGGGGATGGTACATGGAGGATACCGGGCTGGTGGGCAGGTGGGCAGTGGTTGGGTTGTGGCCACCAGACCATTCAGATCTCCTGTTGCCTATCTTATTGCCCACAGAGATCTCCAGTGTGACAGCCCAGGCGGCAGAGCCGAGGGTGAGTGCTGGGGTTCCCCTGCAACCCTGGGGAAGGGGGCAAGAAGGAGGAAGGCCTTGCCTTTGGTAGGAGTTCCTGGCCCTCTCCTTAAGTTTGATCTGGATTGGTCACCCACCCCTGCCGATGTTCTTCCCTCTCAGAGGCAGATGTCCTGTTCTACCTCAGAATATAGCCAGGGTCTAGAGGGGGATGAGCTGTCAGTGAGTGGAACTGAGGCCCACGCAGGGTTCATGGTGCATGTGTGGTTTGGGGAAAGCTGGGGGTCAACAAGCGGATTAGACTTGGGCAGGGGACTAAAGAGAGGGGTGCAGGGGGTCATTGAGGACTTGGGTATTCAGTGAGGGACCTCCTCCCTGTCCTGCCCATCAGGTCCTGGTCCCGGCTTCTCGCACCCTCATGTCAGCCCCGGCCCCGCCCGGCGGCCCGCGGAGGACAAGGTCAGGATGCGTGTGAAGCCCCAGGGCCTGGTGGTGACTTCCAGTGCCGTGTGCAGCTCTCCTGACTACCTCCGGGAGCCCAAGTACTACCCCGGCGGCCCCCCCACCCCCCGGCCCTTGCTTCCCACCCGGCCCCCCGCCAGCCCACCTGACAAGGCCTTCGCCCATACCTTCTCCGAGAACCCACGCCCACCCCCACGCCGGGACCCCAGCACCCGGCGCTCACCAGTCCTTGCCAAGGGGGACGACCCGCTACCCCCTCGGGCAGCCCGTCCTGTCTCACAGGCCCGCTGCCCCACACCCGCCGGAGACGGCAGCAGCTCCCGACGTCGTTGGGACAACGGGCGGGTGAACTTGCGTCCAGTGGTGCAGCTGATTGACATCATGAAGGACCTGACTCGGCTTTCCCAGGACCTGCAGCACAGCGGCGTGCACCTGGACTGCGGTGGGCTCCGGCTCAGCCGCCCGCCTGCCCCGCCCCCCGGTGACCTTCAGTACAGCTTCTTCTCCTCCCCTAGCCTGGCCAATAGCATCCGCAGCCCCGAGGAGCGGGCCACCCCCCACTCCAAATCCGAGCGGCCCAGCCACCCTCTCTACGAGCCTGAGCCTGAGTCTAGGGACAGTCCCCAGCCGGGCCAAGGCCATAGTCCTGGAGCCACAGCCGCGGCCACCGGTCTGCCCCCAGAGCCTGAGCCAGACGGCCCCGATTACTCAGAACTCGCTGATGCCGACATCCTTAGTGAGCTGGCCTCCCTTACTTGCCCTGAGGCCCAGCTGCTGGAAGCCCAGGCCCTTGAGCCACCATCACCTGAGCCAGAGCCTCAGCTCCTAGACCCCCAGCCCCGCTTCCTGGACCCGCAGGCACTAGAGCCACTCGGGGAAGCTTTGGAGCTGCCACCCCTACAACCTCTTGCTGATCCTCTGGGACTGCCAGGCCTGGCTCTCCAGGCCCTGGATACCCTGCCTGACTCCCTGGAGTCCCAGCTGCTTGACCCTCAGGCACTTGACCCCCTGCCCAAGTTGCTTGATGTCCCCGGACGCCGTCTGGAGCCCCAGCAGCCCCTAGGGCCCTGCCCACTGGCAGAGCCCTTACGCCTGGACTTGTGCTCACCTCATGGCCCCCCTGGGCCTGAGGGTCACCCTAAGTACGCCTTGCGGCGCACTGATAGGCCAAAGATCCTGTGTCGCCGGCGGAAAGCCGGACGGGGGCGTAAGGCAGACGCCGGACCTGAGACCCGCCTACTGCCCTTGCCTATGCCCACAGGGCTGGCTGCTGCCCTGGCCGAGCCCCCACCACCACCGCCTCCACCACCTCCTGCCCTGCCGGGCCCAGGTCCAGTCCCAGAGCTGGAGCCGGAATCTTCACAGAGCGCAGTGATCCCTACCCGCAAAAGCAAGTGCCGGGGCGTGCGGCGCATGGTGGTGAAGATGGCCAAGATCCCTGTATCCCTGGGTCGGCGGAACAAGACCACGTACAAGGTGTCGTCCTTAAGCAGCAGCCTGAGCGTGGAGGGCAAGGAGCTGGGCCTGCGTGTGTCAGCAGAGCCCACTCCGCTGCTGAAAATGAAGAACAACGGACGGAACGTGGTGGTGGTCTTCCCACCCGGCGAGATGCCCATTATTCTCAAGCGTAAGCGTGGCCGCCCACCTAAGAACCTGCTCCTGGGTCCTGGCAAGCCCAAGGAGCCAGCAGTGGTGGCAACTGAGGCAGCCACCATGGCGGCAGCCACTATGGCTATGCCAGAGGTAAAGAAACGGCGGCGGCGGAAGCAGAAGCTGGCATCTCCCCAGCCGTCCTACGCAGCGGACGCCAACGACAGCAAGTCCGAATACTCAGACGTCCTCGCCAAGCTGGCCTTCCTGAACCGCCAGAGCCAATGTGCAGGGCGGTGCTCACCACCCCGCTGCTGGACACCCAGCGAGCCCGAGTCAGTGCATCAGGCACCTGACACCCAGAGCATCTCCCATTTCCTGCATCGAGTGCAGGGCTTCCGGCGGCGTGGTGGCAAAGCAGGCGGTTTTGGTGGCCGGGGCGGGGGCCATGCTGCCAAGGCAGCCCGATGCTCCTTCAGTGACTTCTTTGAAGGCATTGGCAAGAAAAAGAAGGTGGTAGCAGTGGCAGCTGCTGGAGTGGGGGGCCCTGGCCTCACTGAGTTGGGGCACCCCCGCAAACGGGGCCGGGGGGAGGTGGATGCTGTGACTGGGAAGCCCAAGCGTAAAAGGCGGTCCCGGAAGAACGGGACTCTGTTCCCAGAGCAGGTGCCCAGTGGCTCAGGCTTTGGGGATGCTGGCACCGAGTGGGCCGGGGATAAGGGCGGCGGTTGGGCCCCTCACCATGGACACCCAGGCGGGCAAGCTGGCCGAAACTGTGGGTTCCAGGGGGCTGAGGCCCGGGCCTTTGCCTCCACTGGGCTAGAGAGTGGGGCTTCAGGCCGTGGCAGCTACTACAGCACAGGCACACCTACAGGCCAGACCGAGCTCAGCCAGGAACGCCAAAACCTCTTCACTGGCTATTTTCGCTCTCTGCTTGATTCAGATGACTCCTCCGACCTCTTGGACTTTGCCCTCTCAGCCTCACGCCCCGAATCCCGGAAGGCGTCGGGCAGCTATGCAGGGCCCCCCACCAGTGCCCTGCCTGCCCAGCGGGGCCTGGCCACCTTCCCCAGCCGAGGAGCCAAGGCCAGCCCAGTGGCAGTGGGCAGCAGCGGGGCTGGAACGGATGCCCCCTTCCAGCCTGTCCTGCCTGCTCGCCAGACCTTCCCACCGGGCCGGGCAGCAAGCTACGGGCTAACCCCAGCCACTTCAGACTGCCGGGCAGCCGAGACCTTCCCAAAGCTGGCTCCCCCACCTTCAGCAGTGGCCCGCTCACCTACCGCCCATCCACCCACCAACACCTACCCCCCTCAGTATGGTGGCTATGGAGCTGGACAGAGTGTATTCGCCCCGGCAAAGGCCTTCACAGGCCAGGACTGTGCTAATAGCAAGGACTGCAGCTTTGCCTATGGCAGCGGCAGTAGCCTGCCTGCCTCGCCCAGCAGCGCCCACAGCGCTGGCTACGCCCCACCGCCTACTGGTGGCCCCTGCCTGCCACCAAGCAAGGCATCCTTCTTCAATAGCTCTGAGGGAGCTGCCTTTTCTGGTTCAGCTCCCACACCCCTGCGCTGTGACAGCCGGGCCAGCACTGTCTCGCCCGGTGGCTACATGGTGCCCAAGGGCACCACAGCCTCTGCCACCTCCGCCGCCTCTGTCGCCTCCTCCTCCTCTTCCTCCTTCCAGCCCTCGCCTGAGAACTGTCGGCAGTTTGCGGGGGCTTCTCAGTGGCCTTTCCGGCAAGGCTATGGAGGCCTAGACTGGGCCTCAGAGGCCTTCAGTCAGCTCTACAATCCTGGTTTCGACTGTCACGTCAGCGAGCCCAACGTAATCCTGGACATCTCCAACTACACGCCACAGAAGGTGAAGCAGCAGACAGCCGTGTCCGAGACCTTCTCCGAGTCATCCTCTGACAGCACCCAGTTCAATCAGCCAGTTGGCGGCGGTTTCAGGCGTGCCAACAGCGAGGCCTCGAGCAGTGAGGGCCAGTCAAGCCTGTCCAGCCTGGAAAAACTCATGATGGACTGGAACGAAGCATCGTCTGCCCCTGGCTACAACTGGAACCAGAGTGTCCTCTTCCAGAGCAGCTCCAAGCCAGGTCGTGGACGGCGGAAGAAGGTTGACCTGTTCGAGGCCTCACATCTGGGCTTCCCGTCATCTGCCTCAGCCACTGCCTCAGGCTACCCATCCAAACGGAGCACCGGGCCCCGGCAGCCACGGGGCGGACGGGGCGGCGGGGCCTGCTCGGCCAAGAAGGAACGGGGTGGCGCGGCAGCCAAAGCCAAGTTCATCCCCAAGCCACAGCCAGTCAACCCGCTGTTCCAGGACAGCCCAGACCTCGGCCTGGACTACTACAGTGGGGACAGTAGCATGTCACCACTGCCCTCACAGTCGAGGGCCTTCAGTGTGGGTGAGCGAGACCCCTGTGACTTCATGGGACCTTACTCCATGAACCCATCCACGCCATCCGATGGCACCTTTGGCCAAGGCTTCCACTGCGACTCGCCCAGTCTGGGAGCCCCGGAGCTGGATGGCAAGCATTTCCCACCACTGGCCCATCCACCCACGGTGTTTGATGCTGGCCTGCAGAAGGCATACTCACCCACCTGCTCACCTACCCTGGGCTTCAAGGAAGAGCTGAGGCCGCCACCCACAAAGCTGGCTGCCTGTGAGCCCCTCAAGCATGGGCTCCAGGGGGCCAGCCTGGGCCATGCGGCTGCAGCCCAGGCCCACCTGAGCTGCCGGGACCTGCCACTGGGCCAGCCCCACTACGACTCCCCCAGCTGCAAGGGCACAGCATATTGGTACCCGCCAGGCTCAGCTGCGCGCAGCCCACCCTATGAAGGCAAGGTGGGTACAGGGCTGCTGGCTGACTTCCTGGGCAGGACGGAGGCCGCGTGCCTCAGTGCCCCACACCTGGCTAGCCCATCGGCCACGCCCAAGGCCGACAAGGAGCCACTGGAGATGGCCCGGCCTCCCGGCCCACCCCGTGGTCCCGCTGCAGCTGCTGCTGGCTATGGCTGCCCACTCCTTAGTGACTTGACCCTGTCCCCCGTGCCGAGGGACTCGCTGCTGCCCCTGCAGGATACTGCCTACAGGTATCCAGGCTTTATGCCGCAGGCGCATCCTGGCCTGGGTGGGGGCCCCAAGAGCGGCTTCCTGGGGCCCATGGCGGAACCTCACCCTGAGGACACATTCACCGTCACCTCCCTGTAGTGCCAACTGAAGTGCCGACTGGACCTCGAGGTTTTGTTCCTGGGTGAGTCTGGGTGCAGTGGGCAAAGGCCTGAGGGGTGGTGGGGGATGAGGACTTTAGAGCTTGGCCAAGGGGAAGAGGTAGAGTGATGAACAGGAAGGATTTAAGGACAAAAATGAGACCCAATAATAGGGAGTTGGCGTTTGGGAAGGAGTCTAGAGTTAGATGTTGGGAACAGTCTTAAGAAGGAGATTGGTTGCTTGGGGAACCCGGCATTGGGCTTGTATGGTCAGGGGGCCCTGTTATTAAAATGCCTAGAGAACCATAGACCGGATGAGCCCATCTGACTTGGTTCATCAAGCATTTCTTTCCTTCAAACATGCTAGGTCCTGGGCAGCTTCTACCTGAGTCTCAGGAAGCACCACTTGACCTCTTGGGAGGAAGGGAGTTCACATTGCCCTGTGTGAGACTAGCAAAGAGAGAAGCAGGTTGCATAATTATCTGCCAAGGTCCATCCAGGGTGCCAACCCTGCCAGGCTCCCTCGTTTTCCTAGGAGCTTTCCTTAGTCCAAGATACAGTTTGACAAGGGCCAGGCTGAAGGTGTGGCCAGTATGTCTGATCATCCACTGTGCAGTCTGCAGTAGCTTTAGAAAATGGCCCAGCATATCCTTCGTTGTTCTTACACGGTACCCTCAAAGGCTGTTTTTCAACATCTTTGGTCTGAGGTAGGCTCAATGTGTTTGGGCATGTGGGGTAGGGATCCAGGAGTGGAGAAGGGGTGCTGGGATCCCACCATGCCTGTGTCTATCCCCAGATAAGATTTTTCTGCCCTGAAAAACCCAGTCCCTTTCCTGAAGCCAAGTGATTTTCTAGGACTCCAGTTAAATGTTGCTAGGTATTCAGATACTTTGATCAGGCACTGTGACTTCAGGAGTTAGAGTCACACTTTTGAAATTCTCAAGATTTTGTGTTTTAGAAAAGGACAATAAAAGGGAAAATGCCCCCAAAATGGTCAAGGGGGAGAAGGCTCGAGAAGCCATTTTCTTGATGAACAACTTGCTCTGGAGATATAACCACAGCTGGCCCATTGGATCCCACTTTTGGATAACAGACTTGTCACAGAATTGGCTCAGACGTAGTGGGTGGTGATAGAGTGGGCTGGGGGCCTGTCTGAGCCACTCACCCTTTACCTCTGCTGCCTGCCGCTGGAGCCTCCTGGCTGTGTGTCTTCCTAGAGAAGGACTAGCAGAGCTACTGGAAAGCCCCATCCCTGCTCTCGGGAGGCCATTCAAGGCCAGGATGACTCAGGGTCCTGAAGTTTTGTCATTGGAAACTTATTACCCCCTCTCTGTCTGAACTCAGCTCCTTGGTGCCTGAAGGTGGCAAAGGGCAGCACATGGAGAGTCAGGAGGCCTGGGGGAGGACAATTTCCCAATTGGCCACCAACTTGCTATATGCCCTTGACTAAGCCTTTGTCCTCCCTCCCCCTCTTGCCTCTGTTTCCCCATCTGTTCAAAGGAAATTGACTTTGATAATCTCTCAGGCTGTTGCAACTCTGTGGCATAGACAAGGGACCAATTTTTTTTTTTTTTTTTTTGCATCATATTTTTCCTCCTAATGAAGCCAGGCCAAGATTAAAATGGCCTTCCATTCCCAATGCGTCTCATTGCAAGCAGCAGAGTCGCAGATCTGAAGCAGGCCAGGGAGAAGCTGCTTGGGGTTTAAAATGTCAAACTCTTGATCTTTCTCACTGGAGGGGAGATGTCTCATGGATAATCAGAAATGCGAAATCCAAAAAACGTTCCTCCGGGGCCCTGGGTGGGAGAATAAATGGGCGTGGGAGCTGGGTGTTTAGGCAGGTCACAGCTCAGTGAGATACATAATGGAACCACCAGTGAGGCCTGAATGCAGGAGGAACTGGGATGCCGTCCAGCCCCACATTCTGGCCCTGCTCCCCACTCCGAGCTGGGAGTTGATAGCACTATCCTAATGCCAATGCATTCCATTGTTCCAGAGACATCCACTATCTGCCAGGCATGGGGGGCATCACGGTGAACACCACAAATGAGGTCCTGGTCCTTGGGGCTTCCCATTTAGAGGGAAAGACAATAAACAGAATGACGTAAAGCATTTGGTAAATATCACGATAGGAAGGACTGCAAGAGAAGGAAAGCTAGGAGTCCATGAGAGCCTGCAGCAGGCTGACCAGATCTTGAATCTGATGTTTATAGGGTGAGGGGATGTCAGCTAGACTGGGAATGGGAAGACCATTCTGGGCAGAGGGAACAGCAGTGAGTAAAGCCCTGAGGCAGGAGGGAGCTCAAGCTTTGAGGAACTGATAGGAAGACAATAACACTGAGAGGTTGAGGCGGGCAGGGCCAGATCACACAGGGCTTAGGAAGGAGTTTGAACTTTATTCCAAAACAAATAGGGAACCACTGAGGTGAGCCCTCAGCTGGGACGTGCCAAGGGTTACACTGAGAACGGGGCAAGTGGTAAAGGAGAGAGACCAGCTGCAGTAGTCCAGGCACACACTGGTGGTGGCTTGGACCAAGGCAGTGGTAAGGCTGACCCCCTCCTTCATCTAACATGGCACACCAGCTCCCTCGTCTAGAACAACTCTCCAGTGCCAGCACTGATTAAAATCATTGTGGGAATGAGGAAGATATGGGGGTATAGGGAAGTAGAATGGTGAGGAAGAAGAGTTAACAGAGGACGTGTCACTGTCAAGAGTGGACTTAAGCAAAGAGGACAGTGACACACTTGTTCACCCAACAGGCTGTGAGCACTTTCGATGACTGGCACTGGAGAAGCAGTCATATATTGAGCCCCTCCATGCCATCCCAGTGCCTGGCACAGAGAGACAAAGCAGCCTTGGCCCCTGTCCTTAGAGGTCAGCATCCACCCCAGGAAGCTAAAGCAAGTACACAAAGAACCTGAAAACACCTGGTGGAAAGTGGCAGGTGCCCAGAAGGTGAGGAGAAACAAAGCTTGTGTGCCAGGAAGGTGGGTGTTAGGATCAGAAGTCATCTCTCTGCCCCTTTGGTGAGAAAAGGGACATATTTTGTACTGGTCCCTTTGTGTAGCACCACCTTACCCTTCACAGCAGCCTGGGAGGTGGGTCCCCAACCCCCAATCAGAGAGTTGAGGAAACAGGTGCAGCTATGAACCTTGCCCGGAGGGGTCAAGTTGCTAAATGGTAAAGCCAGCATCTGAACCCAGTGCTGCCCCCCACCCCAGCCTGGGTTCTCTGCCACACTCCTCCCTCTCCACTGCACACCCCTGATTGCCCACCCAGAAAATGACAGATTGGTTGGGTGCTCCATACAACTGTTTCTGGGTCTGACATTTTAAATGGATTTTGAGGTTCTGTGGAAGATGATGCATTTGAACTCAACCTTGAAGAATTGGATATGTGGAGAATGGGGGGAGGACATTCCACACAGAGGAAGCTGTGGGCAAGGGCAGGTCACATCCCAAAGGGAATTACAAAAAGCTCAGAGGAGCCAGAGTGGGAAATATGGGATCCAGCTGGTCTGGGAGCTTAGCTAATGGGACAGAGAAGGAAAGGGGTGAGGGGTGGGGGAGTACCTGGGCCCAAGCAGACATCTTCTCTAGTTCTTTAAATGTGTAGTCCTTTAAATGGAAAGCAGAGCCAGACAGACTGGCTCCACGTCGAGCCCTGAAAATCAGCCATATTCAACCCTGGGAATAGGGTGGGAGAGTAGGAAAGGCCCTCCAAGGTGTTCAGGAATCTCAAGTTCCCCCTCTCCTCCCTATTCCCTCTCAAGCCTGGACCTGAGGCCAAAAGAAATGTCACAGGTCCTCCAAGGTTACACCAGCTGGGGACTGACCAGAGCAGAAAGCAGTTTCTAAGGCCGCCATCCAGCCAGGGTCAGCAGGCATGCCCGGACCTGGGCCAGGCCCCGAATGCTCTGGGCTTTGTCTCTTTGAGTCTCGAAACCTCAAGAGGTCACTTGATCTTGCTTCTGGCCCTAAGCAAGAGTCCCTCATGTCAGGGGTCAGCCAGTCCTGCCTCTCCTGGGCTCTTCTTCCCGTTCCCTGAGGCTGTGCTTCCCTCCAGTACTGTCTCTCGCCCCTACAACAGCCATTTTCAGGCCAGGCCTCCTTGTTCTGAGCCCTCACTTCCTGGAAATCTAATCCGTCCGTGAGCATGTCCTCTCCTGCTCCTTCTCTCCCATCTCCCCACATCCCTATGGACCTGGAAGAAGAACCTACGGGAGCAAGCCCCTGAAACTGGGGCAGGGAGAGTGGGCTAAGAGCATGTCTGTAGGCACAGAGAGGCCTCTGTGCAGAGCCTGAGTCCATTCCGTACCAGCTCTGTGACCTGGTGAGTCATGTCACCTCACGTCATCTCTTGTGAGAATTAAATGAGATTACCTGTGAAGCACTTAGGCCAGTCCCTGGCACACAGTGAGCACGTACTCAGTGGCTGGTAAATGGGATAAAAACCTCCCCACAGACTAAATTCCGGGGCCTCTGACCCAGCCTGTATGAGTTGCATCCCTGACCCTTTCCCACTTGCTCAGGACTGTAGCCAGCCCTCCTTCGCCTGTTCTTCCTGCTTCACTCCTAGGAATGATTTTGTATTTAGTGTGAGTTTGGGGCTTTTGGTGGGAAGTGAAATGCCACCCAGGTCTTTGCTTTAGCAATGAGGCTGAGTCCTCCCTGGGGGGCTGAGACAAGGTAAGTCACTGGCCCCACTCCAAGAGACCTGAGCATCAGGGCCATGGTCAGCTAGAGCCTTCCCACACAGTTATCCACACCAGTCCTCTTGGTGCAGATAATCTGAAAAAGTTTTCCTGCAACTTTGTAATAATACATGATTTTTACCCTGGCAGATTTGCCACTTTGGTCATTATGACTTTTGTTGCCATAGTGCCCTCTTGTTTGTACTAGAGGACAGGGGAAATAAGTAAATTCTGTGTTCACCGCACATGAACTAGCCATCTTACTGGGCTAGGAGTTGCAGCTGGTGCTGAGGGTACCATTGAACAAGATCAGCAGTGTTCTGCCCTCATGGAGTTTGCAGCCTATAAACAGGTGTTCGTTAAAAGACTCCCTGTGGACATCACTCTCCAGGGAAGGGACAGAAGCACTCCCACCCTAAGTGCCAAGAACCACCCTCTTGAACCATGGGCAGAGCAGGCAGCTAGAGCTTCCTGGAGGTAGAAAATGGGTCTTGAACAAATTTGAGGCTTCAGAAACTATAGCCCCAGCTCAGCCACCTGGGTCAGAGTACCCATTGCCTTCTAGGTCTCTGCCCCAACATCTGTCAATCCCCTGCCTGAGTCCATTCCCCCTCCCCCCACCCCCCCGCCCCACTGTGGCCACCAAAATACTTGTCTTCAGTGTATGGTGTCTGGAGTACCAAAAATATTTACTAAATGAATTGATTAAAACACTTCTGCTCCTATGACTTTATTGCTTAACACCTTTTGATTGTATCCTCCCCTCTTCTGCCTCCTTCCCTACAAAATAAAGGTCCAGCTTCCCAGCCTGATATTCTGGGTATTCAAGGCTTCTTTGTAGGCCTTGACCTCTTTTTCACATACCCTCCATTTCCAGCCCTTGACTATGAAATCAGGAGGATGGGGCACTTTCCCTAGTGTGCCCTGTGCCTTTGCTTTAGCTGTTCCCTGGCCTGGGCTGCCCTTTTCTACCCACCATCCATCTCTCACCTGTCAGTTCTATCTTTCAGTCAGATATCACCTCCTCCAAGAAGCATTCCAGGATCCTTCCCAGGCCCAATTAATCTGCAGCCCTTTATGCATCCATGACAGCCCTTCCTGGGAATGTCCTCCCCATGCCATTAGCTCCTTTAGGCCAGTTACTCATCTCTGTGCACTGTCCCCAGCTCCATCCCCAGTGTCTCATCATGCCTGGGACGTTTCAAGGCCAGGGGTTTTGGGGTTTTTTTGTTTTTTGTTTTTTTTTTCCATGAGTCAAAGAAGAGCGTGTAGACTAGGAGGAATGGTGAGAGAAAAGGTTAAGTGTTAGGGAGTGGGTAGAAGACAATTCCTCTCACTCCCACTGTTATCAGATATGCTTCTAAAAGTGGGACAAGGGAGGGGTGTATAAATAAACCAAACTCTCAGGGCTAACTGGGCTTTTGAGATCTCCAAGTGCAACCCTTCTCAGTTTTTAGAGAGGGAGAGGGACTTGCGCAAAGACACCCAGCCCCCCAGGCAGGGATGCATAGCATGGAGAGCCAGGAAGGGCCCTTGGGGATCACCCAGTTCTAGTGTATGTGCCCATCATAACACCCATCTTTACACAGTTATCTCCAGTCAGGATGCTGGAGAAGCTATGGGTGGGGGTGGGGGGCGTGTAGCTTTCTCTCTGTTTAAGAAGTGTGAGGCTCTGAGTAGTGGGAGATATACCCAAGGTCACACAAGGTTGGTGGACGACCACAAATCCAAATCCTGTTTGGCCCTGCTAGCATCCCTCTCTCTGCCAAGCAACGAGATCCCTAAAGAGAGAATAACTGGTAGAGCTAGAGTTTAAGGAGCACCTCTGGTGGGCACAGATTTTTAAAAACCCCTGGAGAGGGGAGTCACACCAACACCCACACCGTACACAGCCTGCCCATCCCCGGTTGGTAGCCTCACCCCTCAGTGTATCTCTGTCAGGTGTGGTCTGTGCCCTAAGGGAAGCAGTATCCTCCACATTTGAGGGACTCACTGGCCTGACTTTGCCTGAAAATATCAGAGGGGAATCAGCCTTTCTGATTCCTTGTCTGGGGTGCACACTCAGTACCCGAAGATCTCTTGCATTACTTGTTTCACCCCCTTATTTTATGTAAAAACTGAAGCCCAGAGAGGAGAAGCACTTGCCTTAGGTCACACAGCAAATCGGTGTCAGTTCCCCTGCACTCTCTCCGCCTTCTACTCCACGGCCTTGTTTGGTGTTGAGGTCCCCTTCTGGAGGGCAGAGACTAGAAGGTGGAGATTAGACCTTAGCAGGAGGCCTGGCAGTTAGTGGGTGTGAATACATGTCTGCTGGTTGTTTAAATGAATGGGAAATGTGTGCTTGTGGGGAGAGCAGCTCTCTCTGGGCAACATGGTCTGCAGCGCTTTTGAGTCCCTGCTATCCCTGATGCCCCCACTGACAGAGACCATTTAATGACCAGGCATCTCAGACGGTGAAACTCTTTGAGCACAAGGACTTTGTGCTATGTGACTTTTCCATCGTTCATTATGGAGGCACTAAAAGGTTAAGTCTAATGAACAATGCTGGTTTCCTGGGGCACCAGGCACATGCTGGCATTGGGGATACAGAGGTACCACACACAGGTCCCTGCCCTGAGGAGCTGGGAAGGGAATGACGAGTGCACCGGTAGCTATGGTAACAGTGGTCTAAGGAGGCGTCCAGGGGGTGTGCACGACCTGCACTGGACCTTGACACACTGATCAGACTTAGACCAGTCATCGCTCTGTCGTTCATTCAGCACACATTCTTGACCCCAGCGTGTGCAGGGCACCATGCTCAGCAGTGAGAAGAGCCGCAGTCCCTCCCACCAAGGCTGGGCTAAGTGTCCGCCTGTGCTCCTTGAGCCTCCTGGATCTCCCTTTATCTCCCTGCATGGTCAATGCCTGGTGTGGGGTCTGCTTTGCTTCTCTTTCTGCTCTGTGAGCCCCTCAAGGGCAAGGACCAAATCTGTCTTGTTTTCTGCTTTGTCTCCAGTGCCCAGCACTGGACTGCTTGGCACCTCACCATTGGCTCCATTTTGTGGAGAGTTGAACCTAGCAAGATCAGGGTTCTGCATTTTCCCTTCTCCCCTACTCCCAGGCTCAGGAACCTCTGAATTTGATTCCCCATCCCCCATGTTCTGGCCAAGTCTTGAAAGCTGGGGAGGGCGGTGGGAGGAGGAAGGTGAGACAGCGATGGCTTTGCAAAGGGTGAGAAAGCCTCCCTGCTGCCTGGCCGCTGGCACCACGGGAATGGTTCTGGCAGGAGCTGCCTGCTGGGCTGAGATCACCATGGAGACCCGGCTTGGAGAGGGTCACTGGCAGTGGCTAAGGGCTAGAGGGGGTGGGACTGACAGGGATTTGTGAGGAGGCTTCCAGCCTGCCCCGGGGCCCTTCGGGGAAGCAGGGGAGGCTGGGATTCGATACAATCTACTTGTCTAAGTGGTTTGGAGCAACCAGTTCTAGGTCTCCCCCTCACTTGTGTCCCCAACACACTATTCCTGTCACCCCAGCAGAGGTTCCTTAGCTTAGTAGGTGTTCCTCAACTGCAATAAAGCTGTCCTACAGATAATTGCCCCCAGCCCTCCAGCTGAACCTTTTCTCCCAGACCCAAGAGTCCTGCCCCCTAATGGATACCCTGCTTATTCTACAGCTGCTCCTGCTTATCATCCTACTACCTGTGGAAAACTGACTTCCGTCCCAACTGCACCCCCTGCCCTAATAACCCCAGTTGTAATACAGCTGTCACATGAACAGGCACACCTTATAGCTAATGTTCTATCCTCCCCTCACCTTCAGGAGACCTGGCAGCTTAACAAAGATGCAGCTCCCACCCTCCCCCTCACACCTGGGCTAAGACACTGGGTGGGGTGCTGCCCCTACCTTGTACCTCGAAGGAGCCCACCTGGGTCCCCTGGCCTTGGGGGAGTCCTGGCAAGTCCAGCCTCAGGACAAAAGTCTTCCCTAGGGCTGACTGCCCAGCAGACAGCAGCCGAGGCTGAGCAGAATTTAAATGTGGCCCTGTTGGGAAGGGAAGCCAAGAACGAGGACAAGGAGGAAAGGCTTTCTGTAGCTTCTGGGTTCCTGCAGGGGTGGAGGAGGGTGAACTGGCTTGCTGAGGAGTCTTAGAAAGCAGTTTTAGCACCTCCACTCTGAATTCTTGTAGGATGGTCACTCACATGTGTGGGAGCCTTGAATTTCAGGGACTCTTGAGAAGAGGACCAAACTCTGAAAGGGCAGGTTCATGAGTGGAGGTTCTGAAAGAGACTGAGCCCATCCCTGTCCCTCTTAACACTTGCCTGCGCATCCCAGCAAAGCTGGGGCCTGCATAGGGAAGTCATGGCCCCCCTTAGTTCTGCATTCTAGGGAAAGGAGGTACTTCAGACCATCAGTGTCTGGTGATTGTAGATACCGAGGATTTGGGAGTTCCTAAGATTCAGGAAGACGGGGTGCAGCCGAACACAGATGGTACTGTGTTGGGCAATTTCATTATTCCTTTATTCAGACAGACTTCCTCCTTACCTCACCTCTCTAAGGAACAGAACGGCATAGGTGAGGGCTGGGGAGAAGGTTGGGTTTAGAAGAAATTAAAACAGTGGTTCACACCTGTGCTCTGCTAAAACCCTGCCTTCTCCATTATGTCATTTCTCGGAACAGCCTAGGTTTGGAGGATTGGCTAAACTTATTTGTACATGAAGAAACCCAAGCTTGGAGAACCTAGTTGGCCCAGGAAAATAATAATGACTGATAATTAGTATCATTTAGTATGCATTGACGTACCAGGCTTAATCTGCCTTAAAGCACTGAATCCTCCCATCAAACTTAATAGGATAGTTCTGCTAATCACCTTTTTACAGATGAATAAACTGAGGCTCAGTGATTCCTCAATTTGCCCAAGGTCATAGCGCTATTAAATGGTGATGCTAGCTTTTGAACTCAGCTGTATCTGACCCTAGAGGCCAAGTTCTCAACAAACGGCACTGCCTGGAATTCCAGCTCTTCACCCAACACATCTTTACCTGTCAGTGGGGTGCGCCTTGGGCCACACACCTATTTTACAGATGGGGAAACTGAATTCAGAGAAGGCCAGAAGTGGTCCAGAGTCTTACGTGGCGCTGGTTGGAGTTTTTTGGGAGAAGGAACAATGGGGTTAGCTTCTCTCAGAATCCTGGTAGGAACTGAGTGGTGGTGGGTCCCGATCTTAGCCTCGCTGTTCTCAGTGTCTGCCTGCCACTGACTTCTGCCTCTTGTGTTTTTTTGCAGCTTTCAGAAAACCAACGCCAAGACCCCTCCCAGCGTCCACATCGTCCTCTGGCAGGAGCGCCTGCCCCTCTGCCTCCAGCCCCACCCCACCTGCACCCCCTGCAACCCCATTTCCCCCCACCCCTCCTTGCCCATCTCCTCCACGCAGAAGCCCAAGGTGAGCCCTTTCTGCACAAAACCAGCAATTGTAAATACTTTTTAAAAATGTACAAAACTTAAAAACAAAACACAGTTTTAGAAAAAGACAAAAAAAAAAAGAGAGCGAGAGAGCGAGCGTGTGCAAGAGGTTGCGAGCGGGGCCTCAAGGTGTCCAGAGCCCCTGCAAGTATGCACTGAGAAATTTATCTACAGGTCGTTTGACAAAAATGAACAATATCCTATTTATTGTATATACTGTTTTATTATAAATCGTGGATTGTATATTGCATTCTGTAAACCTGCTGTGGTCCCGTGGTGTGCAAATTCGCATGGTGGGGGGGAGGGAGAAGAACCTCTTGCGGGAGCTTTTTTTTTCTTTCTTTCTTTCTTTCTTTTTCACTCTTTTGGGTTTTCTCTTCTGTTGTTGTTGTTGTTTTCTGTTGGCAGGACACACCCAAAGATCCAAGTTTGTATTAAAAAGAAATGAAAAAAAGCAAAAAAAAAAAAACAAAAAAAAAACAAAAAAAACAAAACTCGTGTCTTGTGAAGGGGTGAGTGAGGGTGGATGAAACGGAAGGGGCACACCAGGGTTTTGTCACCAGACACTGGTTCCCCAGAGGAGTTGAAATACTGCCATGGTTTCCCTCCCTGTTAGTTTTCCTTTCTGTCTGAGAGCTGAGTCACCTTCCCACCTGGGCATTCCGGGCCCTGGGTCTCCCTGCCTCGACGTCCCCAGTCTGCCCTAGGGCTTCTTGGCCCCTGGTGTGTCCATTCGGTCCCAGATGCAGGAATTCTGCCCCTCAGCCCCTCATTTGGCCCTAGGTCTTGGTTCTCCTCTCACTCTGAGACCCCTATTCTATCCCAAGTCCTGGGTCTCCTGTCCCTAGGTTTCTTTTGCCCCTGGACCACCATTCTTTTCAAACTGCAGGGACGTCCGCCTCTAGGACCCCGGTTCTCCCGTGAGTCCTAGTTCCCCCTCCCTGAGGAACTCTCATTGTGAGTCAGCTCTCCCATGCTTTTACCGTCTAAACCCCCTTGTTTCACCCTAGGTTCCAGGGCTCTGACTAGCCCTTTCATTTGTCCTGTGTCTCCCCGGCCTTTGGGCCCCACAGTTCTCCTCTGGTTCAAGGACACACCTGTCTTTGAGATACTCCTTTCACTCCCTGTGGGACACCCCCCTTTCCCTCAAGGACTGGAGTTCCCCCTGTGTGTGTGTCCCATTGGCCCCCGGGCCTGGGTCTCCTCAGTCTCCAGGCCTCCATTTTGCCCCAATACACCTGTATCTGCCAGCGCAAACTCCAAGGTATGAGTGGGCCAGTAACCCCAATATCTTTTTCTATGTCCTCCTCTTTCTACCCCGAACCCCAAATTCTGGGTCTGGTTTTTCTCCCAGCTTTTGTAAACTTTGGAAAAAGACAGCTCTTAACCGCATGCCTATTTCTGGTGGGCCTAAAAGGGCTGAGCTGTTCCCCAGTCCCTGAACTTGGGGAACTCTTGGCAGCCCTTGACCAAATAATGCCCACTTTGGGCTGCCTGGTCTTTAGCAAGGAGCTTTTATGTGTTCCTCTAGTGAAGTTCAGGTAGACTCCAAGGGCCGGCTCCACTCTCCTGCCCTTCCTGACCCAACCAACAAGGCCCAAGCCTAGGAAGAGTCTGAGAAACCCTCTCAGAGAGAGACAGACCCCCACCTTCTCAGCATCCATCTCTGAAAGAGGGGGCCAGAGGATTCAGACAGAGTCAGGTAACCATTCCTAAAACTGCAGCTTCCCTGCTGGATGTGAAGGCTCATCATTCACCAAGGCCTCTCCATGGATCCCCAAGAATCAGATGTAGGCACTGTCCGTACCTTTCTTCATGGTGAGGGATAAGGTATCAGTATGTGCTCAAGCTGACAATCTAGTATGGTGCTGAAAGTAGGGACGGAACGCTGACAGTCCAGTGTGGTGCTGGAAGTGGGGGCAGGGAGCAGTAAGACCCCTGTGAGGGTCCAGGAGTGGGGGCTTCCTTCCCAGAGGAGAAAAGAGCATATGCAAAGGTCTGGAGGTGTGAGGGCGTGACGGGGGGGGGGGGCGGGTTGGAAGCCACACAGAGTTGGGTCTGTTTGGAGTAGACACTGTGTTTGGGGAGGGTGGAGGCTGGTTGGAGGGGGTGGGTGGCATCACAGGAACCAGCGGGGGTTGCCTGAGAATCTTGTTTTCAGCCCCAAGAATCGCCTACAGGGAGAAAATGAGTATGTTCAGTGGCTGCTGAGGAAGCAGAAGAGACTTGGGGAGGCTGTCCAGGTGGGGCAGTCTGGGCTGAGGGCTCAGATCGGGGGAGGGGTTGCAGAGGAGGTTTCTGTGAGGGAAGAGGCAGTAGGGGGATTATTCAGTGGAAGGGATTAGGGCTCTACTTCAGAAGGGTCTGAAGATGGGGAGGAAGGGCAGTGAAGGGTTGTGTGCCCCAGAATTGGAGTGGGGGTGGGGAGGAAGGAAATGGGAGTTTAGGAAGGTGATTATAGCCCAGCAAGAGGGCTCATTAACTTGAAGAAGGCTTTGTCAGGGGAATGGGGATTCACTGTAAAGAGAGGGGCACCGGGAGAAAGATAGGAACTCAGAGAAGGGATAATGGCTTCCGGGATGGGAGGCAGCTTGGGAGAACTGGAGCTCCCTGAAAAGGGAGGGGTCAGCGAGGAAATGGCAGCTCAGAGACGGGAGGGTTCTGTGGCTTAGTAAGGGCTAGGCAAGGCTGCGGTGTGTTTCGGAAAACAGACTCGGGAGATCTGCCAAGGCCAAGGGCCCAGGCTTTTGGTTTTAAGCCTCTCTAAGCCGTTGGGCCCTGGGGCCTCCGGGGGAAGGGCAGCAGAGACCCTGCCACGCTGGGTGGGGAAGAGATGGGGGCCACCCTATTTGATCTTTTCTTACCATAGCCACATTCCCACACCTGATCCCAGAATGCATCAAGGCAACATGGCTCCTCAATATTTGGGTTTTCCCACCATTTATTAAACAATCCTTGAGGTAGAGAAAGACATTTACCTCATTTACAAATGAAAAGACAGGTTTAGAAACACCTAGTGACTTGTCCAAGATTACATGGGAAGTGGCAGAAGTAGGTTGGTCCAGAATCTGACTCTGAGCCCTGGCTTTTTCATAACAATTTAAAGGGGGAAAAAATCTTACTCATAAAATTCATCCCATCAATTCATTCTATACTAATTTTTTTTTAATTATAGAAATAAGAATAGAGAATTATATAATCATATAATACTATGTATCAGATACTGTTCTAAATAAACACTTCACACATACATAAACTCATTCCAACTCCACAATGATCCTACGAAGTTATATCGTAACCATTCTTATTCCTGTTTTACAGACAGAAAACTGGAGTGCAGAGAAGTTGCAAAGACAGAGGGTCACATGCAAATACCGAGGGATCACACATGCGCACACACATACGCTGACAGATGCTCATCCAGGCACATGCGGATACACAGTCACAGGCACATCTGGGGCATTCTTCCAGAGGAAACCCAGGGCCATGGACACACAAACAGATACAAACATACTTATACCTGCATACAGAAAACCCAAGTGTAAAGACCACTCAGAAAATAGTGACAGCAGAGTTCACACCCAAGCAATCTGGTTGAGGAGTCTGCTTCACTGTACTGTTAAAAATGAAAACCCACTCTCACTCTTATCACCATCCTTGTGCCAACATTTCTGTGTCCGTCTAGATCAATGATTCCCAACCTAGAGATTCTGCGTTTATTTAGCTGTGTGGGGCCTAGGCATCAGAATTTTTTAAAGCTCACCAGGAGGTTCTGTGCAGCCAAAGTTGAGAACCTCTAATCTAGTTATTATGTTCGGTGTCTGCACACAAGCAGGCACCTATGTGCACACACTTACTTAAGGGGCTATCCTAGGTGTACACAATATGCCTTCTTGTATGTACACTGGTATGCATTCGTGTTTTTCACTCTTGAGTGGCTGTAATTTACTATGGGTTCTCTAAGTGGCTGTTAGAGAGACACCATGTGAACACATTCAACAAATATTTCTTAAGCACGTACAAGATTCCAGGTACTGTCCCAGGCACTTGGGGATACAGCAATGAACAAGAGAGATGGGGTTCCTGCCTTTGAGTGTATAGTCTGATGGAATTGACAGATTTGGTCATCTGTCTTTCCCCCTGGGTGGTAAAGGTTTGGAACCCCTCTGGGATTGCTGAGGGGTGAATGGCTGGCTGGGAGAGCTTTGCAATGTGAGACTTACTGTTGTGGCTGTGTGCATGGTGGATCTGCTGGCTCTTTGTGCAGATATGTTTGAGACAGGGAGTCCCAGGGCATGTTTCTGGGTTTGAACGAGTGTGGCTGATTGTGTAGCATGTGTATAAAGGTGTGTGTGATCTGAGCCTGAGAAAATGTGGGCAACAGTTGGGGGGTGGGGTGAGGAGGAAGGGCTGCGTGCAAGGTAGTCACCAGCCCAGAACAGCACACAGATGGCAGCACACGCGTGCATACACATACACACAGCCAGCTGCTGCAAGGAGGAGGCTGGGTTCCAGTCCCAGGGCCAGAAGAACTCTGCAGTCGGGTATGTGGAGGAGGCACAGCTGGGGCTGGAAACTAGAGTGGGAGGAAGGGAGAGAAAGGAGGAGGAGGCCGGGGAGCCACATCCTTGATCTCTGGTCTGTTTCAGCAGTTCTGGACTTTGTGCTCTGGGTCTCTATGTGACTCTGGATCTCCCTCTCTCCTAATACTCTGATCTTGGCATCTCTATTTCTCTCTTCTGGGTCTTGGGATATGAGACTGATCACATGACTTTGGGTTAACACCTCTCTAGCCTACTTGGCTCTTTCTATCTCCCTCCAAGTCTCTGTCTCTGCCCTCATGTCTGCCTCTGTCTCCTCGTCCTTCCTTGTCCTTGCCAGGTGGGGGGAGGGGTTCCAGTGCTCAGAGAGCAGGTGTCAGCTTGCTCTGGCAGCAGGGAGTGAAGCTGGGGAGGGCACAGAGCCAGCAGCCCCTGGACACAGCCACACTCCAGGACACACTCAGGGAACTCACAGGAACGCATAATGACATGGAGAGATGGGTTCGCTGGGACATTCACAGGGACATACAGATACACAAAGCAACATGCAGCTGTTCCCAGAAACACAAGGATGCCAGACACAGTGGGTCACATGTAGGTACCAAGGGATCACGCACACACACTGACAAATACTCATCCAGGCACACAGGGCTATACGGTCACAGGCATACCTCCTGGGGCGTTGTTCCAGAGGAAACCCAGGACCCTGGGCACACAAATGGACACACAGACACACCTTCATCCAGACACACAGGCACAAAGATGGCAAATCACACACTCAGTTGCACCATGACAATCATACTCAGAGCCACATGCACTCAGGAATGAGGAGTCAAAAACAGCACAGACAGGCAAATACCCTCAAGGACACCAGAGAACAGAGGCACACAACAAGCACACTGAGGAACACACCCGGGCACGGGTAGAACCTCCTCAGGTACACCCACCCCACTCGGGGCTCACTCTGGAGCACCTGGGGACGCGCCCATAGGCGGCGGGGGCAGGGCGGCCCTAGCACACCTGGCGCCTCCAGCTCGCCCCCAGGAGCCCGCGGGCGCCCCGAGTGTGCGTGCCCGTGCGTGCGTGCGTGCCCGCCGGAGCGCGCCGCCACCTGTGGGAGGAGAAGTGCGCACTGCGCCCGGGGCTGCCCGGTTATGCGGCGCGGGGGGAGCGGTTGCCATGGCACGCGGAGCCTGGCCGCATACTAATGGGGCGGCCACGGGGCACTGCCCCCCTGCCGCCCTGCCGCCTCTTCCCGCTCCTTCCTATAGCTCCTCCGAAGTCACTCTGGCCCGCGGCTCAGCCCGCGAACCCCATTCAGAAAACCTGAGCCTGTTGTGTGAGGCCTGGGGGCCGTGGGGAGGCCAGGGCTGCTGGACCCTCCCTTTTCCACGTTTCCCTCAGGGAAAGCCCAAGCCGGACAGGGCTAAGGGCCGGGGGCATTGACGGGCTGCTCTGCCTAATGCGGGGCACCAAGCGGGAAAGGTAGCTGGGAGCTCAGGCGCTGCTTTGGAAATGGGGGTGGCTATGGGGAGGGGGTGGGTAAAAAAAAAAAAAAGGAGGAACTTAACCCTTTTGCTGCCAGCGGACCCCCACGGTCCACCTTCCTGGTTGGCTGGGGAAGGGCAGGAGACTTGACCAATCGCTAATACAACCCACACCCCTCTCTCTCCAGCCGCTCCCAGCATCTTTCCAGTTCTGACTTGACCTACGGGGGAGTGTGGCACCAGTTACTATCACTCCAGTTCTTGTTTGATTGGTGAGGTGGCGGTGAGGAGAAGTGCACTGAGCACTGAGGGGAGGGGAGCTGTGGCCCCAGAAGGGTTAACACATCCTCATACCTTGATCCCAGTCTCAGAGCCCCCTTTTCACGAAGCCTTGACCCCCTACCCCCTCAGCCCCTTGCGATTTTAATTGGCATGGAGGGGCGTGATGGTATCCTGGGGTGGGGGTGGGAGGGAGGTAGCAGAGGGTTTGCAGGTAGAGGCAGTGGGAGGGGGCCTAATGGGGGGGAGCTAGGCAGTTGCCTAGCAACCCCACAGCTGTCTGTTGACCTAGAAGAAGCTGCGCCTTCTTGACACAGCTGGTGTTTACATGTAACCGAGGCTCTGGCTTAACGCTTGCTTGAAGGAAAGCTGAGGCAGGGCCCTGGTGGCAGCCTGGCCCTGGCCCCCGGCTGTGGTGGGCTCTGTGCCTGCCTTCCCTCTTTTCCTCAGCTCCCACCTCAAGTCCAACGGGAAGGAGTGGGAGGGCAGATCTCAGAGCTGGAGGCTTTGCGGCTGGGAAAAGTTGATGTACACACACACACACACACACACACACACACACACAACCTGAGGCCTTCAACACAGAAATGGTGGGAGACTAAGGGAGGGCTGGTGGAGGGGGGTGACCAGCTTGTGTACAGATTTCAACCCACACAGACAACAAACGTGAACAGGGACACATGGACATACAGACCCACAAAATCAAATTCACTTAGGCACACACATACAGGTACAGAGGTGCCCACTGACATAAGGACGTCTAGACAGACACACACACAAACAACACAGAAATACAGTTAAGCAGGTGAGTGAAACCCTGACACAGACGCACCCCAAAACTTCCTAATGCAGAGGACAAACAGGCACTGACCATCTATCTGATAGAGACACACTCAAACACACACACAGAAACCCCCATGTGTTAATGCCAGCAACTCTCACATGGATACTGTTCATTCCAGCTAGTTTGCAGGTTTGCATTATAAAAGGGAGAAACCCAGACCCCTGCATGGAGTCACCCACATGCAGAGAAACACAACTCCTAAACTTTATCAATTACCCATAATGCTCAAGGCAGGCAGTCGTTGACACCACTGACATATGCAGAGACACACCCAGGAGCCCAACATGTGAAGAGGTCCCTGAAAGACCACGGGCCCTAACATGTCCCACCGCACCCACACACCCATAATGCAAACACATGCCGGCCTAGGGTGTGGACAGGGCTGAGACTCTTCCCTGCCCACAAGCCCTGAGCAGCAGCAGATGCGCCTCCGGGTCAAAAGGCCCTAGTGGCCCCAGGACCCAGTGCCAGGTGAGCCCATACAGCCTGGGTTGCACCCTTGACCCTTAGTTCTAGGGAAGAAACAGCACCAGAGAGCCCTCAGACTGAGAGAAAAGATACAGCCCATCCCCAGGAGCCCCTTGTCTGAAGTTCTGTCCTCTGGAGTCCCTAGACTGGCAGAAGAGGCACTGCCCAGATGAGCCCCCGTCTGATGGAGGCCATCGCTACCTCTCAGGCAGCTCTGGACACCACAGACAGACACACATGCACATACTAGTACGTGGCAGCTCCTGGGGGGTCCTTGAGGGCTTCCTGACAGAAGTGAGCCTGGGGCCTCGCTTTGGAGCCCAGGAGGAAAGCAGGGAGTGAGTGTGCTGACTTTTCTTACCCCATACCCGCCCCTTATCCAGCAGTTCCTCCTCCCCCTCTGGGCCCAAGGGGCCTGCTGGGGCCCCACAGCCCCATCAGCCCAAGCAGTGAGCAGGAGGAGGAGAGGGGATATTTTTAGCTTCTCTGCCACTGACATTTCGCAGCAGGCGACCTGGGGTGAAGCTGAGTGAGTGCTGAAGGCTGGGAGAAGCCGACAGCGCCTTCCCGCCCCCATGCACAGCGCACATGCACACACAATTGTGCACGCACACAGCCATGTCCCCCAACACTCCCAATGCTCACGTAAGTGGCATAGCTCCAAGTACACAGTCACACACGTAGACACACACATGCACCTGTGAACACATTTGGTTCACGTGCCAATTACACCTAAAACCTCACATACCTGGACACATAAAATGTATCCATTCACACACCCAGGTACATGCACACACAATTCATACATACAACACACTTCTCACACCCAGCCAAGCATGCCCACACTCGTTTATCATTCATTCAAGAAACGTGATTCAGTGTCCGCTGTACGTTGGCACTATTTTAAACACTGAGGATATCAGGAGCAAAATAGGCAAAAATTCCAGCCCCCATAGTTTATATTCCGGTAGGGGAAGTTTGACAATAAACAAAAAAAACCCCAAAATATTGTTTCAAGAACTACACATATAACCCAATCCCCAAAAATATACAACCACACATTTGAACAGCTCACTAACATTCACTGCCCCACAAATAAATACAACCATACACAGCCCATGGTCAAGACTCATACAGACAATTCCACTACAAACCTCCAAACAATCACAGACGTGTGTATACAGCAGCATACATATGTAATTACACACTTCACATATACTCATGCAATTCAAACATGATACACACATAAATCCAGCCACATACACGCATTGTACATAGCTATACAATTTACCTACCTACATACACAGAATACAACCTCCACAAGAGCATATAAATACATGTTCATGCACACCACATACACACATGCACACAACCATTGCCTCAGGATACAATTTATCTGCCTAGTATAGACATACAAATGTCCCTGCCATTCTCCCCCCCACCCAGTGACATCCAAGCCTGTTTGTTACATGTTCACAGGTATACACAGAGTCCTAGCATACTCACGACTTCAACTCCCACGCTCCAAAGAGGTTACGCATCCTAAGTCAATTCATACCCAGGTTCACACCCACCGTCCCCTCGCAGTCCCCTCCCTCTTTTTTCATGAGGTGAGTGTGGTCACTGCACACCACACGAGCACCCAGAATGCTGCCCCCGAGATTCCAACCCTGCTGCCCCAGGGGTTGGGGGTTGAGTCCTTGCCTTAGAGAAACCCTGGGTCTCCATCCCAGCCACCAAGGGGCAGGACTCCCTCAGAGCTCAGAGTTGGCCCCTAGTGCCCAGGTTGGAGATGGAGGCAAAGGAGAGTCTACTCTTCTCAGACCTGCCCCCAGCCCCCTCCTTCCACTCTCCTCCCCGCCTCCTCTCCTTGAGTTCCTTTCTTTCTATTTCTCCATCTCTCCATCCCTCCCCCACCTACCCAGCAACCCTTGGCCCAGAACCAAGCTTTTCTTTTCCAGGTTCTGTTGCCCTAGAGGGTGTTGGAGCCCTTGTGACAAACAGATGGACTAACAAGCAAACAGACAGGTCGCTTGGGACCAAAAAAAAAAAAAAAAAAAAAAAGCAAGAGGTCATTGTCACATCCTGAAGACCTGGGAGGGAGAAATGACTAAATGGGCCAAGGGAAAAATAGGTCTGACTGGCTCACACCAGTGCGCACACAACCAATTCAGCTGGAAGCAGCCCTGGGTTTCAGTCCTGGCTCTGCTGTGTTACCTTGAATCAATTGCTGCCCCTCTCTGGATCTCTCTTCTGCTTCTGTACAGAGAGGGAGTGACAGTCAGTGATTTCTGAGGCAATGAGATTCTCAAAGACACTGCAGCAGTTATATAAACAGGGAGGGCGCCTGGGAGCCTTGGGATTCTAATTAGAGCAATAAGAGCCCCCTCCCCAGAGCCTGTCTCCTGTCCCCCACACCCTTCCCACAGCCTCCTCCCTCTTCCATTCCTGGGCTCTAGTCTGAGTTGAAGCAACAGAGGCCAATAGCACCCCCTGCCCCCCAACATATATAAACACATGTGTTCCCCCAAGCCTTAGCCACGTCCTTTGCCCTCTCTGGACCTTTGGCATCCAGACTTGTGTATGTAGGGGTTCACATTCGAGCTCTGGCCCAGTGAGCCAGTCTATGTGTGCACTGTCTGTCTGTCCAGCTGCCAGCAGCCTTCAGGCGCCAGGAGGGGAGGCAGCAGTCGGGAGGGAGGTGGGGGCGGGGAAGGAGGTAGCGTTGACAAGTTCCAATGTCTGGCTTTCCCTCCTGGAAACCCCTAGCTAGAGCTGGCCCCCCCTTCCCTTCCTGTCTCTCTCGCTCAAGCACGTCCCTTCTAAGAGCCCCTCTCTGCAGACACCCCCAGTGGAACCAAGCCCAGATTTGCTGCCAAGAAGGCCGACATTTCTTAGACTTGCCACGTTAAAGGGGCCTGCACAGGCACGCACTCAAATCTCCCCTCCATGTCCTCCTCCTGTGCACATTCAGACGACCCGAAACACACAAAGACACAGTTGGACACAGCGGCCACCTGTGCATACAGGAGGTAACACATGAAGCGCATCTGACCCAGGCTCACAGACAAGTACAAACACAGCCATGTACTCCCCGCTTCCCACCCTCAGCTCACCACAGACTCAGAAGCACACTCAGTTTCCAGCACGCAGTGCTCATACACGCGCAAACACAGTCACACACAGGCCGTGCCATGCAGAGAAACAAGTGCAAACCCGTAGCATATTGTCTCCCCGCACAGCACAACCGCCACTGCCCTATGTGGGTACAACACAGAGACACGACGCCTATGCCTCCTGTTCTCTTGTACACACAGCCAAGCATATACAGCCACGCACGGTGATGCCCTGCATCGCCATAGATAAGCACACTTACAAAGTCCGCTGGGCACAGATACACCACGTGCCCACACCCTGGACATTTGCACTAGCCCATACAATTAGTTACACACTGCCTTCCTGGGCATGGAGACGTGCATAAAATTACAGCTGCATGCAGCATTTCCCTATGTACATGCAATCACTGTCTCTTGGACACACACAGATGAGCCTAAACTCAGTTCTGTTGTTATCCTCTTGTACAAAATAACAAATTCACAGGGACTCCCAATGCACCCAGACATGAGCTGGGTACACAAACTCAGACACATGTGCTGACCCTTTTGTATGCACACAGATTCCTTGTCATTAACAGTTGTCTTCCATGCTCACACATAGGCATGTGTTCAAACTGAGGGCACACATAGCTTCCCCCTCTGCTTATACAAACATGCAGTGGCCCTCTGTGTATGCACAAACCAGCACAAACTCACGCAGCATCACTTGTGCACATTGAGGCACATACAGATTCACAAATCACCCCCAATATGCTCCTCCCTGCACACCTAAGTGTGCGTGCTCACAAAAACAGACCCAGCTATCTAAACCTCACATACAGATACTCAAGCCCCCCAGCCCTGAACCCCAGCCTTCTTTCTGCCTTCCTCCCTTGGCTGGTGAGGATGGTGAAGGGCTGGGAAGGTGGGGGGCTGGCTCAGCCCTTGTTCCCTTCCTCTGCCGGCTGGCTCTCTCCCTCCCATCTGGCAGAGTCAGCCAGCCCAGCCCCTGTTCCAGCAGCCCTGGCTCTTCTGGGCAAACTCTCGGCGGGTTGGTCTCGGCTGATGCCGCATCAGCAGCAGCAGCAGCAGCAGCAGCAGCAGCAGCAGGGGCGAGAAGGCTGCGGGCGGCTGCCAGCGTGGCAGACGGCGGGCAGGGCGGCAGGAAGGAAGCTGGGCCCATTCTGCGCCCACTCACTGGGGGAGACAAAACCAAGGGGGCTGGATGAGCAAGCAAGGCAGCTGGGCAGGGGGACCTCGTGCTCAGCCTGGGCTCTGAGCCCACATTGGCCCCAGACTCACTGGGTGACCTTGGGCCACTTGCTCCTGCTCTCTGGTCCTATTTCTTCCTTTAGCAACTCAACAGTCTGGGTGCGCTCGTTCCAGCTCCAAAAGCTTGTATCCAATTCAGTGCAGAGAACCCACAGGAAAGAGATGTGGGTTCACTCTGTGGCCTCGGGCTAGTCCCTTCCCCTCTTGGAGACTCAGCCTTGCCATCCAACAGTAAAAATTCCTCTTTTCTGTACAGCAACTGCACCACTGACAAAATGTTTTCATTCTACAAAGGTAACATCATTTTACAGATAGGAAAACTAATGTTCAGAGAGGTCAATGATGCACCCAAAGTTACCCAGCAACTAAGTGATAGAGCTGGGACAGAAGCTCAGGGCTTCTGATTTAGTCTCTGAAAGCAATGCTATCTCCCTTGTCTTCCAGTCATCCCAAACCTTCACTGGTATCCTGCTGCTCGTCTGATGCTCCCTCTTACTCCAGGCCCTGGGCCCCACCAGAGCCACCTGGTTCTGCCCTGGGGAGTTAGGGTGCAAAGGCCAGACAGGCCTCCCACCAGCTTTACCACTGCCACTGAGAACACAGCTGTCAGCAGGACCAAGAGACCCAAAAGCCGCCTCCTAAGCGGGCCCACATAATTGGTACATCGTCAACTCAAATCAGAGCTGCTGTGGGATCTTGGGCAAGCCACAGTCCTCTCTGGGCCTTGGTTTCTTTATCTGGCTGCAGTTATTGGATTCATCCATTTCCAAGGGCCATTTCAGCTTGGACAGTTACCTAGGAAGTGACCAAGGAGAAACACGGTGGGCAAGGCAGCTGTACCAAGGTCTTTGGCCAGCCATGGGTGTGTCTTGGGTATTTGGAACTGAAGAATCTGGCCCTTCTCACCTATAGGCTGGGTTACATCAGAAAGTGCCCACTCCAGGAGTGTTTGCAGGATGAATGGATGGACAGACAGTGGACAAACAAAGGTATGAAGTAGTGAAGAAAAGAAAGGCTCTCAACAAATGCTCTAAAGGCTTAGCAACCCCTGCGGAGGAAGGAGGACAAAAGACAGACGAAGGGTCTCTCCCTATTTACCTATGTCCTTTGTTTATTTGATAAAACTTCCTGAATGCTCACTTTGCCCTATAGGGCAGTCTGTGGAGGGGACAAATGTGGGACAGACAGTTCCAAGAGGATGGTGAATGCAGTCCTGGAAACTGTGGAAGAAACACCCAGCTCACCTGTGGGGGTGAAGAATCTCTGGGAAGAATCACAGGTATTGAGCTCAAGCTTCTGGGATAAGTCAGAGTTAAGCCTGGTGCAGTCTGTGTGCTTGAATTGTGTGTCTGTGAAGCTACAGTTACTAACCCATTCTACAGACAGGGAAATCAGCGCTCAGAGGTAGAGAACTAGAGCCAGGCCTTACGCCCAGGCCTGCCTGACTGCAAAGCCAGTGTTTTTTGTACTATGCCACGCTGCCTCCTGAAGGAGTGATTTGCTAATGGTGGCATTTCAGATTTCAGATGTAGTGACAGCAAACTAGGGAAGAGGTTCTGGACAGATGGTTCCCAATCGGGTTCCTGCCTCGGGCAAGCGGAGCAGAGGGTTGTTAGGGCAGGCGAAGTGCCCTCCCCTCCATTCCTTTTGTGTGTGGGATGCAGGCAGGTCCCCCACACACATTCTCCTCACCATCCCCCTCCAGCCCTTTGGCCCTGCCTGGATGACCTGCATGAGCTCAGCTTCCCAGCAGCCCTGCGGAGGAGTCAGCCAGGGCAGAGGCTGTCTCTGCCCTCTCACTGTTTGGCAGTGCCAAGGCAGGCGGGGCTGCAGAGAGGTAGGGGGAACCTCCCAGCCACCAGGCCTCTGGTCCTGTCCCCCAACTCGGGTGCCCCCCAGGGTTTGCTGCAGAGGCTCAGGCTGGGACAGGTGGTACAGAGCTGGGGCACTCTGGTCAGGCCCATCCCTGTTGCTGCAGCCTTGTTGAGCTGCCATTAACAAGTGGCCGGAGGTTGCCGTGTCTCCATGGAGACCAGACAGTCAGCGCGGCTCCGGGGTGAGGGCCGTGATTAGTGAGTGTCAGCTTTGCCAGCCCTGCTCTTCCCACCGCCCTGCCGACACTGGGCTCAGAGACAGCAGGCCTGGCCGGGGGTGGAGAAGGACAAGGAGGGGGCTCTGGGCTCCCACAGGCAGGGGGGCTCCCAAGACCTGCCCCAGGTACTGTGTCTTTGTCTCCCCCAGTGGCTCTTCAATTCCCCTTGCCTTCTCTCCCAATCCATCTTCCACACTGCCCCCAGGGTGAGCTTTATAAAACACAAGCTGAATCCTGACGCTGCCTTAAGAACTTTCCATGGCTCCCCGTTCCTTTGAAGTTGAGTCAAATTCCTTATCATGGCATTCAAATCATTCATTCATTCATTCACTCATTTATACAACAAATCTTTTTTTGAGCACCCACTATGTGCCAGGGAGCTTGCCAGGTGTATACAATCAATAAAACAAGCAAGATCCCTGCTTTCAAGGATCTTCTGATCTAGTGAGGAGAACACACTATAAGTAAAGTACAAATCAACAGATACAGGATTACAATCATGAAGGCTGGGAAGGAAATGGAGAGTGTGTGGTGGCAGAGAATAATTTGTAAGGGCTACCCTACCTAGGGTGGTCAGCATGGCTTCTCTGAGACCACAGTTTGACAGAGTCACAGACTGATGGGGACCCACTGGTGGGGAGACAGGGAGGAAGAGCATTCCAGAGAATCACGTGCCAGGGCCCTAGTCTCCAGCCCTGCCTGCTCCTCCCACTCCACCTCCACCCATGTTTCCTATTGTTGTTAAAGGCATCAGGGCTTATCCAAGGGCGAAACCTGAGTTATCGCCAACTCTTTCTTTCCCCCTTTGCTCACTTCTCATCAATCATGTGTCCTGTCAGTTCTCTCACCATCCTCTCTCTCCTCATTGCCCCCTAACAGGTTTATCCATTCACTCACTGGTCCATTCATTCATCCGATCATGGATTGAGCGCCCCCTATGTGCTAGGCACTCTGCTGGAACTTGTGGACACAGCGGTGAGCAGGACCACACAGTCCCTGCCCTGGCCAGAGGCCATTCGGGGTGATGGACAAGTCTACAACTTCTGAGGAAGAGGAGGAGGACCTAATCTAGATCTGGAGTGCCTAGAGGAACTTCCAGAAGAAAGTATGGCCAAACTGAGACCTGAGAAAGGGCAAGAAATTAGCTGGACAAAGGGAGGGGGAAGACGTCCCACACAGAGAAAAGAGCCTGTGGGTGGGTGAGACGCAAGCGTAAGTGTAAGCGAGGTCAGCGCCTGAACTGCAGGCTGGTGAGGACCCACTGGGGGACTTTAACCCACGAGGAGCATGCTCAGATCTGCTTGCTGACATCTAGTCTCTCTCCTTCCGGTTCACTCTCCACACTACAGTTCGAATCATCTTTCTAAAATAGGCACAACCATGTCCCTGCCCAGCTCTTAAAGTCCTGCTCTGTCCCCAGTCCTTTAAAGTCTAAACACTGCAACCAGGCACTTGAGGTCCTTGAAACCGCCTTTCCAGCCTCATTTCCTATCAATCCTCCCAGCTGACTGCTCAACCACACCCAGACAGGTCATATCCTTCCACATCTTTGGGCTTTTGTTCATGTAGTACATTCCTCCAGGAATGTCCTCCCCCACTTCTCCAGGTGAATTCTTTATCCTTCAGGGCCCAACATAGATGTCCCCTCCTCCAAGAAGGACCTGACCCTTATTCTCCATCAAGAATAAGTCTCTCCTCTATGCCCCTATTACACTTAATTACAGATAGCTAATACTCATTGAATGCTTCTATGTGCTTGACTTTATAGAAGCATTTCATATTCATGATATTATTTAATACTCATGACTATCTTGTAAGAAAGTATCTTACCATCATTCCCATTTTACACATGTGAAACTGAGGGTCAGAGGTTAAATGACTGGTCCAGTTTCCAAAGGTTGTAAGTCTGATTCATCCAGGGTCCCCAGTACGCCACATATGGCTTCATACCCTGGAAGGGTGTGCAAATGCATGTAGGATGAACAAATAACTTTAGTTAGAATGCTACTAGAGGGTTGTGAGACAGGCTCACAGACAGGCTTCTTCTTCATCTATCCTGAGTGGATCTGTTCATCATCATCCTGGGACAGGTACCATACTCAGTCCAGCATCTGGCTCCTGGACAAGGATCTGCTGGTGACCGTGGGATTCTCATCCCTAGCAGCCTCTTAGGAATCCAACAGGTCCAGCTTTGAATCTCAGCTGCGCACTTAGATATAGTTGTGTGAAGCCAAACAAGTGACTTTACCTCTCTGGGTCTCAGTTTCTTTATTTTCTAAATGGGCTCAATAGTAGTGCCTGCTTTCCAGGGGTGTTGTGAAGTTAATGGATGATAGCCATTCTTACTATCTCCCAAACGTCTACTATGTGCTGTGCTGGGCTTTGTCATTTACTTTAAATTAATTTGGCCCTTAGGCCCAGGCAACTAGGGAGGCAGGAGCCCCTGCATTTCAGAAGGCGTATTCTATTTCTCCCCTTCTGGGCCCTCCCCCACTGAGTGAGGAGTCAGAGAAGCCAAGAGGCCATGCCTACCTGGAGCCCACCTCCACACCTTTTTAGACCACCTCCAAATCCTAGAGTCCCTTGAGCCAGCTCCCGGGGCCTGAATGGGCCCTTGCCGAGTCCAGGCCCCACTGCCAGGATAAATTCCTATGCCCGAGAGGTGTCCAAAGGCCTGCTGTCTTCTGGGGATGGGTGAATAGAGCTGAATAGTGGAACAGGGACAGGGGATAGGCGAGAAGAAGGGCCTCTGATGTACTCTTCTTAGGGACCAGCTTGCCCTTACTAGTCTTCATAAGTGCCCTGGGAAGCAGGAATTATTAGCACTATTTTAGAGATGAAGAAACTGAAGCTTAGGCTAGAGGACTGACTCCAAGACTTCATTTTACTGCCTCTGAGGTGGCAGTGCTTTATATCCACATACTTTACATCTATTATCTCATTTAATTCTCACAACAACCCTGTATTATCATCCCACTTTACAGATGAAGAAACTGAAGCACAGGAGGGTTAAAGCAGTGGTCCCCAACGTTTTTGGCATAGGGGCCAGTGCTCCTATGAAAATCTGATGCCTGATGATCTGAGGTAAAGCAGAGGTGGTGATGCTAGCACTGGGGAGCTGCTGCGAATACAGATGAAGCTTTGCTCGCTCACCAGCCCCTTACCTCCTGCTATGCAGCCGGGTTCCTAACAGGCCATGGTCCTTGCCCTGGGGTTTGGGGACCCCTGGGTAAGGGATTTGCTTAAGCTCACAGGGCTCATAAGTGGCAGATCTTGGAGTTGAACCTTGGCAGTCAAGCCGTCAACTCTAGGCTCTGCCGTGTATTACCATTATCACAGTTATAACTCAGTTCCTTAACTTGGCTAGCAACCATTCTGCCTCAGTCCTTTGTCTGAGGAATGGGATACAGTAAAGGGGCTCTGAGTGTCTCCTGGTTGTTAAGCCAGAAGAGGCAGAAATGTGATCCAAGCTTAAGGGAGGGCCATATAGAAGAAACTGGAGGTAAGGGGCTGGTGAGCCAGCAAAGCTTCATCTGGGGGCTTGGCTCTGCTTCCCATCCTCTGTCCTGCAGCCCCAGGATCGGCAGGCAGGGCCCTGGGGGCTGCTCAGAGGGAGAGGCCCCTCTGGCCTGAGCTCATGACTATGCCCTCCTCCCCGGCCTGTGGCCTAAGAGGATGGAGCTTTCCCAGGGCCGAGGCAGAGGCAGCAGCCCCCACCCTTCAAGGCCCAGCTGTGGGGTGGCTGCCCAAGCTCCCGCCAGCCCCGCCTCTCCCACTCCCTGGCCAAGTTGCTGCTCTGTGGTCACCTGGACCCAATTTCCTCCTTCCTGCCTCCTCCCATCTCTGGGAAGCGCCCCTGGGCTACCCTGCCAATTTCCAAAGGCTTCTCCCCCAGGAAGCCATTCCTGTCTCTCTCCCCACCCCCACCCCAGGTCTCTGACTCCTTCTTGGAACACTCCAGCTCCTCTCCCTTCAGCCCCACACACAGAGAATCACTTGGACCATCAGCCCATTTTACATTTGGTTCCTGGCTGAACATTGGGTCCCCCTGGCCAGACTGCGAGTTCCCTTCCCCAGGGTAGTTATCACATCCTGTGCTTCCTTCTCCCCCTTCAGTGCCTGGCAGGGAGGAGCCCAGAGCCAGAGTTGCCCATGCTCCGGGAACTGAACCTTGCTGCTCAGAGTCCTGGAGCCAGTGTCACTGTTCTTCAAGTGTTTGAGGTCCACCTATGCCTCGTTTTAGGTGAAGAGACCCAAGGAGCCCAGGGAAGGGAAGAGACTTGTCCAAGGTCACCCAGAGGCCAGGCGAGGATTCAAACCCAGGTCTTCAGACTTAGGCCCAGGCTTCTGATGCACTAAGTGGATCAAGCGTCTAATCTCCCCAGGTCCTCATTTTCAGGCAGGAAAACCACCGTTCCTGACAATGTACTGTCAGAACCTGGAGCGTTAATTCTTCCTCAAATGCCATATCTGGAAAAGCTCCGAAGATATTATTAGTATCCATTCACCCCCATTTCATAAACAAGCAAACTGAGACCCAGAAAACAGAAGGAACTTCTTAGAGGTCACACTGAGCTGGAGCTAGAGCGGAGATTGGAGTCCATGTCAAATTCTTTGAAGGAGAGTTAAGCACCAATAATTTATTTGTTCAACAAAGATTTTTTTAATTTTTTTTTTTTTTTTTGAGAGCTTAATAATTCCTGTGCTGGGTGCTGAGAATATAAGAGTGAAAAATAAAAAAATAAGGGATTGTAAACTGACAAGTTCCTTGCAATCTGTGAGGTCAACCAAGGGTTACCTTGCCTAAAAAAGAAATAAATAAAATAAAAGTCATACCTGGAAGGGACATGAAGGGACTCCTGGGTATAGGATATGTTCAGCGTCAAAATATTCTGTGTCTTAATCTGGGTACCAGATACATAGTATGTGCGGTCTGTGAAAATTTACCAAGCTATATATTTTGATATGTATACTTTTCTCAATGTATATTTCAGTAAAAAGAAAAAAATTTAAGAGATTTACAAGCACTGAGCTCACAGAGCTACAGTATACTAGCGGAGATGAGATGTTAGACAACTAATTACACAAATAATTGATAATTATGATTGTGACAAGTGCTACAATAAAGTAGAGGGTGCTGTGGAGTAGGAGGACCTGATCTAGTGTGGGAGTAGTCAAGGAAGGCTTCTCAAAGGAGGTGAGGTACAAACTGAACTGTAAAGAATGAGTAGGAATTAAGAGAGTAGAAATCATTCTCAATCCCTACCTCATACCACTCAAGATGAATCATGGACCTAAATAAGAAAGCTAACACTATAATGCCTCTAAAAGAGAATATATGGGAATATCTGTATGACCTTGGGATAGGTGAAGATTTCTTAGGCATTAAAAATGTTAAATGTAAAGCAAAATTATCAGGGGATAGTGGAGAGCATTCAAGGCAGTCTTGTGTGAAGGCCCAAAGGAAAGAAGGGGCAAGGTATGTTGCAAGAACTGAGAAAAGGCCAGAAGCAGCAAAACAAAGGCAGGGGAAGAGTGAAGTGATAGAAAGTAGAAGAGGTATGCAGGGGCCAAACCACCCAGGGTTGGTTTGGAGTTGAGACTTAATATTGAGGGTACTAGGCAGTCAGAGAGAGTTTTAAGTGCGTGTTGGGGGTGGGAGGGAGGGAGGCAGAGCAGCAACTGAAGCAAGTGTTGGAGATAATGTGACCTTAACCTGGGTTTGCAAAATAGAGTACTACCTTCTTTGATGTGCCCAGGATTCCAAGGTGTTGCATACACAGAAAGGAGAATAAAAGGAAACGCTCCCCTTTCTCCCTGCTCAGCAACCAAACAAGGCCAGGCTTGGATTCTGGTTCCTTGCAAATCAAGACGTAGTTTTACAACTTGAAAAGTCACTTAATCCAGGTGCTGGGATAAGGCCGGGTGTTGCAGGTGGGGACTTGGGCTGTGAGGCCTTGTTTTGCCAGGCCAGCCCTGGTCCTAGAGGAGCTGGAGTCCCGTCAGTTCCCACCCACGCCCCCAGCTCCTGCTACAGCCTCCACCTCACCCCTGCTCAGCACCTGGACCTCCTCACATCCTCTCCCCTCCCCTCCCCTCCTCTCCCCTCTTCTCTCCTCTCTCCAGGAGGGAAGAGTCCCAACCAGAAAGAAAGAGCCCAGAGGTCAGAAGTTTCCTCCACCCGCTCTCACACATACCAAATTACCAAGCACCACTCCAGAACTGGAGTGGGACTCGAGCAACCAGGTCCCAGCAGAGTCTAGCTGTCTCATCACTCAGGCCTCGTCCTGCAAGGTACACACTGAAAGTAGTGACTCCATTCAATTTAACTAACATTTATGGAACACCTGCTGCATGCCAGGCTCTGTGCTAGCGTTAAGAAGGGCATTATTGTTCCTGCTCTTTGGGCATTCTCAGGGTGATGGGAGAAAGAGGGGGCAACAACATTACAGGTGCTTTACAGAGGTGCAAAGTGCAAGGGAGTATAGGAAGTGAGGCTGAGTTCACTTGGGAAACAGAGTGTGAATGTCAAAGAAATTTTCTTCAAGAAGTGACATTTGAGCTGGGTCAGAAAGAATAAGTAAGACTGGCAGTAAGGAGTGCTCTTTGTGGCAAAGTATAAGAATTATACTGACAGGGACAGGTACTGTTGCTCAGCACCTTATGTATTCACTTCATCTCTACAATGACTCTATGAAATAGCTTTTATAATTATGCTCATTTTCCAGATGTGGTAACTGAGGCTTAGAGAAGGGAATTGGTTTGTTTATAAAGTCCCAACAGCTGGTAATAGGTGGAACCGACATTTGAACCCAGGTCTGTCTGTTCTATGGTCTTCACTTCTACTCCATAGAGTGGCTTAGGCAAAGGATATGTGTCGGAGAGGGGCTGGAGGTGAGTCTACAGGGGTGGTAGAGGCCTAGGTGAAGAGTGTGGGCTTTATCCAGAGAGCAATGGGGAGCCATGGAAGGTTCATTAGTGGGGCAGGGGTAAAGAGGGATGGCACCCACAATTAGCTTTCTGTTTTTAGAGGCCCACTTTGAAGGAGGAGATGTAGAAGGCTGTGTAGGCGTTGCTGAAAAAATCCAAAAAAAAAAAAAAAAGATGGGGGTTGAGGAATACAGAAGAGGAGGTACACTGGAGAGAAACCAAGTAAAACCTGGGGACTGACTGGCACTGGCAGATGAAGTAGGAGTCAAAGATGATGTCCCAGGTTTTTGGCCTCTGTGGTCCAGAAGGAAGTCTAATAATTGGTCTTTAATAATGCAGTAGTACCCCCTTATTCAACGGGAATACATTTCAAGATCCCCAGTGGATGTCTGAACTGTGGATAGTATTGAATCCTATATACACTATATTTTTTTCTTATATATACATACCTAAGATAAAGTTTAACCTATAAATTAGGCATAGTAAGAGATTAACAGCAATAACTCATAATAAAGTAGAACAATTATAACAATATGTTGTAATAAAACTTCTGTGAATGTGGTCTCTTTCTCTCTCGAAACATCCTATTTTACTGTATTCACCTTTTCACTTCAAGGAAGTCCTCTACAGCTTCTTTTTGGCACTTCCGGATTGACAGCATCACTACTCTTGTGCTTTGGGGCCATTGTTCAGTAAAATAAGGGTTACCTGAACACAAGCACTGCAATACCACACAGTGATCTGATAACTGAGGTGGCTACTAGGTGACTAAGGGGGGCGTGGAGCGTATCCAATGGGAATACTTGGACAAAGGGATGATGCACATCCCGAGCAGGACAGTGCGAGATTTTATCACGCCGCTTGGAATGGCATGTCATTTAAAATTTATAAATTGTTTATTTCTGGAATTTTCCATTTTAACATTTTTGGACCACTGTTGACTGTAACTGAAACCATGGAAAGTGAAAAGGCAGATAAGGGGGTACTGCGTATTGGGCATCCCCTCCCCTTACCATGGCTCAGCTCCACATATGGCACCTGCGAAACTACTCCTGGAAAGTGCTTTATTCTTCTCAAATGCCCATGTGTATTCATCACCTGTTTGTGTATTCGTTCACCCAGTATATGTGGAGCACCTACTGTATGCCAGAGGTTCTGGGAGCTGGGAATAGGCAGGGAACAAGCCGAACCTCACTTATTAGAGGGATAATGGTTATAGCCTGTGTTCCGGACTTGAATCCCAGTTCTGCAACTTCTTTGTGCTGAGTCCTGGCTTAGCCTCCAACTTGCTGTGACCTCAGGTAAGTTACTAAATCTCTCATTGTCTCAGTTTTCTCATCTGTAAGATGGGGAACCTAACAGTACCTGCCACAGGGATTAAGCGGATCAATACATGTAAAGTCTCTGGCACTGGGTAAGCGTTCAGTATCAGCTGTTATTATTACATGGTTCACATTTTAGTGGGGAGACAGATCCAATTACACAATTAATTATTTAATTATAAAGTGATAAATATCCTGAAGGAGCAGCACAGTCTGGAGGTGAGGGAAGGTTCCCAAGAGCGAGGGACCCACTGAGCTGAGTTAGGGCTGGCCAGGCGAAGCATGAGGCAGGAAGGAGCATTGGAGGTACAGCGATCTCTGAGTAGACAGACCCTCAGGCAGAAGGAGGTGCTGAGAAGTCTGCTTTTTCATAGCTTCACCTCTTTGGACTCTCAAAATGGTGCTGAGAAGTAAGTCAGGCAGATGCTCTGTCCCCATTTTCCAGAACGGGCACTGAGGCCCAGAGAGGAACAGCTAAGTCGTTAGGTGGTCAGTGACCAAGCCTCCTGGTTGATACTGTGCCCCCACTGATCCAGGGGGCTGGAAGGAACACAAGCCTGAGAAGAGGCTTTTGTCCCTTTGCCCGCTGGGGTGGGAGCAGCAGGAGCGGAGGCTGCAGCTGGCCACCAGCAGCTGTGGCAGCCAGAGCTGCATTCCTTCCCCTGCCAGCAGAGCAAGTCCAGGCTCATGGCAGAAGCTCGAAACGGTTTTTTTTTTTTTTCTTTTTTAAAAAAGCACTTTAGTCAACATTAAGTCGTGATTTCCAACAGACACAGCTCCAAACTGTCCTCCCTAACTCTGGGTCTCTCCAACTCCCCAGAGTAAGCCCCTAGGCAGCCAAGTTTCTGGGAAAGGAAGGGTATGAGGCCCTGACTTGGAGCACAAAGATTTTGTGTTGAGCCCTGGCTCAGTTTCTAATTTGCTGTGTGATATCAGGCCAGTCACCAGCCCTCTCTGGGCCTGAGTGTCCTCTGCAAAACTGGGAAGGTTGGATGACAGCAGGTGGGGTGGGGAGCCTGGCAACTGGCTCCAGCTAGCTGCAGCAGCTTATTGCCCTTCAAGTTTGAGGCACTGGGGCCTCAGGGGTCCGGAAGCTAGGGACAGGCAGCCTTTCATCTCTGCTGGCCCAGGGTCGCTGCAGGTTGGCAGGCCCCACATCCCGAGATCGCATTTCAGGCTGGAAGGGGCCTTCCTGTGACCTCAACCGGCCAGCCCTGCCCCTGCCCCCCTCCTCTCCATTCTCACCAGAGGGAAGCAGGCAACATCCCGTCCAAGGTCACTGGCCAACAAGTGGCTGTCCTTCGGCCTGCCCTTCCCTCCCACCCAACCAGCCCCCATCAGACTCCCACTGTAAAGCCTCAGGTCTCTTGGGCCATTAGGAATCTGCCAGTCGAGGCGTGGTCTTTTTCCTTTCTCTCCTTTCTTGGCTTGTTTTCCCGGTTCTCCAACAGCCGCCTCCTGCAAAAGCCTCGGGGTGCGTGTACAGGAACATTTTTCTTTTAAAAAAAAGAGAGAGAGAGGGAAAGAAAGAGAAATGCAGTCACGGTATGGGTAAAAAAGCAACCAACTCCTTAATCCTTCCCTGTAACCTCTGGCTCCTCAGCCGCGTTGGCTCCAGCCACTAGGAAGGAAGGCCCTGCTGGGGTGAGAGGTCTGGGCTTGTCTCCCCGCCTGCCCCCTCCTCACCCGCCTCTGCTCTCCTTCAGGGTTTGGTCTGACTTCCGGAGCCAGGAGAAGACAAGCTACAGGGCTTAACAAGGCTGAGAAAGCATGGGGAGCTGAAGGGATTGGCTGGGGCCTCTGCCCTTCTGCCCACTTGGCCACCTCCTAAGGAGGTTACAAGATCAGGGTTTTTCACCCCTAACCCATTGCCTCTACTCCTACTTTCATTCCTTTATTCTTCATTGGACTCTCCGCTGCAAGGTCCCTGAGCACCACCTCCCATCTCGCCACTTCATTGTCCAGCACAGGGCTTGGTTTTCTTTTTGTGAAAGTCATACGCTTTTACACTCCAAGCCTTTATCCATTCAGACACCTCTGTAGGGGTGGCACTCAATGTCTCTGTCATACCTTGCTCTGGTTTGCAGAACCCTTAATTATCTGTTACAGCCCCAGCACCTGGGTCAGTGCTTGAACCATAGGTATGTGATATGTCTTGAATGAATGGATTCATATCATAAGTAGATCTCTAGAAATATTCAGAGTGATCTCACAAAAAGGACATTTGATTATGTTGCATCCTAGTTAAAACTCTTCTGTGCCTTCCCAGCACCCTTAGAATCTAGTCTAATTCTCCATCCCTACCTCTTTACACTCACCAGCCTTCGTCAAAGGATCTCAGCCCCCCATTCTTTTCTCTTGCCTCTAGGTCTTTGCTACTAGAATTCCCTCTGCCTACCACACCCTTCTCCACCTCTAACCTGGCTCTGAGTCCCTCTGATTTGTCGACCTGTTAGATTACCCAATGAACAGAGCAAACGTGCCCCGCACAGCAGGGGCCCTAAGAACATTATTCTTAAAAAAATAATTTGATGTTTGAGAATTTTTTAAAACATCATTGAAATAGTGTTCATGGGAAAAATAAGAGTTTCTTACTTTTATTTTATAGTTAGTATTGTTTTTATGTTGAATTTATATGCGCGCTAGGGTGGCGGTAGACATAATCTCGCTCTAGCCTTCGCTGAATCCTCAAGAGATTTAGATCGGTTGTTGGAAGTCCCAAAGCCCCTCTGGATTTTTTTGATAGTGATATTTTTTATTTACTTGTTGCTTTCCATCACCCCACCCCAAGTCTGTAAGCTCCCTGAACCTGTAAACCTGTAGCACCCAGTACAGGGCCTGGCATGGAAATAACCCAAGACATATTACTCTCTAGTCTTAATTTATTCAGTTCCCTTTGCAGGATCCACACCACACATCAAGTTCTATGTTCCCACTTTATAATTCTAGCTGAAGAACTCCTACTCACCCTTCAAAAACCCATTCAAATGACCTTTCTCCTGTAAGTCTGACCCAATTCTCCAGTTAAGTTCTATGCTCTGCGGCAATTGGTGTCTCTGTCTTCTACTGTAATTTTTATGTGTGTGTGTTCTCCCTCACTAGCTTGGGAGCTACTGGAGGGCAGAGATTGGATGGATTGATCCCTGGGTCCCTAGTACCCTGCATAGGCCTGGCCAGAGCAGACAGCAATATATGCTTGTTCAATGAATAGGCTAAAAGATGTCAAAAAAGAGGAAAAATAGTGCCAGGATTTTGAAGGAGGAAAGAGAATAACATGTACTTACTTAGGGCATAGAGTTAGTACAGATAAAAACAAATAATATTAACAATAATCATGACCAACTATCACTGAGCACGACATAGTGTGGTGGGTGAGAACAAAGATTATGCTCTGCTTCTTACTAGCTGTGTGACCTTGGGCTAGTTATAGCATCTCTCTGTGCCTCAGTTTTCTCATCTGTAAAATGGGGATAGTAATGGTATCTACCTTATTAGAAATTAAATAGGCTAATATATGTAAGGTGCTGAGAGCTGTGGCAGGCACACCTGGGCACTGTGTGTCTTTGCTATCATTGCTATTATCTCCATTGCTGAGCACTTTGGTTGTGCCAGGCACTTTCATCTGGCATCTCAGTCCGCACAGCAGCCTGAGAGGCAGGGATTGTTGCGTCCTTTTACAAAGAAATGAGGTATAAGCGGGCCAAAGAGCTTGCTAAGGCCATTCAGTGGGTAAGTGGCAGGAATGGGATTTGAACCTTGGTCTCTCTGGCCTGCTGCCCACCCACATTCCTTGACTGTGGCACCTGTCTGCAGGAAGAGGGGGAGATGAGGAGATGGTACAGTGGGAAGGCTTCACCGAGCTGGGGCCTTGGGAGCAGAGCAGCAGGCGTTTTTTCTAGAGCTTTCATTTCCGTCTGCCTCTTCTGAGCAGGTGAAAAACCCCACAGAGGGCCCTTCACTGAATCCTCCCCCTTTTCCTCCCGCTCCCAGCACTGCCTCATCCCCATGCTGGGAGGGGGGAGGTCAGGCATGCAGTGTGGGGGATGCAGGGGAGGGGAGTGAGGAGGTGGGGGAGCATCATTCCAGATCCTTTCCCTTCAGCAACCCCCTCTTCCCCATCAAAGGCACTCCAGGAGGAGAGAGCATTCCAGGTGGAAGGAATGGCAAATGCAAAGGCTGTGGATTAAGGATGTGGAGGCGGGGAAAGCCTGCAAGCTTGGCTGGAACCGAGGTTGGGGCCCCCTGGGATTGCTCAGTGGAGAAGAACTTGTTTGACGAGAGAGAGAGAGAGAGAGAGAGAGAGAGAGAGAGAGAGAGAGAGAGAGAGAGACCGAGAGACCGACCCGACAGGCAGGCAGACAGAGACAGAGACAGAGACAGAGAGAATTGAGAATGCCAGAGGTAGGGGAGTGGCTGGAGACCATTCTAGGCTCAGAGCATAGTGCTCTCCACTCACTTCCCCTCAGATAGGGGTAGTATGGAGGAGTCAGGGTGATTCTTCTTGATTCTTTTCCTTTGCCTCTCCTCCTAGAACCCCTTATCAGGCTGCACTCGGCCAGCTCTGTATGAGACATTGGCTCATGGCTTTTTATGCATTCTAGTGTTTTCTTTCCAGCTCTACAATATCAGTATTATTCACTTCATTTTATGGATAAGAAAACTGAGGCTCAGCCAGGTTATATAACTTGCCCAAGGTCACAGAGGGTATAAAAGGAAGCTTTGGGACTCGAACCCAGGACTGTTTCCAGAGGTGGCCACTTTGCCTTTTATACTGGTTTAGGCTGCTTTCCCAGAGTGCTTGCCATCCCCACAGCAACAGAGAGAGGAATACTTGTGCTGATGGCACATGTGGGCCTTATTTTTTCTGCTCCTCACAACAGCGCTGTAGGCAGAGCTGTTATCATCCCTATTTCATAGATAAGGAAATTGAGGCTCAGAGAGGGATGTGACCTGATCAAGATTACAGAGCCATTAAGTGGCACAGTTGGGTCTCAGACTCAGTTTTGGTGACTGTATATGTCTTTTTGCTCCCCCTGGCAGAGGAAGAGGGTGTGTTTCTTGCTCTTTGTCTCAGGGAACAGGCAAGGGTTACTTTTTAGCATTGGTGGGAAAGGAATGAGGCTTGGCCTTAGGAACCGGAACCTGGAGACTTGCTACAGGCAGTGAATAATTTCATCCCCCCAGGTGATAACTCTTACTCCTTGGGTAGAAGAGGGAGGGCTTGTGCTCAAGAGCAGCAAACTCTTTCAAGTTCCTGGCTGGGTTTAAATTCCAGCTGTGCTGCTTCCTGACTGGGTGGCTTTGAGCAAGTCACTAACCTCTCTGTTTCCTTTATCTCATTTGTAAAATGATAATAATAGGACCTAACTTGTAGGACTGCTATGTGGATTTATGAGTTAATGCATATACAGAACTTAGCACATGGCTGGCACATAATCAAGGGTCAATGTTAGTGCTTATTTGTATAGCACCACCCCCTCTGAAAGCAATTTGTCTATCTCTACTGCCGAAAAGGAGAAACTAAGACTCCTGTTGCCAGACAACCTTCAAGCAAAGCCCCAGAATTTTACCTGGCACAGTAGTAACTACTGGTATCAATAATAATAATTATTAAAATTAACATTCAACAACTGCTTACTCTGTACCAATCACTGTGCTAAGTGCTTCACGTTTATTGTCTCATTAATCTTCACAGCTCTGGGAAATAGAAATAATTATGATCCCCATGTTATGGACAGGGAAACTGAGGCTCAGTCAGGTGAAGTCACTTGCCCAAGGTCACATGGCTAGGAAGTGGTATAACTGTGATTTAACTCAGGCTTCCCTAGTTCAAAAGTCTTCTGTGACAATTAAAGTCAGATGACAACTTGCCTGGTGCATAAATGTTTGCATCAGCTCTCTCCCAAATGCATCCGCCAGATCTGCTGCCTCAGGTTCACCTCCCTCTATTCTGGGAAGACCAAGTACCATTTATGGAGTGCCTTCTATGTGCCAGAATCCTTTATACACATTTTTACATTGAATCCTCATCTCTACCTTATGACCACTATCATTATGCCCATTTCTCAGAAGAGTAGGTGAGGCACAGAGAGGTGTGATGACTGCTCAAGGTCACATAGTCCGAAGTATGATGGCAGAGCCAAGATTCAAATCCTGGTGGGTTGGCCTCAAAATCTGCACTCTTTCAGGGACTATCAGAAAAGTAAAGGGACCCTTGGAGAATAGCCCCACTTTCAAAGCAAGTTTCCTTCCTCTGTAACACCTCATTTGTTTAGGCCCCAGTGAGCTGTCCTCCCTCCCCACTGCCACTATCTCCCATTGGCCTAGATGCCTTCCACATCCTTTCCCTTGGTCTGCAGCACTTCTCCCAGCTACCTGATGCCTCCTTAATCCCCACTCATAAACTCACTGGAGATATCCCTCTTCAGGAAGCCTCCCGTGACCCCACCCCCACCCCCTGACATACACTCTCATAAACACATTGTACTTTGCCTTGTTCCTTATCACAGTTTCTAACTGTATTTTGATTCATCTGATCATTTGTTTAATGACTTACTTCCTCATCAAACTCTAAGCTCCATGAGGGTTTGAGTCTGTTTTGGTCACCCTTGTAGCTGCACCATTGGCAGGCTGCCCTACACATGGTTGGAGCTTATAATTTTTTTATTGAATAGATGAATCCATGAATGAATAAATAGCTACTGGATATTTTCACACATGACTCATTAATTCCACAATTAAGTCACTAAATTCTCACAACTGCACTGTTGTCCCCATTTTAGAGAAGACGTAGGTGAGGCTCAGAGTGCTAGAAAGTGGTGGAGCTTGAATTTAATCTCAGGTCGGTCTGACCCCAAAGCCACTGACCTCTGCATAGCACCTGTTGCCTCCCAGCACCCAATGGCCACAGTCAGGATTTAAATAACAATTGGTCATCAGGCTCCATGTCCTAATTTGAGCCTGGAGGTCACAGACTCAGCCAGCACTGGGGCCATGGGCACCACCCACGAAGTGGTCTTTGCCCTTCTAAAGTCTTAGGCTGCTCCCCTCTCCCATTCCTCTCTTGGCTTCCTTTCTTTCCAGAGAGGGAAAAGGACTAGAATTTACAGCCAAGGCAGCCCTTCTGGAAATAGCGATCCTGCAGTGAAAAGAGCCCTGAAACCTTAGTGATTAACAATAGCTGGGGTGTGGCCTGTGCCTGTCTGTGGTGACCAGAGAGATGGGAAACTGGTCCGACACCCTCAAGATGCTCTCTGGAATCTTAAGGGGATGGGGGAAGTAAGTCTTTCTCAGGGTACACTAGGCCTGGAAGGGAGACATACAGAAATGGAAGCCGAAAGATACGGGTTTGAGTCTCAAGGTTGTTTCAGATTCTCAGGGTGACCCAGGGTAAGTCATGAAGTTTTCAGTTTTCTATAAAACGAGGACAATATCTGTTTTAGAGTTGCTCTAGAGAACGAAATGAGGTATCTTTGCTAACTTGCGAATTTGTCACATTGATATCCAGCTTCAGCTTTTCATAATCAACAAGACACATATACCCACTTATGTATAAATTTTAATCATTCCATCCAGGATATGAGGCAGACAAGACTGCTCCTATTTTGCAGAAGGACAAACTGAGACCCAGATAAATTCAAGGAGTTATCTGAACTAGCAGAGTGAGGTGGAGGCTGAACTAGGGTCCAGTTCGCTTGACAATGGACTTTTTAGAACCATCTCCCAGTTCCAGGAACCCGGGCCCCGCCCGGTATTGGATCCTTCGACGGCAGGCCATTGCCTCTGACTCACTCTCTCCACCCTACTTTCCGCCGGGCCAGAGACCAGGAGGGAAGGGACAAAACTACCCGCAACTTGAGGGGTGTCCACCGCAAGTTCATGGGCTTGGCCCTCTCCCCTCCAACAAAAATACTGGTTATTTGCACTTTAACAATAATTATTCTTCTTTAAATACACTTTGCACGAGTTTTTACACTTTCTTAGGTGGAATTTTCCTACCTCGAATTTAGAAGTTGATTTAGTTTAATCTCCTTTTCACTTGGTTTTCCCCCTCTTGCTCCGATTGCGGAAGTCACTTGGGTGGAGCTCCCGGGACAGTACCCTTGAGTACGTCTTTTGCGTAGCCATTTAACTGGCATTTCACTCTGGCCAATGGAATGCCCGGAAGCCTCAGGCGGGTGGGGCAGGGAGCCAATCAGAGCCACTGGTGGGGTGTGGCTGCGTCCCAGGGCGGGGAATCGCGTAATGGCGGACGCGGGCAGGGCGAACGCGGCTGGGGGCGTAGCGCGCTGAGGGGGGTCCGGCAGTGTGGCAACCTGCGAGGCAGCCCGCGGGAACAGACCCTGGGTGGAGACGGCCGGCCGGCCCGTCTGTCGCTGCGGGCGACTGCGTGAGACCAGGTGAGCAACAAGTCCCTGCGAGCGGGCGGCGCCGTGAGGCGCCGGGCCCGGCCGGGTTGCCCCTCCCGAGCCGCGCAGGGTCCTGCGGGAGTGGGTGCCGCACCTCCTTCCCGGTACCGGCAGAGGCCGGACGAGCGGTCAGCCCAGGGTGGCGTCTTACTCTCCACTCCCCAGGGGGAATGTGTCCTGGAGATCCCCTTGGGGACTGAAGAGGCCCGCGAGTCTGTGAGGTTTCGAAAGTGCCCCAACCTGATCTATCTCTGCAACCAGCTCGCTGTGTGACCTTGGGCAAGTCACTTACCTGTCTGGGCCTCAGTTTCCCCATTTGTAAAGCGGAGGCTTTGCAAGCAGATGTACATGAGTTGGATCCTAGATGTCTGAGATCTTGGATAAGTTCTTCCCCAGGCGGAGCCTCAGTTTCCATTTTGGGGCCATGAAGGACTTGATGTGCTCTTTGAGACCCCTGGTCTGTTAAGTTGCAGAGTGGTGGTGGGACTGTATGTACGTGTGCGTTCCTACGTGTACAGGGCGGTACTGCAGAGCAAGGAAGAGAGAGGTACGTATGTGTACAGATGGTAACTGCAGAGTAAGGAAAGCTGGCGAAAGGGGCCCTTCCACGAAGGCTTTGGGTGGACCCCAGACTATGATGGGGTGGAGTCCGGTTGTTTTGGTACTCCAGGATCCTATTGCGTCTGAGATGAAGAAGTTTTATATAGTTCTCCATAGAGTTAGAAGAGGAAGGAATCCTTGGAGTCCCTTGAGGCTGTGATCGAAATTTAGGCCGAAAAGAATTCAGGATTAGGAGGAGGAAGAACAATTTATGGCGTTCCTTCTATATGCCAGACCTTGTATAGGCATATTTTCCGATTTAATTTTTACAACTACCCTTAAGAATTTACACATGAGGAACTAAGTTTCAGAGGAGTTAAGTAACTTTCCCAAGGTCACACAGTAAGGAGTAAGGTGCAGAGCTTACCAAGGATAAGTTGTTTCCTTTGAGACTCACTGGGCAAGGGGGAAGTCACTGTCCACTTACAAGAAGTTTGCCCTGTCACAAATCGGAGTGGTCTGGTCCCAGACATTTGATTTGACTTCTGGCATAGAGACAGGCTGAGTCTTGATCTCTGGATGGTTAACTATAAGAACATCCTCCTTGTTCTTCCTGTGAGTTGGAAAGGACCATTACTAAATTGTAAAAGTCACTTTGAAGTGTATCAGAACTTCAAAGAGCTCATTCAGTTTGAATCCTGACTGGGTGGCCCAGAGAAGAAAGTTCACCAACTAGTGGTGTATATAGACTTGGCTCTTAGTTTAGAGTGGTGCTAGCCCAGTAACTTTTGTCTCCTTCCTATGAAAGCCAAGATTTTCTTGGGATGGAGGAAATTTCCCATTTGTTAGTTCAAATTTTTTTGGATTTCTGGTGTGAAAGGTTCAATAGCCCACCTCTGATTAAGCGTAATGTTTCTTTCTTCTCCCTGTTATCTGACTTCCAGATGAGTGAAGATTGTGGATCTGGAGTGGGAGATATTTGAGTACTTTAAATTGCAGCCCTTAATTTCCAAGCCTCAGAGTTTTTGGTTAATTAAAATGGTAGGACCTGCAGTGTGTATTGTTCTCATATGTCAATGGTAGGGAAGAAAATTGGAAGAGGAAGTAGCTGAGAAAGAGGGCGTTTCTTACTAGAGGAGCCAATATGTATTTCTTTGTTTGAAATTCTAAAACCAGAAAGCAGCAACTGAAGGAGGAAGGAAGGAAAGAACCGTGAAACTCTTCTTCCCATTCAAATAACTTTATGAGCTGTTCCTGTTGCCCTCCTTGTCCCAGGCTCTGCTTTCACAAAAATAGTCAATTGTAATTTGTTCAGCTTGCAGAATTTGTATTCTAGAATGAAATAATTAAACATTTTAAACCTTTTGAGATAAACTTTTTAAAAATCAGAACATTTTACTGGGTACATTATCAGTGGATAATTCTTTTTTCTCAACATAAATACCAATTGCAGTCTTTGGGTCTATTTTAACTGATTTAAATTAGTGGACTTCAACTTAAGATGAATTGATTTAGATATCAGATGATGCAAATGTCACCATTACTTGAAAAACACATAATGGTGTGTTAGGTTTTTGACATTTGTTGTCTTTTTTATTTTTTAATGCTTTATTTTATAGAATGTATATTGTGAATAGTTGTTAAGACATTGAATTTATTGCATATGAAGGTCTACCCTCATTCTCAGTATTGGTTATATTTTCTTTATGTAAGATTTAGTTTTAATTAGTATACCAGTCCACAGTCCCTTGTGGAAAAAAATTTTTTTTTTCTTGAGGCCAGAGGTGTTTCTAAATTTAGAATTTCTTAGATGTTAGAAATGGAATAATGGCCAGAAGATCCCAATAGGTATTTCTCCAAAGAGGACATATAGCCAGTAGACATGAAAAGATGCTCAGCGTCACTAATCATCAGAGAAATGCAAATTAAAACCATAATGACATATCACCTTATACCTGGCAGAATGGCTATCATCAATAAATCAGAAAACAAGTTTGGCGATGATGTGGAAAAAAGGGAACCCTCATGCACTGTTGATGGGATTGTAAAGTGCTATAGCCACTATGGAAAACAGTTTGGAGATTCCTCAAAAAATTAAAAATAGAACTACCTTATGACCCAGCAATTTCCACTTCTGGGTATTTATCCAAAGAAAATCAAAACACTGATTCAAAAGGTATATGCACCTCTATGTTCATTGCAGCGCTATTTACTATAGCCAAGATATGGTGGCAACCTAAATGTCTATCAATAGATGATTGGATAAAGAAGTTTGGTAGATATATACAATGGAATATTACTTGGCCATAAAAATGAAATCTTACCATTTGCACTGACTTGGATGGACCTACAGGATATTATGCTAAGTGAAATAAGTCAAACAGGGAAAGACAAACACCATACGATTTCATTTATATATAGAATCTAAGGAACAAAATAAATGAATACACAAAATGAAAACAGAGTCATAGATACAGAAAACAAACTAGTGATTGCTAGATAGGTGGGGTGTTTTGGAGCTGGGTGAAAAAGGCGAAGGGATTAAAAAGTACAAATTAGTTACAAGGTAGTCATGGGGATGTGAAGCACAGCTAGGGAATATAGTCAGTAATATTGTAATGGCTATCTATAGTGCCAGGTGGGTACTGGAGTAATTGGAGGGATCACTTTGTAAGTTATATAAATGTCTAACCACTGTGGTGTACACCTGAAGCTAATATAAATTTTTTTAAAAAAAGGAAAAAGAAATGGAATATGGTGCATGTACTGTGGTTATGTAACACCCCAGAGAGGTATAGGGCAACACCTTGTAATCAAACACATTACTATTTCTGTAGTAAAATGTCAAAATGTTCACACCAACTGGGATAAATAAATACTATAAATAGCCTCATATCATTTTATGTCAGGTTTTGCTGCCAAATGAATAATGAAAAACTTGTTTTTTGCAGCCTTTTGGATTTTGGAATTGAAGTTAAGGGATTGTGGACCTCTGTGGATAAAACTTATATGATGACAAGAACAATTGCAAAGAAAAGTATTGTACACCAAGCTAATTTCGGAAGTCATGGGCCCTAAAAGCAATATTACAAAGAAGACACTTTTTTTATTTGTTTCTTTCATGTAACACTCTTATTCTAATTAATACGCGCCAGTGTGCATTCTTCCTTAAGTAGCAAAATTTACCTTTTAATACCATATGGTCCCTGTTTTAGATGTTTGACTGACATCCTACCCTTCTTTTTAAAATCGTAATTTATAGTGTCTTGTGCTCATCACTATTTGTATAGTAGTTAAGAAAATCGTACCTTTTACCATGTAATTCAGAGAAAGACTAATCAGGTTGAGGATCTGTAGGTTCATGTTTGCAGAATTTAAAGCTGCTGCTGTTCTCTTTGGGATGGTCTTTAGTATGAAGCCATTGCTGCTGCATGGGATTTAGGTCAAAATTTTTTTTTTATTTTATGAAGCCTCCATAATTTGCACATCTTGGTAAAGAGTTTACGAAAATATACTTAATTTAGAACATTTTTATTTTATGCATATGGTATATGAAAAACTTGAGTTTACCGGCTTTATGAATTTGGGTGATTTCTTTAAATGGCCAAGGACTTCTAGGAGCAAATTTACAAAAACTCAGTCTACTCTTTACTTTTCTTGGACACTTCAGCTATAGAATGAGGTGACTGGTATTGTTGGAAGTTAAAGAATTATTTCTTCTCCCTAAAGCCCCATGACAGCATGAATTGGAAAGATTCTGGCCTTTAGGATACTACATAGCCATCTGATTTAAGCGCCTCGGTTCATCTTCCTACTTGGGGTGTCTCCATAGTTTCTGAGAATGGTACTTTCACTATCTGGGAGACAAAAAGGGTGTGGAAAAATTTATCAGGAGTTGCAAGTGGAGTCGGTGTGTGATTGGACTAGGGAACACAAACAGTTCTTTTCCAGACTACCCCAGTTTCTTCTGTTTAATACATGCAGATGATATTATAAAAGGATTACAAATTAGTGGACTAACATCCAATCCAAGTCACTCTGTTGTGATTGTATATATGCTCTTCAAGACAGGAATTTCTTTTATATTCCATAATGCCAAGAGGCCAACGCATCAAACTTGTCTTGCATCATTTGCCATTTAAAAATATTCATATCTGGCCTGGGAGTTCTGATGTTAATGCGCAGCCAGGGCTGAGAACCATTGACATAAGCACATGTCTATAGGTGCTTGTAGGTGCTCAGTAAATACATGTTGATTGATTTGCTGTTGGTCTTGGCATGAATTGGGTAGGGTGGAAGAGGCCCCTGATTTTTTCATAAAGTAAATTAGCTTTCCAAGATACTAACATACATGTAACAATTAGCAGATCTGGAGCCATAGACAGACAGTTCATTGCTAGCTATTCTGCTGGTACCATCATCCTAATTTTTTGACCTAGGCGGGATTAGTCTGTGTCAACAGGCAACTCAAAGTTTTGTTTACTCCTTGGGCGGTGGCCTTACTGCCTACGATTGATTAGAATGACAGTTGCTAAATTGGAAATAGGTAGAAGTACAAGAATTATTGGGGATTCTGGTGAGGGAAGTGGACTGCTAAGCACCCATGATGCCAGGGGAAGAAATGGACAGTTGTAATTTTACTGGGTCTCCAACATATAGCATGATGCATGGAACATGATTGATGTTCCATAACTTTTTGTTGATGGAAAAAATGAACAGCTCTTTGTTTGGAAAGAGGCCTATAATCTGTGAAATAAGATGCCTCATACTCATCCTTCAGAACTAAGCTAAGATGTCTTCTATTCCATGAACCATTCCCAGGAAAAGTAGAGTGATTCTCTTGTATGTTTTCTCCTTCCTTAAAGGATTATTAGATTATCAAATATGATATCAGACAAATTACAAAACTTTCCCCTACCTCACTGTGAGCTCCTTAAAGGCTAGACTATTGGTTTATTTTTGTATGACTAGTATTTAACATTCAATAAAGGTGTAATAGAAGCTAATAATACTTAAAATATGGCTTATTTTACTTCATTCATGTAGACTTCTCTTCCAAGTCATGTCTTTTCAGTTCAGATCAGCACATGTTTATTAAGTGTTTTGGGAAGTAAGTCTTTCATGGACCTGGGAGTAGAGTTTCTCAACCTTGGCACTATTGACATTTTGGGTCAGATAATTTTGTAATCGTGGAGGGCTTTCCTGTGCATTGTAGGATGTTTAGCAGCATCCCTTCTTTTGTCTTTACCCACCTACCCAGTAGCACCTCTTCACCCTGTTCACACACACTAGCTGTGACAACCAAAAATGTCTCCAGACATTGTCAAATGTCTCCTTGGGGGCAAAATTGTCCTGTTTAGAACTACTGAATCAGAGTATGAATGGTAGAATCATAGAGGGAGGTGAGTATAAATGTTATCAAGTACGCACTCCTCATATTTCTTCTTTCTGGTTATATAGTCTCTTATCTCTGACTTTTGGATAAGAAAGTAAAGCGGGGGAAATCAGGAGGTGACAACCTTAAAATAGCCCCATTTTTTAATTCTGTTCTAATTTTATTTGGTTTAACTATATTAGAGCAGTGCAGATAGATCAGTTATTTATGCAGACAGATCTATGTAAATTCACTTTCCACCACCGATTAGATGGAGTAAAGAACTATTAGAATGTTACTACCTTGGGTAAAAGACTGTTTCTCGGAAAAGCTCATAGCTGAAAGTTTAACATCTAAATAATAACCAGCATTGGTTGTATAGAGAATTTTCCAGAACTTGTCAGGATTCGTTGCTAATTTTTGAGCTTCATGACTAAAATATTTCTTTTGTTGTTATTGCATAGATACTTTGTAACTCTAAAAAAACACTAACTAATGGGCATGTTTTTCTAAACTTGATATTTTTTGTGATAGGTAGATTGGTGAAGGCAGTGGTCCTTGTTCCCTCTAGGCATTCATGAAGTGATGACAAATTTGGTAGTAACATTTGGGGACTTCACTCTCCTTTGGCCAGCCCTCCACAATATAACATTATAATCATTCATGTCTTAGTAACGATTAAAGTGAAGTCGAATGAGTTTTTTTTCGGTTCCATCTGAAGTTATGAATGGTACTCTAGAGAATTCAAATGTATAGTTATGAATGGTGTCTCAGAATAGTTACCATTTATGCAAATGAAACACTTCTTAACTTAGAAACCAAACAGAATTGAATTAGAAAAGAGAAGAGTAGAAACAAGAATTGTTGAATGCTTGCAGAGGAAATAACGTTCATATATAGAAGTATCAGAAAAATTCGCTCTTCATCAAGATTTCTGCACACTAATAAAAGCAGTTTGAAGTTAATGGGGGAGGCTGTTAACTTTGCCTGTGATATTACTTTCAGGCTGTTTTTCTTTTCTGGTAAAATATCAAAAAGTCTGAGACATACTCTCTCAGTTGTAAAATTCTGGTTGAACAGAATTAAGTTTCTTAGTTTTAGAATATAGAAAACCTTTTGGGAAGAAGCAGTGGTTCAACTTAGTTCCAATGTGAATAAATATGTGTGTGTGCGTGCACACATACATACTTATACATGTATAAATGATGTGGTTTATGGTGACATTTAAACTTTATAATTAATCTAGTAAAATAAAAAGAGCAATTCTTTTACTCTCAAGTATTTAGACTGGAGAACTTCCCTCACCTCATAATGCCATTGTTCTAGCAAGTACTGAGTCTAAAAAGCATTCTCTCAAATCATACCTTGAGAAATTGTGTTCAACTGTAGGAGATCTTACGTCATGCCCATTGGTGTTCTCTTCCATTCACAATTTAGAACTGTAAGTAAATTCCCCTTTGTAGAATACCAATAGTCTTTAGAGGGTAGTATTTCTGATACCAAAGGCATCTGTGGAATTATGAGAAGTATAAGATGAGTTTCGCCCCCTTGTTTATTTTTAAAGCTTCTTCAGCATTCATTGGGTGAAAATTTGCAAAGCATAGTGCTTCTACTTTGATGTATACCATTACAATCAGTCCCCAGCAGTTAAAATAAATTATATTGTTATTAACTACATTTTATAGATAAACAGGCTTAAGGAGGTTAAGTAACTTAGAGTTGCTCAATTTATAGTAGATTTGAGATTGAACCCTGTCTTTTTTTAAAGAAAAGATAAAATTTAGATACAATGAAATGTATAGAAATGCAAGTATATAATCAGTTGAGTTTGACAGATGTAAGCACATGCATAGCCAACACCCCAATCGATGGATAGAACAGTTCCATAATCCTCCAAAGTTTCTTCATACCTCCTTCTACTCAATCTCAACTGGTTTATAGGCAACTACTGGTCTGATTTCCATCCTTACATCTTAATTTTGCATTATTGACTCATACAATATGCACCCTTTTGTGTCTTAATTCTTCTGTTCTACATTGTTTTTTGAGATTCATCCACATTGATGTTTATGTCAGTATGGGCCCAAGTCTTTTGATACATGTGTGTATAGTTCTTCCAAGAACTGTATCTCCTAATTTGCTTGTTCTTACATCATGCCCTTTTTTTCTTGCTTTGATGTTTGCATGTAATTTTCTAATATTTTAGAATTATTTGTTTCTAAAGTATCTTTGAAATTACAAAATAATACATGTTCATTGCAACAAATTACACAACCAGAAGTAAATAATGAAAGTTTTCTCGGATTTATTTTTATTTCTGTCTTTTTTCAATTATGAAAAGGAGTGCTCTTTGTAAAAAAAAAAAAAAAAAAAATTGCCAAATTCAAAAAATATGAAGCAGAGAATAAGAATCAACCATCATCCCACCAGTTAGCATTTCAATATATTTTCCTCTTTTTCTGCACTTTGTTTACTATAGTTGAGACCATAGCATAGGGATTTTTAGGCTTCCCTTCTTACATTAGGTTTGTCAAATCCTCATTAATCAATTCTTGTCATTTTAGTGTTCACGCTTGTGGCCATTCTAAATCTGAGTAAATGGCTGGCAGTGACCTTGGCTGAGTTGGCCTCGTCAGGCAACATTTTTTGAATACTCACTGTGTACTCCTTCATCACTAACCTCATTCTTGCATACCCAACACCCAATATTTCTTGCAGGGTAGGAGGCAGTATAGTTCTGTGGTTATGAGTATAGATTCTGGAGTCCTTCCATCTGGGTTCAGATATAGGCTCAGTATGTGTAGCTTGGGCAGTGACTCTCTTAGCCTTAGCTTTCTCATCTGTAAAATAGAGACCCATGTAATTTTACTGTAAAATATAGAGCATATTTTAAAGGGTATCAGAAGGATTAAATGACATAATTACTTAGTCCAGTGCTCAATAAAAGTTAACAATTGTGGTTACAAATTAAGAAATGGCATATTTGATCTGATACAGCATATATCTAACCCATAATTCTACTGCTTGGTAAAGGATAAAAATGTCACATTCAAAATTTAGGGCTCTGTTACCCAAAATTTAAAATTTCTTTTAGGAATTTCTTATGGAATTGTTACCTATGAATTCATCTAGACTATCTTTGAATTATTTTTTTTCTTAAATTCTGTACTCCCTATCTGAGTAATGAGTTTTATTACTTTATTTACTGGATTGGGTACTAAACTATTACTTTTTATTGGTCCTAATAAAAGCAAAAGCTGCTGGATAATAAGTGTATACTGTGTGTGGTTGAGCTGTGTGCGTATCTCCATCCTCACACCATTCCTTCAAAGTAGTTGTTATTTGCAAATGAGAAAAGTGAGGTCCAAAGAAATTGAGTGGTCGCATAGTTAGTTACTTAAGCCAACTAGGACTATAGAATTCAAGGCCAATCACTTTCCCTCCCTCCCTTTTATTTCCTCCCCCCTCCTTTTCCTTCTCTTTCTCTTTCTTTTTGACATAAAACTCCTGTCTTTCTGATTCTAAAACCTCGACTTAAAAGTTTTTAAAAATATACTTCATCATTTCTTTAGATTTCTGCCTTATAACTTCTGAGGTTTGATATGAGACTGCTATTTACTGTTCGACATCCTATGTTTCATATTAAGGTGTCTGTATCTCTGTTTTTTAAAAATCTGTATGCATACAGAAGCTCCTCTGTCCTTTTGGATACCTTTCTAAGTCTTCTCTGTTTTACCTTTTTTCTGTTATGACCACAATTGTACATTCTATTCTAGGTACAGATACACTTTGGTTTTTACAAGGGCAGGATAATATGTTCTGTGTTTCCAGAGCTTTCATAATAACATCCAGCATTTTGTTGCCTTTTTGTAGCTATATTCAGGGTAAGTCCAGGGACTCTGAAACCCTTTTCTTGCATTGTAACAGGTAGCTTTAGAGCTTATCATCTGATAATTATAGTTTGGACTATTTTTCCATTACTGCATGACCTTATTTTTGTCTACATGGAAGCTGTTTTCCACATTTCTCAACATACAACTGTACCATCATACTTCTAGCAACTGCTGTAGTCATCCATAAACTGGGAAGATTTCACTAGATTGTTTTTTATAGATAATTTTTTGAAAAATTTTGTTTTATTTTTATTATTATTATTTTACAGCCACAGCACCCAGTCTGCCTAGGTGGTCTCTCATCCAAGTACTAACCAGGCTCGCCCCCTGCTTGGCTTCTGAGATCAGAGGGGATTGGGCTTGTTCAGGGTGGCATGGCCATAGTATAGAGAATTTTTTAAAATGTTACTTGTGGTAAGTTTCCCCATCAATCCGTGGAGAAACCCTTTGTTTACACACCTTTATCTAGAGAAAGGACTGTATCAGAACTCTCTTATTTATGTTTTTAAATGAATTCTGCAGGGGGAAAAAATTAGTCTTCTTAAATTTTATTTATTTTTAGTTTTTAATTACCTTTGGAAGAGGTTTATTTTAAAATTTTTTTTAAAAATTCTATTCTCATTATGTCATGTATCCTCTCACTTAAGGCATACGTATGTGTTACTTGAACCCTTTCAAACGGTAGGTTCTCTGTAAGGCTTTGTCATACTAAATGTTCAACCATAGGGTGATGTCTAGTATTGAGTTTTTAGTTAAACATTCAACAGATTTATTGAGTACCTGTAATGTGACCAGTACAAGGAATACAACTTGGGAACTGAGAGGCAAGGTAGCTGCTCTCACGCACTTTAAGGAGCTTGGATAGACAATAAACAAATAAACATAAAATGTTGAAAGATTGTGGTATGTTACAAAGAGAATAAAATAGTGTATTATAATAGAGAGTAATGGGGGAACTTAGATAAAGATGGTCAGGGCAGGCTTCTCTGAAACTGAAGAATGAAAATGAACCACCCAAATGAAGAGATGAGGAAAGAGAGTTCCAAGGTTGAAAGAACTCTCAGGGCAACAGTATTTCAAAGCTTCACAGGACTGATAAGGAGTTTTATTTTTAAGTAAAGTGAGTAGTCTTGAAGAGATTTTTCTTTAATCGAGGTTCTTAGAGTTTTTTTAAACAAAACTTTAATGCAGAATTTCGAAGCATGTATAAAAGTAAGGAAAATGGTATAATGAACCCTTATGTATCTGTCTCCTAACTTCAACAGTTATTAACTTAGGGCCAGTCTTTTTTTTCTAATACCCTTTCTCCTCTCCTAATGTCATTTCTAAAAAGTTAATATAACTTTTAATTATTTTTTCCAGCTTTATTAAGATATAATTGACTACATGACAAAAATCTTGTATATTTAAGGTGTACAACATGATAATTTGATGTGTATATACATTGTGAAATGATTACAACAATCAAGCCAAGTAACACATGTATCACCTCACATTAATAGTGTAACATTTAAAATTATCTGGCCTATAGAACCCCAACAGTTTAAATACTTGAATTAACAGTGCTTTTTTTTTTTTTACAAAAGTTTTATTGAGATATTAGTGGTATACAAAAAGCCACATGTATTTAAAATGTAAAATTTGATAAGTTTTGACATATGAATATACCAGTGAAGCCATCACCATAGTCAAGACAATGAACATGTCCATCACTCCTAAATGTTTCCTCCTGTCCCTTTATAATCATCCCCTCCTTCCCCACTGCTCACTTCCCAGTCCATAGGCAACCCCTGATCTGCTTTCTATCACTATAAATTAGTTTGTATCTCCTAGAATTTTATATAAATGGAGTCATATAATGTGTGCTCATTGAGAGGGGGAGTCTGGCATCTTTCATTCATGATAATTATTTTGAGATTCATCCATATTGTTACAAATATCAGTAGTTGCCAAGTAATAGTCCATTATATGAATATACTAATTTGTTTATCCATTCACCTGTTGATGAATATTTGGGTTGTTTCCAGTTTGAGACAATTATAAATAAAGCCGCTGTGAGCATTTGTGTACAAGTCTCTGTGTGGACATTTCTTTCTGATTTTTAAATCGAGATATAATTTATATGCCAAACAGTTCACCCATGTAAAGTGTACAGTTCAGTATTTTTTAGTACAGTCACAAGATTTTGCAACCATCGCCACTATTCTAGAACATTTTCAACATCTCCGAAAGAAACCACATACATATTAGAAGTCATTCCTCATTCCCTTCTTCCCCTAGCCCTGGGCAGTCATTAATCTATTCTCTGTGTTTATGAATTTGCTTGTTCTGGACAGTTCATATAAATTCACTCACATAATATCTGATCTTTTGTGATTGGCTTTATTCACTTAGCATAATGTTTTCAAGGTTCACTCATATTGAATCCTGTGTCACTACTACATTCCTTTTATGGTTGAATAATATTCCAGTGAATGGATGTACCTTATTTATCTGTTCATCAGTTGGTGGACATTTGGGTTGTTAGCACTTTTTGGCTATTATAAATTATGGTGTTTCTAAGAGTTTTGTACTTTTAGATCTTATATTTAGGCCTTTGATCCATTTTGAGCTAATTTTTGTGTGTGACTTTATTTTTTTGCATGTGGGTATCCAGTTGTCCCAGCACCATCTGTTGAAAGGACAGTTAATTCATTTCACATTGAATTTTCTGCATCCTTGTCAAAGATCAATTGACCCCAAAATGTAGGTTGATTTCTGGGTTCTCCATTCTATTCCCCTGATCTAAATGTCTGTTCCCCTGATCTAAATGTACAGTCTTGATTACTGTAGCTCTATTGTAAGTTTTGAAATCAAAAAGTGTGAATACTTCCACCTTGTTCTTTTTCAATATTATTCAGACCATGCTGAGGCCCTTGCTCTTCCTTATGAATTTAGAATTTAGAAATTTGTCAATTTCTGCAAAAAAGCCAGCTGAGGTTTTAATAGGGATATCATTGAATCCGCAGATTAATTTGGGAAGTGTTGTGATCTTAACAATATTAAGTCTTCCAATCCATTAATATAGGATACCTTTTCATTTATTTAGGTCTTTAGTGTACAAATCTTTTTAAATTTATTCCTATTTTATTATTTTTGATGCTGTCATAAATTGTTTTCTTAGTTTCATTTTTGGATTGTTCATTGCTAGCTTATAGAAATAAAATTGATTTTTATATATTGATCTTGTATTCTGCTACTTTGGTTCTAACAGGTTTTTTGGTTTTTTGTTTTTTCTTGTGGATTCCTTAGCATTTTCTATATATAAGATCATGTCATCTGCAAATAGAGTTTTACTTTTTCCTTTCCTATCTCATATCTTACATTTCTTTTTCTTGATTGATTGCCCTGGTTAGAACCTTTAATACAGTATTAAACAGAAGTGATGAGAGCAGACATTGTATTCTTGTTTTGATCTTAGGGGATGTCTTTGTCTGGTTTTGATATCAGAGTAATATTGGCCCCATAGAATAAATTCAGACATTTGCTCTCATTTTTGAAGCAGATCTCAGAGTTCATTTTATTTGTAAATATTTCAGTATATATCTCCAAAATACAAGTATTCCTCCATTAGAACATAATTATATTAGCATTGTCATGCCCCAATATCTTTAACTATCCAGTCTCTTAAAGAGTTTAAAGTGGGAGGTGGGTATACGATATGATTTTTATTTTTAAAAGACTAATCCAATTATTGCAGAGAGAATGGATTGTATGGGGATAGGAGTTGATTGAGGCAAGTAACAGAAGGTTATTGCAGAAGTGCTGGTAATAATGGAGACTTCAGCTAGGTTGGTGGAAAAAGAAATGGAGAGAAATAGATGCATATTGTATGTATGTTGGAGGTAGATATGATAGGACGATGATGGATTAGATATGTGAGTCAAAGAGGCAGACAAAAATTGAGCATGCTTTCCTTCTGGAAATTCTTCTCTTAGCTTTTATGACAAAACATTGGTCTGGTTCTCCTTCTGTGTTCCTTAATACTTCCTTCTTTGCCAATCTCCAGGTTGGCCCTGACCTTGCCTCTCTGTTTATACTTTTGTATTGGGAGGTCATCTACTCTCTCTTTAACTACTCTGTCTTTAACTACAATCTCCATGTAATGAACTCCCAAATCTGTATTTCCACCTGTGAACCCTAATTCCAGATTTTTTTTTTAATAATTAAAAAACTTTTTCAATTACAGTTAACATACAATACTCCCAGAATTCTTATTGGATCACTCCACCTGGGTATCCCTTTTGCATTTCCAGCTTTTCATGGATTGTTTGCTTTTGGGAACTAGTTGTCAGATTGGTACAGATTGTCTCCTTGCTTGGGAGGAGGTGTTTATAGGTTTTACAGATGGAATTTATATGGGTTTTAATGATGGAACTTTTGCTTTGCTAAGAAAGATGCTTAGCACACGTGGGCAGTACTTTCCTTCAGGACCTTGACTTCCTCATCGGTTAAAGCATGAAAGTTAAACTTATCTTCTGCCCATCTCCCTCTTCCAAATCCCCTGACTTGCTACCCTTTATTTTGACTCACATGTTTGTATTTATTCATTCAGTCAGTCAGGATTGGTATAGGACTGCCAACACACCAAACATTGGCTCCACTATTTTCCCTGTTCATTCAGATGTAAGGCCTTAGTTACTGTTGACTTCTCTGAACTCCCTATCTCTTTTCATGCCAAGACACTCTCAGGTCCCTCCCTTTCTTTTTCTCCTAGTACTTCAGATCCTTTGTTACTTTTTGCCTTGACTATTGTTTCTACTTCCCATCTCCTTCCCTAGCTCCATTCTATTCTACTGTGCTTAAGTGAGATGTATAGCATCTTCCTAAATATTCTATAATATATAACTCCATTTGTGTGACTCTTATCATTTAATGACTAAGTAGAAACTTAGCCTGATAGTTAAGATTCTGTTATCTGGTTTTGCAATACTGTACTCATCTTCATTCCCCAGAAGTGTATCATTATTTTTGCTCACATTGTCCACCACAGATATAATACTCCTTGTCTCTGTATTTCTAAATCCTGCCTATTTTTAATGTCCAGTTATGTGACATTTCTCTTTGGTGCCTTCTGTGATTTATTTAATCAGAAGTAAAACATAAATATAAAACATTACTTTGTTTTATATTTATGTACTTTTCTCATCTCTCCTTAAACAAATTATTTCTTGTATCTTTGTACATCTTCTACAGTACTATAGTCTTTGTACTTAGTGGTTAATAAATATTTGTTGAGTAAGATAATAATGCAGGTAATGTTTCTGGAGGCAGAAAACTAGATTGAATGACCTCTTGAGGTCCTAGCCAACCTCATGATTTATTTTGTAAAGTCGAGAGCTGAAAGTGTCCTTATAGATAAATTTTTCTGTCATTAAAAAAATATAGAAAATTTCAAACATATACAGATGTAGAGAGGATGGTATAATTAACCATTATATGCCCATCACTCAGCTTGAACAGTTACAAACTTATAGTCAGTTTTGTTTCATCTTTGTCACCACCTACTCCATCACCCTTACTGGGTTTTTTAAAAACAAATCATATCATTTATAGTAAAAGTAATTTCAGTATATAGCTCTAAAAGATAAAAGATAAATACTTGTTTTAAAAAAACCCATAAACACAGTACATCATCAAATATCCAATTAATGTTAAAATTTCCACTATTGCTTTCACTTTCTCCTTTTCTCCATTCAACCCTGCCCCACTTTATCTCTAAACGTTTGGTTTATTTGAATCAGGTTTCAAAAAAGGTCCATACATTGATTTGGCTCCTAAGTCTTTTTTAATCTATAATCCTCTTGCCTCTTTGTGTGTGTGTGTGTGTGTGTGTGTGTGTGTGTGTGTGTGTGAGAGAGAGAGAGAGAGAGAGAGAGAGAGAGAGAGAGAGAGAGAGATTTTTTGAAGAAAACAGATTGTTCTATAGTTTTTCCATTTGGGATTTTGTTAATTGAATTTCTATGATTCATTTATGTTCCTCTATCCTTTGTATTCCCTGTAAACTAGTTGTTAAATACAGAATAGCATTGTCTAATAGAAATATTTAGGCTTCAGATGAATGTTTTCTAGGAGGCACATTAAAAAAGTAGGAAGAAACAAGTGAAATTCATTTAAATAATTTTTTATTAACACATAATATAAAAATTATCAATGAGCTATTTTGCATACTTATACTAACTGATTAGCACATTCAATTCAGATGAGCCCCATTTCAAGTGCTCAGTTACCTACATGTGTATAGTGGCTACTTATTGGACAGCACAGCTTTAAAGGCTTGACCTGAACCAGGTTCCTGCTTTGACAGTAATGCTTCATTAGTGTTGTTGTATTCTTCCATCAGGAAGCTTATAATATCCAGATGTTTCTTTTCGTGTTGTAAATTTGGAGGCCCCAACCCCTGGGGTGCAGACCTATGGTCTTTGGCCTGTTAAGAACCCGGCCGCGCAGCAAGAGGTGAGCCGTGGGTGAGCCGTCGAAGCTTCATCTGTATTTGCAGCTGCTCCCCAGCACTAGCATCAAGCCTCAGCTCCACCTCAGGTCATCGGGCACTAGATTTTCGTAGGAACATGGGTCCCTGGTATCAAAAAGTTTGGGAACCACTGTTGTAAATGGTCATGGATAATGATCGATTTCATTAGATGTTTGCAAAATGATGATATTCTAAATTTTTCATTTTTTTCTTCATTTATTAGTAGGAATATTTCAGAAAAGAAAAACTTTCCTTATTAACTCTGTGGTTACCCTGAGGTTTGATTTGCAAAGGGAAGGCAGGATAAATATTTGATTCTTTTTCTTTATTCCTTTATTTACAAATTTTCAAAATAAGTTGGTTCCCTGACCTCTTCCAGGGGGGATCAGTGAGGGTTTGTGTTTTTTTTTTTTTTTTTTTTAGCATTATTATGAATTTTTAGATTTTAACATATTTGATATGTTTTCATCCATTGAAGTTAATTCTTATTAATGTTCAATTAGTTCCATCTTGGACCAGTGGGAGCCTCTTCAGGTTGGCTCCTGATTCCTTTTGACATAACTTCAGTAGTCTTTGATAGTATTCCTTGCTTTCTAGTTTGATAAGATGGTCCAGACTTGTCTTGTACATTTCCTGCCCTTTAAAAGGATCCAAAGAGCTTTGAGTCTTTTCAGTGAGACATTGTATTTAGAAACCATACTGTTACTGGCTTCCTCATTTGGTAAATGAGGAAACTGGAGGCTAGAGAAGTAGAGTGGTTTAACCAAGGTCACACAAATTTAACAGCATAATCTGGCCTAGAACCCTAGCCTTCTGGCTCTTAGCTCCCTCTATGCCATTGCTTTTTTGTCTTGCTTCCCCTACCTAGTTTCTAGGACAGGTGGTTCAACTTTAGGCCATCAAGGGAAGATAGGTTTTGTGGGTCATCATTGGAGGTACAATCAAACCTCATTAATTTGGGCTAATTGGGGTAAATCCTAGTGAGAGTGTTGTATGTTGTTTTTATTTAGGTGCAGCTGTTACTTTGAGTCATATAGTAGCTGAAACTAGGCTAATAGTGTTACCAGGTTATTTTGTTAGGTAGAGGTCCTTGTACCTGGTTTAATGAATAGCTGAGAATGATGTGCAATTTAACTTTAATTGTATGTAAATTAGACTCCTGAAATGCTTAAAAACAGCTCATTAAACATTTCTCCCTGCAATCTTATTTACACTTTTCTTAGCCAGTCTTTTAGTCAGAGGTAAACTTTTACTCTGGTCTGAAATTATGTCCTTTTAAATGTGCGGAGTCTGTATTAATAAAGTGTTATAAAGTTAGAGAATTTTAGAGAGAATATTTGAGAAAGTGCAGAGAAAGAGCATCTGGTAGTTTCAGCCAACCATAATGCAACTCTGCATTTAAAAGTAAGCTGACAGTTCTTTTGAGTGTCAAAGAGCTTCCAGAAAGCTTGTTCACTTTACCTCAAAAGTAATATCACCCTAGGGCCTCATTCATAATTGTGCACATTGAGGGACAGAGGATCCAGAGTATGAGGGTTGACTGTGTTGCCTGTTGACTCTGTGGCCCAAAGTAAATTACTCGACCTCTCTTATCTATAATAAGGCGATTAAATTGGGAGTAGTAATACATATTCTTCTTACGGACTTTGTGAGATTCAAGTCAGCTAATCAAATGATATAGTAGATATTTATTGAGTTAGTGAGAGAGATCACATAAAAATGCTTTAACTGGAAGCTTTGTATGACCATAAGCATTATTAGAATAATACAGATTAGATGTACAAATATACATTAATGATCAGAAGCATGACAGCAGAAGGAGATTCAAGATGTGTGTCCAGAACTTGATAGCCATTTTACTACAGAGGCATATATCCCTCACACCTCAGGAGCCTCTGACAGCATCACAGTTTTAAAGCATAGTAGCACTGCTGATGTGAAGACCCTGAGATACCAGGAAAAGGTTAAATTATAATTAGTGTATTCTGTTTAAGAAATAATGGAAATGCATAATATATTTTACATAGAGTTTCATAAAATGTCTTTGAAAGGTATAGCATCTAAAGAGTTATTTCCATTATCTGACAATTCTGCCTAATGTGGAGTCTGTCATTCCCTAAAAGCTAGCACTTGTACTAAATACCAGCAACTATTGTAAATTCTTTATGTATATTTACTCCTCTATTTCTTCCACTAATCCCATGAGGTAGATACTGTTATTAATGCCGATTTTACAGATGGGTAAACTGTTATGCAAAGATTAAGAAACCTGCCCACGATTCTAGATTGACGGGATCCTGAGTTGACGAAAAAAATCCCTATAAAGAGCATTATTAGGACCCTGGTAGAATTTAGATATAGACTTATGATGATAGGTGATAATACTGTATCATTATTAAATTTTCTCATGCAATAATTGTACTATAGTTTGTTCTTAAGAGTTGACTTTGACTCCCTGCAGTATTTAGAGATGGGGCACCATGTCTGCAATCTATAATCAAATGGTTAAAAAATTAGTAATAAAATTTGTGTGTGTGTGTGTGTGTGTGTGTGTGTGTGCAGAGAAAAAAACAAAGTAAATGTGGCAAAATGATAATAATTGGTTAATCTGGGTAAAGGACATAGGGGAGTTCTTTGTACTATTCTTATAACTTTTCTCCAAGTTTGGAATTATTTCAAAAAATTCCTGAGGCCACACAGCTAAAGAATTTAGACAGCAGGGCTGAGATTTGAACTCAGGTCGTTTAGGTTCCAGTAGCCACTCTTAATCATAATGCTATTCTGCTGTTCTATTCATGGTAAATGAGGTAAATCTGTACTTAATGTTGAATAATTGGGATCCAGAACATAGAGCTGTTTTAGTAGTTCTGCCTTGTGGTTCTTCAAGGATAGAGTGATCATATAATTTATTGTGTAAACTAGTTCACTTTTAAGAGTAAGAGGGAATACTTTTAATAATTACCCTGGGACAGTTGATGTAAACCAAGATAGATGGACATCTAAAAGGATACTTCTTGGCAGAGTCCAGGTTTAACAAATATAAGACAGATAATTGCTTCATTATAATTGCATTTTGTTTACTATGGATTCCTGTTTACACAATACAGACACTTTTTTCTTGTGCCAACAACAAACCTTCACCTGCTGCATTTTCATATTTTCTCCTCTGAATTTTACTAATTCTTTTGCTTCTTTCCAGACCCCTTGGGAAATACTCTTTGTCAAACTTCATTTTCTGTAAGTCTAAAAAGTACCAACAAGAATTTTTGTAACACTTGTCCAGTTTTAAAAATATTGGCATTTAAAACCATAAATCCCTAAACATCTTTATTAACATGATTTCTACAAGGAGCAGAGCTGGTAAAAAGCATCTGTATTACTAGATTGGCAGAGAAATATTACTACTGTCAACTTCTCATAGACATTTGGGAAAACCTTATTGTACGGTAACTGGAAGCCGTTAATGTTTGTTAGAAAGGATTATACCAGTCTAGAATCAAAGGTGTGTGTGCTGTCTCACTGATCTGTTGCCCAGGCAGTGTCTATTGCCATTCTTCTAATCGTGGTTATTTGTATTAATACTCTCCTGCAGCCATGTCCAATTAAAGAGGTTGACCTTCGCTGATAGAAGAATAGTATTTTTTGGTCACTCTCTTAAAAGCTTTCAAAATTATTCTAGTACAGTCTCTTCTGGATTTTTAAAGATCAAACTACCTCTTGGCTTCTCCTTCCTCAGATGGAATGTATTAAACCAAGTACACATCCACTAGAGCAGGGGAGGGTGGTACAGGGCAAGGACGCTGAAATTAAATCAGAGATTTCCTTCCATTTAGCTACTATGGTATTAAGGTTTGGGAAAAGAGTGGGTTAAACAAATGACTGAGCATAACTTTTTTTTTAACCACTAAAACGACTTTCTTAAATCATGAAGTATGCTTTTATAGTAACAGTAGTCTTTATTTTTAACATGTGTATTTTATAGTTTAAAGCTGTTAAATTTCTTAACACCTGCTGATTTTTTCTTTAAATTCAGTAAATCACTATATTTAAATGGGTAATTTATTTTTACATCTAATTTAATGAATAAGTGTGGCTTCCGAAACTAATTTTTACTTAATTTTTAGAATCTTTATTTTAAAGACAACTGCAAATATGACTCCAGTCAACTATGTATTAATATCAACTATTAAATAAAATACCTGTTATCAATTTTGTGTTTTTATTGGGTATCGAATATCAAATACTTTCGAAAACATGTTATGTACGAATGACTATGATAGACTTGATCGCCTGTCTATTCTAGGAACACAAAGATACATGAAAATATTGTGGAATTTCAAATCTTTATGTCTTGGATCCTTATCTCTGCCATTATCCCACTCTTTTAGTCATTTTGTCCTAATAACTCTAATTTTTGCTAATCAACTTAATACTATGAATACTATGACAGTTTATTTAAAATATAAATAAGGTAGACAAATTCCTAGCAAAAGATAACTTACCAGAATGACTTAAGAAAAAATAAAAAACCTTTAACTATTAAATAAATTGAAGGTGTAGTTAAACAACTTCTACAGGAAACACCATGCCAAATTTCCAGATGAATTTCAAGATACAGCCTAAGGTTTAGAATCAATTATAAATTCCACTTTTCCATGCTATTGTGCCTCATTAAGAAGGTGACTTTAGGTTTACATTTCACTTCCTGCCCTTCCTGACATAGGTCTCTATTAAGGGCACCTAATTGTCACATTTTATTCTTCATTAGCTCCCACTCCCTTTCTCCTTCCTTGCTTTTTCTCTGGCTGTTTCTTAATAGTCAGCAAGAGTCAGGAAGACCTTTCCATTGTTTAGAGATTTTTTTCTCAGCAGATTCTGTTTATCTTTCTATCCACTTATCCAGTAATTTATGAAGGATTGATGGATAACGGAAGCGCTGCTCAGAACCTCAAGGTTTAAAAGATAGTACTTTCCCTCAAAGAGCTTACAGTCTATCCCTGTTACAATTGTAATGTGGGATGGATGCTATCTATAATAGAGGAATAATAGAGTGCTATTGAAGCAGAGGAGGGCTTGATTAATTCTTTCTGGGGAACAGGGTCAGGATGACTTTGTGGAAGCAATTACATTTGAACTGGACAGGAGAGGATTAATAAAGTTTCAAGAAGCAGAGGAAAAAAGAAAAAAGTGGATATTCCAGGAAGCAGAAAATATCTTGAATGGAATCACAGAGGCGTGAGAGTGCAGACGGGCCTCTGTGGTGAACAGAGGCTGAAGTGTAGAGCACAGAAGTATAGATAGGCTAAAGAAGTACGTTGATGTCAGATAGTGACAGGCCTTAAGTACCACATATTTTCCCTGATTATTCCCTCTGATTTTCTTCAGTCTCAATCTCAATCCTTCTAAAATCCCTCTCACCTTCAATGCTCAGATGAAAATTTTCATGTTTGCCTTTGTGTCAGGTGTCAACGTATGCCTGAGATTTGGTTATAGTTTTGCCTTAGTGCTAACAGAGACCAGTCTTCATCAGTTTAATTATTGGGAGGCAACATTCTGAATGACCTCCAGCCATTCTAGGCTTTCAGAGAAGGGACATGATGTTAGTGTTTTAGAAAAATGAAGAAAAAAAAAAAAAGCAGATTAAGCTACAGTGATATACTTTTTGTGTACATCAAATTTGCAAAAACTAAAGTCTGACAAAAAGTGTTGTGAAGGATATGAACCCAGAACCCAGCAAGCCAAAGTATAAATGGATACAACCTATCTGCCAAACAATTTGGCATTATTTCATGATTGTAGATGTACCTACACCATGACCCAGCATTTCCATTCCAAAGTATTTACCCTAAACAACTTTTGCAAACATGCAGCAGGAGTCATATACAAAAATGTCCATAGCAACACTGTTAGAGATAGCAAAAACAAAAAATCCAGACTGGGAAAAATCCAAATACCTATCGACTTTAGATTGGATAAATTATGGTACTACCATACAATAGAATACTGTCTAACAGTGGGCACGATCACATTGCAGCTATAGTAACATGAACGAATCTCAAAATATTGTAGAGTGAAAAGTTGCAGAAAAATATACATTATGATTAGATTCATATAAAGTTTAGAACCGTGTAACTAAACAATATAGTGTTTAGAGATACAAATGTAATAAAACCGTAAAGAATAATAAGGGAATGGTAAACACATTTCAGCATAGTATTATCTCAGGGTGAAAAGGGAAGGAGATAGGTTTGAAGAGAAACATAAAGGGACGTTAAAATTAATGATGAGATTCTTAAATTAGGTGCTAGCTACACTGATTTTGCTTGATTATAGCTTATATATACTTTTAAAAAAATTTACATTAAAACATTAAGAAAAGATTGGTGATACCTGATCTAGTGTTTCCCTAGCTCTGCTTTCATACATGAACACGTTTTTCGGAATGTAAAAACTGAGGCCCAGAGAGATTGAGTAATTTCTCAAGAGAGAAAGTGTATCAATGACAACCTGGTCTCAAAGTCAGTATAAAGCACTTTCTACTATTTGATGTTGCAGCCCCCCCCCCCATTATGGAGATTCTGTGGATCAATTAGAAGTGCTTCCACTTGGATTACTACCTCAGTCTTTCATCTCTTCATGTAGTACCTTCTCCACACTGCTGCCAGAGAGAGCTTTCAAAATGCAAATCCATCATGTTATTCTCTGGCCTCAATCTTAAATAGTTCCCAATAGCCTTCAGCACACTCCAAGTGCTATAGTGTGGCATACAACGCACTCTGTGCCTCAGCTTCTGTCTGCCTTATTAGCTTCATCACTCATGACTTCCTGCACTTCAGCCACACCAAGCTATTTATTGTTCCTGGAACACTCTTTGCTTCTGCAGACACTGCTCCCTCTACCTGAAACTACTTTTAACCTTTTTTGTCCTTTAAGACACCTATCCTTAACTGACCCCCTCTGCCCCTAGCCTGAGCTGGATACCTCTATAACACCTTGAAACTAATATTGTGGTCACACTTATCATACAGTGTTATTGTCTTCTTTGTCTTTTTCAGTAGCATTTGAGCTTTGTGAGGACAGGGGCAGTGTTGAATTATATCCCCAGCATGTGACACAGTGCCAGGTACATAAGGTTTGTTGAATGAATTAATGAATTAATGAACGAATGAACAGATGAACAAATATTGGCTATCACTTTATACAGATCCCATATATATTTTGAAGTTGTCATTTGCCACATTCTCACCAGCTCTATTCATATTTATACATGCAAGAAGGAAGGAAAAGAAAGGGAAAGAGAAAAGCAGGCAGGCTGGCGGGTGGGGAAAAACTATTGAGAGAGCGAAGCAGAAAGCTGATTTGGGAGGGAAAGGAAAGGTTCAGAGGCTTATTAACATTTTAGGCCAAGTGCCTGGTGATTTTAATGACAGCCTGGGTTTCTTTCAAGCTTTAGTTACGTGCTGATTTTGATGACTTACCCTATTCTGACCTTCCTTAGCCTTTTTGGAAATTTATCTTTTTTCACTGATAACTATCATTTTTCTCCCTTTACATTAGGGAGTAAGTGCTTCGAGGTGCATGAATAAAAGGGAGGTGGCAGATAACTCATATTGGTCAGGTTTAATTTTTGATGTCTCACTCTTTCCTGTACCAGACTAGACCCCTGATCATTTCCTGGGGCTTGGAGAATATGTGTAGATCCTGTCTTGTGATCTGGTGAGCTATTAGGAATTTTAATTCTAAAATAGAGGTTGACCTTGGGATCTTCAGATTAGATTCTCTTCCCTTAGGAAGGAGTGCTTTAAGACTGGAGGTCCAGATACCGTCCTTGTTCTCACCTTCATAAGGGCCAAAACACGAGGCATTCACTAACTGTGCCTTCATTCATTTGATAGATAATTTATTGAACATTCTCTCTGTGCCTAGCATGGTGGTAGCCACTGGAATTAGAGATGACACAGTCTAGTGGGAGAGCAAGTAAGAAAATCATTCTAATACAGTGTGATGGGCTAGGCAGGCATAGGGTGTTATAAAAGTTTAAAGAGTGTGCAGGAAAGGAGGAACCAACCTCTGGTACAAAGCATGTGAAGAGATATTTTATTTGAACTCCGTCTTGGAAAACATTAGAAATTGCTAAGGGTTGTGGTGGGTGGTCAGACTTGAGCAAAAGTTATGAAGGCAAGAGAGAACATGATGCAGTGGGGTGCTATGGGAAGGTTCATAGGATTTCGGGCAAGTCTATGTATGTATGTATGAAGATGCGATAGATGAGACTAGAGCCATATAAAGGGACCATATTGTGAATGACTTTTTCTGCTTTCCTAAATAAAAGGGGTTATCAAGTAGAACTGTTTTCATCCATCCAATGTTAGCTGTTTAGTGTTTCTCTTTTGTCTCTTGAGCAACTGAGTTTTGTCATGTTTTATTTATTTGATTTGTTTCTTTTATGATACCTGAATTTGGAGTCCTCTTTCTTTTTATGCTCTAAGTGACTCCACTTTGAGTACCATCTAGTTAAACCCTACGCTCAGGCGTTGTAGAATGGATGATGCATAGCTTTTAAGACAGCTTGGAAGGAGGAGGATTTAAATGACCTTCAAAGACTAATGTCAGGCCCCCATGTCAATGTCGCTGCAATTCATGCATGCATGGAGAGTAGGAAAGGGAACTTAATTATGGAGGAGGGGAATCGTAACCCTGCTTGAATGGGTAGTTGAAAGTCCTGGGCCCGCCCCTTAGCCTCAAAAAAGGACTTCTTACATTTGCTGCCAAAGAGGTCATAGGGAGAGCCCACATAAATACCATCCTCCTTGGGTGTGTGAGCCAGTCATTCTTTTGCTTCCACAGGTGCAGAATAGGTTCACCAACTAGTATTCTATCTCCATTGAACAGAATTTGGTATCTTATTGTCCTTCTCCAGAAAATCAACCCCTTTGAAGCATGGAACATGACAATTTTAGGTCAGCAGGCATTTAAAGACACCTTTTTAACTTTCAAGGGCTGGCCTAATAAGATATATTTTGTACAAAAATACCACTTTATTGAGAAGTGACTTGAATTATTTAAATCTTGAAAGGGTCTTAGTTTTAGCTGCCGGTGTGCCTTTTACCTAGAAATTACTTCTTGTTGTCTTTTAATGACACTGTCCTTCATTAGCTATTAGTCTCCATTTCTTCTGCTAACCTTTGGTAACTGTTCAGAATCCATTACAGTGTTCGGGATGAGGGAACCCACAGTGACCCATGTCACTATCCTTTCGGATCATAAAATAGCTTTCCATAGTTAGCCTGGATGACAGTAGAAGGCAGCCTTATGAAGTTGGGAAATGCTTCAACATGACTACAGTCTGATTGACCAAAGGAGTTAGTCACAGTCAGCCTCCTCCGTTTCATTAATTTGTTTTGGGAAATGGTATCAGTGAGACAGAGCTGTACTTATGGGTCATTAATACGGGGTCTGAACAGGAAAATCTATTTCAGTGAAATCCTTGAGAGTTGCTGAAAACACACAATGCTTCTTAGTACTTTAAATAGAACTTTTTTTTTACTTTGGAGAGAAAATGCTGTACAAACATTGCCCCAATTGTGACTTGTACAGTGTATATATTCATACAGTTCTTGCTCTTTCTAAAGTTTGAGAAAAGTTGTGTGTTAAATAAATAAATAAAATTTTAATTTTTCTAAGTATATATTCATAACACTCATTGTTAGATTTTCTTAGGAGGTAGAAAAACAACGCTCAATCTTGATTCCTCATCTGTATAAGCCTTTTCCCTCCGTATTAATAGAAGTTCTTCAATGCACAGACTGTGGTAGAGCTCATTTTCAAAGCAGTTCATAGAGGTTTAGCTATGCAATTATTTATCCTTAGTCACCAAGAAAGAGTAAAAACCAAAGAACCAGATAGATGGATGCTGAGGAAAAATGTTGTAACAGCAAACTTTAGGGGCTAGAGACCAGAGAGCATGAAGAATGCTTGGGAGTGGTCTCGGAGCTATGATTGGTAGTAACAGAATGGAAATTAGGTAACGGGAAATGTAGGCTACTGTAGCAAAGACATGCTTCTAACATATTTTGGCTTGGAATTGTCTTAGTAAAGTTTTTGTGATGATTGGAATGCCACAGAATTCATCTCTTGGCTTTTTGTCCCATGAAGGCGTTAGAATGTAAATCACCCTTTAACATGATTTACGGCAGACAAGGAATACCAGTTCAGTTAGGGCAGGTAGTATTTAATAACCCCTCTCTATGGGAGTGAGGCTGTTCCCACTAAAATTGTTTGTGGGCGAAATCACAACAAAGATCCATAGAATACAGCTATATATATATATAAAAAGAAACCAGTTTCTTGCATTTTCCTAATGTCAAAGGTTAATTTAAAATAATACTAAAGAGATTAATTTAAGATATTAAATCTACTAGGGAAGAATACATACATGTACATATTATAATTACTTCTTTTTACAATTAAAGTAATTGGATTATATTTAATGAGCTATTTACATTTAATAATTTAAAAAGACTTATCTTTCCAGTATTCCCCATATACAGAAAGAGTTGAGGGAAATTCACTTCTGATATAATTATCTTTACTTGGGCGTAAAAGGAAAAACAACTGTGCTTTTTAGAACAATGGTCAGAAGAATATTATTTTTTAAAATATACAGTTTAGGAATTACCCATAGGAATATGTTTTGGTTCATTATAAAAGAAGATGAAAGGTTAGTTTCTTAAAAAAATCCCCAATGACAAGATTTGATGGCTAAACATTGCATAGAGAATAAAACTTAAAGTGATTCACAGGGACCCTGTAGATAAAAGTAACCCATCAGAAGTGATGGGACCCCAAATGCCTAGCTGTTTAAAAACAGGAGTTTGTTTGAAAAGCGGTAGCATCTGAGCATGTTATCTGAGGCTGGCACTTTAAATGAGCCATTGTTTATGTTGTTTAAAGTGAAAGATGTGAAGCCCCCGAGCAGCTGGCTAAAATTGGGTGTAGAGGGGGAGAAAGCAGTGTGTTATCCTCATTAACACCATTTCAGTTCTAGGGTAAATATGTCAGGAAGGCTTTCTTGTGTTAACCTGCAGTCTTTTTTTGAGGGGGAAGAAACTGGTTTGGGGTTTAGTGGCACTTGTATATGAAAATGAGAAATATGGGTATATTTGTTTAACTTTTCTTGGTTTCGGTGTTTTGTGAAGAGTCAGTGCGGTGTCATGGAAAGAGCATGAACTTTGGACACAGATGGACCTGGGTTTAAAAGCTGCCTGTGTGACTTTGATAAAATTACAGAAACACTCTTTGTTTTAGTTTTCTCGTCTATAAAGTCAGAATGCTACTACTTACATTGCAGACGTGTTTTGAGGATGAGAAATATTCGAGAAAACATGAATAAATACTCGGCAGGTTCTAGAAACTCAGCAAATGTTTATTGAGCAGACATTATAGGACAGCGGTCACCAGGGACCATTGCTCCTATGAGAATCTAATGTCCAATGATCTGAGGTGGAGCCGAAGTGGCTGGGGAGCTGCTGCAAAAACAGCCGAAGCTTATTGGCTCCCCAACCGCTCACCTTCTGCTGTGTGGCCAGTACTATAGGATACAAATAAGGTGGGTTTTTTGTTTTTGTTTTTGAATTTTTGTAAGAGTTTATTTGAGCCAAACTGACAACATTTGCCTGGGAGCAAGATCTCAGATGCTCCCACGAAGAAGTTTTAAGAATCCCACCCTTGGCTCCAGATAGCAGCTGTTGTGACTACCACTTCTGTTAGGTTTAAAGGTATTTTGTTTTTCATTTCTGTACTCAAAGAGTTTTACGCTCCAAAAACCTGTACTACAAAATAGAATGTAGTGACTGTCATTAAAAAAAGGTTCAGCATACGTCTTTGGAACTTTTGGGGTAGAAATGACTTCAGACTCTGTAGAAGAGTCAAGGAAGGCTTCTTAGAAGTGGTAACATTTGCCTTGGGCCTTTATGATGAAAGGATTTTTTTAAAAAGAAATGCCACAGTCCAGATAATAATCCCTTTGAGACTATTTTGCTTTCAAAGTACCCAAAGTGAAAATACTGAATTGACTCTTGACTATGATTTGGAAGACTGACACCCTTTGTCTTAATCCTTAAAATTGGCATTAATATAAGCAGAGGCCATTCATTTCTTTCTCAGTATTTGTCTCCACACTCCTGTAGAGCCTGTCTCAGAAGGTAAGAGGCCCACCTACTACTAAGCCTCCACTGAGACCAAAGAAAAGAGGGCCAATTAGGAGAGCCTTTTGTGTAATGCTCAATGGTGTTTAATTTGACCTTCTCTCCTTAGATTATTTCATTACCACTAGGAGGTGAGTCCAAACAAACTCAGCATTCCTTTGAATTAGTAATAATGAGAGCTGTCAGTTACTGAGTACCTACTGGGTGCTAGACACCCCTGTAGAAGGCTTATATATGTCATTTTATCCTTAGAACCATCCTATGAGATAAGTTTTATTTTCCCCATTTTACAGATGAAGCTCAGAAATTAACCAGCCTAAAGTCATGTAACTAGTAGCTCAAGGAATCCTTGATTCCCTTGACTGAACATGCCTCTGGGTTCACCAAGCTATGTTGATCTTTAAATGCGATAAACACTTATATGAATATTAACTTAAAAAAAAAAAAGAAATTTTCTTTCATTGTTCTCAATTGTGATCATTCAAAAAAATTAAATGTTATTCAAGTATGTTATATGCTTATGGTGCTGATATCCCTTTTATTTGCTGTGCTTTTTTGACTTCAGGACATCTACTTTTTGCTGTTATTCCTTCTAAAAGTATTCATGATATACACTTATTAAAGATAAATTGAAATTAATCTGACCTTAAGAATTTTACAGTACCTCTTTATGATTGGGGTCCTTACAAAACCAGAGTGGAAACCAATCCTGACTTAAATAAGAAACATGGTGCTACTATCTCTTGAATAAGAAACACGGTGCTACTATCTCTTGTAGAAGGGAAATAAGGAGAGCCCCATGATTACCCTGGCTTTCTGTCTAAATGTATGTTCTAACTGTGGAGCAGGGTCAGGGATCTCAAGCAAGCACATTGGTCTTGCTGAACTAAAGGGATAGAGATGTAGTTCAGGGGAGGCTGAGGCATCTGAAAGCTGTGGGGTAGAGTTCTGGCAAGGAGAAAGCTCTGCAGAAAAACTGCTCCAGGAGTCTCCTCAGGGTCCCTTTGAATCTTTGCTGACCATACACATGCCTTGGCTCAAACTCTAGGAGGCTGGGGAAAGAGTGACCAGGAAGCTGTGAGCTAACTAGTTCCCAGAGCAGGGAGGTATTTGGGCTCCTGCCAGCCAGAGTGGAGAGCCCATGTTGCTCACTGGGAGTGTCCAGTAGAGCTCTCAGAAGGGCCACGTCTTTGTGCTGGGGTTAAAATAGTCATAGAGTAAAGATTACTCTAGACCTAACAAAGCTTTTACACACCCCTCAGAGATACCAAACAGAACTAAAAGTAACTTAACTGCCTATTAGAACAAAGCTCGACACTCTTGAAAAGAAGACAACAATACTAGATACTCAACACTGTAAAATCACAATGTCCAACATCCAATCAAAGGTTACTGACTTGCCAGGAAAATATGGCCCATAACTAGGAGAAAAATCAGTTAGTAGAAACACTCAGAAATGACAGAGATGATGGAATTAGTAGGCAGGGATATTGAAACAGCTGTTATAACTATAAAGGAAAACATAAACATACTAGTGAGGGATAGGTATTTTAGCCTTGCAAATAAATAATGGAGTGTGTTTTCAGGCTCTCTTATTATTTTTGTTTTTACTGTGGTGTTGATTGATAAAATTTGAATGTTCTCTTGTAAGTCTGAGTTGTAGAATCAGCATTTTAGGGTTGGAGAGAACTTTTGAAGATCATCTTATCCACTGTCTCATTATAGAAAAAGAGATGTATATTTTCCCCATATTTTTAACATCTCTTAAATCATGATGCATCTTAACAACAGTGATATCTTAGACTTGATGAAATACAGTAAAAACCCATTAGAATTGTGACTTTTCCATAAATTCTGAGTGGTAGAGTTCAAGGCTTCTGGAAAACCTTCTCCTCTTTATTCTTTATATCCAAATCCTGCCCAGTCCAGCTCTTGATTCTAGGAAATCTGTTTAGTCTCCTCAGTTTACAGTGATCTTTTTATCCTTCTATTGTCATCAGTGATTACATCATTCATTTGATAACTGGACTTCTGTTTATTTTCTGTATTGTTACTTTGGTTTTATCTGTCTCCTCAATTAAATTGTAAACTCCTGGAGTCAAGGAAGGGATTTTATGTCTTCGTGTCTTCTAGTATCTACTTGATAAATATTCATTGATTGATAAGAGTACTGTAATTATAGTTAACCATTAATATAACCTGAAGCTTATTAATAGTGTTGTTTAATGGTTAAGAGAACCACATATAAAACATTTAGAACGGTGCCCAGCCCATATAGTTAAATGCTAGATAGATGTAGAATTGGTACTAACACAACTACCACCACCACCACCAAGACTACTACTACTGCAATAATCTATTCTGTGCCAGGAACTATATTAAATATTTTATACATGCATTATTTAATTTTTCTTCACAACTTTATGAACCAGGAATCATTATACTAGTTTAACAGATTTGGAAACAAAGAGATTTGACTGCTTGCCAAAGTCCCAAAGCTAAAATTTGGCAGTAGTGAATTGAAACCCACACCTCTCTTTTAATGCCATGTTCTTGCTGCTCTACGTCACTGCTTATTGGGTTATGAGGGCCTTGGTAACTGTCTCATAAACTGAGGGTAGCAAGAAAAGAATGGGTACTTACTTCCCCCTCCGCTTAAGGACCTTTAAAATAAATCCTTATTGAGTAGTGAATAGACCCTGTGAGAGGAAGTAGATGTACAGCTGCCCTTAGCTGCTGACTCTTAATCAGTTGCTGGTGGCTTGGCCATTAGTGACAGATGAGTGTGTGACACTTTTTCAGGAATGAATTCTTGTTACAGCTGGCAGAATAAAATAGTTGATATGGAATTGCATGTCAGTTTGCTCCGTAATTCTACTCCCTGGTGTTCAGATGTAGTTGTGATTGCTGAGTCTCTCTCCTCACTTAAGTTGGTGTATGAATAGTCACATCCAGGACTCTGCTTCTGCCTGCTCCATGACCACACGGTGTGTTTTGTATATTGCCATGAGCTGTCAGCAAAACATTTTGCTGAATTTCCTTTTTTGTTGTTGCTCTGCAACCCCCTTTTTCCCTTGCTGTTCTCAGTTATATGAAGTCAGTTTCTTTTTTGGCCTTTCCATCCCAGAGAGGGAGCAGTTACTGCAAAGAAGCTTGAAATATGAAGTGAGGCATCATAGAGATTAAAATGAATGGTTAGACAGCTGGCAGGATGAAATGAGACTTACTTGGTGCCTGACATGTGCTATTCGGCTCTGTTATCTCCTTCCTCCCTCATTTGCAAACCTGCCTCTGTATCTAATTCACTGGTGGGTGCCTTGTCTATAGGGAGCTTAACCTAGTGCAGTACTCACTGCTCCTTGCAGGAACCAAGAAAGAAAGGTTACAACCTAGCCCCATCCTCTTCATCTCTGAGTAAGGTAGTAAAGTGAGGTTAGACACTCTTCCATAAAAACCCACTACGTGTTTCCCATATGTAGCACATACCCAGGTTTGGCTTCCTTCCAGGTACTCAAGCCCAGATACTTGGAGAGGAATGAATTTTGTATCTATCTTATCTCAAATTTTTGAGCACCACCAACTAGAGATCACTCTTCTCTTTCATTGGCTATAAATAAGAAAGGAAGCTCTTAAAAATGAAGGCTACTTTATTGGGGTTCATTATTACTACAGTATAACGAGTTATTGACATAGTTCTAGTAATCTTGTGAACTGATTTGTTGAGGTTTGATACTTTTGTGTGTTGGTATTTGTTTTTCAGAGCAGCTTAGTTGTTTTTCATGTTAAACTTCTCTGTGAATATAATGCTCAACTGATGATTATAGCTTAAAAAAATGTCTGGTACCCCACAAATGTTAGGGTTAAGATTTCTCCATTTCTGAGTAAAATCATTCATAATTTATATTTGTCCAATCAGAGTAAAAGTAAGCCCATTAAGATGGATAGTTTGTAATATTTCAAACCATTCCATTTTGATGAATTGAGTATTGCTGGAAATTCGCATTAAGCTGGGAAAGTAAAATGAACTTTGTGTCTGTGACCGAAAGTCATCAAATGATAACGTTGTAGACCCTCTATAATTTAAGTGGATCCATAACAGGGAACTTGGGCTAAGATAGAGATACAAGAAATATTTTTGAATAAATCTTTTCTTTGGAGTTCAGAATACTTTTCAAACAAAATCTCAGTTTCATATAGCATCTCTTAAGCATTTTTTTAGTGCAGCTCACAGCTGAACTAGAAGGATGAATTGGAAATTTTCCCCCCAATTGCCAGTCATTATTAGACTAAGGACTAGAATCCAGGTTTTCGACTCACAGTTAAAATGTATTTTCTTTTGGAAAACCAGATGGATCCTACCAAAAAGAAAGTCTGATTTTGGCCATTTAAGAGGCAGTTTTCTGTGGAATAGTTGATACTAGAAGAAACCAGTTTTGAAGGGAAAAGTGATCCCCCAATTCTAGATTTAAGAGCAAAGCTGTGATTAGAGCCTGAGGAGTAATAAAGGTAAGAAAAAAAGCTGGTATTGCCCCTGAAAGATAATAGAAAGTTGCAGGTTACCAGGTGTGGATGGTCCTTCATAGATATACAGTGTGCTCAAGGAGTAAGATATTGGCATGTAGAAGTCATTTTTCCTGGGCTACTTTCCCAAAACCAAATCAGACAAGAAGGAGTCTTATACTTATTGACTGTCCATAGCTTGTATCATTCCTTTATGAAATTGGAAATTTCTCCTAGTTTTACATCAAGTTCTAGTCAGATACTTTCTCTGTCCACCTTAAGAGTTCCATTTCTCTCTTATTAGCTCTTTTGGACATTACTCTGGTGACTTAAACTGATTTGTCAGTAATATCTTGTGTTTGGAGAGAGTCTGGTTATATTTGTAGGTTCAGCCCCACCCTGTATTTCAACAGGAAGTAGGTGGGTGCTTCAGTCTATAATGAGGCATTCCTCCTGTGGTTGTTGCTTGGTAGTGAGGATGGCTATCTGCAAGTAAATTCATACTACTTTAAACGTTTTAGTAGACAAACTTAGATTACAGTAAGCTTGTGTGTTGTCTGTCATTTTGAAGTCAAATGATATTTGACTTTTCAGTTGAAATTGTTAAACCTCCTTGGAATGCATATTCTTTAACATAAAGAAATTAATCTCTTGAAAGAGGAAACTGTTTTACAAAGTAAAGCTCTTCTCATATGCCCCCATCCAAAATGCTGTTAACTATAGAACAGTGGGAAATGCTGAAGTGAAAGCAGAAGTCCTAATTGCCACACATACAACATCCCCACGTGTTCTCATCCCCTGCTACTGCTGATCAGCATTTTGGGGGTATGTTTCAAAGAGGAACTGCCTTGAGAAGCATTTCTGTTGTTATGGTTATTGCTATAGCTCAGATATACTTGCCTTTGGATGTGACCATAGAAATCTGCAGGTGTTATCAGTGACCTTGACACTAAATGAAGTGTTGTTTGTTTGTAATAAACAGCAAATAGTAAACATCATTGCCAGAATGAGCAGTCATCTGTCTTCTGTCCTGATAATAATAGGAATTCATAGTGGAATATAAATGAATACATCCTCCTTTCACCTGTAGCCTTCCTTTATTACCTTTTACCCTCCCAATCCCTACCTCTTACCTCACCCTGCTCCTGCCCCAAGCTGCTGGGATCAGAGTTGTGAGGGTTCAAAGTGTAGAGTGGATGTCAAAGTCTTTTTTTGACTTTACATTGACCACATGTGGTATATAAGTAGTTTATGGTAACTTAAAATATAGAGACTTCCAGAATCTTACTATTTGAAAGGACCTTAAATGACACCTCATCCAGTTTTCAGTTCAAACCATGAATCCCATTATGGTATTGATAGTCTAGAGTAGTCAGTATACAGCTAGGCCATGGCTAGGAAGGGATACCTGAAGTCTTTTATTTGTCCTCAGACTCATTCTCAAGTCCCTTTGGCTTAAAATAGCCAAGGGTAAAGATGGTGGTTGCTGCTGAGTCTGGCTGGATGTCTGGAAGTGGTCCAAAGGTAATTTTTTGGGTAGCCAACTCCTAGATCAGTCTGGGAGCCTCCCAGGGTGTAAATAACTTAACCTCAAGGCTGTGTGTGGAATATCCTTTGGACCATTCTGAATCCTGCATGTCCTGGTAACTAAATGAATCTAAAACCTACAGAAGGGCTTGATTCATGGCCATGATTCACCCCTATCTAGTCTCTATACCTGCTTATGGTCGTGTGTTCACAAAGCAAGTGGAAATATGTTGCGCAGGTGAGGAGGTTATGGCAGTTTAGGTAAAAGCAAATCCAGGAATTTTAGAGCTTCTTAAATATCATCTAGCTTAATCCCTTTATTTTGCAGATGAGGAAACTGAAACCCAGAGTGAGAATTATATTATCTTTGATTTAGGTGGTCATCCAATCTGACCTCCCCACATCATTTTTTTTTTAACAGTCTAGGAATGCCCCTCTGCCCCATCCCAGCATGTCTGATAGCTGGTCATGCAGCGGATGGTACTGGGGAACTCATAACTAATAAGGAGAACCTATTCTAATACAGGGCAGCTCTAATTAAAAGGAACTAACTAAATCGAAATCTACTTTCCTGTAACTTTTATCTTTTCAATGGTTCTAACTTAATTCCTTTCATATGTAACAGTCACCAAGGTAAGACTTTTTCAAATCCCCAAATTAGCAAATATCACTATGGCATATACTTCGCTTAATCAAAGTAAAGTATAACTGAAAACAAAACAAAACAAAAAAACTTTCCTTTGATTCTGTAAAAACAGGGCATTCCACTCTTCTGTATATCAAAACTTTTCTGAGCTAAGAACCACTACTTTCTTCATTTTCTCTTTATTTCGGTCACTGGCACTAACATTTAGCTCTTTCCATGATGTTTTAAATAAAGAAACATACATTTGGTCACTTTGTGAGTATAACTGTACAGACTTATCAGGGGTTTTATAGGTATCAGGACTCACCCCTGTTAACCTGTGTGTGGTTTCTCCGTTCATATTTGCTAGCTGTGATGGCCCTCTCCATTTCCATTGTCTCCTTTTTAGCCTGTGAAGTTTCCCAACTGATTTTACCTCCACTCCAGCCTTCTTTTGCCCAAATATAACTTCTTTGCATCTGTTAGAATGATTTGTCTAAAATACAAATTTGACCCTGTCACTTCCTTAATTCAGTGGTAAGTCAACACTCAGTGCTCCACAAATTTTCCACTAAATGACTACCGATGATAAAGGAGTCTTTCTCAACTGGATTTCCAAGAGTGAATTAAACCCTGATATCATTAGGCATCCACTGTAATGTGTGAACTTTTCTCCAAAGCCTCTGGAATTGTGCTAGTTATCTACAGTCTTTAGAAATGAGAATATAGTCATTGTAATCATTTTATTTGTTCTGTGGTTCAGATGAGGAACCCAGTGTGGAAGAGTGCAGGAGGGAGACAATGTATATTCTTTAGTGGGTCCAGAACCATGACTGGGAGCAACCTGCAGGAAAAAACCCCCACCAAATTTCATTGAAGTCCGAGGTTTCTTCTTTAAATATATGTGACTATTGCATTCTACTATGTAATAAAAGCAGGGTTGAAAGCATTTTAAAGTATTTATCAATGAATAAAATTGTTTTTGCTGAAAGATTCGACTAGGATCTATGAAACTACAAATAACTGCCGTGTTTTTTTCTTTTTTTTAGCCCTGTAGTGGACATTTTATATATGTTATATTATTTAATTTCTCTAGGAAAATTGCCCAATATCAAATCAGGCAACTAGAGTCAGTGTACTAAACCAATGTCTCGACTCCACAACTTGAAGCTGAGCTGAGAGTATCAAGAACCTAGAAGTCTTGGCCCATTTCTAAGTTTATCTTCACCAGAACATAGAATTTTTTTTTTTTTACCTGGTGAAGTTATTATTGTGGTTCAGATAATGCATAATCCCATACTTCTTATGCAAAATGTAACCTTGATTATCCAAAACAAAAATGAGCAGTAATGTGGGTAATTCCATATACCAGAGACTCCTCTCTCTCTCTGTTGGCTCTGAAACATATTAAATGACCTTTTTTTAAGTAGCAGATATACATTTCTAATTGTCTTGATGATTATTGATGTTGTCATTTCTTGAGTATTCTTTAGCTGGTTATAGGAGCTACCTTTTTGGCAAGAGGAAGGCATCTTGCTATTGAAAATTTGGTAAACTCCGCTTGGGAAAGTATAAATGCCAAAGTATCAAGGTGTTAGAAGTTGCCCCCCCCCCCCCCGCCCCGCCACCACTACCTCTCCAGTCTGACATTTACCTAGCCATCTGGAATCCTGTTTTCATTAGGTGTCCAGGGGGAACTTCTGGAATGCTTTGTCAGTGGCCACATTCAACACAGAATTTCAATGGGATGCAGCTCCTTTAGCTCTCTCAGAAGCTGGAAGACTGAAAGTATTGCTAATGGAGGGAACCACTCTGACTGCACCTTTGAATTTCTGGTTCTTCCAGAAAGTTTGAAATAACGGGTATCTGGATGATGGTGTACAGAGCCCTGTGAAGTTATTTTCTTTGTAACCCCCTGGCTCCTTTCCTGTTCTTAACTCTCTTCAGCATGAGTTCCTAAAGATTGCATCTTAGTGTCTGATACCCTTCACCTTAAGTAAAAGAGAAGAGTTATACTGGAAGGGAAAGTCCAGAGTTTGGGTAAGAAAACCTGTTGAGTCAAAGGGGAACTTAGAGGAATGGAATGAAAATTATTTCCTTTGACAGTAGACAAATATTCAGGAAACACCTCTGCACCCCAAAGATAGGCACAGCTGCCACACAGTGACTATTAAAGGGAGGTTCAAAGTTATGAGCAAACAGCTGATTCTCTTGGTTCTTGGGCTGTTGCTGTTGGTGACAGGAAATCTTGTTCCCCAAGCTACTGGCTTCCTGTTTTATTTTTACTCTTAGCAGATCAGAATGTCCATAACAAGGAGCAGTCTGTTCCAAAGGGTTGTACTCCCCCTTTGAGCCCGAAGGGCCTTTTTTTTTTTTTTTTTTTAACTTTTGGTTGGACAGTATGTTGGTTCACTTTTAAGATCTATGATATTTAGCTTGGTTTAAGTATTTTGTATTTACAATCAACTTTTTTTGGTGATGAGCTGGTGTTTTAAGATTTGATGTAAGTAAACCTGTTTTGCTTCTTTTGTTGTTTAAGAGGAGTTTGTAATATTGGGGACTTGGGTATGTTTCCTTTAAGTTTCACCTTTTTATTTGAAGTGAATTTGCCATTTTCTCAGCATGAAAATCCTTAGATTGGTTTTAGATATCTTTAGTTTCACAAGATGGGGATACAGGACCACAACCCAGTGTGCCTTGGCAGTCGTCATGTCCATTTTGTTGAGACTAAAATCTGCTCCTATCCTCGTAAAGCTAGGAATTTGGTAATCTAACTCTAAAACAATAGCTCAGCATGAACCTGAAGTGCTGGGGGATTTCCTAGGGAAAGAGGCTCAGCCGACAGGATAAGAAACAGTAACTGGAAGGTTTCCTGATCTGCTCCAGACACTTCCTGCTGTCTCAAGAGCCTTTTGGCCCAGGTGTGTTGAACCGGATGGGAGAAAGGGAGCTGTTGGGTAGAAGAGAAAGGACTAGGGAATCTTATAAGCAAGCTCAGTTTGCTCTGCATCATGTTTGACATATTGAACATGTAAAATTTTCCTTGATATTCTTTCATTCTGTCAATTTACAGACTGAACTTTAGTAGTGTTAATAGATACTGGCAACTAGTATTTAGTTGTACATTAATGGTCCTCCATCAGGGAAGAACTGGATAAGTTATGTCCTGATGTAGATCAATGAAATCACTATTGGCAATTTAATTTCTTTGTGGAGATTAACAGATGACAGAAGCTCTTTTTTGATTCTTATAATTGACTGTCTAGAATCTGATCTCTCCTGGTTATGCACAGAATCTGTACCAAGGATAGGATCTGTACCATCTAGAATCTGCTGAATGGGCTGTTTTCTGACCATGCCTCCTTGCCTTTGGAGATTCTTATTGGTTGGAGCATAGTTGTTATTTTAAGACTTTTAGGTTTTTATGCGGCTTGTGTACCTCAGCTAGCAGTCAACAGTTCAGAATTTCCAAACTGATTCAGCATGCCTTCTATTAGCAAACCTTTCAAAAAAAGGGGAGGGGGCGTGGTGGTAATAGAGGGGAAGTCTTTAAAAAGAAAAAAAGATTGGGGGAGAGAATATTTTTTAAAGCTGTTTTAGATCAGAGCAAGTCAAAAGAAAAAAAGGCTCACACAGCCCTAGTGTGCCTGGAATTTGTGGTTGAGTAATACTTTCCTGTTATTTCTTTTTTAGGTTGTTTTTCATCATTCAGAACATTGCCTGAAGCAGGTCCACCATGCCGTTAGTAACGAGGAACATCGAGCCAAGGCACCTGTGCCGTCAGACGTTGCCTAGCGTTAGAAGCGAGCTGGAATGCATGACCAACATCACCCTGGCAAATGTCATCCGACAGCTGGGCAGCCTGAGTGAGTGCCGCAGAGAGCCTGTGCTTTGCCCTCAGGGGTCGTTGGTGCTCTTTATTTAGTTTCCTTCTCCTCCTGTGTTCCTATTTCTCCCCCATCTGCCTTCCCTAGGTAATGTGAAAATGCATCCCACCCCCCTCCAAAGAGAGGCTCCTTTTTAGTATAGATCCTTCCCTTCAGCCCTTTCTTCATCTACCACCATTCTCTAGGTTCCCCCACCTCTCCCTCCACCTGCTTCAAAAGAAATCTGTGGGAAGGGTGGCAGGAAGGGCTGCAGCAGAAACTGCAGATGGAATGACAGAGCAGAATTCTCTGTGTGTAAAGTGGGAGGTTCACAGAGCAGAATCTTGGTTTGGGGAATGTGCCTGTAATTGCATGAGCTGTTCGATGTAGCCTGACTTTGTTGAAGCCTCAAATGTGCCAATAGTCTTTATCTACCTGACACCCCTCCTTTTATTTCCAAAGAGGAGTAAAGCAAACATGCACTCAGAGATTCCGGCTGACTTGTCTGCCCTGGTACACATTTAATTGTGCCGCAAGCCCCCAGGTCCAAGTTCAGGGTACAAATTACTTCTGCAGTCTCTGGGGTATTGGGAGTTTTGTGAGCTGCGTGAGCACACAGTGACACAAATTGTAGCTGGAGTCATTCTTCTCTGGGATGAAGATGGGGGGTAAGCCCAGTCTGATTTGGAGCTGAGAGAAAGCCAGCTCAACTGGATTTTTTTTTTTAATTGGCAAGAATAAATGAGACTGCTTTGGGTGGGGTACATGCATGTGGTTTGGATTTCATTCTGAATCAAGCTGACTTTGCTTGCTTGAAGCCGAGGTATGGGAAGGGCAGATGCTCGGATAGGCTGTGCATTTGTCTAGTGCCACTCCAGCTCTCATAAGAACCTCCGTCAAAATGCCATTTTAGTGATCTTCCTTAGCAAAGGCATCTTGGTGTGAATTATTTCAGACACCCCTCCTACCGCATCACTGCCCTTAGTGAAGGCAGTGGAATATCAAGAAAGCCTGCATTCCCCCAGACAGTAATAGACGCTGCCTTTAAAATAGGGGCCTGAGGAAACAGAGCTCTGTGACCAGATGATGTATGGGGTCTGAGATTCCTAAGCCTTCACCTAGCTTAGAGACCATCTCAGTTGATCCAGGGCTTAGGGGAACCTGGATGGGCGTCACGAAGAAATGAAACCCTGCCAGTGCCTGTCTTACACAAAGGAACATTGACAGCAGTGCAACAGCAGTGCGGCTGACAAGTAACCACATGAAGGCTGCAGAGAGCCTCACTGCTTCTTAAAAGCATCATTTCTGCTTCTGTCACCCTAAGAAGGCCAAATGGGTAGAAGTCAATCACACACTGGCTCCTTCTCCATAGGACAAAGGACATCTAGCTAATGATGCTTCTTTTTCTCACTCAGCAGGAGTTATGCTCTCTCTCAGGTGTTTTTCCAGGGGAGTGTTGATGGATGCCATTGCTCACTCTTTCACTGTGATCAGACCACTCCTATCTTAAAGAAGCTGAGATGAAGGCTGGGGTCAGCTTCTGTCTACAGAAACAAAATTTCCTTACATCATGGGGCTAACTGACCCTTTATTCATCCTATAAACATGTATTGAACATGTTTTATGTGCCAGATGCTGTGGGGATACAGTGATAATAAGAAATGGTCTCTGCCTTCCAAGAGTTTATAATATACCAGAGGAGACAGGAATAAATAATTCTTAAAGGGACAATGGGGAGAGGGAGAGAAGCAAACTCACGTTTCTTGGTTGCCTAGTTAATGTCAGATTTTAATAGTACCTTGACATGGATCATCTCTTGTAATCCTCTCAATAGTCTTATGAGAGTAGTTGGTAGTATTCCCATTTTTCAGGTGAAGAAATGAAGGCTCAGAAAAATAAGGTAATCTGCCTAGAGAGACACCACCACCAGAGTGAGGCAAGTCAGACTTCCTGAGGATATCTCACCTCAGTCCCTACTCTAAGTCTCTGCGGTCTCTGCCATCGTTCAGACTTTTGTTGACTCTCATCTGAACTATTGCCCTAGCCTCCCTTTGACCTTCCTTTTTCTGATCAATCCCCTTAATTCTGTGAACGTAAAAATCTTATAAATCTTAAATCTATACCCTTGCCAAAGTGGTCTGCCCAAAACTCAAATCTCACATTTTAAAAATCTTTTATAATTCTGAGTTTTTTGAATTTTTAAAAGTTTAGTCTGTGTTAACATTCGTAATATAAAATGTGTTTTTAAACTAAGAATACAAATGTAAACTATGTATCTCCCCTGTTCCTCACTATGAAATTATCTGAGTTCCTGGGCTTGGCCTTCATGACCTGCCTACCTTTCCAGCTTCCTTTTCTGCAATCCATCTTCTCCCATTTTATAATCATTTTAAAAGAATTCTTTAAAATGAAAAAGAGAAAGAAGATGGTGGGGGGCGGGGTGGGGTTTGAAGGAAAGGAAAAAGAATGAATTATCAACTACTTGTAGTACCTCTAAGACAGACCATACTCTCATGCCTCTATGTGGTGCCCTGGCTCTTCCTCCTATCCGGAGACCCCTTGCCATCCTGGTAGCTGATCTTTAACGCCCAACTCAGGGATCGCCTCCTCCAGGTGGAATAAGTGCTCCTCCGAGCGCTTATTACATGCCTGTATTCTTACCAACTACATTACATTGAAAATTATATCTCTTATATTAAAAAGTTATTTGAAGGTAGAAATAATGTGTTGTTTGTCCTTGAACTATCTATCTTGTATAGTACCTGGCATCCAGTAGAAGCTCAGTAAATGTTTATTGAATGATTCATGCCTGTATTCTCTCCACCATTTCAGGCTGTTGGTACACAGTGAATGCAAGGAAGGAAGGAATACTTTCTATGGGAAGTGGGAGCACAGGTGGGGATAAGGAGGGTCAAGGAAGGCTTTATAGAAGAGGTTACATTTGAACCAGTCCTTGAAAGATGCTAGGATTTCATTTAGCAGAGAGAGGCACAGGAATGGGCTCACATGTGCTTCAAGCTCATGACCTTGGCCTCATGTATTGTACTGTAGCCAGAAATTCTCAGTCTAGTAGAGAAAGTCTGATTATGGAATGGATAAAGCACAAAACTAAAAATTCCACAGCCGTGGATTGCTCCATGATAGCATATCCAGAATTCTTATTTTCCCTTAGTGCAGTGAGATTGGTATTTCACATATTAGGTTGCCATATCTTAGGAAATAAAGGTACAACCAGCCAGCCAGCACTTTTGGCCACCCAGGAGGGCGGAACCCCCCACTTGGGTCATTAAGAAATCATACTGTGATCTTGGTTTTTCTAACTGTTGCGATGGGGCCATGCCATTGGAGGTGGGGGTACTCTAGTACTCCCTTTCAGACTTCAACAAGAGTAGCTTCACATTTTTAAAAAATCAGTTTTACCTGTTCCAATTCCACATAAGATTTTGTTTGAAGAGTTCTACTGCTAAGGAAAAAAAGAAAGAAGATTGCTTCTGGAATCTTTTGCAAAATGTGATATCTATTTATGAATGTCCTGATGTGATAGTGAGTATGCCTTGAATGAGTGAAATTTAACTCTGAACAAGGCATTTTGGTTTTCTCCTGTATAAGTATCACACTTCTGTTTTTAGAGGTTGGAGTAATTTTTAGTGCTTGAAGAATAGGGACTATCAAATTACTGACTGGACTTATATTTAAAATTTCCTCTAAGCGTACAATTTAAGATATTTAGATATTCATATTCTTAAATCATCTGATGTGGTTGAGCAGTATAAGGAAGAATCTCATTGTAACAGCTTACATTTTTAACTCATTTAATCCTGTGACAACTTAGTGAGGGTAGATATAGTTATCCCTATTTTACAGATGAGGAAACTAAGGCCGAGAGATGGCCGAAGAGTACACAGGTATAAATAGGAAGAACTGAGACTTAAATCCATATTCTCTGATTTGAAGTCCACTGCTTCTTCTCTGTATCATCTTGTAGTTTTAAGTATGTATAAGGCCTGACATGATAAGACAGTGGGGAAGCTTTCACACCACATCACTCCTTCAAATACCATTCTCACTATTACCATTTTTATGTATTGGGGTTCTTTGTAAGATTTTATCTTGAAAACCATTGTGCCACACTAAGCCTCCACTCCTGTTATCACTGCTCCCTTCACTGAGGAGCAAGAAATCGTGGGTACTCCCTTGGTGACCTGAAGGTAAGTTAAGTTGGGGTTTTCTTTTCCTCCTGCTGGATGATTTTTGAGCCTGGTTTATTTTCCACACATAATATTGCATGTTTCTCAGCTTTAGCCTTCTACTCGTAATTTTCCATTATGTGGACAAGCATGATACATTATGTTTTTAATAGGAACTTAGCCATATTATGGGCAGGGATCAGATAGGATTGTCAGTCTGCAGAATAGAAATGCAGCTTGTTGGCCAGTTTCAGTCCTTTGAACCCAGGAGCTTCCCATAGCTGTTTAGATCCCAAAACCATTCAGTATGCAAAGACTTACTCCTTTCCTTGATTAGAAACTCCTTATTGACTAAATTTACCAGCAATTCAAAATATGCTGTTGATTTGTCTTGTCCTTACTCTCCTGGTTACTCTAGGAAGGTGAGCTTCAGTTCAACCTACCTGAGGGTGCAGTTCTGGCCTTTTGGACTAATTTTTCCCGCTCAAGTGTAGACTAAGCATAAATGAAGTTTAAAGTTAAAAGTCAGAGCCTACTTTAAATAGTTCTCAAAGAAATCATCATTTGGTTGAGCACAGTCACTTATGCCAGCCTTCACCTCGCAAGTAGAAAACTCATATGGTATATTTGCTTGTATGCACCACTTTTCATTTGTAGCAAGAATGTGCTTTGTGGCTTGGAATGACAATATGGAGGTAGCGTCAAATTGCTGTTATGTTTCTTTGGCTGCAAATTCTTGCATTCCAGGGTTGAAAGTACTGAAGTCTATGAAACTCTTTTCTTTTTCTAAAAAACAAGACATTGTGGAAATGAACCACTGGTATGTTGTTTTTCAGGGAGGGCTTGAAAGTTTCAACAACTTTTTATTTGTTCCCTGAGATGTAGATTTGAAGGATTATAACCTAGAGCAAAGACTTTCAAAGTTGTAAGTTATAAAACATAAAATAACCTTTTCACCCCTTAGAAGAAGTTATAAGTCTCTGCTGTGAGTTGCTGATAAGTTCAAGGCTCCTCGAAGATACTACAACTCATCATAGTGGTTCAATGTACTTTTGAGGCTCCATTAAGGATGTAATTTTTTATTTTTTACATTAATTGTAGATACCTAGAAGGTCCTTCTAACTCTCAACCTGTTTTCCAGAACCATTTTACAAGGTGCTTTTATAGAGTAGCAAGGAGCTGAGGGCTATAGGCAAATGTGTAGACATATTGTCTTCCCTTCCAGGATTCATTTTTTGTATTACACTTTTTTGATTTTATTCAGCCTCCTTTGAGTTTTGTGATTGTTTAGAGTTTGCCAAGAAGACTGTTATAGAACATATGCAGAATGCCCAAGCTTGGAGGGTATGTCTCTATTTCTAAGAGCAAGCATCTACATATAACCCAAACCATCTTGGGAGGGGGTTGTTTGGGGAGGTGAGGAGTATGATCTTTAGCAGCCAGTTTTTCTGACCATTTGTGTCACTTTTATGCACTAGTGACTTGGTTTCTTTGCTCTTTCAGGTAAATATGCAGAGGACATTTTTGGAGAGCTCTTTATTCAGGCAAATACCTTTGCCTCTCGGGTAAGCTCCCTTGCTGAGAGGGTCGACCGCCTACAAGTTAAAGTCACTCAGCTGGATCCCAAGGAAGAAGAAGGTAAGGGAGCTGAGCTCAGCATTTGCAGGCTCTGCTGAGCAGTTTCTTAAGAGTTTTTTTTCTGAGTTATAAAAAAAAAGTGAGGGGAGAAATCACAGACCTATGGAGTTCTGCTTTGAAATGACACAAGCCTGGGTGGTGTAGAGAAACCTTTTTAGCTCTACCACACTCCCACACACTCCCTCTCTCCCATTCCCCCAATTCCCTCTTTTTCAAAGTCCCCTTCCCCCAGTCTTATTTTGCTACCATAAAAGTACTTGGAAGATTTGTTCCTCCTAAGGAGAGGCCTGCTAGATCTGGCCACATAGTAAACCTTTGTGTTGCCTCATTTTGTTCAGTCGTGAAATGGCTGGGCTGCTGACAGCCTTGTGGGGCTTCCCCAGAGAGGGAAAAGGAAAAAAACCTGGCTGCAGACAGCCGCAGCCAAGAAATGTAGCAGCTGAGGCCTCTCCGACTGGTGTGACTCAGTGTTTGCTCAAATAACCTGTCGTCCATTTTCTAATGCCTTCCATCTTCTCTCAGTGTCACTACAAGGAATCAACACCCGAAAGGCCTTCAGAAGCTCTACCATTCAAGACCAGAAGCTTTTTGACAGAAACTCTCTCCCTGTACCTGTCTTAGAAACATACAACACCTGTGATACTCCTCCACCTCTCAACAATCTTACCCCATACAGGTAACCTGGCCAGATCCTTTTTTTGGCCTGTGGTTAACAATATTAGATTGTCTTTATTTAAAGATATTGTTTATGTTAGAGAATTGTATCCAAAAGCTTACTACCTACCCCAGAGTTGCTTGTGGAAGCAGAAGCTAACATTTTCCACATAAACAGTTGTCACCTGTTATTGTTTGCTTTCTGAAATTCATAGTAAATGTAATATATATTGAAAGTTTGCTATAGCATTGCATGCTACAGAGTTTAATTTGGTATAAGCCAGGTCCATCTTGGATTCCATCCAAGGAATTTAGTTGTTGTAGAACCAAAAGGACTCTGTTACAAGGCAGTCCTATAGCATGCATCCCAGGGGCAACATTCTAGCAAGGCTCCCACTTACTTGGAAACCACGAGATTACCAGATGTTTGGGCGTGTTAGTGGGGCCAGCCTTGTGGACTGGCTGCTCTGGGCCCTGGGGGTCCTGCTAAAGCTTAAAGAGTAACTGGCATTCTTCCAAATGAGTATTGTTCACTTTGTTTTAAACATCCTTTCAACATTCCCCTCTGAAACAGGACCTACACTGCTACAGCTGGACTTGAAAATGAAGGTAGCCTTATAGACAACTTTAAGCCCTTCCCCTCTAGTGAGCTGGTAGTGTTATCATCCTGCAAGTAACCACTGAGCAGGGGCAGAAAGTGAATATTTATCTTGCTTGCATCCACAAATATCTTTGGAACAGGTAAAAAGTAATTACAGATAGCTAGAGGCAGATATCTTCTATGAGACATGGGTATACTGCAAAGTAGAATTTGTGTGTATGTGAAATTCAAGGACACCAGCCTGATCCAGGGAGCCTGGAAGCTTCTCACACAGATATCAAGAAAGTACATGGCATCTATCCTGTGTTATTACCGTGTGAAATTATGTTTGTCCCTTGGCTTTCAAAGGAGTTAGCTAGCATAGCAGGACAAAGATTTGACTGCAGCCTCTATCATTTAGTTGAATTTAGGCAGAAGAGTTGTGATGCAGAAGGGAGTACACACCTGATAATATTGAACGGAATGTGGTATAGGGTTTGTGTGATAGGATAGGGTAAACATATTAAGACAAGTTTCTTCTTTAGCTAATGGTATTTTCCTTTTTAACATTCTCCTCTCAGTTATCTGAATTTGGCCTAACAGAAACGAGTGGAGGTACAGCTAACTTAAAAAAAGATTTAATATAAAAATCATTAGTGTTTAGTTTGGAAATACTTTGTGTGTGCTGTGATAGGATTAGTAGCCAGGGAATGGAGTTGCCTTTCCAATTCTTTTTAGTTTAGAATGGTGTTAAAATAGATGTACACCCCTAAACACACTTTCTGGAAAGTGAGAGAGACTTATACCAACGTGCGGGATTCCAACCAGGATCATTGAGTCTGGCAGATAACTCTTACATGACACTCAGTAACTCACTCTGTACCCGTTCACAGCCACTAAGGTAGTAATTAAATCATGGGTCATAAAACATCTGGCTATCTTCTCAGTGGGGCCCCCTTGTGGTTGGGGAAGAGGGCAGATGCTAAGCTATTCTAGAAGGAAGCAAGAAAGTGGAATGCTGTGGTTATTTGTTTTTATAGAGGATTAACAGCTGCACAATATATACATTCATGTGTATATATGTATACAGATATACAGGTGTGCACAGGTTTCAAGTAGGTGGGAAGCCACTAATGCTTCCTAGAGAGTCCAGGAGAATCCGTGCAGAGAAAGAGAACCAGTGGCAGAAACCCCCTCTGATACACCAGGATATCAAGATATCCGCAGGGAGATGTCTGTGGCCATGCAGATCATTAGAAATAATCAGGAATTATCCCTGATGCTATAGCCCATTCTTTGCCCTGACCATGCACATTTCTTTACCAGGAATTGAAAGTAAAGCTAAGGTTGTTAAAAAGCTAGCTAAATAAAAGAGGTGGCATTTAAGGGGCGTTGGAGCACTGGTATGGGAAAGGAAATATGCAATCAATTTGAATGACTTCTTGATTCCTGAATGTAAAAACTGCTAAATGGTAGGTGTTTGGAATATTGGATTTGGTTAGGAGTTCATCTATCTACTGACAGCTACTTGTCTTCATTTCTATCCCAGGGACGATGGGAAAGAGGCACTCAAATTCTACACAGACCCTTCATACTTCTTTGATCTTTGGAAGGAGCAGATGCTGCAGGACACCAAGGATATCATGAAAGAGAAGAGAAAGCATAGGGTGAGGGGAAAGGGGCCTCTGTTCTATACATCAGTAAGCACGATTGTGGAGGGGGGATAAAAAGGAAGCCAGTCTTATGTGAAGTAATCATTCCGAGTGGCTGCTTGCTTGGATGCCAGGTGAAACTCTTAAAAAAAATGTGTCCACTCCAAGCACAACCAAGATGAAAGTAGAAATCTCACCAAAAATGTGTATGTTCCCCCTAGCGCTATTAACAATTGAGTATATTCAGGCTGAGTTTTAGAAATTGACTTTTCTATCCACCATTTCTTTCTCTTGCAATTTGCACCTGACTCTGCTGGACACTTGAGCTAAGCTAGTCCCTTTCCTGCCAGTTTTGCAGCTCATTTCTCAGAGATCAGCACAAGCTTCTACAGTGTTTGATTTGCAACAGGAACAGTTTAACACCTTCACTACTGGTGGGGTGGGGTGGAGGCGAGGGCATAGGCCTAGTTTTGGGAGATGCTCCTCCTTCCTTAGACTCCCAGTGATGTGTGTAAGCATGTGACCTACCAGTTGCATCTTCACATGGCTGCCGGGAGGCCCAAGAGAGCGCCAAGGGCTAGTACAGCTGTCCAGGATGAAGAATTTTTCATTAGTTGTTTTGTTTTCTTTTTTAACTATGTCCTTATATCTACCCCAGATATCTACAGCTGTCATTATTTCAAGTCTCTCTTGACTGACCTATGTGGCAGAGCAAATAACAAATAGCTTTTACTAACTTCGTAACCATTAGAGCTGCTCAAAAACATAAATGAGTTACCCAAAGAGGTAGTAGGTTTCTAATTGCTAGAGATATTCGAATGTAGAATTGAGTGAATGTGTTTGAGTCCAGAATTATGGTTTGGATTAGGGGACCTCTAGGTCACTCCAAACCCAGTAACTCTGTAAATGCTGTAGTTACTGTATGTTGTCTAGGCAGTTCCACTCTCGAGTGTACATCCATGAAGGTGGATGGAATTTTGATGAAAAACTTTGGAAAATGTTTTACAAAGAATTTTCTGTTTCTTTTCATTATAGAAAGAAAAGAAAGATAATCCAAATCGAGGGAATGTAAACCCACGTAAAATCAAGACACGTAAGGAAGAGTGGGAGAAAATGAAGATGGGACAAGAATTTGTGGAATCCAAAGAAAAGCTGGGACCTTCTGGGTAGGTGATGGTTTTATACTCTGAGGATCGTTCTTTGAAGGGACTGGGGCTTGGGGGCAACAGTCTGACAGCTCTGGTGTGACACCTTTAACAGCCCCTGAAGTCTAGCCGTATGACTTAGATCAATACCACTGTTAATCAGCTGCTTAAAAGTCCAGCATATGGTGATTAAAACTTGCTAAATAAATCAAGACTCAGCAGTTTAAAAGAGGTGACCAAAGTGTTCTGGAAAAGAACACCCATGGCTTCCAGCGCCCTTGCTCTGACAGACACTGGTACATGGCAAGGCCTCAAAGGAAAAATTGCAAAATTAAGAAGAGTGGTTTTGGGAGCCCTTTGCCTCCAGAGCTTCAATTTGAAGGTTGTGCCTAAGAGCTGGATGTTTCACAGGAGTGGGAGGGCAAGGCAGAGAATTGAGCACATCACCAAAGCAACTTTTCAGTCAGTTTTTGCCAGTCTCAGGAGAGAGGCTGGCCAAGGGACTGAAAGCAGACCTCAGAGACAGTGTGGGAAAGGTCACTCAGCCAGTATTGAGGCTATATATCTCCACTGAGAAATAGTAGATGTCAATCTGACCCCATTTCCCAATACCAAATCACACTAGAGGTTTAAAAGGGAAAGTGTGTGTGGGGGGGGGGGAGGTTGTTTTAAAGCTTGATTTGATGCTTCTCCTGGTGTCCAACCTATGTGACATTCAAAGCCAAGTCACCATGACTGCTAGGCATGAATGTTGCCCTGGTTTTCCCCCTAAATTCATTGCATCCTGGCTGACAGAGAGCCATGCTAGCCCATGTTGGGTGTCTAGGAATGATAAAAGGAAAGAGTTGAGTTTTACAAATAACTCTACCATGAAAATCTTGACTTTTAAAAATCTTGACACTTCTGACACTGTTCTTCCTGGATTAAGAGATTTGTTTTAAAGAGTGACGAAGATGGTGAGAAAGAAAACGAACTTTTCCCTCCACAGGGAAATCAGCCCTGAGGGTACCTCCATTACCTTCACCTCAGTAAAAGGGCCATTTTATTTCATGGTCCCATCCTGTTCAGACAGGCCCTTGTCATAGGTTCAGTGACTCTAAGGCTAAGAGCTTGCATGTTCAGGATATGCCAATTATTTTAGGTTTGTTTTTTGAGGTGTTGTGTGTGGTTTTTGTTTTGGTGGAATGGGGGTAGTAAAAATGAGGATTTTGCCTCCCATTTTTCTGTTGACCAGGAGGTTTGTGGTTGGGCTGCATGGCTGGTCTACCTGGACATGCTTGTTGGGAAACCTATAAGAGCTGTGCCAAGCCTATAGGACTCCAGGCCTTGGGGATTTTCCATATCAGAGCATCATTTAATTCAGTTAGTTTCCTCCAACTCTGTTTTCCCGGGGGTCTATTTTAGATACATTCTTTAGAACCCAGTAATGGTGGAAAGAAGCAGGGGAAGGGGGATGGAGGGGCGGTAAAGCAGAACAGGCCACTTCTTGCTAGCTGCCGCTTGATATATTTGGGCTTATTTGGAGGTGGTTTGTTGTTTGCCCAGAGCATATTGCTCTGAGGAGCAGATTTTCATCCAAGACACAGTGCTCTGGGGGGCAGGTTTTCATGAAGCAAGCCCTAGCACCATACTTTAATTGGCAGCTCATTTTCTTTGATAAGAGACCCGGCAGAGAGACCACATCTCACTACCACACAGCACCTTGCATTTGTCCTCAGCTTGGTTTTGCAATCAAATGCCTCCTTGGCCTTATGAGCACTCCAGAGGCTTGCTGACCTCAAAATCAGGTTGTGTGCCAGTCACGTGTTTGCAGCTCACTAGCCTTGGGGCTTGGCTTTGCCCTTTGCCACAAGACAGACTGGGATTTGGGTATAGGCTGCTCCTAACACTTGGGAGAGAATTTAAAAGAACTGCTGGGTTTGACAAGGCCAACACTGAGAAAGGAACAGCATGGTTTTGATAATCTGGGTTGAATTCCATTTCTGCAAACAATCCAGCAGAAACACCTGGGAGATAGTAAACAATAGAATATTTAGTCCTAAAATAAAGTTTTGGTATAGCAGAAACTATATGGGGAATATACTTGCTTTTTCTCCTTAATAGCTTTTGTATCAAATGCATTTTTGTGGGCTCTTTTAAGAAAGCAAGAGAGTGCCACTCGGACTTTGTAAATGACAGTTTTTGCATGGGTTCATTATCAGGTATCCATCTACCTCAGTGTACCAGAATGGCAGCATTGGCTCTGTTGAAAACATGGATGCGGGCAACTATCCACCACCACCACAGTCAGACTCCATTTCTCCACCTTCTCCTTTCTCTGAGGACAGCTTGCCGCCTCCACCAGCAGAATTCAGGTAGACAGTGATACCTCTTCCATCTACCCAACTACAAAATAAGAGTTCCAGATGCAGACTGAGACCACTAAAATAACTTCAGGCAAATCTGTCTAGATAATAGAAATAATTAACATTTATCAGGTGTTTGTAAAGTTCTAGGTATTATGCCAAACAGTATATATGTTACTTTGTTTCTATATGAGTTCTCTTGAGAAAGGTACCCATTTTATAATGAGTAAATGGCGAGACACAGAGAGGTCAATGAATTTACCTAAGGTCACAGAGCTAGTAAGAGGCAAGAGTCCAACCCGATTGGACTCTGTTCTTTACTACTAGCTATACCTGAAAAGAGAGAAGTCTTATCTCTCGTATTTTATTTAGCTATAACTCAGCATGAATTGAAGTAGTATAACCTGTCCATAAAATATTTATCAGATACTTAGTCTAGTTATCTAGGAACCTAGTAGTCACCTTTCTCTCCTATTGCTTCTGGTTCATTTCAGATTGGATAGAATCTCCAGAAAGAATGAAACAAAGGGGAAAAAAAGATGAAATTCAGAACCTGTCCATTTTGATATGTGTCAGTGTCCCTGGTAGAGGTGTATAGGGAAAGAGTTACCAAGTAATGGCAGACAGGGGCTCTGATGAGTGTTCGGATTTCCGTGTTTCTCCACAGTTGCTATTCCCTTCCTGATACCTGGTCCACTTTTCTCCTTGGACACTGTTCGGTCAGAGATTGTACATGTTGAGAACTCCTCAAATGGAGACTGAAGCAGTGCTTAAGCTCCGCTTTCCTCAGCCCTGTTCTTCTTAGCTTTTGAAGCCTCTATTTCCAAATCTCCTTCTGCCTCCCATATCACTTCCTGTTGATTGTCCTGTCAGATGTAGCTGAGGCTTAAAGGTCTGTGGAAAATTCCAAGATGGATGCTTTTCTAAGGAGTAGCTAGCTATTAGTGCAGGGCAGATACAAAGGTGGAAAAAAGAAGCCCTTCGGCCTCACATGTGGCCTGAGACTTTGCAGCTGCAGCCGAGCATACCTGACCCAGGAGAGGTGCACCTTGACCCTCTCTCAACTCAGGTCAAGTTGGCTGGCACATTCATTTCCTGTTTCTGTTGACCCTCAGACCCTGCAGTCTCTTTCAACTGAAGGTGCCTTCACCTAAATCTGTACCCCGCTCAGGCTTGGTTAGCTTGGCTTGGGTTTCCTGCCCTCGCAAGATCTGGTGAATGTTAATAGCCTGAGGAACAGAACCTGGTGGGCGAGTGGTGTTTGAATTTTTATTCCAGTTCTTTCTTGCATGCCTTCTTGGTCCTGGCTGCAACTTTAAACTGACCGTTCCTGTTAGAGAAAAGTTCAGGAGGGTGCCTTCCTTTGAAGAGCCGAAAGGTTTGAGGGGTACCTAAGAGATGATCTTGGCTGTCCCTGACCCAATAGAGGAATCCCAGGTTCACTTGTTTCAGGTAGTTTTTCTCAATTTCTGCTTACACTCCTCGGCTGATGAGGAAGCTCATTATCTTACAAGGCTGCCCATTTCATTCTCAACCATTCCCAGATTTTTCTTTCTATTTGAGTCAAAATGAAATGATATAGTCAACCAAAATGAACCTAGGCTTAGAGATTAACTATGGGTGGATGTTTGCATGCTGAAAGTGATGATGGGTCTTTTTTCTTTGTCCTTTTAGCTACCCAGCTGACAACAACCAAAGGGGGTCTGGTTTAGCTGGATTCAAAAGACCCAGTGTGGTCAGCCCAAGCCATCCACCACCAGCTCCTCCTTTGGGCTCTCCACCGGGTCCCAAACCTGGCTTTGCTCCACCACCTGCCCCTCCACCTCCACCTCCAATGATAGGCGTCCCACCCCCACCCCCACCTGGAGGATTTGGATCCCCAGCGACCCCACCACCACCTTCACCCCCTTCTTTTCCACCTCATCCCGATTTTGCTGCCCCTCCACCTCCTCCCCCACCACCAGCAGCTGACTACCCAACTCTGCCACCACCTCCCCTGTCCCAACCAGCAGGAGGAGCACCGCCTCCTCCTCCCCCGCCCCCTCCTCCAGGGTCCCCTCCTCTCCCGTGTAGTGGTATAGATGGCCAGCCTGCCGCACCACCGCCACTTTCCGATATGCCCAAGTCCAAGTCCTCCTTGCCTCCTGTGAGCGATGCCCGCAGCGACTTGCTTTCAGCCATCCGTCAAGGTAAGTCCCAGTGGTGGGTCCGGGATCACGAAACCCTGTCTTTCTGCAGCTGGGATGAGTGGAGGGTGGGTATGGGGTTTTGTGCCCTTTCTGAGAAATAGCTTTCACTGGGTGGAAGAGATTGGGACCTCAGTGCTCACATCAACCTGAGGAAAGACTTCACCCCAAAAATATGGAGATTTAGATTTCTTTCCACCCTGGTTTCAAGTAAAGCATTCTTAACCTGGGATCTTTGAACTCCTTGAAAATTTATGCTTTGTGTGTGTGTGTGTCCATTTTGTGTCCTAGAGAAAAACAAGAATCACTGTACTTCCTCAAGTGGACTCAGTCACTCCTTGTCCTCCATCTTTTTGCCTTTCATGTCCTTCCTTCCTATTCTCTCCCTTTCTGACTACTTCCTCCTCCCCTTTTTCTCCTATCTCCTTCCTCTTGTCTCCTTGCTTTCTTCCTACCTTCCTCCCCTCCCTCATCATCATCTCGCCCTTATGGGGCATTATCTTTCTGTCAGAGGCTGGGTCTGGTCCCAAGGAACTAGAGTGGTTTCTTCTGTTTGTGATTCTCAAGGAGCTGAAGGATTGTCTAGGGGAGATAACCTAGGGCAGCTGAGCTCTGTCATAACCGATGAATTGGGTGGTCGGTATGCCTACTGGATGGACTGTGGAGGCCAGTCCCCACTGAGAGCCTCGTGAAAAGTGCTATCGTCACCAGCCTAAGAGCTAGAAACTGTGGAATGGCAGGCTTCCTTTCAGACATACGTACAGCACCAGGGCCACCATTTCATAAACCTTCATCTTTATTTTTTTCTTTCCCTCTTTGTTTTCCCAGAGGATCCTTCTTTTTTTGCTGTCCTTTCCCATATTCTTCCTACCAGTGGCCATTTCCCCTTCCTCAGTCCTGGACGGATTCTGAGACTGACTTACCTTTTTAACCCTTCTCTCTCTCTTTCCCACCAGGCTTTCAGCTGCGCAGGGTTGAGGAGCAGCAGGAGCAAGAGAAGCGGGATGTCGTGGGCAATGATGTGGCCACCATCTTGTCACGTCGCATTGCTGTTGAGTACAGCGACTCAGAAGATGACTCTTCTGAGTTTGATGAGGACGACTGGTCGGATTAACTCTTACTGCTGCCCACCTTTTTTCTTTCCTTCCTATCTGCCTTCTTTGATGCCTACCCCAACTGGTCCCATGGGGGAAAAAAGGGAGGAAAAAAAGAATTTCAAGGGGCCAAAGCCTTCCCTGAAGCAACCAAAGATATATCCCAGTGCTTCCTCCAAATCAACACGTATTTCCCAACTCCCATTGGTTGTGAGGCGTCAGGGGCCCCTGAGGGTCAGGATTTGAGACAGAGATGTTCCCTCTTCCCCCACCGCATATCGAAGAGAGGGGAATACCCCGAAGCTGATCCCTTTGTTTGGGTTTAAATTGGAGTTGGTACCTTCCCCTAGGAGCCATTTTCAACTGTGGTCTCTTCCCAAAATCCTTGCCCTCAGGTACTTCGAATAATGCCAGCCACCTTCTGTTCCTAAAGCCTGTGTGGACACAGCCTGCCTCTTTTCCATGCACTGAGAGCGGAGCAGGCCACGTGCCCCAGCAGCCAGACTGCTGCACCCTTCTGCCCTGATCAGTGGGGTGAGGCTGCCTTTTGCTAAGTCCTTTTTGTGTCTGGATGCTCTTTATTCTAGGAGCCATCAAGCCCCTAAAGAAGGTCTCAGTCCCTCTGCCCAGATATGATGCCTTTCTGAGGGCTAAGATGATTACCTTCCTCCCAGGCTCCCTCTCCTGAGTGATGTTCCGTTGTCCCTTCAATGCCCCTGCCTCACCACCAGGTGCCTCTAGGCACCACAGCCCATTTCTAACCTCTAATATCCATGACCAAACTAGCCCTGACACATGGGAATCTGGGCCGCTACTGGCTGTCAGGAGCCAAGCTTAGAGACTTGGAACTATAGGAATAGAAGAACAGTGGGGCCCTTTGGGTTCTACCCTCTTAGTGATGCTGAAGTCTAGAAATAGGAAGTGACTTGTTCAAGGTCACACAGTTGGATGGTGACAGAGCTAGAGCCCAGAGTTCCTTATTCCAAGTCACCTGTGCTTTCTGGGACCAAATAGTGGGCACCTGCTGGAGCCTGGGCAGAGCAGTCTTGGCTCTGTGCTGCTACAGACCTCACCATAGGTGGGGTCCCAGCAGGAAGGCTCAGGGCCTGTGCCAGGCCTGTCAGTGCTGCTCAGACCCTTACAGCCTCTCTTGTAATTCTTTGCTTCCCCTTTGCTATCACCAGCCAACCACATGGCCCTGGGAGCTGCCCTTCTGGGGGATCAGAGGTAGTGAGAGAAGGAAGGGGGTGGGCAGCTTTGACAGGTGCTGTTTTCAATTCCTCGGCAACTCCTCCCCCTTTTATTTCCCTAATTTTAGCATAGGTTCCGCCAACTGTAGAAACTTCAGTCCCTCAGGCTGGCAACCACGGCAGGTAGCTGCCTGGGGGGGCCTGGCAACCATGAGGGCTGAAAAGCAGAGGGTCTCTGGGTCTTGTTTCCAGCTCCCCTCCTCACTGCACATGGTGATGATCCCTCCCTCACTTACCCCTTTTCCCAAAGCTAATACACAGGTGCTATTATTCAGAAAAAAAACTGGTCAGCTTTGGCCAGCAATGAGGTTTCTTCTCTTCTGCCCTAACTATTGTATATCCTCTTATGCTGAAACCGGCTTCTCTTGGCTTCTCCTGCGTTCAGAGCCCTGAAACAAAGAGAAACAGGATCTGTCTCTACCCAGCACAGCAAATGGTTGTAGTAATTGCCAAAGCCCTCATAAACCCCTCCGGCTTGAGGAGAGTATGTAATCATAGGTACCGCCGCTGTGCCCTGGCTGAATACTCCCCCTCTGCCTTCTTTCCTTGAACTCAGGCAGGGACTGAGCCTGTAGGAGCCAGCATGCCCTCCTGCTGGGGCTGCTCTGGAGCGTGCCTTCCTCCCTCTCCCCAGGTCATGTGTCTCTGGCACAAGGCCGGCACCTGGCTCTAGTGCGGAGCATACCGGGCCATGTGTGCCCCCGCATCGCTTTCCACCTTGCACTTTGGAAGCTGAAGGTGCATTCTGTAAAACCCTAAAATGGCCATTGAAGGTGCCCCCAGCTGCAGCCCACAGTGGCTGGAGAGGCAGGCAGAGGGCAGTGGTTCTCCCAAATAGGAGTCCTGGGGCCTTGCCAGGCCAGGGTTTGGGCCTAATGGCTTTGACTAAATTACCCTCACCCCGCTCTTTTCCGGAAAAAGAGGGAGCTATTGCCGCTCACTATCATTCTGCTCTGACCTTGAAGGGGGCGGTGTTGGCCTGGCTTCTAGACTGGACAGAGTCCACTGTGGAAAGGGCTAGGGGCAGGAGGGGGTGGGGAGGGGCACTGCCTACGGAAGGTAGGATTAGATCATTAGCTCAGTGACCTCCTAGGGTTTCGATGTGCTGTGTTCTCATCCTACAGCTGGTTTGGTAATGATCTGCAAGTCCCGGAGAGCAACAGCACAGCTCTGCCTGACGCTCTCATTAAAATCTATGCAGCCAAGCTCGGCGCTTTGTAGCAGCCGGCCTTGCGAAGCTTCCTCAGCTGGGTGGGGGTGGGGGAGGGACCCAGTCAGCCGAGAGGCCCTCTGGGCTCTACTTATGCATATGTGCACCCAAAAAAATGCTTCTTTAAATCCAGAGCCCTCTAAGATGATAAAGGGCCCTATGCAGGTAATCATGTGTCTTTGGAATCCTAGAATTGTAGAATGCAAAGTTTAATAATTATTTAAGCTGGGCCAAGGCTGGTAAGAGTATGGAACAATGGCCTATGAAGACTCTTAAGCACTGAAGCCAAGGAGCCACCTCCGTTCCTGGACTGCTCAGCCCAGGGGACCTGTCCCCATTCCTGTGGCCCAGGGGCCTGGCTTTTCAGTAGGCAGAGTCAGAAGAGACTGGTGGCTTTGCCCAGGTTGTGAGATGAGTACATTCCAAAGGAGCAGCCTTGGGGAGAGGGCAGGCTCCTGACCCCTTGGAGGCTCAGAGCAGCCAGCTCAAGCTCTAGCTCGCCTCCGGAAGCTTGAACGCCCTCAGAAACGACCCTGGCCAATGTCACCGCAAAGCCGAGGCGGTGTTGTCAGGGCTAATGTGAAATCTCTTCCCGTGGCGCCAAACCTCCGGCTCTGCAGCGCCAGCTTGGACAGATTGAGGTCTCTGTGGCTTTGGTGACCCTGCTTAAGCATTCCCACCATGTCCCAGCTCTGCTCTCAGCCTGCCTCCCACTGCAGCCCCCCTTACCTGACCTCAGGGCCTGGGGATGGGGGCAGTGCCCCAAGGCCGGGGCTTTTGCTCAGGAGATGTATCAGGCCTCCTAGGGGCATCAGGCTTTGAGCTCTACTGGGATCCAGCTGACCCTGGGGACCAGGTGTTTCCCAGGGATGTGTCTCGTTCTGTGCCTCAGTGAGGGCTAGGGAACAATGTTGTTGTTGTATTAACTCTACTCAGTTGACTCACTTGAGAAACTAACCAATTTTTACTTTCTGTCTAGAATGATGAACATGTAGGAAAGTGAGCTGTAAAGCTCCCAAAGTGCCTTTCTCTCTCTGATATAAACATATTTATAAGGACCTATTCCAGTGGACTCTTACGTGTATTTGCCACATCAAGATTCTGAAAATGGGTCTCTTTTCCCCGAGGACGGGAAAGGGGCTGCAGTTGGAGATCTGAGCAGTGGGGTTAAGCCAGACCCCTAAAGTGACCCTTTCTCTTGGCCCTCCTCCTCTCAGGTCCTCAGAAAGATGTCCAGTTTTTTAGAGCCCTGTGGCCCCAAGCCTGGTCTCATTTGCTTTCCTGCCAGGCTGTGTGTACCACATTAGCTCCCTAGTGACCTGAAGTTTCCATGTAACTATGTATAGATGCGAATACAGAAATGCCAACATTTTAAGTAATTTGATAAAGTCTTTGTAGCCACTCAGCCACTTCTGGTATGTATGTATGTGTGTTTTTAATGGGAGAAGTGGTTAGAAGGGGGCAACATTGAGAGCCACAGGTGGTGGCCAGAGCTCTGGAGGGAGGTCCAGTGTGGGTGGGCTCAGATGGCAGGAGGCCTCTGGGTGTGGATAGTGCACCCTTGTGTGGGAGTTGGGGATGAAGACCAGAAACCATTTTGGTTTAGGAGGGAACCCAAGTTGGGGGACCTAGAAGCACAGATCCTCAGGCTCCCCTCAGCCAGTTGTGGAGAATGTGCTGGGACTAGGGGAGATGAGCTGCTGGCAACTCCTTGTGCCAGGCAGGAGAGGAGCACAGGCTGAATGCTGATGCTGCCTCCCCACATCTGGCCGACATCTTGTCTGCCTCTCAGACCAAGCAACTTACCTTAAATAGAACGATTTACAATGGAATCCGATAAAAGGTTTAGGCTGCTGCACGCCCCCTCTCCCAGGCAAGGGGGCTGGGTTTACATTCTGACCCCAAAAAATGACCTACCCAGGAAGCAACGGTTGTTCTGAGCACAGCTGCTGCGGGTAACTGTCCCTGGGGGTAATTTACCAACAGACACCCAGTTCCGGGCCCAGCAGAAGCAGTGGCCCAGGAGAGGGGCGGGAGCAGGGTTGGTGACTTCGCTGGTCACGCCTGCTGTTCAGAGAACGAGTCACCCACTAGCGTCCCAGGAGAGGGGGCAGAAGTTTTGAATTGTCAGCAACTGCTGCGCCAGCCGCTCTGAGCTCATCGCTGAAGGTGGGGGTACAGGGGAGGGCGCGGGAGCCAGCTCGTCCCTGCAGAGCCCCTCGCTCCACCCTCCTGCTCAAGCCTGTGTTTAGTCAGCACTTGGCATTCCCAAGGCCGGTGACTGACAAGCAGCCAGACGCCTGCCCTGGGAGAAGACAAAATGGTGGTGTCGGGAGCCGCCCTTCCCGGGGAGTTGGAAGGAAGGAATGTGGTTCTGGGAAGCAGGAGACTTGAGTTTAAATTACGGCTTCACTTGGAGCTGTGACCCTGTGCAAGTTGCTTCACCTCTTGGGCTAATCCTGAGAAGAATGGGCATTTACTGTGTGCCTACTACCTGCCCAAGACTGCCTGCATACATGTTATTTCAACCTTATGAGGCAAACGTCCCCTATTTTACACATGGGCAAAACAGGTTCAGAGAGGTTGAGTTACCTAAGATCATGTAACTGGCCAGGAGCAGAACCAAGGTTCTCCAGAACGTGGGTCTCCAGCCAGAGCTCATGCTCTGTTTACCATGCAACTTTAAACAGCTTTCAGAATCTCACCCTTTGGAATCATGGTCTTCAGTGCCATGGGGGCGGGGCATGTTAAAAGTTTTCCACTCTTGTCTACCCACCTCCTGGTCTCCAGTTTTACAGGCAATAGTTAATTTTGCTCTTGCACTGAAATCGACTTGGACTGAAGGCCCAACTATCATAGACCTTCAAAGTTGAAAGTACCAGGCTCCCTCCCTAGGGATAGGCTGAGGCTTCCCACAGACACACCCTGCTCAATATGTGCACACACACCTGTCATTCACGTATTCATGCACACTGAGATATCCGCATAACAAATGCACTTGAGTGGGCACACTTGGGAACCCAGGCCCAGGAACACTTGCACACACTGCACACAGCCCTGCCCTTGTGCCAACAAGGACAGAGATTAGTGTACAGTTACAGGAACACACATAATCACAGGCAAACCACAGAATCCTGGGGAACCACCCCTCCCGTCGCACTGCCTCGTCAGTTCCTCACTGCCCCCTCCTGGCCGCCCAGCAGCCAGGGCAACCCAGCACCATTTCCTGTAAGTTCTACTGAGGGTGGTTATCCGCCAGTTCCCTCCTAGATAACGAGGGTGGGAGCATTTTCAGGTGCTCGCCATGGACTGCTGATCAGCCTCAGGAGATGAGGGTGTCTAGAGGGGATTCCGAAGCTGGAAGACAATAAAAACACCGTTCACACCCAAAAGAATCTTGGTAGAATTGTTAGTACGTGGTGGCAGGAGTCCTGCATGGGCATTCTCCCACCTCAGCAGGTAGCCACCTCCACCCTCACCTCAGGAACTGTGTACACACCTGCTCGCTCTCTCACACATACTGGAAGAGGAGCAGACTTCCTGGCTGAGGTCAGAAGTCAAGACTTCAGGCTCCCACCCTGCTGCTTGCTTCCTCTCTGGGACCCAGTTTCCTCACCTATTCACTGAGGAGTTGACCATGATTGTGTAGGTGGCCCCTTCACTCTGATGTCTCACCATTTTGGAAACTAAACACCACCCCCAGACATGTGTGCCTGAGTAAAACGTCCATAAACATAACCCTGTGGCTGACTCAGACCAGTCCTGGGATGATTACTAACAGAAAGCTTTTCATTCCTATTTTACAGTTGAGGAAACAAGGCACAGAGAGGCACAGCAACTTGCCCAAAGTCACACAGCAAGTTGTCACCAGGCATGGAAATAGAAACCCTCTTCCGACAATGCCGCAAGCTGCCTACCTATAAAAGAGTAAAACACCCTATGGGGTTGGGCCCAGAGTCAAGGAGACAGGAACCACAGAGCCCAAAGCTAGAATCTGTGCCCTTCTGTCAGAGAGCCCTGAAGGCTGAATGGAACTCAAGAGGAGGTCCCAGGCTAGGGTATTAACATGGAAGTGGGAAAAGGCAACTTGGCACCTGGGTGAGTTCCACTCCTCACCCCTACCAGTAGCTTGCACCAACCTTAAGCTTGTTTTTCCTCTGCAAAGCCAGAGGCAGGCTCAAGGGTTTTCTCCCTAGGTTACGACCACCTGATAGCTGGTTCATCCAAGTATATACACACATGTGAGTGGGGCGTGCATGTGTGCCCAGACTCCACAGGTATATGGTCATGCATGCCTGCAAGTATACTGAGGAGTACATTCATAGGTGTGTATAATATGTAAGTATGTGTTTGCAAGACTTGTACACATGACTGCATTTGTGCACTTAGGTGAATTCTGTTTGGATGTACACACATAAATGATCTAGGCATATCTGGCAGGTACATTTATGTACATGTAAGATTTTGCTTGCATGCCTGCTGGGTTTGTTCATGAGTATATAGGTATATGCAAACGCTCACATACATTTGTGTGAAAAAATGGAGTGGGGCATGTCCGCACACAACTGGCGAGTGTATAAATGTACATGAAGGGATGGTTTCATGGGACTGTATGCACATGAATCAGAGGAGTGACCTCCTAAGAGAATATGATGCCAGTATTCCTCCCAGCCCTAGTATAGAGGGTGCCCTACCTGGCTCCAGATAGGCACTGGGCTCACAGCACCCCCAACCAACCCCCACACTCTATTCCCCAGACCCATCCTGCTCGGCCAATTTGCAGCCTCTTGCTCTGAGCCCCTGAGAAGGCCTGCAGCAAAGTCAAGGGGCTGGTGGCCAATTAGCGAGGGGGTTAATCAGGGATCTGGGGACCCCCAGGGGGTGGGAAGCCAAGGCAGGCATTGGGGTTGCAGGAGCATGAGCTGCCTGTCATGAGGCTGGGGAAGGGAGAGCCAGGAGGGTGTGGCTGAGCCAGCCCAATGGTGCTGGAAACCAAGGGTCTCCCTGTGAATTCATGATTGCTGAGCATTGACAGCAGTGGGGAGCCTGTTCAATGGTGTACTCTGTACACCACGAAGGCACATGTGAATGCCTTCCAGCCCGTGATTGTGGTCCTGTATGCAAGCATGCGGGCATGACTGTGGATACCATCTGTATACATATGTGCAGTTTCGCATATGGATATACATGGGTGTGCAATGGTGTGCAAATGGGTTTGGGTATGCAAGCATGTCTTTGCCTGTGTGCACACGTTTAAAGGGTATGCCTCGGTGTTTACACATGTGCATGGACATATGCACACATTTAAATATGTGTTCCTACATACAACCATGCACACACAAAGTCAACATGTTCTGTGTACATATGTGCAATGACATATCTGAGTATATAGTGTGTGTTCCAGTGTGCAGATATACCTGGGTTTACATGAATGTGTGGGTCAGTATGCATGTGTGTCATGTGTGTGTTCTCTGAACAGCCAGGGGTCTGGCCCCCCACATGTGTGCCTGTGTATGCACGTGTGCATGTGCTCATGTGCATATGCCTGTAGGGAGCTGAGGGATGCGAGGCTGGCGGGCTTCAGGCTCCAGGAGAAAATCTGACAGATAAGACTTACCGCAGCCCCCGGCCCCGGGAGCCTGTTTTCCAGCCTGCGGAAGCTGTGAGCCCGTGAACTCATCTTATATTAATAGCTGCTGTCTCCTCACTTATTGCAGGAGAGGCAGTCATGGCCCTGGCAGGGGCTCAGCACTCGAGGCTGCCCCCGCCCCTTACCCACACAAGACCTGGGAAGAAGGGGAGGAGAGGTGGGCCCCACCCCTACCCCAAGGCCTACCCCAGCAGGAAGGCAGGGTTCTGGGGCTCAGCCCTTGCCTCCCCCAGTCCAGGGAGCCTCCACTGCTCAGCTCACCCTCCTGGACCTCTGTAACTGGGTGGGATCAGGCATGGTGTTGGGAAACTGGCATAGGGAGAGGCTGGAAGGCTTGGCTTCCCCCTTCAACAAAAACACACACACGCACACACACACACGCACGCATGCACGCACGCACGCACGCACGCACGCACCCAATGCGCACACCGGCATACATCCTGAGCACCAGATGAGTATGAGGCTGAAAGAGACATAGAAGGCTTCAGTTTGAGGGGGCAGACATGTTTCTTTTCTCAGGGATCCTCAGCGGAGTGGGGGCATACAGCCCTGCCTTCAGGGACCCCCATTCTCAAATAGAAGGCAAGACTTCTTTATAAATGTTTACTCAGAAGTGGAGCAAGGTGTGTTGTATAAACCGCATCTTCACGACTACAGGAGGGCTTAGCCAAGGAGACTTTCTGGAGTTGGGGGTATAGGGAGGACCTGAGCTGTATCTGCAGAATCTGAGAAGAGGGCAAAGCCAGCCAGTCCCACCACATGGGCACATAGGCTCCAACCTGGAGGCAGATTCAAACAGCTCTCAGGATGGGCCCAGGACCCAAAGCAGAGACTCCAGATTTAGACCCCCAGAAATGTCTCATATCTACCATACAACCACAGCCAGACAGCAGAGAGTCTGAAGCTTGGAGGCTCACCACAGGCCCTCCCAGACAAGAGATTGGTAAGCATTAGGCCCTGCTGGGCCCTAGAGCCAAAAGTTGAGATGGGAAGCCAAGGGCTGAGCCTGCATAGGGTAGGATGAACACTGGTCCCTCTCCTTCTGAGTCTTGGTGGGGGCTCTTGGGGAGCATGAGGAAGCAGCAAGGAGGCCCTTCTCTACACCACTTCTCTCAAAGATCTAGGATAGCCTGGAGACTCCCAACTCTTCCCCAGCCTGGGGACAGGGCTCCCTGCCCTAGTTTCCTTGAATGCTGTTTCTGAATTGCTCCTGAAACCCACTCCCTCACCCAGGAAAGCAACAGATTTGGAGTGAAATGGACCTGGGTTCAAATCCCAGCACAACTCCTTACTAACTGTGTGACTTTAGACAAATTTAATGTCACCTTCAGTAAGGCCTTTCTTGGGCACCCTTATTTAAAGATTACATGCTCTCTGTGTCCCTTCTGTATTTTCTTGGAGGACTTATCACTCTCTGACATTACCATATTTTTAACTTAGCTCTTTATTACTATCTGCCCCAGCTCGAATTTAAGCTGTCTACAGGAAGCATTGCGTGAATGAAGGCCCATTACTCTCTGAGCCTCAACTTCCTCTTCTGTAAAATGGGGAGACCAATCGTTTCACGCAGTGGGCCCTGGTGATATATGAAATGTTTGGCCCAAAGCTTGGCATGGAGGAGGTTCTTACTGAGTGTTTCTCCCGCCCCCCAGGGACAGTTCAAGAAAGTGGGGAGAGAAGGTTCAGCCTGACCTGATGGGGCCTCCCCACTTTGTGCCCGAACCAGAGCTATGTACAGCTCAGCCAGACCTGCCCTCTCACCCCGCCCCAGCTCTGCTCTAGCCTCTACTAGCATGTCCACACCCTTGGATTCCTGTGGCCACTGTTGGGGAGGGGTCTTGAACACCAGGTAAAAGAGCTTTGGCCAAGGAAATGGAGAAAGACCTGAGTCCTAGCCTGGCACAAGCTGTGTGATTTTGAGCAAATGGCTGTTCCTCTTCAATCCGCAGTCTCCCCAGCTGTACAGTGGAGGGGTAGGCCAGAATGCTCTGAAGGCCCGACCCCCAGGCTCTGGTCACCTGTGAGGCCAGGGAAGCTGGGAGGTGTGGCTAGTCAGGGCTTCCTCTTTGGCCAAACCTGCTCCTGCCCTTGCCTGGTGAATACATCCTTTCTGGTTCCAACACTCCTAAACTCAGGGTCCTGCACACTTGTGTCTTCAAATGCACATAAGGGCACATGCACACATGTACCACTACTCACCAGAAAAGAAGTTATTCCAGCTCCAGAATGACTACACCTCATCCAACCACCTCCCAAAGGTGGCAGCTGGCTATGAGAATGAACTCCAATACAAGTCAGGGTCCAGAATGTCCTAGGCCTCATGCTTGGGATGGAAGGAGATAAGAAGCCATTGGCTGGTAGGCAGAGCACAAGTTCGGGAAACAGATGTCGCTTAGGCCTGTCAACAACCCTGTCTCAGCCTGTTTCCTCATCTGTAAAATGAAGAAGATATTACCTGTGCCCTGGGACACTTGTTAGGCATCAATGAGGTAACACATGTAGTACACTCAGCATAGTGCCTAGCACACTGCACATACCCACAATTATAAGGGGCCGTTGTTATTAAGGAAGTTGATATGCTTTGAATGTATACTTCATGCCAAAGCCCCAAACTAAAGCTAATGTGGGTAGGATGTGGGCATCTGCAACCCAGAAGAGTCCAGCACCCTGGTTCCTGTTCCCAGTGGGAAGTAGGGTCCTTGTCTGGTGGTGTCCAGGTCTGAGCAGAGGGGTGCCCATCAGATTGGCATCCTGGGGTGGGAATGTCACCTGCAGCCACACTCCACCCTAGATCTCCAGCTCCCCATGTTCCCTAACAGACCTCCAGGCCTGGTCTAATGGGAATTCCTTACTTTTCTGTCAGGCCCCACTTAACCCCCTCCATACATAGACAGAAACATATTTATTACAAAATCATTTTTTATTGAGGGTTGGGTCAGGGACAGGAACAGGGGATGCACTGGATTGGCATACCCCTATTGGCAGAGGGGTCAGATGTTGGCTCACACCTTGCCTCCTCTAGGGCACCACAGGGTGAGGCCTGGCCCCCTGGCTGTGGCTGTGGCACTGGATGCCAGGCTCGAGTGGAGCTGAGGTTGCCACATCTGGTCCTGGCTGCCTGGCCAGGCTGCAATTTCCCCCAAACTGCCACCAGAGGGCAGCCGGCCCCCAGCACAGAGGAATTCTCGGTTGCTCAGGTGATGGCTTCTTAAAAAAATAAAAAACCAGAGGCTGGTGTGTTCCCCCCTGCAAACCCTAGAGGGGCGGGCCTGAGGAGGAGGCTCTGGTTTCTATGATCTCTTCAATAAAAAATAAGCAAAAATAATAACAAAATACGTGGTTTCTCTTTCTCCCTTTTCCCCCTCTAGGAACTGAGGTCAGAAATGAGGGTGTGGGGACTCGGGATACCCTGGTATGGCCTGGATTTCAAGGTGTGGGTCTCTTTTTTCCCCTTATATCCATAAATAAATTCATAAATAAATAAATCATAAATAGATACTCTCTTTGTATGTGCACATATATAAATAAATCTTTTCCTCTTTCTCCTATCTAGGTAACTGAGTGACTAACCTTTCTGACTCTAGCTCAGAAACTCAAAAGTAAAGTGACATGCTCAAGGTCAAGGGCAGGGAAAGACCAGGAACTTGGAATGGCACTGTAAAAACACCCAGCAGCATTCTGCAACTCCAAGCCAGCTGGGCTGTGGGACATTTTTGAGTAGACCCCTGGCCACCTGAACATTCTAGAACCATGGAGCACGTTGGGCCCTGCAAGGATCTGAATAGAATCCTGTGAAACATCCAATGTCCTAGAACTCCAGAACCAGCTGAGTCTTGGAGGTGTGGAGCTGGCGGGGGGGGGGGGGGGGCGGTTGGAACAAAGTCCTGGAGGACCTAACATTCTGGAATTCTGTAGTGATCAGGGCTGAAGCGTCACCAGGATGTGACTAGACATCACTAGGGGAACGGGATCGAAAGGAGATCTTGGAAGAGGAACAGCAGCAGCAGATGGCCCACAGCACCTTCTGCACGTCCTGGTTGCGGAAGGCATAAATGATGGGGTTGATCATGGAATTGTAGGTGGCAGGGAGCAGAGTGAGATAGGTGTAGAGGGGTGGAGAGTGGGCATCACCCAGCAGGCAGTAGACGGTGAAGGGCAGCCAGCAGGCAGCAAAGGCGCCAAGCACCACGGCCAGTGTGGCGATGCCCTTGCGGGTGGCCACGTAGTGGGAGGCAGGCAGCAGGTGCCGCTGGAGGGCAATCTGCTGGGCATGGCGGCAGACGATGCGGCAGATCTGGGCATAGAGCTGCAGCATGATGCCAAATACCATGAAGAAGGCAACGGCCAGGACCACCAGATGGTTCTTGGAGAGTGGATATACCACGCCGCATGTGGCCCGGGTGTCCAGGCAGTTCCAAGCCAGTACAGGCAGTAGCCCCAGGCCCAGTGCGCCCCCCCACACTAGGGCCAGCATCACATAGGTCCGTGTCACCGTTGTCTCTGAGTAGTAGGTGAGGGCATTGTATAGAGAAAGGTAGCGATCTACAGTGATGGCCAGTAGGCTCCCAATGCTGGCAGTAAAGGCCATTGCCAGGACGCCAACCAGCACCAGGGTCATCTCTGATGAGCCAATGCAGAAGACAGCAGCAAAATGCAGGACCAGGCCCAGGCCTGCCAGTAGGTCAGCTACAGCCAGGCTGCCCACCAGCAGGAACATGGGAGCACGGAAGGCAGGAGTGCCCACAATGATGGCCACCACCAGCGCGTTCTCGCAGGATACCAGGGTGCCTGAGATGCACAGCACCACATCCCAGGCCCTGGGTGAGGGAAGCGGTGCAGCTGGCCCTTTGGGCCCTTCTGCTGAACCCACGCTGCTCAGGTTCACGTTGCCTGGGCCAGCGGAGAGCCAGGCCAGGGGGCTGCCTGCGCCCCACATCACGGTACCTGTAGGAGAAAGGCCCTGTGAGAAGCTGTTAGGGCTGGGTGCTGGGTGAAAGGGACTGCAAAGGCTGAGGTCCCTCTGGATATTTGGTGGGAGTCTCTCCTCAGGCTACCTGGTTGGGTCCCAAAGCCTTACCCCCACCTAATGCCCCAGGGCTCCTTCCAGGACATCTTTGTCCTCTCTCATGCCCCCAGGCCTACACAGGTTTCTTTTCCTGGGCATCCCTGTCTTTGGGATCCTTATGCTCGGTAAGTCTCTTCATTTCCCTTCCAACTCCCTGGGTCCTGCAGGCCTCTTCCCCCCACGTGTGTGATTAGAGGAGAACCAGTTGAAGGACTACCACATGTGGATGGGGGCCTGTAAGATCCAGGAGATGCTGGAAAAGACCAGGAGTGAGGGAGGGAAACACATTTCAAGACTGAGGACAACTCTCCTCCCTTCCTATCAGGGAGGGTGACGCTCAGTTTCTGAGGCTCACCAGATCCCTCACGATTCTCAGTACTGCCAGGCCCAGGCTCCGCCCCCAGGGAGTGCGCGTGAAGCTCCCGCCAGCCCCCACCCTGTGCTCCTCGGGTAACCTGGGAACTCAGCACCCCCAACATCTCCCCAGACTTCTGTCCCCGCCAGACCCCTTTTACTGCCTGAACCTCTGAGCCTTCGGAACAGACACCCCCTGCTGGAAGCCTGGTACTAAGTCAGACCCCTTCTTCGGCCCGGCCACCTGGATCTTGGGTTTGGCTCCGCCTCCTGCACAGATGTCTAGTTCCCTAAGTCAGACACCTCCTTCTGCTCGGACGCCTTGGTCTCTGTCCCCGCTGTTTCCTACCGGCCCAACCTCAGATAACCATCAGTCCCTCCAGGGCCTTGGGTCCCTGAAGGAGTGCTCGCCCCCGTTGGGTCATCTTGCTGATGGCGCTCAGCTCCCTGACATAGGGTCCCTCCCTGCCTGGTAGCCCAGCATCTGGGTTCCAGGTCTTGACCTCCGACCCTGGCCTGCAGTTGGGAGCCTGACCGCGGCTCAGCGCCCCAGCATTCTGCGTGCCCTTCTGGACACCTGGTGCCCGCAGAGGGGACCGCTACTCACCTCTCGAGCCCGGGCGCGGCCGGGCCGCGCGGGAAGGTTCCGCTTGAGTCCGGAGAGCGCAGGGTGTGAACGAACCCCGAGAAGCCCCCGCGGCCGCGGGAGAAGCGGCGTGAGTCACCCCGCCCCGCCCCGCCCCCGGCCACCGGTTTGGTGACGTCAGCAGCTCAGCCAACCAATGAATACGTCGCTCTGGGACGCAGCGCGCGACGCTCGGCATAGTAATGAGGCCTCGCACCGCCCGCTCCCCCATTCATAAAAAGCGACCGTGGCCACGGCCCCGCCCCTCCCGATTCGGCCCGCGCTGTCCTTGACGCGGCGCCCTCTGCGGGCTGGGGGATTTCGGGGGCTCTGGTGGGAGGGCCTTGGAAAAGTCTCAGAGAGGCTGTGGGGCGTATGTTGGGAGGCAGCAGAAAGGGGACCCGGATAGGCTGTGGGGTAATGGGACCCTCGGGTGGCAAAGAGAGGCTGACGAAATTCAGGTGACGGAGACCATGTGATGGGCTGAATGGGCGTCCCTGGTGACGATGACGGGGGTTGCCAAGATGATGGGACCCCGAGGTGACGGTAACAGGAGCACGAGGGAATAGGGAGGTAGGTGGCAGTGACAGTATGAGCATGGTGACAGGATCTTGGGGGTAGTGGCTGAGGGACGCTGACGTAGAAAGGGAAGCCTCCAGGGCAATTATAACAGTGTCAGGGTGACTGTGGCATGATGGGGTTCAGAGATCCCAGGGTGGCAGAGGCTGTGGCAAGGGAAGATGGTGTGTGCAGGTTATGGGACTTTGGGTCACTATGACCCTGTCACAAGAGCTGAGATACTGAGGTGGCAAAGCTGCTTAAGTGATGAGGGTCACCTGGAATGAAGATACTAGGTGACCGTGGTGAGTGGGCCCCAGAGTGAGTGGGACAGGGTAGAGGGTCTGGACAGACAGTGATCAAGAAGGTAAGCTGCTGCCAGGGCAGGTCCTCCTGATCCTGGAGCTGGAATAAGAAGCTGGGTGACATCACTCATGTCAGCTTAATAGCTGACAGCATGGGAGGGGTGGACCTGGCAAGATTTCAAAGCCTGAATTATTTATTCAAGGATCTGGAAAGCCAGTAAGGTGGTGGTTGGGGGGCACTTCCCCGAAGCAGCTGGAGAGGGGGAGCTGGGAAGAACTTAGAAGCAGAAAACCTGGCAGCTCAGTCCCAGGGTAGGCTCCTCTCAACCTCCCATCTCAGACATCCTGGAAGGTAGGGCATGGAGAAGGAGCTCCATCTTCTCCAACCCTGTCTGTCCTTAATCTCAGAGAACCCCCCTGCAGTGGATTTCTCCAGATGTGACAGATATGGCCAGTCCTGGGGGAGGGGAGCTACCTGCTCCTCCTCCCTCTGTCTCTAGCTTTGATCCTCACTGGAATTATCCAGGTTTGTGGAATGGGGGTGGGGGTCAGGGAATCAGGTTAGGGCTTGGGGAAACCAGAGAGGCCCAATTCCAAGGCCCCACCGACTCGTCTCCCAACATGGCACCACTGCAGTGTCCACAGTTAGTGTGAGGCCAGGGGAAGGAGATGAAAGGCCAGTGGCACAGCACTTGGGAAGAAGCAAGGGCCAGGCTGGGGAAGATGATGCATTTCAGGTGGGATACAGAAAGTTTAGGGTGTTTAGCAGGTGGAGGTGCTCAGGAGTATAGACTGGAATCAATCCCCGATTCCTCCATTTCCCAGCCGTGTGACTTCAGGTGAGTTTCTTAGGCTCTTTGTGCCTGTTTTCTCATCAATAAGATAGAGGTAATGTTAGTATCTACCTCATAGCATTGTTAGGAGGAGCCTGGCACATTGTCAGCAGTGACTGCGTGGGCTACCAATGATATACCTGGCAGGAGGACACCCAGGAGGCATAGATATGCAGGTAGTAACTGAGGTTCTAGGAGTAGGTGGCATCGTCCCGAGGAGGGAGTAGAGTGAGGAGGAACTTCAGGGCACAGACTAAATAAGAATGTCCCTATTCCTGGGCCTTTGCACTGGCCGTTCTTTCTGCCAAGAACCCCTTCAGTTCATTAAGGTCTCTACATCCAAGTCACTTCTCCTGAAGCCAGCTTCTCTGACCTCTATCCTAGATTAGCACTCTTACAGCACCTAGCACATAGTAAGTGTTCAACAAATATTCGTTGACTAATTAAAATAAAAAGCAGCATCTAGAGAAAGAGAAGGAAAACAGAGTAGTAATGCGTATGGTGTCAAGCAAGGTGGGGGCATTGAACAGAAAATACAGGGGCATCTGCACCCCAGGACTCAGGTATCCACTTTCTCCCCAACCAGAGCTGGGTTCCAACAACTGTCCAGCTGGTCTTAGAGTTGGGAGGCTGCCGGGAGGTTGGCATGAAAGGGGTGTATAAAAGGCTATTTTCTGCTATTCTGAATAGCAATGATAGTTTTTAAAAATTCTCAGTTTTATTAATCCTCTCATGAAAAATCTGCACAATTACCACAGGTGAAATCATTGCAGAATCTTTACTTTTTTGTGCACCAACATTGGCCTTTGCCGCCACCTTGATCTCCTTCATCTTCTTGTGTTCCATTTGCTATTTTCTTGAGATCTTTCCTGCCTTGTGCAGGCCATGTCTTGCAAGCTTGTGTTTGGGTTCATTTCTTCTTTGCATAATCCAAGGAATCATAAATTATCTTGAAGCCACTTGTTTTACCACCACCAAAATGGGTTCTAACTCGAAATATAAAAAGATGACATTTGGTCTTATACATTTTGGCTATTTTTTTCCCCCAAATTTCTGTCTTAGGTACTGTTACCTTTCCAAGGGAAGGACATTGATAACCATGTTTCCATGGAAGTAGTTAGTTGGTCAGAACTTCCTGATCCAGATAGTTACTGAGTCATTCGTGATGGATGTCGATCCTCAGGCAGCCAAGAAGGAAGAATGCAGTGATATTTCTAACCTTGAAAAACCTTTGCATCCAAAAGACTCAAGAGAGCCTATGGATTTTCACATGCATACTCTCTCATGCTCCAAAACTGTCTGATGCCAACAGGATGGTTGTGGCCATCACTTCTGACCAGGTTTCTTTTCTGCTGTCTAGAGGAAAGGGCAGCCCTTCCTCCTCTCTCCTTCTCATGCCCCCTGCCCTACCTTCCTGCTTCTTCCCACCATTGACACCTTCTCCGATTCTTCCCACCTACAAGGTACCAAACCAGAACTCAGTGCTTACCACAACCTTGTATCCCCATTTCATAGGTGAAGCCCAGAGAAGCCGAAAGACTTGCCCCAAATCGCACAGTAAATGACACAGCTTGGATCTGAAGAGGCTTTATCTGTAACCAAGTCCAATGTGCCTTCAATTCTAGCCTCGATGTCACCATCTCCCCAGAAGAGGCTGGGAGTGACATTTGACCCGGGCTGTCAATATCTGTAGTTCCCCAGGTGACCACCAGATGGCTGTGAGCACTCACTTCCAGGTAAGACTTCTTACCTTCTCTCTTCTGGGGAATCCCATGGGCCTAGGCTCTCAAGAGAGATTTGTGTGAGACACTGTTAAGATCCACACAAGCTTCTTGTTCAAGCCCTAAGAATCTTAGCATCATCAGTGCACACATTCTTAGCACAGACCCATTCATTCATTCAGCCAATATTCACTGACAGTTTCCCTGGGCATGGGTTTAAGTGGGTACAACGGACAGAGAGATAATTTGGCCACATCCTTGCATTGTCGACATTCAGTAAATATTTATTGAACATCTACTATATGGCAGGCATGGTTCTAGGTACAGAGGATACAGCAATGAACAAAAATCCCTGTCTTCATGGAACTTCCATTCTAATGGGGAGAGATGGACAGTCAACAAATAGATACTTAATATGATATTGAGTAGGGAGTTTTTGAGGGTCTCACAGACCAATGGGACAAACATGTACAGAAACCATCACGACGCGGTACAGTATGGTTATTTAATGAACACTTACTTAGCCCTTATGTGTGGAGGGAGTTAAGTGCAGAAGAAGATAAACATGGTTCCTGCCTTCATGGAACTTACAGCCTAGGAAACAAATGACTACTTTGATACATGTTCTGAAGGGAAAAGTTGGTGTCATGATGTAGACTAACCAGGAGATCTCCTTTAAGGAGGGAGGTCATAGAGTGAGTCATTTGAAGAGAGAATAAAAGAGTTTCAAGGAGAAGGTACAGCAAATGCAAAGTCTTTGAGGAGGGAAAGAGTGATGTGTCTGAAGAATAGAGGAGGCTAGCGTGTCTGGAGCCGAGAGGTAGGAATTGAGCTCAGAGAGGTAGGGAAGATCATGTAAATCGTAAAAAGCAGTGAGATAGGAGCCACTGGTGGGCTTAAGCAGGGGAGTGATATGATTTTACTTATATTTTCAAAGGATTGCTCTGACTGCTGAATGGAAAACAGACTGGAGACTGGGGGACAAAAGTAGGAGCCATACCAGGAAGCCACTGCAGACACCCAGGCAAGAGATGGTGAGGGGGCGAGGGCTCTGGTGTGGGAAAGCAGATGGGTTCAGATCTACCAGCTGGGAGAAGTGCTACAGCAGCTCAGCTTTGCTCTGAAACAGTGGCAGAGGGCTTCCTGCAGGAGGTGACTCTTTAATGGTGTCATGAAGGAATGGTTTGCCAGACAGATGGAGTCAAGGGAGGAAGAAGACTCTACGGAAGAAGGAAGAGTTATAGAATAAAGACAAGGATGTATAAAAGTAAGTGTGGTGCTTGCTTCAGCAGCACATCTAATAAAATTGGAATGATACAAAGAAGTTCAACATGGCCCCTATGCAAGGATGACACACAAATTCGTGAAGCATTCCATATTTTTCTCTACTCTTGGAAATAGTTGAAAACTTTCATAACAAAGATTTTTTTAAAGAGAGTGGTTAAAAAAAGAGAGTGTTTGTTGGGGGAGGGGCTGTTCTCTCTTCTTGGAGGGTAAGAAGGTGTTGGAGTGAGCCCAAGACATACTGGAGAGACTTCTAGAGCCAGGGATCAAAGGGTTGTGCAGGCCGAGCCATTATTAACTAGAAGAGACATGGTCAAATCCATGGTTTCATAGAGCCCTGCACTCTGAGGGCCAGCTTGGGGAAGGGCCCAGAGGCTGAGAGGCAGTGAAACCAGCAAAGGGAAGAGCCGAGGGAATAGAGGCAGAATCTGCAGGATTTTAACTTGCGGGCTGAGGCAGAGGGAGTGGGTGAGGATGAGCCCATGGTTTCCATTTGGGTGACTGGAGGAACAAAGGGCCTCTGTAAGTGGGGAAGAGAGACCAGGCAATTTCAGGGAACTGAGACACATTAAGGTAGAGGTGTCCAGGAAGCAGATGGACCCGGAGGAGGCATAGCAGAGCGGAGAGCAGCCTCTGGCCTCACTGGATCCTGAGCTACATCCCGCCTCTGCCTCAGGGTAGGTGTGTGCCCCTGGGCAGGTGATTTTACTTCTGCAGCCTCCAGGTTAGGGATAATAAAACCTAGAAAGTAGTGTGGACATTATATGAGAAGCTACAAGTAAAAGCTCTTAGTAGAATGTACATTCTGCTAAGTGTAAGGGGTCAATAATTGTTAACTATGTATTATTAATTACAGTGTGGCAGCTGAAAAGGGAGCACTGGGCTGGAGATTGGAGATATTTGTTGTCTTTCAAACGGAAATTGATGGCAGAGGAATGATGTTGCTGACCCCAGGAGAGGTGGACTAGGACTCAGGAGTGAAGTAGGACATCAGCAAAGAAGATGCCTAATCACTCACCTTCTCTGAGCCTCAGTTTCCTCACCTATGAAGTATTTTTCGTGAAGCTGCCGCGCGGGGGCAACGAAGGACCCAGTCCAACCAGTCCTGGACCCCGCCCCCTTTTGTCTGAGCCCCGCCCCAGACCTCCGAACCCTGCTCACCTGATCGCGCCCTCTAGTACGCCCTCATCTGGCTCCGCCTTCACTTGCCCCACCCCGGACCAACAAGCCCCGCCCCTCCCGGCTGCGCCACTGGCCCGGTCTTTGCCTGACCACGCCCACCAGGCCACGCCCCTGTTGCCCCGGTCTCGTTCCCTACACCTTGGAGGAGCCGAGTCCAGAAGGGACGCACCTCACTAGCTCTCTGCCGACCCCCATCCCCTACCCCGCGCCCATGGCCTCTCCGGGACCCCGCGCCTTACGGGCTGCGCTCTGTGGCGGCTGCTGCTGCCTCCTTCTGTGTGCCCAGCTGGCTGTGGCTGGTAACGAGAGCCAGGGTCTGGTTAGGGGCCCGGACAGGGACAGGCGGAGGAGGGTGCTCTTCACCCAGCTGCCAGCCCAGGAGCAGTCAGGGCTTGAGGACAGGGGAGAATGCCGGGCGGGGGGTTTCTAGACCTATGCAGGGCTCCAAGGGTGAGTGAAGGCGGCTTTAGCTGTGTGTGGAGTCCCGTGTATGATATATAGGCTCCAGGCGTGGGGGATTAGGGAGCTTCAGGTGTGTGTGAGGAAGTAGTTTCAAATATATCTGGGAATCCCAGGTGTATGCAAAGGGAGAAAGCTCTGGGTAAAAGTCAGGGAGGTTCTAAGTATGTGTAACCATGTTTTTGTGGAAACTCTAGGTGTGTAGTGGGGATTAGGGGATCCAGGTGAGTATGTGTGCAGAGGGATGAGAGCCGCGGTAGTGGGGAAGGAGGGCTGCAGCTCGGGTTCAAGGAATCGCGCCTACCCCACTCCCAGGTAAAGGAGCTCGAGGCTTTGGGCGTGGAGCCCTGCTCCGCATGAACATCTGGCCAGCTGTCCAAGGGGCCTGCACACAGCTGAAGCTCTGTGAACATTGTGTGGAGGGGGACAGAGCGCACAACCTCTCTGGCTGCGTGTGGGAGCAATGTCGGCTGGAGGAGCCAGGTATGGGGTTCAGCCCTTCCCAAGTTGAGTGTCCCAGTTCTGAACCCCAGAGCCTCAGCCCCTCTCCCCAACTCTCTCACCTGCACCTTCTCCCACCAGGACACTGTGTGGCCCAAGCAGAGGTGGTCAAAGAGGGTTGCTCTGTTTACAACCATTCAGAGTCATGTCCAGGTAAGGGGGCTTCCACTGGCCTAAGCCAAGTAAGGGCGGGGGGAAGGGGTTAAGGTAGCTGTAGCCAGAGCCTGCCATCCAGGAAGGAATTCACGTCTCTTGGGAAGGGGACCATGCCCACCAACACTTGGGTCCAGTTTCAGTTCTGTCTTCGCTCACTGAGAAGTCTCTTCCCCTTTCTGGCCTGTTTCCTCATCTGTAAATTGTTATAGCTGGAGGATCTAGGACAGGCATATGAAGGGGATAAATTAGTTCTTCCAATTTAAAGCATAGTGAGGACTTCGGAAGTTCAGAAAGGAATGAGAGGAGGGCTTTCTGGAGGAGGTGGCATAAGAAATGACTCTTAAAGGTAGAGATGGAGAGAGGGCACGTCTGGTGGAAGGAACTGGGTGAACTAAGGCTTGAAAGTATGTTGGGCAGATCTGGACCTGGGACAGGGGATCCGATTTGAATCAGAAGTTCAGCTGTTGGCCTGGACTGGGGTCTTGATGGGAATCAGGGGATGGAAAGCTGGTTTATGATTGATTCTCCGTCTCTTTAGCTGCCCACCACCACCCCACCTATGAACCAAAGACAATCACAACAGGTAGGTACTACCTGGGGGAATGGGGTGGTGGGAGGACTAGAGGTTTAGGAAAAGGCAACTAGGCTCAGGCACTGACGCGTTCTGTGACCTCAGCCCTGTGACTTCTTCTGAACCTGTTTCCACATCTGTAAAATGGATTGGATACCACCTCACAGAGCGGCTGTGAGGATTTTATAAGGGCATATATAGAGCCTAGGTCAGTGTCTGATGCGAGGAAGGTGATCAAGAAATGATGGTTCCCATCCCTCCTCCCCAACACCACTTCTGAGAACTCAGAGTGACCATCTCAGGAACTGTTTTGGTGCTGAGTGTATGGCTCAGGTTGCCAATGAGATGTCCTCAGTGACCACCTACTGCAACTCCCAGGTCCAGAGAGGGTCACAAAGCAGGTTTGCGGCAGAAGAGGCAAAAGCCACACCCCTTGGTCCCCACTGCCCCTCAGGGTCTGGAGGTCAGCAGGTTTGGCAGGGATGGCCGAAGAGGCTCTTGGTTAATTAAAGCCAGAAATGTGATCTTGGAGGCTGAATTATTGATGGCTCAGCTCCCTCCAGCTTGAGCCCCAGGTTGGTCTTGTGCAGCTCATATCTTCCCTCTTCTCCTCTTCCCCCAGTGTCCTCCTCTGGGGCTCCCTGAGCTGCAGCCAGGACCACCCTTTGCCCTTCATATTCTCAGACCCCCCTCCCTACACAAACTATACCCTTTGGGAGGTGGACCCAACTCCTACCTGAGCCCCTGTCCACAGCTGAATGATCTCTCACCACCAGCCCTGCCTTGGGCACCAGGCCCAAGGCCTGAAATCAAATACCTGGTGAGGGTTGATGGTTAACGTGGCACAGCTGGGAGCTGCCCAGGCACAGTCTGGCAACTCTGGGCCCTAAGGTGGGAAAGGGGTCAGGGGACACTGTGTGAGTCTGGCTCTGTCCTCATTGTGAGGTGACTCTGGACAGGTCCCTGGCCCTCAAAGCCCTGCCTCTCCCTCTGACCTATATTGTCTAGTCTCCATTTTTCTATTTGGTGGGGTACAGACCTCCTCTTCCTCTTCTGCTCCTTCCCTAAGTAAGGGTTCCAATGTACAGTGACCTCAGGGTCTCAGGGCTTAGGAGTCCTAAAAGGGAACCATATCTATATCCGGGTTTTGAATCCCGAGACCCAAGACTGAAAGAGACTCTGTGTTTGGAGGGGTCTGGATGCCTAAGTTCTGGGTCCATCCTCACCCTGTTGGGCCAGTGTGGGAGAGGGAGGCTGGAAGGGAGGTCAGTTACCATCTGGCCCATGTGATCAGGAGGCCCAGAGAGAGTGTGAAGCATCAAGCCATAGAGCAGTTCGGAAGCAGGGCCAGGGCCCTACCCTCCTCAGCTAGGCAGTGTCCCTCCCACCAGGCACTTTCCAACTGCCCACAAGATCTGGCCAAACTTTTGAGCCTGCCGTTCCAGGCTCCCATAGTGAGGACTGGGGCCTCTAAGTAACCTGTGCTGGTTACTGGGGTAGGCCTGGCATCCTAGTCCTTGGTGGCCTTCTATGACCTCCACCCTGCAGGAAATCCCCTTGTCCCCGAAGCCCAGAACCCTGGCTTTGATGGGGCCAGCTTCGTTGGCGGCATTGTGCTGGTGCTGAGTCTACAGGCGGTGGCCTTCTTCGTCTTGCGCTTCCTCAAGGCCAAGGACAGCACCTACCAGACACTGTGAGTACCTGGCCAAGCAGCAGTCTCCCACCCCACTCCTGCCCCTCAGATCCCCTTAAGTGCCAGGGTACTGTCCTCTCAGCGGGGCAGCCCTAAGTGCAAGGACTCTCTTCCAATGTCCCCCATGCGAGCCATACCCCTTCTTCCTCCAGTTGTGGGTTCTCTGTGCTGAGTATTGGCTGGGGCCAGGACTCAGCCTGGGCCTGGTGTCTGAGATCCCAGCTGAACCCATCTGTCTTTGTCTCCTTATGCTGCCAGCAGGGAGGAGAACCAGTAGGTGATAGCCCAGGCAAGACTTTGGCCTGCAGCTCTGTGACCATGGGAAGGACCTTGGCCGTGTGTACAGTTTGGTTTTCCTCTGAGAAGGGGAGCTACTCAGAGGCCCCCGTGTGCTGTGTGTGCTGTGGCGTGGGTCACCGCAGCCTCCATTAAAATATTTGCTCTTCCAGGGGCTACCTGCTCTCTAAGGGTGGGAGTCTTTGGCCCGGCTGAGGCAGAGCCATCACCCTGAGTGCCCTCTCTGGCCTCCGCAGAATCTGATACCCTTCAGGCCTGGATTTCACACTGAGGGGAAGGAGGATGAAGAGGCTGCTCTCTTGCCCCCCTTGTGGGCACTGGGAATGGGAAAAACTTTGGCCACCACTTTCCGGCCCCTGCAGGCACCCAGCAGTCTCAATGCCCAATATCTGACATTCCTTCCTGTCTTGGGCCTGGTACTTGCAACTGAGAACATCCTTCAACCACCTTCTGTCTCATCCATCATCTCTGGGCCCCTAGCAGGCCCCCAGCTTAACACCGGGTCTGTGCCTGCCTCTTCCACTGACCTGGCCTGTGCACTGTCCCCAAATAAAGGAACTCTTTCCAGCGCTGTGATTTGTGTCCTGTGTCTTAGGCTATGTGTAGATTAGATGGGGCAGGGGTTCAACCACTGCCCCCTCCTTAATGAGAATTTAGCCTTGGACTGTTGTCACCTTTTGAAATATTTCCATCTGTTAAACATGTTAAGCCCCCTCCCCTGCCCCTTTACGGATGAGGGTGCGGAGACTCAGATAAGCATACTTGCTCAAGTGAGATGAGGCAGGGCTGAGGTTTGAATTCAGGTTATTCTGGCTCCAGAGTGAGCAGAACTTCAGAACTCCCCTGCAGAGCCATCTCCAGGCTCTTGTGGCTCCTAAAGTTATGTCTCTGCCCCAGTGCCAAAGTGGAGACACCCCTTGAGACTCTGAACAGCCATTTCTGCTCTTTGGCCTTCTTTATTCAGGCCCTCCTAAAATACCCAGCCCATGCCCACCTCCCCCCCTGGGCCCAGAAGTCTTCCCAGACTGATAACATCTCCCACCAAGGGGGCACTTGCTGGAAACCGAGCATGTGACTAAGAGTCTGACATTTAATCCTAGGACTGTTCTAGGAAGCTGAGAGGCAATAGAGAGTAATGGTGGAGAGTTAAGCCTGTGGAGCCCGTGTTCTGTGTAAACTGGAGCAAGTGATTTAATAGCCCTGAGCCTCAGTTTCCTCATCTGTTAAGTGGGTTAACAGCAGTATCTTCAGTAGGATGTAGAGGTTAGGATATGGTGTGTGTGCTCCATCTGCTTCATGCCAGGGTACCCATCCACACAGCTAGCTGTGCAGCCTGCAGCCCAGCCTTTTGCACGTCTTCCTCCCCAAGCCTACCCTCCCCGCAGAGTCTCCGGCTGCAGCTGGAAGGGCTCTGAAGGACCGTGGGGTCCACAGGTAGTTCCAGCTACTCCTTGGCCTCACAGAAGGCTCACCTGCCTACACATCACACCACCATTGACAACACCAAATAGTCCACCTCCTCGCCCCTCCCCCTCCACACTTTCATCAAAGCCCACCCCACCACCCTCAGACAGCTTCCTCTCAAGCCACCTCTCCAGCTCCTTGGATCTACCTCTTGTTACCCAGCCTGCCTTGTTCTGTCTCTGCTCCAAGCCTTTGCACATGCAGTTTCTCCTTCCTGGATCACGCTCCCCTGGCTTCTCCAACCAGCATTTAAGTGCTGGCTGGAATAATGCTCATTCTCCTTGGCAGAGGGAGGAAATGCCCCCACCTCCTGCTTGCTTTCCACTTAGTTAAGGAAATTTCTTTTATCAGATGTTTTCATTTTCAAAAGTAGTAAATGCCTGTAAAGAACAAAAGGATTATACAGAGGTTTATATTAAGAGTGAGAATCACTTCCCCCGGTCCCACTCCCCAGAAATAACTATGATTCACAATATGTTCCAGACCTTTTCCTGTGAATTTGCAACATTTAGCTTTTTTTAAAATACAAAGTGGGACCGTACTGTATGTATTGTAACTTTGCCCCTCTCATTGTCAATCAGATTTGCCCTATGACTTATCCATATGGTGATAACTTCTTTGCCTGTATCCTATCAATGTCCAGCTGAGTCATTTCCATGTTTATCATAAACAGCACCATGATCAACAGGCTTGCCCACAGATCTTAGCATACCTGTGAGAGAGTTTGGATAGGACAGATTCCCGAAACTGAAATTGCATGGCCTCAGAGCATCCATCTCATGGATGATCAATCCTGTCTAGCAAACACGACCTCCACCTTCGCTAATGCCTCCTTGTACCTCAGTCCTCCCCATGCCCACAAGCTTTGGGCCTGGCATAGAGGAGGCCCTCAGGGAGGATTGGATGGATGGATGGATGGATGAATGAACGAGATGGATGGATGGATGGATGAACGAATGAATGAACGAGGGTTCCCTGTCCTCCCCTATCACCCGATGTCCCTCTCTAGCTCAGACCTGGCCCTTCACATCTGGATCATGGCTGCTGCTTCCTTACTGCCCTCCCATCCTCTAGGCCTGCCTACCAGGGCTGCCCATGCAGTTGGCCTATATTAGCAGTTGTTGGTCCTGTGAAGGGCTCCCAAAGGGACATGAGGGTGGGCACTCTGCTAAAGGTGCCCTGGTACGGGGCATAGGGCTTGGACAAAATCTCTGTGGCTCTGGGCGTATAAGTGCCAGAGAGAGCACAAGTCATGTCCTGTCTCTGGGCCTCAGTTTCTCCTTGTTTATTCTTTAGTATTTATTGAACACCTTTGTATCAGGCCTATAACTCAGGGCCAAAAGTAATGACTATAAGCAGGGCTGTGTAAGGACCAACGGTGACAAAACTGCACACTGTGTGACTTGGGGAGTGCAGTAGGTGCCCAACAAATAATAGCAATGGTCTTTATTACTGTTGACAGGATTGGGAAAAGATTCCTAGTACAGCTAGCATTAGGGCTGGACCTTCATGGACAGGCAGAGCTTTACGGTAGAGATGAAGATGAGGGCATTCTAGATGAAAGGCACTGAATGAGCTAAGGTTCAAAGGTGGAAAAAACCCCATGAGTACAGAGGTCTGGAGAGATGGCTGGAGAGCCCTGGAGGCCAGGATCAGAAGTCAGATTCCATCCCAGTTAGCAAAGGTAGGGACCCCATTCTCTCTGGGGCCGAGGGAGGAAATGCCCCCACCTCCTACTGGCTCCAGCTTGGGTGGGGTGTTCTTGGGGAGGGACAATGGATGGAACTCTTGCTTTATGCACTTCCACCAGCCTGGCCCTTTTACAAACTGGCATCTTCTCTCAGGGGCACTAGCGAAATGGGCTTCTTGTGGACCCCATTCTCCCTTTTGCTCCTTTTGCTCAGGGAGCCCGCCTGTCTGAGGACCCAGGACCACCTCAGCTGCCCAGGTAGGGGCCTAGGGCACCATCCTCACCAACCCATCTTTGGGTATCCTTCTCCCACCCAGGCTCACTAGCCTCAAGGAGCAGGGTGGGAGTTTGATTATCTGGGCTCTGCACATAAACATATGCAGATAGATGCAAACAGTGCAAAGCCTTGAAAGCTCTGGAGGCAAGTGTCCTGACAGCTACAATCTGGGAGCTGGAAAGAGAACTGCAGAGGCGTCTGGGAGAGACATGCCCACTCCCCCTATGGCCACTTCGTGCCCATCTGGCTCTGTGTCTCCCTGCAGAACCCAGGGAACTGGAAGCCAGGAAATTGTCCTCCTGCCCAATTGTCCTGGAGCTCTAGGAAGTCCTGGGGAGAAGGGAGCTCCAGGTCCTCAAGGTGAGAGATACTAGAGAGCAGGCAGGGGCCAGGGATAAACTGGGGAGGCAGAAACTGTGTGGGCAGGCCGTGACAAAGGGACAAGGAACCTACTGTGTGTCAGGCTCCAGGCTGGGTATTCAGCACCCTAAACTGACTTTGTGAGGCAAGTGGAAAGTTTTCTGCATCTTACTGAGGGAGAAACTAAGGCTCTGAGAGGATAAGTCCTTTGTCCACAATCACAGCCAGTGGAAAGTGCATCTGGAATTGACTTCTGGCTCTGAATCCCTGTAGTTTCTTGGCCTAGGGCATGGAATGAGATTTACAGTATCTCTGCCTCTGCGATTTCAGGGCAACCTGGAGCACCAGGTAAGACGGGCCCCAAGGGTGAGCCTGGTGAATGTGTGGGATCAGGGACTCTTCTTTCTTTGCTCTGTCCCTGGGCTAGAGAGGGGAAGGGCTCTGCTTAGCTGCTGCTCAGCCATTGGCTGTGGCTGTGCCCCCACAAAGGGATGGAAGGCTGGGAAGAGTGGGAAGGATAATGAGAAGGGCCTAGGCACCCTCCCCTCTGGGGGTCTGCAGGCTTCCCCTTGGGGCTACTCAGACCTCACAGCCAACATTTGGTCTTTCCGTGGGGCAGGAGATCCAGCGAACCTGCTCCAGTGCCAGGAGGGCGAGGCAGCCTTCCCAGGAGCCAGGAACTTGGAACCAGGTGGTACTAGGGTGTTGGTGGACCACTAGGCGGGGACCAGCCTTCTCTAGAACCCCCTTCAGCAGCCTGAAAGAACTGAGAGGGCTCCTGGGGTCCTATACTTAGCTTCTTCCATTGCCCATGGGGCAGGGATTGGGACATAATTGGGGATCCCCTCAGTACTTCTGTTCGTGCCCAGGCCCCAGGAGCTGCCAGGAGCCGAGGTGCCACCTCCACCTGTGCCTACACGGAGGGTAGAGTCCTTCCAGTCTTTTGTGACAAGGATACTTCAGGGGCTGTTTGGCTGATGAGTGTTGGGGAGAAGGGCCTCACAGGCCCACTGGGCACTTCTGCCCCTTGGCCCATAGGGGGAGCCAGAGCCCACTGGAGCCAAGGCATTCTTTAGAGTAATTCACTGGACAAATGTTCACTGAGCTCCGAGGGCCTGCCTAAAGAAGTCTGAGAAGGCTTTACAGTTGAAAAGGCCTTTAAAGCTATGTAGAAGAGCTCTAGATAGATGAGGTGCAGAAGGGCATTCCAGATCACGGGAAAGGCAAATGCAGCAAGGCAGGACAGTACAAGAGGGTTTCTGGAGACCATGTGAGTGAGCTAAGAACAGGGATGAGTGGTTGGCTGAGGTCTACTGGTGTGGGTCAAGCATGAATTGAAGGCCTCTGCAAAGGCCAGTTCATGGAGGGCACTGAATGAGCTCAGAAGGCAATGGAAAGCCATGGAAGAGTTTCAAGCAGACAGTAACCAGGTCAGACTTATGTTTTAGAAAGATGACAACATGGAAGATACACTGCAGTGAGGGACAAGAGTGGAGACAGGGACGCAGGTTTGGAGGACTACAGAGGTCTGAGCAGAAGACGACAGTGGGTGACAGCAGCAACGGAAATAGAGCCACTTAGACTGAGAGATATTTAGGAGAGAAACTCTACAGGGCCTGGGGACTGCTTGGCTTGAAGGAGGAAATGGAGGTGCGAGAGCATCAGGGTAAGGCCAAGAGTCTAGCTTGGGTCTCTGGAGGTGACCTCTCTGGTCTAATGTCTTGGTTTTTGTCATAGTAAACTATGATAAGACCTAGCAGGTCTAACCATCTCCAGAAGGCAGGAATGATATTTCCATCATTCCAGTCTCCCCCAGGGCTTGCAAGGCTTTGGTGTGAAGTTGAGTGTCGGTGAAAGTTAATAAGAGAACGTAGAATTCATCACAGGCAAAGCTCACTTGGACTCACACTTTATCCACAAGCCCCAATCCAAAGGGGGAGGGTATCAGTCTGCATTTTACAGTTCATCTACTCTCAGCTGCCATTGCCCCCTGCTTCTCCTCATCCCATGCCCAGCCTGGAGTAATGGCTAGTGTGCTGACCTTCTCTGCCTCCCTCGGTGTTCGAGAGGTGACAGAATGGTTTTGTGGATTTCTTCCACTGTTGGTCCTCTTATAAAGCAGGTTTTGGGAGCCAGGAGTTCGAATTCTGGCTGGGAAATGAGAATTTGGACCAGTTGACTCTCCAGGGTTAGTTCCCAGCTAGGGTCAAGGAAGCCTGAGGTGTATTCCTTCAGCATTTTGAGGTTTGAGGATTCCTCATTCCTGTCCCCGCCCCCGCCCCCCCCCCCCACACACATACACTCCAGGTAGCTGGGAGTTGCAGGTGGAGCTGGAGGACTTTAATGGCAACTGCACCTTTGTCCACTATGGGTCCTTCTGCCTCCTTGGGGAGGCAGATCACTACCAGCTGGTGCTGGGCAAGTTCTCAGAGGGCACTGCAGGTGAGCGACTGTAAGGTAGGTCCCTGCAATAGGGGAAGAAGGTGAGGGAGACTAGATTCTTTTCCAGAACGACCATAATGACCTCCATAATGACCTAGGGCAATTCCTTCCCCTCTGTGGGTCTCAGTGTCCTCATCTGAGAAATGGCAATCATGAGACAGGGTAGTACAAGAGTGAAGAATTTGGGCTCTGGAGGCAAACGGACCTGAGTTTGAATCCAGCTCTGTCGTTTACTGTTTCCCTGGGCAAGTCCCTTCTGCATTAGAGCCTCAGTTTTTCTTCTGTAAAATGGACAAGGAAGCAAGGAGGGAGGTCGTGGAGCTATCTGAAGCCCTGCTGAATGTTAGCATTATCTGCTTTGGAAGAGGAACCAGGGTTTTTTTTTTCTTCTTCTTCTTCAGAGAAATAGCAACCGTTAAGGAGACACTTGAAAGAGGGAAGTGGTTATGAAGAGTTGCCTCAGGGAAGCCCCCTTTCCTGCCCAGGCATATGAGAAGTCCCTCCCAGCTCTCCCTGACAGAGTTGCTCAGGCTGCTAATGGGAGCTAGGAAGAGACAAAGGAGCTTAGAGAGAAGCTGGGGATTCTGGAAGGGGACAAAGCAGACGGAGGAGCTGGTGGCTTTGGAGCCACAGTCCTGAATTCAAATCCCAGTGCCCTTGTGGCTAGCTGAGTAACCTTGGGCAAACACCCTGGCTCCTTGGCACTGCTGTTTTCTCATGGGGCCTGATAATGCTACCTCTCAGTTGCTCTGACGGTTCTGTGAGATCATCTTTTCAAGGGTGCTAGACATGGTGCCAGCACCAATGTTCCTCCCACGCCCTCCCTGCCAGGGGACTCCCTGAGCCACCACAGCCGGATGTCCTTTACCGCTTATGATGCCGACCATGATATGGCTGGGGGAAACTGTGTGGTCTGTCCACGGTGCCTGGTCGAATGGATCCAGTCTCAATGCACGCTATGCAATGTCTCAGACCACTGCCCACAAGTATGACATTGACTAGGCTTCAGGTCTTGGCATGGGCCACCCTTACCACAGGGTTCACATGATGCTTTGCTAGGGCACCCTGGCAGCCGGCACCCTTATCTCTCCTGTACAGCTTCCGGACCCTCTGCTACTCTTTCCCACTGCTAACTGCCTCTGCTCTCCTATCTACATTAAAAATAAACTTATTTTAACCCTTTCCTGGCTTACAGGACTCTTTTAATTACTGGGAAAAACTTGAAGGCAGAGCAAGGACATAGATTTTAGCTCCCCTTTCAAGGAAGACTTTCCTTCCAGTAGATGGAAGGGTCAGCCTCATAAAGTAGTGAAGCTTCGATCGCTGGAAAGCTGCTGTAGCCCAAGGCCTGGTGTTCTCCTTCAGGTGGGCAGAGAAATGTTTTTGCAGGGACTCTTTTCAGGTCCCACTGTCACATTCTAAGTAGAGGTCAAATGTTAGCTGATTGAATTCTGGGGACAGCAGCCCCCTGGCAAGAGGGCTCAGATGCCAAGTCTCATACTAGAGCTAATGGCAGGTGGAGGGACAGACTTCCCCCATTCCAATCCTTCCCTGTGCGCTTTACCGTGCTCTACACACCCTGATGTGTCTGGAGGTCCATTCACTCAACAGGTCCCTGCAGGACAGAACCTGCAGTTCACGCCTCTTCCCCAACTCCGGCCTGACCACACATCTTATGATGGCGCGCACGGGGGCACAGGATGTTCCAGAAGCAACTGAACTCAGAGGTTCTAACGGGAAAGGAGGGGGAGGAGAGGCCGAGTCCTGGGCCGCTAGGGAGAGGTGCCGCCTCGAGGCTGAGGGTGGAGCTTTCCCGGTCGGCCGGGAAAGGGCTTGGCCTGGCTACAAGTCAGGACAGGAGAGAGCGACGGCGCACGCTCTCCTGCGGAGTCAGCGTGGGCGGCACGGTCGGACCGATTCCCGGGATCTCCCAAGTGACTTTGAGCCACGGATCACTGGATGCCCCAAATTCCCGCGACCCAATTCCCGATTTCAGGTCCTCAGGACCTTTCAAGTTGGAGCCCGGATTTCGTCCTGAACTCCAGATTCCGGGAACGGGACCTCTAAACGGACTTCGGATCTCCGGTTCCTAGGAGATTCCCAGTCCTAACTGGATTACTGATTTAGAGATCCCTGGATCGGTCGTCCCTGGCTCCTGCTCAGCCCTGGGTGCCCAGAGTCGGGCGCTCGAAACCCGAGCGCCCCCGCATGGCGGGGCGGTGCCCGCGGCCCGAAGCCCTAGAGCGCGCAGGCAGCTGCTGGCAGGATCCGCTGGCCGAGGCCCTGAGCCGGGGCCGGTCGATCGCGGCGCCGCACGGCCGCAGCTGCGCCCGAAGCCGGCCGCTCAGCGTGGTCTATGTGCTGACCCGGGAGCCGCAGCCGCGGGTGGAGCGGGAGACGGGAGCCGAGGCAGAGCCTCTGCCCCTCCGCTGCTTGCGCGAGGCCTGCGCGCAGCAGCCTGGGCCACGGCCGCGACCTCAGCTGCGCAGCCTGCCCTTTGGGACATTAGCGCTGGGAGACACAGCAGCCCTGGATTCCTTCTACAATGCGGGTGAGAGCACGCTGGGGGTGGGGTCGAGAGCCGGGGTGGGGCTTAGGGGCGGGGCTTGGCGACTCCAGGGTGGGACTGAGATAGGTGCGAAATCTGGGAGGTTATAAGGTGAGCTAAAGCTGAGGGGCTCGAGGGGGGGGGGTGCCCCTGACGAAAGTGGAATTTAGGGCATCTAGAGCGCGGCCGGACTCAGGCTGGTACTTAGTGGACACAGGCCTGGTACCGGCGTTCAGAGTTGAGATTTAAGCACCCTGGGGTCAGCATAGTGCCTAGGGAGAGGCGCTAAGATTGGCCAGGCCTGGGAGCCGGGCAGTGTGAGGTATTTCAGGAGTGGGGTTGGAGAACTCCACCTCCGGATGATTTTGCATAGAGTTTAAGAGAACGGATTCTGGGAGGTGGAGCTTGGACTAGGAAGGGGACTATACATAGGGGGCTGGAGTTCAGGAGTCCTAGCATACTACTTTCCAGGATCGGGCTGGAGATGCAAAAAGGGGAACGGTGAGACTTGACCGACAAGATTCTGGGAGAGGAAACTAAGGTTATGAGGCCCCAGGAGCCCCGAGGCAATGCGTGGGGCTGGAGGCGGAGCAGGTCCGCTCAGGGGCGGGGCCAAAGGAGGCTATATTCCCGTGTGGGTCACCCCTTCCTTCCACCAACACTGACGTCCAGCCCGCCCCACCCATACTTATTTGTTTATCCAAGAGTCCGGGCACCGTGCTTGCAGGATGTGTACAAAATCGCAGCCTTACAAATGAGAAGGCTGACAGCCCTGGAGAACACAAAGACACACACAGAATCTTACACAGAGTCACAAACTACATTCATGTCAACACATAGGCCCTCACAGATGCTATGGCACATAAAGATTCAGTCACAGTAAATCTACACCTGGACACGGACACACATACAGATACTCACAGGCACACATACAGCACAGCACATCTACTCACTGCTGGTGCCAGCCCTTTTTCAAGAGATGGGGTTTAGGACCCAGGGAAGGGAACTTATGTGTTTGCCCAACTCTTACCTCTCAAATGGCCTAGAATAGACTCTGGGCTGGGCACAGCCTCTTCTCCTCTGTACTCAGTGCCCACAGGCTCTGAACAGTGGGATGAGGGTCCGAGCCCATTGAGCTCAACTTCTCTCCTGAAACACCACAGATACTAGTTGTGTGTGAGCGCCAGAGGGACCCTCAAAAGGGGAAATTGAGGCCAGGAGCAAAATTGGGTTCTGCTGGAGTCACACAGGAAGGCAGGAGGAGCCAGGATGGATCCCCAGCCTCCTTCTCCACCAAGCTGGGCTTGAGGGCTCAGGGCCTCCACTTGTGTACCCGCAGATGTGGTGGTGCTGGAGGTGAGCAACTCCCTGGCACAGCCCTCCCTGTTCTACCACCTTGGTGTACGTGAGAGCTTCAGCATGACAAACAATGTGCTTCTCTGCTCCCAGGCCGACCTCCCTGACCTGCAGGCCCTGCGGGTAGGTGGCCAAGTGGTTGGTGGGGACAGACACAGGACAGGGGTAGGGCATAACCAGAATACCAGTATTTGTCTGTTCCCTGCAGGAGGACATTTTCCAGAAGAACTCAGTGAGCAGAATCCAGCCCACACTCCAATGTGCCTTTGACCTCCCTTATGACCCCTGACCCCCTGCTACTTTTCTTGGCCTCCTCCCTAATACCTTCCTAATACCCCCTGACAGCTGTGTGATCCTGTGCTCTCAATTGCCTCCCTTGCTGAAGTGTGCCCCTTCTCTGCTATTCCAACTCCACTGGTGCTCACCTCTGACCCGCTCCCTGGTCCTCTCTAACCTGCTGACTTCTGACCTCTACTGATTCCTGCCTCCCTCCCACCAGGATTGTGTTGGCAGCTACACGCTGATCCCCTATGTGGTGACAGCCACTGGTCGGGTGCTGTGTGGTGATGCAGGCCTCCTGAGGGGCCTGGCTGATGGGCTAGTCCAGGCTGGAGTGGGCACTGAGGCCCTGCTCACACCCCTGGTGGGCCGGCTTGCCCGCCTACTGGAGGCCATGCCCACGGACTCTTGGTAAGAGAGACTTGGAGAGAGGGTGCACTAGGAGGAGGAGGCTGGAGAGGGTGGGGCTGGGCCCCACCATACCTTCTCCCTCCCTCCCTCCCCTGTTTTGGGCATCAGTGGCTACTTCCGGGAGACCATTCGGCAGGACATCCGGCAAGCCAGGGAGCGGTTCAGCGGGCAGCAGCTGCGGCAGGAGCTGGCTCGCTTGCAGCGGAGACTGGATAACATGGAGCTGCTGAGCCCTGACATCATCATGAACCTGCTGCTCTCCTACCGAGATGTGCAGGTGTGCTTCAAGAGGCAGTCAGGCTCCGAGAGGCAGTCAGGGTATAGCATTCAGTGTCAAGACAAACCCAAGGTCCGCTCCTGGCTGTGCCACTCAAATTATCTGACATCTCTGAGCCTCGGTTTTTAATGCGGATGATCATGTCACGGTCTCCCAATTATGAGGTCAGTGCACACAGCGGGTTCTCCGTGTAAGGTGTGGTGTCTGCACTACCTGCTATGTGAGAAAGATGTACAGAAGATGGCGGTGGGGCAGGTGGAGTGATGGGTGGGAGGGGACCCCGGCTCAAGATTTTCCTCAGAGTCTGGGGGCCAATTAGACTCAACAGAGGCCATCATGTGAGTGTGTGCTGTTCCCTCATGCAGGACTACTCGGCCATCATTGAACTGGTAGAGACACTGCAGGCCTTGCCCACCTGTGATGTGGCCGAGCAGCACAACGTCCGCTTCCACTACACATTTGCTCTCAACCGGTGAGAGGCAGAGCAAGGCTCGGGATGTAACCACATGGGAACATGGGTCCCAGCTGTGCGAGGTCATTGCTGTCTGGGATCAGTGCTGTTCAGGGAATTTGCTGATCACACTGATGTCAGATGGTCCTGTTGTTCTGTTACTGCTGCCGGGGTGGTAGTGGTAGTGGTGGTGGTACTGCCCTGGAGAGGTCACAGCTACCCAAGGTCACTTTTTCTCAGTTATTGCAGCTAGGAATCACTTCCTACTGTCAGGCCCCTGAAAAGGTCCCTCCTCTTCAGCATCTGGGGGTTTCTAGACAGAGTGGGGCAGGGCCATCAGGTAGATCCCAAGCCCATTTTTCTTTCCTGTCCCCTAGGAGGAACAGGCCTGGGGACCGGGAAAAGGCACTGGCTGTGCTGCTGCCACTGGTACAGTGCGAGGGCCCTGTGGCACCTGACCTATATTGCATGTGTGGCCGCATCTACAAAGACATGTTCTTCAGCTCTGGCTTCCAGGATGCCGAGTACCGGGAGCAGGCCTATCATTGGTAAAGGGCACAAGCAAGTGGGCAGTGGGCTGCGGGGTGGGACCGTGCCATCAGTCTAGCCCTGCATCCCTCCACCTGCCTCCCAGGTATCGGAAGGCTTTTGATGTCGAGCCCAGCCTCCACTCGGGCATCAATGCTGCTGTGCTCCTCATTGCTGCTGGGCAGTGCTTTGAAGATTCTGATGAGCTCCAGCTCATTGGTGAGCCTCAATTCTGCACCACTGTCTCCCCAACAGGGGCTCAGGGCAGGGAGTGGGAATATTGGGCTGGGGCTAGGACTGAGATCCCGTTTAGGACCTATTCTGCCTGAAACACACCTGGATCCTCATACCTGTCTTGGGCCTTCATGAGCCCTTAAGCCCATGACTGATCCTAAGCTCACACCTGTGTTCCTTCCACACACACTTGTTCCCAAACCCTTTCCTGTGCCTACTCCCGCCTGAGATCATGCCATACTTACATTTTCACCCATACCTGTGTTCCTGCCCATATGAATACTGTGGCCCACACGTGGGCTTTGCCCCCGTCTGCAACCACACTCACTAGGACCCATGCCCCTCTCTCCCAGGCATGAAGCTGGGCTGCCTACTGGCCCGAAAAGGCTGTGTGGAGAAGATGCAGTATTACTGGGATGTAGGCTTCTACCTGGGAGCTCAGATCCTTGTTAATGACCCTACCCAGGTGGTGCTGGCTGCAGAGCAGCTGTACAAGCTCAATGCCCCCATATGGTAGGTGGCCCCCTCTGCACTCTTGGCCTGACTTGAGCAGTCAGCTCCTGCACCTCTGTTCACTGGCACCCTAGCCAGAGCCCTGAGTTAATGACCTGGCCCTTTGAGACCAGTGCCCATGACACCCAATGCCCACATTCAGTCTACTCTCCCTGGCAGCAATAGCTGGTGCCTGGACTGAGTTGAGGACAAGGCTGTGCTTGCAGGTACCTGGTGTCTGTGATGGAAACCTTCCTGCTGTACCAGCACTTCAGACCCATGTCAGAGTCCCTTGACGGACCCCCACGCCGAGCCCACTTTTGGCTTCACTTCTTGCTACAGTCCTGCCAGCTGCTCAAAATGGCCAGTCCCCAAGGAGACCAGTGCTTGGTGAGGCTCTTGGGAATGGGGGGCCTGGGAGAGGGCAGGCCCCCTCTGCCATACTCCCCCACACCTCCTTGTCATCTGTAGGTGCTGATCCTGGAGATGAACCAAGTGCTGCTGCCTGCGAGGCTGGAGATTCAGGGCATGAACCCAGGGAAGATAGTGACCTTGAGCCTGCTGGAGCCTGAGACCCAGGTGAAGTTACCACTAAGCACCCTTTCTCTCAAGTCTTTCTTCCACCCCCAGACCTTCCTCCTGCTCCTGGGCACCTCCCCACCTCTGACTCTTTCTTCTCATAGGACGTTCCCTCCCGGTGGACCTACTCAGTCACCTCCATCTGTGGTGTCAGGTGAGGGGCTAGGCCTGGAGTGATCCAGGGCGGGGTGGCGCTGTTGGCCCACATGGCACTCACTTGGGCTCTTCTTCCCTTACTAGCCCCTCCAAGCAGGACGAGCGCTGCTGCTTCCTCTACACACATTCCCCGGCTCAGGATGTCCAGCTGTGCTTCCCCAGCGTAGGGCACTGCCAGTGGTGCGCACAGCCTCTCGGGGGTCGGGATGCTCGAGGGAGTAAAGAAAGGAAGGGTGCTCTCGACATAAGATGGAGACAGTTTGCGCCCGAGGTGCCCCTCCCGCCGACCTGACCTCCCCTACTCTCAGGTTCTGCGGTTTGATCCAGGCCTTGGTGACGAATCCGGATTCCAAAGAGGCGCCCGCCGAAGAGGCGGAGGGCGTGGGTGAGGTGCTAGAGGTGAGGCAGGGCAGCTGGGAGTTCAGGGATGGGAAAGGGCTGAGGGCCCTGCTGAATCCCCATCTCACCGGCTTCCGCAGTTTGATTACGAGTACACGGAGACAGGTGAGAGGCTGGTGCTGGGCAAGGGCACGTACGGGGTCGTGTACGCAGGCCGCGACCGGCACACGCGGGTACGCATCGCCATCAAGGAAATCCCGGAACCCGACAGCAGGTGCAGAGCTCAGGGCGCGTGGGCGGGACCGAGGGCCCAGGTGGGCGGGTCAAGTGAGCAGTACCAAGAGTTGCGAGGTTCGTGTGGGCGGGGCGGTAAACAGGGAACCGCTGATGCCTTAGTGGTCGGGCCCGAGTGGGTGGGCTCACGGACTCGAGAATCCCAGTCCAGTGGGGCCAGGCCTGTGGACAGAAAGTCCGGAATCAGGCAGACGTACTATGGTCTAGAGGGTCCTGTGGGTTGGGTGATAAGGTAAGAAAGGTCGAAAGGGGGCTTGTGGGTGGGGCAGATCCTGGGGGTGTGGCCTGACTGGTGCTGGAGTTAGGTGAGCTTCTCTACCCAAATCTAGCCTATTCTCTTCCTACCCAGGTTCTCTCAGCACCTGCATGAAGAGATTGCCCTGCACAAACGCCTGCGCCACAAGAACATCGTGCGCTATCTGGGCTCAGCCAGCCAGGGTGGCTTCCTCAAGATCTTCATGGAGGAAGTGCCTGGAGGTACCTGCCCTGCTGGGATGGGAATGGAACTAGAGGTGTGGAGTGTGGGGTTGGAGACAGGCAGGGGTGGAGAACCCTTGGGAATAAAGAACCTCAGCGTGTGTGGGTGGTGTAGCCTTGAATTAACTGATGCAGTGCAGTTGGGTGATGGAGTCTGGGTCATGGCATGGGTGTGCCTGGGCAGAGAGCTGTGGGCGGCAGTGATGACCTCAGACTCCCCCTGCCCAGGCAGCTTGTCCTCCTTACTGCGGTCAGTGTGGGGACCCCTGCAGGACAATGAAAGCACCATCAGTTTCTATACCCGCCAGATTCTGCAGGGACTCAGCTACTTGCATGACAACCGAATTGTGCATCGCGACATCAAGGCAAGCCCTGTAACTGGCCCATCCTGACTTGCTTGTAGGGGAGAAGGAGGAGATATGGCCCCAGACAAAGGCTGAGAGTTTAGAATTAGTGGGAAGACCCTTTGCAAAGGGTGGGGAATTCATCAAAAATGTTTCCTAGAAGAGAGAAGTTCCGATCTGAAGCCAAACATGCTGCCAGCTCCCAGAGAGGTGTAATGGGATGGCAGAGGGAGGAGGTCGATAGAGGCAGAGTCAGGCTGGGATTCTTAGGAAATGGGATCCTGGGGTAAGGTCCAGTTTTCTCATTGGGAGCCCAGCCTCTGAGCTCAATGTCTACTCAGGGGGACAATGTGCTGATCAACACCTTCAGCGGGCTGCTTAAGATTTCTGACTTTGGCACCTCCAAGCGGCTGGCAGGCATCACACCTTGCACTGAGACCTTCACAGGTAACAGGGTGTGAGGTGGTGTGTGAGGATCTTGACCTGGGGCCGTAGAACTCTGGCGGGCTTTCAGGGAATGGTACTTCTCCTGGGCATTGAGTTAGAGTCCTAATGGGGGCTAGAACCAGGACAGGTGATTGAGCCAGTGGTCAGGTGATGGAATCTAGAGCTTGGATAGCTGATGATGTTAAGTTTAATAGCTGAAATAGAGCCCGAAAGTGCTGATGAGGGCCAGAGTAGATGAGGTAATCCAGTACATATGATGGAACCTCCTGTGGGTGATGTAGTCCATGAATGAGATAGAGCCTGAGCGAGGAAACAATGACCAGGGTAGGTGATGGGAACTGTTTTGGATGATAGAGTTTAGGGCAGGTGCAGAGAACCAGAGGATGAGAGAGCCTCTGCCATCCCTGCATCGATAAAGCCTACATGAGCATTATTGCTACTGCTCCTATCCTAGGGACCCTACAGTATATGGCTCCAGAAATAATTGACCAGGGCCCAAGAGGGTATGGGAAGGCAGCTGACATCTGGTCATTGGGCTGCACTGTAATCGAGATGGCCACAGGTCGCCCACCCTTCCACGAGCTAGGGAGCCCGCAGGCTGCCATGTTTCAGGTGAGACCCCTCAGGGCCTGGCTCATGAGGTGGAGTGGGGACAGACTGAGCCTTGAACACCTCTAAACTTGACCCTTGCTTACCCTCCTTACCCTCTCCCAGGTGGGCATGTACAAGGTGCACCCACCAATGCCCAGTTCTCTGTCAGCTGAGGCCCAAGCCTTCCTCCTACGAACTTTTGAGCCAGACCCCCACCTTCGAGCCAGTGCTCAAGCACTGCTGGGGGACCCCTTCCTGCAACCTGGGAAGAGGAGCCGAAGTCCTGGGTCCCCACGACATGCTCCACGGCACTCAGGTACTTTGCAGATAGAGGGAGTGAGCACACTGAAGTGAGGGCAAAGGAGCCGTGGGGCTGAGCGGGCTGAAGGGGGCCCAAACTGACAGTCTCGTCTTTCCCTCAGATGCCGCTTCAGCTAGCCCTACTCCTTCAGCTGACTCAACCACCCAGTCTCAGACATTCCCACGCCCTCAGGCACCCTCTCAGCATCCACCCAGTCCCCCGAAGCGCTGCCTCAGTTATGGGGACACCAGCCAGCTCCGGTGAGAGCCCAGGGTCCTGGGGTGGGTTCACTTCATCTGGTTTTGTCCTTGTACTCCCTTCAGAGAAAGCCCTCCTTGGAGATCTGGGCACCTTGACCACTTGCAAGAATGGCATTTGGTGCCTACCTCCCAAATACTCTTACTTGTATTTAGAGTGTCCCCTCAGTGCTGGGCTTATCTTTTTTATCCCTGTGAGGCAAGCATGAAAGCCAGGGATAGAGCCAGGATTCAAACTCTAGGGAGAGGGTGGCTGGTTGGTATTGCTGTCCGCCCTCCATTGGCTGCTCCCTATTGCACGCAGGGTGCCTGAGGAGCCTGGGGCAGAGGAGCCCACATCCCCCGAGGAGAGCTCGGGGCTGAGCCTGCTACACCAAGAGAGCAAGCGTCGGGCCATGTTGGCCGGAGTGCTGAAGCAGGAGCTGCCCACCCTGGTGGAAAATCTGTACCTGGAGCAGGAACAGGTGGGTGGCCTGCCCCAGCACCCCCTGGTGGTCGAGTACGGGCGGGACTCCTACTGGCCTCCTCCACAACCCCAGCCCCCAACCAGCATCTCTTGGCTCAGGTGAGAATACCCACCTGTTGACGACCCGTCTCTTCCTTCTCAGGGTTCCCATGTGGGCAGGAATCATGTGGAACAGCTACTGCTCTGCCTCGGGGTGCACATCCACACTCCCAATCGCAAGCAGCTGGCCAAGGAGCTGCGGGCCCTGCAAGGGCAGATACGGGCCCAGGGCCTCGAGCCCGCACTTCTGCACGGACTACTCTTTGCATTCCCCGATGCGGTAAGGGAGCTTTCTCATTGTTGGGGCTTCCAAAGAAGAGGTAATGAGCTCCTTGTACTTGTGCTTGAGAATGTGCAAAGACTTGATATTGAAAGACTCCATGTCTTCTCTGTGAAGATAGAGCCATCAGGGAAGGGATATCTGCCCAGCCCCTCCTTTGATCGCCAAGCCCACCCACCTGCTTGCCAAAGGCAGGAGACTTTCCAGGCCTTCCCAAGTCAAGCCCCACATCTGTTTGAAGCTTAGCAGCCTCAGCAGCGTCCATCGTCCCTCTCCAGGTGAAGCAGATCCTCCACAGGCGCCAAATCCGCCCACACTGGATGTTTGTACTGGACTCGCTGCTCAACCGAGCAGTGCGGGCAGCCCTGGCAGTGCTGGGTCCAGGTAGGCCAGGGAGTCAAACCTGCGTGTGTCCGAGGGTGTGGCCCTTGGGGGCCTATTGAACACAAATGAAGCCAGCAAAGGGCATGGTCTCCAGGCTAGGCCAGGGCGGGAAGGAGCCTGTTAGAAGGGCAAAACCAAACCAACATCTCCCAGACTGACACTGCCTGACCAGTGCACAGAACCCCAGGCCCTCGGCTGGTATGTGGGGGTCCTGAATGGGTGTTCTGGCTCTGTCTGAGCTCACTTCACGCAAATTGGTAGATGCAGAGAAGGATATAGTTCCACCGAGGTTAGAGGAATTGAGTAAAGAGGAGTCCCAGCCAAAGCAGCAGGAGAGCCCAGTCCAGCAGAGCCTGCTCCCAAGAGATCCTGAACAGGCCCCGCAACTTCTGATGGTGCAGTTGAGCCTCTTGCGCACGGAGACTGAGAGGTAAGACTCCTGGGATCCATCCACAGCCTTTGTGCCAGCTTCACCCCCAATCTCCCTCTATTTTACTTGCCCTCTGCCCTCTAACAGGCTTCGAGATGTCCTGGTTGAAAAAGAACGGGAGTGCCAGGCTCTGGTGCAACAAGCTCTACAGCGGATGAATGATGAGGCCAAGACCTGTGCCTTGGCCTCAGAACCCCCAGGTGAGCGGAACCTGGCTGGAGGACACCAATGGTAAGACAGGTTCTGGCAGGAGGCACCCCCTGCATTCCATTTGATTTCTCCTTGATAGCTGCTGGTGCAGTGGACCAGGGCCTGGTGCAGTGGCTACAGGAACTGAATGTGGATTCAGGCACCATCCAAACGGTGAGGGGAAGAGTGCTGGCTATCCCTAAACCCCACCATTTACCTTGTCATACAGAGAATCTTAATGTTGGATGACTACTTAGTATACCCCATAGAAAGGGGTGTGATCGGCCCTAGCATGTTGGTAGAATAGAAGTAGCCCCTGGGTCTCTGGATACATCTTTGATTTTCTGTTTCTGTGTGTGGGTCTGTCCACAACCAGTTGCTGAGCCATAGCTTCACCCTCCATGCCCTACTGACCTGTGCCACTAGAGATGACCTCATTTACACCCGCGTCAGGTATGTCCTGGGCCCTCCTGTGATGACCCATGCATATAGCCTCATGGTGGCCATACCCTGATCCCCAGCTATAGGCCTGCCTAGGTTTCTCTGAAAACTACAGTGACACCAGGTTCCCTTGGGGATAGAGGGGGCATCAGACAGACAGTGGATACCAGAGAGAGCTCAGCTTCTGGCTGAGCCACACTGAGCTTACTGTCCCCAGGAGAGGGATGGTATGCCGCATCTGGAGAGCCATCTTGGCACAGCGAGCAGGATCCATGGCCGCTACCCCAGACCCCTAGGAGGCTGAATGAGGGGATCAGAGGAAGGAGGCCAAACCCAAAGATGGATGAATGAAGAAGATACAGCAACTTCTGACATACCTATCCCAGGACCCAGGGGCCACTAAAGGAGGCCAGGTGGGTGGGGGCCCGGGCAAACCAACCACAAAGATGCCTCAAGCTCACTGAGTACCTTTAGGCAAAGACTATTAAACAGAACACTTTTGTACGCTTGGGCCTTGGCAACTTCTGAAGTATGGGGGGAGGTGTGTGGGACCATCTCTTTAATGTCTGAGTCTGAAGTGCCTTCCCCTGGCTCCCTTCAGCTTCCCTGGTTCTTTCCTGCCATCACCCCCATCCTCCCTACCCTAAGCAGACATCAGCCCCTTTTTACCCTTAGAATAGACTTTATTGACTTTGGCCAAGGGCAGACCCTGAGATGGGGATCCAGAGAGGGGTTTGGTAAGGCCTGTCAGGCAGCTATGTCCTAGGGACCAGGTTGGTTCTGAGGGGCAGAAGGCCATCCACCCACTCGCATGGTCGCTCTAGGAGTGTCTGCCACAGGTGCCTCTCCTCCGGTGTAGAATCCATCCAGGGCACTTGGAGCCCATAGCTGCTCCCTGGGCAGGAGTGGAGGGCATGGTCAGGTTGGACACCCCAGGTCCCAAGGAACACCTGCCTGGCCCCAGATTATGCACTGACATCTCCACTTCTCAGTGGACACCAAAGCTCACAAAAGGGCAGAGAAGTGTCCAAGGCCACACATTGAGCCCCTGCCTCCCAGCATCGGTTCCCCCCAGGGCCCTGCCCTGCTCACCGGTGCCCAAGCTGAGCCGTGTGCCCCCCAGCTGGTGGCTGGCCAGGGCCCCATGGTCCCAGAGGGAGAGCTCAGCACAGGCCTGGCGCAGGTCAGCAGGCTCGAAGCCATCATAAACCATGGTGTGGTTGAATACAGGGCTCAGGCTCTTTCGTACCACCCTTGTCCTTTGGCGGCTGGCCCGGCTGTCATCAGGTAGCACAAAGCTGTGGAGAAGGTGGGCTGGTAACAAGGGGCCACCCCCTCACACTCCCCAGAACCAACTAATAACTGACTCCTACCTGTACTCTCTCACAATGTCCATGTCCTCTGGCCCCTGCCTGAGGCCTGGCCTCAAACTCTCCTACCCTGGGACTTTTACATCTGCCTCCTTTCAGATCTCCTGCCTTTAAAAGTTACAACTCCTATTTACAGGACCCCAGAGTAATGTCTCTGAAAGGCAGTTCTGCTACTCCCCACTCAATGACCTTCTTCAGCTCCTTGTTGTCCCCAGAAGTAGTTTCCAAACTTTAAAGCCTTAGAGCCCTTTCTGCAAGATATTGCTCAGAAGGGCAAAACCTAAGAGAAAAACAATGTCTTTGGTTGAAGCAGAGCTGGGAACTCAGAACCTGATTGGACTACCTCCATGTCACTCTCTGAAAGTGGGACAGCACCTAGAGATACCAGAAGAGCCCCGCCCCCCCTTACTTTGAAAACCACTAAACTGCAAGCCCCACAGCTTGGCCTTCCAGGTCTTCCATGGAAGGGCCGCTGTGACCTCCCATGTCTCAGCCTCAGCTCTCCAACGAATTCTATAGGTGCCACTCTGAAATGTAACACCTCAAAAGTGTCCTCAATTCTGTCGACTGCAGGCCTTGCCTCAAGTGGTCTGTCCCCTTCACCCCTATTCACTGGTCAAAATTCATACTGGGGAATCAAGGGTGGGTGTTTAGAAGGGGTTTGTCAGAGGTGGGAAGCTCCACTTCAGGCGAATGCCCCTCACCATTGTATGTAAGTATCCAGGGGTCCTGAACGACGAGGCACGAGGTCATGAGCTTCCTTCACCCAGAAGTGAATCTCCCCGCTCGGGGGCAGTCCTGCGCCTGCGGAGAGGCTTGGTTCAGGCCCCGCCCACAGACAGAGTCCCGTCCCCACATCCTTGTGAGATAGAAGTCCCCAGCCTCCTAGGGCCCGTCCAATTTGGCCTCTTGGGGGCGGTCACTCACCCTCGGAGCCTGCGGGGACGTACTTGAGAGACAGAGAGAGCTGCCCGCGGCTGGGAAGGTCATCTGGAGAAGGCGGGACCTGTGAGAGGAGAGCTGTCAGGGGACAGGGGCAAACTCTAAGGGAAAGGAACCACAAGGGGGTGGAGTCTCCAGACACCGTTGGGGCATGGTTAGCGGGAGGTTGGGGTCTGTGGGGTGAGGTTTCAAGAGAAAGGCCCGGGGAATACAAGTACCCCCATGAAACCAGCCATCTGGGGCCAGATTTTTGCACCTGGTCGTAGGATTGAAAGGCCAAAGAGAGGCTCTGCCAAAGGAAGGTCTGAGGGGGGCTGGGGGAAGGCCCAGTGGGGTGAAGGAGGACGAACTGTGTCGCGGGTCCCTCTACGCAGGCCAGCTGCCTCACCCGGGGCTGGAGGGGGAGCCAGATGGCCCCGGAGTTCCACTCCCACGTATCCAGTGGCACTTCGACTTCTCCCAGAAAGATGTTGCGACCCAGGCTTTCGTGGTGCCACACAGACAGGCTCAGCACGCGGCCCCGGAGCTCGGCCTGCGGGACGGAGTACTGGGGACAGGAGGTGCGCTTTAATGGAGCACCGCTGTCGGCCTCGGCTTCAGCGTTGCGGGAGTGTTGACTGGGGCTTGTCCTATCACACTCCTTGCAGGATGGAATCCTGGGGAGCCCCGAAGGGGATTAACGGGGGTCTGGGCTAGCGCCGTGCCCACCGCTAGACTCCCTGTCATTCCTCCGGCAGAACGGAGGACCAGAACAACAGTAAAGACGATACTATGGCTACCCCTGCCACCCGGCTCCCAGAGGAAGGGACGTTGGTTTTATGAGTGGCGGGCCGCCGGTCGTTGCAGCCTCACCCGGAGAGTCTCGTTGAAGACCGGGTTCAGATTCCGTTTCTTCACTGCCGTCTTACGCTTGCTCTGCTTATCCGGGAAGAGGTAGCTTTTGACGTAGCTGCGGCGGGGGTTGGGGGTGGGGGGAAGGACAGGAGATAAAGAGGGGACCCTTCCGGCGCCTCCTCCCCAGCCCTAGGGCTTCCCTAGCCACAGCCCGAAACACAGCTTCCCGTGCCGGGCCTCGTACAACGCTTTACAGGTGTCATCTCGCTCAACCCACGCCTCCCAGGAACCCTGCGACTCGAGCATTTTGAAGATGAAACTGAGGCTAAGACAAGTGGTGGGGCTGGGCGGTGAAAGCTGCTCTCAGGAGACCCCGCCCGCCTGGGTGGGGCACTCACGGGTCGGAGCGGCGGCGCCGCGCCGCAGCCAGGTTCTGGCACTGAATCACGTGCACGCGCAGCTCGGCGGCATCCAGCTCGTAGCGCAACGCGAAGTGCACGGAGCCGCGCACCTGCACGGCGCCCGCCTCTGCCTCCCCCGACAGGCTCATCTGGCTGCCGCTCAGCTGCAGGCGTGGCGGGGGCGGAGGGAGGGAGGTAAGGGTGGGGTGTAGGCTCACATCGGGGCCGGGGAGCGCAGAGGGAGCATGGGGGGCAAAGGGAGCTGACGAGGTAAAAGGCACTGCGAGGTAGCTTGCCTGGGGGCTGGAGTGTCAAGTTCAGGGGCGAGGGTGGGGTCAGGCAGGGGCTACGGGTCAGGATATGAGGAGGGGAGGCGGCCGGCACCCTGCGCGCTTTCCTCTCCCTCACCGTGGAGTTGAGGCTGGATACCGAGGAGCTGCTGCTGAGCATGCGATCGAGTGAGGGGCCGGGACCCGGGGTCTCCTCCCCGTTCTCCAGTATCTCAGACACTGCCTGGATCTGGGGAGGGGGGAAGTGACAGGGGCGTCTCCATTTTCTATTTTCTAGCCCCTTGACGGACCGCGCTCTGTCCTGGACGGCTCGCTCCCAGCCCATAATCCGCTCCGAGTCTTGAGAGTAGCCGCAGGCCGCTCCCGCCTACCTGGACTGGGGACAGCTGCGGCTCCACCTTTTCCCTGGACTGTGGCTCCTCCGGCTCCGGATCCGCCTCCTCGTAGACCTGTGCAAGCCCTGGGTCTGGGGCTGGGGTGGGTCAAAACTTGCTGAGCCAGCAGCCCCTTCCACCTCCCACAAGCAAATTCAGAGGGACTGGTTTACAATCCCCATGACCTGCAGATTCAGACCCCAGTGCTGCCACGGGGTCGTTCACAGAAACCACATGCTTCCCTCACCCCCAACCTGGGGAGGAGGAAGGTCACCACTGGTGGTTGGGGACACTTAGAGTTGCCTCTGATCACAACCTCTCCGTGCTCCCCAACACACACCCTCCCACTTACCTTCCTGGGCTTGGGGCTCCTCAAGATCTGAAGCCTTTGGGGGGACATATGGTGAGGGGAAATCAAGTCCCTGAAAGGAGCAATGGGTAGAGGACACAGTGGGGTCAAAGGTGATAATTGTGTCAAAGGTCAGAGGCTCCAGCTGACTACCCCAGTTTGAGATTTAGCACAGCCCTCAGGGCAGGGTTGGCAACTAGCTGCAGACCAGTTGGGCCTGTACTTGACACTCCTTCCCCGTTTAGCACCCGCCCTGCCAGTCCCCCAGGGTCCCATTGGTAGGGAGCAGTAGTATGTGAGTCCTGGACCTCACCTAGCTCAGTCCCTACTCCTCCAGTGATTGCTGGTTTCAGAGATTCCCTTAGAGGTCCATACTGCCATTTAACAGAAGAGGATGACATAAAGGCCCAGACCAAGGTTTCCTGATTCTCAGGCTGAGGCTCTCCTGCACATCCCACCTCCACCGCAGCGGCACTGTACATTTATTCATTAGTTCATTCGGTCACTCATTACTCACCTCAGCCTCACTGAGCCTCTCCTGGGGGTCCTTTCCTATGGGAAGCCTAGGAGTAGGGAGAGGTGGTTTTCAGGGATCTGACCCGGGTGACTGGTAGGCACTCTCCCCTCCCTGCCACACCTCCTTACCTGGGCTCCATCTCCCCTTCAGTCTCTTTCCCAGCAGTCTCAGGCTCCCTATTGCTGCCTAGAGCCTGGTCCCCTGCATGCAGGTGATAAGTTCTGTGAACTCCTTTCATAGGAAGTCTGGCCCTGGGAAGTGTGACCCACCTCCTGTAGCCCACCAGGGGGGTGGTGCCCACCCAAAGGCACATAGCACCAAGGGCAGCTGGGACTGAAACCCATAGGCTCTCTCCCTGTCAATATATACCCGGTACCCCAGGCTGCACAAGGCCTGCCCTGTTCTGGGGATCTCCTCTCACCCCTGAAGGTCTTCTTCTTGCGGATAGAGGCTCGGACAAGGTCAGAACCAAGGTAGGCATGATGGTGCCGTTGCGCACGTGCTTCCTGGAACCAGTCCCCCGTCAGGATTTTCAGCTGCTCAGGGTCTGCCAGTGAGGCCCGGAGCTTGCTGGTGGATAAGGGAGGCCATAGCTGTCACCACTCACCCAACCAACATTCCTGCTACTCACTCTGTGCCAGGCCCTCTACCTGGGCCCAGGGACACAACAGCACATCAGACTGGATCCCTGCTCTGGAGGAGCACAGGATGGTGGGGAGACCAAGTCCAGAATAGACAAGTATACTATAGTGAGGTAGGTGGCATATGGATGTAAGAAGGGCCAGATTTGCCTGTGGGAATCCAGGAGGGCTTCCCAGAGGAGGCAGCATTTAAATTGCTTCTTAAAGGACAAATTGGCATTCTCTAGGCAGAGAAAGAGAATTATTATTAAAGTGACTACTGTGCATAATCCCTCCTAGTCCTATGAAGTAGGGGTCCTTAGCCCCATTTTACAGTTGAAGAGAATGGTGCTGGGGAGGTCAGGTGAGTTGCCCACGGCTACATAGCTAGGAGGTATCCATCTCTAACCACTACTTGTAAGTCCCTTGCACTTCTGTTATCATGCTCTTCCAGGAAGAAGAAATCGCCTAGAAGTGAAGGGTGGGTGTGTTCAGGGACTGTGGAACAATGGGGTGGCTATGGTAGACTCTGTATGTGTGTCAGGAGTTGGAGTTACTGGTGAAAGATGAGATGGGGGAGGCTGTAAGGGGCCAATCAGAGAGCACTTGTGGACCACACTTTGGAGCTTGCCCCTGACCTGAGGTGCTGAGGAGCCATGAGAGGGTTCAGCAAGGGATGTTAAGTACAGATCTGAGGAGCTCCAGCTGTAGCATGGCAGGTAAGCTGGAGGGGGCAAGCTTGGAGGTGGGAAGGCTGGCAGGGAGCTGATGCAGCCTCCCTGATGAGCTGAGCTGGCCAGGGGGTGAAGGGACCAAAGGGCAAATACAAGAACTACCCAGGTATCTGATAGGCCACATGTTGGTGGGGGCCACCCCAGTCCCCCAGTGCCTGAGGCCCCTTCCTCACCTGACCCGCCCCTCTTCCAGCTGGCGTAGATAGGCATCTCGCTTCAGGACTTCAGCAATGACCTCCTGTTCCTCCTCTGTCAGAAAGCTGAGGTCCAACAATCCACTGGCCTCAGGTTCAGGCTCATGTGCCATTAGGAGGCAAGACGGGGCCCAGAGCCCCTCTTGCGATGGGAGGCCCCTCTGGGGCATCAGCTAGGGCTGTGACCCTCCTGGGCACACATGGATCCTTGGGAGGCAAACCAGGGGTCAAATCAAACCCTGCCCAAATACAGAGCATGTCCTAGAGCCGACTGCCCTTTTTGGCCCAAATAAATGTCAGGTGGTGGGCAGAGTACAGCCCCAGGAAGGCTGAGGTCAAGGTGGCGTGAGATGCACCCATGGACACACGCATACAGTGGCCCATAAATACACTCAGGGACACAGTCAAAGGTGTGTACAGAGACACAAATGCACACATACTGATACATGTAGATACAACTACCCACAATGAGAAGTACACCTGGTCACACATGCACACTGATACCTGTATAAAGACAGGTGCACACACACCCATTCCTCCATGAAGGGCCCTATGTAGTCATAGGCCCAGACCCAGGCCCAAACCAAGAGAGGAAGCTGACAATCTTAAACCCACACACAGGTCTGTGCACTCAAAGGGAGGCAGGATCTTCCAGGTGGGTTCACCTGCACAAGACTTACATCCTGGGACAAAGACATGTCCCTAAAGACCAATCGCACAGACTTTTCCACATACACATTGCGCCCCCTGGACTGTGAGCTCCTTGAAGGTAAGGATAGGGTCTCACCCCCAAAGCCAGTACTTTACACACAACAGATGGTTGGTAAAGTTTGAATAAAGACAGAAATACATCTGCATACACCCAGGAATGTACACAGAGAAATGCATACCCAAACACACAGGCACACACACATATCTGCTCACCCTCATGCCCTGGAACATTTCAAGCTGGGTCCCCTCCTTCTACCCTTCACCTCCACCCTGCCATGGCCCATTTGGCCTTCCTGTCTGAGGCAACCTCCTCCCCAGCCTATACCTCCAACTTCCTCCCCCGTGAGGTAACCACCGCACCCACTCCCACAGGCCTCCAGCTCTGCCCTGTTACCCTGATCCCCAGGGTCCCTTACTGGGGCCACATGGGTCCCCCACTTCCTGCCCCCCTCCCCCTGTCCCGCCCCAGGATCTGGCTGGTGAAGGCTGAGTGCTGGCAAAACAGCTCCGGCTGCTCAGGTACCACAGTGACTCCGGAAGCAAAACATTTGCCCAGCCCTGAGGGGCGTGTGGACGTGGCAAGGGGCCCAGGACTGAGCCAGGGGGAAAGCAGAGCTGTAGCCTGACTCTTTCCTCTCCTCACCGCCCCTCCCATCTCCTCCCATGCCAGAGAACCAGGCAGGGCTGCGATAGGAAGGCAAGTCTTGACTTGTGTCTGCCACCTGTACTCTGTGCACTCCCAGCTGAGTCAGTAACCAAGCCAGAGTGAGCCATTTCCCAGGCTGCCCACCCGCCTCACCCAGGAGCCTGAGGTTCCTGCTCATCTCAGTCGGGCACCCAGTATAGGGCACCCAGTATAGCGCTGTGTGAATGCCTGCATGCTCAACATTAGCGCTAGTTCCCACGCACCTGCTGGGTGTTGCAAACGCACGGTTTGGTGTTCTTCTGCGGCTGGTGTGTGAGCCCAGGGTCGGTCTGGCAGGCATGCCTGCATACAGTGGGTCTATGAGTCTGTATATTTTGTGAGTATGAATATTGTATCACTGTAAATCACCCAACACATGTATGGTGTGTTCAGTGACTTTCTGGGTGACAGCGTTGTGTGCACTGTGTATTTCCTCTTGTGCTATATGTGTGACTGGACCGCGTGTTGTAGTTGCGTACTCTGGTGCCTCAAGGGCCACCAGGTGTGTGTATGTGTGTAAGTGTGGAGATGGGGGGGGGCGGGACGCCCTGCAAAATTGACCCTGCTCTTGTCTTCAGGTCTGCCTGGGGCTGGGCTGTGGGCATCTGAGCCTAGAGTCCCTAGCAGCAACTGCTTTTCTTCAGTCACCTCTCTTTTCCAGAGGCAGAATCAAGTGTCTGATTCGCCCCGTTCTGTTTCAACACTGCGGGACAGCTCCATTGGTCAATATAAGGGCCTGTACATCTGTCTGGCTGTTCCAGTCCCAGGTACATACCTGCCTCCCCGACCCCAAGGTCCCAGACGGTGTTCAGGATAACAGGTGGCAGTGCCTGCCCCTCAGGACACTGGCAGGGGACCCCTGTCCCGAGGTGTGTTACCTGTAGGGGTCCAGGATGGAGGGGACACCTTCGTGGGGTGGCCGAGTTTCAGGGACCAGGAGAAGAGCAGTGAGGAACTCAGGCTGACTCAGCCGCCCGCCTAGCAGAGTAGCTGCCCCACCAGGGGGAGGAAACACCTTCTCGGCAGGGCCGGATGCAAAACCAGGCCTGGAGTTCAGCTCCCCAGGGGTGCGCTTCAGCCTCTGCTTTTAGAAAACCTAGAGCTGATTTGCTGGGTGGGAGATGCCTAGGTCTTGGTCCCACTTCCACTGTGGACCTACTCTGTAAACTGCTGTCACCCCTCAGGGCCTTGGTTGTCCCATCTGTAGAATGGGTAGCAGCTCCACCCTGCCCACTGAGTTGCTGATAGGAACTTGCTTTGAAAGTCAGACAACCCAGAGTAGTTCCTACTCTGCCACTGTGTGACCTTGAGCAAATCTCTTAACCATTCTGAGCTGCAATTTCCTCCTCAGCAAACTGTGGGCAGCAGAGTGCAAAGAGATCATTAAAAGGGAAATGAAAGTGCCGGGCACAAATTGGCATAGGGTGAGTTCCAGGTGTCTCCTCTCCAACATAGTCCCTTTTAATGACCCCTGCTCCTCCATGTCCACGTACACCTCTTGGGAAGTGCAGGTCACTGCAGAGCTGCTTTCTCTGCAGCCCTGGGCCCCATCTGTTTGAGGAAGTCTGGACTCTTCCAGGGCCAAAATGAGGCTCCCACACCCCTCTGTCTCTAGGGAGCCCCTTTGAGCACCCCATTCTTTTCCCAGACTCTGCCTCACCCTGAGAATGGGTTTGGGCCCTAGATTATACTTGCTTCAGGACTGTGAACTGAGGCCACACCCAAGCTTCTGATTCCCCTAAGTCTGCTTCATTCCACTCTGCCCGTCTTGGTAGCCGCCCTTCCTGTCGTCCTCCCAGATCCCCAAGAGGAGATGGGGCAAGGAATGGACTCTAAACTAAACACCCACCTTTTTTCCCTCATCAGAACTTGCTCCTGAATGTTTCTACCACTCTGAGCCTCTACCCTCCAACCTAAAGTCCAGACTTCCCCACTTATTTTTTTGCAAGTCCATCTTATTTTCTGGGTCTCTTTATTCATCTGTTAAACAGGGGTAATAATCTCTCCTTGGATGATTTTCACTACAATTTGATGAGATTTCTGCAGGCCTTCGTAAATATACATATACTTCTGCATGCAATATCCATTGAGTGTCCGCGTGGGAGGGGTTACTGTGATGCCCTTCTCCTCCCTCAAGTCTCCCAAAATGGAGGGAGAGTGGCAAGAGCATCCTTACCAGTTCCCATCCGGGTCTGGCTTCTCCCAAGGATGTTTTTCTAGACCCCAGCCTCCCACCTCTCAGCAGCCCTCACCCCTGGAAGGCATCAAACTCCGTTCCTTACTCTTCTGGCTTCTGAATTTCCCTTCCTCTCTCTGATCCTTATAACTGTGACTCTGACTCTGATGCTTCTGTCCAACTCTTGTGAACAAAACCTGAAGACTAGCTCCTCTCCATCTGAAACCTCTTATCTCCAAGTTTCCATTTCTGTAAATGCCTGCCCCCCCCACGCAGTCCTGGTCCCCTAGGCCTCCTGCTGCTTCTTGCCAGTCACCAGACTGCCCCCACTTCCCTCCAGGTGAGCATTTTCCCACCTGCCCCCTAACTCTCCCCCATCTGCCCCTCCCTCCCATTCCCAGGTGGTCTCAGTCCCTGCCCATCCTCTACTGGAAGCATGTCCTCCCCTTCTCTGGGCCTCCACACTCAGCCCCTCCAGCCCTTTATTGCACAGCTAGCTGTCAGAGGGCCCTGTCAGCACCCCACTTTGTCATTCTTCAGCTTTGGAAGGTTCCAGCAGACAACCAGGGTAACCCTGTGACCCTTTAACGAATCCGCTCCAAACCAGCGCAGCCTCCCTTAGATACTTTCACTGACATAAGTCCCATCATTTTTTAAGAATCTATCCTTGCAGGCTGCCCAAGCCCTGAGCTTGACTCTCAGAACCCCACCTGGCTCAGACCATCCTGGTCTCCTCCTCTCTCAAAGGCTTACTACAGACTGCTTCCTGTCTCTTCAACACCCCAGGCCATCTGTGCTCCTTACTCCTCCACTGCAGAATGCTTTCCCCACCTCTCACGCCTGCTGGGGGTGGGGGGCTGCATGCCTCTGCATTGCAGCTCGTTTCTAGGCAACTCCCCACGCTCAAGAGGTCCCAGATCTGGGTTAAAAATATGGCTCTGCCACATGGGCCCCGTGGCCTTGGATCAATGAAATCTCTGGAAGTCTCTCTTTTCCTTTATAGGACAGGGACAATAATAGCCATCTTGTAGGACTGTTGTCAGGGGTACTTCTCTCCTCTGCTTCACAGGGCCCCAGTCCTTCGGAAAAACAGCCCCTCCCCACTTTTCCCTCCTTGTGCTCCAGTGAGGACATCCCACAGGGTGGTTCCATGTGAACATGGTTCCATCTTCCTACCTGTGACTTGGGCAAATCAGTTTAATTCTCTGCTTATTTCTTCATTTGTAAAATGGGGATAGTACACCTACCTCATAGGGCTGTGGTGAGGATAAACGATATGATACTTTGTGATGAGGCCCAGCGCATAGTAAGCATTCAGTAACTGTTGGGTGATTGGGTGATTGTCATGGCACCCATTTATCTCCTGTCTCTGCAAAGCTAAATGAAAATTCTGCTAGGCAGAAGCAGGCCTTAAATCTTTTTTTGTATCCATTTTGCTGTGGTTGTCCTTTGTGCTGGAACTTTTCCCCCTCAACTCTCAGATGGACCCCAATATGTGAATCAGAGTTTTGAAAATGGGATTGCTCTGAAGTGGGGGAGGGGGTACCTCTGCCAAAAGGACCCCCTGGCTTGGAAACCACAGCAGGGTCTGAGATCAGCTGACACCTACCTGACCCAGGGCTGAGGACCAGCAGCTAGAGCTGTCCTCAAGGCCATCCTCGGGATGAGTACGAAGGGCCCTCAGGATTCAGCGGTCAAAGCCTTTTGCTAGTTCAACTGAGTGACACAATCTCTGGAAGACTCACTCTTTTCCTTTATGGAACAGGGACAATAACAGCCATCATTTCCAAGTTAGGAAAGACTGCATCAGGGACATGGATTTTAAGCTGAGCCTTGGGAAGAAAGGCCACAATTTTAATAGGAGGAAAGAAAAGGACCAGAAGCGGGGAGGTGCTGGAGAGCAAGGTGTGTGGAGTGAGCATGCCAAAGAGAAGTGGATGTGCCATGCATCAGGACAGTGACCCAATCACGGGATCGGCATGAAGAACTTGGCAATGTGACCAATGGATATGGTGGGGGCCAGGGGCTGGGACAATTTTTTGGGCTTATCCCAAACTATGTGCCCTAATTGAGGGGATAGGTCCAGGGCTCTGGTCCACTCCAGCCCCAACTCCCAATCCTACTCCCCAATTCCTTCCAGTAGGGAGTATGGGAGGGGTTTCGATATTCACTTGCTTCGAGGAAAAAGCTTTGGGATTGCGGATGACTAATGCACGGGAATTCCTAGAGCTTGGGTTCAGGGCAGGATGTACTTGAGGGATGCCGACATCCCTGTAAACTCCAGGCACTGGATAAGGACTCAACCAGATTCCTTGCCAGGGGCAGAGGTACCCAAGGACACCCGAGGTAATGCAAGCTGAAGGGATGAAGGGACCACTGAAGGAAGAAAACAAGGACAAGGCACTGATTGAAATTAAAACTATTTATTGTACTGCCCAGGAAGCCCTGCATAACGGAATCTATGGAGCGGGAGGGGGGCGGGCAGCACAGGCCCTTCCCACAAATTGAAGAGAAGGGGGAACTGTGTTAGGTAGGAGGAAATAGCTCCCCTTCAACTCCCTGATGGCGTTGGCTGCTCTGATGGCCCCCCTACATCTTGGACCCAAGGGGTACCATCACCAGCGTGAGGTGCCAAGGTTTGTTTACATTGCTCTGATCTAGAGGGAGTCACTCTGGACACATCAGGGTCACTCATTTCTCCAGCCTGGCTGGGGAAGCCTGGGCCCGAACTATAGGCCCAAGTGTTTGAAGGCCCTGGGAGAGTGGGAAGAGGGGGCTGCATGGGCTGGAGGACCCCAGGAGATGGGGCACGAACTACCCCTAGTGTAGCTTCTGGCAAACACTGGAAGGGGGTGTCTATCCAGCCCTCTGGGACCATTCCAGAAGTCAGTGGTGAAGGCCCCAGACCACCTTAGCCTATGGAGACTTCTTAGTGTACCCACCCACCCCAGGACCAGAGCCCTGGCAGAAGGACAGGCTCTAAATCCAGCTCTGGCTGCCGTGTCTGGTGGGTCCAAATGTCCTCCCCTCCCCACCAGGAACTGGGCTGAGGCGGAAGGAGCCCAGCACAGTGGCAGGAGCCACTCTACAGAGGGAAGCTAAGGCCTTTCCAACAGATGAACAAGGAGGGTGCCTCAAGCACTGAGGTCACAAGCCTGAAAGGGGGGTCAGGTAATTTCTGAGTGACCAGCGAGACACAACACACAAATATCCCTGCCCCATGCTCATCCTCAGCCCTATTCCATCCTACCCCTGGGTCAAAACCGGCAGGTCCATCTCTGCCTTTTGGGGTGAGGAGAAAGAATCTGCCTTCTCTGGAGCCTGGTAGGTCCAGGGCCATTGGCCAGCCATCACCGTAGGTTAAAGACCAGGCTGATGGTTAAGATGATGCCCAGGAGGAGAACGAAGGGCAGCCAGGTCTTCACGAAGGCCCCAACGCTGACAGAGAGGAGAGAGGGGAACATGGGTGGGAAGGGCCTGGTGAGCGCTTGTGCCACCCAGAGCCCCGTCCATCCAAACCCAGAAGAGGCTGCTGCCCCTGAAGAAGCTCCTGGAACCACTCCCTCACCCCCAAACTTGGTCAACCAAGGAGCTGGGCTGAGCCTGGCACCTACTCTGGAGGACTGCCAACCACGGTCCTGGCAGATGCTATTCCAGGCTCCTGGCCAGAGATGTGACACCTCTCTGGTGGGGACAGGAGACATGCCCCCCTTTCTAAGCCTTACAGGCTTCATTCACAATCACCCCTACCTCTGGGGAGCGGTCTCCAGCAAGAGGACCAGGAACTTGTCTGGGCATGGAAGCCAGGAGCACTGTCTGCCCACGTACCTCATAATGGGGCCCACTGGGAGGGGAGGAGTGAGTAAGAGTCAGCAGAGCTGTGGCTGGAGCCAGGGCTCTGGGTTCAGTCCTGGCTCTGCCCCAGTCTCTGTGTGGCCACAGTTTACAGTCTTCTCAGGGGACCTCTAGAAGCCTTTGCACCAAAAAAAGATCACCAAAAGTCTCCTTTTCTGAAGCTCTTAATGATGAGTGCAGCTAGAGCAAAGCTTAGAGAGGTGGCTGGGCTGCCCAAGTAGGCAGGTCACTGAACCTCTCTAAGATGCCTTACCTGTGAATCGGGACTAATGCCTTTGACTTCAGAGGTCATCAGGCTGTGGCTCCAAAGGTCCTTCTGGGCCACCACTGGGAGCCACCTCCCTAGTACCCTGCCTCAGACAAGGGATACTAGGAAGGGACCCTGTGGGGCAATCACCCACCCTCCTGTGAGAGTCTAGCTATTCACTTAATCTGAGCACAGTGATCTGGGCACTCAAGCCTCCCCATGGAGCCAGAATCATTATCATGAACATAATCAAGAATAGTTTCAGCTCAGAGAGGCCAAGGCAGTTACCTAAGATCTCACAATAAAAAGTGAAAGAATTGGGCTTGGGACCCAGGTGGAGCTGGACTTCAGCACAGCCACTTCCCTTTCCACTAGGAACTCAGCTAGTTGTTCTAGAACTTCCACACCTCCAATCAGCATCTGCCTTATCCCTGCTAGCTGAAGGACTCTGGAAATGACCCTGCCGGGATCCTTGGGGAGGGTGGCGGATGGGCAGGTGGACGGGCAGCTCACCTGACATACTTCCCATAGAGCAGGCAGAAGAAGCAGAGTGTCACCATGTTCCAGTTGGTGCTGTTGTTATAGCGCATCAGGTTCAGGGCCAATGCCACGTGCGAGTGGCAGTTGTCACAGCAGAGGTTGTGCTGGAGATGCAAGAAGGGTGTGGTCAGGGCGGGCTGTGGGGGAACCTACCAACCTGGTTCCCACCCTGGTTTCCTGCGGGTGCAGCTCACCTACCATGCGGTGCTTGTACTCCTCCGAGGCGTCGTGCACAGCGGTGTCCCATGCATTGGGTCTGCTAGCGTAGACCTGAGCAGGGTCCAACTTCCAGTACCTGAGAAGAGAGGATGGTTCTGGGCACTGGCTCAGCTCCACAAATGTTCCTTGATACCTGCTCTGTGTAGGGCCCTGAGCTGGGTGCTGAGGATGCAGGGGTGAGCCAGGTCCAGGGAAAGAGCCAGGCAGCAGATAACTGTGACACAGTGTGATACACTCAAGGTCATATGGATCCTGGGGAGAACAAGAACTCAACTGAGGAATGTGATACGCTCCCAGGGGTGACACTGAGTCCAGTCTTAATGAAAAGGGGTTAGCCAGGCACAGAATGGGGAGTGGGAATCCTAGGCAGAGAGAATAGCTTGAACAGAGGAAGACACACAAAACCGTGCAGCGTGTAGCTGGGAATTGCTGGAGGGAGGAACAGGGCGATAGGAAGTTGGAAGGTGAAGCTGGAGATGCAGGTGGGGCCATGCCATAGGGGACCAGAATGTCACCCTGAGGAGCCTATCCATCAGAAAGCATTCTCTTCGTTTTCCCACATGGGAGCCTAGGGTGGGAAGAAAAGCAGCTGGTGGAGCTAAAGCTCATAAACCTCAAGCTGGATGAGGCCCCAAAGGTTCTCAGGCCAAGGAGAGCCGGGAGGTCAGAGCGCCCTCTGGCCGCTGTGAGGCGCATGACTTGGTAGAGGAACCAAGAGCTGGGACCAGTGAGAAACCAACATGGCTTGAACTGGGGCTGCTGCCTAGAAACAAGTGCCCTTAAAACTATCTTTATAAAGCAGCCTGGAAGCAGACACCCAGCCCAGAGGCTGCAGGCCCACATTTCCACTTGCCTAAGGAAGCCAGCAGGCTGCCTATGCTGTGTGGGACATCAGCTCCTCTTTGGGCCCCATCCCTTCTGGGTACAGCCTCTGCCAATAGAGCAACTGATGCTATTCTGAGCATATAGATGACTGAGACATTGCCACCAGAACCACAGCTGAGCTGGGCCCCCCAAGACAGAATAAATGAAGTCCAAAAATCTCAGGCCAACCAGCAGTAGCTTTCAGAGGGCTTGAACTACTTTTATTCTCTCCAACCAGGACTTTACAGTAGAGTTCCGAACGATGCCTCCTCTACACCTTAACTACTGTGTTTACTCCTGGAGGGGCAGGAGAAAGCATCTAGGTTTTGGAGTGAGACAGACCTGGGTGCGAGTCCCAGTTCTGCCTCTTCCTGTGTGATCTTGACCAAGTCTCTTCCCTTTTTCCTCACCCTTCTAAAGGAGCTGAAAACACAACCTTACAGAACTAAGGCAAGGCCTAGATGGCCTGTGGATAAAAAATCCAGCCAGGAGGAACCTGGCTCTAAGTCCAGTCACATGGGTGTTCATCACTTACTTGGCAGGTTTCCCAAAGGCCATGTTGTCTTCCTGTTGAGGGACAAGAGCAGAGGTCAGTAGAGAAACCGCATCTAGCCCAGCAGACAAACCTAGGTTGGTGGTGGAAGTGCAGTGACTTAGGAAGAGGTGTGCCAGGTGGGCAGAAGGGCCCAAGCCCTGCTCTGGGCCTGGCTTGGTATCTGGAGTGTCAGTAGCAGCTTTTCTGTGGGAAGAAGGAGCATGGCAGGAGTGCACAGAGCACTGTACCCTGAGACCAAAGACTCAGGGTGCCAGACACCATTGTCCCTTGGTGTGGCTCCCAGTTAATTCTCTCATCTTGTCTGGGCCTCACTTTCTCCAAGTTCTCTGATCAATCTCTCATCTTTAATCATAGGGAGGCAGTTCCCTTGGTGGTATGAATGAGGACACCCTCTAACTTTCCTATTCGGCAGTGGTGCCCACACGGAGAGCCCTTCTCTGTATCTGGCGGACTGCATTCAGAGCAGGAAAGAGAAGGGGGATGGGGCTTGAGAGGCCTCCCATGAGAGAGGCATTTCAGCCAAGTCCTAGACCTGCCACATAAGATGTGTGGTACGGGAGTTATGCAGAGACAGGTTCTGGGTTCAGAATCTGCTGAGAGAGCTGGTCAAAGATGAAATATCATAAAAGTATATGCCAGTGAAAGTAATGGATGTGAAACACCTTTGTCATGTAAGACAATCATAACAACTATTAGCATAAACAGGTTGGTACAACCTCACCCCTTCATTCTAGCCTTTGATGAAGCTGCAACTTCGAAATAGGTAGGATGCTGCCTGTGCATCTGGAGCAAGCTCACTACACCCATCTTGGGTACATCTCCAGGAAAAGACCTAGGAACATAGCTGATTCAGTCTAGAAGGCCCACCCCTCTTCTCCATAGCCACATCCAGGGAACCACGTCAGTCTCCCATACGCCCCCACCTTGTGATTTCCACCTTCTGAAGGTCCAGAGATGTGGTTCCGGGTGGTCTGACTCTCCACTCTTGCCTCTAACCCCTACCCATGTCTCGGTACCCAAGGGGTGGGCAAAGGACTGGGTCAGTTACTTAAGAATCATTCTGGCCACACTCCCTTCCTGGCCTGTCCTGGAGGCAAGAGAAGGAGTAAAGGGGTCAAACACTGGTGAGGAGCGGAGGGCCAGGGTCAGGGTTATGTGCTACCTGTGCTCTCCTGGGTCTTGGGGAGACAGAAAGCTGCCTGTAGGCAGGACAGGCCAACCTTCTATTTGAGCCTTGGAACCCTCCAGAGGGGTGTGAACTAAGGACTCACCGAGACAAAGTAGGGGCCAGCGAAGTCCCGAATGACTCCTGTTGAAGTGCAGATGCCCATGTGGCCAATAATGGGGAAAAACCACCTGTGAGGAAAAAGGGACATGGAAGGAACAGGGCTTAGGGGGTCTTTCAGCTGGTTAGACAAACACTGGGGACACTCCATCCAGTGTGATAGAATGTGACCGTAATATTGTGTAATGAGTGCCATTAGGGGGGCCAGAGGGGCTGGGGAAGCACAGAAGAGGGAGAAATACAAGTGAAAAGCACAGTGGGAAACCATCCCACCCGCACAGAACAGCTATAGCTAAAAGGATGATAACACCAAGTGGGTGAGGATGAGGAGCGACCAAACCTCTCATTCACTGCTGGTGGGAGTATAAATCGTTTCTACCACTTTTGAAAACTGGCAATACACTCTACGCCTCCGCGATTCCACTTCAGCGTACACACACAACAGAAACGAACGCTCATGTCCACCAGAGCCCTGCACGAGCACGTTCGCAGCACCTTATGTAACACAGCCAAAAAGAACATTTGTCAAAACTCACTGAACTGCACACTTACAGCACATGCAATTTATTACATGTAAATCATATCGCAATGATTTAAAAAATAGCTGGAAATAATCCAAATGTCCAACAATAGTAAAATGAGTAAGTAAACTGAGCCATATAACGAAAGAGTAGGTAACAATAAAAAAACAAAAACAAACTTCTGCTACACACAACACAGATTCCCACAGATATAAGTGAAAAAAAAAACCTTACACAAAGGTACATGCATATTATTGTTTTTACAATGTTCAAGAAGAGACAAAAGTAATTTACGGTGCTAGAAGGCAAAAGAGGGGTGTGATCTCCATGGCAGAATGACTGGCACAAGGGAGCCCTTTGGGTACTAGACATGTTCTCTATCTTGAGCTGGGTGACATAAGTGTATACATATGCAAAAATTCACCAGGCCGTCTACTTAAGATTTATATACTTTATGATACATGTTAGATCTTAATAAAAAGTTTTTTTAAAAATAAAAAAGGTGTGGGAGGCATTTAAATAAATCTGTGGGCGAGGTTTGGGGAGTTAGAGGAGAGTTCGGGGAAGGCTTCCCTAAGGAATTGATGAAGAAATAGTATGTGCAAAGGTAGAGATCAGGGCAAAAACATGGTGTATTCCAGGAACTAAGTGCTCAAAAGTCATGGGCATTTTTAAGAAACCAAATTTCAAATGGATCCCAATACACAAAACACATAGGAACCCCAGATCTGTCTGTAGTCTGAAAACCATGGCTCTGAGGGCTTAGGTGCTGGAGACTGATCCAGTTTAAAAGGACTCACAGGGTCAGTGGCCAAGTGCTGGTCTCAAGGCTACACGCTGCTAGGGAGGTGGAGGCAAAACAGAAAGATGTAACTGAAGGAAGCAATTATGTGGGGCTGGGGCAGTCAGCAAACATTTCACAGAGAAGGTGACTTTTAACCTTGACTTGTGAAAAAACAGGATTACAACAGGCAGAAAGCAAAACTCTAAAGCAGCAAAGTGCTGCATGTGTCTGGAGAATGGAAGGCGGACAGGAGTGGAGGGAAAAAGGGTGGTCAGTTCAGAGGCTATTCTGGGATACTGACAAGAGATGATGGTGGTCCTGATTAGAGAATCAGTGGTAGGGTGGTGAGAAGCAGCTGATTCGAAAGGTCTATAAAAGAAAGATTGGCCAGTTTTATGACTCTCTAGGACAAGCCTTCCAGGTCTGCAGCCTGAGTACCTGAGAGGATGGTGGGACCAGAGTGGTCTTTTGAGAACATAATTCAGATTCCATCATTTCCTTTGCTTAATACCCACTAATGGCTTCCTATTACACTTATATACTTCAAACTCCTTCCAATAGTTTGGCCCTGCTTATCCCTTAAAGTCACCTCATGCTTCTCTCTGGCTATACTGCTTGCTTCTGGTTCCTCAAATATACCAAATCCTCCCACCTCAATGCTCATTTTGCATTTGCCTCTGCCTGGAACACTCTTTCCCCAGAACTTTGCAGTGCTGGCTGTTTCTCATCCTTTAGGGCTCAGCTCTACTGTAACTTCAGAGGTCTTCTTTGACCATGCCTTCTAGAGTAGCCACACATAACCCTTGGTACCTCAGATCCCATTCCTCTGCTTTAATTTCTTCATAGTATCTACTGCTTTCTGAAATTATCTTGTTTACTTACATAGTTACTGTCTTTCTTTCCCAACTAGTATATAAACTCTGAGAGTAGGATTTTCTCTTATTTATTAGAGTAGCCCCAAGGGCAGTGCTTGGCACACAGCTGGAGCTAAGTATTCACTGAATAAATTATGAATGAATGAATGCTCAGCATTTAAGAGTAGAGTCAGGCTCTGAATTTAGACCTGGGTTGAGTCCTGATTTTGTTTTGGGCAAGTTACTCATCCCTGTCTCTGTCAGTAAGAGGTGGATAGTAATTATCTTAATAGGGGGCTACTGTGAGGATTAAATAGGATACCCTAAGTGTTTAGAACACTTTCTTGAACTTGGTAGTTGCTGAATACTGTTTTCATAAAGTGTTCAATAAATACTTGCTATCTGATTGGTGGACTGGCATAGATTAAGTTGCTGAAGATCCATAGTGGCCACAGGATGGACAATAAGAGTCACGGAAAAGTAGCTTCTCTGGCTTCTCAGATCCCAACTTCAGGACAAAGGTCTGGGTTTGACCAGTGCTCCACATTCCACAGCTGTGCTGGCAGCAGCTGATGGAAATCAGGAGTAAAGGCTGGAGACAACATCAGAACCCTGTGTCCACGGAAGTCCTAGAGAAGAAACTGTCAAAGTATTTGTCAGTCTAGAAGCTTTGTGAAGGCAAGCTCCAAAGCTGCTTTGTGAATTCCTGTCTATGCAGACTTACTACATAATAGGTCCTCAATAACTATTTATTAAATGAATGAGTTACTGACCATGAAGCTTCTATCTGGAATGTAGAATATCTCAGTGGAAAAAGCCCCATGCTAGATTCTAAGCCTTTATTTCCTCATCTATAAAATGGGGATGATGGTATCTATTTTCATTAGGTTGATGTAAGGAATATAAAACGTGTAGCTCAGAACACAGTAAGAATCCAATCTTAGCTGTTTTTTGTTAGTAGCTATTATCTGGCTTTTCATGCAAAATTATCAACATCTCTGAGGGAATGGACAGATAATTTGGATTCAGTTGCCTCCCCTCTCACCTTCCCTCCAAAGACAGATGACACATCTATTTCTCCTTCTGCACTCTAGATCGGCAATCATCACAATGCACTATGATGTCTCTCTCTCCCTCCTGCTGGAGGGTGAGGCCTTTGACAGGAACACGAGCCCTCTGACAGAGCACTACACTTATTTATCTTTGTCTAATGAACACCTACACAGTTCTGAATAGAAATGGAGTGGGAACTGCTTCTGGCCCAGATGAGTGGGGATTATGGTGTCTCCACCTCATGTTGCTACCAGCTCTCTAGAGAAAAGAGGACTCCACAAATGTGTTTTTGAGAAAAGAGACAAACTAAAGAGACCTTAGGATAACAAGATGAGTTCTAGCAAGACCAATACATTCCCTGACTATTCTCCAATCCCCAGTTATTCATTATTCCACTTATATTTTACTTCCTTTATAGCATTAATCACTACCAGAAGTTCTTATGAGTTTACTTGTTTACTATCGCTTTCAATTATGATTTAAACTCTATGACAACAAGAATTATATTTGCTTTATTCGCCACTATATCTTCTTATCCTAGAACTATTCTAGACACACAAGAGTTCCTTAACAAATGTGTTAAAAGAACATCGAATGAATTAATGAACACATTTTCTTAAAATATTTATTTTTAAGGTCCTCAGACTTGGATGTTCTTAAACAAATGCAGAAGCATTTGAAAACACGAAGCAATTTAAAGTATTTTTTACATAAGACAAAAATTTAGTTCATTTTAGGACTGGCAATCTATAAGGCCAAAAGTGATTCCTTCTTTACACCAGCTGGTTCTTTTTGATAGTGAAAACAAATCTATCCATCAGGTGAGAGGGGATAGGCTGTAGTCAAAAAAGAGCAAGTTATGGAGCTAGAAGGCTGAGTTTGGCATGACTTTGCTTATTGACCTGTAAATCTCATCAAAACATCTAATGATACAAAAAACTCAGCTTCATCATCTGAGAAGATAACTCCTACCTTGGAAAATGGCTGTGAAATTCAGAAAAATGGGTGTGAAAGAGCTTGGCTACTGTCCAGTACTATGAGCGGGTTACTGTCAGCTGTTGAGGGCAAACCAGATGCCCTCGCCTAGAAGCTCCTTGTTAAAAAGTGGCAGGGCTACCTGAGAACCTGCTTTCTTTCTTGACAAAGGCTAATGCATAGAAAGAACCTTGGTCTGGGAAGCAAACACCTTGGGTCTAAAACATGCTCTGCTACTGAGATGGTGTGTCATCTCCAGTCTCATCTGTGGGACAAAGGGTTGGACCCGCAGATGTTCAGGGGCCCTTCCAATGTTGACATCCCAGGAGCCGGTGTGGTCCCAACCAAACACCTCCAGACTCAGCAGGATGTCCTGCGTATTGGAAGTCATCGGCAAGCATTTGCTCAATGGAATCAGCCAGTTAATGAATGAATGATGTTTCCTAAAACCGGGATAGGGGCCCCTCTTAGGTTACGAGCTTCCCGGCCACAGAACCCTTCCTGCCTGTCTATAATTGTCTTTCTCCCTGACTAGACTAGCGCAATGAGGTCGGGGGAGGATGTCCCACCGTCAGCAGAAACTAGCACCGCGTGGGTGGTAGGATTCTGGTGACTGCGCGAGGCCTGCGGGCCAGACCCAGGGAAGGGCTTGCAGCGTGTAGGGGGCCGAAGGCTGGCCCGGGGCTCTCCTCGTTCCCGGGTGACGCCGAAGAAGACTCACGTGAGCACCGGGATGGGCGTCCACACAACGCAGTAGGGGAAGCGGCTCCGCTCCACGTCCATGGCGACGCCGCCGGAGCTGTTAAATTGCTTCTTGTCCGTCTCGGCCGCCGTCGGCGCCTCCACTTCCGACATTCCGGGCGGGGGTGGCAACGGCGGCAACAGGAGCGGCGAACTCCCTTCCGCTTCCGCCATGCTGCGCGCGCCCCGCTCCGGCGGCCCCTGCTTCGGCCCCGCCCACCCCGTGGCGTCACTTCCCGGAGGTGGGGTCCGCCTGGTTTGGCCTTCCCCCCAGGAATTGGAGCTGCGGCCCTTTGGGCCCGGCCTGCCTGGTCCCCCGCCCTCGGCCCCCGCCAGCCTCGCGGGTTTGCGCCCACACTGCACGGCTGCGGAAAGGATACCCTCAGGCAGCGCGCAGTCTAGCTGGAGAGGCCAAGACCTCAAAAATTCAGTACGCTGAGGGCTTCTAAAAAGGTGTGGTACAGTCGCTATTTACTGAGCACTTCTTAGGTGCCAAGCACTTGACGTATTGTTTTTAATACCCATATATTTGATAAACAAACGAATTTAGGCATTTTCCCTAATGAGCAATTGAGGTTCAGGGGGCGAGGTGACTGACTATGGCTCAAATCCAAGGCTGTCTCCTTTGTCCTTTTCATTCTGTGATCTCTCACGAGATCTTGGTAGCATAAAGGAAGGGCAGACTAAAATATGGTGTATGGTGTGCGTGTAGAAGTAGAGATCTGCCTGAAGATATTTTGAGCTGAGTCTTGATGTTTTCCAGGTGGCATGGGAGTGAGGGTGGGAGTGGAGGGACGTGTGCAGCCTTGCAGAGAAAGGCCTTGCAGAGCAGTGTACAGGGGTGTGACGATCACCTTGGCTGGGGTAAACTAGGAGCCTTAGATGTTATCTGATCCCGTCATTGTACAAATGGGAAAATTGAAGCTTGGGGAAGTACTTGTCTGAGATCACACAACCATATGAAAAAGTCAGTCTCAAATCTTGGATTCTTTGGGCTTTTTAAAGGATGCCAAGATAGACAAAGAAAATAGAATCTGCTGGGGTGGAAAAGGGAAATGGGAGGACAAGGAAGGCAGCAGCTAAAAATCAGGCCAGAGGGAGATATGGACAAATCCACTCAGGAAGGTGGGAACTAAGTCTTTGTGGGAAAGTCTTTCTTGCATTGAGTTACCCTCCCTCAACACTCATCTACAGAAAGGCTGCTGTCCTTTTTTTAAGCACCTAATATTTCAATGCATGTAGGGGGTGATGTCTCTCTTATAGAATTGTAAGGTCCTTGATTTCAGTAGGTATCAGTTTCTAGTCCAGAGCAGATGCCCACTAGATGTGTATTGAATTACTGAATGGATGTTTTATAAAGGCCTCATGATCACAGCTGAAAATGATCCTCACCCACTTTTGAGTGGGTTTGTGTTTCTCCTGGACCCATGAGTAGCGTGTGATCCTTGAAGGGCAGCAACCAGCATCTAGCACAGGGTTTGGAATAGATTAGGTGTGCAGTACATGTTTGTTGAATAAATAAATCACAATACTTCTCTATTCTATCACTACAGCTATCTAATTTCTTCAGAATCACAGTCTCTGAGGAAGGTTTTTGCCTTAGACATTTCTCTGTCATCACTGTCAACCCATAATTCTAGCACAGGGCTCTCGGGTACCCTTTAAACACTTATTGTATGTATGAACAACCTACCACAAATTTGGTACTACTAACACAAGTACCACATTTAATCTGACAACCTTCAGTGGCTTTCCATTGCACTTCAGATAAAACACAAAGATCTCACCATGGTTTACAAGGCCCTGCGTCTGGACCATACCCTTTTCTTATTTGTTCACTATACTATAGCCACTCTGGCCTTTTTAAGTTCCTCTCATGTGCCATGCTCTTTCATACCCCAGCAACTTGGCATGCACTGTTCTCCTCTGACTGAATTCCTGCCTCCTCATCCCCCTCACTCCCCGCCCCACCTCCAAAACTTAAACAGGCTAGCTTCCATTCATCCTTCAAGTCTCAGAATAAATGTAGCTTTCTCAGAGAGCCCTTCCCTGGCCTCCTAATCTAAATTAGAAAGCCCTGAATCTTCCTTGGAACACCCTGTTCTTTTCTTTCATTGCATATTTGTAGCTTTGTATTGTTGGACTCTCCCACTAGGCTAGAAGCTCCTTGAGGGCAGTGATTGTCTTGTTTACTTCTGTAAACCCAGTGCCTAGCAGTGTCTAGCACGCAACATTTGCTTAATTGAATGAATGGTAAATACTTACAAGAGTAGCTGGCTATAGTCTAAGGGCAGGAACCTGCTACCTCTTGGTGCCCCAAGCTTTTTCAAGGGGCCCATGGAGATTGGTGAGCACAGTGCTCAGGAGTAGGGTGTGACCAGAGAGCCCTAGCTCCCTTCCCTATGGCCTGCACCATCCTACCCTTGGCCTAGGCAGGTACAGAAGCAGGCGCATGAGAAGGGCCAGGTACCTGGAGGGAGAAGCCAGCTCCTCCCTGACTCCTCTGGGTCCTCTCAAGTTTGTTCCCCACCACAGCCCATCCACAGGGCCCCCTCTCTCTCTCTCTCACACACACACACACACGTCACCTTGGTTCCTTCAATGTAAAAACCTCCCTGGCCTGTGCCCTTGCCTCTTCGGCCGCTGCCACCCCTATCACCCACAGACAGATGGGAAATCTCATCAGAGATGAACATTTCCTTCCAGGCTCAGGATCACAGCGGGGTCCTGGAAGAAGTCCTCTAACAGAGAGCTCAGGATAGGATTGATAGTGCTCATAGTGACTCCTCCCTCCAACACATACACCGACCTAAAATAGGAATGGCCATCTGGATCCACTTACAGGGCTGGCTGGGGGAGGGAAGAAGGGCAGAGCTGGAACTGTCAAGCTGGGAAAGCTTTGAGGGTAAGATGTTATTTGTTTGAAGGGTGAACTCGGGGCACATACTCTTTTGGTGAGAGTCAGGGCACCCCCTCAGTTGGCCCCATGTATGATTCCCTGGGACTCACCACCTCCCTCAGGCCATCTCACTCATCTTGGCATTCAAGGCCCCCATGGTCTGGCTCCAAACCCCAACTTTCTTTTCCAGCCTCGTCTCTCACTGTCTCCCTTGGGACTTGCTTGGAGTTAACCTCATGGGGCTGCCTGTCCTTCAGAGAATGGAGCCCTGCACTATATACCTCACGTCTTTGCTCACACTGTTCCTTCAGCAGCATGCCCTTCCCCTACTCTCCTACATCACTTTCAAGGTTTCTGGCAAATGCTCCCTCTTTGCTCCCAGAGCACGGAGGCTGTTTCTATCTATTGAATATTCATGTGTGCTTGCATTAGCATTAGCTGTTTACATGTCTGTCTCTCCCAAGAGACGGTGAACTCCCTGAGAAGGGGACTCACTGGATCTATTGGTCCCTGTATTCAGCACAACACCCGGCAGACAGGAAGTGCTTAGGGAATGTCACTGGAGCTATTCGTTGACCATAGATGGTCTCCTTTAAGGCTCTGGGGAAGAATCACCTCAATCAATAACCCAGGGAAGCAGGGCTGAGCCAGGGCAATCACAGCTGCAGGTTGGAAAGGCTGCTGGGCGTGACGCAGTGTGTGTGGTGTGGGAGGGCAGTGTCCTCTGTTCTGCAGCCTTTCTGCTTCTGTTCATTACCTCCTCTGGCTCCTGGAGACTGGGATTCTCCCCACGAAGCCCTACACTGTCTTCTGGCATGGCTCCAAACCTTTCCTTGGTGAGGAGGGGACCATTTGAGAACAGACCCTCTGAACCTTTAGGCATCAGAGTTTATAAAATGAGTTCTTGTTCCAATCCATTTTATAGATGGGCAAACTTACCCAAGATTATAGAAAGCACGGCTAGGACCAGAATCTAAGGCTCTTACTCCCAGGTCAGCAGTAAAGAGGCATGGTTAAATATGTGAACTCACAAGTCAGCCAGCAAGCCATGTCTGAACCTGTCAGTGGTCGTCATACGTTAGGAAAGTAACTGAACCTTTCAGGGAATCATTTTCATCTCTAAAATGGGAAATGATAATTCATATCTTATAGGGTTCTTGTAAGGTTTGATAGGCTACACCTGAACAGTTCCTGGCCCAAAATAAACACTGTTAGCTATTATTGCAGTTAAAACCACACATCACCATTGTAGGACTCTTAACCACTTAAAAGGCACTTTGATGTGCATCATCTCACTATGATTTGGAGCCTCGTTGCAATGCGGCAAAGTAACTAGAGCAGACATAACGCCCATTTTACCAACGAGGAAAGAGCCCAGAGAGGTTCAGAAACTTTCCTGAGGTCTAAGCATACAGAGTTGGGTTCTGAACCTCGACCGTGGGCTGCCTCTCTGGTGACCTCTTTTAGGGCCATTAAAGAATGATGAGGCCAGCCTGAGATTCTTTAAATCACCATAAAATAGATGCAAACTATGGCCTCATTAGGACCGAGACCTATTTTTATATAAAAAAGAAATAGCTCGGGAGCAGAAGAACAAGGCCAAACAGTAGAGTGCCGCGTGCTTGCCATCGTATCCATCAGAATGCCTTCCTCCTGCCCACCTCCCCTGCCAGACAGAGCCTGGCACAAGGCAGGACACTCAATGGCAGAACGTATGGGGGAGGACTAACAGTTCCCAGTGAAACCCAATGTGCAGAGACCACGTACGACCCCCTTATTTGCTATTCTACATCTTCCAGATACAGTGGGGGCTCCAGGAGGGCAGGGTCTGTTGTATTCATTTTCATTAAGCCAGTGCCAGGCACATAGCAGGAGCTCAAAAAGTATCATAACAGAAAATAATTTTTAAAGAACTAGACTGGGAATCAGATTAGGGATCCTGTCCTGGTTTTGCTTCAAATTCACTAGAGTCCTCAGGCAGCTCATCCCTTTTTCCTGGCCCTCTTTTGGAACTTATCCCTATTTGTATAATATGGAGAGGACAGGACTAGATCAGTGGTTATCAGCTCTGGTGGTAATTAGAATGAATCTTGGATGCTTAAAATAATGGGTAGACGGCCCCACCTCGGACCATTAAAAACAGAATCTCTGGGAGGGAGGCATCGGTAATTCTGACATATAGCCAGGGCTGAGAACCTGAACTAGATGATCTCTCATTGCCTTTTAAGTTCTGCAACCACATTTCTGCTCCTAAGCACAAAGACTGTTGGCAGCAGTCATACCTGCCCGCCACAAACACAGGGGTCCCAATTCTAATGTCTGTTTTGCTGTACATTCACTGTGTGGGCTTATCTAAGCCTCAGGCTCTCTTTATCAGCAGGGCTGGTGAGAGCTTTGGATGAGTCACACGCGGAAGCACATTAAAAATGGAGCACCACAGGTCTCTTCACTGTCTCTGTAGCTTTACCTTTTCCAGAATGTCATATAGTTGGAATCATACAGTGTGGCTTTCAGACTGGCTTCTTTCGCTAAGCAAACTGCATTTTAAGTTTTCTCCATGTCTCCGTGGCTTGAGAGCTCATTTATTTTTATCACTGAATAATATTCCATTGCATGGCCGTACCATAGTTTATCTGTTTACCTTTTGAAGGACCTCTTGGCTGCTTCTAGATTTTGGAGATTATGGATAAAGCTGCTGTAAACATTCATGCAGATTTTTGCATGGAGCTAAATTTTCAACTCATCTGGGTAAATACTAAGGACAGCGATTGTTGGATCCAACGGTAAGACTACATTTCACTTTGTTAGAAACTGCCAAACTGTCTTCTAACGCGGCTGTACCATTTTGCATTCCCACCAGCAGTGAATGAGAGCTCCTGTCGCTCCACATCCTTGCCAGCATTTGGTGCTGTCAGTATTCTGGATTCTAGCCATCCTAATAGGTGTATAGTGGTATTTCATTGTTGATTTAATTTCAATTCCCTGACAAAATACTGAACGTCTTCTCATGTTTATTAGTCACCTGTATATCCTCTTTGGTGAGATGTTCATTCAGACCTTCTGCCCATTTTTCAATTGGGTTGTTTTCATATTGTTGAGTTCTTTGTATATTTTGGATACAAGTCCTTTATCTGATATATTTTGTAAATATTTCTCTCAGTCCTTTTCATTAGCAGTGAATTCCTAGAGCAGAAGTTTGTTTTCTAGATGATGTGCTCTTTATTTTTGAAACACAGAGAAGTTTTCAATGAAGTCCAGGTTATTTTTTTTCTTTCATGGATTGTGCTTTTGATTTTGTATCTAAAAACTAATTGCCAAACCCAAGGTCACCTAGATTTTCTCCTTTTTATCTTCCAGAAGTATTGTCTTTTCGAGTTTTACATTTAGGTCCATGATCCATTTTGAGTTAATTTTTGTGAATGGTGTATTCAGTATTTGGATCCATTTTTTTTTTTAACATGTGGATGTCTAGTTATTCCAACACCACCTGTTGAAAAGATTATCCTTTTTACATTGAGTCGACTTTGCTCCTTTGTCAAAGATCAGTTAACTATATCTACTTCTGGGTTCTCTATTCATTTCATTGATCTATTTGTCTATTCCCTTACCAAGACCACACTGTCTTGATTATTGTAGCTTTATGATGTCTTGAAGTTGGGTAATATTAGTCCTCCAACTTTGTTCTTCGTGTTGGCTCTTCTGAGTCTTTTGCCTCTATGTATAAACTTAAAAATCAGCTTGTCAGTATTCACAACATAACTTGCTGGGATTTTGATTGGGATGTCACTGAAGCTATAGATCAAGTTGAGAAGAAATGACATCTTAATAATGAGTCTTCCTATCCATGAGCATGGAATAGCTCTTCATTTATTTTGATTTTCTGTAATTTCTTCCACCAGGGCCTTGTAGCTTTCCTCAGATAGATCTTGTGCATATTTCATCAGATTTAATGGTAAGTACTTTTTTCTGGTGAGGGCCGAATAGGTGGAACATGGGATTTTTAGGGCAGTGAACTATTATTCTGTGCGATACTGTAATGGTGGATAGGTGACATTATGCCTCTGTTAAAACCCATAGAACTGTATAATACAAAGAGTTATAGCTAATGTAAATTATGGACTTTAGTTAATAATAATGTATCAGTTTGTTTCATTAGTTGTAACATGTACCATACTAAAGCAAGATAATAGGGGAAACTGAGCCAGGGCGAGAGGAAGTATCTGGGACTCTTCGTACTATCTGCTCAATTTTCTGTAAGCCTAAAACTACTCTAAAAGATAAAGTCTATTAATTTAAAAAAACAAAAAGGGAGTCCCAACTCCAAATGAAAGGGAGCCCCTGGTGAAGTCTTCCAGTGGCTCCTCCTTGCTGACAGAATCAATCTCGCCAGGTACAGGGGGTCCTCCCCACTTGGAGTGCTTCAGTCCAGGGGCCTCCGCACCCTCTGTAGTGCAGCTGAGCAGAATCGCTCAGGCTCTGTGAGGGGATCTGGGACTTTGCACTATCTCTTGGCCTGGAACATCGTCCCTCCCTCGCCGCGTCTGCAAATATTTTGAAAAAGCTTTTGCAGACTTCGGTTTGGGAGCACAGAGGAAGGACAGCAGCCCACAGCACCGGCATCGAACACCGTGTATCGAGCTGCTGGCGGGACCTCCTTGTCTGTCTCCTGCACTAAACTGAGCATATACTGCTTGCCCCAGCCTGGTTCTTTCCAAATGTACAAACAGGAGAATCAAAAAATATCGGTAGTGATAGTAGGAAAAAATTAATAAAAGTTTACAATAAAGTATGTAAAAATGGAAAAAATATATATCAGTACTGAACCACAGTTCCAAAACTGTACATCAGGGCACCCTAGGGTGCCACAGCAAATCCACAGGGGGCACAGTAGGATATTTTAAATTTGAGATATTCAACATCTGTTGGCTACTGAACTCCTCACAGTTTTACCATTAGGTTGCGCTACATTCCTTTGATTGCGTCACCTTCGAGAAAGGTTTTTAGTGGTTCTTATGATAAAAAAGCAAATGAAAGTCAATGTGGAACAGGGAATGAGGGTGTTTGGTTTCCAATCTGATTAGAAAGTCTGACAGGTTTTTCAGGGCCCAACAAGCACACAGATCCCATTAGTTACTGTAGTTATTTAAGAAATAAATAAAAATATTGTTTCTTCTAATTTATTTGTATTATTTTTTTGAATGATGACTGACTTGGTAGGACATAAATTCTTATTAAATGATTTGGGTTTAACTACTTAATAAATTGAACTATATGAGGTATTTCTTTTGGCGTAGGGACTCTATGAAAAAATTACTGACGGTGGGGTGAGTGCTGTGAGCTGAGAAAGTTTGGGAACCTTTGGTCTAAGAAATCCTCTAATCTAGGACACATCAAAAAACTACAGGTTGTGAAATCAATTTAGTGGGTTATAACCAGCATTGTTTTTCTTCTTAATAAAATAGAATGGTAAATAGAATACATTGCATGTAGCAAGGGTATTATTGTATAAAACTTATGTTCATTATATACATACAAATAAGCATAGGTATCTTGGGTCACAATTTAAAATGTCTATGTCTTATTTGGGTTCTGTTTTGAAACCCTGAAAAACTACTAAGACCCCCAACCTCCTTATTTTACAGATGAGAAAACAGCCCAGAGGGTGAAAGCTGATTCTTGCACGTCCAGCCACCAGGGCCGGGCTCTGGACTCAGCCAGGCTGGGCTGGGTGGACGCTGCTCACAGGGACCCTTCTAAGGCAGGCCTTACTCTGCCTGGTAGAGATGTGGTTACTCAAAGACACAGCTACAGAGGTCAGGGATCAGGTACCCTCGCTTTGGTCCCAAGACCCTTTAGCACCCCACAAACGCCACCAGCCACACCTAGAACAAAACGGTTTTAATCAATTGCGTCACCCTCACTCTCCTGGGAGCGGAGCAACAAAAAGGCTCGGCTCCTGCCCCCAGAGGACAGTAAGGCTTATGTGTCTCTCCACACTGCAGGGCTCGGCTGGACAGGCAAGGGGTGGGGGGCAGGGAGGGAGGAAATGACTGGCAGCTGGAACACAGGAAAGCAAAGGGGCCCCTGCTGGTTCTCGGGCCCCAGGGCCCAGCCCCAATACTCCGGCTCTCCCCTCCCTGGCTGGAGAAAGGTCATGGAGAAGAGACAGGGGAGCAAGTCCCAGCAGCAGGGGAAGCAGCAGCAGCTGTTTCCTTCACCAATAAATATACTTCATTACCAAGCTAGAGGGGGGTGGGGAGAGGGACTGGGGCGGGGAGGGAGGGGGAGAAGCTGCCACCTGTGTTGCTGGGATTAAAGCAATGAAGAGATGGTGCCAGACCCCCCACCACTGTCCTCACCCCCCCTTCTTCTTAAAACTGTGAAAAAGCTTTTAACATGGCCCTCGTGTCTCCAGGGCTGCTCCGAAGCCTGACTGAGAGGAGGCACCTGGCAGAGACAGGGGCGGAAGGAAGGAGGGAGGGAGTGAGGGAGGGAGAAAAAGAAGAAGGGAGGCTGCTTCTCTCCGGAGGCTGCAGCTGGAGAGCTGGAGCCCAGTAAGCACTGAGGGGAAGGAAGAGGGAGGGGGGAGAAGGATGAACCAACTACCAGGAGCAGCTCCTGAGCTGAGAGTCACGGGGGCACAGAGGGGGAGGCTTGGTGACTGGTGGGGTGACCGCTGCATCCAGTGTAAAGCTTGGGGCTGCTGAGGAGGGAGGGGGCTGAGTTAGGGACTTTCCCATCTAAGTGGCTCAGGAGACTCACCCTCCTCCCCCCAGAGCAGCAGGGGACAGAGAAAAGCCATCACTTCTTTGGTCTTTGTGGCGGCTCTGCATGTGGGTGAGTAGGAGGGCAGAAAGGGCGAGAAGGGCCCTTAGCAGGGAGCGCCACCTCAGCAAGAGCAGGCCTGGCTGGGAGCTCTGGCAGAAAGGTCACAGTGAGGCCAGGAGCGCCTGAGAAAGGAGAGTGGCCGTAGTCCGGAAGGGCTGGCATGGGTGGGTGGGGCACGGTGCAGTGCCCCACCTTCTGCCAGCACCCTTGGGAGAGGCTGAGCCCCCAGAGGTGACCAGGGAGAGCAGGCTCAGGGAGAGGATGCTCCACTGAACCAGGCGGTGGCCTGGCCTGCCCACTGCAGGGCTCCCATCCTTCCTTCTGCTTCCACCCCGACACAGTGGCTTTGGAGGGAGGGTGGGACTCCAGCCTTTTTCAGAACCTTCCCTGAAGACCACAGGGGAGCTAGCCTTGCCAGTCGCAGGTCAAGAGTAGCCACAGGTCAAGGCTAGCCCTTTGGACTGGGAGTTCCACTCGCCCTCCTGCTGCAAACTGAAGGGTGGGGCAGTCCTTGAGGACAGCTTCAACCCTTGCCTCCCCACCGGGGCAGGCCAGAGCCCTTCAGGGACCTGGAAGCAGGAGGTGGGGGGCATGCGGAGGGGCTTCCCCTCCTGTTCTTCTGCTCAGGGCTGGGGTCAGTCAAGGGGCGATCTGCCTAAAAGTCTGAAAGCCAGCAAGTTGTAGCAACCCCCACCCCCAATGCCAAACTAACAAACAAAACGGGAAATGAAAAAAAAAAAAATGAGGTGGGGGGAAGACAAACCAAAACAGAACCCCCTGACCTCCTGCCCAGGGCGGAGGGTCCGGCCAGTACGAGGGGCTGGGGACGAGGCCAGGAGCGTCTAGCTGGGCCGGCACTGCACCTGGCCCTCGGAGCTGTCCTCGTCGTCGGAGGCCCCCGCACCCCCGCTGCTCAGGCCCGTGATCCGGTAGCCCATGTTGAGCAGCATCACCTCCAGTGGGTCTGCGTTCATGCGCCGCTGGTTGGCCTGCGACGCGCCCTCCATGTCTTCCACGACTCGGCCCGTGAGGTCTTCGCTCTGTGGGGGGAGGGACACGTGTGCAGGGGACACGCACGGACGGACCCACACACGTGGAGGGGGCTGTGCACACAGAACGGGTGGGGGTCGGTACCGGTTCGTCCAGGTGTGTACGTGGGCGGAGGGAATACGTACTGGGGTATGTGCGGGGCGCGCGCACGTGACACGTGACGGGAACCACATGCCGCGTGGGTTCTATACGTGGGGGGCCCTATGCGGTGATACGCATCAGGAGGGGACACAACGTATTGGGAAACATACTTGCACACGCTAGGATATTGGGGGGATCCACACACCAGGGTATATTAGGGGGGGACCCACACTTGAAAAATGATGGGGATAGACCAGGTCATCAGGGCCTGTACATAGGGGATACATACATGCACATATGTGACAGAGGACACACGTCAGCCTACGTGGGGCACACATACTGGATACCTGAGCTGGGGGGGGGGTGCAGACACCACTCCCCCCACCCCACGGTGAGCTGCCGCTCCCAACAGTCCTTCCTTTATCCTTTCCCTCACCCCTCAAGGAAGGGCCCTGTAGGCGCTCTCTTTAAAATTTGCAGCAAATTGCCTTTGGAATTAGATACACCTCTTGCCTTCTGTTTTGCCATCTGGGAAGAGGGAGGAGGTGGGGCAGAGGGCACAGGAGGCCTGGGGCTGGCCCACCTGGTTACCCACCCTGGGAGAGGAAGGGACTCCACTGTCCTAAACGTCCCTGTGGACCAAACACTTCACAGGTATCACTTTGATCCTCAAAGCAAAACCTTTTATAATCCAATGTAGAGATGATAAAAACCTGAGTTGGAGATGGGTAAGTCCCTTAGGCAGTGAGTGAAGGGACCAGATTCAAATTTCAGCCCATCAGACTCCAAAGCCTACATAGTTTCCATGTGACAGAGGGACCAGCCTCTGCACAGCTTCTGGGGTGCACGCCACAGAGGGGCAGGGGACCTAGGGAGCCTGAGGCCCTGTTCTCGTTTGGTGTGCTGGGGCTGGTCTGGTTCCCTGCTTGCCTTCCAGCACCCGTCCTTGGTTATTGTGTCCTGCATGAGACGCATCTTCACAGTTTGCTTAAAAGAAGCCCCTTGAAGGCAGAAGCCAACTCTTGTCCCCAAAATGGCCCACTGCAGTTGGAACTTTAGAACTTGACGGCTCCAGCCTTGACATGGCCTCGGGCCCTCAAGTGAGAGCTCACTCACGTTAGCAGCTTCTACCCTCCGTGAGACTCATGTCCCTTCCAGATGCTCACAGGCTGGGCTGGAGGCCCTGAGCAGGGTCCGCCCCTACCCTCCTCCCTGCTGGCTTCCGCTGCCTCGTCTGCACCCCTCACCTCCGGCCGGGGATTCCAGAGCCGCACAACTGGGTCGATGCCGCTGGTGGCGAGGAAGCAGTAGCTGGGGTGCGGCTGCAGGCAGTTGACGATGGACTCGTCCCCCTGGAGCACGCGGACCAGGTTGGTGGTCTCCTTTTCCCAGATGAAGAAGGAGCCATCGTCAGAGCCACTGACGATGTACTGAGCGTTGCTGGCAGGGGGGCAAAGGGCAGGGAGGTCAGGTGGGGTACTGCCCGATAGCCTCAAGCAGAGGCTGTGTGGCTTAGGGCAAGGGGGAGCAGAAAAATCTGGAGCCACTCAGCCCCCCAACTCAGGGGTCTCCAGTTAACTCAGCACATGTGGTCTTCACGCTGCAGAGCCATGGTCACTGTTTGACAGTTCTCTTAAACTCCGGGTCAGGTGCTGCCTGGGTCCCTCTAAGACACTTGCCCCCAAAGCACACCCTGAGCTCCCTGGGTGCCAGATCGGCTCTCGTCTCTCTCAGGTCTCTGGGAACACCCTTGTCTAAGCCTTTGTCAGTAGTCCTAGCCTTCCTGGATCCAGACCCCCAAATCCTACAGCATGTCTGCCCTCACACACCGATGACATTTAGGGGGATCTTGGTGGAGAGATTCTCAATCCACGTTCATGTGTCTTACTGACTCAAAGAAAGTCAACATCTGTAAGGGAGGATTGGGCGGGGGGTGGGGTGGGAGGGGTGATGGTGTCGGAGACACGGGCCCTGTCCCTTAGTACGTAGGGCACAGTTCTGTACACACACTAGGTGTGCCAAGACTGCCGGCTTCTGAGGACCCTTGCCTCATACGCCCAGCAGAGGAAAGCTCCGGCGCGTGGAGACACAGGGTCCGAGGAGGTGGGGGCGGGATGGGGGTGGGGCGGGGATGATGAAACAGTCCAGGTACTGCACTGGAGGCTTTTATGGATCACCTCATTAGTCCTCGTTATGGCTCCATGAGTGGGGGTGGCTGGTTTCATTTCAGAGATGGAAAAACTGAGGCCCCCAGAAGTGAAGCCGTTTGCCCAAGGGTACAGAGGCAGAGCTGGGATCTGAGACTTCTCTAAAAGCATTATGCCCCCGCGCCCCCCAACCTCCTGCTGCCAACCAGGCTGCGCGCCCTCCTCTTCGGGGCCTCGGACCTGCCAAAGAAATTGGCCTCCTTGATGTCCGTGGTGGTGTTGCAGTGGCCGCAGTAGCGGAACTGGTAGTCGTAGCTTCGCTCCCGCAGCACCATCTCATCCTCTGAGATGGAATCCTTGCGGCTCGTGCTGCGAAGGCGGACCGGGCCGCCGCCACCACCAGCTCCCTTCTTCTCCTCTGGGGGCGGAGAGCAAGGAGAGGTGAGGGTCCGGTCTCTCTTTCCCCTCCCCCATCTCCCCGCCACCCCTGGCCCTGTTTTCAGCCCAAGTACTAGCCACGCATGGCTACTTGCCTCTACTGCTACCCTGGAGAGCTGGGAATGGCTGTGGGAGAGAAGAATCTTTGGACCCCGCCCATGAGGATATTCAAGAGGAAACCCTCCATGCCCCGAGGGCCTTGGCTCAGGTCCTTGAATAACATCTGGAAGCCCCAAGGATGCGCAGACCCAAGGTCTGTCTCCGTCGAGGTGAGAGGAAGGCAGGGGACGGCAAAGCACCACCAAGGGATCCAGCTCTGGAGGCAGTAATAAGGCCCAGGCCCTTCCTCTCTGGAAGACCAGTTGCCGTGGATCCCAGCCGAGGCCCTGACAGGTTAAGGGCCTCACGTAAAACCAAACCAGCTTTCTCAGCACCTTAAAAGCGCCTTGTTCCTGCCTGCTTCCAGCCTTCGCACCGGTCCCTATGCCAGGGACTCCACCTCCCACAGCTACACTTTGTATTTAGTTAACTCTCCCCCCTCATCCTTGAGATCTCAGCTTAAATGTGTCTTCCTCAAGAACCCCAGGCTGCCGTCAAGCCCTCCCCCAGAAACCTACACCATACGAGGTCCCCGTGGACCTCCATCTGACTTGTTCACAGCTATATTCCCAGGACTCGGCACAGACCTGGCGCATGGTAGGTGCTTGATACTTTGAACAAATGAATCAATCGCATGGGTGGTAAATTGCAAAGGAGAGAGGTGGGAGCCCACGTGTGCCTCCAGCTTATAGACCGCACGATCATCACTCAGCTTGCTCTCAAAAGCTACTGAGGTGAGCTGGGCAGGGCTCTGAATGCTCTCTGCACAGGTAAGGCAGTGGGTTCAGAGAGGCTGTGCTTTGCCCAAAGTCGCATGGTCACCACATGGCAGAGCTGAGATTGGAACCAGAGGCTCCACACCCAGTACCCAAGGCCTTCTACTGCTCTGTGCTGCAAGCATGCCAATGGGAACGAGCACCTCTCTCGCTGGCTGCTCCCCACTGACATGCTGCATGGAGAGGCCAGGGCCCTGTCTGCGAGGGGCGAGAACACCCCGCGAGCCACGCGGCCTGACTGGGCGGGTTCTGCTTATTTTTGCCCTGAGTCCCGGGGACACAGGCTACGGATAATCCTCAACAGAAACTCTGAAGGTGAGGTGCTATCATTTCTCCTTCTCAGATCAGAAAACTGAGCCTCAGAGAGACCATGGGACTGTATCAGGGTCACGTGATTCGGAATCAGCCCTGGAACCCAGGCCTCTCCGATCCCAGAACCATGTTCTCTCCAGAGCGTCACGTAAGCACCTCAAACAGAAAGAGCGGCGGCGTCTCCTTCTCAGTGCCTACTCACCACCATCGTTTTTGGAGAAGAGGGCGGCCGTGATGTCACGGCCCAACGCATCGCAAGCGCTGCTGTGGGCCTGCTCCGGAAACTTCCCTTTGAAGTCATCCAGGCACTCCAAGGCCTCGGCCACATACTTGAGCTCAAAGAGGCAGCGGGCCAAGCGGAAATGTGCCTTCAGGTGGCAAGGGTTTAGGGAGATGGCCTTGAGGCAGTCCCTCAGGGCATCGTAGTGGTCACCGTCCCTGAGAAGACAGGAGAGTATGGCTTGGAGGTGGGGCCACATGGCAAGCAAGGAGTCCCCCACTCCGTCTCCACTTCCTGTGGCCACCCCAGCCCGCCTCCGACAGAAATCAGAATCAGGGTACTTGGGGGTAAGGAGACTCTTGGCTCAACCCAGGCCTCGCTCCCCAGGAGGTAGAGTATGTTAAGGAGGCAGGCTAGGAACCCTGAGGTCTTGGGTGTGGGGTAGGAGGTGGGTGCGTGGCAAAAACCAGTGTCAGGCTGCCCTCTGCTGGACACAGAGTGCAACTGTGTATGCGCTCACCCCAAGCACCCGCAGCTCTGCAGCAGAAGGCCTGGCATCTTGCCCGCCTCAGGCTCCCCGAGCCTTCCTTCTCTCTTTCTCCATCCACCTCCTCAAATCCCCCTGACTGGCCTTCAAAGCCATTTCCGAGGCAGGGGGCCCTCAAGGACAGTTCTGTGGTCTGGGGAAGCCAGAAGTGCCAGGCTGGGGACTCGGGGTCTGACCAGCAGGCAGCAAGCCCTCAGCCAGACCCCCCTCTGTCCTGGCTGACTGATCCACAGCAGCTGTGGCCTCTACCTCCCGGGGCTGGAGGATGGGGCCTGACAGACTGGCGAGTCAGCTCTCTGGAAGCTGCTGGTGAAGGGGGGGCATGCACGCCAGGAGCTCCAAATCGTCCCCACTTACTTCTCCAACCTCCTGAAGCAGGGATGAAGGGAAGTGGGAATGTTTTCCTGTGGGGGAGTAAGTGGGGACGGGGTCAAAGGGGGAGCCCCTCCTTCTCCCACCCTGTGCCAGAGTATAAGGTACACACTTGCCCAGCACCCACGGACCGCTTCCCACCTCTCGTATGGAGAGCCAGATTGGCCGCAGGAGCTACTTCTCCTTTGGGAAATGTCTTTTTTTTTTTTCTTTTCCTGCTGGGTTAAGACCCACTGTGCCAAGCAGCACTCCCCAGAGCTAGTGGCCCCTCCGCCAGGACACAGCTCACACCCCTCCTGCACAGGGCCAAAGAAGGTCCGACATGAAAAATGTCCTACTGACCCTCCTTTCTCGCCTACAGCACTCAGAGGGAGCATCCAGCCCTTGGAGCAGCCATGCTCAGACCAGGAACAAGCAGCTCAGCCAGTGCGGGGACAGGCAGGAGACAGAGCGCTTCCATGGCGTGGCCTGTGTCAGAACGAGCGGCTGTGACGAGGGAGTAGGCGCCGTTTGGACACCCAATTACCGCCTGCAAGGTGCCCCTCAGAGCTCCTGGGGGAGCCAGACCAGAGACCAGCCAGGAGCCAGAGGGTGACAGCTCCCACTGCAGCCAGGAGCAGATGGCAGCCCTGGGGAGACTGGCCTGGGACAGAATGTGACATTCTAGGGGTCACTGGCAGGCATGTGGAGAAGAGGAGGGAGCAGGCTGGCCCCAGGGCTCACCCATCCAGACTCACTGCCAGATCAATCTCCCTGAAAGGACAGCCCCGAGCACATCCCTCTCCTGCTCAAAACTCCTCAGTAGCTGCCCATCATCCGCTGAATCGAGGCCAAAACGCTGCCACCGCTCTGCATTCCAAGTCCTTCCCAGGCCGGCCCCAGGCTACCTCACAGACTCATCTCCTGCCAGTCCCTTCCCGAACCCCCTGCTCCAGCCAAATGGATTTGTTGTTCTGCAAACAAGCTCTTCAGTCGCTCCCCCACCCCCACGCCTTTGTTCACACCATTTCATCTCCCTGGGAATGTCCTTCCCCCACAGTCCCCTCCTCTTTTTCATCTCCTTGTCTAGGCCTGCCCACACTTAAAGCCCATTCAGAACCACATCTTCCTGATGCTTCTGTGACTGATCCCAAGCGACAGCAACCTAACTTTTCTTTGAATGGTTGGCACTTCACCTTACCATTCAAAGACCTACTGTGCTTCCTGCTCCTCTGATGATGAACCATGTCTATGTCTCTATCCCTTGTCCAGAGGCTGGGCGCTCTGGAGCACAGGAACTCAAGAGTGAAGAACTTCATTTCCCTAGTACTTGGCGCATAGTAGGACCTCAGAGAATATGTCGACGGCATTCTATGAGAATTCATCAGCCTCTCTTAGCAAGAATGCTAAGTGAAACAGCTCTCAGCCTAGAGCCTGGACAAGGACCCACACAACTGCTGGGACGGAGAGGGGAAAGATCTCAGGATGGCCCCCAAACGGTCATCTCCCGGGTTGGGCTGCCATCTGAGACCTTGGCAAACTCTTGATGCCTGAGTTAAGGTCTGTGGGGGCAGCATCTTTCCAAACCCCCATCCACCATCCTGCTGACTTGGGTGGCTTTCTTAAGCTTCCCTCTCTGGCCTGCCTAGTTGCAGCCAGACGATGGCACACCAGCTGGCCTGTCTGTCTGGGCAGAGCCGACGGATGCCAGACGGAGCAGAAATGGCTGTGGGCCCAGCTCTATCCATCTCTAGTCCTGGCCCTAGCTGGGGGATGGGGTCTGCCTGTCTGCCTGCCTGCTGGTGCTGCAGGCAGAAGGGCTGGGGGCCCTGATGTTCCCCGAAGATAAAGTGTTCTTCAGGATATGAACCCACTCCTTTACCACCAGTCACTGCAACCCAGCATGACATGCAGCTGGCGTCAGATCTTTGGGAGCTTGTTTGTGCTTGGCCCAAAGGGTCTAAGAACACAGGAAAGCACTCCCCTAGGTCGAGGAGCTGCAGGAACATTTCAAACAAATACTAACTGAATTCACCAAATGCCTTGTTTCCATCTAGCAAGATTCTGCTGCACCTTCAAAATCCAATTGAAGGCCCAATTCTCTAACAGCTGGGATTAACCATTCTCTCAATTCCTAGTTCCCCGGGGGAACTAGGACCATGTTCCAGGTAACTGTGAACTTCCTTGGTGCTTGAGGCTTCCTGACTCATGGGCCAAGCGCCTGCCCACCACCAGCCTGGAGGCGGGTAAGAGAGGCCTGGGAGGAAGAGGCCCTAAGAGGCTGCAGAATGTTACTGCCACCCTCCCTGGATGCCTCAGCAACCTGGCTCCATCCAGCCCAACGACTTCATCCCTCGCCCAGGCCCACTTACCACTTGCGCTTCATGTAGGCAGCAGCTCGGTTCCCATAGAGCATGGCGTTGTGAGGGGCTCTCTGCACGGCCTTGCTGTAGAGCTGAATGGCCTGGGTCCACTGCTGGCAGGCAAAAGCCTCATTGGCTTGCTGTTTCACACGCTCCAGGTATGGGGGCAGCTCTACCTGGGGGCTATGGAGGAAGCAGAGCCAAGTCAGGCCAGCCGAAGGTCAGAGGAGCCCCTCAGGAGGTCTGTGGCCCTGCCTGAGGGTTGCCCAGGTTTTCTTGGCCCCTGGGATCTGCACTGTCATCTAGAAGAGGGGACCACTCCTATCCTTGGCCTAGTTTACCACAATAAGTAATGGGTACAGCTGCAGATACTCTGAGCCAGTGAAGCAACAGAGAGGTGGACATGAAGCTCTCCTGGACTAGAGTCATGCCAGGTAGGAGTGACACTGTGACCACTAGCCACCCTTCCAGAAACCCCTTTGCCCCCTGACTCTGGGGTGTGTGCATGGGTGGGGTCAGGAACAAGGTCTGTAAGACATGCCCTCCCTCCAGTCCACAAGGTGTAACTGAGTTCGGGAGGGCTGGACAAGTGAGGCGGGCCTCACCTGACGTGTGCCCTGCTTTCTGGCAGCCGGAAGCCATTGCTGTGAAGGTGCAGGCCGTTGGATACACCATTGGACACACCGTTGGTGGACATCTTGCCATTCTGAACTTCTGGCAGGAAATGGGAAGAAAGGAACAGCAACAACTCAGGAAGACGTCCTCACTTCTCCTCGGCAGCCCTCTGGCTTCCATTACAGGGTCTGATGGTTCCACTGTGGGGCCCTCCACCCAGGGTGAGATCCATACCCAGAAAGCAAGTTCTGGCAGACCAGCAGCCAAGGGCATAAAGAAAAGCCCGTGCGCCCTCTGCTGGCTGAAGAGGGACACAGTTTCAACTCGGCTTTACCTTTAGCTAGGGCTGAGGGTGGAAGTGGGAGTAGGGGGTGAGGAGGTGTGAAATCAACTTGAGGCCCCGGGAAGAAGTCGATGAAGAGACTGGTGCGGGACAGTAAGGGCAACTACTTCAGGCACTCAAGAGCCAAGCCCTGGAAAGAACCCGCTTCTTCAGAGCGGAGTGAAAAGGGCTGTGACCTATTGCCGTCGTCCTTACTGTACAGTGTGTTTCAGAGAACCTATTCCTTCTCTAGATTACAGCCTCAGCCCAAGGGAAGGGGCAGGTTTCTCAGCAGAGGTGGCACACACCCAAGCTCCCCAGCAGAGACACCCTACGGGAGAACTTACCCCCTGAGGAGTGGCATTTTCTAGGCAAGAGGAAGGTGTACGGCCGCTGCTTATAAGTCAGATCAAACAAATAGACCTGGAGTGGAGGGGTCAAGAAAAGAGATGGAGGCTGTGAGGTAAGAATGTGGCTGAGCAAGGCCTGGCTGGCTCTCAGGAACAGCTGAGCAGGGAACTACTGAGTGAGGCCAGGAAAGGTTTCTATGGCACAAACCTCAGGCAGGAAAACATTCCCAGTTCCTGACCCTCAGGGTGGACCGCCCGAAATACTGTCATGAGTCAGAATCACATGATTAGTTGAAAAGGTCCTCAGAGGTCACAAAGTAAAACGTCTCATTTTAAAGGTGGGAAAACTGAGGCCTCGAAGAGAAGCAATCTGCCTAAAATAACACAGCTGGTTACTTCCCTCAGTAAACATTACTATTACTTAACACTTATTAAATTCTTTGCTCCAGGAATTCTCCTTAGCGTTTTATGTGACTTATCTCATTTCATCCTAGAGAACACCCCATGAAGAGGTATCACTATCATCGCCCCTTTTAAAGATGAAGAAGTGTACGTTCGGCGTTTAATTTAATTTACCTGGGGCCGTAAAAGCAGCATGTGGCACAGCCAGGACCCAAAACCCGGTCTGTCTGGCTCTGAGCCACTCTGCTAGGCCGCCTCTCCACTTCGGGCCAGGCGACAGCTCAGCAGTCTGAAGCCAGAGCCCTGTTTCGATCTCAGGTGCTCACCTAGTCTCCATTCGATTTCTTTTGTACAAAAATTACACCTTACCTTGTAATGCCATCAACCGTTCCACTTGTCATGTTTTCCCCATTAGCCTGAGACAGATTATATTTTGCATTTGTCTCCCTCATGTTTATGATAATGCTAGTCCCAAAGTACGTGCTCAGTGAGTGTTTGTAGAATTAATTTATGCCAGACTTAATAAATCTCCTGACTGAGAACACGCAAACAGAAGGTTTAGCAACCTGCCATTCTCAGAGAACACATCCCAAAGCCTGGCTGTGTGCTCTGAGCCTCAGGATCTGCTCCTAGGGAAATAGCAGATGAGGAGACCAAGGCTCAGAAAAATGAAGAGACTTGTTCAAAGTCACAGTGCACAGCTAGTAAACAGAAGGTTAGCATTTGAAGACACATCTGTTCTTATGCTCCCGAAAAAGACCAGGCCAGGGCATCTCTTTGGGAAGGCCAATGATGCCAGGCCACTCCCACATTTCACTATAACGTCATTTACAATAGGCTTCTTGTCTGCCTCATGGCAGTGGACATGAAGTACACTGGTTGCTGGATAACAGGGTAGGGGGGTGGGCAGAGCCGACTTGGGGAGCCATACATACCTGCTCCCCTCCCATGTTGACCAGCAGCTCTGTGCCATTGGGGCTGAAGGTCACATAGGTGGCAACCAGCACTCTCAGGCGGTTGTTGTAGTCAGGCAGCTTTACTGGCAGGTGACCTGCAGGGAACAGCCCAGTCACCCTAGTGTGAGGCTCCTGGTAACCCCCGAAAGGGGCAGGGAGTTGTGAGATCAGCCATATCAATGATGACAGCAATCATCTTCATCATAAAAACAGCTACAAGTATTGAACCCTTACTGTATGTGCTGGGTCAACTGCTTTATATGCTTTATCTCAGTCAGTCATTACAACCCCATTTTACAGAAAAGAAATTCAGACTCATCAAGGGCAAGTCATTTGCCAAAGGTCCCATGATGGCTGGTTAATGGCAGTCAAGATGAAAGCCTAGATCTGTTTGGCTCTAAAACCCTTGCTCTTGACCGCTGGGCTGCACTGCCTCCCTGCACTGCCCCAGAGAGAGCCAGCACCCAGCCAAGAGTTTGGGGCCAGAGCCCGGCTGAGCCCTACCTGCTACGTAATACTGGGCTGCACCATCCGGAAGGGGCTTCTGCCGGTCACAGAAGGTGTGCACACCTGCCGAAGGGCTCTGCTTCATGCTTTTTCTGGTGGGAAGGCAAACCATATAGGTTAAAGCACGTGGCACGACCCCTGGGTAGCCCAACCACACTCCCTAGAGGAAAACCTAAGTTTGTTTCCCTGAGAGATACAGCAGGTACCTTTCTTCTTCTTGGTGACCCCAAAGGTCCACCAACTAGGCAGCTGTGGATACAAATATTACAGGGCTTTACACGTAGGTCCTGCCAACTGTCTTGGTCCTCATGACCATCCCACTATCCTCATTTTACTTGGCTCAAGGCTCAAGGACTAATCCAAGTCACGCAGTATGTGAGGAGCAGCAGTGGTCGGCCAAGCCCGTGAATGCAAGTAAAGCAGGCCAGACGTTCCTGCACCTGTCCAAGGAGTCCATTTAAAACCCAGGCTGGTGATGCCACTGAGGTCTGGGACTTTTGTGGAGGTTCTAAGTATATTAATTATACTTTTGTTTAAAAAAGAAAAGAATGAAATCAAATTACATGTACAGGAAAGAAATTATACATACAACATTAAAACTCTATACTAACACTCATAGTAAAAGAATACGCGGAAAATATTATACAGTGATATCTTTTTGGTGATGGATTATGGGTAATTTTTAAATTGCACTTTTTTCATATTTCTAAAATAAGGATGAATTAAAGTTTTTTTTTTTTTAATCAGAAAAATTAAAAAACCCACCTCAAAAAGAAGAGGGCATGGCAATGAGGGAAAGGGCAGCAGAGTCCCAGGGACTTGCCCACAGGAGGCCAAGCTGCTCATACCTGTGGTTATGGATCATGCGAATGTCATAGAGCCTCACGAAGGGCCCACTGGCCCCTACCGCCAGGCAGTTGTTGTCCTGGGGGTTGACCGTGAGGCACTTGGCCTCCACCAGCTGGCCGCAGTACTCTGTCAGGTCGATCAGCACCTCCGAGTGTTTGCTGTTCTCCCGAAGGTCATACTGGCTGTGAGAGAGGACAGAGTAAGGAGCCTGGGCCGGGTTGTGGAAGCCGGGAGAAGCCAAGGCCTTGTTATGCACTGGGGGACTGGGAGGGGCTTTGGACCTGTAAATAATAAGAATGTCTAAAACCACTCCCATTTCTTTAGTGCCCACTGTGTGCCAGGCCCCTTGTGAGCAGGCTTCTCACACATTCACATTCAGTTTTATTCTAACACAATTCCTTAAGGTAGATACTACTGTACCCTTAAAAAAAAAAAAACAAAAAACGGATGTCAGTATTATTGCTGCAGTACTATTACTAGTGATTACTAACACTTAGTGAGAAATTGCTTTGTGTCCAGTACTGTTCCTGAGTGTTGGCCAATTAAACCCTCACACCATCCCTAGGTGCCATTAGAAAACTGACACTCAAAGAAGCTAAATAACCTGCCTGGAACGACACGGCTAGTCAGTGCAGAGCTGGGACAGCTTCCTAAGGTTAAACGACTACAGCTCGGTGCTTTCTGTCTTCTAAGGACAGCAGCTCCTCAAATAATGTCTTCTCGTCATTCAACATTGTTTCATCATGACGTTGGTGAGATGCCACAGGAACTTAACTCTTGTTTATATCAGCCCATGGTAAAACTGTTTTCATTATATGTTTCACTTAAATTTGCAGAACCTATCAATGATGTTAAGTGAGGACTTACTGTATTATGCTAAGTTTTACAGGCACTATCTCAATTTCAATGCTCAAGCCAACAATGGAGACACTATCATTCCCATTTTATAGATGAGGAAACTGAGATTTGGGGCTGAAGTGATTTGCCCCAGTCAAACACTGAGTGACAGGTAGGACCTGACCCCAGGTCTGTCTGACTCAGTGCCCTGCTTCTAACCACTGTCACATGTAGTTCACACATGACTTAGATACCTCTCCTTTGTAACAGGGAAGAGGACACAAAGTCCTATAGACCCTTAAGGGAGGCAGTTAAAGCAGGTTGGGAAGACAAGGAAAAAGGTCACATCTGATGAGAGGAGTTAAAAAAGGGCAAAGAGACCATTTTAGAATGAAGAAAAGTAGAGGCAAAGGTGTGACAACACTGGCCATTGGAAAAGCGGACAGCCCACTTTGCCATTTCTGGCTGCCTCTCCCCCTTACAGGCGTATGTCCACTGATAAACTGTTCCAGAGGAATCTATCAAGTGCTTCTCCATGCCAGGCGCCGGGTGGGCTCTAGGGACACGACCCAAGGACAAGACAGACAGGGAGGTGCTCTGAGAGAGTTTACTATTCGGCGACGGACACAGACAAAAAAGTAAACCAACAAGTAAATAAAATAACTACAGATGACGATTAGAGTGACAGAGGATACAATCGAGCACTGAGGCGAAGAGTAACGGAGGAGGACAGGATGGTCAAAGAAAGTGACTCTTAAACAGGTCTCCTTAGGGTGAGAAAGAAGCGGACGCAGAGCACTGGGGAGAGAGAAAACCAGGTGGGGAAACAGCGGTGTGAGCCCAGAGGAGGCGGGCTGCGCATCTGAGGCAGTGAGAGAGGGCTGGCCTGGGGAGGTGAAGAGTGGGCAGGGAGAGCAGGGTAAGCACCTGCTCCCCGCTGAGCCTGTCCACAGGCCACCGCCCTGCGCACGCCAGTGAGGCCGGAACGCTGCCGGAGGGAAAGAGCCAGGCCTGTGAAAGGCAGCGGTGCGGGCGATGGGAGGGGGAGCCGACATGCAGCAGGAGACATAGGTCCCACGGATGCCTCAGGCTCTTACCGGATAAGCCCATCCTCGGCAGCACTCCAGAATGTGTTGGGCCACATGGGCGCCGTGGCGATGCGTTTCACCCGGTTTGTGTGGTCTCCGAACATGTGGATCGTCTCTTTTACTGTCAGGTCATGAACATGCACCTTGGAGTCGGCTGCCCCCGTGATCAAGATTCGGTCCCCGGCATGAGGCAGGAACTGCTCCGGAGAGATTGAAGAAGAAGAGATTGGTGGGTGCTGGGGGTCAGGTTGGCCACGGAAGGAGACTGGCCTGGACCTCAGCATCCTTTTTCCTCTCTATATCAGATAAGAAAATGAGCCCACCCAAGACAGCCCACCAAGAAAACTTTGGCTTTTGCGCATCAGCCCACAGGTCTAAAGGCCAAAATCGGGACTTACACATTTACTTTGCCAGAGCAGTCCCGACCTACACCGGGTTGGACGACCTAAGGAAACCTTCTTCTTTGATTCTTCCCCAGGTAAGAGCTGAGTGGATGATAATCACAGCTGCTACCATTTACTAAGCATCCACCATGTGGATGTATCAGTAAGATAGAGTACCTGTACTTGAAATAACCCCATTAAAAATGGAGGTTCAGCACTAATATTCAGGAGGACTGTGTTCAAACTCGACAGTCTGACTACCACATGCCACACTGCGTCATGACCACTATTTAACAGCCTGGGGGTTAAGTAATAAATTAGTCTTAAAGTAACAAGGACTTTCAGTGTTTTAAGGGAGTGGGTGTTTTAAATTGGCTCATGTATTTCCAGAAAACAATCTGGCAATAGGTAGTCAAGTTCAAAACTATTTCTATCTTTTGACCCAAAACTTCTACTCTGAGAAAAATTCTGAAAGAAAAAAAGGACCTGTGCATAAATCCTCAGAGCAGCACTCGTTTTGATGACAAAGACCGGAAATGGCTCAAATGTCAGACCATGGGAAGGGCTGATCACCAAGAGGTTACGTCTCTGATGAGGTCAAGAACAAGACACTCCAGATGACATACGATGGGAACAAAACAACCACAAACATAGCTTTGAATAATAATTTTTTGAAAGTATGGTGTTCTATCATCTAGTTAGAAGAAGAAATATATTTGGGTGTGGTGTTGAGTTCTAATTTTCTTCCTTGAGTTCAAGATTGAATTACCTTTTTTTCTTCATTCGAAAGTTTCTCCCAACTCACGACAAGGCTGAATAGGGGCTGGGAGTAGGGGCTGCACTTAAACCCCCAAAGATCCACTTGACTTAAATGTTCATGCAAGAGCCACAATTCACTCTTCCCACATATATATATTTCTCTAATGGCCCACCAGAACAAGGGATAGATGAAACGGATGTCATTTAATAATTTTTAGGGACAATTAGTTGTCTTAAACCTGTCTGGAGACAGCATGTAACTCCATGCACAAAAGAAATAAACAGGCAAACCCTTGGGAAGAGCTTGTGGCTGCCACCAGGGGGAGCTCGCGGGCTAAATAAGTATATCTGGTGTTTTACTACCAAAAGAGAGGAATCCTTTTCCATATATATTTTTTTTAACAGAAGAAGAGGCTGAAGGTCTGTGAATAAAGGTGCCTTGCTGAAGGTCTTACTACTAGGGAGTAGCAAGGCCATTGTTAAATTCTGGTCTCTGAACTCAATGTTTTGAGCTCTATGATACCAAACTGATGGCTTAGGTCCCTTCCCCAGATCTGACCCCACAGACTCAAACTGGATCTAGCAATTTTCAGGGGTAGAAAGAGGTCTCTGTTCGCCACCCAGGAGACAAATCAGCATTGTTCTGTCTCTAAACTCACAAAAATTCATCCAGGTTCCTGGGACGGGAGATGAGAATCGAAGTTTGGGGAAAAAGCAGGGTTTAGGGAAATAAGTAATTTTGAGCTCCTGAATCTGCTTTCTTCTTCAGGTATCTTGTAATTCCTCTTGATATTAATTAGGAAAGTATTTCTTAGATTAGTGAGGCTTTCTAAAGGACAGCCTCACTCTCACATCCATCCATTATAGGATTTCAGAGCTGGAAAGGTCCTTAAAGGTCATTTCCTCCAACCTTAAACCTGGCAGATAAAGTTCCCAGCAAGCAGAATACCTCAGAGCTAGTTCACTTACTACATCCTCAGAGGGCCCATTCTACCTTTTCCAAATTGCTCTAAGCATTAGAAAATTCTTTCCTTCATCAGGACCATATTTGCTTCTGTGGACTTACAGCCGCTAGTCCTAGGTCTGTTACCTGGGACCAAAAAGGACAAGTTTCATGTCACTTTCACATAATAGGTCTTCGGAGGTCTGAAGACACTTGTAAGTCCCCTTCCCACCTCTCCTCAGCTCAACTCCCCTCCACCAACAAATCAGCAGACCCATTTCCTATAAAAGGTAGAACAGCTACAAGCACCTGTGCTAGGTGCTTTTTAAATCAATCACCTTATTGAACTGTAACATCAACCCTGCGGATTGCTACTTCCTTTTTAAAATGATGTATTTATTCATTTATTCATGAATCTGAGGGATTTTCCTTAGCTGCTTTTATTTTATAGATGAGCGAACAGGGTCAGAGAGATCAGGTGATTTGCCTAGTTCACGCAGTTCCAAGAGGCAGACACGGGTGTCACACAGGTATGCCTGCTATCTAAATTCCTGCTCAGAACCATACCTCCCTCCACCACCACTCACATAAATATAACTCACCTAGAGCTGGCCTCTTGGCTCTGAGAGAGTAAGGAGAGTATAGAAAAGAGATGGGGTTTCAGGAATCACCACTAGATGCTCAGATCACAAAGCTGTCTGTGACTCCAAGGAGTACACGGGACACACGCATGCAAACACGACCACAGGCACAGCCCGATCACCCTGTTCACTGGCTCTGTGGCTCGTCCTGCTCACCTTGACAGAGAAGATGTTTGCAGTGTGTCCCGTATGCATGGAGAGCAGCTTCTTGTGGTGCAGCGGGTCCCACACGATTGTGTGCTGGTCATCGGAACCAGAGGCCAGCAAGCTGCAAGCAGAGTGAGGGGTTCAGACCACTCAAGTTTGTGCGCCCCTTTCTCCTACCCGCATTCCCAGATGATAAGGAATTAGGCCACACAGAACTTGAAAAACAGTAGATGTTAGTCTACGGCCATGTCACCCTGAACAAGCCCGATCCCGTCTGATCTCGGAAGCTAAGCAGGGTTGGGCCTGGTTAGCACTTGGATGGGAGACTGCCTAGGAAGACCAGGTGCTGTAAAAAATAAAAAATAAGGGATTGTAAGCTGACAAGGTCCTTACAATCTGTGAGGTCAACCAAGGGTTGCCTTGCCTAAAAAAAGAAAAAGAAAAACCATAGATGTCATAGAAATTAAGGCTATCTTGTAAATGTTAGTTGATTCTCTTCTATTTTGTCCTGAGAATTTCCCACTATTCCTGAACTTTGCATTAGCTTATCAAAAACAAACAAACAAGATCTGGATGGTCATCCAACCTTCCATCTATTTGGGCTTCACTGTTTAACTGTGTGTTGATAACGATGCACTAAATGTAAGGTCATAGCAGAGAGTGGCAGTCGCTTTTCCCGTGGGCCCACTCTTTTCCCAAGATCTATGAAGAAGAAGGAAAGTCCTCTCCTCTCGGCCTCCCTCCTCCCTCCTCCAGGACCTCCTAAGTGCTCTAGCTCATACTTACTCTCCTTTCTCGTTCCACTCCAGACAGTTGACACATCCTGAGTGACCCTGAGGGAACAAATGGAAAGAGACAAGAAAACAGCCATTAGAGGTTCTCCTGGGGCATTCAACACCAAGAAGTGAAACTGAACAGGTAAACTCACCTTTCCCTCATTCAATGTTTCTGGGTGCATGTGAGTGACCAGAATTGAATTAAACTGCCTGGAATCTGGCAATATATAAAGTACTTTTATACTCATGATCTCACTTGATATCGAACGCCCCTGAGTCATAAAGGGCAGGTTCCATTGATTCCATTTTACGGAAAAGTAAACCGAAGTTCAGAAAATAGTAAGTAACAGAAGTGAGATCCAAACAAATTTCTACTTCTACCAGTAGAAGGGACATGTCAGTGATCTCTGTAAGGAACATCCCCCCTCGGCCACAGAAAATCTGCCCAGAGGAGCATCTGACCCGAGGGCAGCTAATTAACTAGAGGCTGATCTTTCATTCATTTGGCATATATTTAACTTATTGAGCACTCACTGCATGCCAGGTACTGTTCAGACGCTGGGGGTACAGCAGTGTCCAAATCAAAGTCCCAGGTACTTTCAGTAGGTGAAGCCTGGGCTAGTAAGGAAAATTGGGCCAGAGTCTTGAGCTTGGGGATTTGAATTGAGAAACATGGAGAGAGTGAGGCAGTTAACAGATAAATTTCAAAAGACACACAGAGAGAAATCCTGGCAAAGCCTGAGTTACGAGGAAACCATCCATGAAAAGTGGCAGGTATGAGGTGGCAGAAATGAGTCTGACATGGGAGGAGGAGAAAACGGGGCAGCAGACATCCCTACATACTGTCCTTTCTGTTCCCTCGCCCTTTCCCAGTCCTAACGGCACTTTGATTTTTATTTAATTATCTCCTTGCCTCAAATCAGATCATGTTTTTCAGCAAGTATAAATCCATTGTTCTTTCCACAGTGACAGGTTCAGAAACTTAGCCTAAGCCAAACTGGACATGACATTCACTTGGGCTCAGGGATTGGCTCAAAAATGAGCCAGTGACCCCAGTTAGATGCAAGGGGGAGAGTTGCTGGGAGATTCCAGAAAAGGAGTTTTCTCATCCTCGGGAGATAGTCTGTGAAGAAGATGTCCTTCTTCCTCTGGATGTTGAGTGTACTGACATGACACCTGAATTACCACCGTGAGGGAAGCCAACCCGAGAGTGAAATCGCCATAGAGAGGAAAGCCTAGCCGAGGGAGTCATAGAAAAATGGAGCCAGGGTGACCAGAGTGACCAACCGAGAAGCCTCCTCTACTTCTGGACTTCCACTTAAGTGAGCCAATCAGTTTAAAGGCACTTGAAGGCGCCTTTGCTGTCATGTACATTTGGGAGGAAAGCATACCCTTCCTTCAGGCTCCTACTGTCACGCTGTATTATGTCTTGGTGTTGACATGGTCATTTGCTTTACCAGACTGAGCTCTGAGAAAGCGGGCTGCGTGTATTGTGTTCATTGTATCCCCGAGGCACATATCTGTTGCATAAGTGAACAAATGAGTCTAGTGGGACTAATGGGAAGAATCGAGAGATATGAATAAATTTAATTCCGCGACCTGTCTAGTCGGCAAAGGCCTTTCCTCTGCCTTCTTCCCTCTTACCTTTTGTCCTACAAAGATTCTCACCTGGGTCACACCTCGTTTCCTTCCAGGTTCTGCAATCATATACACTACTGACACATTTACTCTGTTCAGACTTGTCAGATCACTTGCTGACTCACTCATGGCTTTGGTCACTCTTCCTGGGTCAGAATCATTTCTGTCCTCAGCCCTCTCATTTTCTTACCAGGCTGCAAGTTACGTGTGCCTAGGGGTCACATCTGCAGTGTGCAGTTTTCCATAGTACCAAGGGCCTTGAACTGCTGCTGCTTGCTGAGGGCTTACTAAGAGCCAGGCACAGTGCTAAGCACTTGTGGCAGGCAGAACAATGACCCCTGCAGACGTCTATGTCCTGGTCCTTTGCAATCTATGAATATGTTGTGTTGTTAAGTGGCAAAAGAGACTTTGCAGATATGATTACGGTTAAGGTCCTTGAGATGGGAAGATTATTATCCCAGATTATCCAGGTGGGTGCAATATAATCACACACATCCCTAAAATCAGAGCTTTCTTGGCTGCAGAGAACAGAGAGATGTAGGTGTGAAAGAGACTTGATCTGCTGGCTCTGAAGGTGGAAGCGGGTAATGAGCCAAGAAATGCAGCAGTTTCTAGAAGCTGGGAACGGCAACACAGCCCTGTCAAGACCTTGCTTTCAGCCTGGTGAGACCCCTGTTAGACTTCTTATCTACAGAACTGTCAGGTAATAAATTTGCGTTGTTTTAAGCTACTAGGTTTGTGGTAACTTGTTATGGCAGCAATAGGAAACTAATATAGCACTGTGTATCTATTATCTTGTTTAAGAAACAGGTATCATTACTCATGTCACTGATAAGGAAAACAATGCCCAGAGAGGTTAGGTAACCTGCTGTGATATTATGATTTATAATAAGATACACATATATATATATATTTGGTCCTCATCCCTGTTTCTGGCACAGAGCTCCTAACAGCCTTATTTCCTAAGTGATAAGAATGATAAAAGCATCTTGCTATTCATAGCAAAAACCTTTCAACCACACCTGAGTTTATCAATGAAGTGATTTTGGGAAAGAACCTACGGACGGGGGCTGGCTGCCAGAGGAGCCCACTGCATCATCGGAGGGCCGCCTGACCTCTGGGGAGGTTGAACAGATCACCAATGGCCAATGATTTAATGAATCGTGCCTATGTAATGAAGCTTCCATAAAAACCCAAAAGGATGGGGTTCAGAGAGCTTCTGGGTTGGTAAACTCAGGAAGATTTGGGGAGAGTGGCATGCTCGGAGAGGGCATGGAGGCTCTAGGCGCCCCCTTCTCACACACCTTGCCCTCTGTATCTCTTCTATATGGATGTCTCTGAATTATATCCTTTTATAATAAGCTGGTAATCTAGTAAGTAAAATCAATAAATACCCATCCTGCTTTCGATCTGTGGTTGGGAGTCCATGGATGGGGAGGGCCGACTGTATGCACTGATCTATGCCATTTTATGTCGGGGACTTGAATATCTGTGGATTTTGGTCTCTGTGAGGGGTCCTGGAACTAACCTCCCACAGATACCGAGGGTAGTTAATTTTGGGGAGAGTCAAAAGTTATATACAGGTTTTTGACTGTGTGAGGGGTTGGCACCCTTAACACCATTACTATTGTCATTTTATTCAGGGGTCAACTGTGTTGAAAAAATATTAATAAAAGGCTTTATGATTTAGAACACATGTTTGGGAAGCTACTTTACAAGGAACAGAATGTTTAAGAGGAGTGATTTTGGCTTTGATAAGTAAGGCTGGCTTAGATATAGGTACGTGATTTACAATTAGGTTGAAGAACATAATGGAAGAAAACATGCCTATGACATATCAGAATTTAAAAGTGCGTGAAAAAGGAGAGAAAACCTCAAACTTTTAAGGAATCGAGAGGAGCGACTGTTTAGAGACGGCTCCTGGAGGGGACAGACCTCCATGTGCCTTCCTGGAGTCCTGGGAACGTTTCCACCTCGAGTGAGCCTCGCGCACCGGGGACCTGGAGGGAGCGAAGCGCGCAGGGAGAGGCTGCGATAAAAGCTCCAAATCTCACTGCAGGTCCGAGTTACAACCTAACTCTGGGTTCCTGCTTTATTCCACTGAATATTCATTGTAATTACTACGTATTGTAGGTCCCTTTAAATTGCTAGGTAGCATGGTGTATAGGGGGAGGAGGCAAAGAGGAGCATTTTATCTCTGACACTGTGTAGGATTATAATAATGATAAAAAGCAAGCGAACTTTCAGTTGGTTTTATTACTGCTTCTTAATTCTTTACAGACTATGTACCTCCTTTAGCCTGCACTACTGACCCCACCTTAGCATTCCACTGCCAGGTCGAATACTAGATATTAATAGACATGATCTCATTATCACTCCCTTTTTACAGGTAAGACCAAATCTCAGATATTAAGTAACTTACCCTGGGTCACACAAATAGTAAACACCAGAACCCAGATAGGAACCCAGGTTAATATGACTCCAAAGTCTGGCTATTCTGGACTACCACAAATGCCACCTTGTTCCCGTCTATATTAAAAAAAGATCTCATTGCTACCATCACCTTGGAGAACTATTTGGCCATTTCATAAGGTAAGCTTGTACCGACCCTATGACCCAGTAATTCTATTCCTAGGTATTTGCTCGAGGGAAATGAAAACATTTGTTCATACAAAAAAAAACTGGTATAAGAATATCCATAGATGCTTTAGTTTTAAAAGCCCCAAACTGGAAATAACCTAAATGGTCGTCAACAGAATGGACAAACAAAATGTAATACGTCCATAGAGTGTATCACCACTCAGTAATAAAAAGGAAAGAACTATAGATATGGGCAAAAACACAGATGAAACTCAAAATACATGCTAAGCAAAAGAAGCCAAACACACAAAAATATATACTATACAGTTCTATTTACACGGAGTATAAGTACAGGCAAAACTAATCTATGGAGACAGAAGGCAGAAAGTGTTTGCTCTGAGGTGGGAGGGTTGACTGTCAGGGCATCACGCGAACTTTCTAGGGTGATGGCAGTATTTTCTATCTTGTGGGTAATAGTTACACAAGCGTCAAAACTCATCTCACTCAGTACTTGAGACTTATGCACTTCATGTAAATCATGCCTCAATAAAAAAAGAGAAAAAGGTAACAACAATGGTAGTAGCTAACATATACTAAGTGCTATCTTACCAGGGACCAGGGACAAAATTGTGCTCTTCATACATGCTTTTAGTCAATCTTTACAACTGCCTGGTGACGGAAACACCATTACTATCCTCATTTTTTAGATGAGGAGAAGGTTAACACCCCATATTGTGTAAACAGTATAGCCAGAATGTGAACCCGTGTCTGACAGATTCTAGAGCTTGGCTCTTAACCATGATGTCACACTGCCTTTTTAAATTCCAGGCTGTCTTTTTTAAAACTTAAAATCTCTGCTATGTGCCTGCCAGTATTGTACTGGGCTCAGAGAGTGAGTCTGACAGACACATCTACTGTCCTCGCAGAGCTGATATGGTTTTTTCTTCCTCTTTTCCAAACCTATAGCATTAGCCTTTCTCCATGTGATCACAATCTCCTTATAAACATCACTTCAAATGGCTACAGAATACTCCTCCATTAATTAATTAACTGTATTAATCAGCTGTAGTGTTGTACATTTAGGTTAGTTCCAATTTTGGTGAGTTGATGTGTTTTAAAAGTCCAGTGGGGGAAAAAAACATTTAAGGTGACTTGGCAGCCCGGACTAGGCACAATGCCATGGTTTTTTTGCACTTGACTGAAAATACATAAAATCTATGTTGTAACCTTAGGTATAGCCCATGTTACTCAGGAACCTCGGATTAATAGTCATGATGTGGAAAAGTGTATCAAAATGGAAAACATTATTAATAAATACAATTTGGTAGACAGCACTTTATCAAACGTAGGATCCACAGCGGTAAAATAATAAAAGTCATTCTTGCTGGGGAAAAAGTTGGGACCCACTGCATTAAGGGGATAAAAAAAGCGAAGGAAACAGCTAGGGCGTCTGCGAATCGTTGCGCACCCTGGTATAACCAAAAGGACTAGAGACCCTTTTGTCCAAGTTTACTTTTTCAAGAGGATATGAGGCTGGTCAATGAGAAGCAGAACGGTACAATGAAAGAGCTGTCAGGGTCCAACTCTGGCTTGGCCTCCTCCTGGGTGTACGGGAGGTCACCTAAGATTCCCAGAGTCTCAGGTTTTTTTCATTGGGAAATGGGGATGGTGGTAATGTCAACCTGATAAGATCCCCGTGAAGATCAAATGATGTTAATTTATGCAGGGTGCCCAGCACACTTTGGTAAATGCTGGCCCCCTGATTATCTTCTTTTGCCAACCTATGTGCTCTTTACAGAAGCTGCTCTCAAAGACCCTTCCACATGGCTAGGATACTCACGAAGGGTACACATCTTAAACAACTGGATCCCTTTCTATTTATGTACTTTTTCAAAAGGGTTATTTCTGCAGCTATTAAATTGCTACCCTAAGTTCTGACCAAACGGACAATCACTTATTCAACACCCATTTTATATATAAGGTACTGGGAGAAAAGGGAATAAATAGTAGGATAAACAAAGACAGGTCCATGTCTATGGCAACATGAGATGAAGTTCTACCAAAACAGAGGAAGGAGAGAGGTATCCTAGAAGATAGGAATTTCAGGCTTTAGACTAAACAAACTTAAAAGGTCAGTGTCAAGAGCATGAAAGTTATAGAGATGTTCAGTGGAGCCTGCACAAGAAATGCCAGCTAGGAAATATGGGAAGCAGATGGCCATGTGCTTCTCTATAACTCCTTAACAGTGTGAATGAGTCTGAGCAAGCAAGGTTTAGATTAAAATCTAGAAAACATTAATTGAGCACCTATTAAATGTCAGAGTTAAGTGCTAAGCTTTCACTTATATCAATTCACTTAAACTTTACAATATATGTTTATTACCCTGTATTGGATTTACACAGGTGTCATATAACAGAATGGAGCAAGTCCTGAAGGCAAACAAAACTCCTGAGAATTTACCCTCCGTTCACTTAACAATGTGATAGTTATCTTAAAGGCAGAATGATCTGAATATCCAGAAATCACCATAAAAATCTTTCCTTTTGTTGCTTCTTTAATCTAGTTCAATGGTTTCTCAAGTTTTAATGTGCCTAATAATTACCACATGGAATAGTAATAGCTAAGAATAACTAAAACTTAGCTTACTATATGTCAGGCCCTGTCCTAAGTGCTTTACATAGTTACCCTTGAAAATCTGTTAAAGTGTCCATAAAGTACAGCAACTGTGGTTTCATGTGTACAAGCTGTGTTTCCTTGAGTAAGTTCTTTAACCTCTCTGTGTCTCAGGCTTTACATCTGTGAAAGAGGAGATAATAATTATATATAATCTCATATAGGGCTGTTGTTGAGAAATGAATCAATATTTGCAAAGGGCTTTGGTCACTTTTGTTGAGTAGAGGAATTGGAAATCAAATCTAAATATGTTCTTTCCATTGCACCATGATAATTCAAGATTTATGGTACAGCATGATGTGAACTATGATTACTGGGGAAGGAAAAATCCTCCTAGAAGTCATAAAAAGGAGTGATTTAAAATATATTTCAACTTCAATATGTTTTACCTAAGAATCTAAGTATAAGTATAGTGGGGCAAGTCAACATAATTCATATTAGGAAGTTTTTCCATATACTGAGCCTATACCTGCTATCTAGCCCTGAAAATCCTCTTTCTTCATTCCGTTTTTATTTATTCGGTCTTTTTATCTGAGCACATACTGTATGCTAGGCACTCACGCACGCACAAGCTATTGTGGCAAATAAGACAGAACGCTAGTGGTGGTGACAAAGAAAAAATATACACACGAGTCAGTAAGATGAGCTCAGAAAAAAAAAAAAGACATGGAGATGGGATATTCTTTAGATATAGTGGTCGGGGAAAGCCTCTCTGATGAAGCGATATTTGAGGTAAAATCAGAAAACTAAGTAGCAGAGACTGGAAGGACAAGCATGCCAGGCATGGGGAAGAACAAGTACAAAGGCAGGGACGGGCTTGAAATGAAGAAACAGAATGAAGGCCAATGTGGCGAGAGCTCAGGGAGGTGAGCGGAGGCCAGATGCTAAGGGTGTCTTATAGGCAAGAAGCTTCATGAGGCGAGGAACTGTGTTGGTCTTATTCACTGCTGTATTCATCTCCCAGAGTTTAGGACATTCCTGGCAAATTGTAGGCACTCAGTATTTGCTTGAACATATGACTGAATTAATAAACGACTCTTAGTTTGCCCTCTGGTGCTTCAGAGCGTAAATTTACTCCATCATCTCAAGTAGAGGTTGGCATTTTTTCTGTAAAGATCCAGATAGTAAATATTTTATGCTTTGCAGGCATATGAACTGTATTACAACCACTCAATTTTGCTGTTGAATCATCAAGACAGTCATAGATAATACACGAATGAATGAATGTAGCTGTGTTCCAACAAAATTTTATTCATAGAAATAGGTGGCAATAGATTCAACCTATTTCCTATCAAAATTCCATCTAGTTCCTCTGCAGAAATTCACAAGCTGACCCTAAAACTCATATATAAATGCAAGGGAGCAGGACAGCCAAAACAATCTTGAAAAACAAAAAGTTGAAAGATGAAAGACTCATACTGCCCAATTTTAAAACTTACTACAAAGTCACAGTAATCAAAACATCATGGTACTAACACAAGGACAGACATTTAGATAAATTAAATAAAGTTGAGAGTTCATAAATAAATCCTTACATTTATGGTCAACTGATTTACAACAAGAGTGCTAAGAGTTCAATGTGGGAAAGAGTAGTCTTTTCGACAAATGTTGCTGGACAACTGAATATCCACACACAGAAGAATGAAGTTGGACCGCTACCTCACACCATGTATAGAAATCAGCTCGAAATAGATCGAAGATCTACATATAAGATCCAAAACTATAAAACTTTTAGAAGAAAACATAAGTGAAAATTTTTGTGCCCCTGGATTCAGCAACTGTTTCTTAAATATGACACCAAAAACATAAGTGACAAAAGAAAAAAAAAAGATAATTTGGATTCTATTGAAATTAAAAAGTTTTGTATATTAAGGAAGAAAGTGAAAAGAGAACCCGCACATAGGGAGAAAAAAATTTCAAATCACATTTGATAAGGGTCAAATGTCTACAATTCATAAGGAACACTTATAACTCAACAATAAAAAAGATATATAAAAATAGGCAAAGGATCTGAATAGACATTTCTCCAAAGAAGATACCAAATGGCCAATAAGCACATAAAACGATGCTTAATGCTTATTAGTCATTAGGGAAATGCAATCAAAACCACAATACCACATCATACTCACTAAGATGGCTATAATCAAAAAGACAGATAATAAGTGAGGATATGGAGAAATTGGAGCTCTCACACATTCCTAGTAGGAATACAAAATGGCACTGTCATTTTGAAAAACAGTTTGGCGGTTCCTCAAAAAACTAAACATAGAGTTACCATATGACCCAGCAATTCCATTCTTAGGTATATACCCAAGAGAACTGGAAATTTATGTCTATATAAAAATTTGTACACAAATGTTCATTGCAGCATTATTCACAATAGCCAGAAAGTGGAAACAACCAAAATGTCCATCAACTGATGAGTGGATAAATAACATGCGGTATATCCATATAATGTAATGGCATTTGGCCAAAAAAGGAATGAAGTACCGATCCATGTTACATCACACATGAATCTTGAAAACATCATGCTAAGTGAATGCAGGTACAAAAAAACTATATGTCGCATGATTCCACTTACATGAGATGTCCAGAACAGGAAAATCCAGAGAGACAAAAACGTAGCTTAGTGGTTGCTAGGGGTGTAGACAGAGATAAGGGATGAGGAGTAACTGCTAACATGGGTAAAGGAATTCTTTTTGAGGTGATGAAAATGTATAGAATTAGTGGTGATGGTTGCACAACTTTGTGAATATACTAAAACTCACTGAATTGTACACTTAAACAAAATAAAAGAGAAACTTGAAAAACAAGCCAACAAAGAGGTGGCAAGCAGGATTTGGCCTGCAGGCCACAATTTACTGACCCCCTGATCTAAAGGACAGTCCTTGAAATCTATCACAAAGTCGGATCTCCCCTCTATCTTTTTCTTTGAGGGTGACATGGTATCTAATTTACTTCTCTAAACTGATATTATAATAAAAACTCTGACAAGTCTTTGCTAGAATCAAATTATTCTATACCTGTTAGAATCAGGTTACACTATGAAAATGCCCTAGTCTTCCAACTATATTCAAAAAGAAAACCAATCTAGTTTGATATGACTTGTTTCCAGTGAATTTATGTTCAAATTATACAAGAAACAAAATAGAAACAAAAGCGATCAAGCCAGATTGTGAAGGTGAGATACATCATGTCGGCCGCTTGTTTAAAGAAAATATTAAGAAAACCAATAAAGCAAGAGAATAAGTCCATCAAGCCAAGAACTATTAAGTCCTTTAAAAAAGTAGACACATGGTTGAGGTGGAAACAATATGAACTGTGGGGCCAGACAGGCTGATATAATCTTATTTCTACACTCATGTGACCTTGGAAATGCTCAGTTTTACTCTTACTTATAAAGTGAGGTTTCTTTCCTCTCTCTCTCTCTACCTTGCTAAGTGAAAGAAATCCCCATAAGTGAAAGAAACAGAATGAATCAACGTGTGATCAGGACTTTAAGGCAGACTTGGAAGATCCTGCTGATGCAACTGAAAATGAAAGCAAGTGTCCCGCACAAAAGTCAGGACTGCGAGTCACAAACTGGAAGCCCAGGATAGCTGGCTCCTGTCCAGTTATAACAATAAAACTCACTGAGACGAGACGAGCTAGCACATGTAACTAAAAGTGGACGTGGGACACTCAGCAAAGATGTCCAAATAATACATAGAAGTGGTTTGGTCTATATACCGGAACATCTTAGAATTAATCCTAACAAATGTTAAATTTAAAATCTCTTAACCTCGAACTCCCTCTGGCTCTCTTACTCAGTTGCGACCACCACAACAGTTTTTTGTATTTTCTTAATGGACATTTTTAACTTTCTATTTTGAAACAATTTCAAACATATAAAAAGGTACAAGAATAGTAAAAACACACACATATACCTTTCCCCTAGTTCATTAATAGTTAACATTGCCTCATTTGCTTTCTTTTCCTCTCTCTCTCTCTCCATACACACACACACACACACACACACACACACACACACACACACACACAAAATTTTTTTCCTGAAACATTTGAAAATAAGTTGCAGACGTAAGGACCCTGGACATACTTAACTAAGAACTAGTTCATTCTTTTATTTAATCAGAACACATTTATCAAAATCTGGAAATTTGACACTGATACAATGCTATTTTAATAGAGTCCATATTCAAATTTCACCAACTGTCTCAGTAATGTCCCTTTGACTTTCCTGATCCAGGATCCAATCCAGGACCACACACTGCATTTAGCTGTCATTTCCTTTTTAGTCTCCTTTAATCTGGGATAGCTCCTTAGCCCTTCTTTGTTTCTATGACATTGACATTTCTGAGGAATACATCAGCTGCTCTGGAAAAATGTCTCTCAGTTTGGATTTGTCTTATTATTTCCTCATAATTAGTTTTAGGTAATGCATTTTGACAGAAATACTACCTAAGTGACCTTGTGTCCTCCTCAGGCAGCATATGATGCCTATTTGTCTTGGTTAAGGTGGTATCTACCAAGTTTCTCCACTATAATGTTACTATTTTTCCCTTCGTTATCTGTGAAGAAATATTTTCCCATTGTGCAAATATCCTGTCCTCCATCAAATTTCCACTCAATGGTTTTAATCACTCCCTGGTTATTCTTGCCTGATATGGTATAATGGTTATAAAACGGTGATTTTTCCAACTCTAGCGTTTCTTCTTTTAGTGATTAGCAGTCTATCAGAATCAAGAGTTTTTTCCCCTCTTTCTCTTCTTACTCTCTTATCAGTGCAAACTCAGATGTTTAGTGGGTTTTAACTCGTTACTGTCATTATTTGTCCTGATGCTCAAATTGTCATTATTTGGCCAACATATGCCCTTCAGCCGGCTCCCATGTCCTTATGATATGTTCCTATCGTTTTCCATATATTTCTTTACTTTCTGTTTATCTTCTGCCAAAAGATGTTGAAGGCTCATCTTGTACACTCCCTGTCCCAGACCTGGAATCAGTTAATTCTCCAAGGACCCCTGATTCTTTTTAGTAGTTAGAAACCAGTAACTCATATCTATTGAAGCATCATTGCTTCTGGACCCTTTCAGAAGACAGAGCTGGAAATAATATATAAATATTCATTAATATTTTTAAAACCATGAGTTCATACTGATACTACTAATTCCAATCCAATACCTCAGAGTTCTTCTTTGCCTTTCCCTATGCCGTATTTGAATTTCCCTTCTCCCATAGTGACAAGGGAACAACATTAATATAACAATATTACACACTTATGATATAATAACACTGATATATTTATCAACAAAAATGAGTTACTCATTTGCTCAATTTTACAACACACACAAAATAGTTATGGGATTGCTACAGCAATATCACTACAAAAGACAAATCTAACTAGAGTTTAATCAAGATTTTCCGAAAGTTTATTTTATCTTTAAAATATATACGAAGAATATACACATATAGTCAAAGTACTGTGTTCCAAAATTACTTGAGTTAATTGGCATTCCTTCCCCACCTCTGTTGATTTAACTTTACTTTTTGAATATACAAAACCTCAATATGGTAAAAACTCTACAAAAAGGTCCAGAGAAGGGTTATCCACCTTCTCTACCTTCCACCCCCTGGAGGTGACCAACTTCACTAGTTTTTGCTTACCCAGTCTGTGTTTGTGTTTGCAAAAATATGCAGATACATACAGAAATTCTTATTCCCCCTCCTTTGTCACACTAAAATTGGGGTGTGTGTGTGTGTATAAATATATATAAATAACCCTTAAACATATCCAATTTCACTCATAAGAGATATGTAACTTAAAACTATGTTGAGATATAATTTTTCATCTGTTTGAATGGTAGAAAATTAAAAAACTTAACCACATATTACCAGAGGACTATAGAGTAGTGGTTACTAGTGGGGTGGGGGAGGAGGGGGAAGGTAGATGGGGTAAAGGGGGTCAAATATAGGGGGTTACGGGGAGGGTGAAGTGGGTAAAGGGGATCAAATGTATGGTAGCTGAAGGAAACTGTACTTTGGGTGGTGAACACACAATAGAATGTACAGACGTCAAATGATAATGTACACCTGAAAATTATATGATTGTATTAACCAATGTTACCTCAATCAACTTAATTTAAACAAACAAAAAAAAGCCTTAAGCACACAGGCTGCTGGTGAATGGTGGAGAAACAGGCACTCTCGCACACTGGAGAGGCAAAATGGCGCAACTCCCACGAGGGGAAGTTTGGCAACATCTAACAAAACCACACGTCCATTTATCTTTGGCCGGCACCCCCAGTTTTAGGTTTCTTACCCAGAATACACATCTTCAGCAATACTAAAGCACATGTGCACAAGGTTATGCATTATGTTGTAATTACAAACTACTAGAAACAACTCTAAGGATCCATACATGGGAAATTCATTGAATGGATCTTGGTTCATTTATATAATAAAGTAGTATGCAGTGAAAAAGGACTCTATGAACTGATATGAGTGATTTCCAAGATATACTGGTAAGTGAAAAAAGAGTACACACACACACACACTCACCACACCTCATCTTCATTCTTAACAAGTCCTCTCCAAGTCTAGTAAACCCCTCTACTCTCTACTTACATGCTATCCTCATATATTAACTTCCTTCTCTATCCCCGCTAAGAATCCATGACTCATTATTACAATCATTCTCTTGCAACAATTCATTTGACAAAACCCCAACCCCAGATGATCTTCTAGCTTTTCTGTATCTTCAGCTTTCCCTTTCTCTGCTGATTTTTCCCCCGTGTGATTAAATATGCTCAAGTGTCTTCAACCTAAGAAAGTCTTTTCTTGATGCCAAACCCACCTCTAGTTGTAGGCTTCCATTTCTCTTCCCTTTCATAGCCAGGCTGAAAGAGAAGCCAATACTTGCTATTTTCACATCCTCACTTCCCAGTACAGTCATGCGCTGCTTACTGATGGGGATACATTCTAAGAAAGGCATCAGTAGGTGACTGTGTCTTTGTGCAACATCACAGAGTGTGCTTACACAAACCTAGATGGTACAGCCTAGGCTATATGGTACATGTCACTGTCGTATCCATGGTCTGTCGTTGACTGAAACTTCGTTATGTGGCACATGACTATAATTCCATAACCCACTTAATTTATCTATACCACACACCACAAAAATGTTTCCTGCCAAGGTTACCATTGTAGCTTCCTTGCCTTAAATCAATGAACACTTCTTAGTCCTTATCTTACTTTGCCCCAGCAGTAGAACTGACCACTTCCTCCTCAATGAAACTTTCTTCATCTGGGTTCTGCGGCATTGCCCTGTTTTCCTTCCTATTCCTCTAGCTGCTTTCTCGATGCTCTTGGCATACTCTTCTTTGTCCACCTGGCTCTTATGTTGGTCTTCTTTATAACTCTATCCTAGGCACTTTTTTCCCCACTCACCAAAGGCAATCACGACTCACTTTCACTATTCCAATCTATATGCTGCTCGCTGCTCCCAAATCAACATCTTCAATGTGTACCTCTATCCTAAGCTCAGACCCAAGTATTCCAACTATCTGTCTAGACAGTGCTAGATAACACACGGCCTGCAGCTCCAGAACAGCCACAACCAAGTTCGTCGTTCCCCGCCTTAAACCGAGTCCTTCCCCAGTGCTCCCCAATTCAGTGAATGACACAACCATTTACTCCTTCATTCAAGCCAGAAATGTGGCCTTTATCCTTGACCACTCTCTTTTCCTAACTTTCCACATCTGGTCACCAAGAATTCTGTTAATTCTACTGCTTAAATGCCTTTCAAGTTTACTGACTTCTCTCCATCCAAATTACCATTATTTTAGTTTAGTCAACCCATCACCTCTTCCTAAGTCACTGCCATAGTGTCTTGAATTGGTCTGCCTCTCCCTAGTTTAAATCTTGGCAGTCTTCATTTTGAAGCCAAGATTAATTAAAAAAAAAAAAAAAAGCTTTACTTGATCATATTGCTCCCATGATAAAAACCACTCATTGGCTTCCTACTGCCCTTATGATAATAAAGTCCATAGTCATCAACATAGTCACAATGTTCTTTATTATGAACATCCCACCCACACTCACCTTACCACCCTCATCTGTCACCCTTCCACTTGTATTCTGTGACCATCTGTTCTCTTGAACTGAGTACCCTTTACTCTCTCTTGTTTCATTTACATGCTATTTCCTCAGCCTACAACTTTTTCTCTCTATGTAACACCCCCCCCCCGACCCGGCCCCATATCTAGCTAGCTCCTTCCATCCATTGTTCAGATATCAACCTAGACTACATTTTTCTTAGGAAACTGAGCTGAGATCACTCCAGCGCATCATGTTTCACTAATCTGTGAAATTTCTCAGAATGACAGACACATGGGAGACAAGAGATTGAGTTTGGGGAGAGAACAAGTGTTTCTTGAGCATTTTGTTTGATATGAGAGCGAAGTAGTGTGACAGGAGTATAAACTGGTATGAACTTTATGAAAGGCAATTTTGGTAATATTTGTCAAAATCACAGACCCACTGTAACCCACTAATTCCACTCATAGGTATTTATTCTATAGATATATACACACAGTGCCAAATGATGTTGCAAGAAATAATGCTGTACATATAAAAGACTGTAAGTAATTTACATGTTCATCACTAGGGCAGTTTAAATAAATTATGGTACATTCACATAACAGAATACTCTGAAACTATGAAAGAATTGGAAATTAGAAATATCTTTATCTACGGATACAGTAAAATCATAAAAGCACATTTCTGAATTCAAAAAGTAAGGTATAAAGCAATTAATATGATAGGCTAACATTTGTGAGGAAAGGTGAGAATTTTATGCATAAAATTCCTCTAGAAGGATACTCAAATTAATTATATTAGTTGATTCCAGGGAAGTAAGTGGCTGAAAAAAAGAATAGGAAGGAGGCCATCCTTTAAACTTTTAAAATTAGAACGATGAATGTTTACCTCATCAAAAAAAAGTAAGTAAAAAAGGAAAGGCTCTAACAGTCAGATGCTAGGTTAAGGGAAAAAATGTTTAAGAGGTATCATTCATGTCATCCATCTAAACCTCCAGGTCAAAAAAGAGATGCTAGTGGAGCCTTTTTGATTCTGGTACAATGAGTGGTTTTAGATCATTATTTAGTTAAAAAATCTGAAGTGCCAAGATTTGAGAATACAAAGGGCAATTTTCTAATATAAAAGGGGGAAGAATGCATTGGGATGATGTACTTCTTGATTCGGATCTTCCTTAGGAAGAAAGAACTAGGAACACAACAATTAAAGAATTAAGGTGAACAGAAATTGGTCATAGAAAACCGGAAGACAGCGACTTTTAGGAAAGATATATGAAAATTAAAGAACATTAGCTCAGAAAAGTAGATTTTTCAGAGGTGTGGAGAACTGGTAGGATAAATACAATGGAAAGAACATATAAAGTTTTCCAAATTAACTTGGATGCTTTTTAAATAGGCTTCTCTGTGGGTATACATTCTACCAATATACAGGAAAGGTAGCAAGATACCAGACTGGCTAAATTCTGAATTTTAGAGTAACTCAAAATGGAAACTAGATAGTCAAAAAGTAAAAATCTGGCCAGATTATTAAGATGGGAGGCAGAGAAACAGTATGGTTGAACAAGGTTAAGAAAGTTAACTCTAGTGCAGAAAATTTTTTAAAAAGCCAACCCAACTGACGAGTTTTTAGTGAGCATCTACTAAATATTCAGCACTGTGACCTACAAGTTCTCCTCGAGTTTCCCTTTGCATTTTTCAAAAGCATACAAAGTAGTAAATTAGGAAATCCAGGAAAAAAGTTTCCCCCGAATAATAAAGAAGAAAATATTACAATCAATAACCACAGAAAGAAAAGAGCTTTCACTGTTGACTTTAGTTCTACTATGCTGCTCCCAACTCCTATTAATAACACTTTAATGCCAAAGATCAACTGTTAACCAACATGGGGTCCACAATGGTTAGGAAATAAAACAAGGGAAGGAAATGCGCTGAAGTGTTTTAAAAAGTTAGATGCCATCAAATAAGAAACTGAAAACTTTAAAAGCTTTCTAAATAACAATAACGGCCAATATTTGAGAACTACATACCACGAATTTTACAGTATGCTGGGTACTGTGTTAAGTACTTATTTATCCCTCTTCGTAAACCTAAAAGACAAACAGGATGTGTGTGTGTGTGTGTGTAATTTTACAGTTAGAGAAATAGGTGCTAGAAGTTAAATACTTATCCAAGGTCATATGGCTTATAATGGCATTTATATGCCATTTTTGTTACTATTTTTGAGAGGAGGAAGTTACAAAAAGTTTTACCCCCTCCATCCCCAAACTAGGAAAGTGGGAAATAAGATAGCCTTTTGGGGGTTAAGATTGTAAAAATCAGTACAGTTGAGCTTGGCTTTCATGATACCATGCTCTCCTCGGGTTCTCCCACCTCTATGCCTATTATTTCTGTCTCCTGTGGACAGAAGAAGAGAAGAAATAGGTAATCTCCAAATGCTAAAACACCTCGGTTCTTGGTCCTGTGCCCTATCCTCTCTCTACTTTCTCCTCAGGTGATATTATCCAATCATCCATTTTATAGCTCTAGGGACCAGTGGGTCTCAAACTTTTTAGTCTCGACACCCTTTTACACTATTAAAAATTACTGAGGATCCCTAAAGAACTTTTATTTATATGGATCATATCAACTGCTATTTATCATATTAGAAATTAAAACTGAAATATTCCGCATTATTTTCATTTCAAATATTAATAAAATGATAAGTTAACACATTTGAAATGAAAAATAAATATATTTTCCAAGACAAAAGAATTTAATTAAAAGAGTGGCACTGCTTTTATGCAAATCTCTTTAATATCTAGCTTAATAGAAGACAAGTGGTTTCTCATATGTATTTTTATAGTCAGTCTGTTACAATACGTTATTGTGATTGAAATATATAAATAAAATCCAGCCTCACAAAAATAAGTAACTGGAATAAGGAAGAGTATTTCAATAGCCTTTTCAGATAATTGTAGATATCTTTCTTTGATACTACACAGAAACTTGGAGAAACAATGGTTTCTTAAAATGACAATGTAGAATCTGAAACCACATAAATGAACTAACTATTGTTACCTTGCTACATAAAAACACATTGGTCTGTTTTGCATTATAGATGGCTCTTTTACATATATGATTTTGTTATATCATACATTGGTTATTTTCAACAGCTGCTCACTGAATTTGAAGATCTTCCATTGGTAATGTTCATTTATAATATTGTTGACATATGTTAACATCACCACAGAAAAGCTTAAGTATTGAGAATCTACCAAGCTTATGGTAGCAGAGACACATTTTCATTTATGTGTGTGTGTGTGTGTGTGTGTGTGTGTGTGTGTGTATTTTTTTTACTTAAAAGCTCAAATTTTATCCTTGGCAACAAATACTGTCAGTTGTTTTTCTTGCAGTGATAGATCATTTCATTCATTTTTTATGAAAATGTGTGCCAAATACCCACATTTGAATAACCACAGTTTTCATCTGCTAGTCATTCTTTCAGATGGTGTTCCGTGAAAAAAGTGGCTAGTTGAGCTTGCAACTCAAACAAGTGCTTTTCCTCAAGACAACCATCCTAGTTCAACATGAAGCAGCAGTACTTTATAGGTACTTCCCATCCCAAAATATGGATTACTAAAGAGATGTGTACTTAAGGGTTGAAGTCTAATAAAATTAATAATTTTTATTGCTTCATATCAACGTTACTTTAAGTAAAACTGGCTTTTTAAATACTTTCATGTGCATGGGTGAATAATTCATTGACAGTTTGATGCTATTTGCCTTGATTCATGCTAAGGTGACGGTAGTTTTACTTGCTACTTTTTTTTTTTTTTGGCAAATTTTTAAAGGAATTAAATATTTTTTCCCCCAAATAACGTCTTAGTATTACTATGAAAGTAGTTTGATCCTTTGGACTCCTTTGAGAAGGTCATGGAGATCCCCAGGAGTCTGCAGACCACATTTTGAGAACTGCTATTACAGACTATCTTCACATCAATGACTCTCTAGTTTTGATCCCAGTCTATGCCTCTCTCCTGATCCCAGACCTCCTGAACCCTGTAACAATGACAGATGTCTTTGCCCGCATCAAAGGCCAAGCCCCCTGCTTGAACTCTGAATTCCATTCCTGCCAGCTTCCCCCAGGTCTTTGCTCCTTCGACTAGTCTGTTCTCCTATATCAGCAATCCCCTTCCTCTCTCATCAACATGCAAACATGCTCTAGCATTTCTTCTCATTCTCATAAATCCTCCTTTGGGCTCACAGACCCCTCCAGCTACTGTGCCATTTCTCTGCTTCCTTTTGCAAACAAAGTTCTTCAAGAATTGTCTACATAACTCAATAAAGCTGGAAAACAAAACAAAACAAAATGACTTTGAAGGGAGGAAGCAAAAAGAATAATAATTTAAAAAAGTCGTTATTTCTCCAATCTCCTATAATGACTCCCCAGTGGTTAAAGCCAACCAGAAGACAAAGGACAAGAGAGAATACTGATGTATCCATGCAGGTTCGGCTGCCCAGGTAGTGAGCAGAAGAAAGGTAAAGAGCAGAGGTAGAGGGGCAAGAGAAGGGAACTCTTGTGGTTTACTCTTTTTACTGCTTATAGTCTATCTTTCCTTTCATCTGGGGAAAAAAATCTGCAATAAATTTATTTCCGTCACCCCCTTAAAAAAAACAAAAACAAAGAAAAAGAGAGAGTTGTTTACCCTTGCTTCTTCACCTCCAACTCACTCTTCAACCCTCCAATCTAGCATCTCTTGCCACCACTCCAATAAAACTGCTCTGTTCAAGCCCACAGTCCATGTTTTGTCCTCATCTTACACAGCTTCAGAAGCACTGAGTACAACTAACCATTCTTTCTTTCTTGAAATACTTTCATTACTTTGCCTTTACACTCTGCTCATTTTGTTTCCTTTCTATTTCACTGACTGCTCTTTCTTGATCATTTTTTTTTTAAATCTCCTTAACTTGTAAACAACTTCTGAAAGCTGGAGTGCCTCAGAGCTAGGTCTTGGACTCTATTCCTGAAGGCTCCATGGACACTGGAAGTCTCCAGAGTTCTCCTTATGGTCCAGAGCTCTCTCCCGATTACTACCACCAACTGCCTCCCTGACATCTCCACAGAGCTATCCAACAGGTGCCCAAACTTAACATGTCTAACCTGTTTCTCTTCTAAACCTATTTTTTCTCTCAGTCTTCTTTCCATCTGCTCTCACTTCTCTAAGTCTCATAAGAGGCAAAGCTGAGATTTAAACTAGGTTTCTCTCTCTCTCTCTCTCTCTCTCTCTCTCTCTCTCTCTCTCTCTCTCTCTCTCTCTGTCTCTCTCTGTCTCTCTCTGTCTCTCTCTCTCTTTTAACAGCTAAACCTGTGTACATCCCTTTATATTCCACACTGCTCCTGCAGGTCCTGGCAAGGTGGCCTTTAGGAACAGTTCACCTTCACATAATTGTTTTCAAGTTCCAGACCTTGGGAAACAATACATGGGATCCTGTTTTGTATTCATAGAGTTTCCAAGTCCATTCTGGACAAAGTTATCAAACCAGGAAGAGATGGTAAAGATAATATGGGCTGGGTGGAGGCACAGGCAAAAGAAGCCCTGCCGGCCAGGGGTCAGTGTCTACTCAGCACCCACCAGCACAGGGCTTCTCAACCTCGGCATGACTGCCATTTGGGGCTGCATAATTCTCTGTGGCACATTCTTTGTTGTCCCATGCATTGGAGGATGGTTAACAGCATCCCTAGCCTCTACCCACTATGTGCCAGTTGTACCCTTCCAGTTTTTGACTACCAAAATTGTTTCTGGACATTACCGAATATCCCCTTGGAGGTAAAATCTTCCAGGCCCCAGATCCAACTGCACTTACAGGGAAGTACTCTGAGTTATGTTCTGAAGGAAATATGGAGAAAAACTCAAATAATAATAATAATAATAATAATAATAATAAAAATATATCAAAAAATCATGTTTTCAAAGAATTTTTAGAGATATGGAAAAATCATCAAGATATAAAAGTATAAAAGAGTTTACCGAACTGTGGAAATCAAGGTTCTCCAACCCCCATGCCATGGACCAGTCTGTGTCCTGTTAGGAACCAGGCTGCAGAGCAGGAGGTGAGCAGCGGGCCAGGGAGCGAAGCTTCATCTGTATTTGCAGCCGCTCCCCAGTGCTAGCATCACCGCCTCAGCTCCACCTCAGATCGTCGAGCATTAGATTCTTGTAGGAGCACCGGTCCCTGGTGCCAAAATGGTTAGGGACAACTGGTGCAAATGTTATGAGTCCCATTTTATAGGGAAAAATTTTATATAACAATGGGGAAAAAAAAACTGGAAGACTTAACAATCATAATTGTTATTTTATTGAATTAGCTTGCTATGATCCAGCCACGGTATTAAGTGCTTCAAATAAATCTTCTCATTTAATCATCACAACAATTCTCAGTTATTGCTCTATTTTACTGATCAGGAAACGAGCGGTAACTTGCACAAGGCTACAGAGCTGCGGAGAAGACAGGACTTGAAAGCAAATTTACCAAGTTCCAATGTCTACCTCTTAACAGGCATTCTGCTTCATAATATATAAAGGTAGTGCATCGAACATTAACAATTCTTATCTCTAGATGATAGAATTAAAAGTGCTTTTGTTTTCTTCTTTATATTTTTCTGTCTATTCCATATTTTCTACTATGGTATTTATTACTTCTATAATCAGAAAAAAATTTTAAGTAAAAGTTGTGGAGGCTACTTAGTAATATGGAGAAAAGGATTATTATGCATTAACTTAAAAAAGATACAAAATTCAATTATTAATTATGATTATATTTATGTAAAAATGTGCAGGAAATAAAAGGAAGTATGCAAAATGCTAAGAGTAATTTTATTAGGGAGGTGGCACTAAGGAGTAATTTTTACTTATCATTTCCATATTACTATCAATGTAGTTATATTTTATAATAGATAAGTTTGTATTTAAAAGAAAGCTATAACAATCACGTATAATCTCACTACCTTGAAATAACACTGTTAACATTCACTAAATTTCCTTCTAGCCTTTTTCTAAGACCTACACAAGCATTTAAAAACACTAACCTGAAGGAAGCAAAGAGAATTCTTACTCAACAAGCAGATAACGTTAAGTTGTAAAGGAGGGCTAAAAGTTGGATTCAAAACATGATCTTGAGGAAGAAAAAGAGACGGAACTAACAGAGTGTCTCTGTGTCAAACAGTGAAGAAGTGGAACTTCTGGACTGAAAGTCTAGCTCTCCATGGACTAGAAAGGACGACATTGGACAAGGTGCCTGGTTTTTCAAAACCTGCTTTGTTGTTACTGTTGTTTTCGTAATATCTACTCCCTATCTACCTCCCCATAGCCTTTCTCTGAAGCTCAAATGAGAAAATGTGTGTATGTGTAAGAAAATATGTTGGAAACTAAATTCTTGTATAAAGTTAAGAATTATTATTGTCCAAGCCAATAGTAAAAACAGTGGTATGTAATTCAACAACTTTTTCCAAGCAAAAAGCAAATAATATCACCACGAAATAATTCCTGTGTGACCGTATCAATCACTAATCTTGATTCAGATTTACCCGCCTAATAAAACTGCTGGAAAGGAGAGCTAACTTTCAGCTCTGGCCTGCAGAGAAAAACTTGTTTATGATCTGAAGAATGCCAATGGGAGTCTGCAGACAGAGAATGGAGAGCTGGCTACCTGCATCTAGGGAGACCTGGATCTCTTACCTGCAGCTCTGCCTCCAGGCCCAGCCGTCTGATAAAGGGGTCAGTGACGTGGTAGCGCCGCTCAAAGCTCAGGGCACCGCGCTCCTGGGGAACAGAAACAAATGGCGCAGTTTCATTGATTTAATTCAAAATGATTTACTATGTGCCTATTATAGACCCAGCACTGAGCCAGGCACCACGGGAGCGATAACAAGAAATTGGCCTTGGCCTGCCGGAGCTTACACTATTCTTGGGCAGGAATTAGAGAATAACAGAACGGTATATAATTAAACACTAAGTTGAGCCTGTTGAGTCACAAAAAAAAAAAAAAATAAAAAATAAAAATTGACAAAAGGGAAATAAAAAATTGGAAACAAAAAATAGAGAATGTTTCCATACTTAGGTTGGAAAGGGTGGGCATAATATTTAGGAATCGTAGGGTGAGGGATATACGAAGGAAAAAAAATAATTTGCATAGTCCCTCCAACTCTGTAATTCTGTGCTTCAAGGAAACAGTCCTTGCCCTTGAGGGCCACCAGTCTAATGAAATCACAAAAAATCCCATACACAGACAAAGTTCCAAAAAGATTCAGGGACGCAGAGAAAAATATGCGAAACAGACTAACGTGCACCAAGGACCTGGTGCACACGGAGGCATACACTCAGGCGTTCTGGATGGTGACCACAGCTTATGCTGCATGCCATTTCAATTTTAAAAGATTTTTAATTAAAATTTTTTTTAGCACTTAACCTTTTCAAAGAACTTTCTCATGTTCTTTTGGATTTCGTTCTCAAGATCTGTCTGCAGGCAGACAGACGTTATTATCTTAACATCACTTAACAACATCACTTAACAGAAAATGGAGGCACACGAGATAAAATAAGTCAAGTCCTACTGGTAGTTAATTAGGGTAATGGTGAGATTAAGCTCCTGACCCCAGCTTGGGGTTCTTACTAGAGAAGTGTATCATGTCTTGGATGAACCTCTTGCATTAAACCCCTGTGCTCCTTAGTGGAGGGTTTCTGCAACAAAGCCTGGGCTACTTCACTGAACGAACTTGACTGCCCAGTCATCCATTCGTCTCACAGTATTGGAGTGTCTTCTGTGTATATCCTGCAGAGGTCAGGTGCAGGCTTTAGTATAAAAGACACTCAAAGAAAAGGGAGCCTAAGCTGAACTGGGACTAAGACTCCCAGGTTCTGTTACATGTTTAATTTAGCAGCTGGAGCAACAGGAAGAAACTATATTTACTCCCGCTGCTCTCCCCCCGCCCACACACATACACAACTCATGGATGACTCCTCTTTCACCAGCCTCCATTGACCTCAGCGGCCCAGGTACAAGCACTTGGCTAGAGGAATCTCCATGAATTCCATGTTCTTGGGTAAAGGAATATGGGAGTCAAGAGGCCTTGCTTGATTCTAGTCTGGAGTTGCCACTAATTAGCTATGTAACTTTAGGTAACTCATTGACTCTAGACTTGTGTCTCTGGCTATAAACTGAACCTGTGGAGAAGAAAAGACCATGATCATGCTCTAGTTCAGACGGTTTGGGCTGCTTACCTTGATCTGCCTACGGATGAGGTCTCTAGTTATGTTGACTTTTGCCATCTTCTCTTAATGGATTCAAAAGAAGGAAGCTATAGAAGGGTCTTCGGGACCCTTGAGCATTCCAGCCAAGCCCAGGTCCACACGACACACATTTAATTACCTGGGGGGAAAAATCATCAAAGCTTATGGGATGGAGTAAGGTGGCTTCGGAACCCTGATTCCAACCCTAAAATAGCCCACCAGCCTAATCAGTGAACTGGCTATATTGCCTCTGATTTACAACATGGTGGGCTGCCCCTGCTCTACAGTGATGAAGAACCTCTGGAGGGTGGAAAGGGTGGTGGTAGGGAGACAATGACTCACAACCACACAAGTACTGGAACAAACATTGAAGGAGTTGTGTATGCTTCACCAGAAAATGGGGAGTTGGATACGAGTATGAAGGAAGATGGAAGCGTATCCTGAAAGTAAGAACAGGGCACACAGCAAGAAGGAGATCATGTTTCACTTGCTCAGTATGCAACTGTGACAACCGGTCTGAAGCTTTTAATTATGTTTCAAATCCCTGACCCTCAGCTTGGCTTGCCTCCAAACCAAATCAGTATCACAGACAGCACATACAACCCCCAAACAGATTCAGAGAATCGAAGAGTGGACAGGAGATGTAATGCTGTCCAAGATCCAATCTGAAAAAGAACTCCCTCTTCAACATCCTGATAGGTAGGCTTTCGATCTTACTACCTCTTGAAGTAACCTATTCCTGTAATACAATTGATGGCTAGGAAGACCTAGTAATCTCGTTTCTGATAATTTACCATAAGAAAACACAAAATATAAAAAATAAAAGAGTTCCATGCCCAAATAGATTCATCACAGATTTTGTAAAAGCAAAAAAGTTAAAGCCACTCAAGTGAAAGAAAAGTTAAATAATGTATAGCCAAGTGAAATTATGTAGCATTAGAAATGCTACTTATGAAGGAAAAATGTTTATATTACATCAAATGTTTATATAACATGTTCTTTCAATAAACATCACAGTTACATTTAAAAAGGAAATATTAAAAATAATAATAGCACACAATGCAATATATATATATGCCTCGCTGATTATTTGTACACCTGAAACTTACTGGATTTCATTAACCAGCATTACCATAATAATAATAATAATAATAATAATAATAGCTACCTTTGTATAATAGTTTTTTTTCTTCTACTTTTTGACATTTTCAAATTTTTTCCACAAAAGCACATTCGATTTGTAAGTAAAACAAACGCTAGAGAAAAAATGAAGCCCTAGGTTTTAAAACAAAGTTCTGCTTCCTGTTATTTTTACCTTTTGGTCCTCGTTCCACCACTGGAGCCACACAGGAGGTCTCTTTCTTCCCAACCCCTTATTATTTTCCACCTAAATCTTTTTTGTGAAATTTTTAATTAAAAATTATTGGGGTGACATTAATGAAATCAAATGTTTCAAGTATATCATTCAACAGAAAGTTGTGTGTGTATATATATATGTATGTATATGTATGTGTGTGTGTGTGTGTGTGTGTGTGTGTGTATATATATTGCACTGTATGTTCACCACCCAGAGTCAGATTTCCTTCTGTCACCAAATTATTTGACTCTTTTTACCCCTAATTTACCTCCTCCCTCCCCCTTCCCTCTGGTAACCACTAATCCACTGTCTGTTGTCCATGAGTCTCTGTTTGCTTGTCATGTTTGTTTGTTACTTTCAGTTTTATATCTCCCATGAGTGATATCATGTGGTTTTCAACTTTTTCTGCCTGGCTTATTTCACTTAGCATGATTATCTTGAGGTCCATCCATGTTGTTGCAAATGGCAGTATTCCATCTTTTCTTATGGCTAAGTAATATTCTATAGTATGTATGTACCACATCTTCTTTATCCAATCATCTATCACAGGACACTTCGGTTGCTTCCATGTCCTGGCCACCGTGAATACACTGTTATGAACATCGGAGTGCATTTATCTTTGCAGATGTTTTCAAGTTTTTTTGCTGGATCATATGGTAATTCAATGTTTTGCAGATTCCTAACACACGCTCTTGAAATCACACCTTCTCCATCTGATCTGTGCGTGTACTCTTTTCTTTCCTTTGGCATTTAACCACGAATGGAAACTATATATACACTATGTTACTGCAGATATATATTTTTTTCTTTAGTGGCAGGCACATAGTAGGACAATGAAAACCCTTGCTTCCTGATTTGCTATTCCCATTTAGCCAGAGTTCTTTGGAGCTCATGCCTCCATGATCTATTTTGGGATCACAAGCTCTTAAAAGGATAAGAACTTTCCTTACGATGTGGAAGCCATCCAGCATTGCATCTCACTGAGCATCGCCAAGGATGGAAGTCACTGGCACTATTTAAGATCACAAAACCTGTGAGCATGAAGAATATTCAGAGATATCAACTGAGAACAATGCCATTTTCACAAGGGCTTTTGTCGGGGCCTCTGGCCAGCAAATTAAAAATGTGAATTTGAACAAACTGATAGAAACTAAACACTGGCCTGCAACTGTGTTTATGGCCCTGGTTCGTGACATAATGATCAAAACCAAAACAGCAGTAATTTTCCCCACAATTACCAAGAATATAGGTGAGGCTTATCATAATGGAAAGAACACCGAACTCAGCAAGTATATCTGGTACTAAGTAAGACCAGTTATGTGGCTTTGATCAAGTCTCTTAATTTCCCCAAGTAAGCACTCATTCCTGTGACTCACAGATACAGGAAGCACAGGAACAAACAGTGAAGGGGCCATGTACACTTCGGCAGAAAAAGGCTCATTCCCCCCACCCCCCAACACCCTTTTCTTTGGAAGACTGCTGGGAGGGTCAAATTAAATAACGTAGTACAACATTTTAAAATTTTATTTGAAAAATAATATAATTTATCTGCTAAGAAATAGGAAATTGGCTAATGTAATGCACTTATTATACACCAGGAATTGTGCTAAATGCTTTACATTTATTCATTCATTTATTTATTCAAGACATGAGCAAAAGAAGCTTCTGTTGTATGTCAGGTACTATTCTAAGCCCGGGGAATACAGCGGTGAACGAAACACGCGAGTTCCTTACTCTCACGGTATTTACATTCTAGCAGGAGATAGATAACAAACAATAATACAAATAAAATAAGAATATATCCAGTAGTGAAAAGCGCTATGATGAAAACAAGCTGACATGAGAGTGACTGACGGGCTAGACTTGAGGTCAAATCAGATGTAGTGCACATTTGTGGAGTTTCCTGACTGCTCAGAATTTGAAACCTTTATATATTCTGGAAGTCCTCCATCTAAAAAGTCTGGCGGGAGGCAGAGCACCCTCCAATACGAAGTGAGAGTGGTGGAGACTACGATTTTCTTTCTGAGGCTCCCTTGAAGCTAAACTGTGTGTCTATGGCCCCGGTGGCCCCGGCTATGCCAACTGGACACATCGTCCCCAGAACTCAACTGGGATCTGGTATCGAAGAATCGGAGGACACAGAGAGTCCATGCTGGCAGCAAGGGGCGGCTATAAGGTCCAGTCGGCTGGTAGTGGTGGTGTAAACTGTCTAAGTGGCAGCAGCAGTGACCTCATGGACTGGTTCTGTGAATGATTCTGGCTGTGGGTCCTGGATGCTACTCAGTTTTCTTTGTTCCAGACCATTCTTTAAACCTGGCTTTGCGGCCTTCCATGATATTTTGTGAATTTCTCTAATATCCTTTCAATTATCAGCCAAAGTTGGTTTTCGTTGCTTACAACCACAAATGCCGCCCAGTAACAGAGGGGCTCCCTGAGAAGGTGACATTTAAGCTGAAACATGAGTGACAAGAAATCACAAAGAACTAGGGAAGGATGCCTTTGAGGAGAGAGACCAGAGCTAAGACCATAGAGAAAAACTGGCTCAAAGAGCTTGTATGGTAGATGCTATAACTATCGCTTTATGGATGAGGAAGTATAGAGTCATAGAGACAATTTTCACAACAAATTTCACAAGGTCACACAGCTAATACTGCAGCTGGGGCAGAGATTCAAACCCAGTGCTGTATGCACTCTTAATTACCATGGTAGGTAATTTTCTAGAGTAATGATCACTATGAGAATCGACCAACGGAGCCAACTAAATTGTTACTTCTTGTTCGTTAATTTTCTTAAGACATCGACTGAGGATTTACCAAGTATCAAGCACTGTGCTAGACATGGGGGAATACTGAGATAAAAGACACAGTACTTACACTAAGTACCTATACTAAGAGCACAGAGTAAAAGGCAAGGGGCTTTAACTAAGGCTGGTGTGTGGCTTGGAAGTACTAAAAGGAATGAGAGGAGGAAAAATCAGAGAAATCAGACAAGCAAAAGACCACTATAATGCAGGCAAATGGCAAAATGGAAACTGGGATTCAAAGCAGTATCAGGCTAGTATAGAGATGGTTTAGAAAACCAAACATCAAATTTAATATAACTCGGTTGGCATTTTGGTGGACATTTCTGTTCCCATCCTGAGAAGTGATAGCATAACGGCAGATAGCTCATTCTGGAGCACAGCCCACCTTCTCTTCTCTCAAGGAAAACAGCAATTTAGTGCCTTTCTGCAAACTTTCATAGGCAGATGATCAGAACTGGAAACACGTCTACATAGAGATTATTTAAAAGGTAAACACTAGGAGAGAAATACCCTCACATCTACCAAGAGGCTTAACTAGTTTCATAGTTCAGTCCAAAAGTCTCTCAAATATAATCGGATCAATGAATGATTATTTGGATATTATTATTGGAATATGAGAAGATTTAATTATGGTTAAACTTTAAAATCATTATTTTAAGGAGGGCTCTGAAACAGTCAATTCTACAGAGTAAAGAACGCAATAGGTATGGAATCATACGAATGATTTGGAATTAACAAAAGGAAGTTATACATATGGTTAAGCACTAAAAAAGACTAGATAAAGGAGATTTCAGCCTCTGGTGCAGCCAAGTACATACTGTTCAGTTCTGCTGAGAGGCAAAGAGACTTAAGTGACTCCGAGAATCCATAAGATAAAATTTTCAATGCCTATTTGCTAGGTACTGTGCTACACTTTGAAAATATGGCAAAGAATGAGCCAAACACAGACCCTTGTCTTCAAGAGCATACAGTATAGTTGTCATTGATTGAATATTAATGGCACCAAGGCTATTGTAATCAGAGCTCCATAAAGGGACTGAAAAAGGCTAATTTAACTGAATGACCAAAATTAATATCTAGGACAGTAAATTCAGAAGGAACAACATGGAAAAATAAATATTGTTTATACTCATTCATACATCTCAGAAGAAAGCATAAAAATGACAGTGGGGGAAACCAACTAAACATATTACAGTAAAGAAAGAAAAACGACTTGGAAATCTCTAATGAAAAATGAGGACTTTAACCACAAGCAACTTCTAATGTATATTCTTCATTCTAAGGGAGCACAGTTAACTGGATACACACTTATTTTCATACTTAAAGCTCTAATAACATTGAGGGGTAATCTTTTTGCAGAACATGAAAGCTCAATAAAAATTTTCTCTAACTAGAGTACAAAGGTTTAAGAATGACGTCTACTGTAACTTAGGATATTGCAGGCCAGCTCTAGTTGATACTCAGTGAAAAGGAGGAAAAAGGAAGCCAGTTTCTGGGAGCTGAGTATGTGAAAAATATAAAAGTACCTGAGGCACAGAGGAAAACATGTGACATAATGTTATAAAGAAAATGCAAGCTGCCACGCAGATGTCATACCTCCCAAAAGGTAATCTATTCCTGCAGTCCTACAAGGCCTAATATGTCACCCTTAACCCCATCCTTTCCACAAACATTTAACTTTGGCTACTGGGAAACAGTCTTCCATGAACTCTGCCATTATAAAGGAAGCTAATAAGACAATAAAGTTCAATTAACAGCTCAATTTGGAGGAATTAATCTACTTTACAACACAAAGGGTACCAGTAATATAATAGCCTGAGGTCAATCAGCCCGAGAATAAAGTATACTTGGCAAAGATTACTCATCTGGAACCAAGGATTGAACGGTAATATCCAAACAAACATCGGGAACCACCCATTTCAGGTGTGCCATAGTCCTTGTTTGGGCTCTGGATAATGTGGCAGAAAAGAGAAACAGACTTAAAATACTTTGGCTTGAATTCCAACCCCTCGTTGTACCAATTAGTACCTACTCAGACAAGTTACTTAACCTGAGTTTTAATTTCCTTATTTGTAAAATGGGGATGCCAACCTATTTCAATGGAATGTTTTGAGGAATAAATGATGAAATAGATACGTAAAGTACAAAATAGTACCTGGATCATAGTAGGTGCTCAATAGATGTTAGCTAAACCTGAATTCCACTAAGACCTGATAACTCTTGTTATCTATGCTCAATGGCAACATTTCTCCCTACCAGAGAGACAAAGCTGACATTGGGATCCATTGAAGGATGGTGGGGCACAGAGTGTAGGATGTCTTAATCACCTCTGGCTGCTTTGAAATGCGAGATCAGGAGGAAAAAAAAGTAACTCTGTCGAAAACAAAGGAACTCCATACAAAAATACGTACAAGAATATTTATAGCAGCATTATTCATAATAGCTAAAAGATGGAAACCCCAAATGTCCATTAACTGATGAAGAGATAAACAAAATGTGGTATATCCATACAACGGAATGTTATTCGGCCATAAAAAGGTATGAAGTACAGATACATGCTACGACATGGATGAACCCTGAAGACATTAAGTTAAGTGAAAGAAGCCCACATTATCATATAATTCCATTTACATAAACTGTCCAGAATAGGCAAATCTATAGAAATAGAAAGATTTCTGGTTTCTTAGGGCTGGAGGGGGATAGAGGATAGAGAAGTCATAGCTAAAGGATATATATTTCCTTTTTTTAAAAAAGTGAAGTGAAATTCATATAGCACAAAATTAATCCTTTTAAAGTGTAAAATCTAGTGGTATTTAGTACATTCACAATGTTGTGCAACCACCAACTCTAGCTAGTTCCAAAACATTTCCAAACCCCAGAAGAAAACCCCATACCCATTAAATGGTCAATCCCCATTCCCTCCTCCCCCCAGCACCTGGCAACCACCAATTTATTTTCTGTATCTATGGATTTACCTATTCTAGATTTTTCATATGAATGGAATTCTACAATATGTGACCTTTTGTGTCTGACTTCTTTCACTTAGCATGATGTTTTGAGGTTCATCCATGTCCTAGCGTGTATCAGCACCTCATTCCTTTTTATGGCTGAGTTAGTACTGCTATGCCTGTGTTTATCCATCCTTGGCTGTTGTGAATAGTGCTGCTATGAACATTCGTGCACAGGTATCTGTTTGAGTACCTGTTTTCATTCTTGTGGGTATATATAGGAGGAGAACCACTGGGTCACATGACAATCTTATGTTTAGCTTTTTGAGGAATAGCCAAACTGGTTTCCACAGCAGCTGCACCATTTTACAATCTCGCTAGCAGTGTATAAGGTTTCCAATTTCTCCACATGCTCATCCACACTTGCTTTTTAAAAAAATTATAGCCATTCTAGTGAGCATGAAATAGTATTTCATTATGGTTCGGGATTTTTTTTGAGGTGATAAATATGTCCTAAAATGACTATGATGATTGTTGCACATATCTGTGAGAATACTAAAAACTGAATTGTATATTTTGAATTGGTGAATTGTATATGTGAATTATATCCCCATGAAGTTATTACATTTTTTAAAAAGGAACTACTGATACAGACAAAAATGTGGACGAATCTCACAGATGCTGAGCAACAGAAGCCAGACATAAAAAAGTACATACTGTATGATTCCATTTATATGAAGTTCTAGAACAGGCAAAACTATAGTAAAAAAAAAAAAAATCAGAAATGTGGTCTAGGGGCATGGAGATTGATGAGGAAAAGACACCTTGAGAACTTTCTAGAGTAAAAGAAATGTTCCAGAAATTGATGGGAGTATGGTTACATGGGGATTGAAGCTATGGGTTATATGGGTATTTCCATTTGTCAAAATTGTACAGTCAAGATTAGTGTATTTTAATGTTTGTAAATTTTGCCTAAAAAATGTAATGGGGCGAGTGAAAAGCAGGGGAGGTACAGATGAAACAAGCATGGCAGAATGTTAACAGTTATTGAAATAAGATATGGGTGCACGAGCGTTCATTATTCTGTTCTATTCTGTTTTCTTTGTATATATTTGGACTTCTCTCTAATAAAGTCCTCTTGAAGATCTTTTTTTCCTATTATAGAGTCATTCAAAACATGGAAGACTGATTAATGAAATGGAAAACAATTATATATAGTTTAAAAATCAGGTTTAAGACATATACATACAGCCATCTCAGCCTTGGGGGTAAAAAAAAGACAAACCAGAAAGTGCACATATCTATAACGCTGTAACAAAAAGGATACACACCAAAAATGTTAGCCAGTGGTCATCTCTCTGGTAAGACAAAAGGAGATTTTTTCTCTTTCTGTTCCTCTGTATTTTCTAAGTTTCTATTGTAAACATTTACTGCTTTTATAATAATATAGAAATAGCCATTAGGAAACAGCTTTAGACAGAAAGAAACTTGACTTTGAATCTGGCTCTACTACACAATAGGTTGTGTGATCTTGGGCAAAACTATTACTGTTTTTTTTTTTTTTTAAACCTCAATGTAGGAATAGGTCTTACTATCTATCTCATAGGATCACTGGGATCCTTTATGAGATAATGAATTGTAAAACACTTAGCACAATACCTGGCATGGGGTAAATGCTCAAGAAATACTGGCTATTTCTTCGCCTGTTCCACAGAGATAACAGTACCGACCTCAGTGCTGTTGTGAGAATTACACGGGATAATTGGCACACTGTAAATACTTACTAAGTGTGACAGTATTATTTCCGATAAGAAAAAAAAAGTTAAAGAAAAGCCTCCCCTTAAAAAGTTAAACACAGAGTTACCGTATGATCCAGAAATTCCACTCCTACATAGATAACCAAGAGGATGAAAACATATGTCCACATGAAACTTTGTACATGAATGTTCATAGCAGCATTGCTTGTAATAGCCCCCAAATGTCCATCGATGGGTAAATAAAATGTCGTATATAGCTATACGGTGGAATATTATTCAGCCATAAAAAGGAACGAAGTACTGATTCATGCTACAATATCAATGGAACTTGAAAAGATTATGTTAAGTGAAAGAAGCCAGTCACAAATGGATACATACTTTAGAATCAATTTATATAAGCTGTCAAGAACAAGAAAAATTACAGAGACAGAAAGTAGATCACTGGTTGCCCCTAGGGCTGAGGGAGAAGATGGGAGTGATTGGGATGGGTAGTGATAGCTAAAGAGTATGGGTTTCTCTGAGGAGAGGATGAAAATGTTCTGGAATTAGATAATGGTGATGGTTGCACTACTTTGTGAATAAATTTAAAATTGCAGAATTGTATAAATTAAAAGGCTAGGTTTTATGGTATGGTGAATTATATCTCGATATAAAAAAGAAAAGTTCCCAAACCTTTTCTTCTTTTCTACCTCACAATCACAACTTATGAAAATTTAGTTTCTCCCCTTTCCTTTGTCTGTCTCCTACCTTGAGCTGTAGTTATTTGTGTGACTCCTCTTTCTTAAAAGACTAAAAGCATCCTGAGGGCTAGCTCTTCATCTGATTTATCTACTGATCCTCCCACGTCTCTGAGGAGTAATGTGGGCTTAACATGTGCCAGTAAATACTTGAAGAATGAACACTAACATGACTGACTACCTTCCATACATAGTGTTTTATACCTGTGAGAGTGCTTTTGTACAAGCTTTTTATTTGAACTTCGCAACAACTCTGTGAGGAAGTTTGAAAGCTGTTATCATCCCCATTTAACAAAGGAGAGCTGAAGCGCAACACTGTGTGGTACTGAGGAAGAAGAACTGGACTGGGATCTAGGGTCTCACGCCTCAGGCCAGGCCAGGCCAGGCTCAGCCTCTCACTGCCCCTCACTAGCTGTATGACCCTGAGTGGAGAATTTCACTCTCTCAGCCCATTTCCCCATCTGTAAAATGAGAGGTCGATTCCGAGATGAGCTACGAAACCCTTTCCAATGCCACTATCCTACGATTCTAAGGACACACTGCTAGGTAGCAGCAGAGTGGGGATGGGCCCCAAGTCATCTGTATTCTCTTTCCTCTGGCTATGCTGCCTCCCACTGCAGGGAGCTGCCCCGAGTAGGAGAGACAACTGACCCCTTTTCAACATCTGAATTATGCAAAAATATATAGGCGGGTTTCCTTTCACTCTATTTGTGGTGGTTTTCCTATTGGAGCAATCCTATAGAAAAGGAAAAAAAATGTACTTCCAATGCATAAAAGTCATTGGAACTAACATAATAAAATAAAAAGAACTGGGCTGTGGAGGTCCAAATCCCAGTTCTGCCACCTACTTTCTACGTGACAGTATTTCTAAACCCCCGTTTCCTAATCTATAAAACGGGGATGGTAAAGCCTACCTTTGAGGAGTGATGAGGAATGGAAGAGCCACACATGCAAAATGCCTGACAAATACCATTTACTGAACATTCTAAGCATTCTACAAGTGTTATCTGACAAGACTCCTCATAACAACCCTTCAAGACAGGTACTATTATTATCTCCATTTAACAGATGAAAGATCTGAAGCATGGAGAAGTTTACTTGCCCAAAGTTAGAGTTATTAAATGGAGGGTCAAATTAGATAAAGTCCAGGATCCAGGCTGTTGACCATTAAAAAATAGTTACTATCTTTAACATTACTTTAATATTACCTTTAATCAGACTATGCCAAAGTAGCTTTGCCTAAAAGAAATTTTGCCCCTTATCATTCCTTAGAGTTAGGCTAAGGAATCACAATCATTTTGGCTCTGCTGGTCTCAAACACAAATTTAAAGAGTTCTTTTCGGGGTCATGGACTAAGATGGCAAAAGGGCGGCATCTGGCAAAGGTACGGTTGGTAGGACAGGCCCATCAGCTAAACATCTTTGGAAAAGTTCTTTGTCATCTTTGAGGCTCTGGGTTAAAATGAGTCCATATGGGGCTGACTGAAGCTTTCTCCGTGGAATTCCATCCTAAGAAATCCTTCACTTTGTGGGAGACTCTGGATGGAAAACTCACCTTGATGTTTTCTCTGCCTGAACGACTTCTGTTTTGCCATTTGAGCTTTGTGAAATTAATTTCCTTGATGTTTTCGGAATTTTCCTTTTTAGTGATCATAGCTAATTTACCTTCCTTCTCCTAGGGCCATAATTATCTTTTGGTAAAGAAAGGGAATGAAGAGAGAAAAGTGAGCACATTTTAATAATGCTGTCCTTTCTCACTATATTTAAGAGCATCCACAGTCTTGGATTTTGTCTTTAACTTGCATCTGTCCAAATCCTGCCACACTTTAAAGTATCTCTCATAAGGAAGCCTTGGAAGTTTCGCCCTGTAACTTTACTTCTAGTAGAAAGGTCAAGGAAAACTAAGTCAATCCATTGGAAATGCTTCCTTCTAATTCAATTGCAGCTGTGTACATATAGATGTATGACTCAAGAGGGAACAGGTAAGTCATCAGCACTCAGACCTCGACTGATGAAGTTACCCGACCAGAAATGCCTGGTTCCCACTCTGAGAAAGTCTCCCTAAAAGATTCAGGGATAAGCACAGTTTTATGCTTTCCGAAAACAGAATCTGGAGGTTATAAACAAGAATAAAATTTTACCAGGGTTCTCCTGATCCTAACACTGCCGCCGAAAAGCCCCTGTACAGCTACCTAGGCAAGGCCTGATCCTGTTCTGCCCGCCCCCCAAGAAAATGGGGTTAATACCTCCCCAGATGGCTACAGGGAGGATTAAGGGTTATTATTATTGGCATCCAGCTCTGTCACAGCTCTAGCAGTTATGACCTTGTTCATCCTAAAATAAGACATTAAATATAAAAATGCAAACAGTGATCCCTGAATCTGACTCTACAGTAGGGTGAGAATTTTCTTTCCACAAGGCCTCTGGCACTGCCTCCTATACTCCAACCTGTTGGCTGAATCCTCCTCTTATTCAGGCCTCAAGTTTTTAAGGTATTAGTCACTAAGGCCACAAAGCCCCGTGAGGAGTCAGCAGCCATTACTAATAGCATAAAGAATGAACCCAGAACTCTCAGAGTTTCAGTGAGGTCTGAATTCATCCTGAAAAAACCAAAGTGGTCCCCCTTTACCCTCAAATATGAACCTGTGAGGGCAATCGGTGAGGTCGAGGAAAAGCGTATATGACATCATTTAGTCTTCAAAAACCCACTGTAAGGTAGCTGTTGTCATAAGTTTCATTTCATAGAGGAAGCTGTAGCTCCAAGAGGACACATCATTTGCCCTAGGTCACAGAGCTAAGAAAGTACAGACAGGTTCAAATGTCAGCCCTACTACTACTAGCTGTGTAACCTATGACATATATTTTTTTTTAACTTTCTGGAACCTCTGTTTCCTCATCTGTAAAGTGGCATAATGATAATACCTATCTCATAGGAGATTTCTGAGGATTAAATGAGATATTACAGGAAAAGTGTCTAGCAAGTGCCTAGCACAACGTATTAAATATTTTAGTTTTTTGCAGATCGAAATGATAGGAGTTTGATATAATTTTTACATAATGACAGAACTTAAAATACTAAAAGATCGCTTAGTCCAATTACAAAAGTACGAAATGCTCCACCACATCCTTTATAAAAAGTGCAAAGCCTCTGCTTGAATACCTCCAAAAATGGGTAACTCACTCCCTTACAAGGCAGCTCATTTTGTTTGTAGAGAGCCAAATTCTCTCCTATCAAGCTGTCTACCCTCTTGGAATTTCCATCCTTTGATCCTAGTTTGCCTTCCAGAATCACACAGAGAAAGTCCAGTTCCCTTTCCACATGACAATTCTTCAGGTATCTACAGGCAAGTATCATGTTCCCCCACCCCCGCTCTTAGCTTTGGTCCTTTAAGCTCTTCCTCACGTGTCACAGCCCCAGAGGAGACAGACCTGGGTTCGAATCCTGATCCTTTTCCTTACTAGCTGTGTGACCTTAAGCAAGTTATTTAACATCTTTGATATCTGTATCTTCATACATATAATAGGGAAAATGATTTTTACCTCACAGGGAAATCATGAGGGTTAAAGTAAAAACACAACCCAGGACAGGGGCCTAACATATACCAGGCCCCCAATAAATATCAGTCACTTTTGAGCATGTATGCCAATTAGTATATCTCTCTCAAAGTAAATTAGTCAGAATTAAAAGTAATACCAAGGGATGGGTTTCTGATGGCAACTTCCAGGGCTTAGGTTTTTGAAGCGCTTTCTTCTTAGACAGCTAAGAAGAAAGCACAGCCTAGGAGTTATGTGGGCCATCTGCAACGGCAGCCCAAAGATGCAGTGGAGCATCTGAAAAGGTGAGGATGAAAGAAGAAAACAGGATGTGTCCTTAAACCAGTGACCCAAAAGGAAAGGTTAAGTATCACTGTATTACATGTTGTCTACGATTCCCTTCCTGACACCCAGGGCTCCACATGTGGGCCACATTTCCTAATTCAAAAAGGAGAGAAGAAAATAAAAATAATTAAAGCCACAGTGTGGGGTCTTTCCAAGCAGTTTGCTCCTCAAGATCCATACACGTTTAGGCAGGGGCTTCGAAATTTCCAGTTGTATCCTTCCAGATGCTAAAAGGTGTGTGAAAATACCTTACACAGGATGTCCCATGAGTCAATACTGAGTTCCTTCTAGCCAGAAAAATTGTCAGCTGTGTGACAATTCTAAAACTCAAAACTGGCAAACTGTAAATGTTTAACTCCATCACCATAATCATTACACACATTCTCTTTCCTTCAGCAACCCCAAAGGTAGGCGCCTTGGATAGAAATACATATTGTTTTTCAACTATTCTATAGAGCTGACTTGAACAGAAGTGCCCCACATAGGTCAAAAGAAGGAAGGATAGCAGGACCCCAGAATTAAAGCAGCATGATCACAAACGTAGTAGAAAAGGATGTTTCTCACCTGCCAATGAAATACAACAATTCACAACGAAGAAATCCATTGTTAGTCTCAGACTCAGCTCTAAGGACCTCTACTAGTTACTCCTTGGTCTGTGACAGAGGATCTAGCAACAGCCAAGATTTGATCCAATCTCTTAAAATCTAAGAATTACAAGGAAGAATAAGCCAAAACTCAAACCAGAAATAGCCTCAAGTAGTTCCTTCACCTTAGTGAACAGAAACAACACTCAAGGAGGGCTGTAGGGTACAGAAAAGCTTAGTGCAGGCCACTGGGCATACCTGTGCCCTACGTGTGGATTTCAAAACGTCTCTGAGTCAAGACGTGCCCTGAGAACAGTTTTCTTCTCAAAAACTATTTCAGGCTTTGTTAAAAGGAAACGCTTAACTTTTTCACCCTTGGGAAGAATGGGGAAGCTACAGCCATCCTACCGAGCTTCTGAACTCACAAACTTGGGAAGAAAACTTTAAAGTTGCTCACCCACTACCTCGAAGTTTTTTAAAAGTCATAGAAGAAACAGACTTTGGGGGAACGAGTCAAATAAGACTGTTAGACATTAGTCATAAGTTCTGATACTTCTTTTCTAGAGACCCTGGTGGCACACCTGCAGAGGAGACACAGAGGGCACCAGGCAAAATGAACCTGGCTGGCAAGGGGGCGTCCCACTGGCTTTCGGTAACAAGAATTGGATCCTGCTGGTTCGCAGTCTCTCTTCTACTCTACACTTCCTATTTACCCTTTGAAACTGGTACCAAATATCCCGGTCCCAAGTAAAGGCCCTTTGTACGGGCGCTACAATCGCCTGGTGGAAGCACCTCGGCAGAGTTCCGTTTGGTGCCAGCATGGGTCACGGAAGGCATCTGCGGCTGCCAGAAGCCTGGACACGGACGGACACATACACGCGCGCGCGCGCGCGTACAGAGTGAAAGAGTGAGAAAGAGAGAGAAGGAAACTAAGAGAACAGATCAGATCAACGTTGCCCTCCCCGCACTTCCACCTGCCCTCTTCTTCCTGACACCCGCGCCACATCAGATGTCAAAAAAAAAAATAAAATAAAAAGAAAGAAAGAAAAGTCCGCAGAAAAGTCCCGGGATAGGAAGACTTCCACCTCTCCCGCCGCAGAGCCTCCCTGGACTCGCAGAGCCTTCCCCCGACGTCTCCGCCAGCCCCCCGCGCCCACCCCGCCCCCGGCCCACTCTGCCCTCCACCCCGGCGAGGCCTGATCCGCTCTGGGACAGCCCGGAGCCCCGAGGCGGGCGAGCGCAGGCCCCCGGGCCGGCAGGGCTGGGGCCGGCCCGGAGCGAGCGGCCCGTGTGCCCGGGCTGCAGGCGCCAGCGCTCGCCTCCGCGCCCGCGGAGAGCAGCGGGGGGAGGCTCCCCGTACCTGTCAGGCCTCTTCCCAGGACCGGCGGCGGCGTAACTTCAGGAGCCCATGTCCGTCGGGGGGCCCGGCCCCTCTCCCGGGAGGGGGGGCGCGGATCCCGGGGAGGGGGCTGGGGGGCCCGGGCTGCTCTAGCCCCTTCCCATGCTCCCCGCCTGGCGCCTGGCCGGGGCCGGACAGCGCCTCCGCCCGCCCCTGCGCACAGCCTCACACCCGCGCTCACACACACTCACACTCCCTCGCGCGCTCTCACACACGCACTCCCCTCCCTCCTCCTGCTCTGTTTATCTCCTCCAGCTGTCTGGGGACCCAGGAGAAGCCCAGTACCGCGCCTGCGCCACGCAGTCTCCGCCCCCGCCCCGCGCTTCCCAGCCCGCGGCTAAGCTACGGAGAGAGCGCCCGGCCGTTTCCAGAATGGCGAGCCGGCCCCCCCCCCAACCCCTCGCGCCCGGTCAACGTCTGCTGCTGGCGGCGCCCACTAACCTGCTAGTGGGGGAGTCCCGCACCGGCGCAACCAATCCGCTTCTCCGCTCGCTAGACCCGCAACCAGTGGGCAGGCGGGAGAGCTGGGCTAAGCTCTGGGGCATCCTGGGAGTCGTAGTTTTTCTCCGTCGAAGAGATCCTGTAGCGTGGGCCCACCCCACCCAGTTGTCACTAGTTAACCAGAGGCACCTCTCACCCTTCATCCACGTAAATGCTCTCTCACATTTTACCTGGAAGAAACCTCGCACTCACTCGTTGCCCCCTCCAGAGCCCAACACAGTCTCCTAAGAGCCTTCTCATAACTTCCTCGGAGCTCCAGAATTGTTGGACCCTCAGAATGGAGTCCCAGGGCCCCCCAGAGCCAGGCTCAGCTTACTCCTTCCTGCTCTGGGAGGTTGCACATTCCTCATTCTTGTCTACTGGGCCTGAAGGAAGAGAATAAAAGGGAATCGATTCTACACGGAGTGGCCTGGAGGGGAGCCAGCCACACATACGCTGGCAACCCTCAGGCTGATGGGAGAGACAAGATATATCTGAGACTGGTGGAGGTACTGCTGTTCCCACATCTGATGAAGAGAAGCTGCTCCAGCCTTTTAACCTCCTTTCCAAAGAAGTTCCCAAGGTGACAAGGAAGGCATCGTGCTTAATTTCTGAAGGCAGAGACCAGGCTCCAACCATGAGGAGCTTAGAGTTCGAAAAGGAAGACAGTGTCATCTTCTGATAATGGAAACTTGTCACTCACAGGGTGCCATTTGTTAGATAGTAACAATAATTTGCTTTAATTGAGCATATACTGTGTCTATACTGTAATGAGTACAGTTCCTTAGGCAGGTACTATTACCATCTATGTTTTGCAGCAAAGGAAGCTGAAACATAAGGAGGTTAAATGCAACTTGTCAAGGATCACATAGCTGATAAGGAACCACATCCAGATTCAAACCCAGAAGTGCCTGACTCCAGAGTCTGAGGTTTTGAACATTACCTGTGACTCCAGTGAGAACCAAGTAGTACCCACCCTCAGGAAGTCATGATAGGAATACGTATTGAGAAATGCATCTCCAGGTGATTTGGTTGTGTGAACACCATAGAGTGTACTTACACAAACCTAGATGGTATAGCCTACTGTATACCTAGGTTACAAGCCTATACACCATGTTACTATACAAAACAGCAAAAGATAAAATCAAGCACAAGAGAAAATAATGCAATCGAGAAAGGTGGTAAACAAGATGCATAGGGCTGTTGCTACGGGTACAACGTGACATACTGTTTTATAGCAAATTTTTTAAAAATAAAGAGTACAGTCAAATAATGATAAAAAGTATAATACAGTATATATAGCATATATATTTTTATATAGTAAGCATACAAATCTGTGACAGTTGTTTATTATCATTATCGAGTATGTACCATACATAATTGTATGTGCTATTCTTTTATACGACTGGCAGAACAGTAGGTTTGTTCACACCAGCATTGCCAGGAACTCATGAGTTATACATTGTGCTACAATATTACTGATGGCTATGACCTGACTAGGCCACAGGAATTTTTCAACTTCATTGTAATCTTATGAGAAAGCCATCATGTGTATGGGGTACATTGTCAACCAAAACATCATTAGTGGCTAAGGATTATACATATTTAGCATTTATAGTGTTTATCTCATGTCTATCACTCCAGGAGTTGCTTGTTTTTCCTTGCTCTGCTCACATCAAGAGTATGAATTAGTCTGTGAGCTCCTAAAGAGTGATTTCTCACCACTTGGAAGAGTTAGAGCCTACCCCTGTGAATTTAGATTTGTGTAATGCCTTTCTTCTAAAAATGTTGTGGGCCATTCCTCCTAATTTCTCCCCCAAATATGTTCCACTGAATATGAAAAATCCAACTTTAGGACTAGAAAAACACTTTGAGAGCATCTATCCATAGCTGCTTAGGGTCAGGCTGAAACCCTGATTAGGATTGCTGGGTCAATTAAGCTGAGATCTAGCTAATGTTTATTGAATATTTACCATGGGAGATAAGTGCTTATCAGTGAATTGATCAATACCATTACAAATCACATAGCTAGGAAGTGGTATAGTTGGGATTAAACAAAACCTGGATTATTTGAATACACAACCACCATTTTAAACTCTCGTTCTATGCTGGCATTGTCACAGAGGATCTTAGAAATAACAACAGAGAAGTGTGTGAGGGTTCTGTGACTCCTAGCATAGTCTTTGGCATAGAGCAGATACTTAGTAAATATTCATTATCAGAATGAGCTTTTTTTGGTAGGGATTGGATGACAGGAAGAAGAAGAAGAATATGAATAATAGCTGCAGCTATTATTTATTGACTATTTTCTACCAGGAGCTCACTTGTTCTCTCATGCACTCTCTTCTGCATAGATGAACATATGACACATGTGTATATATACATGCATTTATGTACACACACCTACACATTCATACACACTAACTCATTTGATCTTCACAACCTTATGAGTTAGGTATTATTATCACTCTCCTTTTACATAGAAGCAGCAGAGACTTACAGGAGGTTTAAGTTCAGAAACCCAGACATCCATGTGTTTTCAGATCAATTTAACAGAGAACTTTCTAACCAATAGAGCTGGGCTCCTTTGGGAGGTTGTGAGCTCTCTGTCTTTGGTAGTATTCAGGTATAGGATGTATAATCATCTGTCTACGACATTCTAGAAGCAATTGTATTGTGTAGTTATTTAAGTGACAAATTAGAATATTCTCTGCTTTGGATTTTGGAAGCAGACAAAGATGATTTAAATAAGGCTTGTGACAGTAAATGCAGCTTTTTTTCTCCACTAAGAGCATTAGATGATAGCCCAACTGATCAGTTCGACAGAGGTCGTCACTGATAACACCATTTTCATCTCCCTGATTGGACTCCAGGGCAAAGGGGCGCTTATTCAATCTAAAATTTAAGATGCTCATATTTTATAATACAGCAATTCTACTTCTAGTATCTTAGAGGAATGGTTGCGTACATACACAAGGAGACATGCACAAGGATAACACTCCAACCTTGTTGAAATAGCAAAAAAGTTAAAACAACCTAACTGTCCTGTAGGAGAATGATAAATGGATGAATTGTGGTTTATTTGTACAGTGAAATACTACACAACCAGTTGATTGATTTAAGTGCTGTCGGGATAGATAAATTTTAAAAGTATAATAATTAGTGAGGAAAGGGAAGTTGAAAGATGATACATTTGGTATAATAGTTGGTAAAATCTAACACGAGAATGCCACATATTATATATACTAATATATGTAGTAAAAGCACAAAAACTTAAATGGGAAATGCATAGCAATTTTGGGAGAGTGGTTACTTCTGAGAAAAAGGAAGAAAGAAGAGGTAGGGATAGGGTTTTAGCTATATTTGTAACATTTTCTTTCTTAAAAAAGAAATTAGAAGTAAATATAGCTTTTATCTTTGTGATATTATTTTCTGTACTTTTCTGGATATTTGAAATAGTTTGTAAATAAATATTTTTAAAAATGTTTAAAAATCCATCTTGTCTATAAGTTAAAGTTGCACCCTACACTGTGATAATTATTATCATATAAGAATCTCATTGTTGAAACAAACAAACAAACAACAGGTATTATGTCCTTTTATTTCCTTTAGGAGTTGTGGTTGCAAAGCCTATATAGTCTAAGAACCCATCAGAAAAGATTGAGACCCACTGATCTCAGTTAGTCCCTTCATTTTACTAAGGAGTAAACTGGCCTAGAATAGTTTGGTGACTTATCTAAGGTCACACATTGTCAGGGGCCCACAGTGTTCACTTGAGTCCAGCTGGTGCATTGAGAATATCCAAACTCATCTTGAACGCACTGCACCTGTGTTCAAGCTGTTCCCTCCACCTGGAATCACCCTCTTACTCCCAATTACCTCATTTGTTTCTGTTCCTTCTCGGAAACCCTACTTAGCTAGACTAAAAAGGAATTAGCCACTCTCACCTCCCAAACTTGGGTCTGAATCTTAGAGTCAAGGGGGCCCTAATCTGCTCTCTGCCCAGCACCCTCAGTTCTCTGCTCAGCCCTTCCCAAGAAAGCAAGTTCTTGTCTCGCAGGGCAACGTGTTCCTTTGTTTGCACCACTCTGATCTTTAGACAGTTCTTGCTAATAATGAAGTTCTTACCTCCACTTATTTGTTTCAACTCAGTTCTCTGTTGGCTACATATATCTGTGTATGAAATGAGGTGATATTTATGTAAACTGTAACGGCCTGAGCCCATTTGGTGAGAAGTAGCAGGAGCAGTAGTAATAATGATCCTTTTTGCTTTTAAAAGCTTCATATTCCCACAGTCTTCTCTTCCCTAAATGAAATATCTCCATGTCCTTCCAATCCAGCCAAAAAAGGAATGTCTGGAAAAGTCTGGAAAGTGATTATTTAGTATGTCTGGCCTCTGTATTGGAAGAGGAGGCAAAGGACAAGAGACCAATCGACAGATTTCGGGTCAGCCAACAAGGAGTACTCTGCTATAGAACTTTTCAAGGTGAGCATTTTGGGCAGACTCAAAGTCCAGCGGCCAAACCTAGTTCCATATGGTTAGACTTTCAATGGTGTCAGAGTTCCCGGTATCAATCAAAACCAGGGAGATGACATCTGCTAATCAAACTCAAAAAAGGCAGGTCAGATAGAATCTCAGCGTTTTAATATGCAATGGGGAATAATTGTTAACTTTGCAGGCAATAGAGCCAGGTTCCTTCCTCAGAGAGCAGGTTAGTACATCCAGGTACTGAAAAGCCAATATTCTATGCCCTGTTGGATGAGCAGGTTATTTAGCCTCTTTATGCCTCTGCAAATAGAGTATACCATATGCCACCATCTACTTGGCAAAAATTATAAGTAGAAATTAGCAGTATGCATGTGGAACACATTGAAATTATGAAATTCAAATTTTAAAACACCAATGAATCAGAGGACTGAGACTACCAAACTTCAAGACAAGACTTACTATACAGCTACAATAATCGAGACAGTGTGGTATTGGTGAAAGAATGGACAAAGAACAATGGAACAGATAGAGAAACCGGAAACTGACCCACACAAATATAGTCAGCTGACTATATTTCATTATCATTGACAATGGAGAATGGGGAGTTTTTTCAGCAAATGGAATAACTTGACATTCACATATTAAAAAAACAATCTAGACACTGCTTTTACATCTTTCACTCATAAGTAACTCATAATGGATCATAGACCTAAATTTAAAACTATAAAACATCTAAAAATAATAAAGGAGAAAATTTAGGTGACCCTGAGTTGGCTGATGAGTTTTAGATTCATGAAAGAGAATTGATAATCTGGACTTTATTAAAATTAAAAACTTCTGCTCTATAAAAGATACTGTTAAGAGGATGAAAAGACAAGCCACAGATTGGGAAAAATATTTGCAAAACACATCAGTTATTTGACTGTATTTAAAATGTACAAAGATTCCTTAAAACTCAATGATAAGGAAACAAATGACCCAATTAAAAAATGTACAAAAGATCTAGCCATCTCACCAAAGAAGGAGTATAAGTAGCAAATAATCGTATGAAAAGATGCTCAACACCAAATGTCATTAGAGAATTGCAACTTAAAACGAGATAGTACAACACACCTATTAAAATGGCTAAAATCCAAAAGACTAACACCGCCGAATGCTGGCAAGGACGTGGAGCAATGGTAATTCTCATTTATTGCTGGTAGGGAATGTAAAATGGCACAGCCACTTTGGAAGAGTCTGGCAGTTTTTTACAAAGCTAAATATAGTCTTACCATTTGATCCTGCGATTGCACGCCTAGGTATTTACCCAAATGAGTTGAAAACTTATGCTCACAGAAAAACCTGCACACAGATATTTATAGCAGCTTTATTCATAATTCCCCAAATTGGAAGCAGTCCAGAAGTCCTTCAAAAAGTTAGTGGATAAATGAGCTGTGAAATATTCATACAATGGAATATTAATCAGTAATAAAAAGAAATGAGCTATCAAGCCACAAAAAGGTATGGAAGAAACTTAAATACATATTACTTAGTGAAAGAAGCCAGTCTGAAAAGGCTACGTATTATCTGATTCAAACTATATGATGCACCGGAAAAGGAAAAAAACTATAGAGACAACAAAAATGTCGGGTGTTACCAGAGGTTTGGGGAGGAAGGATGAGGGAGGAATGAGAGAGAAAATTTTTAGGGCAGTGAAACTATTTTGTATGATACTGTAATTATGGCTATATGATATTATATATTTATCCCTACTGCTGTATAACACAAAGTGAACCCTTATGTAAACTAGGGACTTCAGTTAATGTAACAATATTGGTTCAATTGTAACAAATGTACGACACTAACACAAGATATTAATAACAGGTGAACTTGAGGGAGGATAGAAAGAAGGATATATAGGCCTCCATGTACTATCTGCTTAATTTTCCATAAATGTAAAACTGCTCTAAAAAAATAAAGTTTATTAATTTAAAAAAAAATCAGTGAGATACTTTTAGGCAAAAGTTTCTTTTCTTATCAAATTGCATTTTGATGCTGACAAAGATGGGGAAGGATGGGCAACTCACATATCGCTAAAATAAAAAAGCAAACCACAAAGGAGAGAAGATATTTGCAATATATATATATATATATATATGTATATATATGTGTGTGTATATACACACACACTCACATATGGGGCTTATGTTCAGAATAGAGAAATAATTACTATAAATCAATAAGAAAAGACAGATGACCTTTGAAATAAAAGGCAAGATAAAAATGGACAAGGTGCTTGAACAGGGACACACTGAAAGAGGAAATTCACATGTCATTAAACATAAGAAAAGTTGCTTAACTTCAGTCATTAGGGAAATGCAAATTAAAACTACATGAATTCTCACAAGTTTTCATGAGAGTGTGAGGCAACTGGAACTCTTATTCAGAGTTGGTAGAATGTGCAATGGTACAACCACTTTGGAAATCCACTTGATAGTATCAGGTAAAGGTGAACATACATGCATATTCTCCACTTTAGGTGGATATATATATATATATATATATATAGTATACATATACACACACACACACAACACACACACACATACACAACACACATAGACATATATATGTATATGTATACACCAAGTCACGCACAAGAATATTCATAATAGCCAACAAAATCATATCAACCCAAATGGTCACAATAGTAGAATGGATAAATAAATTAATATAGTCACACAGTGGAATATTATATACCAAAGAGAAAGAAGGAGAAAACTACTGCCAAAAGCAACAACCTCACAAACGTAGTACTATAGAAAGAGGTCAGGTATGCAGCATGATTCCATTTAAAATGTATTCAGATCAATATATCTAGATCTATCTCATTTAACGGTTGTATAGTATACCACTGGGAAAAGATACTATAATGTTGTTTAACCATTCCTATGCTGATAAACATTTAAGGCATTTCCATGCTTTCTGCTATTTTAAACACTGCTGCAATGGGATTGATTTCATGCAGCTTTCCAAACCAGATAATTTCTTGTGCGAAAAATTTAAAACTTACATATTGGATAAATAAGTAGATAAATTTCTTGTTCATAAGAAATAACACGTGATATCATGTAATATATGATTCCAGAATTCTGACTGATGGTCAACAGCACAGGCAAACACCTGGCAGTAGGACAGAGTGTGGTAGACAGGCTCTAATTAGGACACTACTTTGGCTATACCAAACTTCCCAGGGGACCAGTTTGGATATGAAGTTGAGGTCTAATGGAGAATTGGAAAGCCCATATGAGGATTTTAGACTATATACCCGTAGGCACTGGGGAGTCTGAAAATTCTTGATCAGGGGAAATACATTCAGTCATCAGAGATTCACTAAACACACACACTATATTCAATAAGCACTGAACTGGGTAGACATCGGGCTTACGTGGGCAAGAGGCACTGTTCTATTCTACTCATAATATAGTGAGAAAGATAAAGGCATATATGTTCAAAGCAATAAATTTGGTAAGTTTTGTAGCGGTTAATGTAGAGTTTGCCTGCAGGAAGGAGTAACGACTTCTGTTGTGTAAGGGGAAAATCAGGGAGGGGTTCCAGGTGAGCTTGGAGTTTGACAGGCAGCAAAGTTAAGAGATGACATGAAATCAGAGACTCTGAGAGTTAATATTCAAGAACCGGCTACATCTTAAGTGAGGATCAGGGTGGCTCTGGAACAGGGGTGGGGAGGGTTACTTTTTATTCTAAATATTTTAGTACTTTGAATTTTGCACACACATTAGTAACTTGCCCAAAGTTCTACAGCAATTTCTTTGTAACTGCAACCTATGTTCTTAATCATTACACTACGCTACCTCTTAAATAATAATTCCAGGCCTTGTCCACTTGAAAGAGAGAAGAGAGGTGGGTGAGATTTGGTGGCACTCTGATGAAGGAATCAGAGCTCGAACAGAATCCTTAGTTTGAATCCTGGCTACTGAAAGAGAGTAGTGCCAATGACCAAAAAGGTACTCTGGGAATGTCTATTGATTTGGGGAGGAAAATGATGAACTCATTTTGAGAAAGGTGAGTTAGAAATTTCGCAGAAACGTTTAAACAGAGATATCCTGTAGACCAATCCCTCAAGATCCTTTCGGGGAGTCTGAAAATTGAAAACAATATTCATTATAATGCTAAAAAGTTATTTGCCTTTCCCACTGTTCTGATCTCATGAGTGTAAAATGGTCTCCACAGACTACCAGACATGTGATAATGAGATCAGTCTGATGACTAATGGCATGTATGTGTTTGTACTCCTGTGATTTAAAATTTTCTCAATTTAAATTTCTAATACGGTAAATATCAGTAGACATAACCACAGAAATAAAAGGGTTTTTTTTTTGAAGTTCTCAGTAATTTTTAAGATTGTAAAGGAGTCTTGGGACCAAAAAGTTTGAAATCTTCACTGGTCAATGGCTTTCAAACTTTTTAACAAGGCTTCATGGAGGGAACTAACTCCATTTTACATTGTGACCCGGTATCCACATGTATACACAGATGTGTAACTGAGTGAAAATTTCACAGACCAGTACTCTGGCTCACTATTCAAGATGCACTTAGGGTTTTCTATTTCATTTTTAAAATGAAAATGCTTGTAACAGCTTACTAAATTGATTTCATGACCCGCTAATGGTAATGATCTGTAACTTGAAAAACTCTATTCTAGAGTCTAGATAATTGGAGATATGGAAGGGAGCTGGGGCATTAGGAGAAGTCGCTCTCAGTAGAACGTGGTGTATACTTAAAATTTGTTGAGGAAGTGAATGGAGTAAATGTATTGTTCTTCAAGCTTCCAGTTCTTTAACTATATAACATTTGTATAGAGCAAAGAAGTTATTGCGAGGATCAAATAAGGAGAAAGTAGGTGAACTCATAATGAAGGTAAAACTGCTGCCAGGTCACCCCCCAGCCCGATGCCGGCCATTGCCACCCCACCAGGGAGGGGGTGGGGGGCATGATCTAAAGGAGCCATAGCAGTTGAGAAAACTATTTATTGATGGCCTGAGCTTTGAAACTACAGATGATCATTTAATAGAACATTTTGAAAAATGGGGCACACTCACAGATTGTGTGGTGATGAGAGACCCCCAAACAAAATGTTCCAGGGGCTTTGGTTTTGTGGCATACACTTGTGCTGAAGAGGTGAATGCAGCACTGTATGCTCGCCCACACAGGGTTGATGGGCGTGTTAGTGGAACCAAAGAGAGCTGTTTTCTAGAGAGGATTCGGTAAAACCCGGAGTCCATCTAACAGTGAAGAAAATTTTTGTTGGTGGCATTAAAGAAGATACGGAAGAATTTAATTTGAGACTACTTTGAAAAGTATGGCAAGATTGAAACCAAAGAAGTTATGGAAGACAGGCCGAGTGGGAAAAAAAGAGGATTTGCTTTTGGAACTTTTGATGAACATGATACAGTTAATAAAATTGTTGTTCAGAAATGCTACACTATCTAATGGGCATAACTGTGAAGTGAAAAAAGACCTTTCTAAATAAGAAATGCAGTCTGCTGGTCGTGGTGGTGGATCTGGAAACTTTATGAGTTGTAAAGGAAACTTTGGCCGTGGTGGAAACCTTGATGGAAGAAGACACTATGGTGGCGGAGGTGGCAGCAGAGGTAGTTATGGAGGAGGCGATGGTGGATATACTGAATTTGAAGAAGATGGTGGTAACTATGGTGGTGGTCCTGGTTAGAGTAGAAGAGGAGGCTATGGTGGTGCTGGTGGTGGACCAGGAGGACATGTAAACCAAGGTGGTGGGTATGGTGGTGGAAGAGGATATGATGGTTACAATGAAGGGGGAAACTTTGGTGGTAACTATGGTGGGAACTATAGTGATTTTGAAAATTACAGTGGACAACAGCAATCAAATTATGGACACTTGAGGGGGTGCAGTTTTGGTGGAAGAAGCTCAGGCAGTCCCTGCAGTGGTGGTTACGGATTTGGTGGTGGAAGTGGTGGATATGGTAGCAGAAGGTTCTGAAAACTCAGAAAAGGGCTATGGTTCCTAGCAGGAGAGAGAGTGAGGAGTTGTCAGAAAAGCTACAGGTTACTTTGAGACAGGCGTCCCAAATGCATTAGAGGAACTGCAAAAATGTGCTACAGATGGAATGATGATCCCTAGTCAGAAAAGTTACTGCAGCTTAAACAGGAAACCCTTCTTGTTCAGGACTGTCTTGGCCAGTTTGCAAAAAGTACAGCTATTGGTTAACACAATGTGTCAATTAGATGTACATCCCTGAGGTCTTTCATCTGTGGTAGCTTTTTCTTTTTCTTTTTCTTTTTATTACATTGGGTATATACCCCTGTAAATTGTGGTAGTGGTACCGGGAATAAAAAATTCAGGAATTTTTAATTTTCAATATTTGTGTAGTTCAGTTTTTCTACAGTTTAATACAGAAACATCAACAAAACACAGTTGTGAAGGTGTTTCTTGTGAGTTAACAAGTAAAGAAGATCATTGTTAATTACTATTTTGTATGAATTTTGTTAAAGTTAACTGTAAAGAAACATTTGCTGACTTGCAGCCAAGGGTAATCTATTCTCCCCATTTCCAAACCATGAAATAAATAGGCTCCGACATGCGGAGAGAATAGAAATTTGTATGTTTGAAATATGTGTTTTAGAGAAATAGAATTGGATATTTAAATTAGCATACTTGTGACTTTAATTGCATTAAGATTTACCTTCAAATGAAAAAATCTCAAAATTAAAAAAAAACAAAATGTAGGTGAAGTCTCTCTGTATACTGTAAAATATTACATAGATAAGAGAGTTTATAAAGAGCTGATTGAAATGGATAAAGATCGCTAGCCTTAAAATCAGAAAACTTAGTTTTAAATCCAAGCTCTGCCATTACCACTGACATAGGTATTATTAACAAAACATTTATCAAGGGCTTACTATATGACAGGTATGGAGCTAAGCTTTATTGAATGTTTATCTCATTTAACTTTCCATGACTGTATTTCGTGGGCACTGTCCTATACTGTACTCATTTTACACACAGAGAAACTGAGGCTTGGAGAGCTTAGATAATTTACAAGTTTACTTATGTAGAAGACTTTTTTGTTTGCTTGTTTGTGTACCTAATATCTAATCTCTTTACTTCTTTGAACGACATTTGGAATTTCTTTGGGGAATCACCCTTCCCACACACTTGGTCCATATGATTTGGGGAAACTACCTTCACTTCTTGAATTCAGGGCTGTATATATAACTAGGTTGGCCAAGCAGCAGAGTCCTCCCTATGGGCCACAGTGATTGGTTTAAGTATGACTCAAATAGGACCAATCAGAGCTAACAGAGGGGCTTTTATCCTATAATGGCAAGGACTGGTCTCTGTCCTCTGGATTAGTAGCTATGAGCAGTTCCTCTAACCCTGGAGTTACAGTGGTCACAGGGTCAACACTGGGTGAGCCCTCTCCTGAGAATGGATCAACACAGAATAAAGCTGAGATATGGAGAGAGAGAGGAGGAAGGGAGGGAAAGAGGAAGGGGTAGAGGGAGGGGCGGAGAGAGAGGAAGAGAGAGAGAAAGAGAGAGAGAATCTCATGATACCCTTTGAGCCTCAGGATCTAGCCTGAAGACAAAAAGATACCCAGGAATTTTCAGTTATAAGGGCTAATACATTCCCTTTTATGCTTAAGTCATTTAATTTAATTAGTTATTTAACAAACATTTATATAGCATTTACTAAGTGCCAGGCACTATTCCAAGAGCTTTAGAATATTAACTAATGTACTCTTCATAACAACCTTATGAAGAGAGTTAATATAATTATTTTCATTTTTAAAATAGTAAAACTGAGGCATATGGAGGCTAAATAACTTGCCTGGCTCGCTCTTGAGATTTTTGCCCTTGGAACCTGGCCAGGATCTGAGCTGACTCCACACAGATTGCACAATCTTATTCAAAGATTTATCTTTATCATCATATTCACAAAACTTCTATACTATTATTCACTTAATAGTTTCCCTTAAGTCCATTTTAAATCAATTCACTTCTTTGAAATTTTTCAGGCTATAAAATCAGTGAAATCATGAGTTTGATGTCCCACCCATATTTTTCTATGAAAAAGACATTAACTATTAACATGTAAAGTGTTTATCCATGTGTTAACTAAAATCATTGAGTACCCCGGCCCTTTCTTCATCACCTTCCCCTTTACCTCACTGATGCCTAGTTTCTTCATGTACAAAATATCTCTGTAATAATATGTCCCCGCCACAGGATTGTTGTTTGAAACAAATGAGAAAATAACCGAGGCACTGCTTTGTGGATTGCAAAGCACTGAACAGAAGGGAGGCCTTTTAATGATGTGCCACATGTTAAAATGACCGACTCCTCAGGAGCAAGGATGAGCATTTGGGTCGGTGACCTCTCGAGCTTCCTCTTGTAACAATCTCTTTCTCTTGGCTACATGCCAGCCTTACTAGGCTCTTTTTATGTCCTCAGATGGGCTCTGCCTTCTCCCACTGTAAGATTTTTGCTCAAGCATTCCCTCACACTGAAACATTCTTCACACTGGGGCAGATGCTCTTGCAGAATCTTGCCAGCCCACCACCAAGAGACGAAGTCTCTTTTCCCTTCCCTTGAAACTGAGTGGGACTTTTCGACTGCCTCAACCAATAGAGTGTAATAGAAGTGATGCTTAGTGACTTTTGAAGTTGGTTCTGCCTGGCTCTTAAGATGTTTGCCCTTGGAACCTGAGGAAGCCCAAACGGGCTCATATGCACATGAGCTGAGGCCCCTAGCCAACAGCCTCCATCAGTTACCAGGTAAGTGAGTAAATGAGCCCTTAGATGGCTCTAGGATTGAGCCTTTAGATCTTCCAGCTGAGGCCCCCAAACACTGGTGAATCTGTGGTGCTCTGTCTGAATTCCTCACCCAGAGAATTCATGTTGGTAATAAATGGTTGTTTATGCCAATAAGGTTTTGGGGAATTTGATATGCACCCACAGTAATTAGAACATCTCCCCTCTGCCTGGCTAACTCCTACTTTACTTCAGCTCTCATCTGAACTGGCTCCCTGAACAAGACTAGGTTAGGTCCCTAGTCTAACCTACATCATAATCTCCCATAGCATCCTTTACTTCCTCTTTTGTAACACTTACCACACCTGCCATGTTTTTCACTATCCATTTTTGATACACTGTGAGTCCTATGAAGACCAGGAACCTGTCTGCCTGCAGAATCTCCAGCAGCTAACCTGGTGGATACATGCCCATGGGTGCTCTCAGTAAATATTTATCGAGTGCATGAAAGGATATTTTGTCCCACAGTGTCTACCACAAATGTAGCAATATTGGATCTACCCTTGAGGGTTCAAGAATTATTTTTGGCAACATTCCTGTGTGGATTACTCTATTACAGCCAGAGTAGTCTTGAATGACTATGTAAATGCTTTATGTTGCCATAAAAAGATGTCCAAGATATTTTGTTCAGTAATGAAAAGCAAGCTTCAAGAAAGTTTATAGGCTTTCACCTCCACTTCCGATGAAAAAGTAGCAAAGAACATTACTCCCACTTTAACAAGGAAAAAAAGGCAGATAATCTACCAAAGTCGTAATTATTCTTGAGTGCATCAGAGAGCTGAGGTTGCAAGGCAACCAAGTCAGTTGAATTCCAAAGAGGGAGAAACCTCTCAAAAGTGAGATAGACACACACATTATGCCACATTTGCCAAGGCGCAGGATAAAGAGATGGCTGCCAGACAAGCAGGTAAAAAGAAATTAGCTAAAAAACTTTAAGACCAAGTATGGGTTAGTATGTTGGTTTGGATACAGATTGGGACTTCAGACACAAGAGAAGTTTTCAGTTCCTCTAGGCTCTTTGTCATGGGCCTCCAGTGGGTGCTCACAAGAAAGGTTGGAGGCAGAGCAGAGACCAGAGAGAACCCCCTCTGTGGCATAGGTGTGCCGGAGATAATTGGCTGCTACTGAGGAATGAGCATAAAGTTCCTCATGCTTTTCGGGACCCTTCTTTCAACAGAGCAAAGACATTAAGCTTTTTGGGGAAGGGAAGCAAACTGTCTCATGCCAGGTCTTTCTTAGCAAAGACTTATTATTACTTCTGGGGGAGGAACAGCAGCAAAGTCCGCTTGGGGTGGGGGGCATGTAGAAAACGCTCACCCCACAACACAATTAAGGCCCCACTGCAGCTGGAGGAAGGGTGGAAGTAAAAACTCTCTACCTTTCTTTGCAAGAGGGACAGGAAACTCTTGGGCCCAGGATCCTACAGCAATACCAAACTGAGGTTGGCTAACGCTGGAGGGGCAGGGATGCTGAAAATCCTCCAACCTAAGGCCCAGATGCATAGAGCCTGCCTAAGACTGAGGCTGGATCAGGACAACAGAGAAACCCACCTTACTCCTTGCCACCATGACCAGCACAGTACCAAGTAACAAGCAACAGCAAGCTACCACAGAGAGGGGCAAGAGTGTATAAGAAGCCCTCCTCCGTGGTGCAGGTGTGCTGGATGGCTGAGCTGAGAGGGCAACAAAAACAAAAGCTGGAAAAATCCATTGTCAACAGACCTACAATGAAAAAGGGTAATGGAAGTTCTTTAGGCAGGAGCATGATACCAGAGAGAACTTGGATCTACACGAAGAAATGAGTATTGAAAATGGTAAAAATAAAATAAACAGAAGAGATATTTTTCTTATTTTCAATCTCTTTAAAAATAATTAACAGACGAAAGCAAAAATAGTCAACAATGTCTTGGGTGGAACGTATAACTTATTTAAAAGTAAAATGCATGACAACAATGGTACGAAATGTGGTGGGAAGGAACCGGAAGTACACGGATGTAAGGTTCTTACACTATATGGGAAATGGTAGAATATTCTTTGAAGGTAGACTGTGATGAATTAAATACATGTATTATAAAAACTGGAATAACCACTAACATTTTTAAATAGGTATAAATAGTAAACCAATAATAGAGATAAAATGGAATCATTAAAAATACTCGGTTGATACAAAAAGAGGCAGGAAAGGAGGAAAATAGGAACAAAGAACAGATGGAACAAATAGAAAACAAGTGGCAAGACAATTTAAACAGAATCAAATAAAAAATTACATTAAAAATGATCTAAATAACTCAATTGAAAGCAGAAATTATCGGATTGGAATAAGAAAGCAAGACCCAACTATGTTTTGTCTAGCATAAATCCACTTTAAATGTAAAGACATAGGTAGGTTAAAAGTTAAAAGAAATTAAAGGTTGGAAAACAATGACGTTCTTTAGTGTTTCCATGATAACACTAAAAATCAGGAAGTGGAATAGTTATACTCCACCAGACAAATAGACTTCAGAAAAAGTAGTATTATCAGGGATAAAAAGGGACAGTACATAATTATAAAAGAGTTAATTTATCAAGAAGACACAACAACTTGACCTGACAGAACATTTCAACATTTCACCCACCAACAGCAAAATGAACATTTCAATTCAAATGTACATGGAACAGTTATCAAGACACACTGTATTGTAGATCATAAAACAAATTAAACAACATGCTTCTAAATAACCCATGGATCAAAGAGGATGTCACAAAGAAAACTAGAAAATATTATGAATTGAATGATAGTAAAAACATCGCAGCAAAATTTGTGGGACATAGCTTAAAGCAATGCATAGGGGAAAGTTTACAGCATCAAACTTAGAGAACAAGAAAGGTTTTAAATCAATATCCTAAGCTTCTACCTTAAGAAACTGGAAAAAGAAGAGTGAATTAAACCTAAAGCAGAAGGAAGAAAATAAGAAAGAATAGGAATTGATGAAATTGAAACTAGATAATAATAAAGAATATCAGTGAAGCCTAAAGCTCATTCTTTGAAAAGATAAATAAAATTAATAAACCTATAGACAGACTGACCAAGGGAAAAAGAAAAGACAAACTACTAAAGCCATGAATGAAAGAAAGGGCATAGACACATAGCTTGCAGATATTTAAAAAAAATAAGAGAATGTTATGAACAACTTAACACCACTAAATTTGCTAAGTCAGATGAAATAGACCAATTACTTGAATGACACAAACTATCAAAGTTCACTCTAAAATAAATAAAGTCTATAAAAAAAATTGAATGTGTAGTTAAAACCTTCCAAAACTCCAGAGCCAGATGACCTTAATTTTAAGGAAGAATACACACACACACACACACACACACACACACATATATAAATAAATGAAAACTGAAGAGGAAGGATCACTTATATATATATAAGTGATCATTTATATATACATATATATATATAAAAATAAATGAAAACTGAAGAGGAAGGATCACTTCTTAACTCAATTTTTTGAGACCAGCATTACCCTAATACCAAAACCAACAAAGGCAGTAGGAGAAAAGAAAATCACAAACCAATATCTTTTATGAACATAGTTGAAAAAAACCTTAAAAAATATATTAGCAATCAAATCCAGCAACATATAGAAAGATAATACATCATAACCAAATGGGGTTTAGCCTAGGAATATAAAGTTCATTCAACATTTGAAAACCAATCCATGTAATTCACTAAATCCACAGACTAAGAAAAATCATACAATCATCTTAATATATGCAGCAAAAGCATTTGACAAAATTCAATACCCATTAATAATAATAATAATAATAAATTCTCAGCAAACTAGGAATAATAAAAGGAAACAACGATAAGTATGTATGAAAAACCTACAGTTAATATCATATTTAATAGTGAAACGCTGAGTGTTTTCCTTCTGTGATTAGAAACAAGATCTTACCACTTTTATTTAATCTTGCACTGGAAGTTTTAATCAGTGCAATAAAGCAAGAAAAATAAATATAAGGCACATACATAGACTGGAAAGGAAAAAACACAATTGTCTTTATTCACAGCTGACATAATTATCTACTAGAAAGCGCAAAAACCTATTAATAAACTACTAGAACTATTAAATGAGTTAACAAGGTTACAGGGTACAAAGTTAATATTTAAAACATCAATTGTGTGTCTATTTACTAGTAACAAACCATTGGAAATTGAAAGTAATTATATTGTATTATTTTATTCTATCTTTATTTTTTACCCAAAGCAATATATAGATTCAATGCAATCCCCATCAAAATCCCAATGGTACCCTTCAAAGAAGTAGAACAAAAAATCAACAGATCTGCATGGAATCACAAAAGACCCCAAACAGCCAGATCGATCCTGAGAAAAAAAGAACGAAGCTGGAGGTATACTCCGCCTGACTTCAAACTATACCACAAAGTGACAACAATCAAAATAGCATAGTATTGGCAGAAAAATAGCCACATAGAGCAATGGAAAAAAATTATGATCTTAGAAATAAACCCTCATATTTATGGTCAAATAATTTTGGACAAAAGAGCCAAAACACACAACAGAGAAAGGAAAGCCTCTTCAACAAATGGTGCTGGGAAAACTGGAAAGCTCCATGCTAAAGAATGAAACTAGACTGCTATCTGTCACCATACACCAAAATTAACTCAAAATAAGTCAAAGACCTAAATTTAAGACCTGAAACAACAAATTGCATAGAAGAAAACATTGGTACTAAACTCATGGATCTTGGATTTAGAGAGGATTTTGTGAGTTTGACATAAAAGGCAAGGGAAGTAAAAGCAAAAATAAATGAATGAGACTACATCAAACAAAAGCTTCTGCACGGCAAAAGAAACCATCAACCAGACAATGGGGCAACCAACAGAATGGGAGAACATATTTGCAAACAACACCTTCGATAAAGGGCCAATATCCAAAATAACAAGTTATTCTCCACATTGGGTCAGAGCGATCCTTTAAAAACAAAAGTCTGATCAAGTAACTTCCCTGCTAAAAACCACTCAATGGTTCCCTATGTCATTCAAAGTGAAAGCCAAAATTGTCACAATGGTCTCTGAGAGCCCGTACTTTGTGGACCTTCTCTCTCTTCATGGTGACTTCATCTCCTCCCATTCTCCCATATTCAGTGAGCCATCTGGCCACTCCTGATGACTTGCTCTTCTTCTCCTTAATTATTGCACACAGGCTTTCTGCCACTGGGCTTTCGCATTGGCCAGTCTCTCTGCCTGGAATTCTGCATGGTCAGTTTTCACACTTCCCACAAGTCTTTATTCAAATGATAGGCCTACCCTGAAAAACCCATGTAGGATTATAAACTACTGCCCAGTCTTTCTGAACCCCATCTTTCCCCTTTTTTCTCTCTTCCTATGGGGCTTAACAGTTTCTGATATAATATATAATTTACTACTTATATTTATTGTTTGTCTTCTCTATTAGAATTTAAGCTTGTCAACACTAATATATCTTAAGTGTCATACAGGTTTGTTGAATGAATGAACAAAAGGGTAAGTGGTAATGGTGACTCTACAAAATGAGTACAGCTGGTTAGCAGGTTTTTAAAGCTAGGAAATTGTCCAAGGAAGTATATGAAATGTATTATTGTACATCAGTCTTTTGTCATGCTGATATAAGTGTTTGGAATCATAATGATCTAAATTTCTTTCCCCATGAATCAATCACCAAGATTAAAATATAAATTTAGAAGCAATAAATATTACCACTTTAATGGTGTAATGTCCCATTCCAGCATAATATCTGCATACCCTCTTTCCATTCACCCTATAGAACCCCAGAATAAACAGAAACAGTTATAGAAAAATTATAAATGGACAAATTCTGTTTTCAGAACCTTTTACTCTTCCAGTCTGATCAGTATATCCTTGAAAGTTTTCTTCACCCAGAGGAGCACTCGATTTATGCATTTCTATATACTAGTAATAACCCATTGGAAATTGAAAGTAATTTTAAAGTACCAGTTGCAATAGAATAAAGAACTATGTAATACTTAAGGATATATCTAACAAAATATGTGAAATATTTATATGCTGAAAATTACAAAACTATGAGAGATACCAAAGAAATTCTAAATAAATGGAGAGATATACCATGTTAATGGATCAGAAGACTTATAATCATTAAGACGTCGATTCTCCCCAAACTGATCAGTACATTCAATATAATTCCAATCAAAATCTTAGCAGGTTTGTCAATATAATTCGATTAGCTGATTCTAAAATTTATATGAAAGGCAAAGGAGCCAGAATAGCCAAAACACTACTGAAAAAGAACAGAGATGGAGGAGTCACATTACCTGATTTCAAGATTTACTATAAAGTTACAGTAATAAAGATGGTGTGATGTAGGTGAAAGGGTAGATATTAAAATCAATATAACAGAATAAAGACCCATATACATATGGTCAATTGATTTTCAATAGAGTTACAAAGGCAATTCAATGGAAAAAGGATAGATTTTTAACAAATGGTGCTGGAACAATGAAATGTGTCAAAGATTTCTTAGATATGACAACAAAAGCATGATCCATAAGGATAAACATTGATAAGTTGGACTTTATCAAAATTAAGAACTTCCATTCTTACAAAGTTACTGTGAAATGAATGAACAGACAAATCACAGATGGAGAAAATATTTGCTAGTCACAAATCTGATAAAGGACTTGTACTGAGAATATATAAAGAAGACATATAACTCTCAAAACTCAAACTGGTATTGCTCTATGCCAGACACTATACGAGGGGCTGGGGGTATAGAAGTGAATGAGACTGACACAGGTTGTAGCTCCATGGGGGAGACTGAGACAAAGACTTAAGAAGGAAAGGCAATGGAGTACGAATGGCCTCAGGCTCGGGGAAGTGTGAGGAATGATTGGGGCACACAAGAGCCTTCTTAACCTAGCTCCAAGAGTCATGAAGAAAGGGTGACCCAGAAGTGAAATTTGAATGTGGGCCTCCCAGGAAGATCCACTATATAAACACATTATTTAGTTGATTCGCAGATACCAATTTTGCCTTTTCACAAAATTCTCCAAAATCCTTGCAATTTAAAATGTGCTCTGGGACCAACCACACTGGCACCACCAAAGAGCTCGTTAGAAATGTAGGTTCATAGTGCCACCTCAGACCTACTGAATCAGAAACTGAATTTTAACTAGATATGTATACACATTAAAGTTTTTAAGGCACACTGTTCTAAGGGACCTTGATGACAGAAGCTGCGGTTTTTGGATTCAGTACCTTAGACCCATTAGAATGTCAACTCTACGAAGGAAGGACTTTTTTTCCATTATATTTTCTTCTGTATGTCCCAGTGCTTATATGCAGTTAAAAAGTCAGGCTGACTCCACAGCCATGCCACCCTGAACACATCCTATCTCTTCTGATCTCGGAAGCTAAGCAGGGTCGGGCCTGGTTAGTACTGGGATGGGAGACCACCTAGGAAGACCAGGTGCTGTAGGCAAAAAAAAAAAAAAAAAAAAAAAAATTCAGGCTGAAAGGTGAGAAACCTTATGCATTTAATCCCATACCCTCCAATGTTCCATAGGACACTAAAGCTGGAAGGATCTTAAATACCGGCCGAAGCTGTCTATTGGAACTATCTGTGATAATGGAAATGTTCTTATCTGCACTGCCCGAGATGATCGCCACTGTCCATGACTATCTATGGAGCACTTGAAATGTGGCCAGTGTGGCTGAGAACTGAATTTTAAATCTTAGTTAGTTTTAATTAACTTTAATTTAAATAGCCACATGTGGCTAGTGGGTACCATATCGATATCACAGATCTAGACTAATCCTCTCTTCTATAGGCAAGAAGACTGAGGCTCAGAAAAATGTCAGTGACTGGATGGAGTAAGATCACATCATGAGTAGAGGGACATGTAGGTGTGATCCGATGATCATTAAAGGTAAAGTGCACTGAATTTAGAAGTAGACCTGGGTCTCAACCGTGAGACTCGGAAATTTGGAAAACTTCTCTGGGCCTCAGATCTCTTCTGTAAAAAAAGGCTTTTACTTTGTGTTTGCTTGCTCTAAAATTTCTTCTAATTATTCATGTCGAATGGTTGTGATCGGGTGACTTGTGCCCTCTTTGCATATTGCCACCTAGTGGTGCACTATGAAGCCCACATCTCCTCCTCCTGGATCAAATTCTTGGCCAGGGAGGATGGAAATGCTTGAGTTGGCCACGCCCTTGCTGTGAGTGATTTGGCCATCAGATCCCACTCTAGTCTGCTCGCCTCATATAGATGCGGCAGCAGTTCAGTGCTAATTTTGCTAGATGTCCCAGAGCTTTTCCTGACCACCTCTCACCCTCTACATCCACAGGACCACGACTTTGGGACTGTGCTCTTAATCATACGTAATTAATCCTCAAAAGTCTCCTGTCCTTGTGTCTGGTCCATGGCATGGCAGGCACCTCCTCTGCCAAGCCCCTAGTTTGATTCTTTTTTTTTCTTTGTCTAGACACAGCTCGGCCGATGACCGAGAGAAGAGCCAGTAGGTGGAAAGCCACAGCTCCTAAAATCAATCAGGGGCAGTGCCAGAAAAATTTTCAAGATCCCTGCTCCCAAGGTCATAACAACTCTGTGACCTTGGACAGGTTTTTTAATTTTTCTGAGCCTCAGTTTCCATAGTGGAGATAAAAATACCTATCTCGAGTACTTTTGAGAATTAGAAATAATATGTAAAGCACTTAGTACATAAGAGGTGATCAATAGATGGTGATAGTCAAAGTAATAACATGGACCTTCGATTTGCTTGGCAGCAATCTCTGAACTCTAGGGGATGTGGAAGAGCTGTAGAAGATGTGACCCCAGCTGGCTTCTGCACCGGCTGTAAACAGCAGGCACCACGTAGGAGAAGAGCAGATAATTGGAGGCAGGGTGTAATCAAGTGCGAAATGGTGGGTCATGGCCTGTGAGTGCTGGAGGAGCACAGCGCCAGGAAAGATAATAACCATCCCCATGTGTACATAACACTTCAGTGTTTACACTGTCTTTTAACATCTATAATTTTAGTTATAACAACCGTGAGGTAGATATTAATGTTATCATCTCCATTTTACACAAAGGGTGCTGAGGCCCTCACAGCAAAGTGACCAGATGGCCAAGGTTGTACGAGGAAGCGACAAAAGGGGGACTTGAGCGAGGGGCACACTGACTCAAAGGTGGCCTTCTTTTTATTCCCCAGAAAGGTCTCTGGATGACTTTGGACTTGAGATGGGTCTCGAAGGGTAAGAGGTATTGGAGAAGCAATGAAGGGTATTTAAGCAGGGACAGCCCTCAGGGATACAATGGAAGAAAGTGGGAAATGGGACCAGGTGACCACTGAGATCCCTCTGAGTGGGAAGAATGTCCTAACTCTATACACTAAAGATTCTTAACCCAGCCTGATGAGGCAAAAGAGGCTGGAGGGTTTCCTGGAGAAAGTAGCATCTAGGCTAAGACCTGAATGACAAGCAGGAGGCGGACAGAGCTCCCAGGCAAAAGAAATATGAGCACATTTGGAGGCATGAGCGAAGTTCAACCAAACAGGAGCAGAGTGTGGTTAAAAGTGAGACTGTGACCAGATGGGGCAGGGCCTTGTAAGGCACATTAAGACCTTAGACTTTTTATCAGGCCTTTGAGGACTCAATGAGGTGCTTGCCCAGGTGATTTGAGATTTAGACCAATCATTCTCATCGCAATGTAGAGACTGAATGGCGGGGTCCAAACTGGAGGCGGAGACTGATGAGAAGGCTGATGCAGCAACCCTGGCAAGAAAGGAAGGCTACTTGCTGGAAGGCGAATAGCAGGGATAGGGAAACGTGGCAGATTTGGGAGGGAATTCAAGAGGTAGAATGGATTGGAGCGGATGATTGATTGGAAAATGGGGGCGGGAGGGAAGGCAAAAAGTAAACAAGATTTGAAGGTGGCTTTTGGTTTCTGGATGGAGCAGCTGCATGGGTGGCTGGGTGGAAAAGATGCAGAAGCTGTCTCTGAAGGGAGAGCAAAGGGTGAGAGGGATTTAGCATCTGATGGAGATTAGAGGGGTGAAGTGCTCTTAGTGGAAGAAAGTAGAATTCCCCTTTTTATTCAACACATTAGGGGCCTACTATGTGTCAGACACTAGGATTACAACAGTAAACCGAATAGACCAAGTTCTTGTCCTCACGGAGTTTACATCCTAGTGGGGGGAGACACAATAAGCGGAGAAGTGAGTTTTAGGCCGAGACCTGAATGAAGTGAGGGAGTGATGTGGGGGACGCTCTTCTGAGCAAAAAGAGTTGGGCTTCGAGGTGAGAGGTTCTCTGCACACTGTGGCCACTTTGCCGTGGTAGGGCGTGTGGTTGGAAATGGGAGTTGGATACCCAGTAAAAAACTTTGATCTTATCATGAAACCATTTCCTCCTCCCTTGAAAGGTGAAATTCCCCAAGATCATTTTCAATCCAAAGCTTCTAAAGACTCAAATAGGCTTCGTTGTCTTCCAGCTCTGCCACTTACCAGCTGCGTAACCTTTGGCATGTTACTTACTTTCCCTGAGCCTCAGTTTTTTCATCTAGAAAATGAATATATTAATACAAAGTTGCTGTTGAGGGCCAAATTAAATTGTGCATAGTGCCTGGCACAGATCGGATAACTCAACAGTGTTAGCCTCCCCCACCCCCGCCCACCCCAATGGAGGGATAAAAAATACTGGATGGAGGAAACTGGTTTAATTGAGATGTGAGAATCTGATACATTCTAGCTTTGAACTCTCATTGCTAGACTGCTGGCAGGAAAAGTGTACACTGATAATAACATTCCTTCACCTCTGTGGATGTAAGAACATCCAAACCCTAGAGAATTTTTATAATTTGAGCCAAACTGACAACATATGCCGGGGAACAAGATCTAAAATGCTCTAGTAAATAACAGTTTTGCAGCTTCTTTTATGCATTTGTAATTAAGGAGAGGACATAGGAAGATTGGAGAAAGCAAGGCGGGGATTGAATTTTAGAATAAAGATTATGTGCTCTTTTGAGAGTTAACGCAGGACCCTCCACACCTTTTGAGGGGTATAACTTCTGGCATTTCAAAGGTACCTTAACCTAGATGCAGAAGAACAATGGACTGAGCCAGCTTAAAAACCTTTCACTAAAGAAGTTTTAGGCCTGGGATGTGACTACCCACCAAGACCTGCCCAGCTAGGGATTTATGATCAGATCCCCCTGTGAGGTTACTTTCTATAAAAACCCTTTTTTCATCCATATCTCCTTTTTCTCTTCCATCTTTTCCTCCCCCCAGCTTCTGACCTGGACATATTTATGTTTCCAAGCAGGCCCGTTGAAGAGAGATTGATAATGGACAATTTTCCTGGTAACATGATATCCTAGGTTCAGTCTCGAAGCCTCCTCTTCTGACCACAAGGCCCCTCCCTCCCCCACCAATGAGCTGGTTTCATTTCACTGTGGGAGGAAGAAATGAGCAGAGTGGGTGTGGTGGAAGAAATGACTCAACCAAGAGCTTGTCGATTTTTACATAAGCTCTGCCTTGCAACTCCCGGCCCTGAGTCATGTGTGCTGAGTAGGTGGCTCCAACCCTTACCGGGTGTGGCAAGTTTAGATTTTAAATATCGAGCCTCTGAAGACCAGTGAACCAGAATGCGGTGTGAGAGGCAGAGCAGTCAATGGAGGTGATCGTCTCTGTGCTAGTAGTGACTTAGATTCATGCCGGAGCTTGGCCTCTGCAGGCAAAGAAGGAACAGCACATGGAAGAAAGGGGCCTTGGAGAGGGGAGAGTTCTAGGGAGTCTCGGGAAGCTGAACTGTGTGACTTTGGCTGAGACACTGTATAATCAGCCACACCTTTACTCAATCGCCTTTAAAGGTTCCCCACTGCCCCAGGATAAAGTTCCAAAGGCTTAACCTGGGCCCAATTTACAATTTCCGTTGGGCCTGCTTACCCTACTCCAGCCCTTCCCCAAGCTCTCTGCAAGGTAGCCTAATCGCATCACAGGCCTCACCTTGAATAAGTGAGACTTCCTCTCTCTATGCCTTTCTCCTTCGAGTTTCATATATAAATGCATACACACATATATATGTATATATGTATATATTTATACATACACACATATCATGTATATATATGACATATGAAAATAAACTTTTCATTTGGAATAATTTTAGATTTACAGAAAAGTTGCAAAGATAGTCAAGAGAGCTCCTGTATCCCTCTCTCCCAGTTTCCCCTAATATTAACATCTTATGTTAGGTGCATTTGTCAAAACTAAGAAATCAATGTTGATATTTTATCATTAGCTAAATTCAGACTAACTCAGATTTCACTAGATTTTCCACTAATGTCCTTTTTCTGTTCCAGGATTCCATCCAGGAGACTACAAGGCACTTTGTCCTCATGTCTCCTTAGTTTCTTCTGGTCTGGTTCTTTTCTTGTTCCTATGACTTTGATAGTCTTGAGGTGCGCTGGTCAGGTATTTCGCAGAACGCCCTTACTTTGGATTTATCTAATCTTTTCCTTGTGACTAGATTAGGGTTATGGGTTTCGGGAAAGAACAGCACAGAGATGAAGTGCCCTTCTGATCACATCTGATCAGGGGGCACACTACCCACATGATTTATTACTACTGGTGATGTTAACCTCTATCACTTGGTGACATTTGCCAGGTCTCCACTGTAAAGTTACTTCCACCCACTCTCCTCCCTACTTCCTCTTCCCTTTCCATACTCTATTCTTAACCAAGTTATCGAGTCCCGCCCACACTCAAGAGGTAGGGAGGAGATTAAGCTCCACCTTCTGGAAGGGGAAATATCTACATAAATTATCTGGAATTCTTTAAAGAAAATTTGCCTCTTTTCCATTTATTTATTCAGTATGGACTCATATAGGTTTATTTCAGACTTTGGGTTATATAATCCAATGCTACATTATTGATTTTGTTGCTCGAATTGTCCCAGCTTTGGTCATTAGGACCTCTTTCAGGTTGTCTCCTGTGTCCCTTTGCCGTGGCTTTATTTATTTATTTTTTTTTGAGCATTTCCTTACTTTTTGGCACTATAAAATGCTCTGGGCTCATCTTGTTTTTTCTCTATCCCGGCCCTAGAATCAGCCACTTCTCCTAAGATCTCTGGTTCTTTTTATTGGAGAATGGCTTTTAGAAGCCAAAATCTGAATACTGGATCATTGCTTATTACTACTGGGGAGTAAACCTATGTTTTTAAATTATGAAATAAAGCATATATACAGAAGAGTACATCATGCATATAAATACAGTGTAAGGAATAATTATAAACTGAACATAATCCAATCATTTTTAGCATTAATTATGTTTATTCCTTTGTATCTTCCTCCCAAAACCTTCCCCTGACCTGCCCCTCATATGAGCACCCGTAGCACCTACTACTTATTCCTATCCTGATTCTATATTTACATATGTCTGTGGTAAACAAGTTGGAAGATGCAGATGTTTAAATGAATAAATCAAGCCAGCATTATTCTACCATCCAAGGGAGAACTTTCTAATTACCAGACTAGTCTAGAGATATAATGGGTTCCCTCCTGATCTGTGCTTCATTCACTAGTTACATGGGGCCATTGAGCACCTGAAACGTAGCTGGTATGATGAACTGGGATGATTTAGTACAAAAAAAATAATGTAATTTATCTCTTTTTTTATATATCAGTTTAATATATCGGTATTTTATACTGATTATTTATTGAAAAAAATCATATTTTAGATATGTTGAATTAAATGAAAACATGATTAAAATTAATTTCATCTGTTTCTTCTTACTTTTTTGTAGTTACCAGAAAATTTTAAACTATACATGTGGTTCACATTATATTTCTATTGGACAGGGGGTAGTCTATAAGGAGTGAGCTCTTCATGGACCAGATGTATGTGAGCACTGAGCGGATTTCAGTGGAGTGGTAATGACAGCAGTGGAAGTTGGATTGGAAGATCTATAAGGTCAATTTCAGCTTTGAGAGTTTATAATTCTATGTCTCCAGCCTTTTCTCCCACTCTTTGCCTATTCTTCTACTCTGCATCAATCAAAGTGTTCTTATTCCTGAAATATGCCCTTGGTTTCTTGTCTCTGAGCCTCTGTTCATCCAGTTTATCCATCTGGAATGTCCTCTGTACTATTTCTTTTGTTGAAATCCTACAGAACCTGAAAAGCGGCTCATATACCACCTCATTCTTGAAACTTTTCCTGGCCCCCCACACCAGGAAATAAACTCTCTGCCTCCGGCACTACTCATCAACCCCTCAGTATATTTTGTATTTTGGCAATTTGCTAAGTTCTCTCCCCTGCGGAGAGGTTGGAAGGGCCTTGAAGGCAGGGGTACATGGCACAGATACTTCCGAGAACTGACACCCAGATCTTGAGACTTTATGTGTGCTCTTTCCGAAGACCTATCTTCTGGAGAATACACGCCGAAGTCCAGGTCCATTTTCTCCTTTCTCACCTCCTTTGCTCACACTTAATAAAAGCTTCTTCGACTCAGGTCCTTACCCACAGCATTCCTCGGAGGGTAAAAACCTCCAGGGCACCAAACAAAGGTGAAGGATTCTAATGACTGAATAATAAGGCATTTTGCAAGTTGGAAGTTGCTAGTTCTTTGCTTTCAATAAAGTTGAAGAAGGTTCTAATTTTGTTGTCATTAAAAATAATTTTTAATGATATAGGTCACTGTGTGATTTTATGTCTTGTAACTCAGAAGGAATTCAAATAATTAAGTGATATTATTATAACATAGCTTCCTCTAATCACATCTACTTATTTATGTGAACATGATTTCTCAATTATTATAAATGTATAGACATAAAATTTATGCTAAATCCAGTCTCATTCCAGTGATAAGTAATATTTGTCTATAAATATTGAACTAATAGCAAAATATTTCAGTAAGATATGCATTTCCAATATTATTTTACTCTTTGTTTAATAATTATTTGTCAAAAGATATATGTTTGAGAGTATTATGCTAGGTGAAAGGAGTCAGATGGGAAAGGACAAGAACCATATGATTTCACATATGGTATATAAAACAAAAAGCAATAAATGAACAAACAAAACAAACTCATAAATACAGACAATAGAATGATGGTTACCAGAGGGGAAGGGTGTTGAGGAAGGATGAAGAGGGTAAAGGGGGTCAAATATATCGTGATGGAAGAAGACTCCATTGTGTGGTGAGCACACAATGGAGTATACAGATGTTGTATTATAAAGTTGGACATTCGAAACTTAATGCTATTAACCAGTGTTATCGCAATCAATTCAATTTAATTTAAAAAGATATATGTTATGTTGCTTTGGTCAATTGTGTACTAATATAATAATAATACTGATGATACTTCAATCCAGAAGAAACTTTAAAGACATAGAGCCTTATTTAAAACTGTTTAAATTTAAATTTAAAACTGTTTAAACTTCAAAAAGTTTTAAATGGCAATTATTTATATATAATTCTGTTGAAGTATGAATTAGGTAATCAATAAGAGACTCTCAAGCATAAAATATATCTATCACCCTAGGATAACATTCTGTGAGAGGAAGTAAAATGTAAACTATACATTCAACAAGAAAATAAATAATAACATAGTATTTCTGCCTGTTAAAATAGAACTTGTTCTGGTATTTTCTTAAAATGAATGATAGTCAGTATCAAATCATAATGATACTTATATTCAGTTGATGATGGAACAGTTTTATTTAAGGGATTAATATTTACAATATGTTAGGAAGTACATCCTTTGTATTGATTTACATTTGATTGTCAACTTAAAAATATGCCAAATATCCTGCATATTTTTAAGTTTGAGGACTTACAGACTCAGTCTCTGCCTTCTTTCTCCCCTGGTTGGCTGACTTGATGGAGGACATCAGTGGTTCTATGTTTTGAGGCCTTGGCTTGAGTGTGGGCAATGAGGAGTCTTGGCAAGATATGGAGGGAGGGAAGAGAGTAAGGTTAGGGTCTCTATTGTCCTGGTACCCGACTTTGGAGGTCTAGTCAGTCTGGTTCTGTCCCTGGACAGAAAGTTAGTGCTCCCTTAAGGCAGAAGAATCTGGTGGTAACAGCTTGGCTGCTGCCCATCACAGCTTCCTGTGCCATCCCTTGTAATGTCCCTACACCTTGACCACACCTTCTAAATTACCCCCTTTGTCTATATAATCTTCTTAAATTGTCTTAATTTGAGTGTATCACTTGTCTCCTGGAATCCTCGCAAATACAGAGAGGAGGGAAGAGTTTAAAAAAAAAAAAAACCTTAAAGTGGGCACAATAGCGAAAAGTTTAAAGACCACTAATCCAGACTATAGCCTCATCCATTTATCCATTAAATATTCACAGAATCATGTCCAATGCTCAGTTACAAAGAGGAATTACATGGTGTCCCTCTCCTCAGGCAGTAGCAACCTAGTAAGACAGAAGACACAAACAATTAAGCAAAGGGCAATATAATAGAATGTGATACGTGCTGTAATAAAGATAGGAACAGTAAGTGTGGGAGCCCTGTGGAGAACGAAACCACCTAATGCTACCTGGGCAACTGGGGAGGGCTTTGCAGATTTCATTTGGTTTATGGCATTAAAGATAAGTAGAAACTTGCCTGGAAGGGAAAGGCAGGAAAGGCATTCCATGCTAAGGTGTAATGTGAATAGTCATTAAAACCAATGGTTATTAGGGGATTGCTGAATCATGATTGGGTGTTCAAAGGTGGCTCAAAAAAAAAAAAAAACACACACACACACACACACACAAAGAACAAAGGAAATAATAAGTAAGTATGATTAAATTAAAATAAAAAACTAAGCATGGCAAAAGGCATTGTAAAAAAATAAAATACTAAATGACTCCCTGGAAGAAGATAATTGCAATTTATATATAAATAACACCTAGAAATCAGTAAGAACTAAAGACAAATAAGCAAGTTGAAACATAGGCAAAGGACATAAACATGCAATTCTTGTAAAAGGAACTCCTAACAGCAGGAAAAAGCAAATTAAAATATTTAGATACCAGTTCCAAAGAATAGAGTATGGAAAGGGGAAAAACAATAACTTTACGGTGGAGAAACCTGGAAACACCACATTAACCAAGTGATCGGGGTACTAATGTCACCAGCAATGTCATGTGAGTATCACGTTCCCTCTGACGGGTAGTGGTGAGAAATGTACTTCACTTCTGTGCTGTTCGTCTCCTACACTCAAAACTTCAGTCAAATCATGAGGAAAACATTGAAAAAGTCCAAATCGAGGGATATTTTGCAAAATACTTGACCAGTGCTCCTCAAGACTATCAAGGTCATAGAAGAAAAAATTGAGAAGCTGTCACAGACCAAAGGTAACTAAGGAGATATGAGGACTAAATGCAATGTATGACCCTGGAGGAGATCCTGGAAGAAGGAAAGTAGTGAAATCTGAATAAAATTTGGAGTTTAATTAATAGTAATAAGCCAATGTTGACTTCTTAATTTTGACAAATCTACCATGGTTAATATAAAATGTTAACATTAGGGGAACTTGAGTGAAGGGTATATGAAAACTCTCTTGACTATTGTAACTTTTCTGTAGGTCTAAAGAGATTCCAAAGTAAAAAGTTTATTTTTAAAAAATGATATATTATTTTCTACCTGTTAAATTAACAAAGAATAAAAAGTCTTACTCAAACAAGTATTAAGAATGATATGGAAAAAGTGGTTCTCTCATACTTGCAGATAGGGGGCAAAAGATATTTTAAGAAAACAATTTAATCTAGGAAAGCAAAGAATGAAAACCCTATAATCTAGAAATTTCATTTTCAAGAGAGAAATTCTTACACACATGCACCAAGAGATAGGTATAAGGCTGTTTGATACAGTATCGTTCACAAAAACATAAAATTGGAATATCTCGAATGTCTAACAAGAGAGGAACAGATTTTAAAATTGAGATATATTAATATGATGGGATATTTACTATAGAGCAGTTAAAAGGAAAGAATGAAATCTGTATATATCAATATGGCTAAATGTTAAAATATAATAGTGAGTGAAAAAGTAAAGCTGAAGGATTTATACGGTGATGCCATTAATATAAATTTAAAAAAAAACACTCAAAACACTATATATTGTCTATGAATACATATATGCTAAGTCATTCCTCTAACAGATCATTCTTGAATGACTTATTATGTGCCAAGTACTATTGTGAGTTCTGAGGATACAGCAGTGCACAACAAAAGCTAGCAATTGTATGGGATTTACTATGAGCCAAGAATTCTGTAATGATGATAATAATAATAATAATAGCAAACACTAGTAGCATTTACTCTATAGAAGATGTAAGTCTAAGCACTTTACATGCATTAACTAATTTAATCCTCATAGTAACCTTATGACAAAAGTTCTATTATTATCCCTGTCTTATAGGTGAAGACACTGAGGTGCAGTCAAGTTAAGTAACTTGAGTCACATGGCTAGACGGTGGTGGAGACGGCATTCAAATCCAGGCAGTCTATCCTCTCAACCATTATACACTCTGACCCAAATCCTTGCTATTATGGAGCTTACATTCTAGTGAGGGCAAGACAGGGCAAGATAGGCCACAAAAATATGTAGCATGTCAGATACTGAAAAGAGCTATGGAAAAAAATAAAGGAGGAAAAGAAAAAGGAAGTGTGGGATGGGAGTTACTACATTTGAAAGAGGAGGTGTATAGGTCAGGGGAGGCCTTACCGAGAGATAACAACTGCGCAAACACCCCAAGGAAGTGAAGCAGAAAACCAGGCAGATATCTGGGGTGTAACTGTGTTCCAGGCAGAGGGAACAGCAAGGTCAAAGGCTCTGAAGAACCAGTAAATCTGGAGTGTTTGAAAAATAAATAAAAAGGAAGCCAGGGTGGCTAAAGCAGAGGGAATAAGGGGGAAAGAGTCAGAGATGAGGCCAGAGAGGTGTGGGGGTTAGATTAGGTGGGACCTTGTAAGTCATAATAAGGACTTCAGAGGGGACAGCATCTGACTTAGGCTTTAGAGGGATCCCTCTGGCTTCTTTGTTGAGACGAGGCTGCTCAGAGGCTCTTATAATAATCTGGGCAAGAATGGTGCCTTGGACCAGAGTGGTAGCGGTGGAGGTGGTGAGAAGTGGTTGGATTCTGGATATATTTCGAAGATCAAATGGACAGTATTTGCTAAGGATTGACATGAAAGAAAGAATGAAGTCATCCAAAGGCAAGGGAAACAAAAGCAAAAATAAAACAAGTGGAACCACGTCAAACTAAAAAGTTTCCACACAATGAAGGAAACCATCATCAAAACAAAAAGGCGACCCACAGAATGGGAGAAGGTATTTGTAAATCATATATCAAATAAGGGGTTAATATCCAAAATTTATAAAAAAAAAAAACTCACAAAATGCAACAACGACAAAAACAAAACAAAACAAATAACCTGATTAAAAAATAGGTAGAGGATCGGAACAGACATTTTTTCCAAAGAAGACAGACAGATGGCCAACAGGCATATGGAAAGATGTTCAACATAGCTAATTAATAGGAAAATGCACCTGTTATAAAAAACACAAGAAATAATAAGTGGTGGAGAGGCTGTGGAGATAAATGAACCCTCATACACTGCTGGTGGGATTGTAAATTGGTGCAGCCGCTACGGAAAACAGTATGGAGATTCCTCAACAAACTAAGACTAGGAACTATCATACGACCCGCTTCTGGATATTTATCCAAAGAATACAAAAACATAAATTTGAAAAAGCATGTGTACCCCTATGTTTATAGCAGTATTATTTACAATAGCCAAGATATGAAAACAATCTAAGTATCCATCAATAAATGAATGCATGAAGAAATGTGATATAGATGTACCATGGACTACTACTCAGCCATAAAGATAAATGAAATCTTGCCATTTGTGACAATATGGATAGACCGTGAGGAGAAGGGGATTGTGATAGATGAAGGGGGCGAAGGGAGTTATTGTATAGTGATGGACGGTAACTAGATTTTGGGGGCGATCACTTTGTATATAGATGTTAAATTATAATGTCATATACCTGAAACATTTAAAAAAGGAAGGAACAAAGGAAGGGAGAGAGGAAGGAAGGAAGGAAGGAAGGAAGGAAGGAAGGAAGGAAGGAAGGAAGGAAGGAAGGAAGGAAGGGCTCAAGGATGACTCAGGTTTTTGGCCTGAGTAAGTGAGAAGATGGAGTGACTATTTCCTGGATGGGGAAGACAGTGGGAGAAGAAGGTTTGGGGAGGGAGTGGGAAGGCCTGGAGTTCTGTTTTGGATGTGCCGTGTTTCAAAATTCTGTTGGACAGCCAGGTGGTTGTGTTGAGCAATCAGCTGGACGTGGTAGTCTGGAGTTTAGAGAAAATAAAAAAAAAAAAAATGTATCGTATGCATGTAGATGTTATTTGAAACCACGAGAAAGGGTGAGATCATCAGAGAAATGAATATAGATATAAAGTAGTGCAAAGGTGAGAACTGAACCCTGGGACCCCAAAATTCAGAGGGTGTGGCTGAGGAGAAGGAAGAGAAGGGGGAGGATTCTGCAACAGTAAACTGAGAAGGAACAGCCAGTGAGGTGGGAGGAAAACCAGGAGAAAAACCTGGAGAGATCAGGGGCTCATCAGCTAACTGAAAACGTTTCAAGGAGAAGAAAGTGATCAGATGTGTTGAAGGCTGCTGACAGGTAAAGAAAGATGAGGACTGAGAAATGACCATTTGAATGAGCAACATGGAGGTGTAGGGTGGCAGAATACACCAGCCATTCCAAAATGTGCCATTTCGGCATACAGATTATTTTGAACTGAAGGCAGTTGAGAAGCAGATATAAGAAAAGCTCTCTGTCCTCTCCCTATTTGCATAAATCAAGAAAATCAAATTAATCACTAGAGACAGCTTTAGACTCTTATCAGCCTGGAGACAGCACCAGAGGAATCTATAGAACAAACTTTACTAACTAGCTTTTTTCTACCAATAGTTTCCCATTCATTTGCCATCCCGCAATATGCTGCCCTTGGAGACAGGTCCTTTTCCTCTGTCCTGTCACTTCTTTAAAAAATTATTGTTCTTTTGCTAAGATGCTATATAAGCCTGAGTTCTTACTAAAGCTTTGAGTCATTCATCTCTGGGTACACGATCTGTATGTTTATGAACTTCTGTTTGTTTTTCTCTTGTTAATCTAAATTATACGGCCTCAGCTGGAGAACCTAACATGGATGGAGGAAGAGATTTCTCTGTTCTTATAGAGGTTGTTTGTGACATTGACAAGAGCAATTTAGGTATAGCACGCAGGGGTGAAACCTACTTAGGCTGGATTTGAGAGACTGGGAAGACAGAAATGATGCACATTACAGTCAACTCTCTCAAGATTTTTGGTAGTACCTGGAAGGGCGTGTCCGGTGTGTGTTAAAGTGTCAAAATAATATATTACAGTCATTATAGAGGTTGCCTGTCATTGATAGTGGATGACGTACATTACATTCATGATAGAGGCTGATGCCAATGAAGGTTCAAAGAGATTTTAAAATTTGATAAAATGGTATAGATACCTACAAAAAACTCAAAAGCGAAAAAAAGTATTGAAATATATAGCAAACTGTAACAGCCGATAATTCAGAAACGTGAAAATTTTGGTGTTTGTTATATTATTTTTATACTTTCAAATTTTCTTATAAATAATTAGGGGGAAAAAAGTTTGTGGGCCTGAATATATGAAGGACATTGAGCACTATGGCAGGAATCAGGTATGCAGCTGTCTAAACAGAGGATGACTATGGTTCAGAAAGGTCTTCCTCTAAGCTGTGTATAGCGCAGTCCAGAGGTGGGAGCAAGAAAAAGTTTACTTTATTATGATTTTTTTCCCTTGCCCTCCCCTCCAAAAAAGTTTACTTTAATAGTCAAGGTCAGGACCATCTGCATCAAAATCTCTCAAGGGCATGTAATAGAAATTCAAACTCTGGGAACTTCCCCTCTGGTCTACTAAATCATAACCTCTCTAGCAGGGCCAAACAATCTGTACCAGAGAACAAGGAGTGGCAGCAAGTTCAGGGGAAGATGGGGGCTGTGTTTTGTACCTGTGGAGATGGAGGTCTCCATGTGAGGTCCAGTTGGTGAGTGGACATATGAGTGTCAAGTTTAACCGATGGGTGTTTATCAGAGTCTTCATTGAGTCTCCCACTGCAGGAAACGTGGAGATTTGTACATAGCAAATACTAAATGTTTATTGAGTGAATTATAAACTTAGCTTAAAAGCCACTTACCAAATCGCAAATTCTAACCCCTTACCATCCTCACAACTCTCTTGCGGTTGCCCAGAGTGTGCATGTTTTTTCTTAGTGGCTGTTAGCCTAGAGAAAGGGGAAAAGCTTGGACTGTAGAGTCAGACAGGCTTGAATCCTCACCTGACTCCTCTTCTTCTCATCTCTGTGGCCACAAGCAACTTTCTTCTTGGAGCCTTGTTTTTTCCGTGTGTAAATAATGTATTCTGTGATTCATTCATTCATTCATTCATTCACTCATTCATGAAGCTTTCCTGCCCACTTGCAGCTCACATCCTCTGGAGGAAAATGGCAGTAAATAATAAATAGAGAACTAGGTTAAATATACCATAGGTGAGAAGGTGAAAAGTGCTATGGAAAAAAAAAATGGTAGTAGTGTAAGGGCTAGACTGGGTGGCCGTGCTGCTGGTTGGGCAGGGGCATCATCACTATGAATTAGAGTTACCACATAGCAGGCCATGTCAAGAAGGGAGATTTGTGTAAAGGCCTGAGAGATATGAGGGAGTGAACAGTGTGGATCTGGGGAAGCATGTTCCAGGCAGGAGGAACAGAAAGTGCTAAGACTCTGAGGCAGAAATGTGGCTGGCAGTGTTTGAGAAATAGCTAGGAGGCAGTGTGGTTGTAGTGGAGTGAATGAAGGAGAGATTGGAAGAAGAGGGCCTCGCGGGGCTGTAACAGTATATAGCAAAGGAAAGAAGACATGAAATCAGTTACTGAGTGCCAACTATGTGCCAGGAACTGAGCTTGACATACATCGGCCATTTAATCCTGTAATAACCTTACAAGTCAGGTATTATGATCCCATTCACTTTTCATACACATGGAAAAGTGAATGACAGAACCAAAATGTGACTTGCCCATGATATACAGCTAGTAAGTGGCCAGTGGATCCTTTCCTAGTACCACACATTATTGGGCGCATTCTGCTGATGTCACAGTTACAGCAATTCAATGAAATTCTTATCACTTTTAGTGAAAGGCTTCAATGAGGGCATAGGGGAGCACACGTGGCCTAAGCTAGGGCAGATGCCACCCAGGGCCCAGACATCCTGAGACTGTCCTACGTGTCTGACATGGCCTCTCCGAGTCAAGAGCAGTGTGAACCTGGAATGGTCGAAAAATGAGGACTTGCTAAAACAAAGTCACCAATATTGCAGCACATTTTACCTGATTATTTTTAACCAGATGATGCTGTTAACATGCATAATACACAGCAATATAATTTATCCAACATTATTAAATTCATAGTATGCTACAGGTAGTATAGTCTGATGATGGGACCAATTTCACAGACGTGAGAGTCTTTCCAGCCTGTCAATGTGTCTCTGTGACTGAATGTGTAACTTCATGTGATCCTAGCACCAAAAGTCTACATTCAAAGCCCTCTGTACGTGTAAATAAAGATAATCAGGTGAACAAATGTGATACTTGCTGGTGCTGGTCTAAGTGCATTGGCTGATACCCTTATAAAGGCTCTGTGCGATTGACACTATTATTGCCCCCACATTATGGGGGGAGAAGCTGTGGAATAGGGAGGTTGATTGAGTCACCTAAGGTCTTAGAACTAGTGAGTGGTGGTGCTTGGATTTGAATCTAGACAATCTGGACTATCCACATTAGATGGTGCCTATACTTAACTGTTATTCTGAGCAGGGCCTCAGTCATAGGCTCTCCCAGATAGTTTCTCCCAAAGGTTTTTTCCTGCTTCTGTAATGATGTTATAACATTCTCCAGGCTGTGTAGGATCTCAGAGTTGGCTCTTGTGCGATCTACTACCTCCCAAGAACTCACTGAGGATGGAGTAAGAGGCTGTCAGAGTGTAGGAAGAACGGGAATACAACAGAGAACACTGTCCTCAAGACTGGAAAGTACTATTGGTCTCAGAGTTCTGGCCCCATGTCACCTGTGGAAAGTCCTTCCACTAGCTCCACCCTTTCCCTCTCTCCTTCTTTCTACACTGAACCTGTAGTGATTGAAAGAGTTCTGGATTCAGACATTAGAAAGCTGACTTACATTTTGGATATGCTACCTAATAGTTTTGTGACCTCGGCCAAGTGGCTTCATATCTCTGAGTCCCGGTTTTTTCATTTGTAAAGTGAAAATGAATAATTGCTGCTATCTACTGAGCCCTCACTGTACACCTGGACTTGGATCACTGATAACCAGGGGCACTTGGTTGTGAACTATAAAGGACTGAACCCCTGTGAGGCATTATTATCATTATTCTAATCCCGGCCCTAAATGCTGCTCCTCTCTTTGGCTATCTCCAGTATAGCTGATGTTCTCCTTTCACTAGCTCCTTAGTGACACAAAGCCTTGGCCTTCTCTGAAGGCTCTTCTAGGCTCTCCTGCCACTTTTCAAGTGGCCGGCAGAATCTGTGGTAGGAGAATGTGAGGTACAGAGAACTCAGTTTCATGTCAGTTTAATGTCAGTCACTATTGCATCACTCTATTATTTTAATATACTTTTTCATGAAAGGATAGCATATCTTAAGAAAAGCACACAGATCCTGAGTGTTCAATGAGTTATTGCAAAACAACTACATCTGAGTAACCTTTGTTACTACCACCCAGTAAAAAAAAGTAGAACATTATCAGCGCCCTAGAAGCCCTCGTCATGCCTGTGTTGTGCTCCTTTCCAATCGCTCCCATTTCCCTCCTCCCCATGTCTTATCTCTGTGTTGCCATAGCCCAGCACGAAGCCTTGTCAAGATGCCAGGTGAATATTCGCTAAACTGAACTAAACCCCTTTGAAATCACTTTGTGATCTCGGACTACACTTTGACTTTCTTGGCCTTGATTTGTTCTTCTGCAAAATAGGGACAACGTTTTAGAATTTTTAATTGTTCTCAATTCTATTTGTGCATTAGAATCACCTGGGGGAGCTTTTGAAAAAATACCCATCATACGTGGGCACTCTCTGCTGCAACTGAATCCGAATCTCTGAAGATGGGTTCCAGGCAATGGTAGTTTTTAAAAGCTTTCCAATGATTCCAGTGTACAGTCAATACCTTTTGAATCTTACCAGTCCCAACCAATACTATCCATTTGAATTTCAATTCCACTATTGCTGTGGCTTGGCTTGTGTCTTCCCAAAAGCTGTTTTAAGTTCTAATCCCTTGTACCTGTGAACATGGCTTTATTTAGAAATAGTGTTATTGTAGATGATCAATTGAAGATGAGGTCATTAGGGTAGGCCCCTAATGCAGTCTGACTGCTGACCTTCTAAAAAGGGGAAATTTGGACCTCAAGAGAGAGACACAGGGAGAGCTCCATGTGAAGACTAGAGTTATGCTGTCACAGTCAAGAAACACCAAAGATCATTAGCAAACCACCAGAAGCTAGGAGGAAAGCATGGAACGAATTCTCCCTCACAGCTCACAGAAAGAAGCACCTCTGCCAAAACCATGATTCCAAATTGCTAGCCTCCGGAATATGAGACAATAAATTTCTGTTTTTTGTTTGTTTGTTTGTTTGTTTGTTTTTAAGCCATCTAGTTTGTGGTACTTTGTTACAGCAGCCCTGACAAACGAATACAACTGTTTACTTACTAGCTAAGGAACTCTCTTCATCCATTCCCTCATCTGCAAACATAGAACCATAATAATAGTACTAATAGTTCTATGTGCTGGGCTCCATTCTAAACACTTTACACAGATTATCTCATTCAGTCATCCCAGCATCCCTCTGGTATAGGCGCTATGACCACCTCCACTTTACAGATGAAAAAGCTGTGGAACAGGGAAGTTAAGTCTTTTGCTCAAGGTCACATGGTAACTAAATACGCAAGATAATATATCCTTCACAAGACTATTGGGAAGCTTTCTGAGACTGAGGGTGTGGATGTGAAAGCGCTTTGCAATTAATCAAGCATGTTACCCGTGTTATATTGAGACTCTGTAGATAGAGGACTCTTTTTTCTTTTTTTTGGCCGTCTCTGATTCTCTTCCTACGGGATACTTCCTTCCCTCGGCGGCAAGAGGTCGCTGCGCTGCGCGGGCGCTGACAGGTCTCTCTAGCCCGCCGCGCTGTCTGCTCTTTGGTGCCTATAAATGACGGCTACCGGCTCAGAGACGCATCAGTCAGCCGCCGCCGGGGCTGTGTCCGGCGTAGGCTCTAGGAGTGGGGCTAGACGCGGAGAAGCTGAAACTGGGCCGGGGAGGAGCGCAGCGCCGCGCCGGGGCCGCCGAGAGGGGCGTGTTTCTGCTGGCCCACCCGCGAGCCGCCCCCAGCCCGTGCCGAAGCGTTCTCCCGCCAGGCCGCCTGCCTCCGCCTTCCTCCTCCCTCCATTTACCCGGAATCTCAGCCCGGCGCGCCTGCACCCCGACGCTTCTCTGGGTGGGGAAGCTCCCGGCCGCTTTCCGGCTTCACTTCTTCCTCGCAGCCTGAGCTCCCAGACCTCTCTCTTCTTTTCCTGGACCGGGTCCCAACCTCTCCTGTCCCCTTCCTTTAGCCGAGTTCCCGCTCCGCAGTCACTTTCCTTGGCTGAGGGTCTCAGACTTCCCTCCTCCTTGTCCTTGCCGAGGGTCCTACCTATCCTTGTCCCTTTCTCTGTCCTAGGGTGCAGTCTCTTCCCCCTCTCCTTTTCCTGGCCTGGCGTTCCAGACCTTTTCCTCTCCTGGAGTCCTTCCTGGGTCCTTGTCCTTCTTCCCCAATTTGGAGTTCTAGATTGAGAGCCCAGCTTCTCTCCACCTCCAGGGGATTGCTTCCACAAAAAGACCTCTCTCAAACATGAACGTTTTCTAGAAACTGCCCCGGTCCCTCTTCCCATCTGCTGACCCCTTGCTACCTATGTCCCAGGTCTTACTCTCACTTTGCTAAGGGTCAAGGCCTACAGGGCGAAGGAGGCGGCAGGATGCTTTCGTGGTCTGGCATTGGTGGCCTCTCTCCACCTCGAATCTTCCCTTCGTTGCTCATAGGGGTAGCCTTGGTGGGGCTGCTACCTGTTCTCAGGAGCCATGGCCTCCAGTCCAGCCCTACTGCCAGCACCATCCGAGGCTCCGAGCCACCACGGGAACGCTCTATTGGAGATGTCACCACTGCCCCACCGGAGCTCATCCCCGACAGCCGCCCTGTTAACCATTCTGTCACTGAACATAGCATGAAGGCTCGAAAGGCCTTTCCAGTCCTGGGCATCGACTACCACCATGTGCGCACACCCTTCGAGATCTCCCTCTGGATCCTGCTGGCCTGCCTCATGAAGATAGGTAAGTTCATTGTGCTCTAATGCTTCCGCCACCACTAGATTGGTGAGCTTCTTTCCCCATCCTTACCACTTGAGGCTGCCCTGGAATAAGGGTCTGGACTCCTCCTGGAAGGTAGGCAGCCTCCATCCTGCCATCTTGGTCCTTCTCAAACTCAAGATCTGGTGTCTGAGGTCCTCCCAAGATTGGAGCCAGCATCGTGCATAAGAAAGAGCAGGGTTAGGGCATGGGATGCTTCTGATACTAGGTCCTTTCAGTAAGGCTTCCAGGCCTGGCAAGTCTCCTCTGGCGGGGCCAGACCCAGAGGGCAGCCAGACATCCAGCCGTGTGTAAGGCAAAGAGGAGTGTCTTTTAGCAAGTGGCACAGTCCGCTCTGTCCACAGCAATCAGTGCAATTACCTACTTCATGGGAGGGTGTTCTAGGATGGAGTATATTTCTACCTGGCCTGTCTAAGGCATTTCAGTATAGCGGAGGCCTGTGTGCTGGAGACCTACATGTGTGGTGCAACACGAGGGTTTCCCACATTTTCGCCTTCCTTTATCCCTGGAATATTATCTGTCAGCTTTGCCTGCCCAGGCTGGTCAGGAGCCCCTGATTCAGTTTCTAGCCCAAGAATGCCATTTCTTATACAGTTTATGGGACAAGAGGTACTGGAAATTTCTGAAGTCTGTTTTGGAGGTGGAGGGGGTGTGGAGGAGATTGAAGCTTGGTCAGGCCCCAGCTCACCTCTAGGTTAGCACCTGGCTATGTCTTAAGGTGCTGTCTGGGTTGGCCAGTCATGTTGGCCTGCCACTCAACCTAGTGGGAGGACAGGTAGAGGGGCTCAGGATTTTCTGGTCCGAAGAGGCTTTGAAACGATCTTCTTGGGAGGAGACAGAAAAGTTTTGCCCTTCCAGAGGGCTGTTCTCCCTGCTAGACCTGGGCACTCTGTTCTGCTGGGTGATTGATGGAGCCCACTGGAGCCTGCACAGGTCAGAAGCCCCTGGAAGTGCATCTAGGGAGGCTTTCAAAGCTGCTTGTGCGTTTTAGCCCCAGTTAAGCTGTAGAAGGCATGAGGGCCTGAGACTCTGCTGTTTTGGGTTTGGGGACTTTGTGACTCTTGGCAGAAAGCCTTGCAGCCTTCCCAAGGACATGCAGGAATTGAGTGGCAATGCCAGGCTGATGTGAGCCAGGCTCTGGGACATGCTGTCGGAGGGCACCGTTTTGACGGATCCAGGAGCTGGCTTCCTGGTACAGGGCTTGGGTGCTGTGACAGTAGCAGGGTCTATACGTGGACCTGGGCCACTGGTACCTATACCCTGATGGTAGTCAGCTTCCTGGAAAAAAAATCAAGGATTGGGCAAGGGGAGCCATTTGTACTGATTCAGACAACTACATGACCTTGAACAAGCTGGGGCCTTTTTCGGCAGGTCTCACCCACTTGTGAAACTGGCAAGAATCTTGAAATTCGAGTATATCAATTGAGTCGTGAAACCTGTATCTTAATGTGTAGTAGGAAACTGAAGTGATCGCGATGTGTTATTTGCCTGTGTGAGACCTCACAAGCACTGTCTATAAACTACCCTCTTCTCTCCAGCCCCCTCACCTCCTAAGCACACCTGGGATTATTAGGGCATTGGGGGCTGGTGCACACACCGCTGGTCTCAGAGACTTCTGGTGGAACGATAGCATGATCACAAAGGTCCTACTCGGGGCAGTCAGGAGTTTGTCCCTGCAGGCCTGATGTCTTTAGTGTTAATGGGGTCAGGCTTGGCCTGCTTTGTCCCCAACAGAACCTGTGTCAAGGACCCTGGGCAGCTGGAGAACAGTGATGATGCCATGGCAAGGATATCATCAGTCCAGAAGTTAGGAAACTTGGCTTCTTATTTCCTCGGTGACCTTGGGCTAGTCATGCATTTCCTATACTGATCTTTGTGTCCCCTTCTACATCTGTTGTTTCTGCCAGTTCACTGACTCGGGTAACCCTGGCAAGTCACTCAGCCTCGGGCCTCAGTTTTCCCATTGTACAAGGAGACTGGATATGATCTCTGAGGCCTTTGCTGTTCCAAAAGTCTGTGTCTCTGGCTTGAAAGGGCCTTTTACTACCTCTGAAAACAGAGGAACCCTAGCATCTGGCTATCCTAGGGAAGAAGGAGAGAAAAGTGACAAAGATGTCAAGGGTTCCTGTTCACGGGGCAAACGTGAAAGCCCATTTTTTTCCTTTACCTTTGCAGAGCAGAGTCAAGGTTGGGTAGGGGTTCCATCATTCTGCCACTTATCCTGAGCCTTAGTTTTCTCGTGTATAAAATAGGGGAAATGATCGTATCTGGTCAGAGTGCTGCTGATACGATGACAGAAATGAATACACATAAAGCTGATTTCGTACCCACAGGAAGCACTCAATGGGTGGCAACTGCCCCGTTGGTATTTCAACTACCCAAGCCAAATGCATTTCCACCTGAGCCTCCTGCAGCGTTCCTCCGCTGCAGGAGGATTACAACTCTCACTGCTAGACTGCCACCCAGTGACTTTCCTTAAGGTTTCAGGGTTTGGGGTTTGTCTTACTGGCTGTTCTTCCTTTCACTTAAGCTGCCTCTGGTGCTGGCCCTGGTGGGAGGAGAGCTGGCACCAAGTGACTTAGGGGATAGGGTAGGGGGGCCGAGGCCATGCTCCCTCTGCACTATCAGATAGCCAAGGAACTAAAAGTTCATTTTGGGGTTTTGCATGTTCTCTCAGTGCCCCAGCGTGGGTAGGAGCTGTGTTGGAGCCCTCATTCTGTCATCTGTGACAGCTGCTTCCTCTGCAAGATACCCTTACTTTAAGAATAGAAAGTTCTGTATGCAGTTCTCATTCTCATCCTAATCATTGAACAGAGCCTCAGGTAGACACTGCCGGAGATGCATGTGGGAGGGGTGGAGCTGGAGCTGAAGTTTTAGAGTAGATGCTTCTGCAACCGATTCAGTGGGTGACATTAGGCAAGTCACTTCCCTTCTTTGGGCCTTTTTTTCTCTCTGACAATCAAGCGTTCTTGCCTCTTCCTTGGTGGGGAGGAGCTAGTGGCGTGAGGGGAGTTAGACTGCTGTGAGAACTGAGAGTGACCCCAAGCCTTAGCTTAGGTCTATTCCCCACGCCACCCCACACTGTAATTTGGACCTTGCATGAATTCCGCTTTGCCCCAGTTCACCTGGCTCCCAGTCCAGTGCTTGTTCCAAGAGAGAGCCTCACTGTGACCCAGCTCACCACTGGCACTTACTGCGTTCATTTGCCCATATCCCTGACCCGGAACTCCTGGCAAGAGGCCTGGGAGTCCATAAAGCAGGTATTCATCTTATCTCCTGATCAGAGGCAAAAAAGCCTTCCTTTGTCCCTTTATATCTTATAGCTTGGTTTGATCTTTGCAAGGTGTATCCTGCCGTTTCCTCCTAGAACAAGCCTGCGAGTAGGGAAGAATGGGGTCATTATTGCCCACTTCACATATGCATGGATGTCAGACCCAGCAGGCTCCCTGTAAGAATAAGACTAGGACCTGCCTCTTCTACTTCTCGAAAGGAGAGGGGGGCAACTTAAAGGTCACCTTGAAACTGTCTCAAGATGCCCAGATGGGACTCTCTAAAAGAAAAGAAATGACCTTTCTCTCTTTGGGAAAACAGCTGACCGACTGCAGGACAGTGGGAGGGGAGATCAGCTGAGGCCTAGGAGGAAGCCTTCAGGTAGGACATATGTCTCCAGAAGTGCCAGGGCACTTAGAAGGCCTCAGTTGGTTGTGTTGCTTGAACTTCATTTAGCTGAGCACCCACGAGGCTCACCTTTGCTCTTGGCCCCCTCCTGCCCCTCCAGCACAGGTGGGAAGGAAAGACATGGTCAGGAAGTCTGAGCTCTGTCCCCACCCCTCGGTATCTGTGTGACCGTGGGCCATGCACCTCATTCCTCTGAACGTGACTCTCCTTTCGGTAACATGACACTCCATCTCTGCCTTCTCAGACCCATGTAGAGATTGAATGGGGGAGTGCCCAGCATAGTGCCCAGCTCTTTCAGGGCCCGTTCAGATCCCACCCCCTTTGGGTCTTCCCAGCCCACTGCAGCCCACAGCAGTTGCTTTCACTCCTCTCTCTGAACCCGTTTCCCTTATTGTTTATCCACATCTCTGGCATTAGGCCTAGCCTGCCCTGCGACATCTCTTCTGCTGGGCATGTGTTTTGATAAGAATTACCATTTATTGAGTATCTACAGAGTAGTGTCAGGCACTTTATAAAAGCGATCTCATTTAATCCCTACTAAAATTTTATGAGATAAAGGCTGTTTGTTTGGTAGATGAGGAAACAGCTCAAAGAGTTTATCTGCTGTGATGCTGAATTGCTGTTTTTCTGTTTGAGTCTTGGCATAGCCTCCTTGAGGGGTGCAGCTACATCTCCTGCCCCTCACATTCCCTTCGGCAGGTGCACATGGCCCTGTGCTGAGTAGGTGCCCTGCTCACTGCACCTGCACTGGGGAATGGTAGGACTCCCTCTAGGTTTGGGCAGATATCAATGGCGGGAGCCCTCTCCCTGCCCCAAGAAAGCTGTAGGGGTTCTGTGCCAGCTTTGGGCCATCCTCTGTCCCTGTGAGTCCACACGGGTGCACCCAAATTCCACAGTCACACTGGGCTTATCTGTCACTTCTGCCTGCCATCTCTTTGCTGGTACCCCTTTGGTCTGATTAGTGCTTGCTTCTTCCCTGCTCAGGCAGGAGGGGTGACACTTAAAGGGTGGTTTCCTTTAACCAGCAGGGGTAGCTAACCTTCTGATCATGATCTACCTCTGTGCGGGAAGGGTGTTGGGCTGCTTTGGTTACCCTCAGGGCCCAGCAGGATCCCCTCAGAGACAGCCGGTTTGTTGAGAGCAGGCGGCCCAACTTTCTTAGGCCATAAAAGATAGGCAGAGTTTAATAGTAATTCTCACTGATACTGTATTTGTTTCCAAAGCACTTGCATATACAGTGTTTATTTCTGATCATCTCAGTGGTCCCATGGGTTAGAATATCAGGTGGTATCAATGTACCTATTTTACATCTAAGGAAACTAAATCTCAGGTTGTGACCTGACTGAGGTCACTTATCAAGTAAGTAGCATAGGATACATCCTTGGACTTCTAACCCAAGGCCCCATCTATTTTAGGTCATCGCAAGGATCAACAGGAACCAGAGATCCAGGGGAGGCTCTGAGGAGAGTAGATAACCAGATACATCCACGCTGGTAACCTGAATGGTTGTCAGGGGGATGCCAGTTCCTCCTGCAGGAGGGAAAGGCCGAAAGAGCAGGACGATCTAGGGTCCAGGTCAGTTCAGGTCCGAGTCCTTAACAGCCCCTCGAACATACCTGTATGTGCGAGGAGGGGACTGTGAGGGCTGACCTCGGCCCTCTCTGTGGAGAAGCAAATGGAGGGCTTTTCCTTTCCCTTGAAGTGTTGTAGGTCCTCTGGGAGGAGAAAGGAGAGGCAGAGAAGTGAAAAACGTGCTGGACGGGTGAGAGGGGGCAGGTCAAGAGACCTGAGGTCTGTCTTAGTTCTTTGCCGCCGAGCTGTGTGACCTTAGGCAAGGCACAACCTCTCTGAGCCCGTTTCCTAATTTGCAATATTTGTGTTAAATATTTGTTCATTATATTAGCTGCCACCTAGTAAGCTCCTGTTTCAGAGACCGTGTCAGGTACTTGCACAGTTAGAAACCATTGGGGTTTAAGGCCAGATCTGTCTGACTTAGGAGCCCACGTTCTTTTTATCATCAGGCCAAGTCCCTTTCAGTTCAGAAGTTTTTTTCCCCCCATAATCATTTTGAACAGGGAAGGTTGAAAGGTTTTTCAAGCCTTGGCTGCTCTCTGTGGATCATTTCTTGTGACTCCCTCCTTACAAGCCCCACTGGGAAGCAAATAGCCCTTCCCAGAGGTGACTGGCATTCCGAAACACAGGACCGGTGGGACACTGCAGCTGAGGGGCCCCGGGCCCCCTTTGGGAGTGCCAGCTGGCAGGCCCGCCTCCTTCTCTCCCTCCTCTTGCCACCCCCATGGGCCCCCTTTCCTTCCCTGGTGGAGAGAGAAGGCTCGCTCAGCATACTCAGGTCCTGGGTTATTCCTGAGTCATCCATTGCCTGTGTGGGCCTCATTTTGCAGCACTCACTCTCCCTGCAAACATCTGAGTCAGACATGTCTCCCCAAGGTTGTCTGTACACACTGCACTGGGCCAAACCGTCTCTTTAGATGCCGATAAACATCAACTGATACTTCAAGGCAGCCTGTGATTATATGTGGGTATTTTTAATCTTATGGCCTAATCTAATTTTAACCTAAGTTTTGGATTGGGCCTGGATCAGTGGGCTACCCCCCTTCCCTGGGATTATGCTGACTTCATTTTCTTCCCCCTAATTTCATCCAACATGCAGGGCCGGTTTTGGGGTCTGTTAGGCCAGACCTGACCCCTGAGTTCTAATGCTGACTTGCTGAAAATCTGGAGTTGCCCAAATTACCCCAGTAAGCTCTTTCCTGAAAAGATGTGTCCTCAGTAGCCCTAAGTGAGGCTCAGAACGAGAATTCCTGTTCCTTCCCAGGACCCCCTCCTGGTTCCTGGGGAGACACTTACCCCTAAGCTCAGACTGGCCCTTGCACAGTGCTCAGCCTATTCGAGAGCAGGCCACTGAAGCTGGAGAGGTGACTTCACAGCTGTGTGTCAGGCATAGCCTGCAAGCTCACCAAAACAATAAATAGCTAACACTTATATAGCACTTGCCTTGTGCCAGGCAGAAGTCACAAAGGCTACGTCTTTGCACTGGTCGGCCAGGACTGAGAGCAGCTAATTGATTTGTCTGTTTGAGCTGAGGTCGAAGTGGCAGATCAGCTGAAATCAGCCATCGGGCATTTAACTTGTGACCCATCGAGGAACGAAGAAGAGTGAAACCCCAGCCGGGCTTGTGCTCATTAGGTGCTTCTGGTCTGCTTAGGAGAAAGTAGTTGATCTGTGGGCAGGGCTGGGCAGATTCCTGGCAGAAGCAAAGTTCTGAGGGAACAATCAGTCCCTGAGGACAGGGATGGTTAGGGAGGGCTTCTCAGAGCAGGTGGAACTTGAGCCATTCTCGAAGGATGGAGAGGAATTAGATAAGCAGGCAGAACAGGGAGAGCTATTCTTAGTACAGATTCCCACAAGAATGTAAGCCCCTTGAGGACAGAGCCTTTGTTTTCTTCTCTGCGCCTGGCACAGAGTAAAGGCTCCTAAATACCTGGGGAATGAATGAGTGCTTGACCGACTTCCAGCTGGAAATAGGGTCCATGCAAAGCCTTTGGGCACCGAGAAACCAGTCTGACTGCTCAGAAAGGAGGGAGAGCAAGGGTTGGAGAGGCTGGTTGCTAGACTTTGCCGGTCAGGGAGTTTAACTGAGCTCAGTGCTGTAGGTGTCAGCCCGTGTGTGAGTGGTGCTGCTGCAGTCACCTGCCTCCCCTCCCTCCGGACCTCCCCTGGCTGGGCTTGAATGGAGGGTCTTGCCAAGGGCATCCTCTCTGGGCTAGGCGGGGTCTCTGGGAAAGTCTGGGTATGTTTGGCCCGCCCTTGATTTGTGTAAGTAGAAGCAAGATACCAGAGCTTCTTCAGGGAGCTGCTGAGAAGAGCCTTAATTGAATTAAGCTTTTCTCGGGAAGATTCCTCAAGCCATCAACCACACTGTGACTGTGAATTAATGAGACCAGTGGCTGTAAACCACACAAGAAGGCAGTCTTGTTAATTCATAGTTGTACCTGGACAGGTTGACTTATGACTTCTCTTTGTTTTATGTGTGCGTTGGGAGTGAGCTGGGGCCAGAATCTCCTTTCTGTAGCAGATTTATTTTTATAATATGAATAAATAAAACATGTTTCTGGTAAAAAGAAAAAAAAAAGCAAACCAACCAAACAAAAATAAACCCCAACAATACAGAAGGGTATTAAGGTATGAAGTAAAAGCGCCCCTCTTCACCTCTCTGACCACACCCACTGTCATAGCTCCCCAAAGTTACCACTGTTAACTTTCTTGTGTATCTTTTCAGAAATTCTGTACACATATGAGTGTGGGTGTGTGAGAACAGATTTAGTTTTCATAAAGCCATTTATGTAGAGGAAAATTGCTCTAAGCTGGGAATCAGGACCTGGGTCCTAGTCCTAGCTCTGCCTCTTTCTTACACATTGACCTATGGTAAGTCTTTTTGCCACTTGGGGCCTTTCCAGCAAGAAAGGCAGTCATCCTGGGGTGGGAGGCCTGCTCTGGTGAGTCCCTTGGAGGAGAATCTCCACAAATGCATCCTTTAGGGGTTAGGCCACTCCTGTCATGAGCCCTGGCTTCAAAGCACGGAATTCTCAAGTTCAAGATCATGGTCATCTCCAACTCCAGTTTAGGGTTATGGGATTAAATGAATGGGTCTGCAGAGAGCCCGCTTTCTTGCTGGGGAAGTAAGACTACACACGAGGCATAAAGTACAGGTAGGAAATTGTGTGGCTCAGGCTGGGATGCTGAGGGGATCAGAGTAGAGGAGGTTCTTGACCCTGGGATGAGTGAGGTTTGCCTGGGGAAATGTAGAACTCCTAGGCAAGGGGAATGAACTCAGTCAGAATGTGTAAGCTGTGTCCTGGGAGAAGAGGAGGTAAAATGACTCCGTAGAGAAACGCTTCGCTGGATTGGAGTTCAAAGCGGCTGCGCAGGCTCCTCCTGCCCTGTGTAGGCAGGGAAGGTACTGGGTTCCTTCTGCTCTCCCTGCGTCTTCTGGGTTTCCATGGTGAGCCAAGCTCACACCCTAAGAGGTAACTCAGGCCCTTGACCCTTTTCCTGAAGTGGCTAGGGCCCAAACACACCTCCAAGGTTCTTTTGGAGGGAACAGACACAAGGGATTGCCTCTGAAGGAGATAGGCTTTAAAGGCGCGCTGCCAGGCAGCCGTGATTGGCCCCTGCCATTTCCTGGACTGAGGGCCCACATCTGCAGCTCTCACCTTGCGCTGGGGAATGAGTGAGTGTAGAGGATATTATTCTACCTCTAGAGGATTAGAAGTAGCAAGAACCTTATTATAGCCTGTGGCCCCAGGGCCCAAAGGGGGAAATGGAGATGTTTTGATCCAGTCCCCTCATTTTCCAGTTGAGGCCCAGAGAAGATGTGGGCCTCACATGAATCAATGGCAGAGAGAGGGCTTTTCCTGCTCTGTTAACTAACCCAGGGCTCTTTAGGCAGTAAGAGCTGGACAAAGAGGAAGGACTGTGATCTTTGGCCTAGATGTTGGTATCTAAGCATTAGTAACTCCCTAGTGGGCCCTTTAAGCCTAAGGACGGGCAGCTTACAACTGGAGCGTCTCTTCCTGGCAGGGAAACCCTTTGGCCTTGACCACACAGGTCCTTGCAGGAGAACCAAGTGCAAGGCTTGGGACCCCTGAGCCAGCCTGGAGGCTTCTTCCTTCACCCATCAAATTCCTCAGGCCTTTGTCCTCTATCACAAGCCAGTGTTGCGCCTGGGTGCTGTGCTTTTTATAGCATCTCTTCCATCACACCAGGGAATGAGATCTTCTAGGTCCTGGGCTAGGACCCACAGGAATCTGGGTGCCCTGTTCCAGGTAGGCAGGATGCCAGCGTGAGGCGGAGCCAGCTCACCTAACTGAGGACAGCCCCAGGCTCAAGTTACAACTCAGTGGGGGAGGGGAGCAAGCACCCTACCCAACCCTTCCAGCCTGCAGTACTGGCGGAACTAGCAGAGGTGCACAAGAACTGCTCTTGAGGAGCTCAGGGACTGGTCTGTCTGAGAAATGCAGTATAGACGCAGGAGACAGGCAGTAGAAAGTGGGTATGATTTAAAGTACAGTCGGAATTCTATAAGGGTTTAGAGGAGGCAAAAAGATCTTTTCACCTGGGAGGATCAGGAAGGGGGAGGCTTTGTGGAGGTTACCGTTGAGCTAGGCCTTGAAGGGTAGGTAGGATTTAGATGAGATGCTTGAGCGAAACAGGTCTCACTGGGCACAGCCAGAAGCTTCTACTTGGGGCAGGACCTTTGAATAGCACAGGAGTGTCCCAGAATAAGTTAGTTTCCTTTGGAAACATACATGGTGGTTAGGAACATAGGCTTTGCAGCTCAACAGACCTGGGATCAAAGCTCAGCTCTATCACTTTGTAGCACCATGACTTTGGGCAAGTCACGTCTCTTTGAGTCTCAATTTGATCATCCACAACACGGAGTAACAACTGACAGGGATGTTGGGAAGATTCTGGGAGAGTACCCTTGCAAGATGGGTGCCATAAAGCCTGGCACATTCTGAACACACAATAAGTGGTGGCACTTAGGAGTCCCTCTAGGATCCAGGAGGAAGAGAAATACTGGCTTGTTTTTCCTCTGACTCCTGATTCTCCCAGCAACTGAATAATCACTCAGCAAGACATACTAAGGCTCTACTGTGTGTCCAGTGCTGTGTTAAGCACAGGGGTTTGGTGGCTATAGATAAATAATATTTCTTCTCCTTTTAGTGTATGCACACCTAAGGTAGGCGGAGCACTTTCCAACATGCATCAGGAAACAGTTTAGGGAGATGGTGCTGTTCTCCTTTTTACAAATGAGGAAACAGGCCCAGAGAGGCTAGGTGACTTGTTTGGGATCATAGGGCCTGACTGGCACAGCTGAAGCCAGATCCAGGGCTTCCCGTTCCAAGTCCTGTGCTATTTCTCTCACTTAACAGTCATTTCACCACCTAGCTGAGTAGCAAGACTTATCACTTGAAACATTTAATGAGCAAAGCACGATTTTGTATAACAACTTGATGTGTAGCTATAAAAGCACTAAATTTTGCAGAACAGATGATGGTTTTTAAAATAGATCCAGCTATGATGAGGTACCAGGTGAGCTGTGCCAGTGTTAAGGGCAGAAGGTTCTGCCACTTTGTAACTATATCTCCCAGTCTGAGACTCAGTTTCCCTATTCAAATTGAGTGATATATTTAAAGCCCTAAGCATGTCGTTAAGTGCTCAGAAATGAGAGTTGACCTATCCTGGTAGCATTAAAGGAAGAGAAGATGAGAGTGGAGCCTAGCAATGGAGGATGATTTTAGGTACATGGGCTGGAGGACATTGGGGTAGGGCTGAATGTCACCAGGACTGATGAGACCATGAGCTGAAGTGTCTGAGTTTGGTCGTTAGTTGGGAGAGGGGGAGACTTACACTCGGCAAACACTGATTCATGCCTGATAAATTCTGTGCTAAAGGTGGAAAGATGAATAAATATAATCCCAGCCTTATGGGGGAAAGGCCGACATGTAAACAGGCACTTAGGATGTGCCCTGAAGCGCCACAGCAGGGGTCCACAGAGCTGCGGGTGCATGGGAGGAGTTGGAAGTTGGACTGGGGGCAGATCAGGGCAGGCTCCCTAGAGCTTTAAGCTGAGCCTTGAAGTTTAAGCAGGAGTTTGCTGGGCTTGCGTGGAGGGAGGAACTGGAGAAAGACGCGAAGATGTGAATAATGCAAAGCCATAGATAATGCAGAGCCACCGACCTTTGCTTCTGAAGCCCATTGGGGCATTCTTCATCCCCTCCACCTCACGTCCAGGCATACTTTATGTACCTGCCTGGCTGGGCAGAGAAGCTGAGCCTCTCTGGGGGCAGTGAGCCCCAGGGGTGGGTGTCACCATAGGTAGGCAGTAAGGAGGGAGCCACTATTGATTGAGACCTACCTAGAGTCTGGCCTTGTGTTGAGGGCTCCACATAGCGCATCATTATCTGAGTGTCACGACAACCCTGAGGGGTGTAAGTGGTGGTATCTGCCTCCATCCAGCTTATAGCTGTCTCTGGAAGGTAAAATGGAATAATTAAGCGCGTATACCCTCTAGGTGCTCCTCTGCTAAAAACCTTTCCATTGCTTCCTGGTGAACTTGGGCAAAATCCAGGGGAGCCGTGGCCTACATCTCTCTTGACTCTACCCCCTGCCGCTCTTTCTCCTACGCCACTCACATTAGCCTTCTTGGGTTCCCAAACACACCGAGCCTTGCCAGGCCTGATTCTCCATGTGGCCTACGTGCTTTCTGTCCCCAGCCTAGAGGACTGCCCATGCACCGCTGGCTTCCTCATTCAGCATTCAGGCCCTGGATGGAGTGCTGCCTCTCCAGAGAGGGCTCCCTGGCCACCCAGCCTAATGTGCCGCACACTGCTCCCCAGTCCCCCACCCCATGTTGGACACTATTCTGGGTGCTAAGGACACAGCCAGGAGCAAGACAAAGAGGCTCCTGATGTCGGGAACCCACACAGCAGTACGGGGTGTGGGAGAGTGGGTACAACAATGTCTGGCAGCAGTAAGTGACTGAAGAGAATTAATGGAAGAGACGCACTACTTTGGGTGGTCGGTGAAGTCCTCTCTAAGGGAGATGACTTTTGAGTTGAGCAAATGACAAGAAGGAGCCGCCTTTCAGAGACCAGGGACCTAAGCAGGACGTGTTCAAGGAACCTGGAGTGGAGTAGAGGAGGAGGCGTAGTATGAGAATACAAAGGAAGGCGAGGGCCAGATCACACCGGGCCTGTGGGCCGTGGGTTAGGCACCGGATTGGGTTCTAGGTGCTGTGAGGTGTCACTGCAGGCCTTGAGCAGGGCGACGTGGTCTGATCTGGGGAGGGATGTGCAGAGCAGCCTGAGAGTCAGAGGTGGAGAGTTGGCTCTGGCTTTGGGCTGGTCGCAGTGAGCCGAGTAAAGCAGGAAGCATGGTTGTGGCCTACCGCTGCTTGCCTGGGTCTGTGAGAGCATCAAGAGAGAAGCTTCCAAACAGGCCCCTCCGGCCAGGCCGGGGTGGGGCAGAAGCTCTGGCCTGGGGTAGCCATTCCCAGGGAGGGGAGAATAGGGAGTAGGAGCAGAGCAGGAGCGGAAGAGGGCACATGGGGAAGGGAGGGGCTGACTGGGTGCCAGGCTCTGCTGGACTCCTGCCCCCTCTCCCCAGCCCCAGCACCCGCAGGCAGGCTGTCACCAGACCTGTCATGTGGGAGGCGTGGCACCACCGAGCACCGGAGCCCTGACATGCCTGTTCCGGCTGAACCCTGTGGTCCCATGTGGCCTGGGGAGTTGTCAGGCCTGGAAAGGGCAGTCCTCAAATCAGAGAATCAGACTTTGTTGTTTTGGGAGGGATCCTAGAGAGAGTGAGAAGCCAGGAGATGTAAGGGAACAGAAGAGGGAGTTGGGGATCAAAAGGCCTGGACTTGAATCCTAGCCTTACACCTGATGTGCGGAGTTGTGGCGGTTCAGCCACAGTGCTGTGGGGAGCACCTAGCAGTAAGGGCTGGTAAATGTTGGGTGAACAGTGACAGAGCCTGGCTCCACCCGCTCATCTCACAGAGGGGGAAGCAGAAGGCCTGAGCGGAAATGAGTTGCCCACAGGCCACAGTGGGCGGTGGCAGAGCTGGGGGTTAGTTCAGGCCTCCCAATCCCTAGTCCACATCTCTTTTGTGATGGTATAAATGATCTTTCTTTCCTGCACATTTCCCTCTGGCACAGTCCCCTGTTCCTTCTGCAGACGTGAGGTGGCTGCCCCTGGGTGTCCCACTTTCTCTTCAGCTCACCTCTGAGCACCTACTATGTGTTGGCGCAGCCGTGTGGGAGGAGGTTCCCTCCCTTGCGGTACTGGCAGTTTTGTGTGGGAGACAGACATGTAAACAGCTAAAATACAAGGCAGGTTGAAGCGACACAGGGAGGCAGCACGATGTAGCGTGGGCCCCGGTGGCAGACGGCGCTCGGTGTTGGCACCGCCACTTAGAATGCAGCAGCGACAAGGCCCGAACCTACTTTGGGACAGATCAGGAAGGCCTCTGATTCAGTGCAGACAAGCGTGGATTCTTTTCTGTAGTGACAGGAGCTGCAGAGGTTTCGTGGGGAGATGTAACCATAACTGGCCTGTGTTTAGGATGAAGGCTCTCCTGGCAGGTGGAGAATGGACTAGATTAAGTTTTTCCTGGTGTTCTTGGCTCTGGGAATTTTCCGCCTCCTCTCTCCATCGATAATTATCCTTCCTAAGAAACTGGTCAGATGGGAAACTGCAGGAAATGGTTTGGGACAAGGATTGTGTAGGAGTTGGAGGGAGAGTGGAAAGGATGTAGCAGGGAGGAAACACATGCCAAGCAGCAGGAGGTGGCTCGCTTTGTGGGGGGGAGGGAGGACAGCCTTGGGCAGGCTGGGAATTTAAAGCAGAGTGTGGGTAGATCCGGGACAGCCAAGTTCCTCAAAGCTCCTCTGCTGCTGGTCCCTGGTGGGTGAGAGGGGTAGGGTTGACGGGCAGTGTCCAGCTATTCTGAGTCGACAGGGGCTGGGGAAAGTGTGAGGCAGTGTGGCCCAGTGGCTGGAGCACTGGGCCAGGTGTCAGAGCCACGCCCAAGCCCAGCTCTGCTGCTCAGCTATCCTTCCACTTCTGAAATTCCATTATTGTGGGCCAGGGCCCATTCTGGAAAGTGGGTGTGCAGCGGGCACCTTCTCCTACTACAGAGCACTTCTCCCATCCCAGCTGTAGTGGGCCCAGAGTTGTGGCAGTTTTGGGTGTGGCCTCTGTTCCCATTTGGCCTTGCCAGTTAAACAGCAGCTGTCAAGTGCACTGAAGCTTCCGGGGAGCCAGGCTGCATGTGACTAAACCACAACGACCAGTGGTTAGCAGTGAGGAGCAGATGGGTCCCCACATTTGAACCCAGTGGTTAGGTTGCCTGTGTAGGCACCCGGATGTCAGGGATGGTCCAGAGTCAGGATAGCCTAGTGGCTTAAGGTCATCAGAGTCCAATGCACCTGGCTTTGAATCCCAGCCTTACTACCTGCCAACTGTATGACCTTAGGTTGTATACCTGACCTGTGCACATCATTTTTCTGGAGATAATTTCCCCCTGCATTTTTTAAAACCTTTTTCCCCTCTATTTAATAGATTAATAACATACATACATACGTACATACAGTGGGGTGCACTAATCTTAAGGTGTGCACACTGACGATTATCTACAAGTGTTTGCGTCCATGTTAACAACCACCAGGTCCTGATAAATAGAAGACATCTGTGTACCTGCCTAACGTCCCCTCCTGCCCTTCCCAGTCTATACCCCCTGAGGAAACCACTGTTCTGACTTCTGCCATCATCAGTTGGTTGTACCTGTTCTTGAACTTGACATTACTGGAATCAGACAACAGGTGTTCGTGTTCTTTCGTGTCTGGCTTCTTTTGCTCAGTGTCTCCGTGAGGTTCCTCTTTGTTGAATGTCCCGGAGGTGTGTTCTTTCTATTGCTGTGTGACATTGCCTTGGGTAAATATGCCACAGTTAGGTCATTCTTCTGTTGATGGGCATTTGGGTTGTTGTTTTTTTTTTTTTTGACAATTGCAGATAAAGCTTCTATGAACATTCTTATGCTCCATAGGGTTTTTGTGAAAATTAAATGAGGTAATTTATTACAGTAAAGTGTTTAATGCTGTTTTGACTTAGAGCGGGTGCTCAAAAAATTTTCCTCCTAGATTTTCTTTTTGTTCATAAAAAAGGAAAAATTTCAAACATTACATAAGTAGATGAAGAGAAAAACGCAGGTCATATCTCTCTCACTCCCTTGTTCCTCATTCAGTGTCTCTGCCTGGACTTTTTCCCTGCAGTTGTGTGAAGTTATTTTTCATAAAAATAGTTTCATAATAACGTGCTATCCATACTCTTTTGTAACTTACTATTTTTAGTAAATCTGATCATTTAAAAGAGTCCCCTTATCTGCATTGAAGGAGCAGCTTGAGAGGGACAGGCCGGAATGAGCTCCCGACCCAGTCTCTCGGGGCCTTCTTCCCCGGCAGGCCAATCAGGCTTCCCTCTGTGTGGAACCCAGAGTTTGGCTTCTGGAGCCCTGGGTGCAAGTCCTGGCTCCGTCACACCCCATCTGGGTATGTTTTTGGCTTAAATGCCTTGAGCTTTGGTTTTCTCTTCTTTAACATAGAACCCACACCTACCTCCGAGGGATGCCATGGAGTTTAAATGAGATAAAGTATCTCAAAGCAAAGTGGGAAGTGAGGCATGTGTTCTCGTTGTATAAAATCGTGAGCTGTCAGAGCTAGAGGAGGCCTCTGAGAAGCTAACCTGGCTCATTGTCTTACACATGAGGAAACCGGGGCCCGGGGAAGGCCACAGAGCCAGTGATGGAACCAGAACTGAATCAATAGGGCATCCCAACCTCCCTCCGTCACCTCAGGTCCCAACCTCTGGGCCAGAACTTGACTCTCAGTGGCCCACTTCTTATCTACAGGAACTCTCTGATAGGGAGGAAGGGCAATTGCGTCTCCCCCCAGTCCCTGGCCGAGGCCACAGGGATGACTAGAACCTCCAGGTAGTGATCTGTGCCCACCAGCCTCTGGTCCAAGAGGGCAGAGAAGCAGGAAGTTGGGGCAGAGGAGCGGGGCTTGGATGAGGAGGGGCATGCTGCCCCAGAGTAGGCTACAGCACCTTCCCTGTCCTAACTGTCTGTCAATCCCCCTTTCCCTAAGAAGCCAGACTAGCACCGCTGCTCTCTGTCCTCTCAGATAGATGATGGTCTGGATTCGAGTAGTGTCTTCGACTTCTGGCTCGGTGTTCAGATCTCATAGCTTCTGTAAGAGGATAGAGAGGGGTCCCCCAGGCCTGTGAGATTATGACCTAGGCTGGGTAAAAAATCTGGAAACCAAAGCCTGACTGGCATGGGCTGGAGCCCTTGCCTCACCCACCCATCTCCTTCCCAAGAACAGTTTGACGTAATGAGGTTTGCACAGTCCCGGCCCAGGTGGGCCCCACTCTCCCCTGTGTTTAGCCACCGCACGCAGTACCAGGCACATTGCGGTGGCAATCTCTCCGACTGCTCTGGCTTCCGCCTCTCCTGGAGCTGCAGCTCATTGTGAACGCGCAGGTGGCGGTGATATCAGGCAGCCGGGCAGGGCCCGCCTGGGAGTGCCCTGTTGGTTCAGGGTGGGATTTGGGAGAGGCTCTGAGCCCTGGTATCTGCTTTCAGGCGAGATTGTGGAGTGACACACGTTCTAGTGGCAGTGAATGGTGCTGTCGCAGAAGTCCAGCGCAGGGAATGGGAAGCACTGCCACCTCACGATGCAGCGCCTGCTTCGCACTGCGCGGTTGTGGGCCCTGTGCCTTCACCATCTCCGGCGGGCCTCGCCTGACCCTGCGAGGTGGACGGAGGTGTCCCCATTTTATAACGAGGCCCCCAAGGTCTGGAGAGGTTAACTAGCTTACCCATGGTTACAGGTACAAGAAAGTGGTGAAACTGAGCGACCTTGAATCCTAGGAAGTTAGAATTTAAGAGCCGTCTCTCACATGGCTGAGCAAACCCAAGGCCCAGAGTTAGGGCAGTGTGGGGAATGGCTTTCAAGGACAGTGTTCATTCCATTTCATTGGTAACAACTGTTGTTGTTACCATACTAAGGCCCCCCGCCCGCTCCTTTGAACATTTCCAGACAGTTCTAGATAGATCCATTCACTGGAGAATCGAAGAAATAGTTATCCAACTCATTTGCTCTGATGGTTAAGAAATGCCCTAGACCAGAGCTGCGAACCAGCACCAGTTCATGGCCTGTTAGGAACCGGGCCACAGAGCAAGAAGTGAGTGGAGGGCGAGCAAGCGAAGCTTCATCTGTATCTGCAGCTGCTCCCCAGCACTAGCATCACCGCCTCAGCTCCACCTCACATCATCAGGCATTAGATTCGCATAGGAGCACCGGTCCCTGGTGCCAAAAAGGTTAGGGACCACTGCTCCAGAGGATGAGCACCTGCCAGCTCCAAGTCAGCTAGACGGCCTTGGGCAAGTAACCTAGCCTCTCTGAGCCTCAGCTTCCTCAGCTGTGATGAGGGCATAGTAGTGCCCCTCACTGGGTAGTTGTGAGGGGCAAGGAGCCCTCAGGGAGTGCTGTTGTCATCAAAATTCCTGTCTCATGAGGAAGCTGGGCAACTGAGCTGACTAGAACCAGGGCTCCAGCCTGAGTCCCAGGCTGTTCTTGTCCTGCCCTGCAGTGGCTGCTTCTCCAGTTCCTCCCTCTCCCACAAGCATCACAAGCATTACTGCAGGGTCCTGCCTAGGCAGAAGCAGGTGCTGATGGTTGCTTTTTTACTCCTTCCTGGGCACAGGGCAGGGACTTCTATGGGCGGGCCGGTGGCAGGCAAGCCATGCTTAGCTCATCACTGATGAGCTCCCAGCCTCCAGCCAGTCTCTCACACATGGTGCATCTGAGCCAGATTTCGGAATCTGTGCCCTGAGGATGAGGACGGCAGCAGGAAGCAGTTAAAGGTCGTTTTGTATCAAGCATCCTGGCGTGAGGGCAGAGCTTGGCCTCTGAGGTCAGGCAGTCCTGGGATCAAGTACCAGTTTTGTTGCATACTGGCTCTGTGCCATTTGGGCAAGTTCTTTAAGCCCCGAGCCACAGGGCATATTGGTTCTGCTAAAGGTCTTCGAGGGAACCAAAGGTTTAGAGTGAGTGGGTGTCTCTCCCCCAAGATCACACAGCAAGCAAGTGACAGCTTGAAGTAAATGAAGCGGGGCTCCCCTTCCCAGCACAGCAGGACGGAAAGCCAGGGCTCAGAGCAGAGGAAGCATGGTTGGGCTGTGCCTCTGTAGTCAGAAAGGCCAGCTGTAGGGCCTTGGATAAGTCCCTTCACCTCTCTGCCTCAGTTTCCTGAGCTACATAATGAGAACGGTGATACCTACATCAGAATCTCTAGGAGAATCATGCAGTTAAGGTGTGCAAAATATCACGGTGAAGTGCTTGCTAAAAAGTACATTAAACAAAGGCGGGAATAGATGAGGGGTGGTACTGTGTTCCAGGCAAGGACTGGCTTTGGAGTAGGAGTCCTGGGTGTGAATCTCGGCTCTGCTACCACCTTGCTGTGTGACCTCAGCCAAGTCCCCGCCACTCTCTGGGCTTTATTCTTTGCATTTTGAAGGGGTTGGATTGGAATGCTCTCAGAAGGCCCGGCCTTTTCTAACCTCCTGGGGCATCTTGGTATCCATCCCTCTTCTCCCCCAGAAGAGGCCTGACTGCCTTTTGCTGTTCCTGGAGCCCTGGGCCCCCCTGGCGCCAGGACCAAGGCCTGCAGCCAGCCGTGTCCTCATCTTTTCTCTGCAGTGTCCTCTAAAGGGCAGCCTCCTCTGAGCATGCTCAGCTCTCCCATCTACTCAGTACATCTTCTGGCTCCTAGAGGCCTGAGGTGACAAACCATCCCCAGTGGGTAGGAAGAGGAGGCAGGGAGAGAGGTCCTTCAGTGTGCCCTGTGTCCCCCTTCTTCATGATGCTCAGCCAACTGGGCTGTTTTCAGGAGACATGTGAGGGAGATTTTCAGGGCATCCCTTGGAGATGGATGCCTCAGGCACCTGCTTAGTGGGAAGCTCTGGCCTCCCAGCCCTGTCAGTCAGTCAGTCAGTCAGTCAAACCTGTGGCTCAGGTTTCAGGGAAGCTGCATCTGCTAGCCCAGCCACAGCCACAGTTCTTGTGACCTGCACTCAATATCCTGGAAGGAAGTTTTGCAAATTTTATAGGGGAGAAGCAGGCTTGGGGGGCAGAAGCAGGGGATGAAGGGGCTCCAGAGGGCTTTTGGCCACCTCTCAGCTTCCTTTCCCCTCAGCCTCCCTCAGCACCTCTAGACTCCCGACAGCCAAGACTGAGCCTAGAACCAATGATGGGGACAGGGTGCCAAGCTCTGCTTCAGAGGGGCTGCCTCAGAGTGTTGTCCATTCTTCTGACTCTGGCTGCTTTCCTGGCACTTGTGATCTGGTGCCAGCAGGTTCTATCTGGGCCTGGGGTCTGGGGTCTGGGGATACAGAGATGGAACCTTGACCTTTGCTGAGCGCTTTCTCTGGCAGCCCTTTGTTCCAAGCACATAATCTCATCAAATCGTCAGAACAGCCCTTTGAGACAGAAATGATTATGAACCCATTTTTCGGATGAAGAAACTGAGAACTCAGGATGAGCATGTGCCTAGGAGACACGACTAGTAAAGGAAACCAGGCCACCGAGTTCTCAAGACCGAGCTATCTCAGCCCGGGGCTCCCTGCCTCTCCCCACTGGTAGCTGAGTTGAGGTTGAAACTTTGAACAGATCCCTGAGGTGACATTACTGCTTGTTCTTCCAAATGTCTCCCTTCCCAGCCATGTCACTCAGGGTCTCCTAACCTGTACATGGTACCATCTCTGCTGGCTCAGCCCTCCTTGTCACCTAGGCTCAGTCCCTCTGCCTCAGTTCCCCCAGAGTGCTGGCTGCCCAGCCTCTAAGAGAAGCTGCCACCTGACAGGCGGGTCCTCCTCTCACTGGGGCTTGGCGGTGGGGCTGGGCCGAGGCTTGAGAATGAGCCAGGCAGTGAGTGACCTCTGCTCCAGTGGAGGGCCCAGCCCCTCTGCTATCATGATTTTCATGCTGTGCTCTCATGGAATGCAAGTCAGGTGGCAGCCACACTGGGCCACAGAGTAGGTTGAGCCCTGCAGGGCAGTCATGCTATGCCCCCCGGAACTGAGAGGCCCCTTGCCATCCCACCCCTTCATCCGAGATGTGTCTTCTGTGCCCCTGTGTCTTCCCTGAAAGCGGAGCTGTCTCAGCGATTACTGAAGCTTACTGGGTGTTTGTTTTTCTCTGAATGTTTTTACCTCTGTTCCCTCCTTTTCTTTATAACCACCCTGGGCCACGAGCATTGCTTGTCCCCATACTAAAGAGAAGTGAGACCCAGGGCAGTATAGTGATTTGCCAGAGATCACGGAGAAGTTCAGGTTTAGAACTGGCACAGAAGCCAGCTCCTGTGGTGGTGGACCAGGGCCCTTTACACTGCTCCATGCTGCCTCCTGCAGTCTTGCTCTGCGTGAAGATTGTTCTGGACCCAGACACTGTGCTCATTGGCATGGACAGAGCTGGTTAGTGTTACAGAGCCCAGCTTTGTCCAACAGCAGAGCTCGTCAGTCAGGTATCACAGATGGAAAGGCTCTTACCATGCTTCTGAAGATGGGGAAATTGAGGCCAGAGAAAGGCAGGACTTGTTCAAACACCTAGTGAGTCGGCGCCAGGGTCTAGACTGGAATGCAGGTCTCCTGATCCCCAGCCTGGGCTTGGCTCAGGCCCTTCCTCTCTCCAAATGTAGCTTCCTGGTCTCTTGAGGTATTTGGAGGAGGGATGGGGAAGGCTCGCCTATCCTACTGGAATATGCAGGAGGCAGTGACAGCGGCCCTTAGAGCCTAGATTTAGTAGATTAGACAGCTCTGCCCCACCCCAGGGTGCTGAGCCCAGGGGGCTTGCGCCATTTCCCTTAACTTCCTCCCTAGGTGTTTGCAGGCAGGACTTTCACATGATCCCCAGGTCAGAGCCCTCCAGTGGGTCTGCCTGGCTCACCAGGTTGACTCAATTCTGTCTCAAGTATATTTAAGGCCTTTTACAATCGGGTGCTAGGTGAGCTCTAGACTGGGAGTCAGCAGCCCCAGGTTTGTAATCTGGCTTCTGCTGCTACCCACATGATCTAGGGTGAATGTCCGGACCTCTCTGAACTTCTGCTTCCTCATCTGTTGCCTGCTGTCCAGGGTTTTAGTGAGTGCCAGAGCAATGGCCGCTTTATGACCACCTAAGTAATTTTTTCCTCTCCAGCCTTCCATGTCATTTGCACCCAGGAGAAATCTTCTGCCTACACAATGCTCGTTCCTGTCCTGCCTTTCCACTTGCTGCTGCTTTGCCCAGAAGGTCCTTCCAGTGCCTCCCTAAACCCAGCCCTTACTTCAGGGTCAGGCCAGTTCAGCTTGTGTTTAATGCACAGGAGCTGAATGCCAGACAGTGGAGATTAGGTTAAATCAGACAGGGGAATTCTGTTCTTGAATAGTCATACAGCCTCAACAAACAAGTTTTGATCCTTGCCATGTGCCAGGCTCTGTGCTAAGTGCCGGAAAGTCAAAGATGAATGTGACAGGGTCTCTGAGGAACAGTCTGGAGGGGGAGACAACCAACCAAACACGTGTGAGCAGACTCTCAATGAAGGGGCCATGTGTCCTATACAGACCGTCAGGAAGGGGTAAGTGCTATAAAGCAGGGTGAGCCAATAGAAAGGTTTGGGGTAGACCTACCCGAGGAGGTGGCATTTGAGCAGGGACCTGAAAGAAGGGAGAGGAGGGAATCTGCCATCCAGCTACACGGTGCAGAGTGTTTCAGGGGGAGCAGCAAATGCAAAGGTCCTGGGGTAGAATCATATTTGTGTTCAAGGAAAAGCAAGGAGGCCAGTAGAGCTAGAGGGGAATGAGTGGAGCCAAGAGGGTTTGCTGCTAGATTGGATGTGGGGTGTGAAAGAAAGGGGTCAGGATGATTCCAGGGTTTGGGGTCTGAGCAACCAAGTGATACTAGGGAGGTGAGGACCACTGTAGGAGGAGCAGGTTTGGCGGTGGGGAAATGAGGGTTCAGCTCCTGTGCCCTTTCCGCTATGCAGGTCCACCCCGTGCACACCCAGACTCACTAGCCTAAGGGTCACCCCACACCCATCCCTCCAGGTAGTCACCCGATCTTCTCGGGCCCACTCCAAGCTCTGTCCTCTGAATGTCATTTTCTCTCGTTGATGTCTTTCTGGCCCTTCTGAGAGGCCAGAAAGATAAACAACAAAGTTGAGGGGTGCCCAACACCCCTTCTTCATTACCACCCTAGACATTGTGAAGCACATAATAGACTCTGTAGCTGATTGAGCTGCGGGGCGGGGGCCCATGCCTCCCCAACTGCTGCTCTCTCCCCCTCACCCCGCAGCCCCACCTGAGGGTTGCTCTCCCTTTGCAGCCCGTCCTCCCTCCCCTGTACCGGCTGAAAATGGGACACCTGATTCGCTTTCTGCGGGGCTGTTGTCCTGGAAATGGCAGAATTTCTCTGTGTTGCTTTCCTATTGCCACCTCTCCATACTCCACCTCTCTGTCCAAGTGCGATGATATCGCACGCAAGTTCAAGGTATATATAATGGATTGAAATCATTGTTAGGCTTCTAAACTTGAGTGACTTTCAGCTGGAAAGGACACTAAGAACAAGTATTGGATACACTCAATTAGGCAAAATTTGCGTTTTGCAAACTCTACCCTACCCCCACCAAAAGGAAAAGAAAAGAAAAACCGGCTTTCCCATGGCTCTAAAGTTTCTGAAAACGGAACCTCTCTTGTCAAGCTTCCTGTTTCTTCCCCCACTCCAGGTATGGGGCAGGCTGGTGCTTAGAACTCCTGCTAGGGTCAGACAAGGCCAGGGAGGGAGTCAGGTGGGGGAAGAGAGAACCTGATCTGAGGAGCCCTACACTTGGGGCCCCAGAAAAGGAAGGGGGTGGTGGCTTGAACCAGACTAATCCCAGATTCTTTATAAGCTCAGGCATTCTGTGTATTTACCCCTCTCTACTGTCCATGGTGAAATTTGGGCACCCAAGAAGGGCCTCCTTTGCAATGGATGTGAATGAGATTTTTCTTATGCCAGAGGTACCTCAGGGTCAGGCAAAGGTGCAGAGAGAATAGAAACTGAGGCCCCCTGGTTTCCCCGCCAGCCACAGAGGAAAGGCTTGCCTGGGGGTCTTGGTGGAGGACCTCAGTGTGAGAAACTTGCCTCCACTCTAACGCCATTGTGGAGGAATTCTTCAATCCATTATGGCACAGGCAATGAATGCCATACAGACAGGTCAGTTAGAGAGTGGGGGGTGGGGTCAAGCTGGGTCTGAAACACTGCTCTGTAGCCCTGTCTCCTTGGGGCATGTACGTGAGCATCTCTCTGACATGCTCTTTGCTTATCTTAAAATGGGGATAATAATAGTACCTGCTGCATCAGGGCTGTTGAGGAAATGAAAGGAGATGCTGCAGTAAAGTGCTTAGTGCCGTCTGTCTCATAGAGTCGGTTATAACACAGTAGGTAGAATATGCCATTTATACAAAAATTTAAAACTATAGATGCAGGAAAGTTTGGGATTTTGTATCCCAAACTGTTAACAGTATAGATTTCGGGCTTTCGGGGGCGCTCGCACAGTGGGTATAGATAGGGAAAGGAGAATTGTTGAGAGGTTGTTCACCTTCTATTTAATGGACTACTATGCTGCTGACCATGAGCAATATATTTAAATTTAAATGAGCAATATGTATCCATTTTGAAAAACTCTAGAGAAACCAACGTGTGTCACATGGTCACTTGCCAGGGACCCAAACCAGCCATTAGAGTCTTTGGAGCCCACGGTCCTGCCCCTCCCCCGTGAGCTGCTTGGAGACCTCTCCCTTGCTAGGCCTGTTGTTGCCTGCTGGGCTCTGTATCTCATCAACACTCAGGGACTGTTTACTGCTAGTTCCTGGTCCCTGTCCCTGCCCCCCTCTGCTATGTGAGTCATCTTCCACCTCACTGCATGGGGACTCTCAATCCGGTGCCTTTCCTGTAGGGGGTGGGGACAATCTGCTGGAGTGAAATTCATGCAGCAAATGTTTATAGAGAGTTCAGGTGGTTGGGGAGACTTGGCTGGGTACCCAGAGGTGCTGCCCCAGCTCAGGGTGGGGTGAGGTGGGGTCGGGACCACTGTAGTGGGTATTCGAGACTTGGAGAAAGAGGCTGGTGGGACTGAAAGGCAGGAGTAGAACCCGAGGCCTGCAGCATCGGCTCGGGCTCCTTGACTCAGTTCCTTGCACGGCCAGCCTGCTCCAGCTGTGTGCCAGCATCTCCCGCGCTGTAGTCTCATTTCTAGGCTGGGTGGAGGATACTTCAGGGCCCTCAAAAGACTTTCGAGATTTACTCTCTTTATATTTGTTCACAGTCTTCCCTTACTGGTCCCCTGCCCTCAAGACCCAACTTCAATCCCACGTCCTTTAGAAAGCATCTGTCACTCCCTTAATCGCTCTTCCTGAGCAGTCACCTTCTTGGGGCCCAGGGCCATGTGCTGGGACGCCAAGCTGACCAGAGCACCAGCTACAGAGCTCCTGGCTCCTCGTCTAGGAAGAGCACCTGACTCAGCCGTGGGGGTTCAGGGAAGGCTTCCCAGAGGCGGTGACTCCTGCACTGGGTTTTGAGAAGTGAGTAGAAGTTCAAGATGAAGAAATTTCCCTCTGTGTGTTGGGGACTTCTGGCAACTTGAGGACAGGGGTTAATGTGAATGGGAGGTTACATGCTAAGGGTTAATCCTGAGCTTGGCCAGCTCCCCAACTCTGGTCACAGTGTACCTGCTCTGGAACCCCTGCTTGGTCCCCCAGAGGGCCCAGCAGTCACTGTTATCACTCTGCTTATTGCTCTCAAGTCTCCTTGGCTGCTGGGCCACCTCCAGCCCATGTGGGATATTTATCCTTACCTCTCTCTTATCAGTCATCTCCGAAGTTTGTCTGCCACTTTGCAATGTACAAGGCACTTCTGTATCCAATCCCTTGATTCTCACTTGTCTGCGCATGAAGAAACTGAGGCCCGTTCGTGGTGTAATTCTTTGCCTAATGGTAACTAAAGGGCAGAGCTGGGCCTTACACCTTGGTTTTGGCCTCCTGGCCCACTTTTCTTTTTTCCATGCCGCAGGTGGCCCAGCACGTGATGCTCGTGTTGATGTTCCCTATCTCCCTGAGGTGTAGTTTGAAGTAAGCAAGAAATGGAGGTGCCATTGGGAAGAATAATGGGGAGAGGCACAGAGAGAGACTGACACCCCCGACCCCCAGCATGTGAATGATTCCTACCCAGGTACTCAGAACAGGTTATGGTTGTTTTCACAGGAGAGGCATGTTGCAGACTTGAATTCTCTTCCCGTTGATCCTGACAGGCTTATTTTTCATTGTTTCAGTGTGGCACAAAGAACTGGCAATTAGGAGACCGGAGTTCTAATTTTGACTCTCCCATTTCCCAGTTAGGTAGCCTTGGGCAAGCCATTTCATCTTTCTGAGCCTCAATTTCTTCATCTATCAAATGAGAGTCAGAATATGAGATGAAATGAGAGGAGATGTAAAAGGCCCCAGCACAGTGCCTTGCATCAGACACTCTTTTAGGTGTCCAATGTTTTTCTCTTGTTCTGTGCTAGAGATTATATCTTAAGGTGAATCACTGGCTTACATTTTTAAAAAATTGTTATTTACTACTCCTGTGGGCCAGGAGCTCTAAATAAAGTATCGCAGTGGCACTTATCACAACCCTGGGGGGTGGCATCATCACCCCAGTTACAGAGGAGGGACCAAGACACAAAACATGTGTAACAGGTATTGTGGTAAGTGTTTTATATGCACCACCTCATTTAATCTTCGTAACGGCATTCATTTGGATATTGACAAAGGCTCGATGAAATCAGCCTGCCTTCTTGTCTTTTTATTTCCTTGTTTTTCATACATCCATTTGCTGTGTGCAGGGTACTTATGCTGGACTCTTTAGTGGCTATAGACCCTCGAATGGCTTTCCTCCTGCTTCTCTGTCTGGCAAACTTCTGTCGATTCCTCAAAGCCCAGTTCAAATGATCCCTGTTCTGGGAGCATCACCTTCTCTTGACATTTCAGAGCCATCCCCACCTCCTTCCTCTTTCCCACACTTCACATCCGAAGGTCAGTCTTATCTCAATTCACAAATAGCTAATGCCTACTCTGTGCTGGAAGCTGGAGATCCAGATGACTCTAGAAAGTTCCCACCCTTAGGGAGCTTAAAGCTCAGGGATGGACAGGTACACACCAGCGGGTCATGATCATGTAGAGTGATTCATGTTATACTTGGGTTTTGAAGAAAATGATCATGATAACAGTCACCATCTTTTGCTAATGTTAAGTGCCAGCATTGTTTGGCATTCTTTACCCTTAGTATTTTCTCCTGTACTCTAGGAATCTTCTGAAACAGGCTTCACACATTTGGGAAAACTGAGGGTAGGACATAGAACGTAATTTGCCCAAGATCACCCAGCTAGTCAGTCAGTGGCTGCATCTGATTAGAACCCAGGACATGTATCTTTGTTTCTGCTCTTCTGGCTGGGAACTTGCTGGGGCAGCAGCTGGGTCTGGTTTATCTTTGTCTTGAGTCCGCTGATGTTGATGGTGGGAAGAATCAACACTGAGAAGAATCAGAGCCCCTCCTACCCCAAAGGATACTCCAGTCCCGTGGAGACTGGAGCTGAGTACAGCCCCGGCAGGCAGGGGCTAGCAGTTTGATCGTTCCCACCTCCTGCCCTAGGAGTTTAGTGGAAAAGGCTGAGCCCTTCTGGCTGGGTGAACTTGGGAAGGTTTCCTGGAGGGAGCAGGCTTAAAAGATAGGAGGGATTTCCCAAAGTCTTTACGAGGCCACTAGACTAGAAGGGAGCAGTAGTGAGACTTCCCTGGAGAAGAGCTCATGGAAAGAAATACCACGTCTGGCCCTCTGGGAACCACGTTGGGTCTCTAGTCCCGGGCACAGATGCTCCCCCTGGAAACAAACTAAAAATAAAACCAGGGATTATGTGGGGAGTGGCTGAGAACACAGGTTGGTTAACCTTTCTGCGCCTCAGTTTCCTCACCTACAAAATGAGAGGGTGGTAACTGTGACCCCCAGAGCTGTGGTGAAATCCAAATGAGTTAAGAAGTATCAGAGCACACTGCTGTAAACCATTGAGCACCAGTCTTGCTGGGAGGTATTACCTTTCATTACTGTAGTTGAGACTGGTTGCTGGGGCAGTTGAAGAGGGAGTTAAGAAATGGAATCGTTGTGCAACCAGGAATCCCCTGGGACCTGGCCGAGTTGCAGCCCCAGAGTCCTCAGGCCTGGAACTAGGGCGGCAGAGCCCCTCGTGTGCCCCTGGGCCCCTGGTGACCCGGCACTGGTGGGCCGGCACTCCGCTCTGAGCGCCCCGGCCAGGGGAGAGATGTGAGAATTGGGGATCAGGGGTGTCTGGTCACCCTGGCAACCAAGGGTGACGTGGAACAGCCTTGCCTGCCTACTTCTGCGCCAGTCTCAGCAGATGGGGACAGTCTGAGGAGATGTAAATAAAACGTTCTCACGCCAAAGAGCAGAGAAGCTGCAGGGGAGCAGGAGTTCCTCACCAATGTGAAGTTTGGTCAAGAGTCTGTTCAGTGTGTGTGTGCACGTGCACGTGTGGGTGTGCACTTGTGTGCGGGTGTGCATAAGAAAGCTAGAGTGTGGGCATGTGTGTTAGAGTGGCAGAGAGTGAGAGTGTGGGTGAGTGTGTGTGTCAGAGTGTGAGGCTGTGTAGAGAGCGAGCGTGTGGGCATGTGTGTCAGAGCAAGAGTATGGGCGAGGGTATAAGAGTGTGTAAGAGTGAGAGTTCAGGTGAGCAGAATCAGAGTGGGTGTGCGTGTGTGCACATGTGTGTAAGTGTGTGTAAGCGAGCAAGAGTGGGTGAGTGTGTGCGTCTCCCAGTTGCCTAACTGATCAGAATGAGAAACGCCTCTCTCCTCCCCCAGCCTATCGCATAGAAGGGGAGCCAGCCCCAAACTGTATCAGCAGGTTTGCCTTGTGGCTCCGAGATGTTAAATTCCACACCTTCCCCCCTCCTTGCCCTGGAAGGACTGGAGCCCTTGTGGGAGGCCATGTGGCTTGAGAGATCACTGTCCTTGGAGCGTCATCAGCTCTCGTGGTGGAATTGGTCACGTGACATTAACGGGTCACTGGTTCTCTTTGGGTCTCGGTTTCCCTGACCATATAATGGAGGATTTGGTTGTTCTCCGCAGTCCGTTCCGGCTCTCACAGCTCTGGATCTGATTCTAACTGATGCTGCCCCACCCTTGATTCCATCCTGGTGACATCACCACTGCCACAAGTTCAGGCCTTGGAAGTTCTGCTTCATTTCTTGGTATCTTGGGATCTCGCCTCAATGCTGGGCCTTTGTCAGGAGACCAGGGGCCCCAACCATGCCCTTCCATCACACCGGGCGTCAGCAAGTTTCCTGCACTTTGAGGGGACTCTACAGGGATGCAGGGGTGGGGACAACTGGTAGAGTCAGAGCCTTGGGAGAGGAACAAGCCAGAGCAGGCCGGCAGCACCCTCTTCCCTGAGCTTTTGCTCCTAATGACGGACTCTCTCCCCTCCCCCCCGGAAGCTGCTTTCCAGTAACATGCCGCCTACCCACGGGCTTGGTGCCAGGAGTGGATCCTAGACCTTCCTGCGCAGCCTGGGCCGAGCCCTCCGCTTCCTTTGCCAGTCAGGGCCCAGAGTGCCTTCTGCTCACTGAGAGGCGGGGCCAACACAGGAAGACCTGGGGGACCCACTTTGAGAACACGGCCCCTGTCCCCAGTACTCTGGAAGGTGCATATTTGGAAGAAAGTGTGCTGAAGCCGAGTCAGGAGGCCCAGGACCCGGTCTTTGGTGGCCTGGCCATGTCCTGCCTCCTCTGAGCTCCAGGTTTTCATCTGTCAAATTGGACTTCCAGCTGTCTTTTCACCCAATGATGGAGGCGAGATTGAGAAAAGCATGGCCACTCCTGCAAGCTCCTCACATTGGTTCTGACCCTGAGCCACATCAATGTCCCCAGTGCTAAGCTCTGGCCTGGCTCAGAGAAAATATCCATATTTGAGTAAAGGATTAATTAGCTCTCTCTACTATAAGTTTGAGATGCTATAATCTAGAGTAGAACTCCTCCTTTAGACTCTAGGGAAGCCACCAAATCTTTCTAAGCCCTAGCTTTCTCATCTGTAAAATGGGGACAATACCCATCCCATGGGCTGTTGTGAGGGCTGAGAGGTGATATGTGCCTGGCTCCCAGCACAGAGCTAGGCCCCTATGGTGCACCTTTAGGAGTCAGGAGGATTCTTCATGTTACTGCTCTTGGCTTGTTTCACACTCTTCCACCCGCACCCCTCCCAAGGAGCTGTGGGTCTCCAGTGCACTGTCTGGCACTTGCTAGGAGGCAGGACATGACCAGGCCACACAGGTCTTACTGTGTTGGCCCTGCCTCTCAGTGAGCCGAAGGAACTCTGGGCCCTGACTGGCTTTGTGAGTTGGACTAATGGCATAGAGGTGGGCATTTAAAAAATCTAATGTGCTAGGTAGAGGTGGAAGCTGTCATCTACCTGCCTTGGGCTGTCTCTAGATTTTGCCTTATCCTGTAGCAGCTGTCGGCGGGGTAGGGTGTTGAGGGCAGCTGGCTAGAGCTGGAGCTGGACTCCTGGCCTTGAGAAGCTGCTTCCTGGCCTGTGCTTGCCAGAGCTCTGCTCCCCTAAACCCTTGGGCCATCCTGTCTCCTCCCCAGGCAGGACAGTACAGATCTCTCGGTTGTGGTACAAGTGTCCTGTCTCCACCTTTTCTGTGTGGGTTGTCTGACCTTTCTGGGTGCCAGGAAGAGAGAGGAACCTGGGTGACAACTGTGCATTGAAGATAATGAGAGACACCAGCGAAGGGCAGGCAGGGTGGTCAGGGAATGCTTCCCGGAGGAGGAGGAGGCAGGCAGAAGGGTATGATCAGCTAAACACAGTGTGGATAGAGGTACAGGACTGGTATTCGGAGGAGATAGACTAGACTAGGCAAAATCTGCAGGCAAAAGAGAATGTGGCTCGTTTGGGGGAATTACAAAGAATTTGGCAAGGCCGAAACGTAAGCATTGACAGTGTTGGGAGCATGAGACGCGAGCAAGACCAAATGGTAGAGGCAAGGCTGAACGTTTTAAGCTGTACAGTGAGAGACTTTACCCTATACAGCAAGAGAGACTTGGACTTAACATGACCGAGCCCTTCCCAGTATACCAGCCAGCTGAGCACTGGGGGGTTACTGGTGGACACCGCAAAGACCAGGGGACTTCTCAGCAAAAGAGGTGATTTTGGTCAGGTCTGTTTTGAAGTCAAGAGAATACACATGATGGCTTCGGGGTCCTCTCCTGACCTAGGGTGACGATGTGTTTTTTGTTTCCCACATATTTTGAATATCTCCTGGGTGCTTGGCTCAATGTCAAGATTCTGGGCCAAGATAATGTTTCGAGTGTGAGTCTTAACTTGTAGCTCTATTGGCTCTATCTACATCAGTACCTGAGAGTAGGAGGGGCTTTGGACATGGGGAAGGCTGTTCCTCCTCCTGGAGGATTTCAGGTAACGAGAGCAGCAGCCAAATAGGCTTCTGGGAACCACTTGGGTGATGGCCCAGCCTTGTGCATTTTCAAATCGGTAGATACTTGTCGAGCACCTACTGTATCCCCAGCCCTGGGGGTATAATTGCAAATGAATATGGAATCCTCCTGCACAGAGTTTACAGGGTGGGAAGAAAGCTATACCCTCTTAACCAAGCCGACCCCAGGGGTTATGGTATCCAACATGTAGTTAGTTGCCCAGGACTTCTCCACTTACCTCGCCACCCCAAAACAAGCCAACAACCTAGAGAGAACTTGGGGCCAAAACTGGCACTGAGAGAGGCCCTCTCCGAAGGGGATTTTTGCTACTTCCCAGCAGTGGGTTTGGAGCCCCAAGGTGGGCCACTACAGAGAGTGGCCTGCTGCTGCTGGCTTGGGGAGATGGTCAGTGGGTCTCAAGTCAAGGGGCGTAGTCAAGCCCGATGGGGAGGGAGAATAGGAGGAGTTGACTTACAAAATTGAGGAGTTTGTTGGGAGCTGGGGTGTCTGCTCCTGGGATCTGTCCTGGTTCTGCTACTGATTTGCTGTGTGACCTTGGACAAGTCCCTTCCCCTTTTGAGCCTCAGCCGCCCCATCTTTAAAGTAGGTGGGATCGGGCTAGAAACAGAGTGGCAAATAGGTTTTGTCTCTCCTGCAAAACCAGCAACATTGGTGACATTCAAGAAGCTGTTGGCTTCTTCAGCAGCTCTCCGAGCTCAGGAGGAAAGCGTGTGCTCCTGGGATTGGAGGTCACTGGGTACCGTCTGCAAGTTTGCAGACCCCAGGCAGTATGATCCCCACGCTCCATCCCGCACTGGTATTCGGATTCTCCTGTGCTTCCTTCTATCTTCTGCGTCACTTCTCCACCAGCCGATGTTCTGCCTTCTGCTTAAATTCCTCCATGATGGGGAATTCGCTATCTTACCTCAGACAGAACCATTAGATTGTTATGCCTGGCCTTGAGCTCATACTTGCTTCCCTGAACTTGTGCCTGGAAAGATGACTTGGGTTCAGGGTAGGTAATGCCCTTAGGCACTCAAAGCCTTGGTGATCACTGTATAATTTCTGTCTTCTGGAGGAACACAGAGCTGCTGCTTTCTGCTATTGTATGTAGTGACAGAGATAGCATTTATATATTCTTCGGAAAAAGCACTTTAAAAACATTATCACTTAGTTTATACAGCAACCCTGTAAGCCCTGTGGTGGTACCACCTGCATTTTACATGCGAGGGAGCTGAGGTCAGAGAGTTAACAGAGTGGCCCTGAGACCAAGTTTGTGCCCTCTCACGAGCTGGTCACCCCTTCCCCAGCCCTGACCCCCACCTTCTGTTCTCCTGGCTCCCTGCAAGCCCACAGCCTCCTGTTCTCTTGCCCTCCCTCTGCAGGTTTCCATGTGATCCCCACTATCTCGAGCATCGTCCCGGAGAGCTGCCTGCTGATCGTGGTGGGGCTGCTGGTAGGGGGCCTGATCAAGGGTGTGGGCGAGACACCCCCCTTCCTGCAGTCAGAAGTCTTCTTCCTCTTCCTGCTGCCACCCATCATCCTGGACGCAGGCTACTTCCTGCCATTGCGGCAGTTTACAGAGAACCTGGGCACCATCCTTATCTTCGCCGTGGTGGGCACACTATGGAATGCCTTCTTCCTGGGTGGCCTCATGTACGCTGTGTGCCTGGTGGGCGGCGAGCAGATCAACAACATTGGCCTCCTGGCCAACCTGCTCTTCGGCAGCATCATCTCGGCCGTGGACCCCGTGGCTGTGCTGGCCGTCTTCGAGGAAATTCACATCAACGAGCTGCTACATATCCTCGTCTTCGGGGAGTCCCTGCTCAATGACGCTGTCACTGTGGTGAGAGGGCAGGGGCCACACCCACGTGCGCACAGGGCACAGACCCGAATCCAAGTCCGGAGTGACTGACGTGCCTGCCAATAATAGTAATGAAGCAGCAAATGTCCATTCCTGCTTACTGTGTGCCAGACGTCAGGCTGAGCGCACGACATGGTGATCGCATTTAACCCCCGCGACAGCCTTAGGAGGTGCTTAGTACTCTCCCTTTACAGAGGAGGAATCAGGCCCTAAGAAGTTGAATACCTTGCTAAAATATGACAGAATCAAGGTTAGATGCCAGGTCTGTCTGCCTCCAGGGCCTGCGCTCTCGGCCTTACCAGGTCATGTGCTCCATCCCTGACTTGGATCGTGATATGCTCTTGGTTGAATTACTAATCCTCTTTGTACCTCAGTTTATCTTTTATAGACCATTTAGTCTGAAAGGGGGCATTTCAGCTTTCATGTTGGCTATGTCTTCAGTAAGAGTTTGGTTTGTGCAGAGCTCTGGGGCAGCAATTGTGGAAAGAGAACTTGCCCTCCAAACCCCAAGAATGATAAGTAAAATGGGCTGGCCACTCGTTTACAGTGTGATCTTAAGCAAGGGACTGTGCCTCTCTGGACGTCACCTTTGGCAGCTGCGGAGCGGCAGAATACCTAGTGCTTCCCTCCCAGGGCCTAGTGGGGAGACAGCCCCAACACACGGTCCACACGTGGCGGCTCCGTATGCGCTTGCGCATGCCCTTCCTCCCGGCAGTTTCCTCAGGAAACAGATCCGCGTATGTGCACACTCACATTGCGTTGTGAAAATACCCCTCCCTCTCCCAACTAGACCCTCCAGCAGCTGCACACATAGGAACACCCAAGGACACGTGTGCACACCCAGTGCACGTTTGCACGTACACTCCCTCTTCTGCACCCCCAGCCCCTCAGGAAGCTGAGCCTCAAAGAAGAGAGAGACAGTGGTGGTCGGCTTCCTGCAGCCTCGGCTTCCTCTTCCTCCCCTGCCACGCACATTGGCTCCTCATGGGGCTGGCCTGAGCAGGCCTTGGTCCTAGTCTCTTCTAGCACCCCGCTTTTTACCACATGAGCCTCAGTTTCCCCATCTGTAACGGGGATGGTAGTACTTAGCCTGTCATCCGCCCAGGATTCTTACAGGAGTTACACTCATTAATGTCTGTGAAACTGCTGGGTGCCAAAGACGAAATCCTCCCATTGGATCTGGGTGTCGGGTTGGCAATACTGGGGAGCCGTTTGGCATGGCTGTGTCAAGTGGACACCTCAGTCTTGCTACCTTGGGCCCATGGCCATGCCTCCCCGAGACCGTGGCAATGGTGGTAGTAATCACTGGTGTTCATTGAGCACTTCCTGTCTATGTATTGCCTCATCTAATCCTCACAGAAACTCCATGAAGTGGGTACTATTGTTATTCCCAGTTTGTCCAGGTTAAGAAACTGAGGCACTGAGAATTTAAGTAACTCATCCAAGGTCACATCGTCTGATAAGTGGGTAGGATTCAAATCTACACAGTCTGAGTCCAGAGCCCAAATGCTTACCACCACGCTACACTGCCTCTCTAGTCCCAGTGATGGCAGTACCAGGCCGGAAGGGAGGACCTTACCCGCCCCGCTGGCCCTGGTGGTGTACCCTGAGGACCCGTGAATCTCCTCAGACCAGGAATGAGTTTGGGTGGCCCAGGTTTGAGAACGTACTTGCTGTACTCTGCTGTCCTGCCCTGTCTCCTAGATGGCTGTGGTCCAGGCAGCACTGGGGACTGACCAGTGCTCAGCATCTCCCCTTCCTGCCTGGCCCAGGTCAGGCCCTGTCTGGAGCTCCGGATGTGGTATGAGCACCCTGTTTCCCAGGTGGTAAACCTGAGGCTTTCTCATGAGCTGCATGGTCCCAGGCCTTTGCCTCGCAGCAGGTCACCTCCCCAACCTCCCTCTCCCTGCCTCCAGGTGCCGAGAGCTTCAGAGGGTTCCCTCTCAGGGATCCTCAGCACCCCCACCCAGGTCTGGCAGAGCTGTCTAGGACTAGGCCAGGGAGCTGGCACCTAAAAAGGGGCAGAACCTCAGAGCTCAGCTCACCAGGGAGGCCCCACCCATTGCTGTCAGGGAACAAGGTCTGAGCCCAGTTCTGCTGCCCCAGGGCTGGGGGCCCTCTGGCAAGTCCCTTCGCCACTCTGAGTCTCAGCAAGGAGCAGGCATCCTTGGTCCACCTACCTCACAGGGCTGTTGTGTGTCAAGCAGGACGACTGTTGTCAAAGGGCTTTTACAGTGTTTGAAGCGCCACTTAAACATCTGATGATGGTCTGTGGCCATGCCACCCTGTATGTGCCCGATCTCGTTGATCTTGGAAGCCAAGCAGGGTCGGGCCTGGTTAGTACTTGGATGGGAGACCACCTAGGAAGACCAGGTGCCGTAGGTGTCAAAGAAAAAAAAAAAAATCTGATGATGGTGTTACAATGACCATTTGTTTCGCAGCCAAGGAGGCCAGGAAGCCTTAGAGAGCCTCTAGTTCCATAGCATCTGAACTTGGCTGTTCATCGCAACCACCAGAGGAGCTTGTTAAATAGAGATTTCTGAGGCCCATCTCCAGAGGGTCCAAGGGCGTGGCCTGGCCACGTGTATTTTCAGAAAGCCTCAGAGGCGAAGAAGTCCTGTTCTAGTTCATTGTCTGAACTTTCCCTGCCTTGTGCTGAAGGAGGGACATCACCTGCCCAAGGTCGAACAGTGAGAGCGGCAAACCGAGCAGTGCCAGGTGCAGCCCGGCACTGCCATAGGCCCGGTTCTAGGCGCTCTGCCTTTAGATTTAAGCCTCACAGCAGTCCTGTAAGGTAGGCACTATTACCCCCGTTTTGTGGATAAGAAAACTAGCACAGGGAGATTGAGTCATTTGGCCCCTGTGTACACTAGGGAGTGGCAGAGCCAGCATTCCAACCCAGGCCAGTTGGCTTCACAGCCGTGCTGGTAACCAGCAGGTGCCGCAGGCCCCAAGCCAGACCCTCGGGCCCCCCGGCCAGTGCTTTTGAGCACCTGCTTGGCACTAGGGTTTCTCTCTTACTTAACTATGTGGTCTCTTGTGGCCATGGTCATCAGACGGGAAGGGATGGCCCTGGCCACACCCCGGGGAGCCTTGGGCAGGGCACCGCCCTCCTGCCGACCAACCTTCACGCCCTCCCCAGGTCCTGTATCACCTCTTTGAGGAGTTTGCCAACTACGACCGCATAGGCATCGTGGACATCGTCCTCGGCTTCTTGAGCTTCTTCGTGGTGTCCCTGGGCGGAGTCTTTGTGGGCGTGGTCTACGGGGTCATCGCTGCCTTCACCTCCCGATTCACCTCCCACATCCGCGTCATCGAGCCGCTCTTCGTCTTCCTCTACAGCTACATGGCCTACCTGTCTGCCGAGCTCTTCCACCTTTCAGGCATCATGGCGTGAGTCTGGGTATGGTGTGGGGAGGATGCCCACTTGGAGTCCTCGCGCTTGTAGGGTCACGAGGGAGCTCCCCAGGCCCAGCCTCCAGCTCCAGGGAGGGGGCTCAGGCTCCACACTCCAGGCACTGGGACTGCTCCCTGGAAGCACTGAGTGTAAAGTGCTGGGACGTCTCTGCCCCTGCTCTTTCTTTCCTCCGTTTACTTCAAAGGGGGCCACTTGGTCATAGCTGGGCGCAGGCACTCGCACTCGCTGCTTCCCTTGGCAGCCCCAGCGAGGCGCCTCGAGGCCCCCATTGAAGCAAGGGGTCCTGGAGGTCCCGCGGCCTCAGCTGGGTCCTGACGTCAGGCAGAGAGGTGCAAAGATGTTCCCAGGCAGGGAGGACATTGGAAGTGCAGAGGCAGGGCTGGATTAGGGGATTCGGGGTGACAGTGAGGAGGCTGGGCCAGGGGAGCCCAGGTATGAGCACCAGGCTAGGAGGACTTGGGCTGCTGCCCAGAGCAGAGCTCCCTGTGGGGACCCCCGTCCATTAAGGTGTCACCACTCTCTGGGGGAATAAACCCTAGACCATGGACATGTGGAATTAACTCTTATTAGGCAGAGAGGCAGCATGGCGTCAGGTCTCAGATCCCTGAAATATGCAAGAACATGCCTGTCTGTAGGGTTGAGTGAGGATTGAGTGGGAACAGGCGTGAAAAGCTCATAAGAGGAGCTCAGTAAACAGGCAGCTGTCAGCCTCCGTGGGCAGCAGAGGAGCTCCAGGAAGGTGCAGCTCAATACTGGATCCCAAACCCCACTGTTCCCCAACCCCAGGCTCATCGCCTCGGGAGTGGTGATGCGCCCCTACGTGGAGGCCAACATCTCTCATAAGTCCCACACGACCATCAAGTATTTCCTGAAGATGTGGAGCAGCGTCAGTGAGACCCTCATCTTCATCTTCCTCGGCGTCTCCACCGTGGCTGGCTCCCACCACTGGAACTGGACCTTTGTCATCAGCACCCTGCTCTTTTGCCTCATCGCTCGCGTGCTGGGTGAGGTCCCGGGCCCGAGCCAGGGGAGGTGTGTGTGGTGTGGAGGGCTTGGATGGGTGGGTGGGTAGGTGTATGTGTGCATGTGCGTGTACGTGCATGCGTGCGTGTTTGTGTGTGTGGCGTTGTGTGGAGGGCTGGGGTTGGAGTGTGGCAGCTCTCAGCACAGCTGGACAGCAGGGGCTTCCCCACGCTCTACAATGCTGAGGCCATGCTGCGCCCTTGAGAGGGGAGAGGCCAGTGCTTGTGGTGAGTGTGTGATCTCTGGGGAGACTGTCATCATGCGTCAGAGTGGAGGGGCCTCAGAGACCCTGTGGTGCTGAGCCCATCAGGATCCAGGGAGCGGACTGAGACCCACAGAGCTCAGGTCTGTGTGTTCTGCATTGTCCCATGGCACAGATGACTTTAGCACTTGCAAAGCAGCATGTAGCTCCTCCAGCCCTATGCTGCCATGCGGGACTGCGCATGGGACCAGATCTCAGGTCTTTGGATTCTGCTTACACTTTCCAGACACTCCTCCCCTCAGTGACTGTGCCACGTCCCCACTCTGCATCTTACTTGCCTCCTCTCTGAGGTTAGGTCTGCGGTCCTGATCCTGACTGGGTGTCATATTTACTTGCTGCACTATTGTAAAACCCCTTGAATCCTGGGCCTCGATCGCCAGAGAGATTCTAGTTCTGTGGGTGGAGGTTGGACCCAGACCTTTGTGTTTTTAAATAACTTTTTATTATGGAAGATTTCAAATACAGAGAAAAGTAGAGCCCACGTACTCATCATATTTAACAGGTATCAACTCGTGGCCACTCCTGTTTCATCTCTTTTCCCATCTTCCTCCCAACCTTTGGACACTGGAGGCCTCTGTGATATCTCTAAAGTACATCCAGGTCGGGGCCCTGCTAAGGATCCACCCAGCTTTTAGACTGAAGGATTCAGATCACCCTGGGTTGAGGCATCCAGGAAATGAGTGAGCCGGGCGGTCTTGCCAGTGGAGGCATCCTCCAGACCAGGAAGTTGCTAGTGCAGAAACCAGGAGGGGCTGGGGACAGCCTGACCCTTCTTGCCCCTCCCTGGCAGGCGTGCTGGGCCTGACCTGGTTCATCAACAAGTTTCGCATCGTGAAGCTGACCCCCAAGGACCAGTTCATCATTGCCTATGGGGGCCTGCGAGGGGCCATCGCCTTCTCCCTGGGCTACCTCCTGGACAAGAAGCACTTCCCCATGTGTGACCTGTTCCTCACTGCCATCATCACCGTCATCTTCTTCACCGTCTTTGTGCAGGTGCTGGACAGGGTGGAACAGCCCTGCCTGGGGACCCCGACTCTGCCAGTGGAAAGAGGAAGCGTGTGACCCAAGAGGGGGTCACGGGTTCTAGTCCCAGCTCCCCCAATGTCCTGCTGCTCAACCTTGGGCAGGCCACTCCCCCTTTCTGGGCCTCAGTTTCCTCAATTGTTAAGGGAGAATTGTGATGACGAGTCACTGCGAAGTGACCAATCAGAATATAAAGTAGCCAGAATGCTGCCCGACTTAGTTAGGAAGAGAAGTAAGTATGGTCAGCAGGCCCGCAGTGCTTTAGAGAAGTGGTTTAATCTCTTAGGATAGTAGTTTGTGCATCTGCAAAATGGGACTAAGTGCAGCACGGGAACCCCCCTCGCTGAGCGGGTAGCAGGAAGTCTGGAGTCAGCCCCAGCTCTGCTGCTGCCTGTGTGACCATGGGAAAGACCCTCCTCCCGTCTCTGGGTCTCACTTCCCCTTCTGTGAAGTGAGGGGGCTGCACTAGATGATCCCAGAGAATCCTTCCAGCCTTTTGGTCAGTGATTTCTATGCATTTGAGTGACTCAAGTTTAGCTGAGAGGCCACCACACCCCAAGTCCCCAAAGAAGCGCACCTTATCTGACCTGTGACCTTTAAATAAGTGAGAAACACTCTGTTCAGGCCTCTATTTTTCTATGATCCCCATCATCTTTCCTGGTCCTAATCCTGGCAAAGCCCTAGGTGGGAAACATCATTAGCTTCTCAGGAGAAAAAAATATAAAGGAAACCTCTGGGAGCTGGACTTATTTTCTGTTCTTTAAAAGGAGGGGAGGCTGCCTCTCTTGCCCTTTTGCTCTGCCTCCGGTCTTCAAGAATATTTTATCACCTTGACCTTGAAGTTTTATATGCTAATGGTTTACCAAGCCCATTTTCAGTGAAGGCAGCATTGAGGTAGGGATCTCCCTGCCTGGGTTTGAATCCAGCTCCACTACTTTTGTGAAACCTTAGGAAGTTTCTTAATCTCTCTGCGCCTTAGTTTCCTCATCTATAAAATGGGGACAGTGAAAGGACCTACCTCTTATGGTCATCGTGGGTATTAAAACACAACTGGCTTTGGCACATGGCAGGTGTGGGGTTTAAGCAGCTGCTGGTGCTATAACTAGGTGCTCCTTGGTCACAGTCCTGTGAGGGAGGCAGAGCACAGGGGATTCTTCCTGTTAGCCAGGCCTGACTTTGCAGAACGTGTCTGTGGTAGAGCCCACACTTAAACCCAGATCCTCTGACCCCTGGCCCAGGCTAGACGACCAGTATATGAGTCATTCTGCTGGGCAGGCTGTCAGACTTCTGGCTGTGTCTTCAGGAAAAAGCAGGCCTTGAGGACCTGCCTATATAGAAGTGTTAGCATGGAAGGTTGAAGGATTGGGGGGGCTTCAGAGCAGAGGGCATCCCAGCATCAGGGGCCCTGGAGGGAGGTGGGAGGCTCTGTAGCCTCCCTGCCAGGGTAGCATAACGGGAGGGCCTGACACCCACCTGCCCCCCCCAGGGCATGACCATTCGGCCCCTGGTCGACCTGTTGGCTGTGAAGAAAAAGCAAGAAACAAAGCGCTCCATCAATGAGGAAATCCACACACAGGTACCGTAAGCCAGGCCCTTGGTTGTAGGAGTCTTGGGAAGCAGTTAGGCCCTGTGTCCATGCCCTCAGTCAGCCTCCCCCTCATCCCCGTACTGGGTAGTCATTAAGCCTCTTGAGGTCACCAGGTCTCATCGCAGGGGGGTGTGGTATGAGCAGCGGGAACCAGAAGAAAGGGCATCATTGCCATCTCTGCCTCGAGTAGAAACCAACCTGTCCCAGACATCAGGCACAGGTGGGTTCAGAGAAGGGGGTTCAGCTGTGTCCCAGTGGCAGAGGGCTTGAGGTGCCACTGGGTTTCGGGATGAGTGAGGTGTAGGCGCCACCTCCTGGCTGCTCTTGGAACTACAGGGTTGGGCTGAGCAGAGCCACTCTAGGTTTGAAGGTCGGGGCGCCCATTCAGAAGTCTTGGTAGGGAAGGAGCCCAGTAGTGAGGCTTAACCTGGCCTTGGGCCCATTTCAGTTCCTGGACCACCTTCTGACAGGCATCGAGGACATCTGTGGCCACTACGGCCACCACCACTGGAAGGACAAGTAGGTGGCAGACCTGGTGGGCAGGAGGGTGGAATGGGACAGGTAAGGGTCTCCCGGGGCCTGGGTGTCTCCCCATCCCCAGGAGCTGGCTCCATTCATCTCCCTCCTCCCTCCAGGCTCAACCGCTTTAATAAGAAGTACGTGAAGAAGTGTCTGATAGCCGGCGAGCGCTCCAAGGAGCCCCAGCTCATCGCTTTCTACCACAAGATGGAGATGAAGCAGGCGATCGAGCTGGTGGAGAGTGGCGGCATGGGCAAGATCCCCTCAGCTGTCTCTACCGTTTCCATGCAGTGAGTGCTAATGGCCCAGCAGCCGCTCCTGCCCCACACACCAAGCCCTCCACGCCAGCCTGGAACAGGCCACAGGGTGGGGGCAGGGGTGTGGGACAGGGAGCAAGGCCGCTTTGTCATCTTGTCAAGGCCAGAGGGGGAGCTGCAGGGTCACACTGAGGACCTGAGGCTTTGCCCACTCACCTGGGCCAACCCCAGGATGACCTTCTGGCTCAGTCCAGCAGGCTCTGAAGTCACAGGAATTTTCTTGGGGACCTAACCTGTACCATGTTGTCCTAGGAACATTCACCCCAAGTCCCTGCCTGCTGAGCGCATCCTGCCAGCACTCTCCAAGGACAAGGAAGAGGAGATCCGCAAAATCCTGAGGAACAACCTGCAGAAGACCAGGCAGCGGGTGAGGCCCCCCCGCTGCCCGGCCCCCCAGCAGAGGGACCCCCCTGCCACCTGTCTGCTCCAGTTCTGCCCCACACATGCCCAGCTTCCCCAGCCCCTCCAAGCCCTTCCAGGGCCTGCCCTGCCTGACAGCTGTTTCTCCCACAGCTGCGATCTTACAACAGGCACACGCTGGTGGCGGACCCCTACGAGGAGGCCTGGAACCAGATGCTCCTCCGCAGACAGAAGGCCCGGCAGCTGGAGCAGAAGGTGTGCTTGGGACTGGAGCTGTTCCTTCTTGTCTCTGGGAATCTGGGTTCTTCTTATTCCCATACCCCCATCACCAAGTCCTTTTGAAGGCAGACCACTCTGATATGTTCTTTTGGCCTCTTCCACCCGTTTGGAAGGCTGAGCCCCAGGACAAGTTCCAGAAAGCCTTCTCCTCCTCCTCACTCAGAGCAGTGAAAAGGCCGGGCCCCTCATCATATCCTCAGGCATCTTTGCTAGAAGAGTCTCCATGGGCCCTAACCCATTTTCTTGTTAGAAAACTACAGCCCAGGGGAAAAGAGAGCAGCCCAAAATCAGGAAGCAAGGCACACATGCATTCTTTCACTTGTTCAGGAGACATTTGTTGAGTGGTCTCTAAGTGCCAAGCAGCAGAGTCACCTCTGTGGATTCTGGGGTGAATCAGCTCAGTCCTCCCTTCCAGAGCTTCTCGTGCAGTGGTCCATGCAGGGCAGGAAGTGCAAGGGGCCCCGACCCCCCTTGAACAGGGAGGGGGCTGGGGTGAGCTTCGGAATCAGAGCCCGGGTGAAGGGAGTGTGGGCAGAGGAAGGGCCGGGCAGAAGGAAGAACGTGTGTATAAGCTCCCAGTCACAGAATGTGGCCCCTTCTAGAAACTGAGACGGCTCAGCTTTCAAGGAAGCTTGTCGATGGCGTAAGGGTTTAGGTTTTATTCTACAGGCATGGAGAGCCAGGAAGGGCTCTAAGTAAGGGAGTGACCTGGGAAGGTGTCCCAGACTAGGGTGGTGACAGGAGGAGGTAGAAAGGAGTGGATAGATTCAAGGGACATTTAGGAGGTGGAACCAGCAAGACTTGGTCACCAGTTTGAGGTGGGGCCAAGAGAAGCTGAAAAGGAGTCAGGGGTCAGCCTTCTGATTGGGGCAGTTGGGAGTGGTGGCTGTGACAGAGGACGCTGAGGAACGAACAAGGTTATGAAGGAAGGTAAGAAACTGAGTTCAGTTTTGACATGTTGCATTGAGATACCTGGGGGCCCTCCAAGGCCCAGGTGTCCGCTCCTGAGTTGGCTTCATAGCCTGGACCTCAGGGGCAGGTGTGGGCTGGAGCTAGAGGCTGGGGCCGTGTCACTGTGGGAGAGGCGGGGCAGCACGGGAGTGTTCAGGGCCTCCCAGGAGATCGCATGGCCTGAGGAGAGCTGGGCCAAGCCTTCAGGGATCCCTGAAGTGCCAGCATGACACAGCCAGATGAAGGGCCTAAGGAGGAACCGCCAAGAGACAGGAAGCACCCCAAACACGCCTGTGGCCACCAGTCTTGGCTGCCTGAGCTCACACCTGTCTTTTCTCTGTCAGATCAACAACTACCTGACGGTGCCGGCCCACAAGCTGGACTCACCCACCATGTCTCGGGCCCGCATCGGCTCAGGTAAGGCAGGGCACAGGGTCTCTGGTGAGGGGCCTCGCAGCTCAACAATTCGTGCCACCATCTCCTGAAGATGAGGCTCCAACAGGAATGGGCCTCAGGGCCAGCAGGGAGGACAGGCTTCTCCCTCACTGACCTCCTCCCAAGTCATGATTTCCTCCTACATCAGGCGGAGTTGGGGGGACAGGTGCTCCATGTGGGGCTGATGATGAGTACTGCGAAGGGGGCTGGGTGCCTGGCAGGGAGGCAGGAGGGGGTTCTGCGCCGTCGGGATCTCCCACGTGTGGGGAAGCGAGAGCAGGCCTCTCAGGCCTGGGCACCTGGGGGCGGATGGTGACTCAGGAAGGAGCCTTAATTCTTGGTCTGAGGAGGAACACCCATGGGAGCCCATGGTTGAGGAGAGGAACACAGTCCTACCTTTGAGACCCCAGCCTGAGGGAGAGAGAACCTACCTGATCAAGGCTCATAAAGGCCCACGTGGAGTCATTCTGAAACGTATCAGGACTGCTGCACTCCCAGGGAGGTTCTGTGGGCATTGCTGGCACGGGCTAAGGCGGGGCACATGCTGGGCGAGGGTCAGGGCAGAAGCAAACTTGTGCCTTCCTCTTGTTCCCCAGACCCGCTGGCCTATGAGCCGAAAGCCGACTTGCCTGTTATCACCATCGACCCAGCCTCCCCGCAGTCGCCCGAGTCTGTGGACCTGGTGAATGAGGAGCTGAAGGGCAAGGTCCTTGGGCTGAACCGGGACCCCAGGGTGGCCGAGGACGACGAGGACGATGACGGGGGCATTATGATACGGACCAAGGAGCCCTCTTCCCCAGGCACCGACGATGTCTTCACCCCTGGGCCAAGTGACAGCCCCAGCTCCCAGAGGATACAGCGCTGCCTCAGTGACCCAGGCCCCCACCCTGAGCCTGGGGAGGGAGAGCCCTTCATCCCCAAGGGGCAGTAGCACCAGAGCCAGTGGGCAGTACCTGTCCCACCACAGACTCTCCCGCCAGAGCAGGGGCTGCTGGGAGCTGGGGGCTCCCCTCGTCCTTCCTGACCTGGACGGCCCTCCCCCCACTGCATGGCAGCTGGGCCACAGCCCCACCACAGCACGGCTCCCCCTGCCTCCCGGGAAGCGCCTCCCCGCCCGCCAGCACTGCCTCACCATCCACTGGGCAGAACTGCTGGGCCACGAGGCAGACCCTGCCTCTTCCCCGTCCGAGCTCTCTCCCATATCCAGCGGAGGGGACCTTGGAGGCTCCCCTCATCCTCTGTCACCCTCCTCATTCAAACCAATGTTAGTTTCACACCAAAGACCCTGTGGCTCAGCCTTGATCCCACCTGGGAAGGAAAGGAGCCGAGTCCTCTCCTGGCCTAGGCCAGGCCCTCCCTGAACAGGGAGAGACTAGGGGCAGCAGGCATCCGGCTGGGGAGGGATCGGTGACCCGCGGCAGTCCCACCCTCCTGCCAGCTCTGTCACCCTGGCCAGCTACCCTGACTTGTCTGTCCTTAGAGCTGCAGGCTGAGAGCATCTCTGAGCTTCTCTGTCTGGAACTGGGGTGCTTTGGACAGTGATGTGACTCAGCTTTCTAAACTCCAACAGGGACCACTGGGCCCTCCAGGGGCTGCTGTCAGGGTAGGGACCGTCAGGAGCTCCAGAAAGTCTGCCTTTTTATCTGTTTTGTTTGTTCACACTTCCATATATGATCTATTTGCACAGAGGCCACTTCTGTTTTTAAAACATGTTGAAAATCCCTGGCTGAATGAAGCTCAGGCCCTCCTGCTCCAGAGAATTACCCTCTTCACTGGGGCCTGTCTGCCCAACACTCTCCCCTAAATCAGTTGTCTGCCTCCTGGGCTCGTAACTGTAGCCCCAAGGCTCTGATTTCATAAGTGACCCCCCCAACCCTAATCACAGTTCTTTCTAACTCACAGATGCTGGGCCTCCTGGTCTTTGCTCTTGGGCCTGACCCTCATTTCCTGCTGACCTGTCCTTTCTCTCATTCCCCTCGTTGGCCCCAGGAACCTCTCCCTCTGTGTGTACTGCACCCAGCTTGCGGTAGGGCCCAGTCCCCAGAAGAGAGGGCCTCCCCTGGGCATCTCCCACCTGGCCAGAGCCGATGGGTTGACAGAGTTCTGGGCTCCCAGAGGCCTTTGTTCCCCGGTACACACTCCCACCCCCACTGCCACCATGGCCGGGCACAGGCCAGGACTATTGGTGTCTGTCCTTCCTCCTAGGGCACTCCCTTCCCCAGGATTGTGCAATAGCAAAGTGTCCCTCTTCCCAGTGGACTGGGCAGTGGGTACTCATCTGTCCCCCCTCCTCTCCATGCAAGTGCTGTTTTGGGCAGGAGTCACCATGCAAGGGTGACGTTGACGACCATGTTCAAAGCCACCACAGCTGCTGCTGCTCTGCTGCCTATACAGAAAAATCCGAATCTTTTTCATATTCTAATAAATCCATGTGAGTTTTTGATAGAGTCAAGGGCTTCTTCCTGGGGACCAGGGGCTTTGGGGAGTAGGGCGGCCGGGGGGCCTGAAGGACTTGGCTTGATAGCTGGCACAGAGAAACGCTTCACCATGTCAGCGTCTGGCGTTATTACAGGCACTGGGGATACAGCTGTGAGCAAAGCAAGACGCTTCCTGCCTTCAGGTGCCTTCAGCCTCTGGGGAAATGCAGCATTAATCAAACATTCATACAGACCAGGAAAAACCCAGTATGTTTGTGAATGATGGCAAATAGGCAGCGGTGGGATGGGGATGACAAGGACGACTCTCCTAAGTGACACCCTAGGAGAGGACTAGAGAATGAGCTGAGGTTAACCAGGCGAAGGTGCCAGAAAATTCTCGAATATTCTCATTGGGAGTCGCACAGCAAACACCTGGGATTTGAGAAAAGACCTGTGTGGCTGGGTCAGAGAGTGATGGGAGGCGAAGATGGGGCCTTGCAGCCCGTGGTTAAGATTTTGGTTTATACTAAAGACAGTTGAAAGGTTCTCACCTGTAAAATGGGGACAGTAACTCCTGGATGAAATGTGCTCAGGTGCGTAGTGGGCTCAGCACCGTGCTGGTGCCCGGTGAGGTTGGATCCCTGCACTTCTGGGAGTTGGCCACCAGAGGGCAGTGGGGCCTTGGCATGCGGGGGGCACGCACGCTTGGAACCCTGGGCTGTCCAGGAAAGAAAGCATCTTTTTTGTCTATCCTGGGAGCTGTGTACAGGGCTGATTTGACTCACAAAATCTGAACTGTTCAGTGCCAAAAGGACCATAGACAGGAACCACACCATCCATTTCTGTATTGGTGTCCCAACAAGAGTGGGTGGTACAAAGGGATAGTGGAGAGCCTTTGACTAGGGGAATTTTTTCAGAGGTTCGGGTGGCATTAAAGGAACCTGCCAGGGATGGGACCCTGGAAGCTCACACTATAGGGATCTGTTGCAACTCCTAGACCTAAACGGCCAGAGGTGAGAGCTGCAGCCAAGGGGAACAGAATACCGCAGCTGCCAAGGGAAAAAATGGTCTGATTCTGCTGGTGCCTCTGCTTGGCCGACCCAGCTGAAAGCCAGAAGGAAACACCTGAGTGACTTCACTGAGTTCAGTCCACAAGGGTCAGTGTTCCAGTGAGCAAAGTAAGGAGAGAGTGGACTTAGAGGGGAGACAGGATATCTGAGCCAAGTAATTCCTTCTGCCCCCCACCAACCACCCTTGTCTCTCCTATGAAAAACTCATGTCCCTCTTGCTTAATGGTTACAGAATTTTAGTTCTGGATGATGAAAAAGTTTTAGAAATAGATTGTGCTGTACTAAATGCCATGGTTTGCTTTAAAATGGTTCATTCTGTGTTACATAAATTTCGCTTCAATTTTTTTAATTGGAAGGGAAACAAAAGCCCTTTGCCGTTGGGGGAGACAGTCTTATTATCAACCACCAAATCCTTTGTCATACTCACCATATCCTTGTCATCCTTCACTCACACTTACCTGGAGCCTACTTAAAACGTTAATCGTCACTAAGATCTTTCAATAAGACAGCAGAGGGGAATAACGAAAACTGCCACACGTCCCCCACCTTCTGTAGCTGGTCATAAGGCCTAAATCAGCCATCATGCACCCTCCCTCCACCCCCTGCCACATTCCTCTCTCCAGCTGCCAGCACTTTGGCTGATTGGATTCTGTTCCTATGAGGTGCCCCAAGCCTTTATTCCTATGCTACGCGGGTTCTTACTGGTCTTAGGTTTGATGGGTTGCTGAGTTTCCCGCTGACCGTCATTACCGGACATGAGAGATCTAAGAGGCACCCAGTAAATCTTGGATTCCGGACATAATCTTCCTGCCTGCCCTCCATTTTCCTTCTGGTCATCAAATTAGTCACCCTACCTGGTGTGGTTGACCCCCTTTCTACCTTTTGGTTAAGCAACATACAAAGCTCCAAGTGACTAGTGAAAAGATCTTCCAATTTAAAGGAGCCATGTCTGTGTTCGCTGGAGGAAGTATTCCTCCTCCGGGCACCAAGGACTCCAGACCTCCTGAACGTAAAGTTGAGGGAAAGCAAACATTTCTCCAGTAGGTTCTTTGGGATAACAAAAGAGCTACTCTCATCTCTACCCCTGGGTCCCTGGGCCTCTGCATTACGGCTGTGAGAGAAGTGGAGCCATATATCAGGCCACTGATTTTAAAGCATATACTGCTTCCTACTCATCCATAACCTAACTGCAGGGTGGTGTCCGCCAGCTGGTGCCGTAATGCTGTTCTATCCAGTCAACTGCTCCAAGTGACAGGGCACACGGCAAGTTCAGTGCATCCATGGGCAAAACCATTGCTGCACATTGCTGAAGACAGGCACCGTGTAGGATGGCATAGTGATGTATCAGGCATTCTGGAAAGCCCAGAAATGATGGTGCTGGCAGAGCACTGCAGGTAGGAAGGGCAAGGCCATATCAGGAATGCACGTTTTTACCATGAGGTAATAAATAACTGTCCCCTTCATGAAAGAAAGGGTCAGCATAATAAACCCACCAATCGTTGGTCCCCTAGAGCAGTGGTTCTCAAATTTTTCATCTCAGGAGTCTTTTACACTCTCAGAAGTTAGAAAAGGTATTTGTTTATGTGGGTTATACCTATTTCATTGGAATAAAAGCTTTTTAATTTAATAAATTTAAATAATTATTTAAAAATAATAAATCCATTACATGTTAATAAGAATATAACATTTTTAATGAAAAGATTTTTCAAAACGAATTGTGAGAAGAGTGGCATTATTTGACATTTTGCAAATCTCTTTAGTCTGGCTTAATAGATTCTCAGATCTGCTTCGGTATTCAGTCTGTAGCTACGTCACGTAGCCTCTGGAAAATTCCACTGTACACTCATGAAAGAATGACAGTGAAAAAGGCAAAGAATGTCTTGGTATTAGTACAAAAGTATATTTGATGTCACGGAATATCTGAAAGAAGCTTGGGTACCCCCCACCTCCACCAAGGGTTCCCAGTCCTTACTTTGAGAAACATTACTCCAGGGACTGGTGCCAGTTCAGCTTGGTCTTTGCCGCCGGGAGCTTGGGCAGGTACTCAGCAATGCCTCATTTGGTGAGGGAATAGTGTTAAGCCTATGTGGATTAGTTATCTATGGCTGCTGTACTACATTGCTAGAAACTTTGTGGTCTAAAACAACACAAATTTATTATCTTACAGTTCTGGAGGTCGGAAGCCTGAAATTAGTCTCACAGGGCTAAAATCAAGGTGTTGGCCAGGCTGCGTTCCTCTCTGGAGTCTCTAGAGGAGACCCTGTTTTCCCTGTCTTTTCGGGCCTCCAGAGGCTGCCTGCATCCCTCGGCTTTTGCCCTCCTTCCATCTTCAAAATCTGTCATGGCAGGTTGAGGCTTTTTCACATCACAGGACTCTGACACTGGCTCTGCCTCTGACTATTATATTAAAGACCCTTGTGTTCACATTGGGCCCACCCAGATAATTCAAGGTAACTCCCTATTTTTAAGGTCAGCTGATTAGCGACCTTAATTCTATTTGCTACCTTAATTTATATTTTGTCATATAAACCATATTTATAGGTTCCCAGGATCAGGACATGGATATCTTTGGAAGGTCATTATTCTGCCTACCACGCTATGAATAGCCTCTATCCCTGCCAGTATGGCCACTTGGTATGTGGGCCCATTGAGCAGGAACCAGAGGAGCTGGGGAAAGAAGTTGGCATCTACAGAATGGGTCACCTTGTCCACCTGATTATCGAGAGCCTCCTTCACGATAGATGCCCTTTCGGGGCATTTGTGCAGATTAAAAATAGCTTCACCATCTGCGCCTGTTTCAAGCAATCTATCCGTATATCTCTTCCTTAGACGTCCTCTTCACCTGTCTTGGCATTTGCAAGTCCCTGACACACCAGCCAACTTGTTAGCCACTGCTTACGAGTCGGAGTAGATCTGTACCTCAGGTCATCTCTTCTTCCATGCAGAATGAACAGTCCATATAACCAGAAGTTCTGCCCGATTGAGAGAATATCGCTTCATCACTGTTTCTAAAAAGACGCCTGAGTGTGGCTTTAATGCAACAGTTATCCACTTGTGGCTGGTGCTAACACGCCAGGCAGACGCACTTGGAAATCATGTCTGTGCTTTTTCCTCCATGTTAACTGGTCATAGCGACTTCCCCAACTGTGCGTAGAGAGAGAAGCAGTGAAGCAATAAGAGCGGGTACCGCAAGAATTTGAGCCGCCTGCTCATGCAATTTCCTCGTGCCTTCTGGACTTGCTCAGGCCTGATCTCGTATTTACTCTTTAATAAGAGAATGCTACCATGGATGTCCAATTTTATGATTATATGGATCAGATAATAGGCAGTTCTGGTCGCATGGGTCACTTCGTGTCCCACAGCCAGGCATTCAGTCTTTACCACGTCTAGTTGTGAGCCAGGAGCTGTTTTTAAATGGAGATTAGTTATTTGCAAAAGTGGGCACGAATTAATCCAAAACCCTAAGGGTCTGTAATTCTGCTGCGACTCTCCTATTGGAGCTTGTCTATACAGCATCTTTTTCTGCAATAGTCACTTCCAAATCATAAAATTCGTGTGACAAGACAGCTTGCTCTGCAGTCTGGACCTGCTGCAGAGTCTTATGCTACTGCAGACCTTGGTTAAAACTTGCAGTCTAAAAACTTGCAGTTTTCAAAAAAATGGGTAGAACAGCATGGCCAAATGTGGTACCTATTGCCTCAAAACTCCAGAGTTCCATCAAATATTTTGCCTCTTTCTTTGTAGTGGACAGGATAAGGTTCAGCAATTGTCTCTTATTTTAGAAGAGATACCCTGACTTGCCCCAGACCACTGAATATTCCAGAAAGTTCACTAACATAACACACCTCTGAATTTTTGTGGGGTTTTTTACACTTCCTTTGGCATACATATGTTTTACTCAGACCCTAAAGTGTTTGTAATTTCCTACTCGCTGGGCCCAATTGCTATAATGTCGTTTATGTAATGGCCCAGCATAATGTTTTGAACTATATCAAGATGATCAATATCCCTTTGGACAATATTATGACAGAAATCAGGAGACTGGACAAAGCCCTGATGTAATAGATTGAAGACTTACTGCTGTCTGACAAACTATTTCTGATGATCTTTACTCAGTGGAGTAGAAAAGAAAGCATTTGGGGTCAAAGAAGTACCTCAGGCCAAAAGTGGTGTTGACTTATTTTAGTAAAAATGTCATGTCTAGAACCACAGCTGCAATTGGCATCACACCTAACTAACTTCACAGTAATCTGTAGTCATCCTCTAAGACCCACCTGGTTTTTGCACCAGCCAAATAGGTGAGTTAAACAAAGTCTCAATAGGAATGGCCGCCTCTACATAGTTCAGATCTTTGATAGTGGCACTAATTTCTGAAATTCCCTTAGGAATGTGTCATTGCCTTTGGTTTGCTATTTTGGTGATGGTGAAGTTTCAGTTCAGAGTTTTCCATTTGGCCCTTCCACCCCTAAGAGCTCTCACTCCATGAGTCAGGAAGTCAGCTCGGGAGATTCTGACAGTCTGTGGTCCCATTGGATCCACTGGGACTAAGAGCAGATTGAACTTGCCACTCAGTGCAAGGGTGGAAGTTCATTAAGTCTCTAAAGCGGCTCTGAAGGGATCTTTGCTCTCTGGTAGCCACAGGACAGATGTGGCAGAGGACCATGCCCAGACCCTGACTGTCAGAATCCCAGGCTTGCAGAACCAATGACATGAGCAAACCCGCCAAGCCTCTTATGCTAATGGAAAGGAACTAGTTAAGCAGGAACGGGATGCTCAGACATGGAATGGGGACGTTTGGGTAGAATTTTGAACCCCCAACACCCTCCATCTCCCTTGTTGGAGAAGGCAGCACCCTCTACCCTCAGCCTTTCTCAACATAAAAATCTATCAGCACCTGCACTTGGGGCACTTGCCTTCCCGGGGCGCCGACCACCTCTCGCTGCCTCCAGGTCCAGTTATATCTCAGTTCAGCTCAGTCGGAGGCTCTCGATCTGTTTTTTTCTTTGTGTGTTTCCTAGGGCAATCAGATGTAGCATCAGGAGGCTACTTCAGTCTTTATAATCCCTGCTGTCACCATAGTGACTTAGTGCCCTAGGCACTTGTTCTCCCAATATCTTACCCGTCCATTTCTTGCCACCACTAGTCATAAAGTCAGTAACTATGATACCACTGCATACCACTGGTTAACATTGTCCATTACCCTTGTCAAGTAGGCCATTTATGCACTAATCAAGACATGTGAGCAACCCAATCCCTGGTCCCAGAGTCCCACCCAAGGACCTGTTTCCCATGGCTATTCTCGTACGGGTTATGGTACTAGCCAGGGCCCAGGTTGGAAATGGATGGCACACTTAATAGGGTGATCGAAAAGGGTTTGATGAAAGGAGTGTTGCAAAGTGGTGGTCAGAGTTAAAGGAGTCAAGAAAGGCTGGCGAAGCACTTGGGACTAGCAGCGGCGGGAAGCTTCTACCAAGCCGGGAGCAATGGCTGGTGCGAGCTGCAGCCTTGAGACAGGTCATCCTCCATTGCCCAGTGCAGAACGGAGAAAAAAAGTGGGCCTGTAGTGGCAAATGGAGAGCATCTGACACAATGCCCATTCTACAGATAAGGAAACTAAGGCTTAGCTGCCCTCATGCAATTCTGCAAATAGGCCCAGAGCGCCTGTATGTGTGTGTGTGTGTGTGTGTGTGTGTGTGTGTGTGTGTGTGTGTGTGTTGGGGGTGGGGGGAATGTTGGTGTGGAGAGAAGGAAGTACAGAGCCCTGTCCTGGAAGAAATGCCAGGCTGTTGGGGCAGACACCCACACTCAGCTTCATCTCTTTGTCTGTAATATGGATCTCTAATTTCTGCTCACAGCATAAGCTCAGTAAACAGATCGCATGAAAGCCAGGAAAGCAGTTTTCCATCAAGAAATATTTTTTAGGGCCCACTGCGTGCTGTGCTCTGTCCTCAGGGAGAGGTTGGGGGAGGGCGGTGAGAGGGGATATCTGTGGAGAATTGAAACCCATCTCCTTGGCCTCCAGAGTGTCCCAGAAACGGACTTCAGGAAGGAGGACCATGAGAATTCGACCCTGTGACTGGAGTCTCTGAGTCCAGAGTGGAAAGTATGGGCACTGCAGAGAGAAAGGGGGTGGCCTCGGACATGCATCTCTGGAACTGTATCTCCTTCCACATCCCAAAGGAGCCCCTGAAACCACCCTGCATCACGGGAGCAGGAAGGGGAGGTCAGAAGTGGCTCTGAAACTAGGTGGCAGGTGGTCAGGGAATACAGTGTTCTCATGCGGTCCACATCTGCTGACTGGGCCTGCGCCCCAGAGGACATCAACCAGACTCGCCGTTTCAGCAGACCGCCAGCCCCGGGTCCACTGGCTGGCCTTCCAGGCCCACCAGCCAGCCGTCAAGTTCCCCTTTGCCTAGCCTCTTCCACTGGTTCTACATTGCCATAGTGTCTGAGTTTGAACATTAATTAGGTATGCGTTCATTTAAGTTCTGCTCCAGGAACAGACAGTCGCTCTGATCTCGAGAAATGAGCACTGAGACGGAAGAGGGGTGGAGGTGATCAGCTCCTGTTTAACCAGCGGGGCCCTTCTCCAGTCCTGGCCACCACCAGAGCTTCAGCTTTTTAAATTTCTCATCAACCCCAGAGGCTGTGCCAGTTAGCACCCTGCAAATCAGAAATGGGTCTGGTTGGTAAAGATGTGGTTTCAAGATACGTGGACTGTCTAGAGTCTTATACAAACATCCCACTGCCCTTTCCTGAACGGGGTATGAAAATCCAGCCGGTGACAGTGGTTGCCTGTGGGACTTGGGGACTGACTGGAAGCAAGTAAGGGGGAGTTTTTGGAATGATGGAAGTGTCGTATATCTTGATCAGCATGTTATCAACTCACTAAATTGTACACATAGGCTTTATGCCTATTACTATGTATAAATTTTATCTTCATGTTTGTGTGTGCGTGTTTGAAAATCTAGCCACCAGCCCTGGAATTCACATTCTGAATAATTAAAAGTGCCCACAGTGCTGCTGCTCTTGGTGGCTTCTGGGAGCCTGGCCAGTTAACGTCAGCCCAACCCGACAGCTCAAACAGGGTCCCATTCTCCAGCAGTACAACAGTGAAACAGACTGTGGTCTGTTGGGGCAGACGGACAATAAACAAGTGCACACCTCAGTCCATCTGTGCTAAGCGATCTGAAGCGGCCCGCGAGAACACGAGGAGGGACCCCTTTCAGTGCAGTGGTGGACGAAGGGCCTCTGAGAAGGCACTGTTCAAGCTGCAGCTGGAGGAAAACAGGCACCAGCCATGATGAGTCGTGGGGAGACCACTCAGTCAGAGGATGGGCGGGACTGTGACATTTCTGAGAACCTGAGAGAAGGCCTTTTGTGGCTGGAGAGCAAGGGAAAGAGAATCACAGGAGAGGGAAGCTGTGGTCAGATCACACAGACTTAAGGGGGGCGGGGGGTTATTGGAAGTGTTATTCACATGATTGAAGCAGGGTAGTTATATGATCTGGTTTATGCTTTTAAAGGATTGCTTTGGGCCATGTGGAGAATTGGTTGAAAGGGCTGTGGATGGAAGAAGGAAGTAAGGAGATGGGAGCAGTGTTCCAGGTTAAAGTGATGGTGGCCGGGACTAGGGTGCAGATGGTGCTGATATAGACATGTGTAATTTTGAGGTATAATGACAGACCCCGGTGGGCTGCATGTGAAAAGTGAGGAAAAGGCAGGAATTAAGGAAAACTCCAGGTTCTAGGCTCCAGTGATTGATCAGGGGGTGCTGCTGTTCACTCAGAGGCAGAACAGGTTTGGGGAGCAGGAAATCCAGAGCTCCCTCTAGCACACGGTTAGTTTGAGATGCCAGCGAGAGAGCCAAGTGGAACTATCAAGTAAGTCTCTACATAAATGACCTGGAACTTTACCTGGGCTGTAGATAAAATGATATGAGTGTCACAGTATCTAAATGGTGTTAAAAGTCAGAGAACAAGATGAAATAACCTAGGGAGAGAATGTGGCTAGAGAAAAGCCAAGGGACTCGCTAGAGGCCCGAGGAACCACCGACATTTCATGATTAGGTGGAAACTGTGAAAAAAACTGAAGAGGACTGGAGGGAAGCAGAAGGAAAGCCAGGAGACTGTGGTAGCATCAAAACCAGAGACGAGAGTATTTCTGGGAGGAGAAAGTGGGCAGCAGTGTGAAATGCTGCCGTTGGAAGCTAAGCAGGGTCAGGCCTGGTTGGTACTTGGATGGGAGACCACCTAGGAAGATCAGGTGCTGTAGGCATAAATGAATGAATGAATGAATGAATGCTGAGAACATGAGTCTGATGATAACACAAAAGAACCCACTCAATGGAGGAACACGTGAAACACCACTGCAGGGATTGGAGCAGCCAAATCTGGAATGTGGGGAATTCTGACACGGTGACCACATTTCTTCAAAACAATATGTGGCAAGACAAAAACGAGATGGTAGATAGATGATGGTGATGATGGTAGATAGGTGGAAAAATGAGAATTATAGCTTTAACGAAATTTAAGGACTATATCAACCAAATACAATGAACGGTTCTTGTTTAAATCTTGATTGTTCCATAAATGTCTTTTACAGCGGTTTAGTTTGAATCCTTGCAATTATAGGGCTGAGGTCCCCACTTTCTTGCTAACTGTCAGCCGTGGCAGGGGCGGGGGGGCATTCTCAGCTCCTAGCGGCCACCAGCTGTTCTCTGTCCTGTGGCTCTCTTCTGTGTCCAGTCTAATAAACCTTTGCCCACCTCCAGATTGCAAAGCTTTTCTTCTGTTTTCTCCTAGAAGCTTTATGGTTTTCATTTTACATTTAATTTCAGCAACTCCTAGAGTTAGATGTTTTTTCCCCTTCTATAGGAGAGGAAATTGAGGCCACAGATAATCTGAATAACTTGCACATGGGCACACACACATGCCCTTGGTAAGTCATTGTGCTGGGACTGGAATTCAGGCCAGATGCTAGACCCAAACCCTGAAACACCACTACCAACTACTTTCTTTTATTACTATTATTATTATTATTATTTATACCTACAGCACCTGGTCTTCCTAGGTGGTCTCCCATCCAAGTACTGACCAGGCCTGACCCTGCTTAACTTCCGAGATCAGACATCAAGCGTGTTCAGGGTGGCATGGCCATAGACCATGGATCATGGCTCCACTGGGGTGCGAACCCAGGACCTTCTGCGTGTAAAGCAGACATGCTAACTGTTTCACTATGAAACCACGTCCCCAACTACTTTCAAAAGGCACTGTGGAGGAGGGAGGGAACCAGGCCAAACTATTCTCTAGGGCCAGCGGCCTCTGTCCATCTCCATAGGAAGAGAGAGCTGGGCACCAGGGGTTGGAGAAGGAGGAAGGGGAAGCTGGAAGGTGTCGGGGTCACGGGCACCTCTCGAGGAGCTGAGCTTGTCCAACAAGGCTTCCTCTGCCTGTGCTGGTCTTGCCCCCACCACCCTCCACAAGACCCACCAAGGGGCTTTCGATCCTCTTGGCCTTCTGAAGGCAGCTTTTCTCTCTGGCACTACCTATTTCATGTTCCTTGTGCTTTTGGCCAGCACCGCAGCTGGAGGATCCATTCATGACGCAAACCTATGTTCTTGGAGAACAACAACCCTTGGGTGTATTCTCACCTGTGTGGGATGAAAACCCTCCATTTACTTTTACCACCAGGTCTGGAGGAACAAGGAAGTGTCCCAGATGACCTCACCCCACCTGGGCTCTCTCCAGAGTGCTCTCCATCTCTGCTTTGTAGAAACCTCCATTTCCTTTCCAGAGTCAAGGTCAACACCCCAGCCAACACCATAACCCACTTTATTTCTTTTCTCCGTGGCCAGTGATAGTCTCAGCTTCCACTTCAGAGGAATCATTTTTGCATCTCTTGATGGACTGAATCTCACCCTGAGTACTAAGTATGTACTGCTCTAACCTCACCCCACTGGCTCCCAGACCTACATATCTGATCCCAGGAGACATAGCATCATAAGTTGTTACTGGTTCAGAGTGTAGGCCACAATCTGCAGATCAGCAGGTCTCACAGGGTGGTGTCTCTGAGCTCACACCATAACAGCCTGCAGTAGGGCATTCCGAAATGCATTAAGGCCACCTAGTCCTGGGTGATGGGTATGAGGAAAGATCAGTGAACCCCACAGGCACTGTCCTAATGGCATACATCTTCAGCTTTTACAGAAACATGAGCTTCTTGGTGATAGACAATGCCTAACCGTGCCATCAGTAAGTTTATGAGTGGAGGTACAGAGGGAGGATAAGAAAGCAAATCCAACTCTGCAATAGGATCTATTGCAGGTGGATGCAGGATGCAGTTTGTGTAATCAGGCTGGGAAATCATAGGAAAAAATATATCTATATCTATATATCTATATCATATATATCTATATATCTTTATCTCATATATATCTATATCATATATATATATATATATACACATATGTGTGTGTGTGTATGTGTGTGTGTGTGTGTGTGTGTCTCTGTTCCTCGTTCCTGGAACTGAGCTTCTAAGATCATGTAAATTCCTAAGTGATAAGAGCGCTAGAAGCATCTTTTGTTCTATCCAGGTCATTCTGGGTGGGCCCCTGGATGGTTCTTGGATGGGGGCTGGTCACCAGAAAGACCAGACCATGATTAGAAGCCTGGCATTTTCAGCCCCACAACCTCCCATCCTCCAGAGAGGGGAGAGGGGTTAGAAACCGAGCTAATAATTGATCAAGCCTACTGAAGAAGCCTCCTTAAAATCCCAACAGTATGGGATCCGGAGAGCTTCCAGGTGGGCGAACACCTGGGAGGGTGACGCGCTCGAACTCCACGGGGACAGAAGCTTCTGTACTCGGGACCTTCCCAAACCTCGCCCTATGCATCTCTTCATCTGGCTATTCATCCGAATCCTTTATCATATCCTCTAATAAACTGGTAAAGGTAGGTAAGTGTTTCCCTGAGGTCTGTGAGCCTCTCAAACGAATTAATCAAATCCCCCGGGTGGGGGGGGGGGGCGCGGGGTGGAGAGAGTGGAAGGTTATGGGAACTTCTGACTTGCAGCCAAGTCAGGCAGAGTTGTGGGTAACCTGGGGACTTAACTATTTGCGACTGGCATCTGAAGTGGGGGCAGTCTCATGGGACCTGACACTGTCTCCAGGTAGATAGTGTCGGAATCAAGGTAAACTGCAGGACACCCAGCTGGTGTTGTGCAGAATTGCTTGGTGCGGGGGAGAAAAAACACACACTTAATGGCCAGAAGCGTCAGTGCGGAGCGTTCTGTGTGAGTAATAAAGGAGACACACAGGAAAGAAAAACATAGGAGAAAGACACGTAGTGAGGAAGGTCTGAGCTTTTCCCAGCACAGAAGAAGGAAGAACTGTGTAGGTTTTTCCAAAACACAGGCTGTCTCCAGATGCCTGGCTGAGCCTCAAAGGCGGTTTTGGCCACTCGGAGGTGGTGGGTATTTCCATGCTGGAGAGACCAGGCAGAGCCTCCCTCCCGCCTCCACGGCCACTTTGTTCGTGGGCCCATTGATTAGGTTCTTGACCAGCTGTGGCCTATGGGAGACTCTCAGAACCCAGGCCATCGCCATGTAGCCATTTGTCCTCCTCTGGGGAAGCAAATGAAATTAACAAACTGTGACTATTAAGCAAGTTATATCAGAAGATAAATTATACATATTGCGACAAGGGGAAAGAGAACGTTTGCAAAATTCTTATGGAAATCTGTCCTTGTCCTAGAAGGGAAAAAAAAAAATTGCTGGCTGGCTGTTTAACGCTTCTATTAGAAAGCTGAGGCTCTCCATACCTCGGATAAGACAAGAAAGTCGTACTAGGACGTCACCCTTGAAGCTGTCTGAAACAAGTAAGAGTCACACTCGGTGACAACCAGTTCTTTCCCCAGTGAATAACACCCAAATGTTGCTGAGCATTATCTTAGATCAGGATAATGGGGCGAGAAAAAGTCTGTGAATGGTCTGTATCTCTTGTCTTAAAATATAAGTCTCATTACAATTAGAAGTATCAAAGGTAAGGGCCAGCTGAGACCGAGATAATCTTCTTGAATTTTGTCTAGGTCCTAAAAACAAAAAAGAGAAGATGGTGACACCCACAGGCATCCCCTGCTTGTTAAGAGCGACCTTTCGAGGAGTGCCCTTTGGTGGACAGTCACTTGGGACAAGCATTCTCTCAAAGTCTGAGCCCATTGTGAGAATCTAACCGCAAGGCGCCTCCTTGCCACCAGTCCTTCAATCTCCCTCCTTCCAAGGCCCTGCCCGTATGACAAGGCCACCAACCACTGCCCGAAGCTGACACAGGGCCTGACCTCAGGCCACTCTCCTTCCATGCAAAATGGAAACACAGTGCAGTGCTGGAAAGGTTCCTCGTCACTGTCACTGCCGGCAACGGGCAGCAGTGCCACAGCAATCGATTTCTGGCTGGGGCTGGCTGCTTGTGTAGCCATCTGTTAACGGGCTATGGAGAGAGCTCAGAATTGTCTGAGAAATGACCTCGAAGGCTTATCCTGGGTTGCCTGGCAACTAGCAAGCCAACCGATGGCTCCCTGTCCCTGAGAAAGGGGCTGTGCCTGAACCCAACCTCCCATGGGATGAAGGTGAGGTGGGGCACAGGTGCCAAGGCCTCCCAGCCAGCACCTTCCCAAACCGCTGACACTTAAGTTCAGACTGCTTAGCATTCATTACCCACACTCCATCACCCCCAAGGGCGTTCTCATACTCGCCAATGCAAAAGGAGAACATGGGAGGACCAGGGTCTCTCTGCCCCATGGTGTCTCCAACTACAAACAGGGACCCGGTGCCTGCTCACACTCTGCCCATGAGTTCCAGTCTTCACAGAGTGTTGCTGCAAGTGACCCTCAGGCTCTTTGCACAGGCTTGAGTTTTAAATTCTCAAGTAACTGGTCCTAGGGACCTGCGTCTTAGGAGTGGGTGGAGGGAGGGGCAGCTGGAAGCCCAAAAGGGACACCAGGGAGGGAGCAGCATGCTCAGCAGCTCGCCTGGGCTTCAGGACATGTCTGGGCCCAGTCCCTCTCCCACCTGTGCCTTCTCCCCTTAATGACAGATGTCGCTGGGCACACCTGACTTTGTGGTAAGGTCAGACAGCACTCAGCTTGCATCACATGGCTCCCAGGCGCCTCATGTCAAGCTTTCAGTCTCCCCTGAGGCCCAAAGGCTTATGAAAGACATGAGCTGTTTCCCGAAAGGAGAACAGTAGCTTGCAGAAGGAGACACAGCTTTGCACTAAAATCCTGGCTCCTGAGCTGAGATGTGCCTCCTGGGGCTTGTCCCAGGCTCCATAAGGGCATCTCAATATGCCATACACACCTGGGGCCACAAATGAGTCCAGCTTGGAGCAACTGTCAAGTGTGAGGGCAGGAGTGAGGAGGCGGCTGGTCCTCCACAGCACCCAAGACCCCCAGCGACAGAGCTAACTCCTGGGAGAGGGCTGCATAGCACCTGCCTCTGGAGATGGATGCAGCTTAGCTGAGGCCCCAGACCCTGAACCTCTCCCCATAAGCATTTTCCCTCCCCAGAGGCAAAGGCCCCTGAGCTTTACCTGTCTTTAGTTCCACCCAAGGGATCAGAATGGACTCCTAATTTTTTAAAGACAGTACTAGCACAGTACTAGAGGAAACAGAATGACACTCTGGGTTCTCACTTGAGTGTACATCAGAACTCTCTGGGTGGGCAGCTTGTTTAAAATAGAACTCCCCAGGCCCTAACTCTGAATCTAAATCAGCAGAGTCTAAATCAGCGGAGCGGAGGTGGGACTCGAATGTCCATTTTAACCAAGCTCCCCACCCTATGATTCTTGTTCAGGCAGTCTGCCACCTACACTGGTGGAATGCTTCAGGGTCAGGTAAACCTGGGTCCGAATCCAAGTTCTATTTCTGTATTACTTTGGAATCGTCTCGGCTATGAGTGATGGATAGCTAAAATAACAGGAGTCTAAACAAGATAGAAGTTTACTTCTCTCATGTAAATGTCTGGGAATGCAATCCAGGCTAGTATGGTGGTACCACAATCATTAAGGGCATAAAATTTTTCTACTTTCTATCTTGTTGCTCCAAAATCCTCCACATTCAGCTTTTGCTTCATGGTCCAGAACAGCTGCTCCAGCTCCAGCCATCATGGCTCTGTTTAATCTAGCAGAAAAGAAGAAATGGCTGGACATGCTGCAAGGGAAGAGGGAAAACGTAGATATTTCTTTGAGTGTTTATAAATGATGACTTAAGGCATAGAGAGAGCATCTAAAGTAGCTGAAACAGGGAGAGGGTGGTGGAAATGAAAGATAAAATCAGCTAACATCAATTATATACTTACTGCATGCTGGTCGCTATTCTAAACACTTTTACACAACCACAAATTTAATTCTAACGATCCTTGAGGTAGATCCTACCATTCCTTATTTGCCATAATGGGGTCACCCACTCACCCCGAAACCACAGATTAAAAGATTAGCCTTGCTTGTTTACTCCCTGAGTGAATCTGAGCAAGTTTTTTTGCTAGCAAAAGAGAGTGGGAAAACCATACTTAATTCAGACTGGACACAATTTACTTCGCCCCCTGAGAACTGGGTATATTGCCCCCAAAACCTTGACAGAGTTAGGCCTCTGCCATCCAGGAAGGGTACCATGCTGCTCAGATGTCTATAAACCGGGTGTCGGCAGGGGTGGCCCGTGAAAATGAGGTACGTTTTTCTCAAACCACATCTGCACCCTGTGGACATGTTAGGAGTTTTGAGCTCAGGCTTCGTGTTTCTGCCGAATTCTTATGCCTGTGGGTATTTGGAACCTGGAAGTGTAATCGCTGGGCTCTGGCTTTGCAGCGGGGTGGGGGTCTGCTTTTGGCATAGTCTGCTGTTGGCACAAAGTAGATGCTTCATAAATGCTTATTGAATAATAACGATAATAACCATTACGTGCCAGGCACTGTGCTCAGAGACATTTGACACTGACAACTGCCAAGATCTTCGTTTCACCAATGAAGAAAGTGAGACCCACAACAGTAAGGTACTTCCGAGGTCTCACACCTGATAAGTGGCGGAGCTGGGATTTGAAGCCACGAATTTTTAAATGCAATGCTCAGATATCTATAACCCTCAAATAGCCACCCTTCTCCACCCATGTATACATGAAAGTCCCAGGAATCTGGGGTCTAGCCTGATGGTGCCATGGACCAACACCCTCAGAAAGAATGAGTTTTCTTCTGAGCTTCCAAGGATTCAAACAACCGTTGGATACTCCTATCTGGCCCCTGGTTCCTCACCCAGCCCCCATACCCCACCTTAATGATCCTGCACACTACAGAATGGAGGCCATTTTTCCTGTGGAAGAAGGGAAAGGAGGGCGGGCCTCTCACCCACAGGGGCCTTGGAAACAATTTCCAGAAAAGCAGAAGAGCATATAGTTGAGAGCCTGGACTCCAGCCTGCTACTCCTCAGCTTCATGACCTTGGCCAAGCTAGTGAGGATTAAATGAGTTAAAACATGTCACAGAAAACATGGAGAAAGGGACTGGCAGGCTGTCAACAATCTGCAAGTTTCAGCCATCATTGTGACTATTTTGGCTAAAGCTGGTAGCAGTAGAGGCCAACCACCCCGGAAAAGGCTGAGAACTGGGCCCTTTTCTTTTTTATATACATAATAAAATTAGTTTTAAAATAACAAGTATACGTAGTTAAGTAGAAGAAAATACAAAAATTCAGATTAAAAAAAATTACCAACAATCCTACTCTCCAAAGATCATCTTTCTATACTATTTAATTAATAGCATAGTGATTTGGGGCTCGCTCTTTCTTTCTTTCTTTCTTTCTTTCTTTCTTTCTTTCTTTCTTTCTTTCTTTCTTTTCTTTCTTTCCTTCCTTCCTTCCTTCCTTCCTTCCTTCCTTCCTTCCTTCCTTCCTTCCTTCCTTTCTTTCTTTCTTTCTTTCTTTCTTTCTTTCTTTCTTTCTTTCTTTCTGCCAGAGGGTGACTGAGATTTGTGGTTCTCCTGCCCCTGTCAGCATCTGAGTCACCCAGTCACCCAAGCCTCTGTGTTTGCTCATGGGGGTGATGTCTCAGAGACAAGTGAAAAAGGCTGAAGAACAGGCCATGCAAGTGTGTCTGGCTTGTCCCCAACCACCCAGAGAATTTTATGAGCAAAGCATTTTAGTGACTTTTAAAAGGCAAATCAGAGCTGCCAATTCCGGCTTAAACCCTTTCAACAGTTTTCCATTGCCCTAAAATGGCCAAGATCCCCACCTGGATGCCACACGTGATGGCCTGCGCCTGAATCCTGGCCTCCATACATTAGCTGTGTGACTTTGTTGTTTTTTTTTTTTTTTAATTATTATTTATGCCTACAGCACCTGGTCTCCTAAGTGGTCTCCCATCCAAGTACTGACCAGGCCCAACCCTGCTTAACTTCTGAGATCAGAAGTCGGGCATCAGGCTTGTTCGGGGTGGCATGGCTGTAGACCATGGACCGTGGCTCCCCTGGGCGCGCACCCAGGACCTTCTGCGTGTAAAGCAGATGTGCTAACCACTACACAATGGAACCACGTCCAAGCTGTGTGACTTTGGAAAATTTATTTAAACTTTTCTGTGCCTCATTTTTCTTGTTTATGAAATGGGAACAATAGAACCTACATCATAGTACTGATATAAGGGTGAAATATGCTAACCGAAGTGCTTAGAACAGCACCTGGCATGCGGAAACCCCTTGGGAAATGTTAGTAGCTATTATTACTATTATTTTGTCCCCCATTTCCCTTTGCCCTCTCTCCTAAAACAAACACCCTAGCAGCCCCACTGTGAACCCCTACTTACAACCCCTCTGCTACATGGCCTCTGACGGCGTCCAAAGGCAAAATGACAAGGCAAGGCTTCCTTGTTATGTGAGGAGGTGGGGATGGGGAGGGAGGGCCTTTCAAGAAACCCCTCCTGCCTCATTGACCACATGTGCCCCTAAATGACTAACCGCAGAGAGGAAATGGAACACCCTAGTTCTACAACACCTGGAGAAATCAGGGTTCTGTTAGCTTTGACCAGTGGTTGTTGAATTCCAGGTGCATCAGAATCACCTGGAGCGTTTGTGAAAACAAAACTCCCATTTCTGGGCCCCACCCCTTAGGCTTGGTTAGGTAGGTCTGCGGTGGCGTCAAGAATTTGTATCATCACAAGTTTCCAGATGCTGCTGATGGGTCTGGTCCAGGGACCACACTTTGAGAATCCTGGCAGGGAAGGGGGATACATGTCTGTTCCAAATGCAACGCAGTCGCTGACTGCCATCCCTGCCCCTGGAGGCAGAGACGCGGTGTGTGCGAACCCCAGTGTGATCGCAGCCATGCGAAGTCCTCCTCCAGCTCTCTGCCAGTTCTCAGGGCTTATGTTCTCATGGCCTCTGTCCTGTTCTGATTTCTTGCAGCTGTTGCCTTTTTTTTCTGACCTGGAATTGACCCAAATGAGGGACGAGGGATGGAGAACATTTTCCCCTGTTCCCAGAGCAACCGCGGGTACAGAGTGTTGTGTGAGCGGGACCTTTACTGAAGACACAGCGGCACTGGAAAGTAGCACAAGGGACATGCCTAGTCTCAAAAGCCCCGATGCCACCCCGACAGGGGAATTCTCACGTTCTCACTGCCCTTCACTCTTCGGCCCAGCCATCTCCTCTCCCTCCCTCCATTTCTTCTCCTGCACAGCTACCCCGCCCCCCCTCTTTCCCCAGCAACCAGAACAACACAGCTGCCTCCACCCCCTCCCCCACACCCCAGCTCTGGCCCTGGCTGTGGCCAAACCCTTGAACAGAGGGCCCAGGGCAGGAGAGTCATGGAAATGCAGGTCTGTGGAACCTATGAGAGAGGCTGGACCCCAGCTGGAAAATAGGCTCAGATGCTCCTCTGAGCAAACCCCAAGGCCTCAGGGGGACAGCCAAGGCCTGGGGCTGGATGCTTCCAAACACCCACATTCCTGGGAGGTTGTGTGGGGACACAGGGGCTCTGGCAGGACTCGGTCTCCTTGTGAGCTGGAGTGGGGATTTGGCTTTGGTTCTGAGCTATCACTGTCCTGAGATGATTCTAGGAACGTTAGTGGGGGTCCTGGGACTTCTGCAAAAGCAGGGTAGGGGGTCCCTTTCCTCTTCTCTCTCCTTCAGCTCTCAATGCTGCTCACAACAGGCTTCTAAAAGGAATCCCCGAGGATTTTGAGACTCAGAACCTGCTGGCCGGGTGGTGTAATCCCTGAAGGGGTCCAGAGATACCAGTTTTGGGGACACAGGTTTAGAAAACTCCGGGAAGACGATATCTTTTTAACGCAGTTTGACTGTACCTCCTCTCTTTCTGGAAAGGTGGCCATGTCCTTCACTGTGAACTGAGGGTGCTTGGAGAGACCTCAACAGGGGGAGGACACTCTTGGCTGTCAGCTTATTCTAAAACTTGAATTTCCAGTGCACCTGGAGGAGTCCAGAGGGAGGTGTCGGTATATTTTTCTTATACTCCCTATTCTGTACTTTACATCCTTGTGACTATTTTGTAACCATCAATTTGTATTTCTTAAACCCTTCACTTTTTCACCCAGCTCCATCAAGCCCCCTCCTATGAGGCAATTACCAGTTTGTTCTTTGTATCAATGAGTCTGTTTCTGTTTTGTCTCTTCATTTATTTTGTTATTTAGAGTCCCCATATAAGTAAGATCATTGGTATTTGTCCGACTTATTCCTCTCAGTATAACACTCTCTAGATCCATTCCTGTTGTCCTTAGGGGCATTGGTATTTATAACCACAGCTTCCTTTCTCAGAAGAGTAAACCCTGCTTTGTTAAATAAAAGGCCCTTTTGTTCTGAGGTCCCTTATTGGATTTGGCCCAGCAAAGGCAGCCTGATAGCGGGTTTGGGAGGAGGGGCTGGGAAGAGCCAAATTACTCAAAGTGTTTGGAGTCGGGAGTGAAAACTGGAAGCCCCTGGGGGCGATGAGGTGGCAGAGGAGTGTAAAGGAAGGAGGGAAGGTGGAAAATGAGCCAGCAGATGGGAGCAGGCAGCCCTGTGTGGGCGGCAAGGAAGGGGTGGGGGCTGGGTGCGGGATGAATGAGGAACGCCTGGCGGCCACAGCTCTGAAGAACAGGAATGTCCCAGTGCCACTTTCAGTTGTGTGCTGAGCTGTGCTATAAACTCCCAGAGACCCACACATCTTCTGTGAAATTCTGCTCACAGAGCAGCCTGATATTCATGGTTTCTTGGGAGAAGAAATGGGCTGCATCCTGCGTTTGAGTCAATTCCAGGGCAGAAATAAAGGGAACAGCTGCTAGAATTCAGCAGAAGCAGGAAACGAGAGACACACAATTGTAAGCCTGAGAAATTGCAGAAGTCTGGTGGAGGGTGAGAGATGGGGTCTGAGCCAACATTATTTCTATGCCTTTGAGCTGGGAAACTCCAGCTAAGCTTGGGTTCTGACATTGCCATCAGGGCAGACATTTGTTCCCTGCTTCCTTGCTAAAAGAAGCCTGTTTTGTTCAGGTGAGAGAGCAAGGTGCTCACCCCCTGGAGGTGGGGAGTGATGACTGGTCAAAGATAATTAATAATATGCATTCCCACTCCCCTCCATTGTGATTGGGTTGGGATAGGCATGTGACTTCTTCCAGACAATGAGACAGAAGGGTAAGTCTGCTGGGGTCTTCTGGATAGAATTTCCCTCTCTAATTAAAGGAGAGAGACAATTTGGGGCGAGCCCTGCCCCAGCTTTCTTTCCTGGGATGCTGTCTGTGACAGAGCCATTGAGAATTAGAGTTAAAAGCATGATTCAGCCTCTGATCAGCTGCGTGATCTTGAGCGAGTTACTTGATCTTTCTGTGAAATGAAAATAATAACGGTACCTTCCTCATAGTGTTGTTGTGAAGATCCAATAAGTGAATATGCCTCAGACAGTTTAGACAGTTCTGGTACACAGCGAACTCTTGATACATGACAGCTGTTATTTTTGTTATCTGTGGATAGGATGCTTGGAGCCACCATAGCCATCTTTCAGCCATAAAGGAGGGACCTCTGACAGAAAATACGTGAAGGCAGAAAGAAGAAAGGACTGTTGATTCAAAATGATCTACCTCAAGACATCTTAGATAACAATAATCGCTTCTCAACCTTTTGGCTAAGATCAAGTGTGAAAATAATAAAACTCCCAACTCTTTAGGCAACTTTTAGGTGAATATTCTGTTACTTGCAGCCTAAAACATCCTAACCAATTGGTACATAAGTGCTTGATGACCAGTATTGATTTACAATGAGAAATAAAATCATCTAGTCTGTAGGACACTCATATTTATTGATGAGAATAGTCACCCTGGAGGTAGACCATGGCATTGACTGACAGTTATTATCAAATACTTAGTTTCTTCTTTCTTTAATAAAAAGAACTGCCACATTTTAGCTAGGCACACGTTGCCCAGCTAGTAACCACATTCTGTCTTCTTTGCAAGCAGGTGAAGCATATGCCCAAGTTCTAGTCAAAGGAATGTAATTCAAAGTGATGTGTGACACCTTCAGTTTTGTCCTTCGAAAGATCGGGCATGCCCTCTCCTCACCCTTCTCTCTTCCTGCTGGCAGGAAGAGAGCAAGAACTGGAGCAGTCGCCTTGGGTCCAGAGATGAACGAGCTATTTTTAGGGTAGACAGAGTTATTCCACCAGCCCTGAACCACCTCCTCTGACCTCTTCTATACAAGAAAAAGAAACAATCTTATTTAAATTGCTGTGTTTTTGGATTACTCCCCTACAGCGGATCTATACGAGGCTACAGAATATTGGGTAGAAATATTGGCACAGAAATACTGTTCTGTGATTATTACTTTGACTCTGTATCAGTTAGCTATTGCTGCATAACAAAACACCCAAAAATTTAGGACTTAGAACAATGATTTATTATTTCTCATGATTCCATGGGTTGGTTGAATTCTCCTGCTGGTTTTCCAGGGCTTGCTTGTGCAGCTGCATTCAGTTGGAGGAATGGCTGAGGGCTAGGTACTGTTGGGACAGTGGGGATGACTGAGCCTCCCTCTCCAGGTCTTTCATCCTCAAGGAAGATAGTCCAAGTTAGGTTTCCTTACATGGCGTTTCCATGAGAGTTCCGAGAGAAGTCCCAAGTGCTTGTCAAGCCTCTGTTTGTGTCACGGTTGCTAAAACTCCACTGGCCAAAGCGAGTCACATGTCCAAGCCAAGAGTCAACATGCAAGGGTGTAGATACCAGGAGGCTTGATTCACTGAGCCATTTGAGTAGCAATCAACCTCACCCGATTATGCCTCATAAATTTTAGAAGCTCATTAAGGATAATTAGAAATCCTAGCACAATGCTCATTAGGCACATCTGCACAGGGATTAGGAACAATTGAAATTCATTGCCTTATTTGGTTATTTATCACACAGCTTCAAAAAAGTGTTTCAGGCTGTGTAGGTAAATATAAAAGATTTTAAAATGATATCATTAACTTTAAAGTAAGTATCGAAGAGAATCAGAACAGAAGGAACACGAAGGTAAGAAAAAAAAAGAAAAGATGGACCAGAATTAGGCTCGGAACAAAAGGTGCGCGTCCCAAGGGGCCATGCTCCTGCTAGGAGGGGAGCATGAGGGTCACCAGAGAGTGCTGGGACAAGAGCAAGGAGATGGTCAGAGGACGGTGGAGGGGACGGGTGTGGGCAAGTGGCCTCCCAGAGAGCACTACCACGCTGCGGGACTCAGGCGAGTGGGGATGTCACTACGGCGCTCCAAGCTGGTGCTTCTCACCCTTTGCTGCGTGTTAGGATCGCCTGTGGAGCGTGTTTAACTAGAACCTGGATATTTAATAAGCTTCCCAGGTGATTCTGAAGTAGCTGGTCTTTGAACCACATTTTGAAGCGAACTTGAAGCGCATAAGCAAGTGCCAGGTTCTGGGCAGGATTTAAGAGGGGGAGGATAAGGAAGAGAAAGCTTCTTGAATAAACAAGTGACTCTCAGAGTTCCAGGAAAATTCTAGCAAGGGAAAAGGGATGCACTATGATCTTGGAGCACCCTAATATTTCAGATACTTTATTTCTGCAAAGAACCATCCTCTTCCCTGAATAGATATATTTTAGTGAGTCTGTCAGCCCTTAGCAATATTACTAGTTCTAGGACGTGCTCCCATCATACACCACCATTGCTGGATGCCACCCCTTCCACAGCTGTTGCTGATTGGACCAGGGCTGAGCATCTGACTCAGATTGAACCAATCAGATTCTCTCTGCCAGGAAATTGAAACAGAGGTAGGGGTCTTTGGTATCAAGTTCATCAACAGCCGTATTCCATAGTGATATCCCACAAATCCCCGCTGTTAATGTCTACAGGATTGTCTGGTCCCTGCCCTTCCCAAATCCTGGCTCTTCCCTCCATCCTGTGACGCAAACCTTCCACTATATTCCACTTCTGGCTGAGTTGGCTTCTGTCCCTGGCTTCCAAAAGCACCTTAACTGCTTCAGGCTGGCAGAGTGATACGAGGTCAGAATTAGTGGGTCTGAGGTTGCCTCTATGGTCCCAAACTGGGCTGTCCCTAAGAAATGGGCACATCTGGTCAGTTTCCTGAGAAAACTATGAGATTTCAAAGGCCGAAGGTGTTGTTGGAAGAGCTGTGGCAGCCTGAAAAACATAGTTTGTGCTGCATCTGGCACTAGCTGCCGAGATGCAGAAAGTGGGAGATGAGCGAGGAGCAGTTAGGGAAGTAGATGGGGCCTGCACTGGCCGTCGTCTTTACCCTTCTTCAGACAGAGCCCACTATGGGATGGGAAAGTTGCTTAAGATAGTGTAAATAGTTTTGGGAGACAGGGAAACCTCAGTGCATGAGGTGTATGTTTCTGAAGACTTACCTGAAAGCTGGTGTGGTAGCCGGCCTCTGAGATGGCCCCCAGAAATCCTCGCCTCTCAGTGGTCAGATCCTTGTGTAGGTTCTCCCCACAAATAGGGCTGACCTGGGTGACCAATAGGATATGGCAGGAGAGATGGCATGTGATTTTCAAGGCTATGCCATAAAAGACATGACTTTGGCCTTGCTCTCCAGGATGGAGAAGCCAGCCACCATGTTGTGAGGACGGACACACAAGCCGCCCTGTGGAGAGGCCCGTGAAGTGAAAAACGAAAGCCGCCTGCCAATCATCAGCACCCACTTCCCCACCACGTGAGTGAGTCCCCGTGGGCACGATGACTGCAATCCTGCCTGACATCTCGACGGACAACCTCAGGCCACCCTGGTTCATTTTTCCTAGCAGAGGAAGAAACCAGAAAAACCGATCTAGACCACAGAGCGGACCCAGTTCCCAGCCGCATAGCCGTCTCCAAACCAGAAGTTCCCGGCAGTTTCTCAGGGCATATCTGAGGAAGTGAAATATTGCCTTCAGAAAACACCCACGGACCAGTTCTAACTCGAATGTCCCAATCGGTTAGGAAAGTAAAGCCCAGGCCATCGGTACAAGCTGCTGCAGAAAGGCGCATCAGGCCGCGTGCTTCCTGCCGGCTCCCTCGCTCGGTTGTGCTAACCGCGTGGGGACTCCTCCCGGCCTGTCTGGGCTTGCCGTTCCCTTCAGCGAAGGGCAGGCCTCTCAGAGTGTATAGGTCTTGTCTTCTCTGCCTTCTAATGTTCCTTGTGCTCTTCACCCCCACCATCCCTACTTCGTTCCCACCGCACCTCGCCGCCTGCTGGCCCACGGTGCTCAGAGACCTTTACCTCCAGGATCCATTTCCCCAGAAGTCCCCCTCTTTTCTCTCAAAGAGTTCTCGTCCGGGAAATTCCTGATGGCCTTGGCGACAGCACTCTGGTGACTTCTGTCTTTCTGGGGAGGAAGAAGGGGCATGGACCCTCGTCCCACCTCATTCTCCAATCCCCATGATGGGAAGAAGGTTTTCTTCCACAGTCTTGGACGCAGAATACAGGGCAGGGCCAAAGAGCCAGGGCAGAATATTCCTGGGAAACCGCTGCCCACTCCCCAGTGGGACAGATGCAGCCTCGGTGGCCTCATGCCACAGCCCCCACCACCACCCTGTGCCTCAGCACAGACCTTACTACCACGATGGCTTTCAGGACCCCGCCCGCCCACCTCCATCCCTGCGGCAGCTGTCCTTACTCCAGAGCAGGGGTCTCAGCTGAGGAGGAAAGCGAGGCCACTCCAGAGGTCCTTATCTGCCCAGCTGGGGTGGGACTGAGTTTGTAGTTATTCCCACTGCATGCTGGAGAGGATTTCATACCTGGAAAGAGCTGGGGAGGTATTGTCTATGCTGTGAGTGTGAGCTTATAGGAAGGCCAGGGGAATGGCGAGGTCTGGGGTGGCATCTCAGCCACCCTTGGGTGTCAGCAATGTCAGGATGCAGCAAAGAGTGATGGAGGCCCGGCCTTCCCGCACACACAGCCAGGATGGCCCCAGAAGAGAAAGTCTGCTTCCTCGCCTGGAAAATTGGAATAATAAGAGTTTAAAGAAAATTATTAAAGAAATGGTTTAATTCAGCCTCTGATGGGGAGGATTTTTCAGAGGGAGCAGACACACTGGTGGGCAGGGCAGGACAGGGCAGGGTAGGGGTGGGGCAGAGCTGAGGGAGACCCCGGGATTGTAGAATTCAACCTCAAAGAGGTAGCTCTGAGTCCTAACAACAAAGCCAGGCTAGCAAAGACAAGGACTGATTTTCTGACACACATCATCTGAGTAGAAATCCTCAGGAACATAATTTGTGGACCTGGCCACATGTTTGTCTAATGAAAAAGTAACTGAATCAGTGACTAATTGGGTGAAATCGCTTGGGAAATGGCCCCGTGAAATTCTGACGGGATATCTGACTCCTAGAGGCCAGCGATGGAGGAAAATGGGGAGCAGCCCTTCAGCTCACAGCCCCAAACTCCCAATGGTGCTGCTGAAATTGGCCTCAGCGCCACCTGCCGATGGCACTGACTCAGGCCAGCCCCTGCCGGAGTTGAAATCCTGTCACCTGGAAGCAGAAGGGGATGACGGAAGGATGGGGCCAGCCTCTCTCCAGATAACCTGCTCCCTCAGGAACAGCTGTTACCTGACTTACTCTGGTCCTTCTGAGGGTCAGTCAAGAAAACATAGCAAAGCCTTAGAAAAGGCAAAAGAGATTCCTGTGTATCCTTTCAGAAGAGGGCTGGGTATCAGGTAGATGTCTTCTGATGATGATCTGATTCTTTAGGGGTGTGTGAGATCCATTACCTCTGATAGACTTTAAAACTCCATAGGGATACAGGTAACATGTCTGAAACAGATAATAAATGATTCCTGCTCACAATCGTGCAAAGGAATTTTATCCAGTGGAGAACAGAAATACCTGAAGTCAAATTTTCATTTGAATTCATTTTAATCTCTTTGTGGTTCCTTGTCAGTTAATGAGCTAAATAAAGTTTTCAACTTGTGTTTCCTTTTTATTTTCATTTGTACGAGGGTCATGATTTTACCTATTTGAAATCATACTTGTGCAGGTTCTTGATCCCAAGGAATCTACAAAGTCTCTCCCACCTTCCTTCCTTTCTTGCTCCCCACCTGTTCAGGTGCACCAGTGACTGCATCCTCTGGGTCCCCACTGTGCCCAGCACAAACTTGGAGGACAAGCTGCCTTGTGTGCTTCCCTGCCAGCCTCTCCCTCCAGACTGCCAGCTCTCGAGGGCAAGGGCCAGGTCCAGTTCTTGCTGGATCTGCAGAGCTTGGCAGATGCTGTTAAATCAATTTATGAATATACTGAATTTGGACCATGCCTCACTGCTGATGAAGGAGCCTGGTATACACAGGCCAGGTGTACATGTGGCCTAACACAGCGGAGGCTCAGATTCCGGCATCTGTGAAATGAGGCTAATGTTTCCTATGAGTAGAAGATACAGATGGGAAGAAGTCTTAAGTAACTGCGCATGTTTTCCAGTCCCTCCTCCCACCCCACCCCCAGGACACTACAAACAGGAATAGGATCATTTCCTCTGGCTCCTCACCCTGCCAGGCCCACAAAAAGTGTTCTGTTAAATCTCCTTGCTTCATTCATGAAAGAAAAGGAGGAATGGGAGATGGCTTGAGGGGCCTAGGGGCGCTTCTTAGGTGGAAAAGAAGTCGGACTTACTTAGCAGAAGCCTTAGGCACCAATATTGGGGGTGGAGGGGGGTGCTGAGGAGAAAGGCAGGGGACTAGGTGCTTGAAAACAGACAAGGAAACCCTAAGAGAAAAACCAAAGGGAGAGAGAGGCTGGAAAAGGCTGGATTTCAAGTAGCTGCAAGTCACTGCCCCAGCCCCAACCCATCCCAAGCCACAAGAGCTCATCTGTTTCTTCTGCCTCTAAATAATCTGTTTCTTCTGCCTCTAAATAGCTTGCTTCATCAGCGAAGTGCTGACTCCCAAATAACTGGGGTTCAGGCGCCACCTAGTGGTCATTTATGAAATTGCCCACTCAGGCTGAGCAGAGCCCAGAGGTCCAAGGGCCCTGGGAGCCAGGCCGACACTCCTCCAACCGTCGTGACCTCCATCCTCTGCATCCTCATCTTCTCCTTTCTGTTTACTGAACACTGACTGTATTCCAGCCTCTGTTATCTGCCCTTTTCACGCCTTTAGCATATCTAATTTTTGGAACAGCCTTAAAAGGCAGGTAATGCTTAATACCAGTTTACAGATGAAGAAACTGAGGCACAGAGAGGTGAAAGAGTTTTCCTAAGGCTTCTCAGCTAGAAGGTGAACCAGAAGAGCTTCTCTCTGTCCAGGAGAGAGAAGGTGGGGCTGTTGGCCCTGCCCCTCAACAGCCGATTGGTCTTGGAGCCTTCCAGCTCTAATTCCAATGTTTTGGTGACAATTCTATTCCGGACCCTACACTGGGCACTGCGATCTCCTGTAATCCTCTGTCTTGGTTAATCTCCACCACAGTGCTGATCATCGTTCATATGGCCTGATTTACTTGTTAAGTATCTATCTTCCACCAAGACTGTGGGCTTCCCAAGAGCAGGGAGCTAGTCTGTTTCCTTCCCTGCTATGTCTCCAGAGCTCAAAATTGGACTCAGAACACAGAACACATGCTCAATAAACATTCATGAATGAACTAATAAATAATGAATGATACGAGATTAAAAAAGCAAACCAGTCCCTGTGCTCGAGGTGCCGACAGCCTAGTGAGGCAGGCAGATCGGTAAAGGGCAGATGTGATTCCTGCCCCCCATCCTCTGCACCCACCTCTCCCCAGGGCTTTGCCAGAGGGAAGCACAGGAGCTTCAGGAGCCCAGAGGAGTCAGCTAACCTGGCACAGGGCCTCAGGGCAGCAGAGCTGAGACCAATAAAGGAAGGAAGGGGAAAGGCACTCAGGTGGAGGCCATAGCATGAGCAAGAGCCTGGAGAGGACCTGCATGGTGGGCACCGTGACCTCCCAGCCTCAAGTTGGAACATAAAGGCAGGGAGAGAGGTCTGCAGGGAATTCATCAAGTGAGCCATAGAAACAAATTTATGCCTCGACTATGCCTCAGATTCCTCATTCATAGACTAGGAATAAGATGAGGACGGAATGAGACACAGGCTGACACACAGCATTGGGTTTCCCGACTACCCAATGCATTTCAGGGGGATGGCCACCAGGGGCCAGTAGCGGGGCCCCAGACTCTACTAGGGAAATGGCCTGAGACTCGGTGCTGGGGACAAGGGATGGGGCAGGGGAGGTGGGGCACGAGGTATACAGTTGGCAGCACCAGGAGACCCCTTGGGGTCAGCATCCAACCTCAAGGAGATAGCAGAGCTTCATCCTACAATGCATGGACTCCAGGTCAAAGAACGGGTGGGCCTCACAAAGACATAGAATAGAGACATAACTAGAAATTCATTCTTTCCTCCAACAAGTGTTTATTAAGCATCTACTGTATTCCAGCTGTTAGAAGCCCTGGGAACGCAGCAGATAGTAAACTAATATAGTGTATGTGTGTGTGTGGGGGGGTATATATAAGGTGTTGAAAAGTTTTACTAGGGAGAAAAAAATAAAGATGGGAAGGGAAATAGGGAATGTGGTAATGGTTTGCCATTTTAAATAGGGTGGTGCTGAACAGCCTCCTGAGAAGGGACCTTTGAACAGAGACCAGAGGATATGGGAGTAAACCACGAGGATTTCTCGGGGAGGAGCATCCCAGGCAAAGGGGAAAGCAAATGCCTGAGGCAAAATTGTGCCTGCTGTGGTTCAAGGAGTAGTGAAGTAGGCGGAGAAGGGGGCTAAGCTGGTGGAGGAGGGAGCCAGATGGAGTAGGGCCTTGGAGGCCACTGGAATGCCCGAATGAGGATGCAGCATGTAGTGACGAAGGTGCTCGACGGGAGAAAAGCACAGAGCTGCTCACCAGGCAACTCTAAACTTGCATCTCATTACCCAGCCACACCTCCCACAGTGCGCTATGAATTAATATTTTCTATAAATCCTGTAATTATCTTGTGAATAGCGCAATTATATCGCATTGTATTTGTGTGTTAAAAGCGTTCATTTGTTAAATGTAAACATTAAAAATATACCATGTATTATGCAGCCCTTTTCGCTTTTTTTATTTAATAAATTGGAAGCTTTAAAATTGGAACAAGAGGGGCTTTTCTTGGCCTCCCAGAGTTCCCTAGGAGCAGGTCTACACTCACAATCACTCTAACCCTTACATACACACACTTAACACTCACCACACCCTCATGTACACACACTCACGCTCACTCACCCAGAACCCAGGGCTGAGTGGTAGAGACCTGTTCACCTGCTGCCTCGGGGAGGCCTGGGGCTGGTCCCTGCAAGGTCTTCCACTACCTCCGCCTCACCTTACCCACACTTGACAAGTTTACAGACGGCATCCTCATCCTCACTACAAAATGGGCGGGGATGAATGTGTCCATTTAACAAATGGATAAACTGAGGCTCTGAGAGGAGCCTGCTCAAAGCACCTGAGGACAGAGCAGAGAGTCTAGAGAAGGCGAGATGGGGATGGGGAAGATTTAAAAGTTTAAAGGTAAGGAGCAGGGCAGGAGAGTGTCAGCGCTAACCCCCTGGTGGATCGTGACCTCAAACAGACCTGGGTTTGAATCCCAGCCCCATCATTTATTTGCCCTGGGTAAATTCCTTGAACTCCCAGAGCCTCAATTTCCAAATCTCTACAATGGGAATAATAATAGCACGCAACTCGTGATTTTGTTATACAGATTAAATGAGGTACCGCGAATGAAACAGATACTGTTATTATTATTATTATTTTCAGTCTTACCAAGTCCTGGGGTTGGGGTGGGGTGGACTGGGATGGGAGGAGGCTGTGCAGATTACATCCTACCCAGTCACAGTCATGCGCTGGTTAGACTTCTGCTGTGTTGCTTCCTTTGCCTGTGTAGACAGCAGTTATTTTACAGTTATCATAGTCCAACCTTCCCATCACCTTTGCTTTACAGTTTCCCAAGTGCTGTCATTGATTCATTCAACACTGACTGAGTGCCTCCTGTATAAACCAGCACATTGCTGGGTCCTGGGTCTCTCTGGTGAATGAAGCAAGCACTGTCCCTGCACACGGAGAGCTGACACCAAGTAATTAATCACACAAGTGAATATATAGTCAGAAATTGGGTTAAGGGCTAGGAGAGAAAAATAGAGGAAGCCCAGAAGAGAGAATCACAAGGGGCCACAATTTAATCTCAACAAACCTCAACAGCGGCGGCCAAGGATAACTCTTATCCTCAACGCCTTGGATGGAGACCTTGATTCCCAGGACAGGGCAGGCTCTTGCCCAAGGGCACCAATGAGGTGGGTTGAAGGACCCAGGAGGCCCACACATCTAGCCGACTCCTCCCACTCAAACTGGTCCAAGGCAAGAACTCTGCCAGAGGATCCCCCCTAGAGTGAGGCCTACAGGAGCTGCCAGGGAAGGGAGTGGGCCTGCTTAGAGTCCTTTGTTCCCTTCACATCTGCTTTGCATCTTCTGAAGAGTGAGGGGCTGGCTCAGGTCCCGGGTTCTGAAGGGCAGAGTGAACCGTTGCCTTCCTGAGGGCACCACCCTGTACTCATGGGTCTACCCCTTAGGCATAGCTGTTCCAAGCTGAGGCTCTAGGGTCCTGGCTGTGAGATGAGAGGAGGGTTCCCCCCAGGGGAGGCTGTGCCAGGCTGACTTGGCAGCATGTCCACCTTGTGGGCAGAGCAGACTGGAGGCTGCACTGGCTCTGAGTTGTTTGTTGAGCTACTGTTCAGTAATAACCCCAGAGCCACCAGTCTGTGGGTTCTGTTTTGCTGCTTGCAAAGCTCTATCTCCTTTGATCCTCACTGAAAACCTAACCAGACAGAAAAGGCACTGGGCATGGAGCCACGAGACCAGAGTTCAAGAGGAAGAAGAGACCACGAGGATTGCTCAGGGGTAGGGGAGCCTGGGCAGGATGGGGTCCCAGAACCAGGGAGCGGAAATGATGTTGTCAGACATCAAGAGGGCAAAAGGGATGGGGACCTAGAGGAGGGGGCCCAGTGAGTGCGGCAGGGCCTGCATGAGGGTGCGGAAGCCTGGGAGGGGCCTCGGGGACAGGCCTGGAGCTTGGTGAAGGTATGAGAATTATAGTCGTAAAGAAGGAGGATGGGGAAAACAAGGCCGGCTGAGGAGGTTCCTCCCTGGGAACTGCTGCCTCAGCCCAAATTCAAGTCAGGCAATAGGAAGGACTCCCTGGCTGGGAAGGGTGGGAGGCCCTGGCCCAGGTGAATCCAAGCATTTCTGTCTCAAGACAAGGGACTGAACACAGTGACTTCTGGAGGCCCCTTTCTAATGGCTGAACAAAAAGAGCAGTCTTCTCTAAACTGAATGAGGAAGGGAGGCGAGCTTCTTAGAACAAGTATGGGCGGGAGTGGGGGGTGGGCGGGGGGGGGGCGGGGAGGAGGAGGGAGCGCTTGCATCAAGGTCAAGAGCTCAGACTTGATTTAAAAAAAAAAAAAAAAAAAATATATATATATATATATATATATATATATATATATATATGCCTACAGCACCTGGTATTCCAAGGTGGTCTCCTATCCAAGTACTAACCAGGCCTGACCCTGCTTAGCTTCTGAGATTAGACAAAATTGGGCACATTTAGGGTGGCATGGCCATAAACTAGGAGCTCAGACTTGAGCTAGGCTCCCTCCCTGTGTTACAATCCCAGTCTCATCACTAACCAACTGTGTAACTAACCTCGAGTAAGCTACTTAACCTCCCTGTGCCTCAGTTTCCTCATCTGTAAAATAGGAGCAATAGTAGTATCTACCTCTTAGGGCTCTTATGAAGTTTTAGTTAATGAATTGAAATGTGTGAAGTGCTCAGAACAAAGTGCCTGGAACAAGGCGAGAATTATATGTGTTAGATAAAAGAAACAAAAGATATTAGTGACTTTCTTTTGAGAGCCTCGTGGGCACTGGGCACTGGGCACTGGGCCAGGTTCTTTATTTACATTACCTCTAATCCCCACATTCCTCTATAAAATAGTTCTTTTAGTTCCCATTTTACAGATAAAGAAATTAAGACCCGGAAACGTGAAGGCGCTTGCCTGCGTCGACCTAGGCTGACTCCCTCAGCCCTCTTTACTACATTATGTTGCTGTTTCTCCATCGCAAAGGCAGGCGGATGGACAACATGGCTTTCCGGAGGCCTATCTTGGACCTTCACACCCACACTCACAGCCAAAGACACTTCCAGTGTGTAAACCACTCTGGGCTGATCAGAGCCTGGGAAGATCTCCCAGTCGTACAGTGTAACTAATAACTCAGAGCCACAACCATCTCATTAAGCAATTACCTCTGGGAGCGCCAAGGCAAAGACATGATCTCACTGGCCATTTTTCACCACGCTGCCGCTGGGCATGGAGGTAATGGCAGTAATCACGGCGGTGGTAGTGGTGACGCTGATGGTGACATCGAGTGACGGAAAAGATGATGGTTCTGTCAGATCTTGATGTTGGCAGAGGAGGTGACAGGGCTGGTAATTGACTGGTGGGAGTTAAGGTGATGGCTAATGATGGTGGGAGGTCCTAGTGTTGACGGAGAGGCGACAGTGGTGGCGATGAGTTGTGCAATAAACCCAGTGGCTGGGCCCTGAGTCTCCACTCCATCCTGCTAGATGGAGAGGTTAAAAAGCCAATAACTGCATTGCCCTCCCTCACAGCCTTTGTATAGGGAACAGGCCATACCTTTTAAATTCATTCTAGAAAGACTGGGAGCGGCTTCTTAAATGCAGCTTCCTGAATTCTGGATTGAAGCTTCAGGGCTGCGTTCTTGAATTCACAGCTCCGGAGGTAGTGGCTTTCTTGGTGGGTCAGTTCTGCATAATTCTAGGAGTCGTTCCTGGAGGCCTGGCTCATTCAACCTCTCCAACAATTGTCCTGCGTTAAATACCTTCCTGCAAAAACACCAAAGGGGTATTTCCGTTTCCTGCTCTGAACCCTGACAAATACAGTTCCATAGCCAAGTTAAAGCTTGAGGTAACAAAAATGGTGATGTGGATGGCAACGGTGTCTGGTGAGGACCATGGGGCTAGTTCGATGGCTGTTTGCTCTTGGGACTGATGGAAGTGGTGATAGCGACAATGTCTGGTGGTGGAGGTAGGCGGTAGCAAGAGGTCTTGGGTGCAAACAATAAAATCCGACTCTGGCTGACTTATGAAGAAAAGGAAGATATTGAGGAGCTCCCCGGACGGATACAAAGCCTGGAGATCCCAGTTCAGATCAATGACAGGAACAAAGGAAGTGACAGCATTGGACAGACCAAGTCCCATTGCAAGACACCTGGGCACAACTGTCACAATCAGATACCACATTGATCACTGCTACCAAAGCCCACCTTTCTGAGCAAATTCTAAACCTTCCTATCTCTGCATCACTTGTTCAAGATTCAAAATCTTGGGCTGAAACATCCACTTGGCCGAGCCCAGGTTATGTGCCCTTGTCCTACTTGCTAGGGAGTGGGAGAACGGGTCTATGGTCCCTCTCGGCTTCAGTAGTAGGCAGTAGGGCCATCAAGATTCACACAGCAGGGCTTTCCCCTAAAGAAAACGGGGTTTGGATGAAGGCCAGCCAAAACGCACAAAAGCTCACTCAGTAGGTCGGTGGAGATGACAGAGTCAAGAGGCTGAGAGGAGATGCTACCTTCCTTGTTAAAACCGGACCAAGATTGGAAGCAGCCAGACCTTTCAACCCTAAGCGAAAGCTCTTCGCGATCACCCAGGACCTTCTGCTGCTACGACCACAGGTGCCCCTGTGGACTTCGGTCCACCTTTCACACTCCGGCCAAGAAACGGGCAGACGGGACACTGCCCCTTCCCTTTATAGCCCAGTGTACAGCGGGAACCTAAGACATTCAAACAAGATGTTATCAGTGGCCCAGGGAGAACAGAGGGGAAAGAGGCACAGACATCTATTAGTTTATTCCATGTCCATTTATCTGGCACCAACCAGGTACCAGACCCAGCAGAGAATGAGGGCCCTGCCCCATGAAGCTTACAATCTAGTGGGGGTGACAGTCAAACCAGTAACACACAAGCAGGTAAGGCAACGGCGGGGCTGGAGACACAAGGAGGATGTGATGGAGGGGGCAGGGGCTGCCCCTTAAGAGGGGAGGTCAGGGAAGGAGTCCGAGCTGGAGCCGGGAAGATGAGCCGCCAGACTTGCGTGCAGAAATTTAAGACAAGTGTGGGCTCCAAGTCCCTGAGACGAGAACAAGCTCGTTGTGCTTGTGGAAGAGAAAAGTGGCCAGTGAAGCTGGAGCATAAGGAGCCGGGGGCCGGACGAGGAGATAAGGTTAAAATCAACCCGGTAAAGGTCACTTCATTCGTCCGTGGGAAGCCGCTAAGGCCTGTCTTTTGATAAGAGGAGGGTCTAGTCCTCAGGCATGAATCAGGAAGGAGAAGGTGGGCGCAGCGCAGACAGGTGTACAGATTCAGTGGTGGTAAGGTGAGGGCTTCTCCCACGCTGGGCTCCTGTGTCCTCCATGAGGTACGAGGCTAGGTCATCACTGCACAGGGGCAGGGGGAGAGTAGCAGGACATGAACTTATTAGGTCACGTAAGTTTTTCAGTGTCCTGGCTGGAGCGATACAGCCCTGAGAAACTCAGGCCCTAATCAGCTCTCTGCTCTTGGGTAGCTCCTGGCAGTTTCTCCAGCGGGCAGAGGCGCTTCTTGACTGACCCTGCCCCAGTTACTGAGAAGAGGCCAGCGGTAGCAACCAAAGCCTCAACCATCATGATAACAATTTCAACTACAGCCACAATCATCATCGCTGTCATTTTCACACCAATAGGCACAAGGAGAAAATAGGACATCCTTGAGGGCACCCTGACACTGTGAGCTAGCAGGAACCCCGTCCCTTCCTGGGCCTGTGGAAAGCAATGGGACAGTCCTGGGTCAGAGCCAGTGGTATGCTGGAGCCCATTCATACCGGCATACAAGCGCCAGTCCCATGAATCTCTTCCCAGCTCAGAATGCAGTGACATCACATGGGTAACTTGAAATCAACCACGGTGGAGGACTTTTGGTAATTTTTCCCAGCTATCCTTGAGGACTGTGAAAGACTCTGATTCCCACCACTTACCTCTCTAAACTCGAGACTGGAGCAGGACCAGCAGAAGGAGCCAGCCAATTATGTGCATAGAGTCCTAAAGGGTAGGATGTGTGGTGGAGGGATGTAGTGGAGATGGGAGGTCACCTCCCTGCAAGACACACCCAGTGGTGGACCTGAGACCTAGGGCATTAGCTCAGGGGCATCGCCTTGACCAAGGCCTCCGCTCCGGCCCGGGAGCCTAAGGCCTGCAGTCCCAGCTGGGCTGCCTGACTCATCCTCCTGAAATCAGAATCCTAGACTGGGTCTGGGAGGGACCGTGCAGCTTCTCCCAGCTCCCTGATCCCAGGATGAGCCCTGACCTTGGTCATGAACTGGGCCTGACCCCGGTGATAAAGCTCTCTACCCAGGCCCAGAGTAAACCCCACCTGGATTCTGGGTCGAGCATTGATCAGGCCACAGAAAACACACCCTCACTGCCATCTGCACCTGACACAGGCCCCAACTCAGCCCTAGAATCACAACAAGCCTGGCCCTTGAGCCCAAAAGGGAGCAAGCCTGGAGCGGGGTTGGTCCAGCCAGCACTGTTCAGTCACTGTACTGGGGCTTGAGCTAATGCCTGGGAAACAAACCTGAAAAACAAAACCAAATTAAACCCTACCACCAGCTCCTCCTTGTTTTGTCGACAGTGTTCCTCTTAGGAAATAAAGCCTAAAGGTTATTAATTCTCTGTTCTAGGGCCCTAACCTCCCCTCCCACGGTCCCTGCTGGGCTCCCTCTTTGATTTGGAAGATTCTTGCCCTAAACCCTTCCTTCTCACTGCCCCCATGTAGCCTCCACAAGGAAAACGAGCTGTGAAGTCCCATGAACTTCATCTGAGAGCCCAGGGGGCAGAGCCCATCACCTAATCTGCCTTATTGGTTGGGGCAAGACCTTTCTCCTCTCTGAGCCTCAGTTTCCCCATCTATACAGTCATGTGCCACTTTATGACAGGGATATGTTCCAAGAAGTGCATCATTAGGTGATTGTGTCATTGTGCGAACATCGTAAGAGTGCACTTACACAAACCTAGCCGGTAGAGCCTACAACACACCTACACTGTACAGTATAGCTTATTACTCTGTAGGGGACGAAAAATCATTTTCCCTCGACCCTTCTGGGTGAGACATCCCTGTAATAAAAGACAGATTGACAGGAGAAAACAAACCAAACTTTAATAACATCTATACCTCCTGTAAACATGGTGAGACCCAGGAAAACTGAGTAACTTGCCAAAATTGTTGAAGCAATCATCTTAAATATCATCTTCAGCTGAAGGCGAAAGATGTTGGGGATGGGGAAATCAGTTATGGGGGGCTCCCAGGAAAAGTACAGGAAATGGGGGTAAGGTTGTTTTGCTGGTTTAAGTTATGGGCTTCTGCATGGATAAGAGTTCCTAGAGATAAGGTCACCCCCTCTTCCTGGTTCAGAGAAGGAGACACCCTTACAAATGGATATTTTTGTTACAAATGCAAATATCTTACAAAGGAAAACCTCTACTTGGTAAGTAGCCTAAAGTAATCCTATGTCACAGAGAGGCACTCTAGGATGACAAATTCTGTTTCCCTACGGCTCCTCAGCCACAAACCTGTATAGCATGTTACTGTACTGAATACTGTAGGCAGTTGTAACACAACAGTATTTGTGTAATGCATTGTGCTACAAAGTCGCCATGGCTACAAAGCTAAGACGCCACCTGGCAACAGGAATTTTTAGCTCCATTATAATCTTATGGGACTAGCATCATATAGGTCCATGGTTGACCCAAACAGCACCCTGTGGCTCATGACTATATAGTGAGAGACTTACCTTCCAGCTCTAAAGTCCAAAGTTAAGGACCCAGATGGAAATTTAGGGCCCCGTGTTCAAGGTTTAGAAGGGTTGTACTTCCTGGATAATTCAGCCTCCTGAGACCCAGGAAACTTTTCCTAAAACATGTGAGGAATATCGGGTTCAAGTCCCAGGGTTCCTCTTAGCTCTAGTACCTTGTGCTAGTGACTTGGCCTCTTTGGGCCTCAGTTTTCTCATTTGTTGAAAGGCAATAACACCAAGGTTGTGAGGATCAAATGAGATGATGGCGAGAAAAGTGCTTTGTAAACTGTAGAGTTTAGACCTCATGGAAGAGGGGTAGTTGTAATTAATCGTTGTTGTTATGGTTTAATGTTTTGCCTTTCGGCAGAGGACCAGGATTGGATCAGTCTGGCCCAGGTTTTTGGTGGGAGACCTCCTCAGAGCCTCCCCAGGACCCACTACCCCTGCCCTGCCCAGAACCAGTTCAGGCCCAACATAAGCCTCCTGCCTGGCCTCCTAGCCTCCGGGCTCGACAAATCTCCCTCACTGGCCACCACGGGATTAGGGCTTTAGAGCTGCACTGTCCGTGGGGATCCTCAGATCTCATCCCTCTTTATACTGGCCTAGACAGGAGAGGGGCTTGCCCCAAGAGGTGCACAACACATTAGCGGCAAAGCTAGACCTCAAACCCAGACCTCTCATTCCTACAAGACTCTACCTTAGCCTCTGAAACGGAGTGCCCTGGAATCCCCAGAGCGGCAATGCCGCAGCTGGTACCCCAAGTCAGCAGGCCCTGGCCAGACCCTCAACTCTAAGAGAGAGAGAGAGAGAGAGAGAGGAACTGTCCAAGGGATACCTCCACAACTGTCATGCCCCACTGGGCTCCTGCCTCCTCCAGGAAGCCTTCCCTGACTGGCACTGGAAGTGAATTCACTCCCACATCCCTCCTTTGACAGAAAACCTGCTTAAAGATGAAAAGTATTTGCCTATCCGCTAACCCCTAGACTGGATTTATTCATGGAAGGAGAAGAGTTGAATTCATCTGGGCTCCCTGCCTCAGGGGCCCAGTCCAGGCCGAGGACAAAGGGAAGGAGGGAAGAATGGGAGAAAAGGCACTAGGAGGGCAGGTGGGGCAAGTGATCAGTGCCCTGGAAATTACTGACCCAAACTGCGGCAGGAGAGAGGGTGGGGCTGGCAGGAGTCCCCCCTCCCCCCCTACACACAGCTGCCCCACCCACTCAGACGTCAATTCCCGCGGCCTCCCTCCCTCCCCCGCGGCTCATTCCCTAGGGCAGGTTCCTCCCGTGGGAACTGCTGTCTCCGCAGCGGACGCCCAGCCACGTGTGTGCCAGGAATGAGGCTGGGCTGCAGGGCGAGCACTTTCCTGGGCAGCTGGGAAACCCCCGACAGGGCTGCCCCTTGCTGAGGCCTAGAGAGTGGGCGGCTAGGGGCGGCGTCTGCACTGGGCCCAGGGAGCTGGACGCATCCTTCTATGGGGTGGTGAGCAGCAGCGGGACGGCACCTGGGAGCGGGTTAGAGATGCAGACTCTCAGGTCCTTCTCCAGACCTGCTGATTTAGAATCTCCGGGTGACTCCTATGCACGTTCCAATTTGAGAAGCCGTATTCTACAAGAATCTGCCTGTGCATTTACAAGTTAAAAAAAAAAAAAAAAAAAAAGACATGTACAAACTTTCAGTTGTAAAATAAATAAGCCTGAGGATGTAACATACAGCATGGTAACCATAGTTAATAATACTGTATTGCATATTTGAAAGTTGCTAAGAAAGTAGATCTTAAAAGTTCTATGTCACAAGAAAAAAAAAATTGTACTCTATACTGATAGACTAGACTTTCTGTGGTAATCATTTTGCAATATATACAAATATCGAATCATGGTATATACCAGAAACTTACATAATGTTACATGTCAGTTATATCTCGATAAAAAAATAAAACCATGAAAAAAGATTACCTTCCTTTTATTTGTTTACATTTCAACATTATCTTGATTTTTTTTTTCAAAATTAAGAGTGTATAAATAGGATATATTATCTATGAATTGCATCTCATTGCAGGGAAGAAGATATTGCACAATATTTCTTATAAAGGAAGGTGGGGTCTGCGGGGGCTAGGAACCTACTGAGAGCACCCCACTCCCGTTTCTAGTTGGCAACATCGGCCCTGAGGAGACACAAATGGGAGCGAGCAGCACGTGGACCCGAGAAGCTTACACTCTAGCAGGGGATGAGACACAGTGAACCTCACTCTTCTCACCCATGAAATGGGCTCAGCCAGCAGTCATTTCCACCTGCCTCCCCACCGCGGCACTGGACAGGCTCAAAGGAGCTTGGGGATGAGGAGGGGCTGTGTGAGCTGCCTTGCACCTGGGGGAAGTGAAGTGCAGGGGTGCCCTGCTCACAGCTCTGCCCTCTGGTGCCTCTCCCTGTTTTCCAGAGTCCAGCCCCGAGCCTCCTGGGTCTCTCCCAGAGCTTCATCCTCCTCTGTGGCTTCATTCTCTCTTCCTCCTTCCTCCCTGCCCCTGTGCAAAACAAACACACACACAAATAAAAACAAAACAAAACAAAACACCCATCTGAGCCTTGCTTAGAAAACTAGCCCTGATTCTAGGGAGAGCAAGCGTGCTTTGAATGCTGACTACATGCCAGGCATCGCTCACACACTGGGTTTTTTATGCTGCCCTGAGATAATGACCCAATGAACAGATGAGGAAACTTAGGCTCAGCAAAGGGGAGTGTCCTGTACTCAGGACACTCTGCCAGTAAGAGGCTGAGATAAAATAGGAATTCAAGCTTTTGGTTCCCACTACACTAGGAATCCTAGGCTGGAAAGCAAGAACCAAGTTTCAGGGACATTGAGAGGACTCCCCACGTTCCCCATTCAAAGTTCCATGTCAGAAACCTGGCTATGGCCACACTGCACCATTCCCTGCAAGATCTGGTTCTAGAATAGTGCTCAAGTATCCCTGTACTCATTCCATGAATATTTATTGAGCTCTGAATAATTGTCAACACAGTTCCAGGAGGTAGGACACACAGAAAACAAGAACAGACAAAATCCCTGCCCTTCTGAAGAAGCTTCTGTTCAAACAGGAAACGAGCAATGAATAAGTAAGTAGATGATGTGTAGATGGTGTTGAGTGCTATGGAAACAGCTGGGGCGGGGAGTGGTGTTCTGGAGGCCATTTTAATTGGGTAGTTAGGGAGGCCCTTCTAAGGACACACTGAGAAAAAGATGGGGAGAAACTGGGGGTGAAGCCATGTGGCTATCGAGGGCGAGATGGTGTTGGGACGGATGAAAGAGCAATCTCAAAGGCCCTGAGGGGGGAGAGGAACTTCAAGGAAGCCAGCGTGCCTGTGACTGATGGTGGGGGGGATGGGGATAGGGGCAGGGTATCCCTTAGAACCCGTGGCAATAGGAAGGACTTGGGCTTTTACTCCAAGTGAGATGGAGGCATTAAAACAACATGATATGACTTGTGTTTTAAAAGGATTGGTCTGGCCGCTCGATTGAAACAGACTGTAGGAGACAAGTGCAAGGGGACCAGTAGGGAGACTCTGATAATCGAGGACAGGGGTCAATGGCCATGAAGGTGGCAGTAGCTGAGGTGGGGTAGGTGAAATGGGATCACATTCCATCTGTATTCTGAAGGCAGAACTAACAGGACTTTGCAGAGAAATTGGATGTGGGATATGAGAGAAAAAGGAGTAAAAAAATGACTTTGAGTTTTCAGCCCAAGAACTGGAAGTTGCTGTTTGCTGGGGGAGGAGCAATTCAATGCAAGAATTCAGCTTTGGATAAGCAAAGTTTGAGAAGGCTATAAACATACAAGTAGAGATTTTGAGTAAAATTAAATAAATGAGCCTGGAGTTTGGGACAGAGCTCTGGACTGGAATATATACATTTGCGATTTGCCAGCACACAGATGACATTTAAAGCTTAAAATTGGATGAGATCAACAAGGGAGTGAGTGCAGACAGAAAAAAAGAGGACCAGAAAGTGGGTCCCGGGCATTTCACTGTTTAGAGGCGGATGAGAAGGGAACCGCAAAACAGCAGTCAGTGAAGCAGAAGAAAAATCAGTACAGTCAGATGTCTTCAAAGCCAAGTGAAGAAAGTATTTCAAAGAGGAAGGAATGATCAGCTGTGTCACAGGCAATTTATAGGTCTAGTAAAATACGAGGATGAAGAACTGATCATTAGAATGGGAGAAAATTTTGCAAATCATATATCTGATAAGGGACACGTATCTAGAATATATAAAGACCTCTCAGGGCTCAACAATAATTTTTAAAATAATGCAATCAAAAACTGGCAAAGGGTTTAAATAGACATTTCTCTAAAGATACAGATGGGTCAATAAGCACATGAAAAGATGTTCAATATCATTAACCCTCAGAGAAATGCAAATTAAAACCAAGATAAGATACCACTTCAAATCCACTACAATGGCTATAATCAGAATGGTAGATAATAACAAGTGTTGACAAGGATGTGGAGAAATTGCAATCCTCATATGCTGATAGTAAGAATGTAAAATGGTGCAGCTGCTTTGGAAAATAGTCTAACAAGTCCTTAAATAGTTAAACATAAAGTTACCTTATGACTAGTAATTCCACTTCTAGGTATATAACCAAGAGAAATTAAAACATACATCCACACAAAACCTCATACGTGTATAATGCCAAGAGAGAAGCTTAATGTAAACTGTGGACTTTGGGTGATTATGATGTGTCGATGAAAGTTCATCATTTGTAACCAATGGACCACTCTGGTGGGGTTTTGTTAATAATAGAGGAGACTGTGTGTATGTGGAGGCAGAGGCTGTAAAGGAAGTCTCTGTACCTTCCTCTCAATGAATCTAAAACTGCTCTGGAAAAAAAAGTTAAAAGAGAACTTGTATATGAATATTCATAACAGCATTCATCAACTAATGAATGGATAAATAAATATATCCATGAACTGTTATTTAACAATACAGAAAAAAATGAAATACAAATAAGTGCTACAACATAGATGTACCTTGAAAACATTATGCTAAGTAAAAGAAACAAGTCACTAAAAAACACATATTCTATGATTCCATTTATATAAAATGTCCAGAATACGCCAATCTATACAGAGACAGAAAGTAGTTTAGCGGTTCCCTAGGGCTGTAAGCTGAGGGAGTTGAGAAAATGGGAAGTGACTGCGAAAGGGTACAGAGTTTCTTTTGGGTGTGATGAAAATGTCCCAACATTGATTATGGTGCTAGTTGAATAACTATGTGAGTGTACAAAACAGCACTGAGTTGTACACTTTATACGGGTGAAGTGTATGTTATGTGAATTTATCTCAATAAAGCTATTACCCAAAAAATAATGATTGAATTTAGCAGTGTGAAAATCACAGGTGACCTTGACAAAAGCAGTTTGAGTGGGGGGGGGGGGCTAAAGCCTGATGGAAATGTGTTCAAGAGACAGCAGAATGAGTGAAGGCAAAAAGTACAGACATTTTCAGATTTTTGCTATATAAAGAAATAGGTTAAAGGGGAGGGAGATGTGAGGTCAGAGAGGATATTTTGGTTTGGGTTTTGGGTTTGTTTTTTGTTGTTGTTTTTTGAGATGCAAGAAATTATGTCTTAATGCTGTTTGGAATGATACAGTAAAGGGGAAAACGGATGGAATGAAGTCCTTGAGCAGATGAGAGGCAGGGAATCAGATATATAAGTGGAGGGGTAGCTGCGAGATGAGCAAGTGAATTCACCCAAGCAGCAGGAGGGAGGATAAAAATGTGGCCCAGACCCAGTGATTGGGTAGAGGAAGTGTTGGGAGCCTGCAGAAATTCTCTTTTGATTGCTTCTGTCAGTGAAGTAGGAAGTAAGGTCATCAGCTAAGAGGGAGGAAAGCTGTCCGGAATTGAGGACAGAAGAGAATATAAGACATTGTCTATGGGGTTGCGGGAGATTGAAAGGACCGAATAATATGGTAGGTTCGCCAGCCAGCACCCTGAAGGATGGTGAGCATGACGTTAAAGCGAGACCAGTCAGCAGGGCTGTATGTCTTTCTCCAGCTTCAGTCAACTGTGTGGGTGCAAGCGCCAAGTTGGATTAACAAGGGTGTGGTTTTGCCAGGTGGGTGCAATTTAACGAGAGACGAGCAAGAGGTTGAGGCTGTTTGCAAGGAAGTAATTATAATCATGGTCCATGGAATCTAAGCTGGTTAAGGAGGAAAGTCAGGGAGGTGAGGAACAGTGGGGAAAAAAGGTGGGAGGATAATTGGATAGAAGGTTCTGGTGGGCCAAGAAACCATTGGAGCCTGGGTTGCAGAGAAAGTAAGCAAGAAAGACAGGAGGTGGTATTAGCAGCATGGGATACTTGGCATTGAAATTGTGCTGGGTAGGGGGGGGTGCAATTATTGGTGACAAGGTCCAGGAAATGACCTTGGCCGTGAGGGGCTGAGGCAGGGTGGAGGACAAGAACCGTAGTAGTAGGGGACGGGTGACTCACCGTAGGGAAGGATCATCTGTATATAATTGAACAAACCAAGTCATTCTCAGAGGCAGTGCCCTAGGTAAGGCATGGGCTGGGGATTCAGCCAGACCTACATGTGAAGCTCCTTTCTCCAAATGCGGGGCCCTGCACAAATTAGTTTCTCTGAGCCTCAGTTTCCTCTTGTGCAAAGTAAGAGATCGCTTCTGTGTCCAAAAATTATGTTCTAAAAATTGGATGAGAAACTTTGGAAAGTGACTAGTGTGGTTCCAGGTTCGGGGTGCTCGGTAATGTGACCTGATCCCAGAATGTTCTTGTCTGGATCCCAGAGCTGAGGAGGGGCGGATGTAGGGACCAAGACTCTTCCAAGGAAACTTGTTCCCTTCCCACCACCTCAAATCATACAAGGTGGGAATGGAATAGACTAACTCCTATTTCACTCCATTTTACAAAATAGGAAACAAGTCCAGCTAGGGAAAAGTGACTTATCTATGTCATAAGACTCAATTAGCATAGAGAGTAAGTTCCCTTTTAAAATCGATTAATGTCAAATTAAGATGGGAAATTTGTACAGGGGGAGAGAGGCTCATACATAACATTTGAAAACCAGTTGGTCTCTGCAGGATGTACCCCAGCCACCACTCCCCTCCATTCACTGGGGCAATTAAAAGTTGGTTTGGTGAACATGAAAACTCTACTGAGTACACCCCTGCTCTCTCTCATCTTCTCTCTCCTCTTCCTGCATCCCGCAGTCACTTCCACCCCCATCACAGCAATGTTCGGGTCCTATAATTGGGCAAACATTGAACCAATTTGCTTGAGAACAGAAGTATCTGAAAGAGTGATTCACAATGCATGAATTTGTTAATTACTCTTCCTAGCCCAGGTAGAAGGAAGGAGAAAGGAAAACATAGATCTCTATGTTTCCTTCCTTAGAGAATTTGATTCAAGTGTGTGGGAGTGGGTACAGCACCAGACTCCCCCCACAAAGCCTTGCCTTTGTGTAGTTCCAGACCTAGCCGGTCTCCCTGGGGGAAATCCCTTATGCTTTCTGGACCCCAGTTTTCCCATCTATAAAGTACAAAGAGAGTGAACAAAATGAGTGTCAAAAGACTTCCCAGCTCAGGCCATCGGGGTTCTAGGAACGTGTTAGCTTAGCACCTTCTCTGCTGCCCTGACTGTTCAGGAAGAAGTATGAGGAGATAGGGTAGAAGTGGATCCAGCAGACACAATGGAAATGTCACCTCATTAGGAAGTCCTTCCATGATTACACCATTTAATGATGGACACGGACATCTCCATTTCTCTCTCTCTTTCTCTCATTCTTGTTATAGCTCTCTTTTTTCAGTCTCATACACACAGAGTTGCTCTCTCTCTTGTGCGTATGGTTTTTTTTTCTTAGCACTATCTAAAATGTCATATATTTGTTTACTTGACTACTATCTTTCTATACTAGAATCTAGAAGGGCAGGAACCTTGCCTATCATCTCAAAACCTAACCCAGCACCTGCTACATAGTAAGTACTTAGTATATATGTGTTGGTTGAGGAATGAATGAATAAATAGATGGATGGATGGATGGATCTTGTGGGTGGTGCCAGAGCTGTGTCAAGCATGACTGTGATATGTGCCAACTCTTCCATGAGGTGCAGTTGGAAAATAGGTCTCTGGAGTCAAGAGACCTGGATTTGAGTCCCACACTGCCAATTAGTGGTTGTATAACCTTAGGCATTTCACTTGACTTCTCTAAACTAAGCCTTGGTTTCTTCATCTGTAAATTGAGGGTAATGATCCCGCATCTCTAGGTGTATTTTTAGTATGTAACGTGACCTAGTGAGCAGCAGGTATTCAGTAAATGTTAGTTTTCTTGCCTCCACCAGGGCATGGAAGTTGTAGGTCAAAGGTTTGGAGCTTCTGGGCTCAGCCGCAGGAGATTTCTTATCTATTTATCTTTCAAGAGAAGATAAAACAGTGCAGGGGACTTGCCCAAAGTCACACAGACAAGGTGTGGGGCTAAGCAGCAGCTCCTCTCCCTGGAGGCCAGAGGAAGCCCCAGAAAACTGACAAGATGGAGAGAGGGGGCAAGGGCAGGATCTTGTTTGGGCTGGGCTTCTAGAAAGAGGAAGTGGCTGCTCTAGTCTGAGAGTTTAGTCCTAGCTTTATCAGAAGCAAGCTGGTGACCTTGGAATGTAGTCTGTCTTTTCTAGGTCTTGCCTTCTCCTTCTGTGCATTGGACATATTACCCCTTGCCCAGCCTGCCTTACAGAATGGGAGTGTTAGGAGAATGATATTTAATTCAATATAGTGTTAGGAGCATGATATTTAAGAGAGAATATTACAGTGATGAATCAGACAGACTCAGTTTCTAAAATTTTGCCACAAGCACATATATTTAAAATCAGAAAAAAAGATTAAAAGTAACAATAATAATAAGTTGTATCCCTCTGGGCTCTGTAAAGGGGAAAAGAAAAACATGTAAACATATTATTTCAAAAGAACATGTGAAAATGTTTGACCAACTCTAAGTAATCAAACCAAAATTTTAAAAATGTTTATTGAGTATCTTCTTTCGGGCAGATGAGGAAATTGGCTTAGAGAGGTATAGCGACCTGCCTAGTAGCACACCGGACCTGAGAAGGCTGAGAATATGCTGATAGGAAAGATTCCCACCAGCCACCCAGGAAGCTCCTGCCAGTCGTAGCTGCAGAAGGTCCTGAGACACTGGGTCAAGAAGACCAAACCCCCAGCTTCAGCTTCTCTCCATTCTCCCTTCTGGCAAAGGTCCTGTGTCTTCGCAGGTGTAGTGGAAAGGGCATGCACTCACAGATCCTATAGCCCTGGGTCTGCACCAGAGCCCAACTTGTTCGCTATGTGATCTTGGGGGAGCCATGTCCCCGCTCCGAGTAGGTTTCCCCTCCTCTGAAAGTGAACACTGAGGCTGGCCGGGCGGCAGTTAGCAAGGGCCAACCAAGACAGTGTGTTAAAAAAGTTTCTACTCAGGTTTAGTCTGAGTTAGCTACTTTTCTTTGACTCCGGAAGATTGTGGGAAAGCAGGAGGAGAGCTGTGAGGGGTTGAACAAGTAGCACAATCTCTCTGGGTTTCTAAAACTAGCTGATGACTAGGGCCAGGCCAGGTGCTTACTAAATTCCTTCTAGAGCAAAAACAAACAGACAACAAAAACAAAAACAAAAACAAAACCTGGGATTTCTTAGTGGTTTAACTCCACTACAAACTCTACTGGTCACGTCCCTTCCTCTTGCCGCTAGAGGTCGCAAGTCCCTTTAGGTCCAGGCCCTGCTCCGCTCGGGCCAATCACTGTGAACAGAAGTTCTTTAAGGACCAAAGGAGGGAATTCAGCCCGAAAAGGAGGGCGGGGCAGGGGCGTGCCTTCCAGCCAATCGAAATCTCCCTGGAGCCCAGTGACTCGCGTGCAAAGCTCTGTTGACCAATGGCAGGGGCGTCAAGAGGAGGGGCGGCTCCTGCTGTATGACAGCTGCCGGGACCAATAGGCAAGTCGCCCGCGGCCTATAAGAGTCAGCTGGGCCCGCGGCGACAGACTTTAGGGTCGGTTGGTCGTCGCTGTCGCAGGTGTGCCCTGGGTTTTCCTCGCTGGTCGCTGCCGTCCGGTCCCTGCAGCCGCGCCCCAGCCTTGGCTCCGGCCCAACTGCTCTCCCTGCCCTCCTCCCTTTGACCACCCCCCGATTTCTACCGTCGGGGCCCCAGGGCCGGCTTAATGATGCCGTCGGAGAGTAAAGCTGAGAGCCCGGACCGAGCGGCTACGCAGGTGGGGACGGCTGCGGCCTCGGAGGTGACCACGGCCGCCGAGGCAGACGGCGGCCCCGACCCGAAGGCCTCATCAGCCTCCCTCGGACGGCACCTGAGTGGGCTGAGCTGGCCACAGGTGAAGCGGCTGGACGCGCTATTGAGCGAGCCGATTCCCATTCATGGGCGCGGCAATTTCCCCACGCTGAGCGTGCAGCCCCGGCAGATCGTGCAGGTGAGAGGTCGCTGGGCGGGAGGGGGCCCAGAGTCGCTATCCTGAGGCTCTCGAGGCTGAAAGGCACCCGGAGTTTATTCAATTTGTTGGACAGCTAGGGAAAATAAGGCTCAGAGAGGGACAGGGGCTCTAACAAAACCGCACAGCATTGATAGTAGACCATACCCCTCCCCCTTTCACCTCACAGCTCTTTCCCACTTAGTTTCCCCGTCCCGGGCACCTGGGGAGCGGCTGTTCCTCTGGACCATTCACCCAGGCCCCGGCTTGGAGACGGAAGGAGAATGAGGGGGGATCCAGAAGCAGAGGAAGAATAGTCCCTGCCGCAAGGACAAAAAAAAAAAAAAAAAAAAAAAAAAAAAAAAAAATGCCAGACAGCCCTGGATGGGTACGTGTGCGTGCCTAGGTCCAAAATAGTTCTTTTCATCCTGAAATATCATTCCTGGACCTCACCCCGTCACCCCTTCCCTCTCAAGGTTCTGGGGGCAGACTCTGTCCTATGCTCCCACAACCCTTGGCTCAAGAGTCCCCTAGCTAAGTGGAAAAGCCTAGAAATCCTGACAAGAACTGCCTCCCTCTCCAGACCAGACCTGATGGAAGTGTGCTGGAAGGCAACCTCAGGTGTCCAGTTTGGGTGTTTCTCCCCTTCCCCACGATTGGAAACAAAGGCTATCCCAGGTCCCAAGCCCCATTTCTGTCCCGAGGAGCCGAGGAAGAGAATTCTGGCAAAGCCTCTCCTCTGCCTCAGATTCCCTCTACCTGACACTCAGCAACCCTAAAATTGCTCTTTCATCTGTATGCCCCAGGCACTATCATACTCCGAAATACCAGAATATGGTAATTGTTGTACCCATTTTATAGCTGGGGAAGCAAAGGTCCCAAGAGCGAGCTGCCTAAGATTACCTAAAGAGGTGAAAATCAAACCCAGAGAATCTTGGGTCTTTCCATTAGCAGATGCTGCAGGTTCAAGGTGTTTCCACTCCTTCCCCAGCAGCCAAGATTCAACATCTAGGTCTTAGGGGTGTCTTCTGGTAAAACAAACAAACCAGGAAATCAGCCACAATTTCTGTGCATTTCTACCAACAGATGGACTTTTTTCCTGGGAGATAGCCCCCAGTTAGGTAAAGCAGGTCATTCCCCTGCCCCCTGCTGCCTTAGCTTCCACAGCGGGGGAGGGATGCTCACTGGGGGATTTACCTTGCCCTCCCTCCCAAGGAATGGGGGGTGGGGGTAGGGGCAGATTCCTCAGGGCTGACTAATCTGCAGCCCAGTGGCACCTCACAGAGGCATTCCTCTGCTGCCCGCTGTCATGGGGTAATTAGGTAACCAGTTTCTCTCCAGGAGAGTCAAGTCAGGTCAACCTTGGAGCCCCAAATGCTGTGCCTCCAGGACTGTTGTCCCAGGCACGGGGAGAGGGGATGGGAGAGCACAGTGTGGCAGCTCCCCTCTGCAGGCACAAGGGGCGCCCTGGAGGGTAAGTCCCCGCCCTTGTCAGTAAGGTCCAAACTGCTTTTACTGCTCCCCACTCTGTGCCAAGTCCTTGTTCAGGACACGAAGACATAGAATATGACCAGGACCCAGCCTCTGGCCTTCCAGGTCCACCCAGCCAGATGGGGGAGACTGCAGGTCAATAGGAGGTGACTCTACAATGCAATAATCATAGATAATAGTACAGTGTCTTCCTAGACAAGGGTCAGAGACAAAACGGAGCTGCTGGCTCTGGTGGGGAGGAGCATCGGAGACTTCAGAGCTGGACTGGGAAGTTGGACATCTGCCTTCAGGGTTTGGGCTGTCGTGTATTCTCTGTGCTGGGCTTAGTGTCCCCATCTGTTCAATGGGGATGGGTTAGACTGCTCTCCCACACCCTTTCTAGTTCTAGAATCCAAAGGGCACAGGTGCCTTCACCTGGCTTTTACAATTGCCTCCACAGGGAAGAAAGACCATCTCCTGGCAGAAATCTGCAGCTGGCAGCTTCACAAGCTGTTGGGAAGTGTGTGGTGGGGGTGCTGCTTGTTGAGTTTGGGCTTCTCTCCAGTGCTGAGTTGCCCCACAGTACAAGAACTGGAATCTTTCTCCTGTACTTCACAAGGTTTCACCTGCAGCAGCAAGCCGAGCAAGTAGAAATACTGTTCTTGTTTGAACCTAGGCTAGAGGGACCCACTCTTCTACAGGAGGCCCCCTGCCCTCTGGGAGGCCTGGTTCTAATTATAAGCTCAGCCATTTATTGGCCGCGTGACCTTGGATAAGTCCTTTGCCCTCTCTGGGCCCAGAGGATTGAATTAGACAATCTGATCTCTCCAGGGACAGCCAGAGGGCCTGCATTAGGCAGCTCTGAATTCAAGTTTTATAAGCATGCTGGCTAGCCGCCCCTACAGTCTCCCTGCAGGTCTCAGCAGTGGCCTGGGAGCAGAGTGGTTTGGGGAGGGCCTTGGCATAGGAGAAAGGAGGGTGCAGCCACTGCCCCCTCCATGGCTAGAAAGTCTGATTCAGGAGGTTCTGAGCTGCCCTGCAGTCCTTGGGTGTGGCAGTATCTGGGGACCGCCTGCCAAGCTGGCTACAGTCATACCTGGGAAAGAGACAACAGCCAGCCCCATAACCTGACGCAGGCGATTTAACAAGGGTACTGCTACCTACTCACCAGGCCAGATGCCATACCCTGGGGTGGGCATCAGCCTGGGAGCAGGAGCTGGCACTGAATAAGGCTTAGTCAGCTCTAATGAGACTTGGGGAGGGGGCTGGTTTGCTTTGCGTGTCTGACAGAGTCCTTGAGATAAGGTCTTTGGCTCATTTCTCTCCTCAGCCTACATGGACACAGCTGCCAGGGTGTAGGTTAGAAGTCCCACAGGCTGGACTGCAGCAGCTGGCCCCTTTCCTCCAACCTCCCCTGTCTGGCTGGCCAAGGCATCCCCAATCTTCCTGCTCCCCAACTACTCTCATTCGGGGCTTCAGTGACTGGAGGATAGGCCTCACTGTGAAATTCTGAAAGTGGGAGAGGATTAGAACCCTAGTTTCTAATCTAGGCTCCTTCTGAACTGTGGGATAGTAACGTGGTAGAAAGAGTATTGACACTGGAGTCAGCTGTACCTGGATATGAAGGCACCTCTCCTTGACCTTGGGCAGGTTACTTCACTCTTGTGAGCCTTGGTGTCCCCATTCATACCTTGGAGATCATAAAGGCTTAACCCCTATAGATTCTGGTAAGAAGATCCAGTGCCTGGCACCCAATAGGTGCCTAACCAATGTTCCCCTTCCCTTCCCCCAGCTGTTCCCCCTCCCCCCATCAAGTTCCTGATGGCCATTTGCTTACCACCCATAGCCATGACAGTACCTTCCCCTCATCAAGATCCTCCCGGAAGCCTTCCTGGAGGGAGCCGCCCGCCTCAGGTTGCCCCACAGTGGCTTGCTGCCTCAGCACTTAGGTGCATTCTTTGCAGTAATTCCCTGGGAGGCGAGAAGGGCAGCCTGGCCGGTGCTGACTTGGCAGCAAGGGTTGCAGAATCACTCAGGGTAGGAATGCTGCCTGGTCACTTTCAGGATAGTGTACAGAGTACTCCAGGTTGCTGAGAAAATTGAGTGTACAGCCCAGCTCCTCTCTCCTCTCCACCTCATCCTAGGCCCTGGGAGACAGGTTCTAGAATCCAAAGGAAGCAGATGCCTTCACCTGGCCTATACGAATGCTAGAGAAGCAGGTTCAGGATGACTTGTAGGTTTACCTGTCATGTTCCTGTGTCAACAAGTGGGGTCTGCTACATCTCTTCCAACTTGGTTTGGGGGACTTCCTGAGATTTTGACCCATCCCCTCTCCTAAGAGCAGAAAGGGTCTGGGTTTTAACTTCCAGCCCTGCCATTTCCAAATGACATCACCTCTGAACTGTAGATATTTTACCATCGTAAACCTCAGTTTCCTCATCTCAAAACTGAGTATAACATTTGCCTTACTGGGTCCTTGTAAAGATGAAATGAGTGTCTCATAGTCAAAAGAACTTGAGAATCCAACTGACCTGAGTTCTAATCTCAGCCTGGCCACTCTCTAACCTTGGACATGTTTCTTGACCTCTCTATGCCTCAAGTCTCCTATCTGTAAATTGAGATGGTAATATTCAAACATAGGATTATTGTAAGGAATGATGTAGTAATACGTGTGAATTGAAAATTATATTCCCAACACATTTGAGCAGTTTGCATCATGCCTGGCACAAAACTAAGTGTTTTACTTGCAGTTTTAAGAGGTAGAATAGCCTAGTGGTTAAGACATGGGCTCTAAGTTTAATTCCCAGCTATGTGACCTTGGGCAAGTTGCCTAGCCCCTTTGAACTTCCATTTTCCCATCTATAAAGTAGGGAATAATAGTACCTACCTCACAGGGTTATTGTGAGTTTTTATCCTAATATATAAAGTGCTTAAATCAGGACCTGGCTTTTAGTAAATTCTATGCTTGTATTTGCTATTCTTTCTGAGGTTTTCCTCCAAATGGGCCATTCTCCAAGTTAGGAAATCAAAGCTTAGAGAGTTAATTGTCTTTCCAAAGGCACGGCAGGCGATAAGTGTTCAACAGTGGTTAATGTTATCATCACTGTTACGGAGAAGCCAATAATGGACCCCAGCGGCCCAGGCTCCTGACACCGCTCCCTCTTGCTGTCCCATCTGCAGGTTGTCCGCAGCAGCCTGGAGGCACGGGGACTGCGCGTGCATGGCGTGCGGCTACATGGCTCAGCTGCAAGCCACGTGCTGCACCCCGATAATGGCCTGGGCTATAAGGACCTGGACCTAGTATTCTACATGGACCTGCGCAGCGAGGCATCCTTCCAGCTGACCAAGGAGGTGGTGCTGGCCTGCCTGCTGGACTTCTTGCCGGCCGGTGTGAGCCGGGCCAAGATCACACCACTGACACTCAAGGAGGCGTACGTGCAGAAGCTGGTGAAAGTGTGCACGGACACAGACCGCTGGAGCCTCATCTCGTTGTCCAACAAGAGTGGCAAAAACATGGAGCTCAAGTTTGTGGACTCGGTCAGGCGTCAGTTCGAGTTCAGCGTAGACTCCTTCCAGATCATTCTGGACTCCCTGCTGCTCTTTGGCCAGTGCTCATCCACACCCATGTCCGAGGCCTTCCACCCAACAGTGACAGGAGAGAGCCTGTACGGGGACTTTGCCGAAGCCCTGGAGCACCTGCGTCACCGAGTCATCGCCACTCGCAGCCCTGAGGAGATCCGAGGTGGCGGCCTCCTCAAGTACTGCCACCTCCTGGTGCGGGGCTTCCGGCCTCAGCCCAGCACCGATGTAGGCGCCCTGCAGCGCTACATGTGCTCCCGCTTCTTCATTGACTTCCCAGACCTGCTGGAACAGCAGCGCACCCTGGAACGCTACCTGGAGGCCCACTTCAGCGGGGCCGACTTGGCCCGCCGCTATGCCTGCCTGGTGACGCTGCACCGTGTGGTCAATGAGAGCACCGTGTGCCTGATGAGCCACGAGCGCCGCCAGACACTGGACCTCATCGCCACAATGGCGCTCCAGGCGCTGGCTGAGCAGGGCCCGGCTGCTGCAGCCGCGTTGGCCTGGCGCCCTCCAGGCCCCAACGGGGTTGTGCCTGCCACCATCAATTACTATGTGACCCCTGTGCAGCCTCTGCTGGCCCGAGCCCACTCCTGCTATCCCACCTGGCTGCCTTGTAACTGACTCGGACCTTGGCCGGATGAGATCGGGCCTTCCTGGATGGAGTGGGGCCTCCAGGACTGTGTGGAGGACATGACCGGAGACAGGCAGCCTGTGCCAGGTGGCCCCACACAGGTTCCCCCAAGTGAGTCCCCTATGGGTTTAGGAAACTGGGGTTCTTGGCAGATGGACCCTTTGCTTATTGCACCACATTTTTAAACCAGCATGATTGTTGGGTACAAGAGCTGTTTGTCTTGGGGGTCAATTGCCTTTAGGAGACAAAGCACATTTGAGGTGATAACCTAAATGTCCATCTTCTTGGGTTGATTTCTGCGGCCTAGAAAGGGTCTTTTTGGCTAAGTGATCCCAGCAGCCTCTGAAGGCCTGCAGCCCACACAATGACTGAATATGGTATGTTATGGGAACTAGTCACTTTAGGTCAGGCTGGGCCACTAACCAGGCCTGGTGGTCCAACCTGGCTAATCACTGGGAGAGGGGAAACTGAGGTGTGAGGCAGATGCCTGAGTTTGGAGAGGGATATATATGTTTAGCTCAGTCCCCTAACACTCCTAACCCAAGCTGTCAAGGTTTGTGGTGGGCAGGAGCCAAGTGGCCTGGGGTGGGACACAGCCCGTGACCCTTCTAGGGTGTTGCTCCCTTCTACCAGGTCATGGGGAGACCTCCTGCCTGGGAGCTTGTTCTTCAGAGGGTGTGGGGCCTGAAGCAGCCACAGTCAAGTGCTCCCTCCCCGCTGGCCTGGTAACAGGTTCCTCACCTGGAGGAGGAGAACCATGCCCCGCCTCCTGTTACTGTTTTGCACTCTTAACACCTGCCAATAAAGATTGTCTACACTGAGCTTAGCACCATGCTTTCTCCTGGGAGATCGACCTTCCATGGCTGTGGTGGCTGTAGCTGCCTCTCGCAGAATGAGTCTGGCTTATGTTGTGGGAGGGGACATGGGGTGGGGGTGTGTCTGAGGTCTGGGCTGTGGCTGGGGGAATGCCCCTCCTCTCAACAACAGCCCCAGGTTAACAATTGTGCTAGGAGCTCATATCTACATGTGTGACTTGCACCTGCCCATTGCCTTAGCAGCGAGTCTCTTGTTAAAGAGTAAATATTTCAGTATTTCCTACCTAGAGTCCTGATGACCCTGGACTTGGCCTCATACTCTGGTGCTCAGGGCTGCTCGACCCCATATCTGCCCACCCTACACTCTCCCTTCCCAGGAAGCAGGTGGAGAACAAGCGGGTGAATCTAGACTGGAGACCCCTTCAGTAGTGGCAGAGACCCCAGAAGTCCCCCAAAGCCAGAACCCAGGTTTCACATTCCTACTCTGGATAGGTTTCCTCAATCCTCCAGCTCCCTCTGTCACCCCTCAAGTGCTGATGGGCACACTCTAGCTCATTCTAAGCAGATCTCCTAGAAGGGCAGGTGTCTCCTTTCCAAACCCACCTGGGGCCATGCCGGGCTGTCAGAGAGGAAATCTCAAGCACTCTGGGAGCTGTTCCCTCGGGGCATCAGCCAGTCACTGGCCTGGACGCTGCCCTCTGTTTACTCAGCTTCTTTGATCCAGGGATTGCAAAGCCCTTAACACATTCAGCTTCATTGGTGGCTTCTGAAGTGGTGGCTTTGATGGTTTCAGCCAGGGTGGAAAAACAAGGCCACAGAGGAAGCCAGGTCACCTGCGTGAGTCCAGCCACCTCACCACCTCACCGGCTCAATAGGTCCCTGCTGGGCTCAAAATGGCTGGAAGGGTAAATGGAAAGGCTTTCTTTGCTTGATGACTGAAAACAGCCCCCCAACTTTTCTCCAACCATGTCCACCTAACTAAGGTCCTGGGAGGGACTAAGTTTGTCCCAGCTCCTGATTTTGACATGTCAGGGATGCTTGCAGGGTAAGCACACAGGCTTAGCTTGTTGGGGTAGGGAGCGGGCTTCACCTAGTTGTGTTTGTATTTGAGGGTGAGAAAGCCAAGAACCCATGATACATGTATATACATGCATTCAGCCCAGAGTGAGCCAACTACCATCAAGGGGTTGGGAATAAGTTAGCAAACCAAAGGCCAAGATCCCTGCCCTCATTTAGATTACATTCGAATGGAGTATACAAGGCCACAGAGCAAGCCCCAGGTCACCTGGGTAAGTCCAGTAACCTTACCTGCTCAATGGTCCTAGAAGGTCAGCAATGCTCAAAAATATATGTAGCAGGTAAGAGATTAAAATAGCTGGGGTTTACCATTTTTAGAAGAAGTCAGGGTGGACCTCATTGAAAGGATGACATTTGATTGAAACAGATTTCAAAGTAGTGGGAAGCAAGCCATGCAAACGTCTGGGGAAAGGTCCAGGCAAAGGGAACTTGTCTGACAGTACACACGCTCCGGGCAGGCGCGACTCTGGGAGGGCGCGTGCGCCTGAGGGTGTCTGCTTGGCCTAGTGCAGGCACCTGTGCTTCAGTGCCAGTATGCAATCTGCATGGGGGTGAGAAGCAGCAGAGAGACAGGAGTTCCCAGTAACAGCTACCATTTCTGGAGTGCTCTACTCCAGGCCAGGACAATAAGGTCTTCCCCATTACTATCCTCATTTCACCCTTGCAACAATTAGAAGAGCAAGGATTATCTCCATTTTAAAGACCAGGAAACTGATACCAGAGAGGCCAGAGAGGTTTGTCCCTACACTGATTTCCCATGATGAGTGTCAGTATGTCTTTTGTACATATATGTGACAAGGCATGTTTGGCATGTGATGGAGTGAGTTTATATTGCTATGACTTAGAGTATAGCAGTGTGTCAAGATGTAAATTTTCTTGATATGCATGTGACAACAGCCATGGCTTGTGGTGATTATGTTAGAGGCCTATGATGACAAGAGGCATGCCTGTGGGTATGTTCGGGGATGGTACAGTGTTTCCAGGTGTAAGAAAAACATTGACTCAATGGCTGGCTTTGTTCTCTTGTGGACAATTCCTGTAGCCATCAAAGATGACAGGACAGGCAGAAATCAAGAACTAGGAATCAGAGCCAGAGAAGGGAAGGCTGAGGCAGGAAAGCCCCAACTCTACACTGCTCTCCAAAAAGCAATGCACCCAGCCCTTACACACAGCAGGTGGACTCCAGTGCCGGAAGGAGTGTTATTGCAAACTTTGAGGAAGATGATGTGTTGGCCCCTCCAGCCCCACTCTCTACCCTTCTCCCAGCTCTGTGCCCTGGGGAGGGTGACATTTAAGGACTATGCATCAATGGCTCCCTTGTTCCTTGCCTTCCTGTTGGGGTTGGCTGATGAGAAGCCCCAGCAGGAAATTGCAGAATGAGATGTTTATTCCCCTGCTCCCTCCCCACCAGGTTGCCATGGTTGGCTACACCTCTCAATCAAAGGCCACTGCTCCTGTCAAGGGCCCTCTCCCCACGGCTGTAGGCGTACTCTCTAGGTCTCTTGCTCCACCCCCTCCCAGTCCCGCTTCAGCCAGAGAGCTGCACCATCTCTTGTTAGTTTCTTAAGCTCACGCCTTTGGAAATAATCCCTTTTAAATCTCTTCCCAGTTTGAGCGCCCTGTCTCCTGCCAGAACCCTGACTGACAAACAGGTCCATACAGTTACCAGCACAGTCACACACAATCCTCCACACATCATCATGCTGCCATGTTACCACAAACATGCACAACCTCCTTCCCTCCAGGTCACACGGTCTCGCATGTGCCTTCCCACCCCCTAGCTTCCTCATTATATCCTTAACTGGGGGAAGACTTCCTGGAGAGGGTCATCTTTGAGCCAGGTCAAGGGAAAAATCAGTCTGCAAATCAGTCAACAGGCCCAAGACTGCCAAGGGAAACTAAACAATCTGCTCAAGGAACTGCCAACTTAAAGAGCTGTGACGGACATGCACAAAGAAAGCAAGGACACTTGCAAAATAAACCTCAAAACCACACACATTTGTCTCACATTATTGACATTTATTCTTCCTGAATGTATGAATCAAGGGACTGACTCAATATACATTCATTCTGCAGAATTCTACAAGTTCCAGGTTGTGTGTGAGTAAATGTGGTTCCCTTCCCTCTATTATCAGGTGTTTGAATAAATGTGGTTCCTTTTCTCATTTAAAATTTTGCTGAGAGTTCTTATGTGGCCACCACCTCTTTCTGAGAAAGAGGTGTGTCCCCCCAGGAGCCAGAGCCAATGCCCTTTGTGAGGGGCCACAGGCACACTCCCACGGGGAGAGGGCGAGGACAGTGAATGAGGGAGACAGGGATTTCTCAGACCATTTTCCCTCAAAAAGGTCTTGGCCCTGTTTGACTAAGAAGCAATGGCAGCTACCAAGCTGCACTGTGACTTAACAATGATGACTATATTTTTAAAAGAAATCCTTTTCATCTTCACATCGGAAATGTTTGCTATACTCTTAAATGGTGTCTTGGGGACCTGTTGTAACATTTCTAATTGTACAGCGTAAGCCAAAGTCAAATGTGGCATACACAAAGAAATTAATAATACAGGCAACTTGCTCAGAATCCAGCCCCTTGCCACTGTAAGCGAAGGGCTCCTGTGAAGCGAGGAGGGCTCAAGGTTGTTTAGGGTCCACTAGAGAAGTCTTCCTGAAGGAGGTGCCCAGGGAAGGAGCAGAATCCAGTTCAGATCCATAGAGTGGATGCTCTGAGGAGCTGGGAGGAGCTGGAGAAAATAATTTCAAGAGTTCTAATTACCTCTTCCCCACAGCCACTCAGCCCCACCCAAATGCTTCCTCAAGGACCTCTTTAAGAGGGGCCATTGTGCAGAGAAGGTCCAGGGTCAATATTGTGGAACTGAGCTCCACCGGCTCCCACCCTGGAGGGGTGGGGCGTCCTAGAGTAAGCAGAAGTTCCCTTGGGCCTTTGTCCTTGGCTGGGATTCTCACTGGTCTGAGCAGCTGGAATGGAATGTTCCTGGGATGAAAAGTCTACCCCTTCCTCCACCTCTCCCCTTATGGAGTTCCCCGGGGCCTGTGGTGGGGGTAGAGGGGGACTGTTGCAAGGATTCCTGATATGGTGATGCTCTGGAGAAGCACAGGTCCACGCTGCCTGGGCGCTCTGTCCGCAGATGGGGCTCCAGTATATATTTTCAGATCTCCCCTATGTGCTAGGCAATTTGTGTGACCTCTCATTTAATACTCAGAAGCTATCTTCTCCCTAGGTCCTCAAAACACATGAGAGAGAGAGAGAGAGAGAGAGACAGAGACAGAGACAGAGACAGACAGACAGAGACAGACGGACAGACAGAGAGAAATTGGCACACAAAAGGGAAAGGGAAGTCATTTGCCCAAGGTATCCCAGCTGAGAAGTGCTAGGCCAGGACTGAATCCTTGGTCTGTCTTGTTCCAAGTGTGGGGTACTATCTTCCCCACCAAAGAGCCTGTCACCCTCCTCCTCTGCCATCTCAGGCTCCTCGCTTTCCTTGGCACCAAACATTCCAGCTCTTGAAGGCAAGCCCAGGCTCTGAGCATCATTGGCCTGCCCTTGCCTGAAGCCAGGTATGCTGACTCAGCCTGACTCACCTCCAGAGCCCAGACAACCAGGCTGGGGAGCCAGCCTTTGGGGGTGTGCCCAGACCTTGGGGAGGGGTGCCTTCTGCCACCCCTCCAGTATCTCATCACATCCCTCCGCAGAACCAAGGACCTGGGGTTACTGTACTCAAACATAAAGGTGAGAGCCCAGCAATCCCCCAATGGAGCCCTCATTTGCCTGATAAATGAAAAGTTGCATAGCCTATTGTCTCAGAAATCCCTCACTTACAGGTTCTATGTCCTTGAGCAAGTTACCTGTCCTCCCTGACCCTCAGTTTCCTCATCTATGGAAACAAGACTAATAACCCCTACATTGCAGAATAGTTGAAAGGATTAAATCAGATAATGGATGTAAAGTGCTTAGCACAGTGTCTGGCATAGAGGAGGTGGTTAAGTTATTATTATTCCAGAACCAAGGATTCCTTTCCCCCATGACTCCTGGCGAGGGTGCAATCAGGACTAATGGGGGAAGAAGTAGGCTGGGGATCTCCCAGCTTTCCCAAATACCTCCTCCCCCTACCTGTAAAGAGCCTCTCCATCAGTTCTGAGGGGCCTGGGCCCCCGGGCTTTTCTCCAGAGCTGGCTGTCAGGGAAAGGGAGCCTCCTGGAGACTGACCACTGCAGGCTTATGGCGCCTGAGCAAAAAGACCTGTTGCTTCAGTCTAATGTCTAGGAAGCCCCCTTGGTCCTCAGGTGGTGGTGGGATGTTCTGATGCCCCCTCAGGGGTGTTCTGATCAACTATCAGTGTTAACAAATCTGTGACAGGCAAAATGACTCCAGGCTTTTACACAAAAGGTGACCAACGGGGGCAACCTCTTTCCAGGAAAGTCTCTCCTGACAGACCTTCTCCCCAAGCCTGGGGACCAGTCCAAGCAGAGGGCTTCTTTTGAGTCCCTTCCCTAAATGACCTCCACTAAACACTCTTCTGCCGCCCTTAAAGCTCAAGGCCTAAGAAGCCCCACACTGCCCTCTGGTGGCACTACACAGAGGATCTAGAGATACCCTCTCTTGGCTGGGAAGGGACTCATCCAGAGGGAGGGGCAAGTCTCACACTAGAACCCTGAACTGACTTCCTAGCACCAGGTACTAACCTGAAAAAAGTCTGTTCCCTCATTTCCCTTTGATGAGATCCCAGATTCACTGGGGGCCATCAATGTCCTCAATGCACAGATCCCTCAAGATCCCCTGTAGTCTGTCCAGTCCCCAGCTCTAGGAGCCATCAAGAAAGTGTTCAGGAAGTCATGTTGGGGGAGTGTCAGTTTCCTGACCAGGGGCTACAGTTATTTGTGAGGGCCTAAAAATAGCCCTCCAGCAATACAAACTGTCCAGCCCCCAGAGGGTCCCCTGGGGTGGTATCCGTCAGGGAAGGGTGCCTTGAGGAGGGCCGGGAGATACAAATCCTTAAAAGCAGAGACCCTGGCGCCGGTTCCCGGTTCCCTTGGGCGCCAGGCCCCAGGTGCACGCCAGGAGTGTGTGGGAAGAGACGCCCCACCTTCAGAGATCCAGTTCTTAAGGGGAAACGTCAACATCCATAGGTCAGAGGTAGAAGTGGGGGGTGGAGGAATTAAAGAGGGGGAAGAAAAAAAAAGCAGAGACCCTCTGATTCGGTGCTGCTTCTTGAGCCCCTCAACTGAGTGGATAGCAATGTTTGCTGATTGGGGAGAAAATGGAGCTTCGTAGAGGGGGCCCTAGGTGGGTCTGGCAGGGTGGGAAGGTGACTTTTAAAAGCTGGCTGAGGGGATAATGGGTAGAGCAGTGAACTGAGAGCTGGGGTTCAGGTCACTGAGTGCCAAGGCCCTTGGTGAGAAGCGGTAGGATTTCTGGGAGTAGAGCAAAGGGAGAGCTGCCTGTGACACTAGGACCAATCTCCATTTCCTGCACAAAACACCACTTTCCCCAGCGAGAGCCATCTCTAATTCTCCCTTGCCCCTCCCCCTCCTTCAAATCAGGACAAAGCTGATTACCAATAAATCCCAGAGAAAGGCAAAATTGTGACGGCACAGAGCACTTTACGCCATTAGCTAAAAGCTTCTCTGGACCAAGTGCCCTCTTCCAGGCAACCCAGAAAACAAACAGTTCTGGCTGCAGCCCAGCACTGTGGCCAAAAACTCCTCACTGCATCACCTCCAGAAAGTCCTTGTCCTTTCTGGGCCTCTAGACCCCAAATGACCCAAGTAGCTTCGAAAGGTTCTCAACTCTCTAGGGAGGCCAGGAGATGCCAGGGCCGCCCACCACTCTCCTGGTCCCCAAGCTCTCATTCTGAGACCTCTTCCTGGAATTCTTTTCCCCAGCTAAGAATGAATTCAGGAAGTCCTGGATGTTAGCTGAGAGACCAGCCAAAAGGTCTGATACCTGGGGAGTAGAAGTCTAATAGGGGGGTCAGGTGAGGGACCCTGGGGCTCTACCTTTCAAAGCAGTCCACCTGACCCTTGGGGCTCTAGGAATGAACCAGATCCTCATGATTTTGACTGCGATCTTATCCTATCCCCTTCTCCCCATTCCCAAGCCCTGACATGAGAAGAGACAGCTATATTCAGGGAGATACTGAAGAAACCAGCCCAAAGAGAGGGCAGAGTTGTTCTAAGTCACACAGCAGGCAAGCCCAACACCAGCTCTCTCTAGCATCTGCTCCTGGGCAGGGAAGAGACACTAGGCAGACATACACAGGCCTGGGGCCTACTGCTGTCCCTTGCTGGCATGTGATCTTGCCACTCTGCAAAACGAGTACTTTAAATTAACTCCTTGTCTATGCCATGCTACCCGGAACAAGCCCAATCCCATCTGATCTTGGAAGCTAAGCAGGGTTGGACCTGGTTAGTACTTGGGTGAGAGACCACCTAGGAAGACCAGGTGCTGTAGGCATAAAAAAGAAATAAATAAGTAAAAAATATAAGTGTTTGTAAGCTGACAATATAAGGTCCTTGCAATCTGTGAGGTCAGCCAAGAGTTACCTTGCCTAATAAACAAACTTCTGGCTCTACCCGTGAAAGCACTGCTTGTTTCTAGTTGTGATTTATGAGAATAAAACATCCTTCCATGACTTATTGGGGAAGACAGACCTCTGCCCTGTGTCATCTTCCCTACAGCCCTTCCAGGAAGCGAAGATACCCACTTTACAGACTGACAAGTTAGGCTGCAGTCAACTTAGCTGGTGATTAGCAAAGCAGCATCCGGGCCATTCACAACTGAGTGGGGGCAGGGGAAGGAGTACCTGAAGGGCATGTGGACAAGAAGAGAAGGAGATCTCATTTCAGGTCTGGCCCTTTAAGGCCCCCCTTTCTACAAGCCAATGACATACCTGCCCCCTTGGGGCCTGTGAAAGGATATCACCTAGCTCCATGCCTGGCAGTGCCATCTTAGCGACAGGTTGGGAGGGGGTTCCTAGGAGAACAGATGAGGCTTTAGGCAGTTACCAAACACTGGATATCAAAGTCAGGCGGTACTCAGAGCAAAGCTGCATAAGGACACGAGAAAAATATCTGTCTCCTAGAAGTGGAAGGGCCTAAGTATAAGTATATTGGGAACATATCCTCAACCTCTCTGGGATTCCATCCCCCCAAATGGGAAACAAGGGCTTAGGAGAGGAGAACTCAGGGGTACATTGCTGTGCCAGCTCCCACCCCATCCTGGGAACTCATTATTCTGTCCTCCCGAAGGTATGGAGCTGGGTAGTGCCAGAATACAGCAGCCTCAAGTGCAAGACTCTTCTTACAGGCCCAAGGGACTCAATGAAAAGGCAATGCAGGTGGAGGTGAGGGTGGGGGGTGCTGCGTCAGTGCACCAGCCTCCACTTGGTAAGTTTGCTGGCAAACCACTCCTGGCGTCTGAGCACCTTCAATTTTTCAACTCTACAGTGGGAACTTGGAGCTACCACCTCCTTCCCCAAGAGGTCTGGGAGAGGCGGCAAAAGAAAGTGGACAGCTTTATTAGGGACCCAGCGGACTCCAGAGACCCAAGGGAGTTCCTGCACCACCCTGCTGCGACCCTCGGATGCACCAGCCGCTAAGACCGCACCTCAGCTTCCTTTACTGGTCCCCCGGCCCCCAGACTGTCTCTTCCTGTGGTTGGTCAGTCCATCCATCCGCGTCGGTGACGCCGTCCATCCAGCCGGGGTCCGCCATCCTTCGGTCAGAACCTCGGCGACGGCCTGTCGGTGGTGGCCAGGAGTCCCAGCGCCGAGATCAGCGCTGGGGGGAGGCGGGGCCCCGGGGTGGGCTTCGGCGAAAGGGCGAGTCGGGCTCCGGGCCATGGCCCCGCCGCAGGCGTCCGGCGCCCCAGGGCACGCAGCTACCCAGACCCAGCGCCGAGGCGAGCAGCGCGGGCGGGCGGCCGCGGCGGCCACGGCGCGAGCCCTTCTTGAGGCGCGACCCGTGCGCCGCCAGGTAGAGCTCGGCCTGCGCCACGCCACCGCCCAGGCGGCCCAGGCTCTCGGCGCGGTGAGCCAGACGCAGCTCTGCCGCCAGGAAGACGCGGTGCAGCTGCAGGACGCGGCTCTCCAACTCCGACACCAGGCGCCGGCGGCCCTCCACCTCCAGCAATCGCCGCCTCGCTTCGGCCAGCTCCAGAGCGCGGCCCCCAGCTCCCGCCGCCGCCGCCGCCGCGCCGGGGCCGCCGCCCGCGCCCCCTGCCGAGCCGGTGCCTCTCGCATCCCCGTTAGCGCCCTGGCGCCAGCGCTGCAGCTCCTGCCCCTCGGCCAGGCCCGCCGACACCGGGGCCGCCTCCGGCAGCGTGGAGGCCTGAGCTGGGGTCGGGGTCAAGGTCAGAGTTGGGGACGGGGGTTGAGGGGACGACAGGGGCTCCCGTGGTGGTGGCGGCGGTGGGGACCCTGGTTCCGCCGCCCCTTCCTGGGCCCCCGGGCCGCAGGCGCTGATGCGGCAGCCCGGCATCCCCCGCCCCCAGGCGGTCTGCAGCGGTCGGTCCCGGGGTCTGGCCGGCTGTCCCCGCGGGACACCAAGGAACCGAGAGATGCGGCCGCAGCCCCCGCGCCAGCGCAGCACCGGCCGCCAGTGCGTCTTATAGAGCACGGGGCGGAGCGATGGACAGCACAGCCAATCAAAACCTGGCTTGTCCAGAACCCGCCTCCCCTGCGCTTCAGTTCACCACATCGCCTAGAACCTTCGGGTCCTTCAGTCCTTCTCTGCCTTGCCAGGCATCTGGTCCCCACCCATCTCCCCCTAAAAGTTGGGTGGAAAGAGGACTGCATCCTCTCTGTTCTGGCTCTTGAATCATAAGCTCTGTTAACTGGTGCTTAGAAATCGTGGACTCCAGTCTCTGCCGAGCAGAGGGTTTTGCCTGAGACCACGCTGTGACAGTGAGAGCCTGGACTAGAACTCAGAAGGCTTGACTCCTTGCACAGTGCTCCTCTCGTACCGCATGCTGCCCCTCGGTCGAGTCGGTTCTGCCTGGTCTCCTGGGCCACAAACTCAGCAGAACGCTCTTGTCCAATCTCCCTGGGGCAGTGGAGAGGTTAACCCAGAGGGGCGACTGGGGTCGCCGTGGGAATTTGGCCGGGTTGGTTCACCACCAGGCAGCCCCTTTCTGAGCAGAACAAACCACAGAGCTGCCGCTGAGCTTGGCGCGGCTTTCATAAACCCTAAAGTCCACCCAGAGGAGGCATGGACCCCACAGTGTGCAAAATTCTTTCCATGCCCCTGCTCCTGTTTGCTCCTCCCAGTAGATGTCCCCGCACCATTACATTGAGGGGAAACGGAGCCAGGAGGTGCAGGGGTGCTTTCCCCAAGGTCACAGTGCAGGTTGGTCGCTGAATCTGCCCACTGGATGGAACCAGCTCAGCCATTCATGTCCTCTGTGGGCTCAGATACCTGAGTCTCCTCACTGTCACCAGGGGACCCTCCTCAAATGAGACCTTAGTCATCTAGCAAAATAATAGAACATTTTGGCAATTTTCCCCACAGCAGAAATGACCCCCCAATACCTGCTCCAAACACTGGCCCAGACACCATGGCCCTGCCTCAGTTTTCATCTACTTGAAGGTGCCATCAGAGATGGGAGGTCTCTGTGGTGGGCCCAACAGAGGTTAGAGGGCCAGAAACCAGCTCAGACTCTGGGCTCAAAGGGACCCGCTAAAACTGTGGCCAGTGTGATTACTGCCCCAGCCTGAAAAGAGGCAGATGGTAGAGCTGCACTGGCTTGATGTGAAGAACACAGTGGAGCAGCAACCTCCCACCTCCCCCCCCCCCCACACCCTTAGATTGAGTGATTGGGACTCATGGGCGTGGGCGAGACAGCTCGGCTCCTGAGAGGCAGCTCGAAAGGGGCTCAGAGAGGAGGGAAGGGTACATGAGGGGGCGCCAAGCTAAGTAAAGAGGAAAGGAGGAAGACTCAGAAGGAAGGAGTGAGGAGGACTGTGTTCAATGACCAGGAGTAGCGGAGGCTCAGTGGAGGGGAAGGGGAGGAGTTCAGGGAGGGCAAGAGGGGTCGTGAATGTGATGGGTTCGGGGAAGGGGGAGGGCTTTAGAGGGCGCACTGGTGCTTAGAGGAGGCACATAGAGGGAGAAGAGGGAAGTTCGGTGAGGAGGATGGGGCCTCCGGGAGTCAAAGGGGCTCAGTGGAGACACGGATACTCAGGAGTTACCAAGTTGCCCCCAGCAAGGAGAAATGCCCTGCTGAATGGCATCATCATTCCTTTGAATCATCTCCTTTGTGTCATCTAACCCTGTGTCTTTCTCTGTGCAGGAGATGCTCCCTTCCATCTTTGTGGGGAGATTAACAGGTGTTTTGCTAGCATCAGGAAGATCACTGCTTCCAACTTCTGGGGGATGAATAAGGGGAACAAGACTAGGACTTAGCCACCCCCTTACCCCCACCATCAACCAAATCCCGAGAACAAGCCAGATCTGAGTTCAAATACCATACATGGCACATGTGAGTGACCTTGGGAAAGTCATTTCTCTGAATAGGAGAAGACACTCAACCTATATTTATTGAATGGATGAATGTTCTCTATCTCCTCACAGCATCCCTAAGAAAGGAGCATCAGCAGCTTTTTCTTCCTGATGAGAAACCAAAGCCCAAAGAAATGAAGAGACTTGCTCAAGGTCACACAGCAGGTAAGTGACCAAGCAAGGATTCAGACACAGAAAGTCATAGCTCACTTCTCTGTTATTCTTTGATATGACCCCTCTTCCTAGCCTCTGTGGCAGCAGTCACTAACCTTTTCTGACACTAGGGACCAGTGCTCCTATGAGGATCTAATGCCCGATGATCTGAGGTGGAGCTGAGGCAGTGATGCTAGCGCTGGGGAGAGGCTGCAGATACAGATGAAGCTTCACTCTCTTGCTTGCCTCTCACCTCCTGCTGTGAGGCCCAGTTCCTAACAGGCAGTGAACCGGTACCAGTCCATGCCCCACAGATTGGGGACCCCTGCTCTATGACACTTCCCATAATTGATATATATGTTTGTTTAGTTATTCAATAGTCACTTTCTCTAGATTGGTTTTGTTTACCATTTGACTCCCCTGAAGTTAAGTAGAATGCCTGGCCCCATAAAGCACTCAATAAACATGTGTTTGAATTGAAAAATAATGCAAGAGTACACAGAGCTTCTTAAGAAGAGAGAAGTCCCTTTCTTCATTCATTCATGCATGCATGCATGCATCCATCTATCCATCCATCCATCCATCCATTCTTTATTTCACTTGGTTGACAAATTTGATCATCACCTTCTCTGTTGAGCTGGTTGCTGGAGGTACAACAACAATCACATGGGGTCTGCCCTCAGGGGGCACACAGTCTAGAGGGGACAGAGATATATTGATGGCAATTCAGTGAAGTAACTAATGGGATGGGGAAACTGAGGCTCTGGGAACACAGAGAAAACCCTGAGCCCAGCTGGAGATCAGGGAGAGTTCCCTGCAGATGATGTTTAAACTGAAACCTGAAGGATGAATCAAAGTGAGTGATGCAGAGGTGGTGGGGGATGGGAAGGGAGAAGGATTCAGGATGGGAACACCATGTGCACAGGCCCAGAGGCCAGAGCTTTGGCATCAGCCACCTTCCTTTTCAGCTTCCTTACTTGCCCTGGACTCCGCACTCCCAGGTGTGGAGAGGGGCCACAGCCAACCACCCCTTAGGGCATAGCCAGCCTGGCAAACACAACATTTGGAATTAGAAAATACATTTTAAACTATAATGATTATTGGCTTTTTCCTGATCTTTATAAAAGTTTTACATTTCTTTTGTAGAAAAGGTGGGAAATAGAGAAAATATTAAAATAAAAAAGAGAGAGAGAGGAAAGCCATTTGGGATTAGGGAGGCTCGAGTTTGAATTAAAGCTCAGATCTCTCCTAGCTGTGCAGTCCTGAGGAAGGCACATTTTCTCTGTGATTTTTAGGGTCTGAGGAATGAAGCTGCTGATACCTGTGTCATAGGCAAGGACACAGATAGATGCAAAGATTTATCCAAGATGTCATTGGTAGTAATATCTGTCCTTCATGTGAGTCAGAGACCCTGAAAGAGAAGAGACAGCTTGAGGGGGACCTGGTTCCAGAGTCCCGTTCATTAAATACACACCCCTCCCAGGACAGCAGCCAGCAGAGATAGAGCTTTATGGATGGGGAGTGTGGCTGTGGCTCAAAGCAGGATCCCGTCCGTCAGCTAAGAGTGGAATGGGGCATGAGGTTAAAGCCTGAGGAATCTACTTCCATTCCAGCCTAGAAGATTCGAAGTCTCTGCTAAGAGATCCAACCCCTCCCTTTCAGTCTCTTCCCTGCAACCTGGCCTGGCACCCTCTAGGATGTGATATCAGTTTAATAATTTAGCAGATGCAGACAAAGATAGCAGCTCTGAAAATAACCCAGCCAAGCCCAGCCTCCATCTCCTCTTTCCTCAGCAGTCTCCCTGCTCTCTCCCCAAGGTTTCTGCTTGCCCCCACACCTGTCAGCACCCCTGCCCAACAATGGGCACCTGACTTGACACCTCCTCCTTTTCCTGCTTCTAGTCCTTCTCCACCCTTCTCACTTCTTCTTTCACTAATTAGAGCCTAAAAGAATCTTGTGCTAGAAGTCAAAAGCTTGGGTTTAATTCATCATGTGCACTTAAGCAAGTCCCTTCTCTCTAAGACTCTGTTTCCACATTTATAAAATGAGGCCTCTGGATTCCTAAATGTGGCAGGAACAAAATATTTGGGTGGCAGCAATTACTTAGGGGACTGGATGCCTTCCTCAGAAAGGCACGACTGCAATGTCTGTGCCATCTCAGTCAGCAGCACTACAATCCGTTCCGCTGCGCCATCCAGAAAGCTCACGGGTTTTCTTTGTTTTTAACTTCTCTTGTGATGAAAATTTTGACCTGGTTGTCATTCCTAGAATAAAAGGCTATGACTTGTATACACACAGATGTAGCAGAGTCCATCTGCTTTTAATGCTTCATTATATTTCTGACGATTCTATTTCCCTCTAGGAAGTTGAGAAGAGTAATGCCCCTTCCCCCTCAATAGGTCTTTGCTCAAATCATCCCGCTTTTATGGGTCTCAGTTTTCACATCTCTAAAGTGGCCAAGTGTTGAGGGGTAAGTAGGACAAGGTAAGACTCCATGATCTCTAGATCATAAGCTCCAAAAGAAGTGAGATCGTTTCTGTTTTCATGCATTCATTTGACAACATAATTAAGCACTTACTATGTAAGGTGCTAGGGGCACAGCAGTAAATGAAGGAAGCACAGTCCCTTTTCCCTTGAAGCTTACATTTCAGAAATAAAAATAATTGAATCCCGAGGCACGTGCCATGAAGGAATAATAAAATACGTGCTAATGTTTACTTAGCGCTTACTCTGTGCTAGGTATTGATCCTATGAGATCCTATTTTAGCATACCCCATTTTACAGATCAGGAAACTGAAGGATGCAGTGGTTAAGTAAATATGGCCGAGGTCACATGGTCAAGGAGTGGCTTAACTAGGATTCAACACACAGGCAGTCTGCCTCCGGAGACTGTTTTCAACCATGATGCCATAGGGCTTCCCTAGAAATTATGAACATGATGGAAAGGGAGTCAGAGGGGCTTCTCCTTAGGAGGGGAAATTTAAGCTGAGACTTGAAAAATAAGTAGAAATCAGTCATGCAGAATTAGGGAGAGAGCATTCCCAGCAAAAAAAAAAAAAAAAAAAAAATGTGCAAAGGTCCTGAGACAGAAAGATCAGTGTGTTCGGTGCCTGGTAAACCAGCAAGAAAATGGGGAGAGCTGAGGTCAGAGGAGCAGGCTGGGCCTGGAGGCCAAGGCGAGGGTTTTGGATTTTACTCTAAGTTCAGGGGGAGCCTCTGAAAGATTTAAGTGGGGATCAAAATGATTTGATTTGTTTTTAAAAGATCGTGCTGTTTGCTGTGTGGAGATGAACTTAAAGGGAGCAAGAGGAGAATGAGGGAGACCAATCAGGAGATTATTGCAGTAATCCAGCTGAGAGAGGACAGCACCAGGCCAGGAGTCATGGAGAGAAGTGGGAGGGAGGATGGATTTGGGTTTTATATGGAGTCGAACTGAGAGGATTTGTGGATGGATTAGTGCGGAGGTGAGGAAATGCTTTCTGGGTTTCTGGATGGCAGCAGAATAGATTGTGGTGCCCTTGACTGAGAGGAGAAAGATCAAAGACCAAGGGAGGAACAAGGTTAGTGGAGAAATAGAGGTAAAGAAGGGTTTTTTCCTAAATGATAATTGTTTCATTGCAGAAATAAGAATGAAAGGGGTATACAGTGATAAATAGCCCATTATATCTTCCCATTTTTTAGTCCAACGAATAAATGTTATACTTTGCAGACAGTGTACCTTCGGTTTCAAAGGTGGAAAAGATTATTTGAAATAACTGGCATTAACATAGCATTCAGAGAATATGGCTTGCATTACTGTGCACTAAAAAATGAAGGTCTAACTTGTAAAATTGTGTCATGTATCAAACTAATGAGAAAAAGCAAAACGCAATAAAAAAACAATATAAAGAGGAAAATATATATTTCTGGTAAAGGTCTACATACATAGAAGATAAACTTCTGGAAATAAAATTTTTTGGACACTTGTTTTGGAAACTGTTTCTGCTTTTCCTCTATACTTAATACTACTAACAGAATGCTTCTGACACTATTGGTCACCGTGTGTGTGTGTGTGTGTGTGTGTGTGTGTGTGTGTGTGTGTTTCCTACCCCAACCAATTCTTTCATACCAGCTGGGTGTTCTGCAATTCAATTCAATTCTGACACTAACCAGAGTTCAGGCAGGTTGCAGAGGTTAAGGGCTTATTCCCACAAGACTGCCCCAACTTCAGATGCTAATCACAAGTAGTAGGTCTTCAGGTTATCCACAATTTCTGTCCAACTTGGCTACAAATCAGAGGTTCCCACGATCCTGTCCTTGAATTCAATCATTTGCTCTAACAGCTCACAGAACTAATGGAAACACATTAACCAGTCGATTATGTAATAAAGGATAATAAAGGGTACAGATGAACAGCCAGATGAAGAGGTACAAAGGCAAGGTCTAGAAGGGTCCTGAGCATAGGAGCTTCTGTTTTCAAGGGTGTTCCACCCTCCCGGCATGTGGAGTTCACCAAACCGGAAGCTCTCTGAACCCTATACTTTCAGGATTTCTATGGAGGCTTCCTCACATAGGCATGATTGATCATTAACTCAGTTTACAGCCCCTCTCCCTTCCCAGAGGATGGGAGTGGGGCTGGGGCTAGGAGGTCGAAGCTTCTAATGTTCACTTCATTAGAACAAAAGGCATTCCAGGAAATGATCCAAGAAATTCCAAGAGATTTCAGAACTCTGTGTCAGGAACTAGGGGCAGTCACCAACACAGGCATATCTCGTTCTATTGTGCTTCACAGATGTTGCATTTTTGGTAACTTGAAGGCAAGACCCTCTACCAGCAAAAAGATTATGATCTGCTTTACTGCAATACTAATTTTATTGTAGCAGTCTGGAACTGAACCCACAATACCTTCCAGGTATGGCTGTATATATATATTTTCTATTATTTCACAACACCCAAGTTGGACATCCATGATAAGCAGCCAGGTGTATAGATCAGCACTACAGAATCAGGGCTGGAGGCTTGAATTTGGGGAGTCATCTTTTCTCTATCAGCATTTTCTCCTGAGGCCATGGGACAGGATGAATGGCCTCAGGAGAAAATGCTGATAGAGAAAAGAAGTGGGCAGAGGTCTGAGGCACCACATTTAGAAGTTAGGATGATGGGGAGGAACCAGCAAAGGAGCCTAAGCAGGAATGGTTGGCAGTAAAGGAAGAAAACAAGGAAGAGACTGAACAATAAATTGAAAGTGAAGAAGCAATCACGGCAAATGTTGACCACTCTTCTGTAAAGTTTTGTTTTGAAAAGAAGCAGAGAATGGGGTGGTAGCTGACAAGAAAGTGAGGTCAGTCAGGAGTTCTGTAAGAATGAAGCTTACTAGGACCAGCTTTGTACACTGATGGCATTGAGCCAGTAGAGAGGGAAGTATGGCTGCCTGGCATGAAATAATAACCTCAGGTCGGAGCTTAAGAAAGCAAGAGAGGATAGGCTCTCCGGTCCATCCCGACACAAGTCTTTATAAAGCATTTACTGTGTGCCAGATAATGTTCCACGTGCTGGGGCTATGGCAGTGACAAAGACCAGCAAGGTCCCTGGCCCTCTGAGCATGCTCAGTCCAAAGGAAGAGAGTAAGGCCATAAAGAATCAACCGGAATAAGATTATTTCAGACTAGGTTCTGTGCCTGCTTTGAAGGAAGTTAACAAGACGATGTCCTTTAGAGAAGTCAAGGCTGATGGAGTAGTCAGCTGTGGTTTTTACCTCCTATCACCCGCTTGTCCTACTTTTGGTAATAGTGCCTTTATGTTTTGGGGGGAACCATTTCTCCTACACGCTTAATACATGTTTTTGTGGAACACATTCCAGTCCATCTTCAAGAACAGGCTTGTGACCTTGGCCTACCCAATGAAACAATACTAGGGCATTTGCTGAAACGACTGAGAAAGAGAAACTTTTTTTTACCTGGGAACGTTGACTGAATGGATTATAAACCTGGAGCTGCAGGCAGTCATCTTGTCACCTCAAGGGAAGTGCTTGCCTGCTACCCAGCAAGAAAGCCCAGAAACAAAGAGAGACCAGATAAGTGGAGAAATCACTTGAGCGCCTGATTCCAGCCATACCTGAAGGTAGGGCTACTCTTGGACTTTTCAGTTAAGTGAGCTAATAAATTCCAGTTTTTCTTAAGCTACTTTGAGCTGGGTTCTCTGTCACTTATAATTGAACAAATCCTGATTGATGAAGAAGGCCTGGAGGACACAAAAGGGGCGGACTTAGAAGAGCCAAGGAGGAGCAATCCAGGTGGAAGGGAGAGGAGGTGCAAAGATTGTTTGCAGAATAGTTTGGGGCATTTGGGGAACATGAAGGAGACAGGTGAAGCTGGAATATAATAAGCTATGGTGATGGAAAGAGATTAGATAGAATCACAGGAAGAGAGTTCCATTTCCAGCAAAATGGCAGAAGAGGGGTACAAATGCTTTCCCATATAGCACTTTAAAAATGGCGGACCAATTCTTTAAAGTATCTTTTATAAAGCATCAATGAGCTGACTATAAAGTAAGGGAAATAGAGGCCAGAAACAACAAGAAAGGGCAACAAGTAAATGAGTCCTGCGGCTGGTGTTTGCCCTGAAGATACCTGTTGAACACAGAGGCCTAGACCAGAGAAAATTTTTTACTTCAACCCACAATGAGACATTTTACAACAGGACCCAGGACCCAGACAAAAGTTTCACAAGCAATACTCACTGATTTCTATGTGATGCATGCTGGTGTTTCCTGGCCTATTCTGTCTTATACTATTTAATTCCTTTTTTGTAATCCTGTTTGAGATCCATTCAACAATAGAGTACCAGGAATTACAGAGTATTGTGTTTGTGGAGGGGAAGCCAAGGTGCAAACCAATTGCAAGATGCACTCAGGAAGCATTCAGAAGAAAAGGATCATTTGGGGCTCCAGCATTTTGTTGGATTTTTCTTTTCCAGGGAGTTCAATGTTGGCCATGTTGAGTTTGACATGCCTATTAGAAAGATTTTCAAGTGGGCAGCTGAATTTGTGTGTCTGGAGCTCAGGTAGGCTGCAGATGTGAATTTGGAATTGTCAGCACATAGGCAGTGTTCAACTGGAAGAGATGATCACAGGATAAGAGAAGGCAGAGGAGAAAAGAGTACCAAGCACAGAGCCTAGGCACTCAAATGTTAAGCAGCCAGTGAGAAGAAATGGCCCACACCTTTGCCCTCTTCTTTCTCCTTTTCTCCATCTTGCTTTCACAAATGTAAATGGGGAGATACCATGAAGGACCTCAAGACAAAGGCCTTGCTTTACAGATGGATGAACAGAGAGCTGCTGTGCGAAGTCTGTTTCTTCCAGCTGAATCTAATTCTTCACTGATACAGGAACAAAATTGAGAAAATCCTGGCAAGATTGAGCAAGAAAAAAAAGAGGGAGATGGCACAAGTAAATGATGTTAGATTTGAAGAACAGGACTACAGAACTACAGATGTCGCAGATAGTTACATAGGAGAATATTATAAACAATGTTATGACAAATTTAAAACAAAAGTAAGACAGAAAAATTTCTGGGAGAATAAAAATTTATATCAAGAACAGCCAAGGACAGAATGAGAAAGAAAATTACAGAACAATATTACTTAAGAACATAGATGTAAATTCTCTACACAAAAAATTAGTAAGCTAAATCTAGCAATGTATTTAAAAGATAATAAATACATCATCATCAAATTGAGTTTACTCTAGGAAGGTTGATTCAACATCAGAAAATCGACCAGTTAATTAATCATATTAAAACATTAGAGGATAAAAAACAAGTAAACATTTCAATTTATACAGAAAACATATTTGATAATTCAACAATCCTTTATGTTAAAAATTCTCAGCAAACTAGGTAGAAAGCACCATTAACCCGATGAAGTGCCCCCTCCTGGAAGGAGGAGTATCTACATATATCAGAATTCTGTAAGGAAAATGTCTCTTCTCTCTCATTTATTTATTTATTCAATCATCTCTGATTTTAAAAGAAATTAAAATGTTTTTGTGGGCCCCTAAAAGTACTGTGGGTCCTAGGCACTGTGCTTACTGTGCCCAATGGATAAATCAGCCTGAATGAGGAACACCGTTAAAGGAATGACTCCCATCATTTTCAGGATGTTTTTCTCTGGGAGGATGAAGAAAGAGTAGTAGGCAACAGAGGAGGATGATACAGAGGACTTTGATGATACTGGAATGTCCCATTAGACCAGTGGTGAGTGCCTGGATGTTCATTTTATCTTTAATCTTAAAACAATACATATGCTTTTATATAGATATAGATTATTTTATATGTAATTATACATATGTGTATGCACATGCATATATTCTTCTACATGATATTTTACAATTAAATTTTTAAAATAAAAATGTATAAGGACCAGGTCATGTGGGGCCCGTAGACCAGGGTAGGGCCTGGCCCACTGCAGACATGCCATAAATGTGCATTGAATAATTTAATAACCATCTGACTCCGGATCAGATCCCTCCTCTCGCTCATGACAAAGCTCCAGCTGTGGCTTTCTGTAATCCCCCCACTGCCACTATAGCAGTGGCTGGTAGAGGTTCTGAGGATCCTCCCCCAGGCTGTCTGGCTGAGTCTGAAGCCTCCGGGCCCCAGAGGAAATGCTGGGCTGGTTCCAGCTGCTCACCCTTAGGATGCTAAGGAACAAAGACTGCTAAGAAACAGATCCCCAGACCCAGAGGCCAGAAGGATTCAGGGGTAAGGCTCTGGGACAGACAACTGCCTGAGGCTTCTAGAGACCACAGTGAGTGGCTCTTCTCCAATCTCTTTGATGGTGTGGGGCGATAGCAGTTCAGTCTCTCCAGTCCCAGGGAATAGGTGGATCTAGGCCTTAGGTTCAAGGAGACAAGTGGCATTCAGAAGAATGGACCTCGCGATAAGTGGCTCCCAGATCACCATAGATTCTATGCCCCCCAAGCATGGCTGGCACAATCTCTAATCTGATGGGGTCATGCTGGCCAGGTGACAAGGGAGGCCTGGTGACCAGACTGAAGGACCCTGTCCGTGTCTGGCTCTATGACACCTTTGGACCTTGGACCAACTCTAGGGGCTGTCATGGGTTGAGAGACTATAATGGAGACTGGATTTCCCATGGGCCAGGTAGAATGAGGGTTCTAAGTGCATTTAAAAAATAAATAGCCTATTTCTTGCCTACCTGAATTTGTGTACCATATTCATACCCACTACACTTGCTTTTGCCTTTTTTCTCTCTCCTCTTTCTGACTCTCTAGGTCTGTCTCCACCTCCCTCTCCAGGTTTTTCTCTGATTCCGCTTTCCCCTCCCCGCAATCTTCCTCACTACCCTCTTCCCCCACCCCTAATCTCTCTCTTGATGGCTTCCAGCCCAGCTACAGAAAATTCTGGTTCCAATGAAAAGAGGCTTTTGCTGTGTGTGCATCAGATGCCAGGACCTCCCCTCCCCCTCTCTCTATCTCCTTCCACACACACCCCTCCTATATCTGTGGCCTGGACTCAGCAGCCACCCCCACGGCCATCTCCAGCTCTGGCTGGGGTCGCGTGTGGGGCTGCCTCTCCCTTCAGAGGGGAAGCCAGAGATCAGCAGGCTCATGTACTATTGAGCTCCTCTGCTGGTGACTCAACTCGGCAGGGTGCTGGGAACCCTCTGCACCAGCATAGAAGAGTGGGACAAACTCAGGGTCGCTAAGGGTGAGCTGGGCCAGGCTCTAAGCTCCCACGCTCCCTCCTATCCCTCCGTCTGGGCCCCCAGAGCTAAATATGGCAACTCCTCACTTTTCCACTTGATAGGGAACTCAGCCCAGACCTAGCCAGAGGTACGCCATGCTCTCCCCTGGCCCTGATCTCTGACCTCCACACAGTTCTCCATCCTTCATCCCTCAGACCTATGTTCCCCCCACCCCTCAGACAGGGAACCCTTAAGGGCTGGACTGGGCCTCTCTGCTCAAACCGGGGCTAGATGTCTGAATGATGAGAGGCCAGGTGAAGAGAGGTCCTGGGGGAGGAGAAGCTATCTTAGTAATGCAGCCCCAGCTGTGCCCAGCTAAATGCAACTGCATGAGCAACCCCTAGGCAAAATCAGCAGAACTAGCTAGCTGACCCTGGCTGAACCACAGAATTTTTAGAAATAAAATACCATTGTTGCTTTAAGCCGCTAAATTCAGGGGTAGTTTATTTCTCAGAAATAGATGAGTGAAACAAGAGCTGAGTCCTCGCTTCCTTTATCCTCCACGTCCAGTCTTGTGGGATCCACCTCCAAAACAGATCACGCGTCTAACCACTTCACCATATCCCCAGGCACCACCCTTGTCCAGGCCAGCATCATCTCTCGGCTGGATTATTGCCACAGCTTGCTCATTGGACACCCTGCCTCCAGTCTTACACTCCTGCAGTCACCATACAGTGAACAGAGTGAAGTCTTTAGGGGACCGGTCAGATCGAGACCCTCCGGTCAATTCCTATGCCACTTAGATTAACAGACAGACTCCTCAGTGGTCCAGTGCCTGCCATGTCTCTACCCCATCTCTAGTCACTCTCCTCCAGCTCACGGCACTCCAGAAACATGGACTTCTTTTCTGTTTCTTGAACATGCCAAGGTGATCCCCACCTTGGGGCCCAGAAGATACTTCATCTAGGTCTTTCCGTGTAGGTCTTTCAGTTCCCAGCTTAAATATTCCCTCCTTAGGAAGGCTACTCATAGAAGAGGAAACTGAAGCTTGGAGAAAGGAGGCCATTGCCCAAGTTCACACAGTGAGGAAGAGGCTGGACTGGGATTCCATCCTAGGTTTGTGTGACCCTCTCCCACCCCCCACCCCTCACATACATTCCAGGTCTCTTTCTACCACATTAGTGGTTTGGGAGGGTGAAGGTGGTCGGCATAGGCTCCTGAAAAAGGGGAAGGTTTGGAGGGGCTTCCTTCACTTACTTCTCCCACAAACACCCTCAGCTATAACCTTTGGACCCTACCCTGGCTGGGGACTCAGAGATGAATCAGACCAGACTTTGCACTCTGGGAGCTCCCATCTGGGGACAGGGAAAGCAGCAGAGGAAATCAAGGCGATCAGAGGGTGTCAGAGTTAGCTCAGGGAGACAGCCTTCTAGCTGGGAGCTCTCTGGGAAGGCTTAACAGGGATTGTGACATTGGCTGTAGGAGAGGGGCAGAAAGTAGAGGGAGTGTTCAGTGGCCACATCTGCATATTGTTCCCTGTGAGTGACTGAAAGAGACATGTGCATCCATGCCAGTCTGTGGTGTGTGAGAGAGAGAGAGAGAGAGAGAGAGAGAGAGAGAGAGAGAGAGAGAGAGCGCACGAGCGAGCAGTAGAAGGGTGAGGTGGAGGGTAGGCAAGAGAAGGGCTGAATGAATAAATGGACTTTACTAAAGTAGAAACTAAAGCCCAGAGAGGCTAAGTCACCCGCTCCAGTTCACCAAGCCACTAGGTAGTAAAGGTAAGATTTGAACCCAGGCCTATTTTGACACTACACAGAGCAAGGTGAAGGAGTAGAGCTCTATCTCTTCCAGGGCCCACTGCTAATTCACTATGTGACCTCAGCTAAGGCTACTCCCCTGTGGGCCTCGTTTCCACATCAGTAAACTGAGAAAATTGGATGAAGGTTCTTTTAGCACAAAGACTCTGCAGAAAATACTTCTACTAGAAGCAGCCCCCATCTCAACCTGGTACAGGATGGCACCTCAGCCTGCAGCTCCCTCCAAGCCTAGCAACTGGGTGATGTGCTAGCAAAAGCCAAGGGAGCCCCAGGAATCAGGTGAAACTGGGATCTCCCACCCAACAGCCCAACCTAGAGTTCCAGAACCCCTTACAACCCATCTCCTTAGAATTCCGGGGCTCCAGTTGCACCTTTATTCACATGATCAGCCCAGCCTAAGTCCCAGCTCCACAGGGTAGCTTCTGGATTCCCCTGGTTCTCTCCAGCCTTCAGGACACACCATCCTTTTGCCAATGAAAGGAAAGAGGAGAGGCAACTCTGAATGGTCACTGGCCCATTGTCTGACTGTACAGACAGACCTGACCAATCAGACCTGAGAGACCTGAGACAGCCTCAACTCCCACATTCCAATTCTGTTCATCCTCCACCATTCCGTTCCCTTCTACCTTTCAGTTGGTTCCATTCTCCTTATTTCATTCAGAATTCCAGAAAATTCTATCTGGGAAAGTGGGGTATGGCAGGCAGAACTGAAGCTGATTACAGAAGGGAACTCTTGAGGGAAAAATCCCCCATTCTGCTGGGGTCTGGGGGAATCTCCAGGGCCCAGTTTCTGGGGTTCCCAGAGGAGTGACTCAGGCTCTGAATAGAATGGACTTGGGCCACTTGCCCAAGATCATACACTTACTAGTTGTATGATCTTGGGCAAGTGGCTTAATTCTCTGAGCCTCTGTTTTCTTAGTGACACAATGGTGATGTGGGATTTATTCACTGAGTTATAGGGAGGGTTAAATGGAATGAGGCACATGATATACCTAACACGTAGTAGGTGGTCATGGTCAGTAGTAGTAATTTGTTCTCCAGTTTATTCTCAGAGGTACTGGTCTTGTTTCAGAGAGTCCTGGCTCCAGAATGGTTGGGGAAGAGGTGGAAAGAGGGGGTTAAAATAAAACAGCTATCATCATCTAGCACTTACCATATGCCAGCTTAAGGTGTAATCACCACCTTAAACTATTACTACTTTATTTTATACACAAGGTATCTGAGGCACACAGAAGTTCCATACTTGGCCAAAGCCACCCCAGCTAGTAAGTGCAGAATTGGAGCACATATCGAGACCCAGGCGCTTTGACTCCAGAGTTTACATTGTGAACGACTGTACTATCGTATCTCACATTAAACCCATTTCAGATGAGAAATGCTGAAGTCTAAAGAGGTTCGTTCATACTACAGCTCAACAGGGTTGCAACTAGGACTCCCAAGTTCTGGCATTTACTCTGTCGTGTGCTGCCCCCTAGTGCCCCTTCTGTGAGAAGCACACCAGAGGCAAGCAGCTGACACAAACCCACACTCTCTCCTGACCCACCGCTCCTCCCCGCACCCAAAGCTGCAGGTCTTATAGCTTCTAAATTCCATGTATACAATCACAGTATTTCTTGGCTATCTCGCAAATCCTCAAATTCAACAGGTCTAACACCAAGTTTACACTTTTATACCCCAAACCTGGCCTCCCCAGTCATCTCCATCCATTCAGTGGCACAAGCCAGAACCCTGGCCATCCTTGACACCTCCCTCCCCCCAACTACCACCAGCCCAGGAGCCAGGAAAGTAAACACTGAACACAGCAGAGCAGCAGTGGTGGAAGCAGAGGATCAGGACACTGGTTCCCAATCATGGCCAAGAGGCAAAACTGAGCACAGGTATCTCTGGTTAGACAGGCAGGCCTTTCTGCTTAGAAAGAAACCCAAAGGCAGCTTTGTGGCTGGGAGGAGGGCATGGTAAGGAGCACTGTACTGGGAGCCAGAAGGACTGGGTTTCCACTCATCTCCACTACTCAGTCACAGTAGGGCTTTGGGACCTTAATGAGCCTTGGTTTCCCCATCTGTAAAATGAATATGATAATGCCTACCTACAGCTGTTATAAGGATCATATTAAAAAGTGTTTGCTTTATAACCTTCAAAGGGAAGTATACAGGAGAGGTGTAATTTTATCTGGGAAATTCATGCTGGTGGACCTCTCTTTCCTTTGTTAGGCTAAATAGCAGACCCCTAAAGTATCTTGAGTTTTTAAAATTGTGGTAATATATATATATATATGCATACGTTTTGCCATTTTAATCATTTTTAAATGTAAAGTTCGATGGCATTAATTACATTCACACTGTTGTGCAACCATCAATCTATTGTCAAAATTTTTCATCATCCCAAATAAAAGCTCTGCACCCATTAAGCAATAACTCCCTATTCCCTCCTCTCTCCAGCCCTTGGTAATCACTAATTTCTGTCTCTATAAATTTATCTGTTCTAAATATTTGATATAAGTGGAATCACAACATCTGTCCTTTTGTGTTTGGCTTATTTCATTTAGCATAATGTCTTCAAGATCCACCTATGTTGTAGCAGTTATCGGAACATTCTTTTTATGACCGGATAACATTGTACGTATATACCACATTTTGTCTATTCATTCATTTTTTGTCTATTCATTCATTTTTTTGACATAAGTTGTTTCCACGTTTTGGCTACTGTGAATAATGCTGCAATGAACACTGGCATATAAGTATCTGTCTGAGTCCCTGTTTTCAATTCTTTTGGGTATGCACCTAGAGTGTCATTGGCTTTTGATGGAGTTTTTCAATATGCACTGTGGCGGGGGGAACACACAGGGTCCAGTGTGTTTGAGTGAGGGAGGGAAAAGGACAGAGAAGAAGAGAGGTTTCAGTGTGGCTGTGCTTAGAATAACAGCTAACGCATGCCTTTTGCAAAAACACTCCACAAAACACTCCAGAGGGAGAAATATTATCATCCCCATTTTACCAATGAGGAGAAGGAAAGGGGCTTCTTCCAGGCTACACAGCTGGTGAGAAGCAAGGCTGGGGCTCCAGAGAAAGGTTCCCTCACACATCATACAGTACAGCCAGAGATTCAAAGGTCATATTTTCCTTCTTTTTTTTTTTCTTTCTAGGTAAGGTAAGTAGTTCTGAGATGCTTTGGCCATCATGTTCTTACTTATTAATCCACAGCATTTTAGGTACCATAAAATTAGAATTTTGTAGTGTAGTTCTGCACTTTTACAAGTAAACATGTTCTGGAAAAAAAAACAAAACCATGGAGACAGAAAAAAAATCAATGATTGCCAAGAGCTGGGGTTCAGGGGAGGGACTGACTATAGAGGGGTTTAGGGGAATTTTGAGGGGTGATGAAACTGATTTGCGTCTTGATTGTGGTAATGGTTATGCCACTGTATGCATTTTTCAAAACTCATGGAACTGTACACTAAAAAGTTGAATTGTGCCATATGTAAATTATACCTTAATCTGTAAAAAAAAAAAAAAGGATCAATAAATGAATGGGGGAAAACTAAATAAGATTCTAGACACATTTTTGCTACCTTCAGAATTTTGCAAGTGATAGTGTCCTTAATTATATGATTAGAGCATAAATTTCTATTTTTATTCATTCATTCATTCATTCATTCAAAAATGAAAGCCCTTGAACCTACCATCCAACCCAAGAACCAGAATATTACTAAAAATTAATTCTACTAAAGGGCTCCCCGCCATCCCTGACCCCTCCCCAATGCCACCCTGGATAATCACTATTCTGAATTTCATGTTCCTCATTCTCTTGCTTTTTTTTAAAAAAAAATAGTTTTCTTCACAAATAAATTAGGCTGAACCTTCTGAATTGGCCATTTTTATAGGTCAAAACAGGTTGACAACCAGTAATTCCATATGATTCAACCCACTATTATGCCTAAACATACTAGTAGTTCTAGTTGTATTTGAACCTTATAAAAAGGATACCACTACTCTATATGTATGCTTCTGGGACTTGGATTTTTTCACTCAATATTATATCACTGTGATCCAGCCACGTTGCTATTTTTTATTCGTTATCTTCTGTCAAGTGGCGTTCGGGCATTTTTGGTTTGGCGCTACCATAAACAATGTCTCTACTACCGTAATTGTACTCATCTCCTGGGGCATGTGTGAAATTCTTCTACCCCAGGAATGAACTTGCTGAGACTTAGGGTACACAGATGTTCAACTGTGCATGATGTGACTCACTTTTTGAGCTCGAACTGAGGTAGGTGGAAATTAAACACCTACTGTGTGTGTGCGGTAGGGTACCTGTGGAAAAAGATAATGGTGCCCTGAAAGGTGAGATAGGGAAGGAAGCCCCCTAGTTGCTGTAGGAGTCATCTTCCGAAAAGGCCCATCCTAGCTGGGCAAGGAGAGAGTTTGGCAACCCAAATGGTGCAGACAAAGTGCTCTGTCCTAATTGGCAGTATCTCCATCTGAGGTTAGGGGGGAATGAGAAGGGGTCTGGGGTTGGGAGGTCCCATATCTTTGGTACATCTGGAGCGAAAGGGGGCTAGGCAGTACTGAATTCCTCCCACTTATCAATTCTTACCCCAGTCATCTCTTCCTACAGTCTTTATCTCACTTTACATCCATTATCTTTTTTAATTCTCCCCACCGGGAAGAGGTACTGTTATCACTACAGATAAGGCACAGAGAAGGAAAGTGACTTGCCCTAAGTTACACAGTTTGTGCTAACTGCCTGAGCAAATAATTTCCCCTTCCTAATCCTGTTTCCTTATCTGTAAAATGGGAACGATAACATCTGCCCCACCTCACAGACCAGTGGAAGGGTTAAACAATACTATACAAGTAAGGGGTTTAGCATGGAGCCTGGAGATGCTCCCTAGAAGTCACTGTTTATTGGTGCTATTGTTATTAAGTTATTAAATTGTTGTTAAGGGAAGCAGAAACCCAGAACAGTCTGAGCTCTGACTTCTTGCCACTCGGTGGTATTGTCTCTCGTAGAGATCCCATAGGATGGGATGATTGTGGCCCATTTTGGCCACTGCTGCTGACATGGGATGTGTCTTTCAGAGCTGCACAGCCCAGCCCCAATTCCACCAGCTCCCAGACCCCCAAACAGGTACTCCACTTCTGCAGATTTCCCAGCACAGAGAAGGTGATCTAACTACCAAAGAAGAGGACCCAGGCCCCCTATTCTGCCTCAGGGCAAAAGAAGAAATCAGAGCCAATGGTTCATTCAGTGGAGAATATGTGCTGAACACCTAGTATGTGCCAGGTCCTGCAATGGGCACCAGGAACAACGGGAACAAGACCAGACCCTGTTCTCAAGGTCAGAAGTTAAAGGAGACAGAAGACAAGAAAACAACAGTATGCTGAGTATTATGATAAAGAAGTACAACTGTGCTATATAACAGAAAACCAGACAGGCGCAGGGGTCAGGAAAGGTGTCGCAGGAGGCAGTCCCTTTGAGCTGGGTCTTTAAGGTCTGGCAAGCGTTCCCCAGGAGCTCAGCGATGCTAGGACCACCTGCCATTTAATAGAGATGGGACTGGGCCCCAGGGTCTGTTCACTCTGCTGGCCAGTCCTCACTTACCCGAACTGGCCAGAGCGCAGCTCTCCCTTTCGGAGTCCGCAGGTGGAGCCCCCAAGCCTGGCCGCGGTGCCCGCCCAGAACCTGGGGCGGAGTCTCGGCCCAGGTGTGCGGCGGCGGCGCTTCGCGGAGGCAGGAAGTGTGTCCTCAGCGGCGGCCCGTGCAGCGCTCCCGCGAGACGCTCACGGGCGCCCCAGGTGAGTGGCGAGGGGGGCGGGGGGAGGGGCCGAGCCGGAGGCCGCTCACCTGGTGGGACTGGTAAGCCCCGCGCGGGCCCGACGGGGGCGCGAAGCAGGGCGACACCAGTGTGTGGCGATCCCTGAGGCTGCGCCCGGATGGGGGAGGGTCCCGGGACCGGTTCCTTGGGGACCACCCTCCCACTTCCGGGGTGCGCGGGCCGGGCCGGGGAGCGGCCCGAGCGGGCGCCTGGGCCGGGCGAGCAGAGTTGGGTGAGGGGGGCCGTGTTCGCCCTGAAGGCTGCGCCGGTTTGGGGCGGGGGCCGTGCACAGCTTAAGAAACAGTGTCAGGGCGGGAGAGAGGCTGGGCTCGCCGGTGGGCTGAGGGCCCCTGCAGCTGGAGAGGGTGGTGCTCGCCCCCAGGGCATTGCCGGTGTAGGGGCTCTAATAGTCCAAGGAGCAGTGCCGGCGTCTGGTTTCCCTTGCCCCAGGTCCAGGTGTCCGCAGATGCGGGAGTCACGGGCTAAGCTTTTGGGGCAGGAGATCGAAGGTGCACTGAGGCCGGGTGCGAGAGCCGACGGCTGTTTCGTGAGCAGGGCTGGGGTGTCCCTCCCGGCCAGGAGTGCAAGACTCGACTGGGCACCGGAGTAGGTTAGAAGCCAGTGCAGCCGGGCTTGTCCTGGAGACCTTGGAGGAGGGGAACCGTAGGGAGACAGACCACTGAGTATGCGTGTTCTTTGGGACTAAGGGGAGGGGAAGGGCAGCAATAAGAAGTTTGAGGAGGGCGGGCCTGGGGCCTTCGGACCCTAAGGAAGATTCCTGCAGTGCTTTGGGGGCCCAAAGATCCACTGCCTCCCAGGTGCTAAACCCCCTGCATGCAATATCTCCTTTAAATCTCACGTGGCCCATGATGATACTCATCTTTTCTCTTGTTAAAGATGAAAAACCTGAGACTAGCTAGAGTCTTGGCCCAGGCCTCACAAAACCAAATGTCCAGTATTCCTAGGATTTTGGAGGTGGGGGTAACAGCATCAAGGGGGAGAGATACAGCCTAGACAAAATGAGTAGAGTTTGACTTCAGGAGGGTTCAAAGCCTAGAGGGGAGGGGCAACTGAGACCAGCCACTGTCCTTATCTGGAAGTTTTGCTCCCCTTCCCTCCGTCCCACTGCCATTCAAGATGTGTGGCACAGAGCAAAGTACATGGGCTCTGGAGTCTGGCAGACCACAGTAAAAACCCTGCTCCATCCCTTTCCAGCTGGGTGCCTCTGGACAAGTCGTTTCAGCTCTCTGAGCTTCAGATTCCTGTTCTGTAAAGCAGAGCTACAGTATTTACAGGACAATTGTGAGTGTTAAAGCAAAAGTATTCTTGGGCTAGAGTCTGTTTCTGGCCCATTCATTGCTATTTTCGGCCTGCTCACTGCTGTTTCCTCAGCGTTTAGTACAGTGCTGGTCACGTGGTAGGTGCTCAGGAAATATTTGTTGGATGAATTTAATGAATAGTGGCAAATCCTAAAGCCTTGGAGTTGGACAAGGGGACAGTTACCCAGACCATCCATCATTAGTAACCTATTGATGTTCTTAGAAACCACAGGTACCCCGGAGCTCAGTGTGATTGAAATGGTGTAGATATGCTCACCCTCCTCATCCAAGGTCTGAGCTCCCTCTGTGAGCCCTCCTCAGACACAGGCTTGTCTGTGGAGCTGGCGGCTGGCCACTTTGACTAACCCCCCTTCCTCCCAAGTATTAGATGGGATGGGGTAATGGATATGAGTCTAGGCCAGGCTGGTTGGATACAAATAGATGTATGGCTTTAGACAACTTATTTAATCTCTCTGTGCTTCAGTATAGTAACAATAACAACTACAATAATAATACCTGCAAATTGTGTTGTGAGAATTAATTGGTTTAATAACATTTAAAGCACTTAGAACAATTAACTCACTAGAATGCAAACTCTTACGGTTAGGGAATTTTGTCTATTTTACCACTGTGTGTACAGAATTTAGAACAGTGTCTGAGCACCCAGTAGGCCCTCAGTTAATATTTGTTAGTTGAGTGAATAAATGAACCCATTCCTATCCCCACCGGACCCCCCACCCCATTGCTCAAACCAAGGCAAATGTTTTTAACCACTTGCCTCTCAGGGCTGTGAGAGACCATTACAATTTCAGTTTGCATACCTTTGGAAAGGGGATTTCACACACAAACACCTCCAGACACTGCGCCCCCAGCGCTAGTCAGCCTAGAGCCTAAGTCTTTCTCTTTCCACCCAGTGATCTTGGTTCTACCCTTAGGTCTCACAGAATGTGTCAGTCCCCCGAAGCAGTTACCGTACCATAACCATGGCTAACATTCCCTCCTTCCCTCTCTCCCTTTCTCTGCACACATACACCTGGTTTTCTGGAACATTTTGAGATTAACTGTAGACATCATGCTCCTTTGTCCCTAAATGCTTCAGTGTATATTTCTTCAGAATAAAAATATTATATAGCCATAGTAATCAAATTCGGGAAATGTAGCATTGATATAACACTATTAAATAATATACAGTCTGTTCTTGAATATCACCAATTATCCACATTATCCAATTTCCAATTTTTCCTCTTGAGCCAGGATCACACATTGCATTTAGTTGTCATGTTCCTCAACTTGGGCTTGTCTGATGTTTCCTTATGATTATATTTAGGTTATGCATTTTTGGCAGGAATACTTCATAAGCGCTGTTGCCTCCTTAGTGCATAGTATTAGGAGCCACATGATGCCAGGACATCCCATTATTGGTGATGTTAACTTTGTTTGATTAAAGTAATGTGTGCCAGGTTACTCCAGATTAAAAAAAAAAAAATTGGGGGGGGGCTTTTTTTTTTTTCTCATTGGCTGCAGCAAGTATAAAAGACTAGAGGTGGCCAGAATGGGGACCTCGACAGTATGTGGGTGAGAGATGATAGCGGCCGTGTTGAGGGAGATGGCATTGGTGCGCTCAAAGCACATTGCCTATTAGAGCCAGAACTGGGACTAGAATATAGATATTCTACATCCAGTCCCAGGTTGCTCACATATTACCAGTTCCAGGATCCAGGTGCCATTAAACCAGGGATGAAAAGATAAGGGATCAATATTTTACAAAATCCAGGCTAAGGATTGTTATTGCCCTAAAAACTCCTACATGTATTAGAACCCTCCCAAATACCTCACTACATAATGTTCCATGACTCCCTCTGGCAGAGTTATTTACTCTGATAATACCTCATATATCCTACGTGTTCCATCATACGAGCTTTTTAGCATGTTTTCTCCATAAAACCATGTGTAAATCACAAGAACAGGGTTTGTAGTTCATTCATCCTCGGTTCTACAGTGCCTAACACAGGGCCAGGTTCAGTGTTTATGAAATGAGTGAAGTCTTAGCTCTGAGCTTGCTAGCAAGCAAGTCAAAAAGGGTAAGATGTATTTTGTGGCTTGGCTTTCTTTTCTAATCAAAGGAAGCAAAACTGCTTGGTGTTAAATGTTGCTAGGAGAGCAAATCTCAGCCAGACTGAAATATTGACAGGGTACCTGTTACATTCCCATGTCTGATTTGAAGGAAGAGGGAAGGAACAAGAAGGTAGGAAGGTAGTAATGATCAGATTCTGTAGCAAGTCACGTGGAGTGGCATTTGTTGAGCAGTCCCAGAGGCTCTATGCTGGGTGGACTTACCAACAGTGGGAAAAAACTGGGGGAGACCATTCCACAGAAAGCAAGATCCCAAGAGATTTTTCTTTTTAAGTTATCTTAACCATATAGTCCTATGGCATTAAACACATTCACATTGTCGTGTAATCATCACCACTATCCATCTCCAGAACTTGTTCATCTTCCCAAACTGAAACCCATTGAATGCTAACTCCCCATTCCCTACCCCTAATCCTTGGCAACCATCATTCTACTTTCTGCCTCTATGAATTTGACTATTCTAGATATTTCATATAAGTGAGACCATACATACACATATGTCCTTTTGTGTCAGGCTTATTTCACTAAGCATAATGTCTCAAGGCTCATCTACATTGTAACATGTATCAAAATTTCATTCCTTTTTAGGGCTGAATAATATTCCATTGTCTATACCACGTTTTGTTTCTTCATTCATCTGTCAGCAGACCTTTGGATTGTTTCCATCTTTCGTTTATTGTGAATAATGCTACTGTGAACATTGGTATACAAATATCTGTTCAAGTCCCTGTTTTCAGTCCTTTTGTTTATACCCAGAAGTGGAATTGCTAGATAATATCTTAATTATGTTTAATTTTTTTTAAAAAAAACCACCATACTGTTTTCCATAGCAGCTGCACCATTCTACATTCCCACCAGCAATACACGTTTCTAACTTCTCCACATCCTCTCCACATCCTCCGTTTTTTCAATAGTAGTCTAATGGGTGTAAAGTCCTAGGAGATTTTGACATGCAGGTTATATTCAGAGAGAACTTCCTCCTTAGGGAGGGAAGGAACACTGAATGAGGGTTCGTGCACATACTTGTGCCTGACCACATCACAGACCTCTCAGAAACCAGAAGTCTGACACTCCTCAGGTCAAAGCAGGAGCTTGCCCCTGACCTCTGATCCTGACTCTTTCCTGGACTCTCTCAACAGGTGCCTGGCTGCCGCAAACCATGTAATGAGCCATGCCCCGCCCCGGACACCCTCGCCCATCATCTGGGCCCCCCCGCTTGGGACCCTGGGAGCAGCCAACGGAGCTATGCCTGGAGACCTGTGATGTGCCATCTCAGCCTCCACCAAGCCGCCGCACACGCAAGCCAGACCCCAAGGATCCTGGCCACCATGGGCCCGAGAGCCTTACCTTCATCTCTGGCCCTGCTGAGCCTGCTGCAGAGCCCCCAGCCTGCTGCCTGCTCTGGAGACCCTGGGTGTGGGACTGGTGCCGGGCTGCCTTCTGCTTCCGCCGCTGCTGGGATTGCCTCCAGCGCTGCGGAGCCTGTGTGCGGGGCTGCAGCCCCTGCTTGTCCACCGGGGACTCCCCTGAGGGGGCTGCTGAAACCACGTGGGCCAAGGAGCACAACGGAGTGCCCCCTAGCCCCGACCGTGCACCACCAAGCCGAAGGGATGGCCAGCGGCTCAAGTCACCCATGGGCAGCAGCTTTAGCTACCCTGACGTCAAGCTCAAAGGCATTCCTGTATATCCCTACCGCAGCACCACCTCCCCAACCCTTGATGTGGACCCCTGCTACAAGGAACCGCTGGCTGAGCCCCCACCCATGCGGCACAGTCTGCCGAGCACCCTTGCCAGCAGCCCTCGTGGCTCCGAGGAATACTACTCTTTCCATGAGTCGGACCTGGACCTGCCTGAGATGGGCAGTGGCTCCATGTCGAGCCGAGAGATCGATGTGCTCATCTTCAAGAAGCTGACAGAGCTGTTCAGCGTACACCAGATTGACGAGCTGGCCAAGTGCACATCAGACACTGTGTTCCTGGAGAAGACCAGTAAGATCTCGGACCTTATCAGCAGCATCACCCAGGACTACCACCTGGATGAGCAGGATGCTGAGGGCCGCCTGGTACGCGGCATCATTCGCATCAGTACCCGAAAGAGCCGCACCCGTCCACATACCGTAGAAGGGCGCTCAACTCGGGCTGCTGCCCCTGCCGCCGCTGCCCCTGACAGTGGCCATGAGACCATGGTGGGCTCAGGGGTCAGCCAAGATGGTAGGTGGGGCCCCACAGGGCCAAAGGGCAGAGTGGAGGAGGCTCTGGCCAAGGGAGGGTTGCATTGGGGTCTTTGGCCACTGTGGGTCCATTCCTCAGCCAATCCCTGTTCTTCCTCCTCCTTTTTCTCAACTCCTCCGCATCCCCTACAGGTTCCTTATGTCCTTGCTACCACCTGCCAGAGTGGCTTCCAGGCCTGGCCTGGCTAACATGACCCAGGAACCCATATGATTTTGGACTCTGACCTGTCCTGGCCTAACCAAAGCCCCCATCACCCACCATAGCGCGTGCACACACATTATCTATCTGTATCTTTGTTTTAAACGTATCTTCAGCCTGACCAGGGGCGAGTGGTGCCTCCCCCTCGTCGGGCTGGGGGCAGAAGTGGGGAGTAGGGTTGAAACCATGTGATGATGACTGCTGCCCCCCTCATGTTCCCTTCCTAGAACTCACAGTGCAGATCTCCCAGGAGACGACTGCAGATGCCATCGCCAGGAAGCTGAGGCCTTATGGAGCCCCAGGTTTGGTCCTGACCTGATGAGTGTGGCGAGGAGAGGGGACTGCCCTAAGGGCCCCCAGATGTCATTCTCCCAGCTTCCTCCTGGGGTGGGTGAGGATGGGATCAGAAAGGGGTGAGAAGCCATAGACACTGTCCTAATCCTTCAAGCTGGCTTAAAGGGTTCAGTCAGGAGAGATTTCACAGAGTCACCCCTGAACCAGCAGGGGGCAGGTGCCCAGAAAAGGCACACTGGTAGTAATGGGACCCCAGCCTCTAATCCTAGGTCACTGGAAGGATAAGGAGAGCAGGAGGCCATCCAGCCTGGTGCTGAAAAGGCACTCGTATGGTTCCTACTGCTGTCTTCCTGGCCTTCGCAAGCCCTGGGAGCAGAGTCGTTACCCTTTTACAGAGAGTGAGGCTGGGGCTCAGAGATCAAGAAACTGAACGGGTCACCCAACCTGGATCAGACTGACCCAGGCTTAAGTCCCCCTCTGCTCCTTCTCAGCAGGCTTCTCCCTGCCCGTGGGACCTGGATAAGCTCCTTCGCCTCTCTGAGGCTCTGTTTCCTCCTCCCTTCCCCCTCAGGATACCCAGCCAGCCACGACTCGTCCTTCCAGGGCACCGACACAGACTCCTCAGGGGCACCCCTGCTCCAGGTGTACTGCTAACCCCCACCAGGCCCAGCGGCCACAACCCCTTTTGAGAGGAGCGCAGCGTGCACAATGAAGAGGGGGGACCAGGACCCCCTTTGGTCCTCCACCTTGGCTGACTGGTTCCTAGACCACGTGCATTTCACTGGGCCATGGTGCCTGAATTCTCCTGGATCCCCCAGCTGGCCTGATCTGTCCTTTTCTGCCCTTGGTTGTCAGGTGGCCTAGCCCATGGAAAACAGACTTAAGAGTTACCTTCTGGGATCGAATCTCGGCTACCACTCTAACCTGCCACCCTAACCAATTGTGCAGACTTCTCCCTTCCCCCACTGGTGTGAGGGGGGTAACAGCTAAAAAGCTTATCTTCACTGGATTAGGTTGGGGTGGAGGGTTGGGTTGGAGTTCTGTGGGCAGTGCCCACTCCACGTTATGTCCTGTTGAGCAGTTCATTTCTTCGTTGGTGTTCGACATGGTCATGACCATAATTGCAAGTACAAATGAAATAAAGACTTCTGCCTTTTCTCACCTGTGATACTGTCCTTTCCGTCCCATTTGCCTGACTGCTGTCTAGAACAGGAAGTGGGATGGAGCATCCCACCTGACGGTGTTGTGGGGTTGAAGTAAGAGGCTCACACCCCCTCAGGGTCACTGTCAGTTCCAGGAGATAGAGCCCAGCAGTGTCTGTGCCTGAGAAAGGCCTCACACATGGTTTGTCACTGTGCGAAGTTCTAGGCTGGCTTGTCAGCCCAGTGTCACTGCCTGCAGGTCGGCCTGCTTCCGGCCATCTCCGCAGTTTCCCCAAATCCCAGAGCATTTGTTAGCCCTGGCGCAACCCCAGACCTGCTGCTCCCTCCACCTCTCCCTGGTGCTGACAGCACCGTGGTTGTTACCTTCTTGGTCTTCCCAACAACCCCAGAGTAGGGTCATTCTTTCAGAGGCGTAAAGGAAATCAGTGGGTCCTACAGCTGGTAACTGAATCTGGACCAGGAAATTGGCCTTGGCCAGCTGAGTTGCTTGGGTCAGAAGCAGGGTCCCCTTGTTTGGACACTGGAGAGCAGCTGGGTCCGGAAGGATCCTACTTAGCTGCTCACACAGAGTGTATTTTAGCAGTGAGGCCAGAGCTGGCCTACCAGCCCAGCTGATGAACAAGCTAGGTGTCCGGGACCCCCTCTGCCCCTACCTCACCTGCAGCCCCTATAGCCCTTTTGTTGTCCTCACACGTACCCTTTGGAAAGTGACCATTAGACGTACTACCTGTCTATCCAATTTCCTATTGGACACACAGGATGGTCCCTTGGGGCTATGACTAGAATGCCTGGTACCAGTTATAAAATTGGCCCCTTCCCTTAAGCTCTGCTGTCTCATCCAGGTCAAGACCACTCCAAGATTAAAAATGACAGCAAGGCGCTGGGGCCTAGGACTATCATGGAACAGAGCAGGAGAGCAATGCCATAGTCCCCCCACCCTAGTCTTGGCCCTAACACACCATTTTCCAAACTTAGTCTGGGGTACCACTACTGGCATTCCCAGAAAATATGGTTTATCAAGTCTGGGAAACAAAGGTAGGTACTACACAGCCTCCGTAAGTCTTTAACAAGCTATCCTCGCGTGCCAGAAGGATATGCTATTTCAGACATTCAGGGGTCGCCCTCCGACCACAGAGCAAAACACTCTGGGCAAGTCAACCCAGACATTCTTGCTTTAGCCATAACCTCTGCGGTCCCTGCACTCAGTGACCTCCACTCTCTGGCCAAAGTTGGGCAGGGTCAGCTCAGGACTTGATCTGGGTAGAAGCAGCACCTCTCCTGCCCTGGCACTGCCTTAGCTCACTCTGAAGTCCTGAACTCTGCAGTGGTCCCTGTATCACACACACGGCAGACCTGAGCCCAGGGTGGCCCCCCGGCCCTTGCTGCTCTCCCCCCCTGGGAAACGACAGTGTGTAGTTCCGGAAACACTTGATCCAGGACAGGACAAGGAAGTTGTCTTTGAGGTAAAAATGGAATCAAGTCCAGCTGTTCTTAAACTCAGCTGTGTCTCAGGCCCCTCTGAGAATGATATATGTTCTGGTCCCTGTAGCCAGAAAAACTCACCTCTGCTCAGAAACATACACAAACTAAGCCTTGTTTTAATCTTTCCCTTTAATGAGAAACTGAGCCTGGGGCAAGCACTTGCCCTAGGTCTCATGGCAGAACTGCCTAGAAACCAAGCCCCCAGCTCCCTGCATTAGCCATGAGGCCTGTCCCCCAGGGATAGGCTAGAGGAAAGAGAGGACACAGGAGGAATTGGGTAGAGTTTTAATGTGTAACAGTTGGCCAACTGGGGAGGACAAGACCCCCCAAGGCCCCAGTCCTTCTCCCATGATGCCCTGGGACCTGTGTGCCTAGGCCTGTCCAATGCCTGCCTCAGCTCTGAGGCCCTCAGGTCCCAGGGAAGGGTGAGAAAGAAAGGCGGAAAGCTGGGGACTTGCCCCAAGAGTTCAGGAGGCAAATGGACTAGTTGAATTTGGCCTTGGAAAAATCCATTTCTGGATGCTGATCCATGAACCTGGAAAAGGAAAACAGGAAGACAGTGAAACAGGGTATCCCTCTCCCCTAAAGTTGGTCCCTTCCAGCCTTCCACATGAGATCTAATCTCACTTATTAGAACCCTGAGCGACATGGAGCCAGGCCAGATAGGGGGTGGGGCCCCAGAGTCTCTCAGACCCACCTGAACCCTATGGCCATAAGCTTAGGTGCTGATATTGGCAATGTTCTCCTGTAGGAGGCAATGATCACCTATAACTTCCCTTATCCTCAGGTGACCCTGCCCTCAAGAAAACCTCAGCCAAGTGATTAGGTTAGGCAAGCTAAGGCTATAAAGTCATAAACTTGGCTGGCTCATTCCGGAAGGGGCAGGCCAGCCCCTGTGTACTGCCCAGTGACCCACTTGCAGCTGTCACCCAGGTCCAAGTTCCCCATCTCAAAACCCCCATCTCTGAATTGCTCACTTTTTCAGAATTTCTTGTTTTTTCTGCTCGTCTGAAGTGGGCAGTCCCATGGATTTCTGCCTCTGATCATACATCATCTTCTCCACCATGCTGCGTGTCTCACTGTCCAGGTCTGACAGCTGGGGGCAGGCAGTGACAGGGTTAGGTGAAACTCTGGGGCCGCCAAAGCCTCTCATCTCCCAGCTGAAGCTCCCCCAACCAGCCAGGGCTCACACCTTGGAGTTCTCCGGGTTGATCTTCTTGGTATTAATCTCAGGGTCACTAGACACCAAGCGGCTCCACCACTCCATCTTGTTGATCTGTGAGGAAGAGGAAGAAGAAGAGGACCACTGGGGGATGGGAAGTAGCTCACTCTATGTCCCAGGAACCACCCAAACTCTATCATCCACATCTGCATCTGGGACCCAAGTAGACCTGTACTGGGACCTGGAGTACAGAGGAGCATGTCCTCTGCCCAGATCCCCAAAGTTACAAAGCAGCATGATAAATGAATAAAGTACAGAGGAAGATACTTATCCAGGGTGGAGGGAGAGATAGGGTGGGACAGGCAGTATACCAGATTAAAAAAAGCATGAAATGTCCTTCCATGCTTTTTTTAATCTGGTATACTGCTTGTCCCATGAGAGGAAAAGCAAGTTCAAAGGCATGCTAGGGGTGAGAGGCAGCCACAGCCAGTCAAGACAGGCCTGGTGTGCCATGGGAAGCTCTCCTTGGACCCTTGGGGACTTTAGACACTATCTTTATTTACTGGGGTCTGTGTCCCACCTCTCTTTTTCAGGGAGTGAGAGTGAGAATGCAGGCTTCCTGAAGGCAGTTTTCTATGTTTTGTTACTGTTCTCTCTCCAGCGAATAGAACAGTCCCTGGAACATAGTAGGTGTTCAAGTATTTGTTGAATTAAATGCATACGTGAACCTATTGGAAAGGTAAGGCTTTGGCACCAGACTATTTCAATCCTGACTCCACCTCTTCCTAGAGGTAAAGGCCTGGGCAAATCTCTGAGCTGCCCGTTTTCTAACTCTAAAATGAGAAAGCCTACTTTAAAAAAGTCTTGTGGTTAGATTAAATGATTATGTCCACCAGACCCCAGCATGGTCCCTGAGTGAATGAGCAGATGCCCTCCCCTCTTCCTCCATCAAGATGCAGGCCAGGAGGCTGGGCCTTTCGTACCTTCTCCAGATGCACCGTCACCACCTTGCCATCCTCAATGAGCCACGAGCTCTCTTCCACCTTCACCTCATTGTACAGCTCCCCGTCAATGATCGCCGGCTGCCCCTTGAGCCCCACCCGGAGGTGCCGCCGCTGGATGTCCACCACCACATCCTTCCCCTTCAGCCGGAAGTTCACGCAGAAGGGCACTGCCAGCTGCATGGGGTAGGAGCGGTCAGGAGGGGCCCCAGGCTGGCTCCCTCACCTCCACCCCAGCCCTGCCACTCACGTCCAGCTCCGACAGGGTCTGGGTCCAGCGGTAATTGGACAGGTCTGCCCCATTGCCAAGGTTGGGCTTCAGTTTCCCTTTGTCCTTCTCGTCCTCCTCCTCGTCCTCCTCAGCTTCCTGCTCACAGTCAGTGTGCTCAGCTACTTACTGACAGACACAGACTACACCCCCCTGGGCCAGGCTCAAGGCTGGCACTGGACGTACAGCCACAAACTAAAACAGACCTGGTCCCTGCCTACTCATGGCCCAGTGGAAGCCAGAGGTAAAACCTGGTTATCATCTCTGCCTGAGAGGAGCTCAGACTGTTATAACCATGTGACAAAGGGCACAGCTAGGGGACAGTGACAGTCAGAGATTGACCCATGGGACCGAGCTGGGTGTCAAGCCAAGGGACCTGGGAAGAAAGCCCAGCACAGAAGAACAAAAGGTCACCAAGCGGCCACGAACAGGGTTGTTCTAAAATACAGCCAAGTTGCCTTTTTCTGTATCTATAGGATTGAGATCCCTAGTCTCAGACAAGAACCTCTAGAAAGCCAAATGAATGCCCAATAACTGTTGGGGAATCTGAACTCAAGTTAGTGGGAGGAGCCCCAGATGTGTCAGAGTGACCCACCATGAAGGGCCAGGCTAGGCCCACAGACCCTAGCCCACCCGAATGGTACCTGTACAGGCACTGCCCTCTCTGGCTCTTGAGCTTTTCTGCCAAGGGTTAAGGCCAGTGGATTTTGGTTTTTCTATCATGGACCCTTTACTCCAATGTCTCTGAAGGAGATCTTAAAGTATGGAGAGGATCCCGAAGCTGAGCGAAGGGGAGTAGGCAAGGCATTCCGGAGACAAGGAAAAGCTGGAGAGTCCCCGGAAGTTCCCAAGCCCCTGGCTAGTCCCAAGCACCCCAAGTCCGCCTCACCTGCTTCCCTGGTGAGCCAAGGCTGCCGTTCTTAAGCTGGGCCTCATGATTCTCTGCATCCTTTTTCTGTGACAAAGGGCAAAGCAGTTGGCAAGAATGCCGATGGAGATCAGGGGACAGGGGAGAGATTGACCACTCTTACCTGGTCAATCTCCAGCTGCAGCCTCTCCGCCTCCTCATCAGTCAGCTCCTTGATCTGGGGCCCAGAGCTCTCGGACTTGGCCTCCCTAGCCAGCCTGGCTGCCCGCTCCGCCTTCTCTCGCCGCTCAGTCTCCTGCCGAGCTCTCTTCTCTCGCCGGGCCTTCTGTGCCAGCTGGTTGTGGTGGTTGAAAGTCTGTGTGATGAGCTGGGGAAGGAAGTGAAGGCAATGAGGTTATTAAGTTACGGGGACAGTGTCCCAAAGGCAACCCCTGTTTCCTCATTTACGAAATGAGGATTATACACAGTATCTCAAAGAGTTGTAAGGAGAATACCTGCAAAGTGTCTGGCTTAATAAACTTTTTAAAAAACAGTCTAGTGACTAAAAGTATGGACACTGAAGTTAGACAACCTGAGTTGTAATCCAAGCTTCATTATACACTAGCTATTGCATTTTTGACAAATTACTTAACCTGTAAAAGTTTCAAATTCCTCATCAGTGAGAATGAATCCCCACGTGATAGAGTTGTTGTGCAGACCGATGGTAAGTGCTCTGAAAGTCCCTCACTAGAGAGTGCAGCCAGTGGAACTCCAGCCTCAGCCCCTCTGAGAAGCCTTTCCCGAGCTCTCAGGCCCACAGCCCAGCCGTGTAGCACTCAGCACCACACCCACAGCTGCCACATTAGCAGGAAGCTGGAGAGAGCTTTCTTTAAGGAAAAGGAGCCTCTTCCTCTCCTCCGCCTGTAAGCTAACAATTTCAAATCCTTTCTCTCCCTCTACACCTTCCCAGGATGTTTCCAACCCACATCCTGCTAGCTGGCCTTCTTGCTGCCCAAGAGCTCCCCAATACTATTGCTACCTGTCAGCATCTAACTGTGTGGCCTTGGACAAGTGAACTTTGACATTTTCTAAACGCATTTCCTCACCTATCATGAGGATCGAATATAAGACACTCGCCTAGAGCCTAGCACAGTCCTTGCCACATCATGGCCACATATAAAGTGGTTCCCAACACCCCTCACTTGGCTGAGGATAACCCAGTGTCAGCTGTTGGGGGCTGGGGAGTACTTTCTCTGCTATAAAAATACAATGGGAGTGATGGCTCCACCTGTTATACCATTCAAAGTGTGGGTCCCCCAAGCTGCAGCATCTGTATCACCCAGAATTTCTTGGAAATGCTAAATCTCAGGCCCTACTCCAGACCTGCTGAAGCAGAAATTCTGGGGAGGTGACCCAGCAATTTCTATTTTTAACAAGCCCTCCTGGCTAATTCTCATGCACACTGGAGAGTCACACCTAGATCTGAATTCCTGATCCAGTCTTCTACCTGTGTGACCCTGAGGTCATCTCTCTGTGCCTCTATTATTTCTAAAAGCAGTCTTGCATAAGCTGTTCTTTGCCTATAATGTTTTTGACCATACTCCCAAGTCACCTAACAAACTTCTATTCATCCTCCAGGACCAGCTCAAGAGTCTCTTGAGTTTCACCTCTTCATCTTCAGCAAGCCCGAGAACATACCAAATTTAGAAAATCCAATTGTGTTGACCCACACACCTTGCAAGGCAACCGCCATGTGATCAGTGCCAATAAACCATCTTTCAAGCATCTCTGAGCCCCAGTTGGAGGAAGGAAGGGGTGTGTAAGAGCCGAGGGGCCCATGTGGGGCTCAGGTTTACCCACTGGCTCCCAGACCAAGGGTTCTGCCAAATGCCTGGTGACTTCTCATTCATATGATACCAATTTCTCCTGCTACCCCCAAATCCCCAACCCCGTGCATAGTTAATGAAGTAACTATGTACTCCACAAGGTTAAAGAGCATGAAAAGCACTCCTCCAAACCAGCTGGGTTAACAAAACGGGGCGTGTGAGAGAAAAATGAGGCACCTGAAGGCCATTCTACTGTCAATAGAATCAGTCATGAGATAATTATGCCAGCAGACGCTGTTCCACCATAGGGCCTTGGTCCCAAGTCCCTAATCGGGGAGACCTTGAACTGAAGCCATTTGCTAAGCAGCAGCCAAGGGAGGCGGGAGCAGGTCCTCGCCTCTCCAGACTCCAGAGAATCGCGTTACATCCCATTCATCCTGTTCCTTCCTAGCTACTGGAGGTCAGGAGAGGGCAGAGCTGAACACAGGACAGAGTCAAGGCCAATCACGGCAGCCTCTGACCCTTCATCCCTGTTTCCTCCCCCCAACTTTACACAGGCCCAACCCCAAGCAGAGACCCCTGGGAGTGTGTAACCTACTCAGAGGTGCCAACTGGCAGGCTGTTGCTGAACACATTTTTGCGAACCACAGCCCAGCAGAGTGGGCAAAGGGTGAGGAAGGCTGAGCCAGTTCTGGATGAAGGGCTCCAGGTTGCTCAATGGGCATACCTGAACACAGGCTTTTCCTGACCTAGGCTGGGTGACAGGAGAGTAAAGAGTGGTACCCACCAGCCTAGCCAGGTAAGACACTGAGAGATATTTAAGACTAATCCCAGTGTGTGAGGTCCTAAACCTGTAGGTGGCAGGCAGTGGGAAGCGGGGGCTTGTGCAGGGATGGGACAACTCCCAACATATCTGAGGAAAACGATATGTTCCTGTTCTAGAACTTCATATACGTGTAATCATATATGTTCTTTTGTGTGTGTATGCCTTCCTTTGAAAGGCTGAATTACATTCTATTATATTAATATACAACATTTTGTTTATCTGTTCATCCACCTGCTGGCTATTGTGAATAGTGCTGCTATAAACATGGGTGCATAAAATTCTCTTCAAAACCCTGCTTTCCACTGCTGGTGGGACTGCAAATTGGTACAGCCATTATGGAAAACAGTATTATGGAGAGTCCTCAAAAAATTAAGAATTGATCTACCAAATGATCCAGCAATCCCTCTGCTGGGTATTTACCCCAAAGACTTGAAAACTTGTATCGGAAAAGATATTTGAACACCGATGTTCATAGCAGCATTATTCAGTGGCCAGGACATGGAAGCAACCGAAGCGTCCTATGATAGAAGTGTCCTGTGATAGGCTAAAGAAGCTGTGGTCCATATATACGATGGAATATTACTCAACCATAAGAGATGAAATACCATCATTTGTGACAACATGGATGGACCCTGAGATAATCATGCTACACAAAATAAGCCAGACAGAAAAAGTTGAAAATCACACAATATCACTTATATGTGGGATATAAACTTAAAAGCAACAAATGAACAAGACAAACACGCATAGACTCATGGACATGGACAATAGACTAGCAGTTACCAGAGCGCAGGGGAAAAGGGGGAGGAAGACAGGGTAAAATGGGCCAAATATGTGGTGACAGAAAGAAATCTAACTACGGGAGGTGAATGCACAGTGTAAATATATATATGCCTTACTGTTAAAGTGCGCAGTTGGAACTTATTGGATTTCATTAACCAATGTCCCCATAAAAAATAAATTAAAAAACAAAACAAAACAAAAACCCTGCTTGCAATTCTTTCAGGTATATATATACCCAGAAGTGGGATTGCTGAATCATGTGGTGATTCTATTTTTAATTTTTTGAGGAAGCGCCATACTGTATTCCACAGTAGTCACACCACTTTACAGTCCCACCTCCAGTGTATAAGGTTCCATTTCTCTACATCCTCGCCAACACTTGTTACTTTGTTTTGTTTTTGGTAGAAGCCATCCTAATGAGTGTGAGGTGGTATCTCGTGGTTTTGCATTGCATTTCTCTGGCAATTAGTGATGCTGGGCATCTTTTGTAATAAAAAGTTCTTAAAGAACTATAATAATAAACTATTACCAACAATGTCTGAAGAGTATCTTTTTTTCCTCATCCTTGTAAGCAATTAAAACACACACACACTTTTGCTGATAGGAAAAAAAGGGCATCTCACTGTTTAACTTACGTTTCTGTGACTACTAGTGATCGTGAGCAACTTTTCATATGCTCTTTGGGTTTGCTCTTCTTGGAATTGCCTGTTTTGTGTTTACCCTTTTCTTGTCAATTTACAAGAGTTCATGCATACTAAATCATCCATTAAATTTTCTGTCCTCTGCACTGCACATTTTTCCCAATCTATTGTTTTTCAATTGACTTTGAATGTCAACCTCTTTTTCCATACACAAATCTTCAATGTTTGAAGAGGCAAACAGCTGCCTTTCCTTTTATAGCTTTCGGGTTTCTAATCTTGCAAGGCCTCCCCACACAAGATTATACAGTTTCCTAGCTTTCCTTACAAGACTCTTTTTGATCTGCAATTTATTATTATATATAAGTAAAACAAATGGCACAGTTGTTTTATAAATGGCCACTTGCAGCAACATAACTTATTAAATCATCTTTTGCCTACCGAACTGAATTATCGTATTAGACAAATATTAGATCCTCATTTATGCATATATGCTAGACTTTTTCTGGGTTCTCTTTTCTGCTTCACTGGTCCATTTCCTTCCTAGGTCTATACCATACTGATTTGACCATTATGGCTTCACTCAAATCCACAATCTTATCCATAATTTATAGACCCCAAAACTATAAAAACTAAAAGTGTTTATGTACTTTTTATAGGTTTGGGGCATGAAGGTATTAACAATCTTCATATCTCCCACTTGGTATGAATATTGATATACATTTCTCTGAAAATTTTAATGTGCTTGATTACAGGATGCTGATCCTGCCCCCCTGGATTGGGGTATCATATGTAATATACAGTATATGCACTGTACTGCCTAAAATCCCAAGAATTCTAAATCCCAAACACATCTGGCCCCAAGAGATACAGAAAAGGGGTTGTGAATTCATATTCTCATATGCCAGCCATTTCACCTCTATTATCTTTTTAACTTCACAACAGTCCTGTGAGGTAAGATTACCCCCACCTACAGGTAAGAAAAATGAGGCTCTGACATAGTGATTCACCAAACGCCACACGGTTGTCAGGTGGGGAGACTAAGAATCAAACTCAGGTCTGCTGGACTCTAGAGCCCTTGCTCTTAACCACTGCACCTGGAAATGACGTTATCTGGTGGACCTGCACATAGTAGGAATTACTGTTACAGCTGGAGACCAAGTGAGAAGGCCAGACAGGTTTCTATCTGCCTGAGAATCTGAGCAACCTCCTGGGAAAGAGCTGACCCTAAACAAAGAGGCAAGAAGCATAACAAGGTCTGAAAGGGAACCTGTAGGCAGCCAATATGTGGTAGCTATCACCACCCCCTGATACTTCTGAGATTTATATTGTTCATCCCTCTCTCTTCTTCCAGCTACCTCTTACTCATCCTTCATACCTCATACATCATTCCCTCACGAAGTCTTCCTTGAGCCCCCAACCTAGGTTAATACCCATTTTATGCTCCCAAGGCTTCTGCTCTAACATCCAACACTTTTTAAGTTTCCTTTTTTATTTTTTGGGGGGGAAGCTACACTGTGAGATCCATGTAAATGAAAACCATGTTTGTGTTCACCTCCGTAACTCTAAAGGGTATGGCAGAGAATCTAACACAGGTAAGGTGTTAGGCGTTCAATATATACTCACTGAACCGATGAATGACTACTGGTAATATAAGGTAGTCTGTCCAGCCCACAGAAAAAATAGGAGGTGCTGGTGCTAATACAAAAGAATATTTGATCCAGAAGGGGCCCTACAGGTCGAGTCCACCTTCTTCCATATTACAGATGTGAAGACTGAAAAGACTAGACAATTGATAGGAAATCAATCAGGTCACACAGCTATACCAAGAGACTACTACTCCTACGCCAACGTGTTTATAACAGAGTAACCCCAGGTCGTCAAGACACATTATAGAACATTCTAGCTCATGAGAACCCCGAAGCCACAGCAAGTGGTTTGCAAAATGTCTCCTTCCTATAACTATGTCTCTTAAGTTCAAATGAAAACAAATATCAAGGTTATAAAAGTCATAGTTCAGGGAGGTGACAGCTTCATGATTTATCAATCTTCAAAAACGTAATTACAACCTAAAGAATCAGAAGGAAGTTCAAGGTCTCAGAACCTGTACCACAAAATGCAATTCCCAAATCCTTGAACTACAGGTCACATCTGTGAAAACTGGGATTGGTTTTCCTACGTTTCTGTTTAAACTCAATTGCTAATATTTGCCACTCTCATCTCCCACCTAGGTGATTAGAAAAACGTTCTCAGTAGGAAAGAAACCAGGAAACATAGTGTCCAGGGCAGAAGGCAGTCTTACAACAGACTCTGGTACTAACCCTGGCTCAAGACTTTGGACAAAGTAGCAAACACCCCTGAGCCAATTTTCTCATTTTTAAAATAGGGAACAGTAACACCTACCCCTCCACACCGCTAAAGGATCACAGGAAATAGGGTAGATAAAATACCTCGCAGGGAGAGGGGCTTCAATAAATGACAGCTTGCTTCCCTTCCTCAACTCTTCGCCCTTGGTATTTTACTTCTACTGAAGTTATTGTGCCAAAGAAAGGCCAGGTGAGCTTTTCTTCTAAAGAAACAGAGATGCCGAAAAAAAATAGTACCCCTCAACACTCACCTTTTCTGCCATCCCCTCTTCTCCTCCAACGAAAAAGTCTGTTTTGCGTCGAAGGAAGCTGAAGAAAGTGTTCACAAGCTGAAAGACAGAAGACTAAAGGTATGGAGATGCCATATTGGGAGCCCCTCAACTACACACACAAGTCTACTTCCTTGGTGTAGGATAAACTTAGAACTTGATTGTTTTACCCCCAAGCCTCTCAACCGAGGAGGCATCCTTCCAAACGGGCCCAACCATAGTCACTCCTTCCAGGAAGCCAAATTTAGCCTTATCTATATCACCTAAAAAGGCAAGTTTCTCATTTCTCCTATGTGTATGTGTTTCACATTTCCTGTGGCCCTACAAGCAGCCTAAGGATATGGAGGACCCCTCTGCATCCAGGCCTTGAAAAGCCTGGGCCCAGCTTTCTTCTCCAGATAGGAAAAAGCCCATCCACAGTGGCACTGGCTTAGTTACCAGGGCAGAGACAGAAGAAGGAGAGCAAATGAACACTCTTCAAAAAAGGTTAAGACCAACTAACTTTGGTTGGGACACCAGTCTAGCCAAGTGGTCAAGAGAATGCATTTAAGTATCGGACCACTCTGCATTAGCTCTGTGATCTTGGGGAAGTTTCTTAACTCTGTAAAACAGAAACAGCAGCAGCAGGACCTCCATCAAATGAGATGATGGAGGTTTAGCACTGCTGGCCCAGAGCAAGAGACCTCCTATCACAGCGTGACTTCCTCACAAGTAGTCACCATGAACCATGGCTTATTCCGTCTACATCCCCAATGCCTAGCACCAGATCTGGTACACGCTCAGTAAAACTTTTGCTGAATGAAAAAATTTAGGGTTAGCACATACAAGCCCTTTTATTTACCCAAATGAATGGTTCTAAATCCGATGCTAGAACTTTAGAACTTAAGAATTTCGATTCCTGCTTCTAGGCACCTTTTTAATGCACTCATTCCCAAATTTGGTTTATGTCAACAACTCTGGGGAGAGGAGGAAAAGAACATTTTCACACTTGCAAATTGGTAAGTCTCTTCCCACCTCAAAGGGCTTAGGAGTCCTTGGTCACCACTAGGACCTGGGTAAAGAATGGGAACAGAAAGCTCAATGAAAACTTGTCCCCAGTGAGACAGAGAATCAGTAACGGACTGGAAAGTACACTGACCTAAGCAGTCTGGTTCCATTTAGGTCAAGAACATTTTGGATGATCTTGAGCAACTTCTCTTGGTTTCTTTACAAAATGAGAGTTCTGGACTGATCTTAATAGATTTTTCTACCTCTAACTTTCCATGCTCTGGTCCAAAAATCCAGCTCCAGAATCAATACTACTTGGTCCTTATCATTCATTCACTGTTATTGTGTGTAGTCATACACATAAATTATGCTTTTGAAAAGCTCTTTGTAAGCTCCATCAGGACAAGGACAAGTTTTGCTCACATTTGTATCCCCAGGACCCGGTCCAGTGAGTGTCTGACACACATCAATCCCTCAATGAATACTTGCTGAATGAACAAACCTGATTACAGAGAAGTTCTCATTGTCCTTCATTTCAAGACACTACTCTCCTACAAAGATTCAGGAAATAGGGATTCACGACTGTCTCAGAGACAAAGAAACTGAAGCTTGGAGAGGTGGAAATATCCCAAGTTGGTAGTTGGTGAAAACCAACTGTGAACCCAGGCCTATTCCCCAATTCGAGGCCGAAAAAGACCACGTGCTAACATCACCCCGCCCCCCACTCCTCATCCCTCATCCCTCACCACCCCACACATTCCTCGGCTCGCTCCAGGTCGGTGGATGAAAATCTCAATGTCTGGGATGTTCGTCCTAAGAGATGCTCTTTCGGGGCGGCCATCAGAGAGGAAACCGGGTCGGAAGAATGTGTGAGACTAAGAGGGGGCGGTGATCCCACGGCTCTAGGGGTTTTTCGGGGACAGGTCCAGGGACGCCGGAGTTGCTAAGATAGAAACTACTGAGCCGCGCCGCGCCAGGACTGAGATAGAGGAGGCAAGACGTGCGGCTGGGAGGCCAGACCGGAAGCTGGGGCGCGGTGAGAATGTGGGGGCATCCCAGAAGCCTGTGAGGCCCAGGAGTGGATCTCGGCCCTGAAGGCAAAGAAAAGCGGAGGAAGCCTGGCTAGGGCCATCCAGGTGGGCGGGCGCCGCTGGCCCAGGCCGGGCCGACGCCGCGCGGGCCGTTACCTCCTGCACGCCGCCCTCGTGCTGCTGCGCCATGGCCAGCAACATGCCGTCGAACCGCTCCTCCTCCTGCTCTCCGCCCATCGTGCCGGCCGCTAGTCACGCTCCGAGATCCGACCTCCGCAGCCGCGTCCTCCCGGCTCCTTCGGGTCCTGTGTGGCACAACGGCCCTAGCCCTACGCCTTCTGCAGCGGAGCCGGAAATACGCATGCACCCCAGCACCCAGGCCCGCCTGCTCGCCCTCTCCTCCCGCCTCCCTCCCGGCTCACGACCATTGAGCGCGCGGCAGACAGCCCGCTTCGCCGACCATTGGTCGACTTGCTGAGCCAATTGACGAGCGCGTTCGTGAAGCGGTGGAAGTTGCCGAGGGCCCTGGAGTTTGGCGTGAGTTGCTATGGTCACCAAATGCTTCTGAGCCTTCCAGAAATCCCTGAGCTAAAATCTGGCGGGGTTGGAAGTTAAAGACGTACAAACTTGGCTGCTCCGCCTTGAGGGTGGCCTCCCAGCTTGTAGAACGGGGGAGCCGAAAGTGCCCTTGATCATCTCTTCCAGTCCTTCCATGAGGCATTGGAGGCCCAGAAGAAGGGACTTGCCCAAAGGACCGCATATCTCCATCATCATCACAAACTACCAGGACCGGTTTCATGAATATATAAACTGTGCATTCATACTGGCCCTGGGCTTAGAAGAGCTCTGTGCTTAGTTTAATGCTCTTCTGTTTCAGTCCTGAAATTCATAATTTTTAAACAAGAGACCCAAGATTTTCATTTTGCACTGGGCCCTGCAAATTATTTAATGAGTGCTGTATTCGACCTTCACTCTTGTTAATGTGGGGGACAGGTCCCAGCCATGTAAGGCCAGCCTCTTTGGTTTTTCAGTGAATTTCATCATCTTAGTCTTTTCAGGGATTCTTCTCTTAATATTTTTTTAAATCTCCTGTACTATAAATTTCTTCTGGATCATTCCCTTCAACTTACAAATATGTTTTAATATCACTTACCTTTTTACTATTCTGTGACCCCACTTTCTTTTCCTATCACCCAATTTTCAGTTCTCATTCACAGCAAAACTTGAAAAGATTGCTATATTTGTTTCTCCACTTCCTTCCCTTCAGTCTCTCCTCAATTTAGTCTTTTCTTAAAATACTCTGAGGAAGGTTATAATGACCTTTGTATTGCAAAGCCATAGGACCACTATTATTTTTTTAAAAAAAAACTAATATGGCTAACATTGATACTCCCACACACAAACAAATCTATTCCTCCCAAAGTCTTTCCCGTCGAGTTAAATGGCCCCTTCAAGCATGAATTTGCCAAAGCTCAAACCTCCATTCATCCACCCATTTGCACAAGCCAAAAATCTAGTCTCATATAATCCATTAGTCATTCCTGTCAGCTCTCCCTCTAAAATATATCCCGATTCTGTCCCCTTCTCACCTTGCTGTGTGAAGCAAGGTGCTGTTACTACCCAGTCTAAATCAGCATCATCTCTTGCTTAGACAATTATTCCTACAGCTTCTAAATGGTCTTCTTACCTCCTTTCTTATCTCTTTATACTCCATCCTCCACCCAGCAGCCAGAGCAATCCTGAAGGATAGCCAGATCTTGTTACTCCCTTGCTTAAAATTTGTCCTTCATTGATTGACTTATCATTCAGGATATATTCCAAACTCCTACCCACGGCCTCTAAGGAGTGACACCATCAAGAGCCTGCCCGCCTCTCCAGCCTCACTTTCCCACACTCTCTTTCACTCATCGGGCTCTCTCCTCACTAGCTGCTTTCAGCTCCTCAAATGCCCTGTCCTAGTTCCTAGATCTTTGCCAGCCAACTCATTTTCATCCATCAGGTCCCAACCCAAATAATACCACTTCTGTGATACCTTTACTGACCCTAATATTAAGTCTCTATCTCCATGATTTTTGCTTTCGAAGCAAAATTATTTACTACATTTGAAATTACTTACTACAGTTGAAATAGACGATTAAGAAATTTTTGTTCTACATCTGTCTCCTCTCACTGGAATATAAACTTCACGAAAGACAGCACCTGTCTCATCTGAGCACTCAGCTCAGAGCCTCAAACATTTTAGAATCTCAATAAGTATTTGGGGAATGATGGACATGGTTCCATAGTGTAACAGTTAGCACATCTGCTTTACATGCAGCAGGTCCTGGGTTTGCTCCCCAGTGGAGTCAGGGTCATGGTCTACAGCTATGCCACCCTGAACAAGCCCAATGTCTGATCTTGGAAGCTAAGCAGGGTTGGACCCAGTTAATACTTGGATGGGAGAACACCCAGGAAGACCAGGGGCCGTAGGCATAAATAATAATAAATAATAAAATAAAAAAGTATTTGGGGAATGAATAAATGGTCTTTGACTGATACCACTGAATAACTTATCAATAAATATTGGGAAAATGTACTGACTTCTTATTAAGTGCCCACTACTGCACCAAACACTTCATAAAAATTATTTGACTTAACCCTTACAGTGCTCCTATGATATAAATGCTATTGTTATCCTTACTTAGAGATGAGAAAACTGGGATAAAGAGGTAAAGTCATATACCCAAGGCCACACAGTTGAAAGGACTTACATTTTTTGAAGTGTAGGTAACTGTTTTCTGAGCACTGTGTGTGACCCAGGGGACCTTGAGAGACCCAGCCTCCAACCCAGTTTATCATGACCCTTACAAAGGGATATCTCTCTCTCTATTATCTGAGTCTCCTCCTCCTCAATTTCCTCCTCTAGAAAATGAGGATGATAGCAACAAAAATAATTATAATCGTCTTCCTTTATGGAGCACTTGCAGTGTGCCAGGCACTTTGTGTCTTCACAAGCACCTCATGTGAGCCTCATGAACACCTAGGAAAGGCACTATTAGAAGCAGACTTTCTGTAAAGCTAGTGAAGCTCAAACTTCAGGGCCTTGGACTTGCACGGGCCCATTCAAGGCACTGGGAGAGGCCCCAGCAATATCCTATTAGGAATATATATATGTACATATACTTTTTTAAATTTGTGAAATGGAAATTTAAAACTGCATTTTGTTAAGATGACTGTTTCCTCCCACTCTCATCCCACTTCCCAATATAAATGATATCCAAGGTACCTGGAAGTATGTGGGTGGTGGAGGAGAGACAAGGATATGTGTGGAACAAGAAGCAAAGATGCACGAAATCCTATCGATCATCACTAAGCTGTCATTTCATATTGACACCAGTTCAAAAAGGAAGTTCTCTCCAATAAGGAATATGCAGCATATGCAATTATAAACACTCCATGAATATTTTTCTTTTTTGATAGGAATTATACAAAGTAGAATTCATAAAAATTCCTACTATAAGCCTATAGGCAGTACTACAAGTAGTATATACATCTATGTGTGAAGGGGTATGTTTATGCATCCTGATGATCAAGAATAAAATTTTTTGATCAACCATGCAAGAGAAAAGACAAAATCGTCTCTCTAGTCTCATTGTAGAAATTTATTTTTAAAAATCATTGACAGCTCTACCTCCTCCTCTTCCTTTCTCTCCCAGAAAATTTCAGTATTAAAACTATTAAGTTGAACAGAACAAGGTAGAGGTATACACCACAGGGTGAGGGAGACACAGGGGCCCAGAGCAAAAGTCAGAGCACCAGAATGGTGAGGAGGGTGTCCACACAGAGCAGTGACCTGGCATGGGGTGACAGAGGCCCAGCACGGTGAAGAAGGAGTCCCTGAGTGAGAAAGGGCAGCCTGACACAAGGCATCAGAGCCCAAGTGGGGTTAATAGGGCATCTCATATGGGACGAGGTAGTGGTAGAGAAGGGAGATTGTTTATAAACAGGGACTCGATCTAATAAATTAATAAATTAAGAATAACAGAAGCTAGATTTCTCAGTATCAGAAAAGGTGAAAACTAGAATAAACCCCTTTATGGTGAATTAGAATTGCAGATAATAGTCTGAACTCCTGCTTTTTATTATGTATATATAGGTATAGAACTAATTATAAATGTGTGTGTGTGTGTGTGTGTGTGTGTGTGTGTGTGTGTGCATGTGTGCACGCTCACGCTTAGCTCTGGGAGGGCCTGGGAGCAGTGACACCCTAACGGTGATGAGCAGATCTTGGTTTCTAGATACAGCTGTAGTGGCCAAAGCATGGTTTTTAAATACCATTCTCCACCAAAAGTTTCTTGTAGTACCCATCAATTCCGGGGGCTGGAAAAAAAGGAAATCTTGTTATACCAGAAAATCAAGGATGTTCAGAGAATGATGGGGAATGACAAATGATATAGACTCTAGCTTGAAGGGGCTCCCATTGACCAAATCTGTGACAATCTGAGCATCAAAATAAATAATGATAGTAACAGATTACCAGCCACTGAATAAAACAGGACACCATGAGTTGATACCAAAACACATAGACATACACATTCAAAGAATGAGGGGAACAGCCTCATAGTTTCAAAATGTCTCCTTACAAAATATTGATTCATTACAAAGGGGAAGAGTAGCTATAGTGGAGAAGGCTGACAGATATCCTTTAATCAAGTGACCAAAGTAAACCATGGAACAAATGGAAATGTGTGCTACCCGGTAGGATGTTTCATGAAGGACACAGCATCACTTCTGTGATATGGCTACTAAAGATATATACTTTGAATCATCTAATCATAAGGAAGCCTGGAACAAACCCAAATTGAGAGCCTTGCTAGAAAATAACTACAACTCTTCAAAAGTGTCAAGATCCTGAAAGAAAAGGAAAGACAGGGAAAGTTTCCTGACTTACAAACTAAGGAGACATGACAAAGAGATGCAATGTGAGATTCTGCACTGAGCCCTTAAACTGTAATTAATTTCACTGGAGCATTTGGAGAAACTGAATGGGGTCTGAGATTAGATGTTAATTTCCTGATTTTGATGATTTTATTGTGGTTATATAAGAGAATGTCCTTGTCTGTAGGAATTATGCACTAAAGTATTTGAGAGTTCTGGGGTATCAGGTTAGCAAATGACTCTCAGTTCAAAGTAGAGAAGAAAAAAAAAAGCTCCCTGTACTGTACTTGCAACCTTTCTGTGTTTGTGATGGTTTCAAAAGAAATAACATTGACATGAGAAGAGACAAGCAAAGAGGGTACAGCTAAAACACGTAGGCAAATATTGTCAGCAAACTGATCAGTATAAGTATTTTGTTATTCTCCTCAGTTTGCGATCTTTATGTTTTCTGTCAGCTTATTTTAGTTTGTAATTGGTAGTGATTCGTTTTCTCATTTTAAAATTCATTTTTATACCTAATTTTCTATTATTAAAGAGGGCTCTCCAAATCATATAAATTTCCATAAACCAATATCTACTATTGGCTTTTCTTGCCACCCTTTTCAGGATGAGGAAACTGAAGCACAGAAATACAAAGTGACTTGCCCAAGGTTGCTCACCTTAGTATGGGAGCGGGATTTGAACCCCAGCAGTCTGACTCGAGTCTCCTCTGAGAGGATGCTGTGAAGATTCAGTGAGAAAAAGGATGCAAAAAGAACTTTAGACATAAACCTTAAAATAATTCACAATCAAATGAAAGATGTGTGCCTGTTTGTCTGCTGGGGCTTTGTTCCTTAGGCAGAGGAAATGAGGGAGACAAGTCCTCCTACTATATGGCAGAAACTCCTTGGAAGTTGACTTTGTTCCCACAGCAGCCCTGCAGGCAGGCATTACTGTCCCAGATGAAGCTCCTCAGGCCACAGAGATTTGGAGATCAGCCCAAGGTCACACAACTGGAAAGTGATAGAGCCAGGAGCAGAGGCCAGGGATGGTGATGGTTGCCCAGGCTGGGATGGCCAAAGTCCACAGACAGGATACATCCAAGGACTGTCCTACTGCTCTCACACCCCATGCTCCACTGTTTGAGACAGATGCCCCAGTCAGAATTGCCATGTGGCTGGCATCAGAGCAACGATTCTGCCTAGATCATAAGTGGGCAACATCTGCAGACCAGGAAGCATCAAGGTGGGGACCCAGGTAGCCACCAACTCTTGGAAACTCAGACCACACAGCTCTGGCTGCACAATTTGGACAGTGGGTCCAGGGGAACAAGCGAAGGCTTTGAAGTCAGACAGATCTGGGCTCTGTCTCTTCTTAGTGGCATAAGCATGGACACTCTTTGAGTCTCAAACAGTAAAAATCTTGCCTCATAGGGAAGCTCTGAATATTAGAGTGGAAAGTACTCGACACATAGTAGCTATTCAATAAACAGCAGCCATATATCATTTCCATTCTGTGAGGGCTTCAGATATGGCCTTTTAGAAGCTTTAGAAATCCAAACTAGGGACACTTTTCAAGGATCTTATTTCTGCAGGGCCCCCAGAACTGGATCCAGAAGAAAGGGCCTCATAAACTGTGCAATGGACAAAGTCCTCCCAGCCTCCCAGGGTCCTGGCTCCCTTCCCTGCAGCCTGTTCCTTATGAACAACAGGAGCTGGGCCCCAAGGTTAGGCAAATAAGCCAGCGATAACGCACTTCCAGGTTGGGCCTTGCGTTCAAACCCTGTCCAGCTCTGGGACCGACTTCCCAGCTTAGTGAAAGTCTCGCAGGCACCATAGGGACGCCTGCCATGGCCACCTGCTGATTGTGCACCTGAGGCCTTGGTGCCCTGGTACAGCCTGGGTTAATGACCCTGTTTGTCTGCTTGAGTCATCCGATAAGGGACAGCTGGACCAGTGGACAGGCGCCCCCATGCCCTACAGCACTTCATTGACTAAAGCGATATCAGGGCCACGTGAAGCTTCCAAGGCCCCCTCCCCCGGCACTTCCCCACAGGTCCTTCCAGGGTCAGTATGTTTCTTTTTTTTTTTTTTTTTTCAATGAACATAACTTCTGGAGTCAAGGTTGTCGGCTGTTCCCTGCTCCTCCCCACTGGGGATATAAACAGCACCCACAGTGCAGAGCATAGGGCGGGAGAGCTGGAAGGAAGGAGGATCAGATCCTTAACCATGAGCTCCAGTCAGCCGGACACCTGCCCATGCCAAGGTACTGCAGGCCGCCCAGCCATTCTGTACGCACTTCTGAACCCCAGCCTCAGGGCCAGGCCCTCTGCACCTCAAGCCCGTAGTCACTGCCTGTGCAGGCAGCACCGGCCTGTCCAACTGTGTGCCCCGCATCGCACCTGCCAAGAGGCCTTGGATGTTCTGGCCAAGACAGTGGTCTTCCTCAGGAACCTGCCATCCTTCTGCCTGCTGCACCAGCAGGATCAGCGGCAGCTGCTGCGGGGTGGCTGGGGCCCCCTCTTCCTGATGGGGTTGGCCCAGGACACTGTGACCTTTGAGGTGGCGGAGGCGCCGGTTCCCAGCATACTCAAGAAGATCTTGCTGGAGGAGCCAAGCAGCAGTGCAGGCAGTGGCCAGCTGCCAGATCGACCTCAGCCCTCGCTGGCTGCAGTGCAGTGGCTTCAGTGCTGCCTGGAGTCCTTCTGGAGCTTGGAGCTGGGCCCCAAAGAGTATGCCTACCTGAAAGGGACCATCCTCTTCAACCCTGGTGAGCTCCTAGTCACTCCAGGATGAGGGCCAAGGCTGGAGGGGGGCAGGGCCCAGCCAGGGAAGGCACCTTCTAAGGGGTTCACATTCGTTATCTCTTTGGGTCCTCCTTATAACCGGTCATCTCACAAAAGAGGCTCAGAGAGGCTAAGTGACTTGCTAAAGGTCACACAGCCAGGTAGGGGCAGGGCAGGGATAGGAACTCAGATCAGTTCACACCAGAGACTGGCCCTCGGAGCTTGCCCTGACCCTCAGGGAAGGTGGAAGTAGGGAAGGGGAGGGTGGGCAGACACAGCTGTGCCTCAATCACAGGTAAAACTGTGTTCAGAAAGACCACATGGTAAAGAGAAATAAAAATAGGAGGTGTGGGGGAGCAGAGGGAGGAGTCTAAAATTCAGCCCGGAGAGCAACGGATAGAGGTAGTGTTCTTTGTAATCTGGAGAGCATCTAGATGAAAATTCCTCACCAAGAGGTCCCAAAGGAATGCGTAAATTACAATAATGAATTATAATAATAGTAGCAAAATACTTGTATTATACTTACCGTATATTAGACCCAATTATATGGTTTTACATATACCAGCTCATTTAAATCTCGTGACAAGCCTAGGAGATAGGTACCATTATTACATCGGTTTTATAGATAAGAAAACCAAGGCACCGAGATGAGATAACTTGCCCACAGGTAATAAGTGACAGCCTGGCTCTTCACCATTACCCTATACTGCCTCTCCATAAACAGATGGATGAATAAAATGATAAATAAATAAATGGAGTAGGCAGTGATGGGAGCTTAAAGGCTGAGCCTGGGGCCAGTCTCACCCTGTGGTGACTTTGAGTGGGATGCTCACCAGCCCTCTTCACCCTCTATCCACAGATTTGCCAGGCCTCCATGCCACCTCCCACATCTGGCATCTGCAGCGAGAGGCTCATCAGGCACTGTGTGAGGTCCTGGAGGCCTGGTGCCCTGCAGGCCAAGGCCGTTTAGCACGTGTCCTTCTCACAGCCTCCACCCTCAAGTCCATTCCACCCAGCCTGCTTGAGGACCTCTTCTTTCGCCCTATTGTTGGAGATGTTGACATCGCTGGCCTTCTCGAGGACATGCTTTTACTAAGCCGACCTGCTCCAGCCCAAGCAGAGATCAAGTGTAGCTTGGACAATAGTTGGCAGCGCTGATTCAGCAATCTGTCCCCAGGGATGACCCAATACTCCCAGAGGGGACAAGCCTGTGCAGACAGCACTCGGCTCCTCCGGTGCAAGCTGGCCCTGGCTCAACCAGATGGACTACTTGGCCCCTCATTCATTCCCCCCTCCCCCTTGTGAGCCTTCCTTGATTTGGACGCAGTGCTCCAGCTGTCTGGCTGACCCTTGGTGGACCCCAGAGCCACTGGGCCAAGACTCCTGTCCTCTCCTGGGATACAGATGAAAGCTTAGACTTCTCATTGGACCAGAAATCCTACTGATGTTGTACAGAATTGACTTAAATTATTGGTTTTTGTAATAAAATTTTTGACACCCCTGAAGCTTGACATTGTAGTTTATGCACGTGGAAGGAACCATCTCACCTCCAGGGTCCACCCTGCCTCCAACAGAGGGATTCCAAGGGGGAAGGATCCATAAGGGGTGCAGGAGCCAGGGCTCAGAGAACTGGGATATTAATTTTCAGAGTGGGATGATGATTTCATTGCTGAGGATGAGATTAGTTCAGGACCTCATCACTTCTTTGCTTTTATCTTTGGGAGAAGAGGTTTCTCTTTGTCCCCTCACTG